>NW_027363033.1:0-1267944 GCF_046119375.1 Phyllobates terribilis
GAAGGGGTGAGAGTCTGAGGGGGTGAGGGGTTGAGTGTCAGAGCGGGTGGGGGTTGAGGGGGTGTAGGGGTGAGCGTTTGAGGGGGTGGGGGTGAGCGTTTGAGGATGTGAGGGAGTGAGCGTCTGAGGGTGTGTGGGGTTGAGGGTCTGAGGGGGTGAGCGCTTGGGGGGGTGAGAGTCTGAGGTGGTGAGGGGTGGGGTTGAGCGTCTGAAGCGGTGGGGGGTGGGTGGGTGAGCGCCTGAGGGGGTGGGGGGTGAGGGCCTGAGGGGTGGGGGGGTGAGGGGGTGAGCGTCTGAGCGTTTGAGGGGGTGAGCGTCTGAGCGTCTGAGGGGGTGACCGTCTGAGGCGGTGAAGGGGTCAGCGTCTGAGGGAGTGAGGGGGTGAGCGTCTGAGGGGGGAGCGTCTGAGGCGCTGAAGGGGTGAGCGTATGAGGGGGTGAGCGTATGAGGGGGTGAGGGGGTGACCGTCTGAGGGAGTGAGTGGGGGGAGATTCTGAGGGGGTGAGGGGATGAGGGGGTGAGAGTCTGAGGGGTGAGCCTCTGAGGGGGTGAGGGGGTGAGCGTCTGAGGGGTTGAGCGTCTGAGAAGGTGAGCGTCTGAGGGGGAGAGGGGGGTGAGCGACAGAAGGGGTGAGGGGGTGAGCGTCTGAGGGGATAAGGAGTTGAGCGTCTGAGGGGGTGAGCGTCTGAGGGGTTGAGCGTCTGAGGGGTCGAGGGGGTGAGCGTCTGAGGGAGTGAGGGGGGCGTCTGAGGGGGTGAGCGTCTGAGTGGGTGAGCGTCTGAGGGGGTGAGGGGGTAAGCGTCTGAGGGGGTGAGCGTCTGAGCGTCTCAGGGGGTGAGCGTTTGAGGGGGGTGAGCGTCTGAGGGGGTGAGGGGGGCGTCTTAGGGGGTGAGCTGAGCGTCTGAGGGGGTGAGCGTCTGAGGGGGTGAGAGTCTGAGGGGGTGAGGGGGTAAGCGTCTCAGGGGGTGAGCGTCTCAGGGGGTGAGCGTCTCAGGGGTTAAGCGTCTGAGGGGGTGAGCGTCTGAGGGGGTGAGCATCTCAGGGGGTGAGCGTCTGAGGGGGTGAGCGTCTGAGGGGGTGAGCGTCTGAGGGGGTGAGGGGGTGAACGTCTGAGGGGGTGAGCGTCTGAGGGGGTGAGCGTCTGAGGGGGTGAGCGTCTGAGGAGGTGAGGGGGTGAGCGCCTGAGGGGGTGAGCGTCTGAGGGGTCGAGGGCGTGAGCGTCTGAGGGGGTGAGAGTCTGAGGGGGTAAGCGTCTGAGGGAGTGAGGGGGGAGTCTGAGGGGGAAAGCGTCTGAACTTCTGAGCGTCTGTGAGGGTGAGCGTTTGAGGGGGTGAGCGTCTGAGGGGTGAGAGTCTGAGGGGGTGAGCGTCTGAGGGGTGAGCGTCTCAGGGGTGAGCGTTCAGGGGATGAGGGAGTGAGAGTCTGAGGGGGTGAGAGTCTGAGGGGGTGAGGGGGTAAGCATCTGAGGGGGTGAGCGTCTGAGGGATGAGGGGGTGAGCGTCTGAGGAGTTGAGCTTCTGAGGGGGTGAGCATCTCAGGGGGTGAGCGTTGGAGGGGGGTTAGCGTCTGAGGGGGTGAGCGTCTGAGGGGGTGAAGGGGTGAGCGTCTGAGGGGGTGAGCGTCTGAGGGGGTGAGCGTCTGAGGTTGTCAGGGGGTGAGGGGTGAGCGTCTGAGGGGGTGAGGAGGTGAGCGTCTGAGGGGGTGAGGGGGTGAGCGTCTGAGGGGATGGGCGTCTGAGGCGGTGAGGGGGTGAGCGTCTGAGGGGGTGAGCATTTGAGCATCTGAGGGGGTGAGGGGGTGAGCGTCTGAGGGGGTGAGCGTCTGATGGGGTGAGCGTGTGAGGGGGTGAGAGTCTGAGGGGGTGAGAGTCTGAGGGGGTGAGCATCTGAGCATCTGAGGGGGTGAGGGGGTGAGCGTCTGAGGGGGTGAGCGTCTGAGGGGGTGAGTGTGTGAGGGGGTGAGAGTCTGAGGGGGTGAGGGGGTGAGCGTCTGAGGCGGTGAGCGTCTGAGGGGGCGAGTGGGTGAGCGCCTGAGGGAGTGAGGAGGTGAGCGTCTGAGGGGGTGAGGGGGTGAGCGTCTGAGGGGATGGGCGTCTGAGGCGGTGAGGGGTTTAGCGTCTGAGGGGGTGAGCATCTGAGCGTCTGAGGGGGTGAGGGGGTGAGCGTCTGAGGGGGTGAGCGTCTGATGGGGTGAGCGTGTGAGGGGGTGAGAGTCTGGGCGTCTGAGGGGGTGAGGCGGTGATCGTCTGAGGGGGTGAGCGCCTGAGGGAGTGAGAGGGTGAGCGTCTGAGGGGGTGAGCGTCTGAGGGGTTGAGGGGTGAGCGTCTGAGGGGGTGGGGGAGTGAGTGTCTGAGGGGGTGGGGGGGTGAGGGTCTGAGGGGGTGGGGGGGTGAGAGTTTGAGGGGGTGGGGGGGTGAGTATTTGAGGGGGTGAGAGTCTGAGGGGGTGGGGGGTAAGCGTGTGAGGGGGTGAGGGAGTGAGCGTCTGAGGGGGTGAGTGTCTGAGGGGGTAAGCGTCTGGGAGGGTGAGGGGGTGAGCGTCTGAGGCGGTGGGGGGTGGGGGGGGTGAGCGTCTGAGGGGGTGGGGGGCGAGAGGGTGCGCGTCTGAGGGGGTGAGGGACTGAGCGTCTGAGGGGGTGAGCATCTGAGGTGGTGAGCGTCTCAGGGGGTGAGCGTCTGAGGGGGTGAGAGTCTGTGCATATGAGGGGGTGAGCGTATCAGGGGGTGAGCATTTGAGGGGGTGAGAGTCTGAGGGGTGAGGGGGGTGAGTCTCTAAGGGGGTGAGCGTCTGAGGGGGTGAGAGTCTGAGGGGGTGAGCTTCTGAGGGGGTGAGCGTCTGATGGGGTGAGTGGGTGAGCGTCTGAGGGGTGAGAATCTGAGCGTCTGAGGGGGTGAGAATCTGAGTGTCTGAGGGGGTGAGAGTCTGAGGGGTTAAGAGTCTGAGGGAGTGAGGGGGGCGTCTGAGGGGGTGAGCGTCTGAACTTCTGAGCGTTTGAGGGGGTGAGCGTCTGAGGGGGTGAGCGTCTAAGGGGGTGAGCGTCTAAGGGGGTGAGGGAGTGAGCGTCTGAGGGGGTGAGCGTCTGAGGGGGTGAGCGTCTGAGGGGGTGAGGGGGTGAGCGTCAGAGGGGGTGAGCGTCTGAGGGGGTGAACGTCTGAGGGGGTGAACGTCTGAGGGGGTGAACTTCTGAGGGGGTGAGGGAGTGAGCGTCTGAGGGGGTGAGCTTCTGAGGGGGTTAGCGACTGAGGGGGTGAGCCTCTGAGGGGGTGAGCGTCTGAGGGGGTGAGCATCTGAGGGGGTGAGCGTCTGAGGGGGTGAGGGGGTGAGCGTCTGAGGGGGTGAGAGTCTGAGGGGGTAAGCGTGTGAGGGAGTGAAGGGGGCGTCTTAGGGGGTGAGCGTCTGAGGGGGTAAGCGTCTGAGGGGGTGAGGGGGTAAGCGTCTGAGGGTCTCAGGGGGTGAGCGTTTGAGGGGGGTAAGTGTCTGAGGGGGTGAGGGGGTGAGCGTCTGAGGGGGTGAGCATCTGAGGGGGTGAGGGAGTGAGGGGGTGAGGGAGTGAGCGTCTGAGGGGGTGAGGGGGTGAGCGTCAGAGGGGGTGAGCGTCTGAGGGGGTGAACGTCTGAGGGGGTGAACGTCTGAGGGGGTGAGGGAGTGAGCGTCTGAGGGGGTGAGCTTCTGAGGGGGTGAGCGACTGAAGGGGTGAGCCTCTGAGGGGGTGAGGGGGTGAGCGTCTGAGGGGGTGAGCGTCTGAGGGGGTGAGCGTCTGAGGGGGTGAGCGTCTGAGGGGGTGAGAGTCTGAGGGGGTAAGCGTCTGAGGGAATGAAGGGGGCGTCTTAGGGGGTGGGCGTCTGAGGGAGTAAGCGTCTGAGGGGGTGAGGGGTAAGCGTCTGAGGGGTTGAGCGTCTGAGGGGGTGAGCGTCTGAGCGTCTGAGGGGGTGAGCATCTGAGGGGATGAGCGTCTCAGAGGGTGAGCGTTTGAGGGGGGTAAGTGTCTGAGGGGGTGAGGGGGTGAGCGTCTGAGTGGGTGAGCATCTGAGGGGGTGAGGGGTTGAGCGTCTGAGGGGGTGAGCGTCTGAGGGGTCGAGGGGGTGAGCGTCTGAGGGGGTGAGAGTCTGAGGGGTTAAGAGTCTGAGGGAGTGAGTGGGGCGTCTGAGGGGGTGAGCGTCTGAACTTCTGAGCGTTTGAGGGGGTGAGGGGGTGAGCGTCTGAGGGGGTGAGCGTCTAAGGGGGTGAGAGTCTGAGGGGGTGAGCGTCTGAGGGGGTGAGGGTGTGAGCGTCTGAGGGGGTGAGCGTCTGATGGGGTGAGCGTCTGACGGGGTGAGAGGGTGAGCGTCTGAGGGGGTGAGGGGTGAGCGTCTGAGGGGGTGAGCATCTGAGGTGGTAAGCGTCTGAGGCGGTGAGCGTCTGAGGGGGTGAGGGGGTGAGCGTCTGAGGGGGTGAGGGGGTGAGCGTCTGAGGGAGTGAGGGGGTGAGCGTCTGAGGGGGTGAGCGTCTGAGGGGGTGGGCGTCTGAGGCGGTGAGGGGGTGAGCATCTGAGGGGGTGAGCGTCTGATGGGGTGAGCGTCTGATGGGGTGAGCGTCTGAGGGGGTGAGGGGTTGAGCGTCTGAGGGGTCGACCGTCTGAGTGGGTGAGGGGGTGATCGTCTGAGGGGGTGAGCGCCTGAGGGAGTGAGGGGGTGAGCGTCTGAGGGGGTGAGGGGGTGAGCGTCTGAGGGGTTGAGGGGGTGAGCGCCTGAGGGGGTGAGCGTCTGTGGTGGTGGGGGGGTGAGCGTCTGAGGGGGTGGAGGGGTAAGCGTGTGGGGGGGTGAGTGTTTGAGGGGGTGAGGGAGTGAGCGTCTGAGGGGGTGAGGGGGTGAGTGTCTGAGGGGGTGAGGGAGTGAGCGTCTGAGGGGGTGAGGGAGTGAGTGTCTGAGGGGGTGGGGGGTGAGCGTCTGAGGGGGTGGGGGGTGGGGGGTGAGCGTCTGAGGGGGTGGAGGGGTGAGAGGGTGCGCGTCTGAGGGGGTGATCGCCTGAGCGTCTGAGGGGGTGAACGTCTGAGCGTCTGAGGGGGTGAACGTCGGAGGGGGTGAGCGTCTGAGGGGGTGAGCGTCTGAGGGGGTGAGCGTCTGAGGGGGTGAGCGTTTGAGGGGGTGAGCGTCTGAGGGGGTGAGCGTCTGAGGGGGTGAGAGTCTGAGAGGGTGAGGGGCTGAGCGTCGGAGGGGGTGAGTCTCTAAGGGGGTGAGCATCTGAGGGGCTGTGCGTCTGATGGGGTGAGGGGGTGAGCGTCTGAGAGGGGTGAGAATCTGAGCATCTGAGGGGGTGAGCATCGGAGGGGGTGAGCATCTGAGGGGGTGAGAGTCTGAGGGGGTGAGAGTCTGAGGGGGTGAGAGTCTGAGGGAGTGAGGGGGTGAGCGTCTGAGGGGGTGAGGGGTTGAGCGTCTGATGAGGTGAGGGGGTGAGCGTCTGAGGGGGTGAGAATCTGAGCGTCTGAGGGGGTGAGCGTCTGGGGGGTGAGCGTCTGAGGGGGTGAGCCTCTGAGGGGTGAGCGTCTGAGGGGGTGAGCGTCTGAGGGGGTGAGGAAGTGAGCGTCTGAGGGGGTGAGCGTCTGAGGGGGTGAGGGGGTGAGCGTCTGAGGGGGTGAGCGTCTGAGGGGGTGAGCGTCTGAGGGGGTGAGGGAGTGAGCGCTGAGGGGGTGAGCGTCTGAGGGGGTGAGGGAGTGAGCGTCTGAGGGGGTGAGCGTCTGAGGGGGTGAGGGAGTGAGCGTCTGAGGGGGTGAGCGGGTGAGCGTCTGAGGGGGTGAGCGTCTGAGGGGGTGAGCGGGTGAGGGGGTGAGCGTCTGAGGGGGTGAGGGAGTGAGCGTCTGAGGGGGTGAGCGTCTGAGGGGGTGAGGGAGTGAGTGTCTGATGAGGTGAGGGGGTGAGCGTCTGAGGGGGTGAGAATCTGAGCGTCTGAGGGGGTGAGCGTCTGGGGGGTGAGCGTCTGAGGGGGTGAGCGTCTGAGGGGGTGAGGAAGTGAGCGTCTGAGGGGGTGAGCGTCTGAGGGGTGAGGGACTGAGCGTCTGAGGGGGTGAGCGGGTGAGCGTATGAGGGGGTGAGCGTCTGAGGGGGTGAGCGGGTGAGGGGGTGAGCGTCTGAGGGGGTGAGCCTCTGAGGGGGTGAGCGTCTGAGGGGGTGTGGGAGTGAGCGTCTGAGGGGGTGAGCGTCTGAGAGGCTGCGGGGGTTAGTGTCTGAGTGGGTGAGCGGGAGAGCGTCTGAGGGGGTGAGCGTCTGAGGGGGTGAGCGTCTGAGGGGTGAGCGTCTGAAGGGGTGAGCGTCTGAGGGGGTGAGCATCTGAGGTGGTGGGGGGTGAGCGTCTGAGTGGGTGTGGGGGTGAGCGTCTGAGGGGGTGGGGGGGTGAGCGTCTGAGAGGGTAAGGGGGTGAGCGTTTGAGGCGCGGGGGGGTGAGCGTCTGAGGGGGTGAGGGAGTGAGCGTCTGAGGGGGTGGGGGGGTGAGCGTCTGAGGGGGTGGGGGGGTGAGGGGGTGAGCGTCTGAGGCGGTGGGGGGTGAGCGTCTGAGGGGGTGGGGGGGTTTGGGGGTGCGCGTCAGAGGGGGTGAGCGTCTGAGCGTCTGAAGGGGTGAGCGTCTGAGGTGGTGAGGGTCTGAGGGGGTGAGGGGGTAAGCGTCTGAGGGGGTGAGCGTCTGAGGGGCTGAGCATCTGAGGGGGTGAGCGTCTGAGGGGCTGAGCGTCTGAGGGGGTGAGCGTCTGAGGGGGTGAGGGCGTGAGCGTCTGAGGGGGTGAGGGCGTAAGCGTCTGAGGGGGTGATCGTCTGAGGGGGTGAGGTGTTGAGCATCTGAGGGGGTGAGAGTCTGAGGGGGTGAGAGTCTGAGGGAGTGAGGGGGTGAGCGTCTGATGGGGTGAGGGGGTGAGAATCTGAGCGTCGGAGGGGGTGAGCGTCTGAGGGGGTGAGCGTCTGAGGGGGTGAGCGTCTGAGGGGGTGAGGGAGTGAGCGTCTGAGGGGGTGAGCGTCTGAGGGGGTGAGGGAGTGAGGGGGTGAGGGAGTGAGCATCTGAGGGGGTGAGGGGGTGAGCGTCTGAGGGGGTGAACGTCTGAGGGGGTGAACGTCTGAGGGAGTGAACGTCTGAGGGGGTGAGGGAGTGAGCGTCTGAGGGGGTGAGCTTCGGAGGGGGTGAGCGACTGAGGGGGTGAGCGACTGAGGGGGTGAGCGACTGAGGGGGTGAGCGACTGAGGGGGTGAGGGGGTGAGCTTCTGAGGGGGTGAGCGTCTGAGGGGGTGAGCGTCTGAGGGGGTGAGGGGGTGAGCGTCTGAGGGGGTGAGAGTCTGAGGGGGCAAGCGTCTGAGGGAGTGAAGGGGGCGTCTTAGGGGGTGAGCGTCTGAGGGGGTAAGCGTCTGAGGGGGTGAGGGGGTAAGCGTCTGAGGGGGTGAGCGTCTGAGCGTCTGAGGGGGTGAGCGTCTGAGGGGATGAGCGTCTCAGGGGGTGAGCGTTTGAGGGGGGAAGTGTCTGAGGGGGTGAGCGTCTGAGGGGGTGAGCGTCTGAGGGGGTGAGGGGTTGAGCGTCTGAGGGGGTGAGCGTCTGAGGGGTCGAGGGGGTGAGCGTCTGAGGGGGTGAGAGTCTGAGGGGTTAAGAGTCTAAGGGAGTGAGGGGGGCGTCTGAGGGGGTGAGCGTCTGAACTTCTGAGCGTTTGAGGGGGTGAGGGGATGAGCGTCTGAGGGGGTGAGCGTCTGAGGGGGTGGGGGTTAGGGGGTGAGCGTCTGAGGGGGTGAGCGTCTAAGGGGGTGAGAGCCTGAGGGGGTGAGCGTCTGAGGGGGTGAGGGTGTGAGCGTCTGAGGGGGTGAGCGTCTGACGGGGTGAGGGGGTGAGGGTCTGACGGGGTGAGGGGGTGAGCGTCTGAGGGGGTGAGCGTCTGAGGGGGTGAGCATCTGAGGTGGTAAGCGTCTGAGGCGGTGAGCGTCTGAGGGGGTGAGGGGGTGAGCGTCTGAGGGGGTGAGCGTCTGAGGGAGTGAGGGGGTGAGCGTCTGAGGGGGTGAGGGGGTGAGCGTCTGAGGGGGTGGGCGTCTGAGGCGGTGAGGGGGTGAGCATCTGAGGGGGTGAGCGTCTGATGGGGTGAGCGTCTGAGGGGGTGAGAGGTTGAGCGTCTGAGGGGTCGACCGTCTGAGTGGGTGAGGGGGTGATCGTCTGAGGGGGTGAGCGCCTGAGGGAGTGAGGGGGTGAGCGTCTGAGGGGGTGAGGGGGTGAGCGCCTGAGGGGGTGAGCGTCTGTGGTGGGGGGGGGGTGAGCGTCTGAGGGGGTGGAGGGGTAAGCGTGCGGGGGGGTGAGTGTTTGAGGGGGTGAGGGAGTGAGCGTCTGAGGGGGTGAGGAGGTGAGTGTCTGAGGGGGTGAGGGAGTGAGCGTCTGAGGGGGTGAGGGGGTGAGTGTCTGAGGGGGTGGGGGGTGAGCGTCTGAGGGGGTGGGCGTCTGAGGGGGTGGAGGGGTGAGAGGGTGCGCGTCTGAGGGGGTGATCGCCTGAGCGTCTGAGGGGGTGAACGTCTGAGCGTCTGAGGGGGTGAGCGTCGGAGGGGGTGAGCTTCTGAGGGGGTGAGCATCTGAGGGGGTGAGCGTCTGAGGGGGTGAGCGTGTGAGGGGGTAAGCGTCTGAGGGGGTGAGAGTCTGAGAGGGTGAGGGGTTGAGCGTCGGAGGGGGTGAGTCTCTAAGGGGGTGAGCGTCTGAGGGGGTGAGAGTCTGAGGGGGTAAGCGTCTGAGGGAGTGAGGGGTGAGCATCTGAGGGGCTGAGCGTCTGATGGGATGAGGGGGTGAGCGTCTGAGAGGGGTGAGAATCTGAGCATCTGAGTGGGTGAGCGTCTGAGGGGGTGAGTGTCTAAGGGGGTGAGCGTCTGAGGGGATGAGGGGGTGAGCGTCTGAGGGGGTGAGCGTCTGAAGGGGTGAGCATCTGAAGGGGTGAGGGGGTGAGCGTCTGAGGGGGTGAGCATCTGAGGGGGGGTGAGGGGATGAGCATCTGAGGGGGTGAGGGGGTGAGCGTCTGAGGGGGTGAGCGTCTGAGGGGGTGAGGGGGTGAGCGTCTAAGGGGGTGAGGGGATGAGTGTCTGAGGGGGTGAGGGGGTGAGCGTCTGAGGGGGTGAGGGAGTGAGCGTCTGAGGGGGTGAGGGAGTGAGCGTCTGAGGGGCTGAGCTTCTGAGGGGGTGAGGGGGTTAGTGTCTGAGGGGGTGAGCGGGAGAGCGTCTGAGGGGGTGAGCGTCTGAGGGGGTGAGCGTCTGAGCGGGTGGGGGGGTAAGCGTGTGGGGGGGTGAGTGTTTGAGGGGGTGAGGGAGTGAGCGTCTGAGGGGGTGAGTGTCTGAGGGGGTGGTGGGTTGAGTGTCTGAGGGGGTGGGGGGGGTGAGGGGTGAGCGTCTGAGGGGGTGAGCGTCTGAGGGGGTGAGGGGGTGAGCGTCTGAGGGGGTGAGGGGCTGAGCGTCTGAGGGGCTGAGCGTCTGAGGGGGTGAGCGTCTGAGGGGGTGAGCGTCTGAGGGGGTGAGCGTCTGAGGGGGTGAGCGTCTGATGAGGTGAAGGGGTGAGCGTCAGAGGGGGTGAGAATCTGAGCGTCTGAGGGGGTGAGCGTCTGGGGGGTGAGAGTCTGAGGGGGTGAGCGTCTGGGGGGTGAGCGTCTGGGGGGCTGAGCGTCTGAGGGGCTGAGCGTCTGAGGGGCTGAGCGTCTGAGGGGCTGAGCGTCTGAGGGGTTGAGCGTCTGAGGGGTTGAGCGTCTGAGGGGTTGAGCGTCTGAGGGGTTGAGCGTTTGAGGGGTTGAGCTTCTGAGCGTCTGAGGGGGTGAGCGTCTGAGGGGCTGAGCGTCTGAGGGGGTGAGCGTCGGAGGGGGTGAGCGTCGGAGGGGGTGAGCATCGGAGGGGGTGAGCATCTGAGGGGGTGAGAGTCTGAGGGGGTAAGCGTCTGAGGGAGTGAGGGGGTGAGCGTCTGAGGGGGTGAGGGGTTGAGTGTCTGAGGGGGTGAGAGGGTGAGCGTCTGATGAGGTGAGGGGGTGAGCGTCTGAGGGGGTGAGAATCTGAGCGTCTGAGGGGGTGAGCGTCTGGGGGGTGAGCGTCTGAGGGGGTGAGGAAGTGAGCGTCTGAGGGGTTGAGCGTCTGAGGGGTTGAGCGTCTGAGGGGGTGAGCGTCTGAGGGGGTGAGCGTCTGAGGGGGTGAGCGTCTGAGGGGGTGAGTGAGTGAGCGTCTGAGGGGGTGAGGGAGTGAGCGTCTGAGGGGGTGAGGGAGTGAGCGTCTGAGGGGATGAGGGAGTGAGCGTCTGAGGGGGTGAGCGTCTGAGGGGGTGAGAATCTGAGCGTCTGAGCGTCTGGGGGGTGAGCGTTTGAGGGGGTGAGCGTCTAAGGGGGTGAGGAAGTGAGCGTCTGAGGGGGTGAGCGTCTGAGGGGGTGAGCGGGCGAGGGGGCGAGCATCTGAGAGGGTGAGGGAGTGAGCGTCTGAGGGGGTGAGCGTCTGAGGGGGTGAAGGAGTGAGCGTCTGAGGGGGTGAGCGTCTGAGGGGGTGAGCGGGTGAGCGGGTGAGGGGGTGAGCGTCTGAGGGGGTGTGGGAGTGAGCGTCTGAGGGGGTGAGCGTCTGAGAGGCTGAGGGGGTTAGTGTCTGAGGGGGTGAGCGGGAGAGCGTCTGAGGGGGTGAGCGTCTGAGGGGGTGAGCGTCTGAGGGGGTGAGCGTCTGAAGGGGTGAGCGTCTGAGGGGGTGGGGGGTGAGCGTCTGAGTGGGTGGGGGGTGAGCGTCTGAGGGGTGGGGGGTGAGCGTCTGAGAGGGTAAGGGGGTGAGCGTTTGAGGCGTGGGGGGGTGAGCGTCTGAGGGGGTGGGGGGGTGAGGGGGTAAGCGTGTGGGGTGGTAAGCGTTTGAGGGGGTGAGGGAGTGAGCGTCTGAGGGGGTGGGGGGTGAGCGTCTGAGGGGGTGGGGGGGTGAGCGTCTGAGGCGGTGGGGGGTGAGCGTCTGAGGGGGTGGGGGGGTTTGGGGGTGCGCGTCTGAGGGGGTGAGCGTCTGAGCGTCTGAAGGGGTGAGCGTCTGAGGTGGTGAGGGTCTGAGGGGGTGAGGGGGTAAGCGTCTGAGGGGTGAGCGTCTGAGGGGCTGAGCATCTGAGGGGGTGAGCGTCTGAGGTGCTGAGCGTCTGAGGGGGTGAGCGTCTAAGCGTTTGAGGGGGTGAGCGTCTGAGGGGGTGAGGGGGTGAGCGTCTGAGGGGGTGAGCGTCTGAGGGGGTGAGGGGGTGAGCGTCTGAGGGGGTGAGTGGGTGAGCGTCTGAGGGGGTGAGCATCTGAGGGGGTGAGCGTCTGAGGGGGTGAGCGTCTGAGGTGGTGAGGGGGTGAGCGTCTGAGGGGGTGAGGTGGTGAGCGTCTGAGTGGGTGAGGTGGTGAGCGTCTGAGGGGGTGAGGGGCTGAGAGTCTGAGGGGGTGAGCAGGAGAGCGTCTGAGGGGGTGAGAGTCTGAGGGGGTGAGGTGGTGAGCGTCTGAGGGGGTGAGGGGCTGAGAGTCTGAGGGGGTGAGCAGGAGAGCGTCTGAGGGGGTGAGCGTCTGAGGGGGTGAGGGTCTGAGGGGGTGAGGTGTTGAGCGTCTGAGGGGGTGAGGTGTTGAGCGTCTGAGGGGGTGAGGTGTTGAGCGTCTGAGGGGGTGAGGTGTTGAGCGTCTGTGGGGGTGAGGTGTTGAGCGTCTGAGGGGGTGAGCGTCAGAGGGGGTGAGGGGGTGAGCGTCTGTGGGGGTTAGGGGGTGAGCGTCTGAGGGGGTGAGCGGGTGAGCGTCTGAGGGGGTGAGCATCTGAGGGGGTGAGCTGGTGAGCGTCTGAGGGGGTGAGCGTCTGAGGGGGTGAGCGGGTGAGCGTCTGAGGGGGTGAGCATCTGAGGGGGAGAGGGGGTGAGCGTCTGAGGGGGTGAGGGGCTGAGAGTCTGAGGGGGTGAGCGGGAGAGCGTCTGAGATGGTGAGCGTCTGAGGGGGTGAGCGTCTGAGGGGGTGAGGGAGAGAGGGGGTGAGCATCTGAGGGGGTGAGGGGGGAGCGTCTGAGGGGGAGAGGGGGTGAGCGTCTGAGGGGGTGAGCGGGTGAGCGTCTGAGGGGGTGAGCATCTGAGGGGGTGAGCGTCTGAGGGGGTGAGCGTCTGAGGGGGTGAGGGGGTGAGCGTCTGAGGGGGTGAGGTGGTGAGCGTCTGAGTGGGTGAGGTGGTGAGCGTCTGAGGGGGTGAGGGGCTGAGAGTCTGAGGGGGTGAGCAGGAGAGCGTCTGAGGGGGTGAGAGTCTGAGGGGGTGAGGTGGTGAGCGTCTGAGGGGGTGAGGGGCTGAGAGTCTGAGGGGGTGAGCAGGAGAGCGTCTGAGGGGGTGAGCGTCTGAGGGGGTGAGGGTCTGAGGGGGTGAGGGTCTGAGGGGGTGAGGTGTTGAGAGTCTGAGGGGGTGAGGTGTTGAGCGTCTGAGGGGGTGAGGTGTTGAGCGTCTGAGGGGGTGAGGTGTTGAGCGTCTGTGGGGGTGAGGTGTTGAGCGTCTGAGGGGGTGAGGGGGTGAGCGTCTGTGGGGGTTAGGGGGTGAGCGTCTGAGGGGGTGAGCGGGTGAGCGTCTGAGGGGGTGAGCATCTGAGGGGGTGAGCTGGTGAGCGTCTGAGGGGGTGAGCGTCTGAGCGGGTGAGCGTCTGAGGGGGTGAGCATCTGAGGGGGAGAGGGGGTGAGCGTCTGAGGGGGTGAGGGGCTGAGAGTCTGAGGGGGTGAGCAGGAGAGCGTCTGAGGGGGTGAGAGTCTGAGGGGGTGAGGGGGTTAGCGTCTGAGGGGGTGAGGGGGTTAGCGTCTGAGGGGGTGAGCGGGAGAGCGTCTGAGATGGTGAGCGTCTGAGGGGGTGAGCGTCTGAGGGGGTGAGAGGGGGTGAGCATCTGAGGGGGTGAGGGGGGGAGCGTCTGAGGGGGAGAGGGGGTGAGCGTCTGAGGGGGTGAGCGTCTGAGGGGGTGAGTGTCTGAGGGGGTGAGCGTCTGAGGGGGTGAGGGTGTGAGCGTCTGAGGGGGTGAGGGTCTGAGGGGGTGAGCGTCTGAGGGAGTGAAGGGGTGAGCGTCTGAGGGGGTGAGCGTCTGAGGGGGTGAGCGTCTGAAGGGGTGAGCGTCTGAAGGGGTGAGTGTCTGAAGGGGTGAGCTTCTGAGGGGGTGAGCATCTGAGGGGGTGAGGGGATGAGCATCTGAGCGGGTGAGGGGATGAGCATCTGAGGGGGTGAGGGGATGAGCATCTGAGGGGGTGAGCGTCTGAGGGGGTGAGGGGGTGAGTCTGAAGGGGTGAGGGGATGAGCGTCTGAGGGGGTGAGGGGGTGAGCGTCTGAGGGGGTGAGCGTCTGAAGGGGTGAGGGGGTGAGCGTCTGAGGGGGTGAGGGGATGAGCATCTTAGGGGGTGAGGGGATGAGCGTCTGAGGGGGTGAGCGTCTGAGGGGGTGAAGGGGTGAGCGTCTGAGGAGGTGAGTGTCTGAGGGGGTGAGCGTCTGAGGGGGTGAGCGTCTGAGGGGGTGAGCGTCTGAGGGGGCGAGGGGGTGAGCGTCTGAGGGGGTGAGAGGATGAGCATCTGAGGGGGTGAGGGGGTGAGCGTCTGAGGGGGTGAGGGGGTGAGCGTCTGATGGGGTGAGCGTCTGAGGGGGTGAGCGTGTGAGGGGGTGAGCGTCTGAGGGGGAGAGGGTCTGAGGGGGTGAGCGTCTGAGGGAGTGAAGGGGTGAGCGTCTGAGGGGGTCAGCGTCTGAGGGGGTGAGGGGGTGAAGGGGTGAGCGTCTGAAGGGGTGAGGGGGTGAGCATCTGAGGGGGTGAGGGGATGAGCATCTGAAGGGGTGAGGGGATGAGCATCTGAGGGGGTGAGCGTCTGAGGGGGTGAGCGTCTGAGGGGGTGAGCGTTTGAGGGGGTGAGGAGATGAGCATCTGTGGGGGTGAGGGGATGAGCATCTGAGGGGGTGAGCGTCTGAGGGGGTGAGCGTCTGAGGGGGTGAGTGTCTGAGGGGGTGAGTGTCTGAGGGTTGAGCGTCTGAGGGGGTGAGCGTCTGAGGGGGTGAGGGGGTGAGCGTCTGATGGGGTGAGGGGGTGAGCTGGTGGGGGGGTGAGCGTCTCGGGGGGTGAGCGTCTGAGGGGGTGAGGGGGTAAGCGTCTGAGGGGGTGAGCGTCTGAGGGGGTGAGGGTCTGAGGGAATGGGGGGTGAGAATCTGAGGGGGTGGAGGGGTGGAGGGGTGAAGGGGTGAGCGTTTGGGGGGTGGGGGGGTGAGGGGGTGAGCGTCTGAGGGGATGGGGGGGTGAGCGTCTGAGGGGGTGAGCTTGTGAGGGGATGAGCATCTGAGGGGGTGGGGGGTGAGCGGGTGAGCGTCTGAGGGGGTGAGAGTCTGAGGGGGTGGGGGGTAAGCGTATGAGGGGGTGAGGGGGTTAGCGTCTGAGGGGTAAGCATCTGAGCGTCTGAGGGGGTGAGGGGGTGAGCGTCTGAGGGGGTGAGCGTCTGAGGGGCTAAGGGGGTGAGCGTCTCAGCGGGTGAGGGGGTGAGCATCTGAGGGGGTGAGCATCTGAGGGGGTGAGCGTCTGAGGGGGTGAGCGTCTGAGGGGGTGAGCGTCTGAGGGGGTGAGGGGGTGAGCGTCTGAGGGGGTGGGGGGTGAGCGTCTGAGGGGGTGAGCATCTGAGGGGGTGAGCGTCTGAGGGGGTGAGCGTCTGAGGGGGTGAGCGTCTGAGGGGGTGAGGGTGTGGGGGCGTGAGCGTCTGAGGGGGTGAGGGTGTGGGGGCATGAGTGTCTGAGGGGGTGGGGGGGTGATGGGGCGAGCGTCTGAGGGCGAGCGTCTTGAGGGCGAGCGTCTTGAGGGCGAGCGTCTTGAGGGCGAGCGTCTTGAGGGCGAGCGTCTGAGGGCGAGCGTCTGAGGGTGAGGGTGTCCGCGGCCGGACCAATCAGCGACGTGGGATTTCCTGGACAGACAGACAGACAGGCGAGCGTCTGAGGGTGAGCGTCTGAGGGCGAGCATCTGAGGGTGAGGGTGTCCACGGCCGGACCAATCAGCGACGTTGGATTTCCTGGACAGACAGACAGACAGACAGGCGAGCGTCTGAGGGCCTGTGCTTTCCATATCCTGCGACTCCATCCTCTGAATGTGCTTCCCCCATCCTGCGCCCCCACCCTGTTATGTGCTACCCCCATCCTGCGCCCCCATCCTGTTATGTGCTGCCCCCATTCTGCGCCTCCATCCTGTTATGTGCTGCCTTCATCCTGCGCACATAACAGGATGGAGGGGCAGGATGGGGGGAAGCACATAACAGAATGGGGGCGTAGGCTTGGGGCAGCAGATAACAGGATGGGCGAGAAGGATGGGGGCACAGGAAGGGGGAAGCACAGAACAGGATGTTGGCGGAACATAACAGGATGGGGGAGTAGGATGTGGGAGCACATAACAGGATAGGGGCGCACAAAACAGGATGGGGGCCAGCACAAAACAGGATGGGGGCCAGCACAAAACAGGATGGGGGCCAGCACAAAACAGGATGGGGGCCAGCACAAAACAGGATGGGGGCCAGCACAAAACAGGATGGGGGCCAGCACAAAACAGAGTGGGGGCGCAGGATGGAGGCTGCACATAACAGGATAGAGGTGCAGGATGTGGGAGCAGATAACAGGATGATGGCGGCGCAGAATGGGGGCAACACATAACAGGATGGGGGCAGCATAGAATAGGATAGGGGAAGGACATAACAGGATGGGGGCAGCACATAACAGGATGGGGGCGCGGAATGAGGGAAGCATATAACAGGATGGGGGCACAGGATTGGGGGCACAGGATAGGAGCAGCACATAACACCATGGGGCGCAGGATGGGGCAGCACATAAAAGGACAGGGCTGCAGAATGAGGGCAGCACATAACAGGATTGGGGCGCAGGAGGGAGGCTGCACATAACAGGATAGGGGAGCAGGATCGAGGAAGCACATAACTGTATGGGGGAGCAGAGAAAAGGACTGCACATAAAAGGATGGGAGCAGCACATAACAGGATGGGGGCTGCACATAAGATGGGGGAAGGAGCACATAACAGGATAGGTGCTGCACATAAGATGGGGGAAGCACATAACAGGATGGGGTCGCAGGATGGAGGAAGCACATAACAGGATGTTGAAGCACATAACAGAATGGGGGCGCATGATGGGGCAGAATATATGGGGGCTCAGGATCCTATTATTTCCTGCCCTCATCTTATATGCAGCCCCAATCCTGCGCCCCCATCCTGTTATGTGCTACCCCCATACTGCGCCCCCTCCCCTTTATGTTCTGCCCCCATCGTGTCCCATCCTGTTATGTGCTGCCCCCATCTTATGTGCATCCCCATCCTGCTGTTATGTGCTGCCCCCATCTTGTTATGTGCAGCGCCCATCCTGTTCTGTGATCCTTCTTCCTATGTGCTCCCCCATCCTGTTTGTGCTGACCCCATCCTCCTCCCCAATCCTGTTGTGTGCACCCCCATCCTGCGCCCCCGTCCTGTTATGTTCTGCCCCCATCCTATTATGTGCAGCCCCATACTGCTCCCTTATATGCAGCCCCCATCTTGTTCCCCTTCCTGTTATGTGCTCCCCCATCCTGCGCCCCCATCCTGTGCCCCCATCCTGTTACATGCTTCCCCATCCTGTTATGTGTAGCCCCCATCCTGTTATGTGCTGCCTCCATGCTGTGCCTCCATCCTGTTATGTGCTGCCCCATCCAGTTATGTATGTGCTTCCTCCATCCTGCGCCCCCATCCTGTTATGTTTTTCCCACATCCTCTTATGTGCTTCCCCCATCCTGCGCCCCATCCTGTTATGTGCTCCCCCATCCTGCACCACCATCCTGTTCTGCGCTGCCCCCGTCCTGTTATGTGCTGCCCCAATCCTGCGCCCCCATCCTGTTATGTGCTGCCCCCATCCTGCGGCCCATCCTGTTATGTGCTGCTCCCATCCTGCGCCCCCAATCCTGTGCCACCATTCTGTTGTGTGCTGCCCTCATCCTGTGCCACCATCACGTTATGTGATTTCCCCATCGGGTTATGTGCTGTCCCCATCCTGCGACCCCATCCTTTTGTGCTGCCCCCATCCTGCTTCCCCATCCTGTTTTGTGCTGCCCCCATCCTGCGACCCCATCCTGTTATGTGCTGCCCCCATCCTATTTTGTGTTGCCCCTATCCTGCATCCCCATCCTATTATGTGCTCCCCCATCCTGAGCCCCCATCCTGTTATGTGCTGCCTCCACCATGTGCCCCCATCCTGTTATGTGCTCCCTCATCCTGCATCCCCATCCTGTTATGTGCTCCCTCATCCTGCATCCCCATCCTGTTATGCGCTCCCTCATCCTGCATCCCCATCCTGTTATGCGCTCCCTCAACCTGCATCCCCATCCTGTTATGTGCTCTCTCATCCTGTACCCCCATCCTGTTATGTGCTCTCTCATCCTGTACCCCCATCCTGTTATGTGCAGCCCCCATCCTGCGCCCCCATTGTAGTAAGTGCTGCCCCCATCCTGATATGTGCGCCCGCATCCTGCGCACTTATCCTGTTATGTGCTGCCCCCATCATGTTATGTGCTGCCTCCACCCTGCGCCCCCATCCTGTTATAATGCTGCCCCCATCCTGCGCACCTATCCTGTTATGTGCTGCCCCCATCCTGATCCCCCATCCTGTTATGTGCAGCCCCCACCCTGCGCCCCCATTCTATTATGTGCTGCCACCATCCTGTTCTGTGCTTCTCCCATCCAGCGCACCCATCCTGTTATGTGTTGCCCCCTCCATCCTGTTATGTGCCTGCGCAGGATGGGGGCACAGGATAGGGGCAGCACATAACAGGATAGGGGGCGCAGGATGGAAAAGCATATAACAGGATTGGGGAGCACATAACAGGATGGGGGCTGCATATAAAAGGATGGGGTAGCACATAAAAGGATGGGTTGCAGGAGGGGGCTGCACATAAGATGGTGGCAGCACATAACAGGATGGGGCGCAGGATAGAGGAAGCACCTAACAGGATGGAGGCCGCTCATAATAGGATGGGGGCAGCACATGACAAGATGAGGAAGAAGGATGCAGGAAGCACATAACAGAATGGATCCTGCGCCACCATCCTGTTATGTGCTGCCTGCATTCTGCGCCCCCAATCCTGCGCCCCCATTCTGTTATGTGCTGCCCTCATCCTGTGCCCTCATCACGTTATGTGATGCCCCCATCCTGTGTCCCAATCTTGTTATGTGCTGCCCCCCATCCTGTTATGTGCTCCCCCATCCTACTTCGCCATCCTGTTATGTGCTACCCCCATCTTGTTAATGTGCTGCCCCCACCCTGTTGTGTGCTGCCCCAATTCTACGGTCCCATCCTGTTCTGTGCTTCCTGTCCATCCCGTTATGTGCAGCCCCCATCCTGCGTCCCCATCCTGTTATGTGCTGCCCCCATTTTGTTCTCTGCAGCCCCCATCCTGCTGCCCCATCCTGTTATGTGCAGCCCCCACACTGTTATGTGCTTCCCCCATCCTGTTATGTGCTTTTTTCATCCTGCGCTTTCATCCTGTTATGTATTCCCCCATTCTGCTACCCCATCCTGTTATGTGCTGGCCCTATCCATAGCCCCCCATCCTGTTATGTGCTGCCCCAATCCTACACCCCTATCCTGTCATATGCTTCCCCCATTCTGCGCCTCCATCCTGTTATGTGAGCACGATGTGTGCAGCACATAACAGGATGATGGCGCAGGATGGGGAAAGCACATAACAGGATGGGGGCTGCACATAACAGGATGGGGAGCACATACCAGGATGGGGGCTGCACATAAGATGGGGGCAGCACATAAAACAGGATGGGGCAAAGGAAAGAGGGAGCACATAACTGGATGGGGCGCAGGATGGGGGAGCTCATAACTGGATGGGGCAAAAGATGGGGGAAGCACATGACACGATCGGGGAGAAGAATGTGGGAAGCACATAACAGGATGGGGGCAGCACATAACAGGATGGGGGCAGCACATAAGATGGGGTAGCACATCACAGGATGGGGAGCGCAGGATGGAGGCGAAGGATGGGGGCAGCACATAACAGGATGGGGGCAGCAGGATGGGGGCAGCAATTAACAGGATGGGGTCAGTACATAACATGATGGGGTCAGCACATAACATGATGGGGGCGCAGGATGTGGAAGCACATAAAAGGATGGGGGAGCAGGAAGAGGGCAACTCATAACAGGATGGGGGCAGCATATAACAGAATGGGGGCGCCGGATGGTGGCAGCACATAACATGATGGAGGAGAAGGATGAGGGAAGCACATAACAGAATGGAGGAGCAGGATTGGGCAGCACATAATAGGATAGGGGCAGCACATAACAGTATTGGGGCACAGGATGGGGGCACACATAACAGGATAGGGGCAGCACATAACATGATGAAGTCGTAGGAAGAGGGCTGCACATAACAAAATTGAGGCAGCACATAAAAGGATGGGGGCTGCACATAACTTGATGGGTGCTATATGACCATATAGCATTAAAAATGATCGCCACTTGGGTATAGAATAGGTTCAGTAGCTCGTATACTTTAATGTGGAGTTGAAGTTTACAATGATTACTTGCTTGATCAAGTATGTATGAAAAAATACACAAAATAATAATTCATAAGTATCTATCTAGCAAACCTATGCTTGTGTGACCACGTTTACTCTGCTGATATAATTTTTTAAGGCTATGTGCCCACTATGCAGAAATGCTCAGGATTTTTCCTGAGCGTTTCTGCATCTCCCTGGCAGAAAAAACGCATGCGGATTGTACATGCGGATTGTACATGCAGATTGTACATGTGGATTGTTCATGCGGATTGTACATGCGGATTGTTCATGCGGATTGTACATGCAGATTGTACATGCGGATTGTTCATGCGGATTGTTCATGCGGATTGTACATGTGGATTGTTCATGCGGATTGTACATGTGGATTGTTCATGCGGATTGTACATGCGGATTGTACATGCAGATTGTACATGCGGATTGTACATGCAGATTGTACATGCAGATTGTACATGCGGATTGTTCATGCGGATTGTACATGTGGATTGTTCATGCGAATTGTACATGCGGATTGTACATGCGGATTGTACATGCGGATTGTACATGCAGATTGTACATGCGGATTGTTCATGCGGATTGCACATGCGGATTGTACATGTGGATTGTACATGTGGATTGTACATGTGGATTGTACATGCGGATTGTACATGCGGATTGCACATGCGGATTGTACATGTGGATTGTACATGCGGATTGTACATGTGGATTGTACATGTGGATTGCACATGCGGATTGCACATGCGGATTGTACATGTGGATTGTTCATGTGGATTGTACATGTGGATTGTACATGCGGATTGTACATGTGTTTTTCCTGCCAGGGACATGCGGATGTGAAGCGTTCTTCACATGCATTTCCACATGTGGGTTGTCAAGCGCTTTCCAAGCGATTTTAGCATCACTTGGAAAGTGCTTGTCAACTTGGTCACACTATATAAATACATGCAACCGGCATGGATTTATATACTGTGACCGAAAGAATGGTAAAAAATAAATCTATACTTACCTTCCAATGGCTCCCGGTATCTGGCTTCACCGTCCCGGCTGCAGGCAGATCGCGTTACACTGAAGGACCTGCCGATGTCAGCGTCGCGTGACACGTCACATGACTATGACATCAGCGCAGGTCCTTCAGTCCATCGCGAACTGCCGGCATGAGAGGAGGAGAGCATCGGGGGCCGCCAGAAGGTAAATATATATTTCTTTTTTATTTTATTTTATTGATTTTTTTAATTTTTTTTTACAGTTTTCTATGGTACCCAGGTCCGGAGGACGGTCTCCTCTTCTCTAGACCTGGGTACTATCCACACATTAGAACGCATGGAAAGCGCATCTACATATACAGTGATGCGTGATCCATGCGGTCTAATGAAAGTCAATGGAGGCGAAAACGCAGCACTTCCGCAAAGTAATTGGTAGTGCTGCGTTTTTTTCCGCAATGATAATCCGCAGCGAAAATTTCCGCAGCATGTGCAAAGCACATGCGGATTATCATTGGGGATCATGGCAGGCCTTCTACCATGCGTTTTTTAAGCGTTTCTGCAGCGTTTTTGCCGCTGCGGAAAAGCTTAAAAAACGCATCGTGGGCACACAGCCCCAGAGTGTAGAAAAGAACAGTGTACATTGTTTTACTGCACCTCTAGCAACGTATATCCCCTTTAAAAATCGTAATTTATAAGCATAATATGTACTATGTCTGATCCCTACAAATGCTCATCTGAACTGGTCAAAGTGCTGTCAGTTTTTATCACGAGCAGCACTTAGACAGACAATATGCTTGTGTGAATATAACCTATGAAGCAGCTGGAAATACAGTGCATTGTGAAAGTATTTGGCCCCCTTGAACTTTTCTACCTTTTGTCACATTTCTGGCTTCAAACATAAAATTCTAATTTTTGGGGGAAGAATCAACAACAAGTGGGACACAATCGTAAAGTGGAACGAAATTTCTTGGCCATTTTAAACTTTTTTGACAAATTAAAAAAACTGAAAAGTGGGGCGTGCAATAGTATTCGGCCCCTTTACTTTCAGTGCAGCAAACTCACTCCAGAAGTTCAGTGAGGATCTCTGAATGATCCAATGTTGTCCTAAATGACTGGTAACGATAAATAGAATCCACCTGTGTGTAATCAAGTCTCTGTATAAATGCACCTGCTCTGTGATAGTCTCAGGGTTCAGCTTCAAGTGCAGAGAGCATCATGAAGACCACGGAACACACCAGGCAGGTCCGAGATACTGTTGTGGCGAAGTTTAAAGCTGGATTTGGATACAAAAAGATTTCCCAAGTTTTAAACATCTCAAGGAGCACTGTGCAAGCGATCATATTGAAATGGAAGGAGTATCAGACCACTGCAAATCTACCAAGACCCGGCCGTCCCTCTAAACTTTCATCTCGAACAAGGAGAAGTCTGATCAGAGATGCAGCCAAAAGGCCCATGATCACTCTGGATGAACTGCAGATATCTACAGCTGAGGTGGGAGAGTCTGTCCATAGGACAACAATCAGTTGTACACTGCACAAATCAGGCCTTTATGGAAGAGTGGCAAGAAGAAAGCCATTTCTCAAAGATATCCATAAAAAGTCTCGTTTGAAGTTTGCCACAAGCCATCTGGGAGACACACCAAACATGTGGAATAAGGTGCTCTGGTCAGATGAAACCAAAATCGAACTTTTTGGCCGCAAAACGATCTGTTTGTCGTAAAAGCAACACAGCTTATCACCCTCAAAACACCATCCCCACTGTCAAACATGGTGGTGGCAGCATGATTGTTTGGGCCTGCTTTTCTTCAGCAGGGACAGGCAAGATGGTTAAAATTGATGGGAAGATGGACGGAGCCAAATACAGGACCATTCTGGAAGAAAACCGGTTGGAGTCTGCAAAAGACCTGAGACTGGGACAGAGATTTATCTTCCAACAAGACAATGTTCCCAAACATAAAGCAAAATCTACAATGGAGTGGTTCAAAAATAAACGTATCCAGGTGTTAGAATGGCCAAGTCAAAGTCCTGACCTGAATCCAATCGAGAATCTGTGGAAAGAGCTGAAAACTGCTGTTCACAAACGCCCTCCATCCAACCTCAATGAGTTCGAGCTGTTTTGCAAGGAAGAATAGGCAAGAATTTCCGCCTCTCGATGTGCAAAACTGATAGAGACATACCCCAAGCGACTTGCAGCTGTAATCGCAGCAAAAGGTTGCTCTACAAAGTATTAACTCAAGGGGGCTGAATAAATTGCACACCCCACTTTTCAGTTTTTCATTTATTAAAAAAGTTTAAAATATCCAATAAATTTCATTCCACTTCACGATTGTGTCCCACTTGTTGTTGATTCTTCCCAAAAAAGTTAGAATTTTATATCTTTATGTTTGAAGCCAGAAATGTGGCAAAAGGTAGAAAAGTTCAAGGGGGACAAATACTTTCACAATGCACTGTAAATATGTTAAGGATGGGCCCCTATGCATGGGCCACTGCTGTGTCCTTGCCCCCCAGGCTAAAATTTGCCAGCCAGCCCCTGAATGCAGCGTACTAAAGGTTGTAACCTTGTCTCTAGCCACTGTCCTAGACGTTCTCCCAAAGAACCTATGCCATTTATGATGGGATGCATCTGAGGGGGAAAGTGTTTTCATGGGTTTTGGGAAGGGCATGTAGTATTGGAATTGTGGGATTACTCGTAATGAGGTAATCCATTTGTTTTTTTATAGAAAATCCCTAATTAGAAACCCTCACACCACTTATCCCCAATCATGCCTATGACTAGGCACAACATAGTGTTGCCACAATGTTGCTATGCCTATTTTTAATCAGCAAATAAAGAATCTTGATTTTATGGATAGAAGCTGGACTTGCCTTTTTCACAAGCAGTACCCGATATTCTACACCAAGGATGTGCTGAAAACTTTTTTTCATCGTTACTTCCGCAAAGAGATGATTACCTGGACCGGTCCCCTTCAAGCTGTCAGGGTCTAAAGACACAAAATAATTCAGATTTAGAAATTTGTACATTCTATTCCAATTGTGATGCAGGGCCAGCATTCGGGGCAGGCAATCTAGGCATTTGTCTAGGACCCCTACTCCCTCAGGGCCCCCCAGCCAGTGGCGTTCCGCTAATAGCCAAGAGGGCCCAGTGCTGGCTCCAGCCCCCACCCAACTGCGCATTCAATTGTATCGGCAGTATATATATAAATTTTTTTAAATCAGTGAGTACGTGGTGGCCATAATACTTTATACTCTATGGGGGCTGCATTATATTATATGTACTCTATGGGGGGCTGCATTATACTATATGTACTATTTAGGGGCTGCATTATACTCTATCGAGGACTATGGGGAGTGCATTATCCTATATGTACTAGAAGGGGAGTGCATTACACTCTACAGAGGATTATGGGGTGTGAATTATACTATATGGAGGACTATGGGGTGTACATTATACTGTAAGGAGGACTATGCGTTGTGCATTATACTATATGGAGGACTATGGGGGCTGCATTATACTATAAGAAGGACTATGGGGTGTGCATTATACTATATGGAGGACTATGGGGATTGTATTATACTATATACAGGACTATGTGGTGTGCATTATATAATATGGAGGACTATGGGGAGTGTATTATACTATATACAGGACAGTGGGGTGTGCATTATACTGTATGGAGGACTATGGGGTGTGCATTATACTATATGGAGGACTATGGGGATTGTATTATACTATATACAGGACTTTGTGATGTGCATTATATAATATGGAGGACTATGGGGAGTGTATTATACTATATACAGAACAGTGGGGTGTGCATTATACTGTATGGAGGACTATGGGGTGTGCATTATACTATATGGAGGACTATGGGGTGTGCATTACACTATATGGAGGACTATGACATCCTTGATCTACCTAAACTTTCTAATATGATCACTCATATTTTTGTTCTGATGGCCTCATAGGAAGCCACCATTTGTGACAGAATAAGAAGGTATTGTTTCACGGCTTCAGCGGCGTCATCAGGGGATGGGACATTGGCTCATGGTGGCTTCTTATGAGGCCATCAGAACAAACATATGAGTGATTATATTAGAAAGTTTATCTAGATCAGGGATGTTTTTTAATACCCAGTGTGCCTTTTAATTGAATATTTATGCTATGCGGTGTGCATTATACTATATGCAGGACAATGGGGAGTACATTATACTATATGGAGGACTATGGGGAGTGCATTATACTATATGGAGGACTATGAGGTGCATTATACTAATATGGAGGACTATGGGGAGTATATTATACTATATGGAGGACTATGGGGTGTGCATTATACTGTATGGAGGACTATGGGGATGTATTATACTATATGGGCAGAGACACACTGCCGTATAACTCATGTGATGATCTCATCGAACTGAACGGACTGGCCGGCACCTCTCCTGACCGGAGCATTACAACACGATGGATACGATGGATTTCTATACAGCTGTCATGCTCAGGTCAGGAGAGCAGACAGCCAGTACGTGGTTAACGATCCTCAGACGAGAAATACGGCAGTGTGTCTCTGTCCTATTGAGAACTATTAGGAGTGCATTATACTATATAGAGGTATATGGAGAGTGTATTATACTGTATAGAGGACTATGGGAGTGTATTATACTATAAGGAGGACAATGAGGAGTGTATTATACTATATGGAGCACTATGGGGAGTGTATTATATAAAAAATAAAGATTATTATTATCTCCTAGTGATTATTCTGTGCCTATCATTCTTCCTCAGCCGGTGGAAAGAGGTCGCGAAACGAGCATCAAATGACTTCAACATTGTCGATTAACGCTGGTTTAACGGCCTGAACTCAGTGCATACAACCATAATGTTTCTATGTGATGGTGCAATATGTTAGCATTTAGGGCCCAACTTTAAACTTTTGCCAAGGAACCCACTTTGACTAAAACTGGCCCTGTTGTAATGTCATAGAATGTTGATGACGTCACATACACTGTGATGTCATAACACTGTCACTGCTTTTTTATGGATCCAGTTTACAACATTAACAAAAAATTTAATAAGACAAAACCCCTCCATCATTTTATAAATATAAGATCGACATTTAAAGGGACCCTTTTATTTTATCTATATTACCTACTGCTCTATGTACTAAAAGAAAACACAGGACTCCATACTGCCATTCCTGACCACAGTAAATTACAGATCCAATGTCACCCCCCTAATTTAACAGGAACAAAAAAGCTGACAACAGAGAATGATAGCATTTGCAACTGGATTTCTGTTCCAAAACGCTATATGTTCACGTAAATGGCAAAACTACTAAAAAAGGGAGTCACAAAAAGATGTCCCAACTTTGACCATTCTCTATCTACATAGCCTACTAGAGCATAAAGATGGCATAAAGGGCGAGCTCCACTGAAGACTTCCATAGTGGGGAGCCAGTGCAAAGAGCTGGAAGACTCTCAACAAACATGTATCATTACATCGCGATCCTCCTACTATAGGGGGCATGTAAAACATTGTGTCCTGTAGGCAGGGCTGCCACCAGGAATTTTGGGGCCCCATACTGGCAAAATTTTCGGGCCCCCTTGAGACTCTGCCCAAGCACCAACCTAGCTCCGCCTCCACTCCTCGAACCTTCCACAGTTCCACCGCCCACTCTTAGAAAAACTCTACTTTCTGCACCCCGTCCTCACCAATCACACATTAACAGTTCCCATCAAACACCAGATCACATACATAGCCAGCAGCTTTTGTTTTGGCCAAAAGATTTTCTAAGCCGCCACCAGGACAATGTAAATCACTGCTGAATGAGAAAAAACAGAAACCCCTCAGCAGCCTCCCCTCACCAGAAACCCCTCAGCAGATTCGCGTCTGCAGCCTCCCTTCCCCAGTAACCCCTCAGCAGCCTCCATCCCACCAGAAACCCCTCAGCAGCTTCCCTTCCCCAGAAACCCCTCGGCACCCTCCCATCCCCTCACCAGAAACCCCTCAGCAGCCTCCCTTCCCCAGAAACTCCTCAGCAGCCTCCCATCCCCTCACCAGAAACCCCTCAGCAGCCTCTCCTCCCCTCACCAGAAACCCCTCAGCAGCCTCTCCTCCCCTCACCAGAAACCCCTCAGCAGCCTCTCCTCCCCTCACCAGAAACCCCTCAGCACCCTCCCATCCCCTCACCAGAAACCCCTCAGCAGCCTCTCCTCCCCTTACCAGAAACCCCTCAGCAGCCTCTCCTCCCCTCACCAGAAACCCCTCAGCAGCCTCCCATCCCCTCACCAGAAACCCCTCAGCAGCCTCTCCTCCCCTCACCAGAAACCCCTCAGCAGCCTCTCCTCCCCTCACCAGAAACCCCTCAGCAGCCTCCCATCCCCTCACCAGAAACCCCTCAGCAGCCTCCCATCCCCTCACCAGAAACCCCTCAGCAGCCTCCCATCCCCTCACCAGAAACCCCTCAGCAGCCTCTCCTCCCCTTACCAGAAACCCCTCAGCAGCTTCTCCTCCCCTCACCAGAAACCCCTCAGCAGCCTCCCATCCCCTCACCAGAAACCCCTCAGCAGCCTCTCCTCCCCTCACCAGAAACCCCTCAGCAGCCTCTCCTCCCCTCACCAGAAACCCCTCAGCTGCCTCTCCTCCCCTCACCAGAAACCCCTCAGCACCCTCCCATCCCCTCACCAGAAACCCCTCAGCAGCCTCCCATCCCCTCACCAGAAACCCCTCAGCAGCCTCTCCTCCCCTCACCAGAAACCCCTCAGCAGCCTCCCATCCCCTCACCAGAAACCCCTCAGCAGCCTCTCCTCCCCTTACCAGAAACCCCTCAGCAGCCTCTCCTCCCCTCACCAGAAACCCCTCAGCAGCCTCTCCTCCCCTTACCAGAAACCCCTCAGCAGCCTCTCCTCCCCTCACCAGAAACCCCTCAGCAGCCTCTCCTCCCCTCACCAGAAACCCCTCAGCAGCCTCTCCTCCCCTCACCAGAAACCCCTCAGCAGCCTCTCCTCCCCTTACCAGAAACCCCTCAGCAGCCTCTCCTCCCCTCACCAGAAACCCCTCAGCAGCCTCCCATCCCCTCACCAGAAACCCCTCAGCAGCCTCTCCTCCCCTTACCAGAAACCCCTCAGCAGCCTCTCCTCCCCTCACCAGAAACCCCTCAGCAGCCTCTCCTCCCCTCACCAGAAACCCCTCAGCAGCCTCTCCTCCCCTCACCAGAAACCCCTCAGCACCCTCCCATCCCCTCACCAGAAACCCCTCAGCAGCCTCTCCTCCCCTCACCAGAAACCCCTCAGCAGCCTCCCATCCCCTCACCAGAAACCCCTCAGCAGCCTCTCCTCCCCTCACCAGAAACCCCTCAGCAGCCTCTCCTCCCCTCACCAGAAACTTCGCCAGCAATATAGCAGCTAATTGCTAGGGGTTTTACCTGCCATACACATTAATATGAACTGATCGTCAGCGACTCCTCATTTAGGGAAGGGTTTGCCATAAAAATGTCTTATTGCAGAGTGTTCCTGGCAATCCATGATAAATCCGGTGAATATGCCATAAGTATACCAAAGCTTAAAAGTAATGTGCCCCCTACCTGGACTCGTCCCCTTCCAGCTGTCAGATCCTAGTGACACATAATGGCTCTGGTGCAGAGCTTCATACATTCTACTCCAATTGTGATGTCATGCAATGTCTATGATGTCATATGCTTTGTGATGTCATCATAGCTGCCACTGTTATTTCAAATTTACAACCACAATAAAAAGTTGATTTAATTATTTAAAAAAAAACATAAAACATTGTGGGTAATTGTAGCCTGTGATTATTTTACATACGGTCATTAATATTTGGGGGTATTAGTCATGTCCGTCGCTGCCTCCTGCACTGCACTTTATATGCTGTTTATTATAATAATGGACAATTCACAAGCCCGCATGTAGCATATATAGTTAATAGCCTCTGCTGAATGACTATTAGAGCAATAAGATACACCAGGGGCGGACACAGACTGCAGAGGGCCCCTGTGCAAGAAATCTTGGCTCTTCACCTTCATAATGCAATAATGTTATGTAAACCTCTAGATTGTTATATTTATTACTAGTTTAGAACACAATTATAAAATCTAAACAATAAATGTAAGTTCGATATTTAAGAACTGAATATGACACAAAGCAGTCATGCCATTGATACGTCATATTTGGATGTGCTTATAGTGTCCTATCACTTATCAAGTGGTCCAGACTCTCACTACTTTACATATTGGAGGAAATAATACTGTAGTTAGGAGAAATGGATTTTTTTTGTTCAAAACTCTAGGGATTATCCAGAACTGTTTCTTTTTTTTCACTATGGGCCTATGAGCTAAAAGGCAGATTGTTGCTAACTTCCTGCCTGTCCTACCCAGTGCTGGCATAGAGGGGTCCCAGACGGCTTTGGCATGGGATTCTGCTGCTTCACACAAACAGAGCATATTTTTTTTCCAGGCTGCTCTGTTGATGGGAGATCACTGCCAACGTCATGATGATTGACAGGGGGCTTCTCCCCGCAGAAGCCGCTGAATCGCTGGCAGGAGTCGTCTGTGATCGCTGTCTGACAGCAGAGATCGGCATTAAAATGAATATAGTTCTTTAAAGTGTAACAGTCATTTTATTTAGTATTATAACAATTTTTATGTCAAATATACAATAGGCACTGCAAATAGCTTGTGATTGGTGTGCGTTAGGGTTCTGAGACCCCCAACCAATTGCTCTAAACACTGCTCTGAAGTACGCGGCTCTTGTAAGCAGCACACGCATAGAGCAGTGTATGGGGTGAATAGTAATCCTATGGGTCCACAAACTCTGTGTACATGCTGCTTACAACAGCAGCGCAAATCACATACAAGCGATCACACGACCTCTCACTGGCACTGGGAATCAGGACTGCAATTTACTCTTAAAGGGAATCTGTCACCCCCCCCGGGCGATGTCAGACCTCTAATATGGGCATACAGGTGATAGAAATGTAAATCTATACATACCTATATGTCCCATATTTTAATGTAAATCTATACATACCTATATGTCCCATATTAGCGGTCTGATTGCAGAGAAATCCATTTTCATATGCTTGGCAACCGGGGGACGCCAAGAAATGCCGGCCTATATGCTTTCCATATTCCTCCCCTCCCCTGCACGTCACAGGGCCCTGTGACATGCAGTCTAGGACTGCACATTCCGCACATGCGCAATGCGCCTATAACATAAGGCGCATTTTTTTTTTTTGACGCCAAGAAACCCCCGTCTATCTGCTTAATTTCCATATTCCTCCCCTCCCCTTTCTCGTTCACATTCCGCGCATGCGCCTATAATGTTAGGAGCATTTTTTTTTCTCCCTGCCCTATGTTACACTGCTGTGCTCAAATGCGCAGGCACCAGGGAGTCACTTCCGTTCCAGTGACCTCTGGCGTGCACAACAATGAGGTTTGCTCCCTACTTCTTCCCGGATAGTTGCTAACTATCAGGATGCCGGGAGGAAGTGGGGACCAAATCTTATTGTGTGCGCTTGTGTGCGATCACGATCGCCATATGACCTAATAATACGTCATTGGTCCAATCGGCCCAGGTCACCATGACGTACTATTAGGTCACACGTCAGAAAGGGGTTAAAACAATACTATTCCAGAACTTCCACAGGAGAGGCTGTATGTCTTACCATACTGTCAGTCTGGGCCACAGTTGTCTTCTGCTGAAGCTTCCCGCTCCAAGCTGTGACTCCAGGGCACAGAAGACACTTGAATATCATCCCCCGTCAGCCAGTCACAGATGTGCTTATAAAGCAAAATCTGTGATTGGCTGACAGGTAATGAGGCACAAATGTCAGTGTGCAGTGCCTATAAGTTTATAATGGTGTATGAAGGGGTGCTCTGGAGGCCCCTCTTATAGTGATCAGGACATGGTTAATGTCCTGCTTCAGTAATCCCCTCTCTCTCCCAGCACCTCTTCTCATACCCTCAGATCAGCAGCAGGGCACAGACAGGCAGGCCCGGATTGGTAATCTGCCCATCTGGGCACTTTCCCGGCGGGCCATGGTGTGGCAGTCCTTGGGGGGCCACCAACCCATTTTTATGGCTGCCGACCCCTTTAATTTTCCAGGTGCCTGCCCTGGTAGCTCGGCATCACCGGGGGCAGGGCGCGAGCACGCAGCGTTCATCATTTGAACGCTGCGACGCACACAGGTGGCTGTGAGCAGACAGTGTGGCTCGCATCCTCAGCTCTCCTGCCCGCGGCCCTAGCAACGCTGCATCCACGGCCCTGCCAGAGCAGCAGGGAGCAAGGTTTTTTTTTTTTTTATAATCAAACAGTACTATATGTGGGCCCATCATACCATATGGGGCCCATCATACTATAGGGACCATTATATGTGGGGCTCATCATACCATATGGGCCATTATATGTTGGGGCCCATTATATGTGGAGCCATCATACTATAGAGACCATTATATGCGGGGCTCATCTGTCACGCAAGGTGTGGGAAAGACTTAGTGCAACACAGAGTGAAGAGGGAAAGTGAGCCCAGATACTAGGGAAATAGGGGAGTGAAGACCTCCTAGTCGGGTCTAGTGTCAACCTGCCTCAACTACCGTCCCTATATTGGCTCTTCACCAATCGCCTCATGCGTGCCTCTCCCTGACTTTCCCTGGCATATGGCTAAGGCTAGGGAAGGAAGGAGATGAGCACTAGATGATCTCCACTAAACTCTATAGACAACAAGGGTAGACAAACAGGGGGGAATTGTTTAGCCTTAGACGACTCCAAACAAATGTGCACACGGCCTCAAGCTCCAGAGAGGACAAAGTACTGCTCTTGCTAAAGCCTCACAAGTAGTAATGAATATCGCCAGCACCTCCCTCTCAGAAACACCAGGTAGTTATACACCCAGGCCAGGGAGCGAATTAGCCAGAGGGAGGTAGTTGCTGAGTCCTAGAGACAACCAGCCTCTAAGAAGATGTCTGTAATGCCAAATGTAGAGATCTCCTGCAACCAACTGCAGGGCGACTGTATGTCATGGTCATCAACCCTTACTGGGGGTGGTGGTAGAGGCGAGGGCTCAAGAGGTTCCTCATATTTTTTAAGGACCTATGGAACACATTGTGGACTTTAAGGGCCTGAGGAAGTTCAAGACGAAACTCTGCTGGGTTGATGACGGCGGTTATTTTATAGGGACCAATTAACCTAGGTCCCAACTTCCAAGAAGGAACTTTCAATCTTATATTCCTGGTACACAACCACACAAAGTCATTCACATTCAGGTCCGGACCTGGCAAGCGTTTTCTGTCAGCCATACATTTATACCTGTCTCCCATGATCTTTAAATTACTCAGCACACCCTGCCATACCGAGGAGAGCGATGAAGCAAACCGTTCCTCCTCAGGAACTCCTGAAGTTCCTCACCCACTAAAAGTACCAAACTGTGGGTGATAACCGTATGCACCGAAGAACGGTGACCTGCCAGTGGATTCTTGACGATGATTATTAATGGCAAATTCTGCCAGCAGTAGGTAGGATGCCCAATCCTCATTTTCAGAAACGAAACAACTGGGGTAGGTCTCCAAATTCTGATTGACAAGCTCAGTCAGTCCATTCGACTGAGGGTAGAAGGCAGAGGAAAAGGACAGCTGCACCCCCAGTCGAGAACAGAATGCCTTCCAGAACTAGGAAACAAACTGGGTCCCCCGATCTGACACGAGGGATCCCTGTGAAGCTTCACTATCTCATTTATGAACACCTGAGCAAATGTCTTGGCATTTGGAAACGCAGTCAATGCGACAAAATTAACCATTTTACTGAACCTATCTTCTACCACCAAAACCACCGTTTTGCCTGCAGAAACCAGTTGGTCAGTAATAAAATCCATGGACAAGTGTGTCCATGGCCTATTAGGAATAAGTAATGGAAGAAAAGTACTAGACGGACGGGTATGCAAAACCTTAGAACGGGCGCAAATACTACAAGCAGCTATGTGTTCAATTATGTCCCAATGCAACCCTGGCCACCAAAAATGATGAGAGAGGAGGCCCGCGGTTGCCTTACCATCTGGATGCCCAGCAAGCACAGAGTTATAATGTTCCTTAATTACTTTGCGGAGCAGATTAGATCGTACAAATAACTTTCCTGAAGGGCAGGAGGCAGGGGCGTCCCCCTGAGCCTCCAACACCTCACCCTCCAGTTCAAGATAAAGTGCCGAAATGACTACCCTTTTCTGTAATATCGGGGCAGGGTTCTCATGGTCCCCACCACCAGTGAATCTCCGGGACAAAGCATCAGCCTTCACGTTTTTGACCCACGGACGAAAAGTGACAACAAAATTGAACCTAGTAAAAAACAGTGACCATCAGGCTTGTCTAAGGTTGAGACGTTTAGCTAACTGGAGATATAACAGGTTCTTATGGTCAGTAATAACAGTAAAAGGATGGACAGCCCCCTCCAACCAATGTCGCCATTCATCGAACGCCAATTTGATCGTCAAAAGTTCCCTATTACCCACGTCATAATTTCTCTCAGCCGAAGACAATTTTTTAGAAAAGAATGCGCATGGAAGCCATTTACCACGGGATGAACCCTGAGACAACACAGCCCCAACCCTGACATCCGACGCATCAACCTCCACAATGAAGGGTTGAGAAACATCGGATTGACTGAGTATAGGTGCAGTGGCAAAATGATTCTTTAAGGAAGAAAAAGCCTAGAGGGAAGCATCCGACCATTTGAAAAAATCAGACCACTTCTTAGTCATGTCAGTAAGGGGTTTCACAATAACAGAGTAGTTTTGGATGAATTTACGGTAAAAATTAGTAAAGCCCAAAAAACGTTGTAGAGCCTTCAGGTTCTCGGGACGTTCTCCGGATCCATCCGAAAACCCAAAGATGACAACAAGTACCCCAAAAACTGCACCTTCTGAACAGCGAAAACACATTTTTCTAGTTTGGCATAAAGTTTGTTATCCCTTAATATCTGGAGCACCTGATTAACATGCCCCCGATGAGTCTCAAAATCAGGTGAGTAAACCAAAATATTGTCCAGATAGACCACCACAAACCTCCCCACCAAATTATTATTATTATTATTTATTATTATAGCGCCATTTATTCCATGGCGCTTTACATGTGAAAAAGGGGTATAATAAAAGAACAATTACAATAATCTTGAACACAATGTCACAGCGACTGGTACAGGAGGAGCGAGGACCCTGCCCGCGAGGGCTCACAATCTACAAGGGATGGGTGAGGATACAGTAGGTGAGGGTAGAGCTGGTCGTGCAGCAGTATGGTGGAGCGGTGGTTACTGCAGGTTGTAGGCTTATCGGAAGAGGTGGGTCTTCAGGTTCCTTTTGAAGGTTTCCATGGTAGGCGAGAGTCTGATACGTTGGGGTAGAGTTCCAGAGTAGGGGGGGAAGCACGGGAGAAATCTTGCATGCGATTGTGGGAGGAGGAGATAAGAGGGGAGTAGAGAAGGAGTTCTTGTGAGGATCGGAGGTTGTGTGCGGGTATGTAACGGGAGACTAGGTCAGAAATATATGGAGGAGACAGGTTGTGAATGGCTTTGTATGTCATGGTTAGGGTTTTGAACTGGAGACTCTGAGCAATGGGGAGCCAGTGAAGAGATTGACAGAGAGGAGAGGCCGGGGAATAGCGGGGGGACAGGTTGATTAGTCGAGCAGCAGAGTTTAGGATAGATTGGAGGGGTGCGAGAGTGTTAGAGGGGAGGCCACAGAGCAGGATGTTGCAGTAGTCAAGGCGGGAGATGATGAGGGCGTGCACTAGTGTTTTTGCAGATTCATGGTTGAGGAATGTGCGGATCCGGGAGATATTTTTGAGTTGGAGTCGGCAGGAAGTGAAAAGGGCTTGGATATGTGGTTTGAAGGAGAGTTCAGAGTCCAGGGTTCCCCCAAGGCAGCGAGCTTGAGGGACTGGGAAGAGTGGGCAGCCATTGACGTTAATAGTTGGTCAGTTGGGGGGGTTGAATGAGATGGCGGAAAGATGATGAATTCTGTTTTGTCCATGTTAAGTTTTAGAAATCTGGCAGAGAAGAAGGATGAAATAGCAGACAGACATTGTGGGATTTTGGTTAGTAAGGAGGTGATATCGGGTCCAGAGAGGTAGATCTGTGTGTCATTGGAATAGAGGTGATAATGAAAGCCGTGAGACTCTATGAACTGTCCCAGGCCGAAGGTGTAGATGGAGAAGAGCAGCGGTCCTAGAACTGAACCTTGGAGGACACCGACAGATAGGGGGCGAGATGAGGAGGTGGTGTGTGAGTGGGAGACACTGAATGTCCTGTCTGTTAGGTATGAGGAGATCCAGGATAGGGCCAAGTCTGTAATGCCGATAGATGAGGGAGTCTGTAGTAAGAGGGAATGGTCCACTGTGTCAAAGGCAGATGACAGGTATAGGAGGAGGACAGAGTAGTGTCGCTTAGATTTGGCGGTTAGTAGGTCGTTGGTGACTTTAGTCAGTGCAGTTTCAGCAGAATGGTGAGGTCGGAAACCAGATTGTAGGCGGTCAAAGAGGGAGCAGGATGAGAGGTGGGAGGACAGTTCAGAATGGACATGTTGTTCCAGTAGTTTTGAGGCATAGGGGAGAAGTGATATGGGGCGATAGCTAGACACAGAGGATGGGTCGAGGGAGGGCTTTTTGAGGATGGGTGTGATTGAGGCATGTTTGAAGCATGAGGGGAAGACACCAGTTGTTAGTGACAGGTTGAAGAGGTGGGCTAGGGCTGGGGTGAAGATAGTGGTAAGGTTTGGGATGAGGTGGGACGGGATTGGGTCAAGTTTACAGGTGGTGAGGTGTGATTTGGAGAGTAAAGAGGAAAGTTGATCTTCAGAAATGGTGGAGAAGGTGGTTTTGGAGGAAGAGGGTTGAGTAGGTGTGGGGAGGGGCTGTGGGGGCTTTAGGCAAAAGCTTTGTCTGATGGTGTCAATCTTCTGCTTGAAGAATGAGGCAAAGTCTTCGGCTGAAATAAGAGAAGAGGGAGGAGGCACTGGGGGACGGAGGAAAGAATTGAAGGTGTTGAATAGTTGTTTGGGGTTATGAGACAGGGAGGATATGAGAGATGCGAAGTATGTTTGTTTTGCTGCAGTGAGTGTGGACTTGAACGTAGTGAGGGACTGTTTGAATGCGATGAAGTGCTCATGGGAGTGGGACCTTTTCCATCTACGCTCAGCAACCCTGGAGGCCCGTCGCAGTTCTTTAGTTAGGCTGTTGATTGTGCGAGCCTTGGTATGTGTGAGGGGGGCGACCGAATCGAGAGCTGCAGCGGTTGTGGTGTTGTATAAAGTGGCAGCAACATCTGCATCATGTAAGGAACTAATGTCTGTAAGAGGGAGGAGGGATTCAGAGAGTGAGTGTAGGTCAAGGTGTTTTGAGATTTCTGCGAGGGTATGCAAGTTTGTGGAGTGGGGATTGTTGCCCCGGGGAGGAGAGAGAAGAGAATGTGAGTAGGTTGTGGTCAGAAAGAGGGAGAGGTGAGTTAGAGAGGTTAGATAGGGAACAGAGGCGGGTGAAGATGAGGTCCAGTGTGTGGCCGTCTTTGTGGGTGGGTGTGGAAGACCACTGAGTAAGACCAAAGCAGGAAGTGAGGGATAGAAGCTTAGAGGCAGCTGAGAGGGAAGTGTCAATGGGGATGTTAAAGTCGCCCATGAGCATAGTGGGGATGTCAACGGAGAGGAAATGAAGTAGCCAAGTGGTGAAGTGGTCAAAGAAAGTGGTGGTTGATCCTGGGGGGCGGTAGATAACAGCCAGTTGGATGGGGAGTAGATGCGCACGCAGTGCACTTCAAAAGAGGGGAAAGTAATTAAGGGCGGCAGTGGGATATGGGTGAAGGAGCAGTTTTCTGAGAGGAGGAAACCTATTTCTCCACCGTGCTTGCCGGTGGGGTGGGGGGTATGGGAGAGGTGGAATCCGCCATACAAATGTTCAGCAGGAGAGACTGTGTCGGAGGGGGTGAGCCAGGTTTCAGTGATGCCGAGGAAGGAAAGCTTGTTAGTGATGAAGAGATCGTGAATATAGCAAAGTTTGTTGCAGACGGAGCGAGCGTTCCATAGAGCTCTTATTAGTGGGACTGGGGAAGAGGGGGCTAGGCGGATGGGTATAAGGTTAGAAGGGTTACGAGAGTTTGGGATAGATCGTGGGTAGGAGGTGGAAGTGAGTGTAGGGATGTGGTGAGGAGGACCGGGATGTGGAGAGATGTCGCCGGCAGTAAGGAGGAGCAGAGAAAGCGTTAGTAGGTGCGAGCAGGAGAGGGCATGGGGTGGCTGTCTATGTTTGGAGACAAAGGATTGTATGTTGAGGAATAGCTCTGAAGAGGAGGTGAGATGGGCGGGGAGAATGGAGGGAGAGATGAAGAGTTCATTACTAGGTGTAGGGATTAGGGGTGGTTGTAAGAAGTGAAGGATTAGGGGGGTGAGAGTGAAAACAAAGACAAACATTGTTTACTGTCACTTAGTATCCAGTTCCCTTCAGTTCCAATTCAGGATTAATTCAAATTTCAGACACTTCAGCTAATGGACACTTAAGGTGATGGACACAGACTAAAGTCTGACACAGACTCCTGGCCCACAATATATTTGTAACAGAATGCATTCAGCTGTGAAACAGATGGGAGTGGTCTGATGGAAATGATGGAAAATGTAATTTATGAAATGATGGAATACCGCAGGTGCATTGGTTATGCCTTTTGGTTTGACCAGACTCTTGAAATGTCCTTCCAGGGTGCTGTTTTCCATTTATCCCCTTCTCTCATTCTAACCAGGTTGTCAACTCCCCTTAAATCTAATTTGGAGAATACCTCAGCTCCCACAACCTGGCTGAACAAATCAGGAATCAGGGGAAGAGGATATGGATCTTGGATGGTAATTTCATTTAATTCCCGGAAATTTAAACAGGGACTTTCTTTTCGAAGATGAGGGTCTGATATGTCCCATCTCCAGACTTTCCGCAATGAAATCCTTCATGGCTTTTCTCTCAGGGCCAGAAAGATTATACAGTCTGGACTTCGGTAGTTTAGCTCCAGGGGTCAGGTTATTAGGACATTCATAAGCATGATGAGGAGACAAATCCTGACACCCCCTCTCAGAAAAAATGTCCTCAAAACCAGACAGAAAAACAGGTAATATTTCCGTAGAGACAGTAGCAAGGGAAATATCTAAACAAATCTCATGGCAGTAATCTCCCCATTCAATAATTTGCCAATCCACCAACAGATTATGTTTAACAAGCCAAGGGATACCCAAGACAATCGGTGTGGGAAAATTGTCCAGAACATAGCAAGGGATTATTTCACAATGAAGTGACCCCACCCCCAGTTTTACATTATGTACAATCTGAGTAAATACTTTCTGTGCAAGTGGCGCCGAGTCGATGGTGAAAATGGAAATAGGTTTATCTAAAGCACAGCAAGCAAGACCATGAGTTTTCACAAACTCAGTATCAACCATGCTGACCCTGGCTCCACTGTCAACAAACAGAATTTTTTTTGGTTTTGCTCACTAGCACCACCTCTGCTGTCAGGACAAAGCTGGAACTGCAGTTTGGCCACAAATGCACCCCTTGTTTATCCAACTCCAGACTACCAAGAGTTAATAGAGTCTCCTTTTGTTTAGGAATTGAAGGACAGGTCCCAACAAAATGTCCCTTTTTCCCCACAAAAAAAATATAAACCTTTTTTCTTGCGAATCTTCGGGGAGATGTATGATGTAGAGACACCCCCTAACTGCATGGATTCCTTCGCCTCCCCCAGTACTGGTTCACCCTCAGATCGCTCCCATGGCAGAGGTACACAACCCCGACAAGAAGGCCCCGGAGAAGGTGGTCTTACTCGTCTATCCCGAAGGCGTCTATCAAGAAGTATGGCCAAAGACATGGCAGCCTCCAAGGACTGAGGGGTTTCATATACTGCCAAGGCATAATTCAACCTTTCTGTTAGCCCCTCACAAAATTGACTTCTAAGGGCTGAGTCATTCCATTTGGAATCCGTTGCCCATCAACGGAATTCCGAATTGTACGTCTCCACTGACCGATTCCCCTGCTGAAGGCGACGTAGCCTAGACTCAGCCAAGGCGACTCGGTCAGGGTCATCATAGATAAGGGCCAGTGCCCCGAAAAACCCCTCCACAGACTGAAGACAAACCAAGTCCTGCGGTAAAGAAAACGCTCAGGATTGAGGATCGCCCTGAAGTAGAGAGATCACAATTCCAACCTGTTGCTCCTCATTTTCGGAGGAATAGGGACGAAGTTTAAAATACAATTTCCAGGCCTCCTTGAATACAAAAAACTTGTCCCTACCTCCAGAAAACCTGTCCAGTAGGGCAACCTTGGGATCAGGCTGGGCAGGCCTACTTGCAGAGACCCCCATATTGGCGACCTGTAGCCGCTGATGCTGCTGCTGTACCTCACCGCGGAGGTCATTCACCTCCAGAGACAGCCTGTGCAACTGCTCTGCAAGTGAACCCATAGCAAAGGAGAAAGGAAAAAAAAAAAGGTCCAAGCTCAAAAACACACAGAGGGAAAAAAAAAATGTCAGTTTTTTTTTCCCCCTTTTCAAAACGTGCTCGGCCGGCTATAACGTCACGCAAGGTGTGGGAAAGTGCAATACAGAGGGAAGAGGGAAAGGGAGCCCAGACACTAGGAAACAAGGGGGGAGTGAAGACCTCTGGTCTAGTGCCAACCTGTCTTAACTACCGTCCCTATATTGGCTCTTCACCAATCGCCCTGACTTTCCCTGGCATATGGCTAAGGCTAGGGAAGGAAGGAGATGAGCACTAGTTGATCTCCACTAAACTCTATAGACAACAAGGGTAGACAAACAGGGGGGAATTGCTTAGTATTAGACGACTCCAAACAAATGCGCACACGGACTCAAGCAGAGAGGAAGAAGTACTGCTCTTGCTAAAGCCTCACAAGTAGTAATGACTATCATCGGCACCTCCCTCTTAGACACACCAGGTAATTATACACTTAGGCCAGGGAGCTAATTAGCCAGAGGGAGGTAGCCGCTGGGTCCTAGAGACAGCCAGCCTCTAAGAAGATGTCTGTAATGCCAAATGTACAGATCTCCTGCAACCAACTGCAGGGTGACTGTCTGTCACCTCTGACACACCCGTGACATCATCATACCATATGGGCCATTATATGTGGGGGCCATCATACCATATGGGTCATTATAGGTGGGGGGCCATGATACTATGTGGGTCATTATATGTGGGGGGGTCATCATTATATGTGGGGGTCATCATACTATGTGCAGGACTGTATGTGGGGCCATCATACTATGTGCAGGACTGTATGTGGGGCCATCATACTGTGCAGGACTGTATGTGGGACCATCATACTATGTGCAGGACTGTATGTGGGGCAATCATACTATGTGCAGGACTGTATGTGGGGCCATCATACTATGTGCAGGACTATATGTGGGGCCATCATACTATGTGCAGGACTGTATGTAGGACCATCATACTATGTGCAGGACTATATATGAGGCCATCTTACTATATGCAGGACTGTATGCGGGATCATCATACTACGTGCAGGACTGTATGTGGGGCCATCATACTGTGCAGGACTGTATGTGGGACCATCATACTATGTGCAGGACTGTATGTGGGGCCATCATACTATGTGCAGGACTGTATGTGGGGCCATCATACTATGTGCAGGACTATATGTGGGGCCATCATACTGTGCAGGACTGTATGTGGGACCATCATACTGTGCAGGACTGTATGTGGGACCATCATACTATGTGCAGGACTGTATGTGGGACCATCATACTATGTGCAGGACTGTATGTGGGGCCATCATACTATGTGCAGGACTGTATGTGGGGCCATCATACTATGTGCAGGACTGTATGTAGGACCATCATACTATTTGCAGGACTGTATGTAGGACCATCATACTATGTGCAGGACTATATATGAGGCCATCTTACTATATGCAGGACTGTATGCGGGACCATCATACTATGTGCAGGACTATTAGGACTTTTGCTATGGGGCCCCATGATTTCTATATACGCCCCTGGCCGCTGTGTAATCCGCTCCAGACTAGCAGTCAGTCGCATTGTGTTGTCGTTCCTGCCCCAATCTGCAGCAATCTGGGTCACTGGATGAGTTTGTGTTCTATCCCAGCCCAGAGACACATTTAGTAAATTTAAACAGGTTGTCCACTCTTAACATTGATGATTTATTCTTAGGATAGGGCATTAATGTCTGATCTGTGTGGCTGTGACACCTGGCACCACCACAGATCAGCTGTTCTCACAGATCAGTTATGGCACAGCTCCGCCTACTGTATAGTGGCCACAGCTGGGTACTGCACATTTGTCACTTATTTAAATCAATAAGGGGCAGATATGCAGAACAAGCTTGTGGCCACTATACAGTAGACGGAGCCGTGCAGTTCTGTAACTGAGCAGTTCCTGCCGGCACAGAGAACAGCTGATCTGCGGTGGGGCCAGGTGTCGCACGGTTGCACCAACTCCAATCAGACATTACTGACCTATCCTAAGAATAGGTCATCAGTGTTAAAGTAGTGCACCACCCCTTTAAATATTCATGCTTCTATCCTCTGGTCCAGAACTGGTTGGTGGCTGACTTTTGGGGCTAATAATGGTTACATTTTCTCCTTACTAAAAACAATCAGTCCTCCAACCAGGACCCATAGTATAACATTGGGCCGAGTGCTATCCGATAAATCGGATAGCACTCAGCTGTGTTATACACCAGTGTGAGCGAGGCCTCGCTGTACCAAACACATTCTCATCTGCTTCCCTCCATTGAAAAGTAAGAGAATTGGATGAGAAGTGATGAGAATGTGTTTGACACATGACATACTTATGGTCACATGACAACTGGCTGAACCGCCTGGTAAAGCCGAATGCCAACATTACACTGTCAGAAGTCAGCGAGCTCCACTGCTGACAAAAAATGTGCACTGGGTGAAAAACCCCTATAACTAGGGGGTAGGGTGGGCTGAGTGTATAAACTATAATTATTAGAATATGCACTGACCTTACGTCCTCTTGCAGCTAGGGGCATATGACGCACCCCTGGGCCTGTGTCGCGCAGCGTTGCGCACGCGGGAGCTTACCCGGAGCCGGATCTTTTGAGGGTTGTAGTCTCGTGGCGGTGATCCGGTCCGTGCCCAGGGAGTCAGACTAAGTGGCGCTGTATCAGCGGTAGATGTTGGATGACTACGCCACCCGTTGAATGCAGCTTTGGAGCTGCCGCTGCAGAGCAGACCGCTGAGGCCGGTGGAAGGATGGTGCAGCGGGGATGGTATAACCCCCAACGGGAGGGGTATGGCCTCAGGGCAGCCGACGTGGATGATGGGGGTAGCAGGAACCACTCGGAGACGGTACGGTGTAGTTCAGGGTCTTTACTGGTGACAAAGATAGACCCTCCCGGAGTACTGGCTAGCGATTGGGGCCTGGTCAGTCCTTGAGCAGATGGGATCTCCCCTGGCCAGGCGGAGTTGTAGGCCTCCCAAACTAACTGTACTCTTCTGGCTACCTTGCTAGAGGCGGGTATAAGTAGCCCACGTCCCTGAGTGTACCGTGTGGTGCTCACCCGTATGGCCGGTGACTCGGGGCCTTCTAGTAGCTTCCGCTCCACCAACTAAGAACGGCCATGCTGGTCCCATGCGTGTGACCGTGCCTTCGGGTTTCTTGGCCAGAGGACCTGAAATCCCCTGCCTGACGGATTCTGCTGCTGGGTAGGAGTTAGTCCCCACAGCCTCGGACTCCGGGTCCGGTAAGAAATCTTCTCAGTCAGGGCGAGCTCTGCAGCTGCCAGCCCCTGACTCCTTGTAACACTGCTCCCACAGAGCTCCTGTTGTTTCTTCCCATAGCTGCTTCTCTTCTGTCTCTACTTCTGGCATGGCCCAGGAGCTGGGCCCAGCCGGAGCCACAGCTCCCTGTCAGCCCTCCTGGCTGAACTCTCCCTCTGAACTCTCTAACCCTGCCTCAGCCCCAGGTTTTTATAGGGGAAGTTCTTCCCCTCCCCGGACTGGGCAGGAGGTGTGGCATGCATAGGATTCCTGACCAAGAGACCTCCCACCTGCTCTCAGACATAACATTGCTGTTACTGTGGAAACCAGACCCCTGGGGTGCCACACATACATAGAAGAAGTCCTAATTCTGGTTCCCCCCTTTCAAAACCAAAAATTCTCAGCGAGGTCACGGGGCATAGGCGCAGTCACAGAATGGCGTATCTCCCAACTTTTAAAGACAGTCATTTTTCACCTATTGAACTCCCTTAGCGTTCTCACCCACAAACTGTACAGAAAAGGTTGTATAGAAAAGATACACTCCTATTTAAAAACAGCGATTTACATGTGAGCTGCTTTGGGTTGTGTGCCAGGGCTGATTTTCAGTCCCAGTTTGGCCCTGCAGGCAGGTGTCAGCAGCAGAGGAAATCACAGTGTGAGGCTCAGCATGAACTACTCCCTCCCTGGCAGCCTCTGCACAGAGATCAGGGCCCCTTCCATCATAATCTTGTGTAGTGTGCAGCAGAGCGGCCCTGCCTCTCCTGTTAAGTGTTAATGCTGCGGCCCAGGCGCTGGGATGGATCATGCACCTCCATTAATTCTTCCTGGGCCCCTCCTGCTCGGGGCATCGCTGCAGCTGCACCGACAGTATGTCCGCCCCTGAGATATACTTTAGTAACACCATCTCCATTTCTAGAATCACTTGGTTGAGCCTAATACTAATACATCATTTACCTACATTGCAGACGAATACTACGACCAGGATGGTGTACATGTCCTATAAAATAATTTTTTCATTGTGGTGCATTTGATTATTGGTACAAATTTCTTTAAAGGGGTAGTCTGGCGAAAATAAGTTACCTATCCAAAGGAGGTCTGACCACTGGGACCTGCTCTGAATGCGGATATTTTTTATGCTCGTTAGAATGGATCACCAGTGCGTATGCTCGACCACCTGCTCAATCAGCCCCATAGAAAATTAATGGAGCGCTGCTTGATCATCTGACCTCTAGCTCCATCTTATAAAAGGGTTAAAAGTGCCATTCCTGGGATAAAAGTACCCCAATCTGCTGATCAGTGTGGGTCACCTATCAATCAGTAATTTTTTGCCTATCCTGTTCATCCACTGGACAATCCCTTCATTGCGGCATTGATTAGAAAGACTCTAGACCAGAGCTGGGCAAAGCGTGGCCCGCGGGCCACTGTTTCAGCTCCTTGGCTGTCTCAGTCCACGGGCTGGACAGTAACAGCCAGAGGGCCGCACCATGCCCTCCCCCGCCCGCCGTCCATCAGCCACACGCAGTCACCGCTCTCTGTATCCTCAGAATGCAGACAGCGATGAATACAATGGTGGAGGATGGCGCTGTCGGCTCCATCTTCCACGAAATCCGTGTGTGAGACAGCAGATGCGATGATAGAGCACCACGGGACAGAGGTGAGTATTTGGTTGTGTTTTTTTCATGTGTATGGGATATTTGTATGTACAGTGGCTTGCGAATGTATTCACCCCCCCCCCCTTGGCATTTTTGGATTTTGCTACCTCACAACCTGGAATTTCACTGTCTTTTTTGAAGGTTTGCATCAGTTCCTGTAAAGTACATGCCTACAACTGTGAACATTTGGTTTTCTTTTCACTGTGAAGCAAACAACAAATAAGACAAGATAACTGAAAACTTCAGTGTGCATAACTATTCACCCCCTAAAGTCAGTAATTTTTAGAGCCTCCTTTTGCAGCAATTTCAGCTGTAAGCCGCTTTGGATAAGTCTCCTTTTAGCTTTCCACATCTTGCCACTGGGATTTTTACCCATTACTCAACACAAAACTTCTCCAGCTCTTTCAAGTTAGTTGGTTTCCTCCAGTGAACAGCAATCTTCAAGTCTGACCACAGATTGTCAATTGGATTAAGGTCTGGGCTTTGACTAGGCCACTCCAAAACATTTACACGTTTCACCTTAAACCACTCGAGTGATGCTTTAGCAGAATGATCTGGGTCATTATCTCGTTGGAAGGTGAACCTCCGTGCCAGTGTCAAATCACTGACAGACTGAAACAGGTTTGCTCAAGACAGAGGCATAGCTAGGGTTTTGGTACAGGCGGGGCGAAACTTCTGAGTGGGCAACTAACCAGGTAACCCTGATTACAAAAATAGTGGCGCACCCAGATAGTGGATGTAGGAGAACCTCAGCAGATGACCGCGCTGTTACTGAAAATAATCTCTATACAAAGACCAGCACTCATATTACCGCCATATGGTGACATATTGCTAGCTACCAGTCCTGCAGAACATATAAGAGATCACAGCACAGTTATATATAGTAACTTACAGCTGACGTTCTTTCTGATTAAATTGTTCACTTTTCCCGTCTTTTCCATCTGGCCCAGACCGACACGACGACTTCTCCATCCAGGACTCAGAGTCTCAGGTCTGCAGAGATCACAACAAAGACACATTTGACTCCTTACATTTCAGGCACTGACCACATCTATCCCCAACCTGCACAAATACCTCTTCCTGCTGATACCCCAATACTGAGCCTCTGTTGCTGTACGTGTCCATATTACTGCACCTTCTGTGTGCTCTCAAGATGGTAAACCACCCTCTAGAATATAGTAATGCAGTGTACAAGTGCCCTAGAAAACAGTGTCCACATTTTGCCCTCTAGAAAGTAATAATGCCCTCTGTGTGCCCCTCTGACAGTCACAATAACCTGAGTTCCCCTATAACGATAAGTGCCCACTTAACATTTAATAATGTCCTAAGTCTCCCCCCATGTACAGCTCTCCTATACACAGTATGATGCTCTCCTATACACAGTATAATGCCCCCTCATTGTATAGTACCCAACACACAATATACTGACCCCTTAGTAGCCTCCAAACTGATGTCTCCAACACTGTATGTTGGCCCCCACACTGTGCAAAGACCCCACATTATCTCCCACACTGTATGATGGCTCCCACACTGTGCAAAGACCCCACATTATCTCCCACACTGTATGATGGGCCCCACACTGTGCAAAGACCCCACATTATCTCCCACACTGTATGATGGCCCCAACACTGTGCAAAGACCCCACATAATCTCCCACACTTTATGACCCTAACTGTAATCCCCACACTGTATAAATAACCTCCATATAGTATAATGCGCCAGATAGTCCTCAATATAGTATAATGCACTCCCCAAAGGCAGAGTCTGTAGGATAATCCCCCCCATAGGCAGTCTGCAGCATAAGCCAATCCCCCACCCCCCATAGGCAATCGGTAGCATAATCCCCCCCACCCCAATAGGCAGTCTGTAGCATAATCCCCCCACCACCATAGGCAGTCTGTAGCATAATCCCCCCCACCCCCCATAGGCAGTCTGTAGCATAATCCCCCCCCCACCCCCATAGGCAGTCTGTAGCATAATCCCCCCCAACCCCCATAGGCAGTCTGTAGCATAATCCCCCCAACCCCCATAGGCAGTCTGTAGCATAATCCACCACCCCCCCATAGGCAGTCTGTAGCATAATCCCCCCAGCCCCCCATAGGCAGTCTGTAGCATAATCCCCCCACCCCCCCATAGGCAGTCTGTAACATAATCCCCCCACTCCCCCATACGCAGTCTGTAGCATAATCCCCCCACCTACCAATATGCAGTCTGTAGCATAATCCCCCCACCCCCCATAGGCAGTCTGTAGCATAATCCCCCCACCACAATAGGCAGTCTGTAGCATAATCCCCCAACACCCCTATAGGCAGTCTGTAGCATAATCCCCCAACCCCCCTATAGGCAGTCTGTAGCATAATCCCCCAACAGGCAGTCTGTAGCATAATCCAATCCCCCACCCCTCATAGGCAGTCTGTAGCATAATCCAATCCCCCACCCCCCAGTAGGCAGTCTGTAGCATAATCCCCCAACAGGCAGTCTGTAGCATAATCCCTCCCACCCCCCATACGCAGTCTGTAGCATAATCCCCCAACCCCCCTATAGGCAGTCTGTAGCATAATCCCCCAACAGGCAGTCTGTAGCATAATCCCCCCCACCCCCCATAGGCAGTCTGTAGCATAATCCCCCAACCCCCCTATAGGCAGTCTGTAGCATAATCCCCCAACAGGCAGTCTGTAGCATAATCCCCCCACTCCCCCCATAGGCAGTCTGTAGCATAATCCCCCCACCCCCATAGGCAGTCTGTAGCATAATCCCCCCACCCCACCCCCATAGGCAGTCTGTAGCATAATCCCCCCACCCCCCCATAGGCAGTCTGTAGCATAATCCCCCCAGCCCCCATAGGCAGTCTGTAGCATAATCCCCGCACCCACCCATAGGCAGTCTGTAGCATAATCCAATCCCCCACCCCCCATAGGCAGTCTGTAGCATAATCCCCCCACCCCACCCCCATAGGCAGTCTGTAGCATAATCCCCCCACCCCACCCCCATAGGCAGTCTGTAGCATAATCCCCCCACCCCCCATAGGCAGTCTGTAGCATAATCCCCCCAGCCCCCCATAGGCAGTCTGTAGCATAATCCCCGCACCCACCCATAGGCAGTCTGTAGCATAATCCAATCCCCCACCCCCCATAGGCAGTCTGTAGCATAATCTCCCCACCCCACCCCCATAGGCAGTCTGTAGCATAATCCCCCCACCCCACCCCCATAGGCAGTCTGTAGCATAATCCCCCCACCCCCCATAGGCAGTCTGTAGCATAATCCCCCCAGCCCCCCATAGGCAGTCTGTAGCATAATCCCCGCACCCACCCATAGGCAGTCTGTAGCATAATCCAATCCCCCACCCCCCATAGGCAGTCTGTAGCATAATCCCCCCGAAAAGAAAAAAAAAAAAAAAATAAGCACAATACTCACCTCTCTCTCCTCCTGGTTCCCCCGCTGCTCTGAGCGCCCAGCCCGCACACATCTTCAGCACAGCGGGCCAGGTGCCAAGTGATGACGTCAGTGACGTCAAACACAGAGAACGCTATGGGGACTGATAGGAGAGGGAGCGTCGCTCCCTCTCCTATCACTGAGCTCGTGGTTGCGGTGAATGGTGGGGGTGGCCTGATGCTGGCACCTGGGGCCCCCCTCCTGCTCAAGGGCCCCATAGCGGCCGCCAGACAGAGCAGGGACATAGAGTCTCCCTGCTCGGCCCGGAGCGTAACTGTAGCGGCGTGCTGCTCACGCCGCTACAGTTACAATAGTGTAGCTCCGGGTGGGCGTCATCAGAGCGCGGGGCCCGGGGCGACCGCCCCCTCTGCCCCTCCAGTAGCTAACCTACTGGCTCAAGAATATCCCTGTATTTCGCACCATCCATCTTTTCCCCAACTCAGACCATTTTCCCTGTCCCTGCTGCCGAAAATCATCCCCACAACATGATGCTGCCACCACCATATTTCACTGTGGAGATGGTGTTCCTGGGGTGATGAGCTGTGTTGGTTTGGCACCTGACATAGCGTTTACCTTGTGGCCAAAAAGTTAAATTTTGGTCTCATCAGACCATAGCATCTTCCTCCATACATTTGGGGAGTCTCCCAGGTGTCTTTTGGCAAACTCAAAACAAGCCTTACACTTTTTGTGCCTATTCTTCCATAAAGGCCACCTCTATAAAGTATACGGCTTATTGTGGTCATATGGACAGATACTACAGTCTCTGCTTGGGAACTCTGCTGCTCCTTTACAGTTAATTTTGGTTTCTGTGCTGCCTCTCTGATTAATGCCCTCCTTGCCCAGGCTGAGCATTTTGGTGAGCGGCCCTCTTGGCAGGTTTGTTGTGGTACCATGTTCTTCCTATTTAATGATAATGGATTTGATGGTGCTCTGGGGGATCATCAGAGATGAGTTATAAAAAAAAAATCCCAAACCCTGATTTATACCACTCAACAACTTTTTCCCTGACTTGTTTAGAGATCTCCTTGGTCTTCATGATGTTGTTTGGTTAGTGGTGCCTCTTGCGTAAAGGGAATGTGTCACCCCCCTTGGTGATATCAGACCTCTACTATTGCCATACAGGGTATAGAAAAGTAAATCTATACTTACCTGTATGGCCCATAGTAGAGGTTTGATTGCAGAGAAAAGTGCTTCAATCAATTCTATTTAGTACAGGCTTGGCATCCGGGGGACACCAAGCAATCCCCGTTTATGTGCTTATTATTCCCCTAAATCCCCGCCTATATGCTTAATTATCATATTCCCCCCATCCCATGCACGTTACAGGGCCCTGTGAAATACACTGTGCTCCCTGACTTCCCGGGCATGCGCAAAGCGCCACTCACATGGGGCGCACTTTGCTTCCTCCCGGCCCTGTCTCTATGTGCACTGCGCTGCAGGGTTCTATTGCGCAGTCGCCGGGGAGTCACTGTCACAGGGCACAGGCAGACGGGTCAGGGATGAAGCAAAGCTCATGCCCGGGAAGTCAGGGAGCACAGTGCACGTCACAGGGCCCTGTGACGTGCAGGGGAGGGGAGGATTGGGGGAATAATATGCACATAGGTGGGAATTTCTTGGCGTTCCCCGGAGGTCAAGCCTGTACAAAATAGAATTGATTAAAGCGCTTTTCTCTGCAATCAAACCTGCAGCGTTTAAATGGAAAACATACTTTTAATCACTGCAGGCCCGAAACACACAGCCATGGAAACTAAGCATTTCAGTGTCCTGGAGTGGCCTATCCAGTCTCCAGACTTGAATCCAATAGAAAATCTTTGGAGAGAGCTGAAACTCAATGTTGCCCAGTGACAGCCCAAGAACCTGAAAGATCTGGAGAAGATCTGTATGAAGTACTGGGCCAAAATCCCAGCTGCAGTGCGTGCAAACCTGGTCAAGAACTACAGGAATCGTCTGACCTCTGTAATTGTAACAAAGGTTTCTGTACCAAATATTAAGTTCTGTTTTTGTATTGTATCAAATACTTATTACACGCAATAAAACGCAATTTAATTATTTAAAAATTATACAATGTGATTTTCTGTTTTATATTTTTAGATTCTGTCTCTCACAGTTGAAGTATACCTACCATAAAAATTACAGACCTCTCCATTCTTTGTACAGTCATGGCCAAAAGTTTTGAGAATGACACCAAAATGATATTTTCACATGATCTGCTGGCCTCTGATTTTTATTAGTGTTTGTCTGATGTTTATATCACATACAGAAATAGAATTGCAATCATATTATGAGTACCAATAGGTTATATTGACAGTTAGAATGAGTTAATGCAGCAAGTCAATATTTGCAGTGTTGCCCCTTCTTCTTCAAGACCTCTGTAATTCTCCCTGGCATGCTCTCAATCAACTTTTGGACCAAATCCTGACTGATAGCAGTCCATTCTTGCATAATCAATGCTTGCATTTTGCCAGAATTTGTTGGTTTTTGTTTGTCCACCCGTCTCTTGATGATTGACCACAAGTTCTCAATGGGATTAAGATCTGGGGAGTTTCCAGGCCATGGACCCAAAATCTCTATGTTTTGTTCCATGAGCCATTTAGTTATCACCTTTGCTTTATGGCAAGGTGCTCCATCATGCTGGAAAAGGCATTGTTGGGCGCCAAACTGCTCTTGGACGGTTGGGAGAAGTTGCTCTTGGAGGACATTCTGGTACCATTCTTTATTCATGGCTGTGTTTTTAGGCAAGACTGTGAGTGAGCCGATTCCCTTGGCTGAGAAGCAACCCCACACATGAATGGTTTCAGGATGCTTTACAGTGGGCATGAGACAAGACTGGTGGTAGCGCTCACCTCTTCTTCTCCGAATAAGCTGTTTTCCAGATGTCCCAAACAATCGAAAAGGGGATTCATCAGAGAAAATGACTTTGCCCCAGTCCTCAGCAGTCCACTCCCTGTACCTTTTGCAGAATATCAGTCAGTCCCTGATGTTTTTTCTGGAGAGAAGTGGCTTCTTTGCTGCCCTCCTTGAAACCAGCCCTTGCTCAAAGAGTCTCCGCCTCACAGTGCGTGCAGAAGCACTCACCCCAGCCTGCTGCCATTCCTGAGCAAGCTCGGCACTGCTGGTAGTCCGATCCCACAGCTGAAACAGTTTTAAGATACGGTCCTGGCGCTTGCTGGTCTTTCTTGGGCGCCCTGGAGTCTTTTTGACAACAATGGAAGCTCTCTCCTTGAAGTTCTTGATGATGCGATAGATTGTTGACTGAGGTGCAATCTTTGTAGCTGAAATACTCTTCCTTGTTAGGCCATTTTTGTGCAGTGCAATGATGGCTGCACGTGTTTCTTTAGAGATAACCATGGTTAACTGAAGAGAAACAATGATACCAAGAACCAGCCTCCTTTTAAAGTGTCCAGTGATGTCATTCTTACTTAATCATGACTGATTGATCGCCAGCCCTGTCCTCATCAACACCCACACCTGTGTTAATGCATCAATCACTAAAACGATGTTAGCTGCTCCTTTTAAGGCAGGACTGCAATGATGTTGAAATGTGTTTTGGGGGTTAAAGTTCATTTTCTGGGCAAATATTGACTTTGGAAGTACAGTAATTGCTGTTAAGCTGATCACTCTTTGACATTCAGGAGTATATGCAAATTGCCATTACAAAAAATGAAGCAGTAAACTTTGGAAAAATTACTATTTGTCTCATTCTCAATACTTTTGGCCATGACTGTAGGTGGGAAAATTTGCAAAATCAGCAGTGTATCAAATACTTATTTTCCCCACTCTAGGAGACACTGGGACTAGTGTATTTAAAACACATAGGAGACGATGGACTAGAGTATTTACAGCATATAGGAGACACTGTGGCTGGCATATACATCACACAGGAGACATTGGAGCAGGAGTATATACAATACATCACATAGGAGAAACAGAGGCTGAAGCATACACACTGTATAGGAGACATTGAGGCTGGTGCATATACGTCACATATGAAACCTTGGGACTGGTGTATATACAACACATAGGAGACACTGGAATAGAAGAGCAAATACTTATTTTCTCCACTGTATATGGGACTGATATGGCATTGCAATTGATCACTAAGCTTGGTGCTGTATTCACGTAAAGATGATGGATCTAGTGTTGTATTTATGTACTGATAGCGTTTCTGGTGATATCCTGATGGTACTTCAGATTCTGTATTCATGTACTGGCGGCGGTTCTGGTGATGTAGCAGTCTGCTGGCGGCGGTTCTGGTGATGTAGCAGTCTGCTGGCAGCGGTTCTGGTGATGTAGCAGTCTGCTGGCGGCGGTTCTGGTGATGTAGAAGTCTGCTGGCGGCGGTTCTGGTGATGTAGCAGTCTGCTGGCGGCGGTTCTGGTGATGTAGCAGTCTGCCGGCGGCGGTTCTGGTGATGTAGCAGTCTGCTGGCGGCGGTTCTGGTGATGTAGCAGTCTGCTGGCGGCGGTTCTGGTGATGTAGCAGTCTGCTGGCGGCGGTTCTGGTGATGTATTAATTTAGATGTTGTAAGCTGTAGGCTGAGCGAGTGCTCCTGTGTATGAGAATGTCGACTGAAAGGCTGTCTGCTGAACGATCAGCTGAAGCAGGGGCGGACACAGACAGCTTGGGGCCCCTGTGCAAAAAATGTGTTTGGGCCCCCCTGCTTTTATGGCGACCAAGCTGAGCAGGAGCCGGAGCCGCCAGCTGACTTCGGTGTACCCACCATCGCACATGATGTCAATGCCCCCAGTCATGGGCACGAAGAGGTCAGCTACTGGCCGCAAATTGGAGTGCAGTGCAGGGAGCGGGCGGATCCCCTGCGCTGCAATATATTGCAGCAGAATGTGCGTCCGAGGATGCTCATCTAGCTGAAATATTTGTGGTGTCAGCAGGCCCCCCTCCACATTGATGCACCTGCACTGCAAATTTTTGTTATAGCACAGCAAATCCCTTTAAAACATACCTTTTACTAATACTTAATTAAAAAGGTGGGTGGGCTAACAACTGCTAACACCCCACCAACTCCAATACCATCAGAGTATGACACAGTATATAGTCTTTGTTAGAACCCTCCTGTTTTGTTTTTTCCATCTTGTGTTTTGCGGTCACGTGACCATCTGCCTTTATATTCCAGCTCCGCCCTTTTGGCTGTGTTGGACTTCAGTGTTGTTTGACTGCTTTGCTAGCCAGGTGCTTCTATGCCTATCTGGCAGCTCGCTTGGTCCTTCTGGGACCTCTAGTACCTTTTTGTCAGTTTGTCTTTTTGTGTTCTGCAACTACTTTCTGTTTAGGAGGTGTCCCATTTTTTGTCCCAGTCCTTAGTTCTTTTAGGGACCCCTCCCTTATGCTATAGGTCTTCGTTCAGACTAGCCGAGGACTAAAGCGGGTCTGTTCGCTAGGAACAGGCAGCCCGCTACATCGTAGGGATTCAGCTTACTCTTACTGTAGGGACAGCCTTCCCCTATCTTTCCTTAGTTCATTTTGCAGATCATAACACTTTTAAAGACCCCAAATTATCTGGGTCCACTAAATATTAAGCATCATATAACATAAAACATACATCCATTACCTCTCTCCATTAGAACAATTAAAAATCACAAGGTGCTAAAGTGCATCATACCCCAACATTCAAAGAAGAAGAAAGACATGTATAGCTCTTACCCGTTTATGGCTGAAGGGGAGTCAAACGTCCAGGGGTACAGATATGTAGAGATCGACAGGATATATTCCTTACTACCCTGTCGTACCCCGTGCACTCACGCCCTAACAAGGGCAGTACACAAGTGTGGTTCATCCCTCCTGACGCGTTTCTTTCTCCGTGAGGAGAAGTCATCAGGGGAGTGTACTGTAATTGTTGGGAAAAAAAGCCATGCAATAGAGCACTATTAATATGAGACCAAGTTGCTAAACATTATTACAATCCAACAAAAAGCGTCCCAGTGCTTAAATAAAGTGCTCTGTGCCTAAAAACGAGATATCAAAAATATCCGAACATATGGAGGTCCCACAGTGGTGGGTTTCTCTGAGGAGGTGCAGAGTGCCACACTCTCCTGAAAAAAGGGGGAGATGGCCACATGTCTCTCCCTTCTTGTTTATTCTCATTTACCGCTGTTTGATGGGCGTCCTAAATAATTTACCGGGGAGTAGTGTTGAGCATTCCGATACTGAAATATCGGGTATCGGCCAATATTCGCGGTATCGGAATTCCGATACTTAATTCCGATACTTTTGCAATATCGTATACCAGAATCGGAAGTTCCCATAATGCAATGAGCCAGTTTCATTTTATTCAGCCAATGAGGATCCTAAGAAGTGTGGGCACATCCTGTTAGGCATCTTAACTAATGGCATGGCTGTGATTGGCTGCTGAAATGATGTCATGATGCACTATAAAAGCCGTCGCCGCCATTTTGAGCTCACTCTGCTGTGAATTCAGTTAGGGATAAGACGCTGTTGTTCTGAGGGACAGTTTTAGCTACCTATTTGGTCTATTCTGCTTTACCCAAGCTACTTTATAAATCGCTGTGCCTTGCGGCGCTAGTGCACAGTTCTCTGTGCTGTTCACCGCTGTCTGCAAGGTCTCTGTGTGTGAGTGCAGCTCACCCTGTAGTGTGTGCTTCAGCCACGTCTTGTTGTAGTGCACTCAGTGTGTGTCACTGCCTCATACATTGTCCTTTTTTGCCAATTCATAATTTTTCCTGATTTCTCCTATTAGTGTGGTGGTTCCATCCGTATTCAGCTAAATTGGTTCCAAACACACTATATAGGAGTAGTTAGTGGAGCCTTTCTGCAGCATTGGGCCCTGCAGCCCCAGACAGATTAGTATTAGCCTATTTTTTGTAGCCTCATCTATTGCATTGTAGGTTACCTTCCTACATTGTAATAGCTACAAAAAGTTTGTGATACTATCGGTATTACATCTTGAGGCACATCCAGTGTCTTTTTGTGACAAAAAAAACCTAAATAAAGTTCACCAAACACTCCACTTTACAGTTGTGTAGGCCACATTAGCTCATATTAAAGTCTAGTCCACACTTTATAAAATTAGTGTTTCTTATACCTGTTAGCAGCTGTTCAGGAATAAGCACACTAAGCCCTTAGTACTTTTCTGCCTATCTTTATCAGTCTACCAAGATGAAGAAGGCAGGGAGTAAGGCATGTGGTCGTGGGCGTGGAGTTTCTGCAGGGAGAGGACGTGAGGATTCTGTGCCTGCAGGGAGAGGACGTGGGGATTCTGTGCCTGCTGCGGGCACCAGTGACTCAGCATCCCCCAGTTTTACCAGGGAACAGTCCTTTATGCGCAGCTTTGTAGGAGCTAGCCGTACCCCACTGCTGCGGGAGGACCAAATTGAAGCCGTTGTCGGATGGATGGCAGCTAACGCATCGACTTCAATTAGTTCCAGATCCTCTCAGGTCCTGAGCACTGAAGAGCACCCATCTGTCTCTTCACCACCTGCCAAATTGCCCAGGCAGTCAGAGAGCCCTGGACAGGAGCCATCTCTACTTCTGTTCTCTGAATTTCTTGGCTTGGAAAGAGGGGGCCAGCCAAGCAGAATTCGAGAATTTGAAGAAGAGGTAGTATGCAGTGATGCGCAACCGTTTTGTCTCTCTGAATCTGAAGAGGCGGGTGGGCCAGTGCCTATGGTCAGCAGCACACCTCAGTACGCATCTGATGATGAGACTCAGGTGCCACTTTCTGGTGCGCACTGTGCTGTCGAGACTACCCAGGAGAAGCAGTTGTTTGAAGAGGGTGGTGTAGATGATGAGGTCCTTGACCCATCATGGCGTGAGAGACAGGAAGGTGGTGGGAGCAGCTCTGAGGAAGAGATTCCCCGAACAGCCCAAAAAGGAGGGAGAGGGAGGGGGCAGACTTGGTTGCCTGTAACCTCCACTTCAGCACCCATTAGGAGCATGGCTCTTCCAAAATCCAAAGCGGGCGCTCCCAAGACTTGCAGTGCCTGGTCCTTTTTTGACACAGTTGCAGATGACATTTGCTTTGTCAAATGCAAGCTGTGTAATCAGAAGGTGAAAAGAGGGAAAAGTGTCAGCAACCTCAATACCACAAATATGTGGAAACATGTGCGGACTAAGCACGTGGTGGAGTTACAAAAACACACTGAAGACCTAGGCCAACCTACAGCGCCACCTACCACCGCTTCAGCTCGTGTTGTAGCCTCTTCCTCCAGCTCACACACAGCTGGCTCGGCTTCCTCACAGGATCGCCATGGAAGAATCTCTGGCACTGTTGTACAGAGACACAGTGTAATTCCACCCACAGCACTACTTTCCCAGTCATCCTCACACTCCCAGGCCAGTCTACAGCCATCGTTAGCACAAGCATGGGAGAAAAGGCGCTCATACTCGGCAAACCACCCCCGAGCACAGGCTCTGAATGCTGGCATTGCTAAACTACTGGCCCTTGAAATGCTATCATTCAGGCTGGTGGAGACTGACACATTCCGTAACTTTATGGCATTGGCAGTCCCACAACACAACGTGCCCAGCCGCTTTTATTTCAGCAGGCAAGCCGTCCCTGCCCTGCAACATCATGTGGAGGGAAAAATTAAACATGCGCTACAAAACGCCGTCAGTAGCAAGGTCCACCTAACCACCGATGCGTGGACCAGTAAGCATGGACAGGGACGATATCTTTCCCTCACTGCCCATTGAGTAAATGTTGTGGAGCCAGGTACAGATCTTGAGAGTGGCGCTGTACGTGTTCTGCCAACTCCAAGGATTGCAGGAATCCAGTCTGTACACATTGACTCCTCCTCATACTCCAGTTCCTCTGAATCAGCGCTGCAGGAGCCGTCACGGTCTACCTCCACATCGACCCGTGAACGGTTACCTGTTATGATGACCGATATGAGCACAGCCGTGGCCAAACGTCAACAGGCCGTATTAAAATTAATTTCTTTGGGGAATCGAAGCCACACAGCGCAGGAGCTCTGGAATGCCATCAAGCAGCAGAGCGACGTGTGGTTTGTGCCAGCGAATCTCCAGCCAGGCATGGTAGTGTGTGACAATGGCCGAAATCTGGTGGCAGCTCTGGGCTTAGGCAACCTCACTCACATCCCATGTCTGGCACATGTGCTCAACTTGGTTGTGCAGAGTTTTTTGAGGGACTGTCCGGCTCTTGATGCACTGCTTCACAAGGTCCGCATAGAGTGCGCTCACTTGCGGCGTTCCAGCAACGCAAGATCACGCATTGCAGCTCTGCAGCGCCGATTACGTCTTCCGGAACATCGCATCATATGTGACCTACCCACCAGGTGGAATTCAACGTTACATATGTTGGAGAGGTTGTGTGAGCAGCAGGCAGCAGTAATGGAGTACCAGCTGCAGCAGGCGCAAACAAGTCGCAGTGCGCGCCGTTCACACTTCACCACCACTGAGTGGGCCTCTATGAAGGACATTTGCCACGTTTTGCGTGCCTTCGATTATTCCACGCGGATGGCGAGTGCAGATGATGCACTAGTCAGCATGACTATCCCCCTTATCTGCCTGCTTGAAAAAACACTGCAAGCACTAAGGGACGAGGTTTTGGAAGAGGTGGAGGATGAGGAGTCACAAATGCCATCTGCTTCTCTACAGTCTGCGCAACGCGGTTCCTCACAAAGGCCTAGGCAGGGGACACTTTGTGAGGAGGATGAGGAGGAGTCAATGGATGAGGAAGACATCTGTCCAGAGGAGGGAGGTACACAATGCTCTAGTAGTCAGTATCTAGAGCGAGGGTGGGGTGATGCAGAGCAGGCAGAGATCACGCCTCAAGCAGGGGACAGCGTTTCTTGGCCAGTTGGCAGTCTGCAGCACATGGTTGATTTCATGCTGCAGTGCCTGAGAAACGACCGCCGCATCGCCCACATTCTCAACACGGCTGATTATTGGGTGTCCACCCTCCTAGATCCTCGCTACCGGGACAACTTACAAAGCCTCATAACACCGTTGAACCGGGAGCGTAAAATGCGGGAGTACCAAGACGCACTGGTGCATTCCATCATGTTCTCCATTCCAACGGAGAGCAGTGCTGCTAGTGCTTTACAAAGCAGCTCAGTGCGTCGAGGAAGTGGAGGAAGCTCTGCACAAAGAGGGAGCAGAAGCAGCGCCTCAGCACAAGGCAAGACCAGCATGGCCGAAATGTGGCAAAGTTTTGTGTCCCCGCCGCCACAAATGTCTACACCATCACAGATGGCTCCAGTCAGCAGGAGGCAACGTTTCCGTCAGATGGTGACAGACTACATGTCTTGCCCTCTTAGTGTACTCCCAGACGGCTCTTCTCCCTTCAAGTTTTGGGTCTGTAAGCTGGATACATGGCCAGAGCTTAGTCAGTATGCATTGGAGGTGCTAGCTTGCCCTGCTGCTAGTGTATTATCGGAACGCGTCTTTAGTGCCGCAGGTGGTGGACTAACAGACCGTCGCATGCGACTATCCTCTGATAACGTTGACCGGCTTACTTTTCTCAAAATGAACAAGGCCTGGATCTCTCATGAATTTGCCAGTCCTCTTCCAGAATAAATAATTGGTTGGCAACAGTATCCAGGTCTCCTGTTGTGTTCATGTTTCTACCACCTGAACTGTAATCCCTGAGCTCCAACACCGCCAGTTGGCGCTCGGAAGTGCCGTCTGCAAAGTCAACACTTGCTGCCGTGTTATTGGGGTTCAGTAACGTCAGCTGTTCCCCTGCTGTGCGGACGGCAATTTCTCCTGCTCTGTCCACATTCTCACTACTACAGATTTTAAAGTTGCTCCAATTACACCTCTGGCTCCTCTGTTTTCAGTATTATCCCTGAGCTCCAACACCGCCAGTTGGCGCTCGGAAGTGCCGTCTGCAAAGTCAACACTTGCTGCCATGTTATTGGGGTTCAGTAACGTCAGCTGTTCCCCTGCTGTGCGGACGGCAATTTCTCCTGCTCTGTCCACATTCTCACTACTACAGATTTTAAAGTTGCTCCAATTACACCTCTGGCTCCTCTGTTTTCAGTATTATCCCTTAGCTCCAACACCGCCAGTTGGCGCTCGGAAGTGCCGTCTGCAAAGTCAACACTTGCTGCCGCGTTATTGGGGTTCAGTAACGTCAGCTGTTCCCCTGCTGTGCGGACGGCAATTTCTCCTGCTCTGTCCACATTCTCACTACTACAGATTTTAAAGTTGCTCCAATTACACCTCTGGCTCCTCTGTTTTCAGTATTATCCCTGAGCTCCAACACCGCCAGTTGGCACTCGGAAGTGCCGTCTGCACAGTCAACACTTGCTGCCGTGTTATTGGGGTTCAGTAACGTCAGCTGTTCCCCTGCTGTGCGGACGGCAATTTCTCCTGCTCTGTCCACATTCTCACTACTACAGATTTTAAAGTTGCTCCAATTACACCTCTGGTTCCTCTGTTTTTAGTATTTACCCTGGGCTCCAATACCGCTAGTTGCTGCTCAGAAGTGCCGTCTGCACAGTCAACGCTTGCTCCAGTGTTATTGGGGTTCAGTAACGTCAGCTGTTCCCCAGCTGTGTGTCCGGCAAATTCTCCTGCTTTGTCCACATCCACTGTACTACTGATTTAAAACTTGCTCCAATTACACCTCTGGCTCCTCTGTTTTTAGTATTTACCCTGGGCTCCAATACCGCTAGTTGCTGCTCAGAAGTGCCGTCTGCACAGTCAACGCTTGCTCCAGTGTTATTGGGGTTCAGTAACGTCAGCTGTTCCCCAGCTGTGTGTCCGGCAAATTCTCCTGCTTTGTCCACATCCACTGTACTACTGATTTAAAACTTGCTCCAATTACACCTCTGGCTCCTCTGTTTTTAGTATTTACCCTGGGCTCCAATACCGCTAGTTGCTGCTCAGAAGTGCCGTCTGCACAGTCAACGCTTGCTCCAGAGTTATTGGGGTTCAGTAACGTCAGCTGTTCCCCAGCTGTGTGTCCGGCAAATTCTCCTGCTTTGTCCACATCCACTGTACTACTGATTTAAAACTTGCTCCAATTACACCTCTGGCTCCTCTGTTCTTAGTATTTACCCTGGGCTCCAATACCGCTAGTTGCTGCTCAGAAGTGCCGTCTGCACAGTCAACGCTTGCTCCAGTGTTATTGGGGTTCAGTAACGTCAGCTGTTCCCCAGCTGTGTGTCCGGCAAATTCTCCTGCTTTGTCCACATCCACTGTACTACTGATTTAAAACTTGCTCCAATTAGACCTCTGGCTCCTCTGTTTTTAGTATTTACCCTGGGCTCCAATACCGCTACTTGCTGCTCAGAAGTGCCGTCTGCACAGTCAACGCTTGCTCCAGTGTTATTGGGGTTCAGTAACGTCAGCTGTTCCCCAGCTGTGTGCTCGGCAAACTCTCCTGCTCTGTCCACATTCACACTACTACAGATTTTAAAGTTGCTCCAATTACGCCTCTGGCTCCACTCTGTTTTTAGTATTTACCCTGGGTTCCAGCACCGCCAGCTGTTTCCTAGCAGTGTCTTTGGCACGGGTACTCCCTCCTGCCCAGCCTGGTTCCAGCACGCCAGCTGTTTCTGGGTAGTGTCAACGTCACTTTGCCTCCAATGCGTTGTCCTGTCGTGTTGCGGTCGCTTTAGCCGACTCTATGGTGCCTGCAGTTTAGGTGACTCCTATGTGGGCTGCGGGATCTGGCAATGAAGGCTGGTTCCATAGTGCCAATAGGACAAGCACCCCCTGTAGGACAGTGGGTTTTGGTAACTGCGGCCGGCTCGCGGCCTTGAAACTTTTTTTTACATGGGTACCTTCTGCTACCCATCCGGGTTCCAGTACCGTCAGCTGGTTCTCGGCAGTGTCTTTGGCACGGGTACTCCCTCCTGCCCAGCCTGGTTCCAGCACGGCAGCTGTTTCCGGGTAGTGTCAACGTCACTTTGCCTCCAATGCGTTGTCCTGTCGTGTTGCGGTCGGGTTAGCTGACTCTATGGTGCCTGCAGTTTAGGTGACTCCTATGTGGGCTGCGGGATCTGGCAATGAAGGCTGGTTCCATAGTGCCAATAGGACAAGCACCCCCTGTAGGACTGTGGGTTTTGGTAACTGCGGCCGGCTCGCGGCCTTGAAACTTTTTTTTACATGGGTACCTTCTGCTACCCATCCGGGTTCCAGTACCGTCAGCTGGTTCTCGGCAGTGCCTTTGGATTAGGTGCCTCCTTCTCTGTATCCAAGTTCCACCAACGTCTGCTGGTCCTTGGTAGTGCTTTCTGGCACAGGTACCTCCTGCTTAGTAACCGAGTTCCAGTACCGTCAGCTGGTCTTCGGCAGTTCCATTGGCTCTTGTACCTTCTGCTACCCATACGGGTTCCAGTACCGTCAGCTGGTCCTCGGTAGTTCCATTTGCTCTTGTACCTTCTGCTACCCATCCGGGTTCCAGTACAGTCAGCTGGTTCTCGGCAGTGTCTTTGGCACTGGTACTCCCTCCTGCCCAGCCTGGTTCCAGCACGCCAGCTGTTTCCGGGTAGTGTCAACGTCACTTTGCCTCCAATGCGTTGTCCTGTCGTGTTGCGGTCGGGTTAGCCGACTCTATGGTGCCTGCAGTTTAGGTGACTCCTATGTGGGCTGCGGGATCAGGCAATGAAGGCTGGTTCCATAGTGCCAATAGGACAAGCACCCCCTGTAGGACTGTGGGTTTTGGTAACTGCGGCCGGCTCGCGGCCTTGAAACTTTTTTTTACATGGGTACCTTCTGCTACCCATCCGGGTTCCAGTACCGTCAGCTGGTTCTCGGCAGTGCCTTTGGATTAGGTGCCTCCTTCTCGGTATCCAAGTTCCACCAACGTCTGCTGGTCCTTGGTAGTGCTTTCTGGCACAGGTACCTCCTGCTTAGTAACCGAGTTCCAGTACCGTCAGCTGGTCTTCGGCAGTTCAACTGGCTCTTGTACCTTCTGCTACCCATCCGGGTTCCAGTACCGTCAGCTGGTCCTCGGTAGTTCCATTTGCTCTTGTACCTTCTACTACCCATCCGGGTTCCAGTACCGTCAGCTGGTTCTCGGCAGTGTCTTTGGCACGGGTACTCCCTCCTGCCCAGCCTGGTTCCAGCACGCCAGCTGTTTCCGGGTAGTGTCAACGTCACTTTGCCTCCAATGCGTTGTCCTGTCGTGTTGCGGTCGGGTTAGCCGACTCTATGGTGCCTGCAGTTTAGGTGACTCCTATGTGGGCTGCGGGATCTGGCAATGAAGGCTGGTTCCATAGAGCAAAAGATAATATCTAAATTATAAGCAGAAGATGACTAAGCAGTGTATGGGGGTGAGTCCGTTCCTCCTCGTGGTGCCCCTGGAAAAGACCTGCTGCTGCAGGCCAAACTGAACGCGGACAAATCCTGTTGTAAATCTTTTGTGACGGGCAGAACGAAAGGTGTAATGTCCAACCTTTTATAGATAACAGCTACAGGAATGCCTGTCACAAATAAGAATATGATGAAGAAGAATATGAAGAAGATGAAGAAGTAGAATATGAAGAATGTAAAAAAAAAGAATAATACGAAGAAGGTGAAGAAGAAGAAGATGAAGAAGGTGAAGAAGAAGTGGATGAAAAAGATGCTGAGGATGATGAAGGAGAAAGTGTGGGAGAAGTAAAAAAGGTGAAGAGCATGGAAGTAGTGAAACATAAATATCTGACAAAATATAAAAATACTTAACATAGTCAATATTTCCGTAACTCAGAACGTCTTAAAAAAAATATTAATTCCTGCTATTCCATTTGATTGGGCTAAACCTCTATGCCTTTATTGTCTCCCCCACCTCCCCCAATACATTATACATTATTCTTAGTTGTTTTCCTTCATGTAGAATTAACCTACAAGGAAAGAAAGGGTTTATTTTCATTCCGATATTTCTGTCCCATTGACTTGCATTGGTTTCCGGTATCGGAATCGGCGATATCTTATACTTTTTCGGTATCGGTCCGATCCAATCCGATCCGATATTTCCCGATATCGGAAGGTATCGCTCAACACCACCGGGGAGGGAACCTTCCCCCATCATTGTTTACCTTCACCATGGTAACCGCCTATAATTCCAATGGGGTTCCCTGATCCATTAGTCATTTATATCATCCTGCAGTCATTATGTAATCAGTCATTGTGTGATCATTGTAGGCAGAAATCACTCAAATGTACTGTACCCCTTTGATGCTGTCCCCTGTGCTTGCTCTTAAACTCATTTTGCAGAGCGGTCACCTAAACTAGGCGACCGCCCTCAGTTTGCGGCAAACGCCATACCACTTCCGGTAGCAAGCTTCCGGTGTGCAGTGATCACCTTGGCAACTAAGGTCCTCAAGCGGGCCTTGCTCACTACTACATGGTCACGAGCATCCAGCGTCCGATGGTCACCACGGTAAAAGCGATCATCCAGACATTGGAAGGTCCTGCACCAGACCTCATTCATTGACCTGCGGTCACATGCAACTGGTATCACTTGGTAACCCTGGAAAGCAGTGTTACCGCTCACTGCACCGCTCTCTCTCATATTATTTAAAGGCACAGCCCCTTTCAAATAAATCACTGCAAATACATTTGGTATCCCGGCAGCATACAAATCAGCTCAATACCGATTTCTTTTGTGCCCATAATTATTTACCATACCTCTCTATACGGAAATTTTTTCTTACAATTCTCATCATGACCAATACTCACTACCTCATATACCTCCTATACAGAATGCGGACCGTCCTTTGTAGCCATTAGACGTATCCCTGCCCCCTCCATATACCAACCAAAAGGGGTTGGTATATGGAGTACACATACAATACAGTACAGTGCACATACTTAATATGAAGTCCCTCGGGCAGGTGCATTGCTGCATCCAGGTGGTCTTTTGTCCTCCATCAGCCCTACTGGCAGCTCTCCAGCGGTCAGCCTGTCCTGTCTCTGCCTCATTACCTGATAGCTGCAGGAAGCAGCCTTCAAGCAGTTAGCTGCCTGACCCATAGTAACATCAGCCATCACATCACCCTCCCCTCCCCCATGTAGCCACTTACCACCCCTGTACTGAGGGGGCCTTTATTGGGGACCTGAGCCACTCAGGCAGCATTCACACTGAAGCCACTGCTTGTGAATGGACCAGTGCAGCGGTTTTGCAATAAAGCCCCCTCAGTACAGGAGGTGGAGGAAGCTTCAGGGGGCCAGGGGGGACTGGTGTGATAGATCATGTGAACATTGGCCAGGCAGTTCAGTGGTCAAAACTGCTCAGAAGGAAGAAGAGTTGTCAGATGTACTGACTGCTCGGAGGCTGCTCAGAGGCAGGAGACAGGATTGGCTGAGAGCATCAGCAATACTCACCAGGCTGCTTCCTCCTGCCTGGGTCTGAACCTGAGGCCGGGGGCGTGTCCGGGGGCGTGTCCAGGAATCCAGAGCTCCTGCGTATTAGAGCAGCGGCAGCACCAACTAGGAGGAGGGAAAGGGGCCCTGCCAGCTGGTCTGCAGACCCCTAGCTGACAGCCAGTGACTCAGGTACTGGCCCCCTTCCACTTCTCTTAGTGTAGATGCTGCCGCTTGGCTCTATGTAAGAATCAGACAGTGCAGCAGCTGATCGGGCCCCTCTCCTCCGGGGCCCCTGTGCAGCTGCACCAGCGGTATGTCTGCCCCTGAGCTGAAGCGTAGTTTGGCTGACAGTCATCTAATGCAGGGGTCTCAAAGTCGGCTGGGTATATGGGCCGCACATGGAAAAAATTTTAATTTGGGGGGCCGCATTCTTTGTTCAATGTGACATTTTTAGTGATACCATTTTTTTTTTGTATACACCTTTTGAACATTTTTGCAGTGTTTATTTTTTTATGGCTTGGGTCGTTATGGATGTGGCGATAATAAACGTGCACTTTTTTGTGTTTACTTTAGTTTACATATAAAACAGCATTTTTAGTGCCCAATATTTTTTCATGCTTTATTTTATTTTTTATTTTTTTTACAATTTTATTTCCCCCAATTGGCCACATACAGTAATATTGTCTTACAATTAGCATCATATAGTAATAATGGAAAACATCTTGTAGTAATGTTCCCCATCCAAGTCCCCATCTTGTACTAATGTGCCCCATCCAGGTCCCCATCCTGTGGCTATGTGCCCCATCCAGGTCCCCATCCTGTGGCAACGTTCCCCATCCTGGCGCCCATCTTGTACTAATGTGCCTCATCCAGGTCCCCATCTTGGGGCTATGTGCCCCATCCAGTGGCAATGTTCCCCATCCAGGTCCCCATCTTGTGGCTCTGGTCCCCATCTTGTGGCTCTGGTCCCCATCTTGTGGCTCTGTGCCCCATCCAGGTCCCCATTATGTGCCCCATCCAGGTCCACATCTTGAGGCTATGTGCCCCATCCAGGTCCACATCTTGAGGCTCTGTGCCCCATCCAGGTCCACATCTTGAGGCTCTGTGCCCCATCCAGGTCCCCATCTTGTGGCTCTGGTCCCCATCTTGTGGCTCTGTGCCCCATCCAGGTCCCCATTATGTGCCCCATCCAGGTCCACATCTTGAGGCTATGTGCCCCATCCAGGTCCACATCTTGAGGCTCTGTGCCCCATCCAGGTCCCCATCCTGTGGCTTTGTGCCCCATCCAGGTCCCCTCTTGTGGCTATGTGCCCCATCCAGGTCCCCTCTTGTGGCTATGTGCCCCATCCAGGTCCCCTCTTGTGGCTATGTGCCCCATCCAGGTCCCCTCTTGTGGCTATGTGCCCCATCCAGGTCCCCTCTTGTGGCTATGTGCCCCATCCAGGTCCCCATCTTGTGGCTATGTGCCCCATCCAGGTCCCCATCTTGTGGCTATGTGCCCCATCCAGGTCCCCTCTTGTGGCTATGTGCCCCATCCAGGTCCCCTCTTGTGGCTATGTGCCCCATCCAGGTCCCCTCTTGTGGCTCTGTGCCCCATCCAGGTCCCCTCTTGTGGCTCTGTGCCCCATCCAGGTCCCCTCTTGTGGCTCTGTGCCCCATCCAGGTCCCCATCCTGTGGCTATGTGCCCCATCCAGGTCCCCATCCTGTGGCTATGTGCCCCATCCAGGTCCCCTCTTGTGGCTATGTGCCCCATCCTGGTCCCCATGTTGTGGCTCTGTGCCCCCTGTGCTGTTCTTCACACACATAAAATAGAAAAAAAAAAAAAGATGATTCTCACCTGTCCTCCGTTCCCTCGGCGGCCTTCCTGCAGATGTGGCCCGCAGGCACCACAGAGTCCGACCCCTTGACGATCCCGACCTGGTCCAGGAGGAGCCGCCGACAGCAGCGCTGAATTGCCGCACAGAGACTGTCTCCCAGCACTGCATTTTCAATGTCAGCCGCCGGCCAATCAGAGGCCAGCAGCTGACATCTGCATATGGCAATGACGTCATACTCGCTGCGCCGACACGCAGATATCAGCTGCTGGCCTCTGATTGGTCAGCGGCTGGCATTGGAAATACAGTGCTGGGAAACAGTCTCTGTGCGGCAATTCAGCGCTGCTGTCGGCGGCTCCTCCTGGACCAGGTCGGGATCGTCAAGGGGTCTGTGCCTGCGGGCCGCATAAAGCAGCCTCAGGGGCCGCATGCGGCCCGCGGGCCGCGTGTTTGAGACCCCTGATCTAATGTGTAAGGCCTTAGGGTATGTGCACACAATGTCTTTTAGATGTCTGCAAACTCTGCATGTGTTCAGGCAGAAGTCTCTTCAGGACACACCGGCATCTTTTTTTGTCCTGAAGCATTTTTTTTTGCTATTTTTTAGTTGTCGTTCCTGACATCTTTTGGCCACCATTTTTTGTTTCTTTTAATTGAAATTGTATTAAATAAATTAAGTTACTTCTTTTAACTGCTTTGCGTCTTTGGAAACCTGAATCTGTTAAAAGAAGATCAAAAGACTAAACATATGCACTGTAAGTCATTTTTCCGTTGCATATGTTTATTCTGTTTAGCATTTATTTAGTGCTTTTTCAGGCGGGTTCCAGAGTGGATCTGTCTGAGATAGACGTCGGGTGCATATACCCTTAGGACTCGTGCACGCGACCGTAAAAATCGGACGCACTCCTCCTTCTATGGTGTAGTTTACGTGTCCGATTTATTTAATTGGACCAAGTCGGAAATAAATTGCAGCATGCACGATTTGCCTCCAATTCTCAGATCGCACTCAGCCATTCAGGTCTATAGGTCCATGGAAAAATCAGACCACACTCGGATGACATCCGAATGTGGTTCGATTTTCACGGACTGACAGAATAGAGAAGATGGAGATTTTTTTTTTTATTCTCCACATCCAAGAAAATCTGATCAGAGTCTTATCAGCATAATTGGACCGATTTTCTTGGATGAGAGAAAACTGGTAGTGTACCCTAGCCTTAGGCCTCATTCACATGCCAGTATTTTGTATCAGTGTTTGTATGCCAAAGCCAGAAGTGGAACTTACAGAGAAAAACTATAAATGAAAGATTGACACCTGTTCTGTGTTTTGGAGACACTCCTGGTTTAGGCATACAAATACTGATCAAAAAATACTGACGTGTGAATCAGGCCTTAGTCTGACTTATCAGTGGGGCGTGACCACTTAAAGTGCCTAGGGCAGCATGAACTCCAAATACGGCCCTGTATTCCACAGTGCTTTACATTCATTACCATTGCTGTACCCAATGGGGCTCACAATCTAAACCCTATCAGTGTGTCTTTGGAAAGCAAACACGGGGAGAACATACAAACTCCTTGCAGATGTTGTCCTTGGTGGGATTTGAACCACCAGCGCTGCAAGGCTGCAGTGCTAACCACTGAGCCACAAGGTTAGCGCTGCAAGGCTGCAGTGCTAACCACTGAGCCACCGTGCTGCCATCTTTTTATCTACTGCTACCATGAGAAAAAAAGCCATTCCCAAAAATATTAGGTAGCTGCTTACATATACTCTACCTACTGAAGTAATCATTCGTGTTCTGCAAAGCATACATTCTTAGGAGCGGCTGTCGTCTAAGCAGTGGTTACTATTCTGTCCCCATGGCTGTGCTGTAAATATATGGAGCTGTGAGGCGCTGTTTCCAGACTATCGTATTCACCTTACTTATAAGGGCGATGGTCACAGATAGCTTTAACTTGGCTGCAGGCTGGCACGTTGTGAAGATTTAGAAGAAGCTTTATTTTCCTTGCAGAAATCTTGTAAAAGTGAATACATCAGCAGCAGGTAAAAATAACTTTTTCTGAGAGGCTGTGAGCACATGAGCTTCTAATGGTGGTAAGGTAGAGAATGAGGAGAAGCAGGAAGAAGAAGAAGGGAGGGGATAGTTGCATCACAGCCACATGAGAGGGAGACAGAAGGGACAAACTTCAAGGAAAGTAAACATTACAGCAATGCAATAAACAGTAATACATAGCAACTGTAAGAAGTCCATTATAGTCTCTGAAATTCCCAATCATGGGACATAACACTCCCCGTCTGAAATCTTTAGATTTCACAATGATTCTTTTGACGTGAAGTCTTCTGAGGATGTCACAGTAGACCTGAAGACTAAAAGAAATAAACAAGAATACAACAATAACAGTTGTTGTCCAATTTTCAGTTGGAGGCCTGAAGTCCTCAACAGCCGGATAATCCAAGTCCAAATGGAAACCCATCTTCGGATTGGGGAAGCCGCAACGTGCAAACACTTCCACCAACCCAACAATCCACTGGAAAAAGTTCCAACGTCCTAACACAGCTGGAGGCATATGGCGGTAAGCTCCCCGCCGTAAGCTGTGTCCAGTAGCAATGTCATTCATGTGATACCTTCTCCCATGAAGCACTTGGTGGTATAAGTCAAATGAATACCAGCCTGCACAACTGGTGGCTAGCTCGAGAAGCTTCCAGAGTGATGAGGCCTCAGCTTCAACTTTGGTATCACATGTATGCAGCGTGTAGAGTCTGATCTCTCCGTCAGCGTCTGGTTCCTCAAGTTCAAATGTGCTGCCAGCATTAACAGAACAAGGGTCCTCAGGAACAAAACTTGGAGCCGACAGCCAGGTATTGTCACAAGGGCTAGATGCAGCCATGACTCCTGTTTCTGGGTAAGTTGGATGCAAATCAGCATAGATGTGGTGCCACTGATCAGGAGCAACTTCAGCAACGTCCATCGCCAACAAGTCTTGGTGCAGTGTGAACAGGTCTTGAGGCTAGTTTGGCCCTGTCCAGGACAAATCCACAATGTACCTTGTTGACGGTGTTATAGCAGAAGATGGAGTCCCTCAAGTTTAAAGGCCCCATCTATGCTATACAAGTCTGACAGTTATTTTAGGTAAAAACAACAGCAAGCTGAAATGTTCCTTCTTGTATCAATAGCGTGTCCTTGCTAAGAAGATAACATGTACTCCCTGGCCAGATGTTTCTTCTTGTAGCAATAATGTGTTCTTGCAAGAAGATAAAATGGCCTTGCTAACCAGATACGTCTAATTAAATATTTTAAAGCATACAGAGACTAGCTTTTTTCGCTTGTTCAGCTAAACTGTATAATCGAACCATATATGGCAAATAAGTTTCCTGCCTTTTAGGGTGTATATTAGCCCTGTGTTTTGTAATAAAGTTTTTACAGTATGTTTAGACACAAACATCCTGTCCTGTGTCTTCATTCTCTCCGAGCTCGTAATCCAAAGGATAGAAGACCCAAAATTCTGTGACGACAATAGGATTAGATACACAGCTCAGCAGACAGTATCACACAGGGTAGGATTAGAGATACAGCTCAGCAGACAGTATCACACAGGAAAGGATTAGATACATAGCTCAGCAGACGGTATCACACAGGAGAGGATTAGATACACAGCTCAAAAGACAGTATCACACAGGACAGGATTAGAGATACAGCTCAGCAGATGGTATCACACAGGGTAGGATTAGATACACTGCTCAGCAGATGGTATTACACTGGATAGGATTAGATACACAGCTCAGCAGACAGTATCACACAGCAGGGGATTAGAGACACTGCTCAGCAGACAGTATCACACAGGAGAGGATTAGATACACAGTTCACCATCACTGAGTCATAATAGCACAGCGGTATGTGGTGAGGGACTACTACTCCCAGCAAGTGACAGCGCAGGCACCGATCATGTAACTAAACCATCACTGCATCATAATAGCACTCCAATATGTGGTGAGGGACTACAACTCCCAGCAAGTGACAGCGCAGGCACCGATCATGTAACTAAACCATCACTGCATCATAATAGCACTGCAGTATGTGGTGAGGGACTACAACTCCCAGCAAGTGACAGCGCAGGTATCGGTCATGTAACTAAACCATCACTGCATCATAATAGCACTGCAGTATGTGGTGAGGGACTACAACTCCCAGCAAGTGACAGCGCAGGCACCGATCATGTAACTAAACCATCACTGCATCATAATAGCACTGCAGTATGTGGTGAGGGACTACAACTCCCAGCAAGTGACAGCGCAGGCACCGGTCATGTAACTAAACCATCACTGCGTCATAATAGCACTGCAGTATGTGGTGAGGGACTACAACTCCCAGCAAGTGACAGCGCAGGCACCGATCATGTAACTAAACCATCACTGCGTCATAATAGCACTGCAGTATGTGGTGAGGGACTACAACTCCCAGCAAGTGACAGCGCAGGCACCGGTCATGTAACTAAACCATCACTGCGTCATAATAGCACTGCAGTATGTGGTGAGGGACTACAACTCCCAGCAAGTTTATTTCTTTTTATTTTACACGCTGCTGTTTTCCACAGTGAATTACCAGAATGATCTGCACCATAATCATGCAGTGCAAATTTGCTGTTGTGGATTTTCTTGCGAATTTTTGCTAATTTGCTCTGATTTTCTATGGAAATCCTCCAGGAACAATCTGCCACATTTGATCAGATCTTCAGGCCTCATTCAGACATCTGTAGTTTTCTGGTACATTAAAAAAAAGGAAAAAAAAAACAAAACTGATTTTCATCAAAAGGGATCGATCCGAATTGTATCAATGTTTGTTACTATATGCAAATAAAAAAATATATATATATGGATATGTGAACTGCCCCATAGATGATAAAGGTGCGTATTATGTCTGTCAATAACATGGATGTAAAAAAACAGACGTCTGAATGAGACGTTCACCCACAAGATCATCTAGCAATAGTGCAGCTCTGACCTGACACATAGCATTCACAGAAAGGCTCCTGATCAGCACATATGATGTCTGTGATCTATAAAGAGTCCTCCACATTGTACCCACTACATATACATTCACAATAAAGCTGCTCCCGTAACATCAACTGCCCCACACCTACCACATAGAGCCAGGTCCCCGCTCCCCCACACACAGTATATAGCCAGGTCCCCGCTCCCCCACACAAAGTATATAGCCAAGTTCCCCTCCTCCATGTATAGCATATTTATCCAGGTCTCCCTCCCCCAACATATAGCAAAGAGAACCAAGTCCAGCACCCCCTCCCCCACCACACAGCATACGGTATATAGACAAGTCCCCCCCCCCACACAGCATACAGTATATAGACAAGACCCCCACACAGCATACAGTATATAGACAAGTCCCCCACACACAGCATACGGTATATAGACAAGTCCCCCACCACACAGCATACAGTATATAGACAAGACCCCCACACAGCATACAGTATATAGACAAGACCCCCACACAGCATACAGTATATAGACAAGACCCCCACACAGCATACAGTATATAGACAAGTCCCCCACACACAGCATATGGTATATAGACTCTTTATGTATCAAATGACCAAGTTCTCCAAAAAATATGACGTAGTGGTCATGGGAGATTTCAACTATCCAGACATTTGTTGGGAATCTCTCTCAAGTAAAACTAACAGGTCAAGCAAATTCTTAACCTCTCTTGCTGACAAATTTATCTTCCAAAAGGTAGGGGAGAAAACAAGGGGATCTGCTACTTTGGATCTAATCCTTATAAACAGGGAGGAAATGGTTGAGGAGGTAAAGGTGGCTGGGACCCTAGGAGGAAGCGATCATGCTATTATAGAATTTTGGATAACTAGAGGAGGAAGACATGTGAAGACTCAAACTTCAAGGTTAGATTTTAGAAAGGCAGATTTTAAGAGACTCAGAAAGAGAATAGGAGAGATCCAATGGCTGGATGTCCTTAAGGGCAAAAATGTCCAGGAAGGATGGGAAATTTTTAAAAATGAGATTCTCAAAGCACAATCGTTAACAATCCCGAAAAGTAGGAAGAATGGGAAGCATTTAAGGAAACCAGGATGGATGAACACAGAACTTAAACACATGCTAAAAAGAAAGAAAGAAATGTTTATTAAATGGAAAGATGGAGGCATATCTAAAGAAGATTATAATGCAGTCTGCAGATCCTGCAGGGCACGTATCAGGTTAGCTAAAGCTGACAATGAATTAAGGCTTGCAAGAGATGTCAAAAGCAATAAAAAAGGATTTTGGGGGTATGTCAAAAGTAAAAGAAAAGTCAAAGATGCTATAGGATTTTTACAGGATGAAAATGGAGAAATGGTAAGAGGATGTTGAGAAGGCCGAACTTTTTAATTCCTATTTTGCATCTGTTTTCTCTCAGAAAGAAAATGTAACATCAACTGATCTTCACTGTCCTTTTAAAGGAATAGAGGAATCCAAGTTATCAGTAAACAGAAAGATTGTGAGGGAATATTTATCTAACATAAATGAGTTCAAGTCTCCAGGTCCAGATGAATTACACCCCAGAGTACTGAAGGAGATTGTAGAAGAAATTTTAGAACCACTCTCCATAATCTTTGAAAATTCTTGGAGAACAGGAGAAGTCCCAGAAGACTGGAGAAGAGCAAATGTTGTTCCTATCTTCAAAAAGGGGAAGAAGGTGGACCCAGGGAACTATAGGCCGGTGAGTCTGACTTCTATACCAGGAAAGATCTTTGAACAAATTATTAAACAACATGTATATAAGTACATGGATAAGAATGAAGTGATTAACCAGAGTCAGCATGGGTTTGTAACTAACAAGTCATGTCAGACTAACTTAATTTCCTTCTATGACAGAATCACTGACTGGGTGGATCAGGGAAATGCTGTAGATATAGTATATATTGACTTCAGCAAAGCATTTGACAAAGTATCTCACATCATCCTTATTGAAAAAATGACCAAGTATGCAATGGAGCAGGCAACTGTTAGGTGGATTCATAACTGGCTTAGTGATCGGACTCAAAGGGTGGTTGTAAATGGCTTCACATCCAGCTGGATGAATGTCTCAAGTGGGGTACCACAGGGCTCCGTCCTGGGACCTGTATTGTTCAACATCTTTATCAATGATTTAGATGAAGGAATTGAGGGTAAACTGATTAAATTTGCTGATGACACAAAGCTAGGAGGGATAGCTAATACTAGAGAAGAGAGAGAGAGGATTCAAAAAGACCTAAATAAACTGGAGCAGTGGGCAGCAACCAACAGAATGGTTTTTAACAGGGAAAAATGCAAAGTACTACATCTGGGCAATAAAAATGAAAAAAGCATATACAGAATGGGAGGAATAGAGCTAAGCAACAGTACATGTGAAAAAGACTTAGGTATACTAATAGATCATAGACTGAACATGAGTCAACAGTGTGATGCAGCAGCAAAAAAGGCAAATACAATTCTGGGATGTATTAACAGAAGCATACAGTCTAGATCACGTGAAGTCATTATCGGTCTTTACTCCTCTTTGGTCAGACCTCATCTGGAATACTGTGTACAGTTTTGGGCACCACATTTTAAAAAAGACATAGACAAACTGGAGCAAGTTCAGAGAAGAGCGACCAGAATGGTGACTGGTCTGCAAACCATGTCCTATGAGGAACGGTTGCAGGATTTGGGAATGTTTAGCTTGCAAAAAAGAAGACTGAGAGGAGACTTAATAGCTGTCTACAAATATGTCAAGGGCTGTCACATTGTAGAAGGAGCATCTTTATTCTCATTTGCACAAGGAAAGACTAGAAGCAATGGGATGAAACTAAATGGGAGGAGACACAGATTAGATATTAGAAAAAACTTTTTGACAGTTAGGGTGATTAATGAGTGGAACAGGCTGCCACGAGAGGTGGCGAGTTCCCCTTCAATGGACGTCTTCAAACAGAGGCTGGACACACATCTGTCTGAGATGTTCTAGTGAATCCTGCTTTGAGCAGGGGGTTGGACCAGATGACCCAGGAGGTCCCTTCCAACTCTACCATTCTATGATTCTATAAGTCCCCCCCACACAGCATACGGTATATAGACAAGTCCCCCCCACACAGCATACGGTATATAGACAAGTCCCCCCCACACAGCATACGGAATATAGACAAGTCCCCCCCACACAGCATACGGTATATAGACAAGTCCCCCCCACACAGCATACGGTATATAGACAAGTCCCCCCCACACAGCATACGGTATATAGACAAGTCCCCCCCACACAGCATACGGTATATAGACAAGTCCCCCCCACACAGCATACGGAATATAGACAAGTCCCCCCCACACAGCATACGGAATATAGACAAGTCCCCCCCACACAGCATACAGTATATAGACAAGTCCCCCCCCACACAGCATACGGTATATAGACATGTCCCCCCCACACAGCATACAGTATATAGACAAGTCCCCCACACACAGCATACAGTATATAGACAAGTCCCCCACACACAGCATACAGTATATAGACAAGTCCCCCACACACAGCATATAGACAAGACCCCCACACAGCATACGGTATATAGACAAGTCCCCCACCACACAGCATACAGTATATAGACAAGTCCCCCACACACAGCATACGGTATATAGACAAGTCCCCCACACACAGCATACGGTATATAGAGAAGTCCCCCACCACACAGCATACAGTATATAGACAAGTCCCCCACCCCCTCCCCCCCCCCCCCACACACACAGCATACGGTATATAGACAAGTCCCCCACACACAGCATATAGACAAGTCCCCCACACACAGCATACGGTATATAGACAAGTCCCCCCCACACAGCATACAGTATATAGACAAGTCCCCGACACACAGCATACAGTATATAGACAAGTCCCCGACACACAGCATACGGTATATAGACAAGTCCCCCCCACACAGCATACGGTATATAGACAAGTCCCCCCCACACAGCATACGGTATATAGACAAGTCCCCCCCACACAGCATACAGTATATAGACAAGTCCCTCCCACACAGCATACGGTATATAGACAAGTCCCCCCCACACACAGCATACGGTATATAGACAAGACCCCCATACACAGCATACGGTATATAGACAAGTCCCCCACACACACCGCATACGGTATATAGACAAGTCCCCCATACACAGCATACGGTATATAGACAAGTCCCCCATACACAGCATACGGTATATAGACAAGTCCCCCATACACAGCATACGGTATATAGACAAGTCCCCCACACACAGCATACAGTATATAGACAAGAACCCACACACAGCATACAGTATATAGACAAGTCCCCCACACAGCATACGGTATTGTCACGCTGTCTCTGTATACTGGAGGTAGGGGGCCTAAGCTGACCCCAAGCTGGGGCCCTGACTAATCCCTCAACCTGGAGGTACTGTTAAAGGTACAGAGGTCCAGGCCGCCAGCGTAACCCCTACCTCCTGAGGATCCCTGCACCAAAGTAATCTAGTCCTGAGAAGGACCCCGATCACAACAAAAGAGGACAAGTAATAATATGCCCACACACAGTACTTAGACGAACGAGACAGTACAAGGGAAAAACCAAAACCACCTTGCATACAAAAACTACACAACTACAACAGAGGGAACACGAACGGGAAAGGAGATAAATGATAAAGCGAGGAAGGGAAAATACACTCCAAATACACTTATCTCAGAAACTCCAAATACCACGATCCGCTCTGTAAGTCTGTATGAAATGCTTTCACCGACACTTCCCAAACAGACCAGCAGGCATTTGAAGGAGACTCACTACAGCAGCATTGATTGCAGCTGGGCGAGGCTGGACCTCTTCTAGCACAGAGAGAGAGAGAATTAACTCCCTCACTGCTGAAAACACAAAGCACCAAAAAGTCAGCTGCGAGAAGTCAGGCTGTGTAATCGTGACGACACACCCGTGACAGTTATATAGACAAGTCCCCCACACAGAGCATACAGTATATAGACAAGTCCCCCCCACACAGCATACGGTATATAGACAAGTCCCCCACACAGCATACGGTATATAGACAAGTCCCCCACACACAGCATACAGTATATAGACAAGTCCCCCATACACAGCATACGGTATATAGACAAGTTCCCCACACAGAGCATACAGTATATAGACAAATCCCCCCCACACAGCATACGGTATATAGACAAGTCCCCCCCACACAGCATACGGTATATAGACAAGTCCCCCACACACAGCATATAGACAAGTCCCCCCCCCCGCAGCATACAGTATATAGACAAGTCCCCCACACACAGCATACGGTATATAGACAAGTCCCCCACACACAGCATACAGTATATAGACAAGTCCCCCACACACAGCATACAGTATATAGACAAGTCCCCCACACACAGCATACAGTATAAAGCCAAGTCCCCCACACAGCATGCAGTATATAGACAAGTCCCACACACACAGTATACGGTATATAGACAAGTCCCCCACACACACCGCATACGCTATATAGACAAGTCCCCCACACACAGCATACAGTATATAGACAAGTCCCACACACACAGTATACGGTATATAGACAAGTCCCCCACACACAGCATACGGTATATAGACAAGTCCCCCATACACAGCATACGGTATATAGACAAGTCGCCCACACACAGCATACGGTATATAGACAAGACCTCCACATAGCATACGGTATATAGACAAGACCCCCACACACAGCATACGGTATATAGACAAGTCCCCCATACACAGCATACAGTATATAGACAAGTCCCCCACACACAGCATACGGTATATAGACAAGTCTCCCGCACACAGCATGCGGTATATAGACAAGTCAAACCACACACACAGCATACGGTATATAGACAAGTCCCCCACCCCCTCCCCCCCCACACACAGCATATAGACAAGTCCCCCACACACAGCATACAGTATATAGACAAGTCCCCCACACACAGCATACAGTATATAGACAAGTCCCCCACACACAGCATACGGTATATAGACAAGTCCCCCACACACAGCATACGGTATATAGACAAGTCCCCCACACACAGCATACAGTATATAGACAAGTCCCCCACACACAGCATACGGTATATAGACAAGTCCCCCACACACAGCATACGGTATATAGACAAGTCCCCCACACACAGCATATGGTATATAGACAAGTCCCCCACACACAGCATACGGTATATAGACAAGTCCCCCACCTCCCACACACGGTACACAGACAAGTCCCCCCCCCCACACACAGAGCATACAGTATATAGACAAGTCCCCCACACACAGCATACGATATATAGACAAGTCCCCCCCACACAGCATACGGTATATAGACAAGTCCCCCACACACAGCATACAGTATATAGACAAGTCCCCCACACACAGCATACAGTATATAGACAAGTCCCCCACACACAGCATACGGTATATAGACAAGTCCCCCACACACAGCATACGGTATATAGACAAGTCCCCCATACACAGCATACGGTATATAGACAAGTCCCCCATACACAGCATACGGTATATAGACAAGTCCCCCACACACAGCATACGGTATATAGACAAGTCCCCCACACACAGCATACGGTATATAGACAAGTCCCCCACACACAGCATACGGTATATAGACAAGTCCCCCACACACAGCATACGGTATATAGACAAGTCCCCCACACACAGCATACGGTATATAGACAAGTCCCCCACACACAGCATACGGTATATAGACAAGTCCCCCACCACACAGCATACAGTATATAGACAAGTCCCCCACCCCCTCTCCCCCCCCCCCCCCCACACACAGCATACGGTATATAGACAAGTCCCCCACACACACCGCATACGGTATATAGACAAGTCCCCCACACACAGCATACGGTATATAGACAAGTCCCCCATACACAGCATACGGTATATAGACAAGTCCCCCACACAGCATACAGTATATAGACAAGTCCCCCACACACAGCATACGGTATATAGACAAGTCCCCCACACACAGAAAGCAGTATATAGACAAGTCCCCCCCACACAGCATAAGGTATATAGACAAGCCCCCCCCACACAGCATACAGTATATAGACAAGTCCCCCAAACACAGCATACAGACAAGTCCCTCCCACACAGCATACGGTATATAGACAAGTCCCCCACCACACAGCATACAGTATATAGACAAGTCCCCCACCCCCTCTCCCCCCCCCCCCCCACACACAGCATACGGTATATAGACAAGTCCCCCACACACACCGCATACGGTATATAGACAAGTCCCCCACACACAGCATACGGTATATAGACAAGTCCCCCACACAGCATACAGTATATAGACAAGTCCCCGACACACAGCATACGGTATATAGACAAGTCCCCCCACACAGCATACGGTATATAGACAAGTCCCCCCCACACAGCATACGGTATATAGACAAGTCCCCCACACAGCATACAGTATATAGACAAGTCCCCCACACACAGAATGCAGTATATAGACAAGTCCCCCCCACACAGCATAAGGTATATAGACAAGTCCCCCCCACACAGCATACGGTATATAGACAAGAACCCACACACAGCATACGGTATATAGACAAGTCCCGCACACACAGCATACAGTATATAGACAAGTCCCCCATACACAGCATACGGTATATAGACAAGTCCCCCATACACAGCATACGGTATATAGACAAGTCCCCCACACAGCATACAGTATATAGACAAGTCCCCCACACACAGCATACGGTATATAGACAAGTCCCCCACACACAGAAAGCAGTATATAGACAAGTCCCCCCCACACAGCATAAGGTATATAGACAAGCCCCCCCCACACAGCATACAGTATATAGACAAGTCCCCCAAACACAGCATACAGACAAGTCCCTCCCACACAGCATACGGTATATAGACAAGTCCCCCATACACAGCATACGGTATATAGACAAGTCCCCCACACACAGCATACGGTATATAGACAAGTCCCCCACACACAGCATACGGTATATAGACAAGTCCCCCATACACAGCATACGGTATATAGACAAGTCCCCCATACACAGCATACGGTATATAGACAAGTCCCCCACACACAGCATACGGTATATAGACAAGTCCCCCACACACAGCATACAGTATATAGACAAGTCCCCCACACAGCATACGGTATTGTCACGCTGTCTCTGTATACTGGAGGTAGGGGGCCTAAGCTGACCCCAAGCTGGGGCCCTGACTAATCCCTCAACCTGGAGGTACTGTTAAAGGTACAGAGGTCCAGGCCGCCAGCGTAACCCCTACCTCCTGAGGATCCCTGCACCAAAGTAATCTAGTCCTGAGAAGGACCCCGATCACAACAAAAGAGGACAAGTAATAATATGCCCACACACAGTACTTAGACGAACGAGACAGTACAAGGGAAAAACCAAAACCACCTTGCATACAAAAACTACACAACTACAACAGAGGGAACACGAACGGGAAAGGAGATAAATGATAAAGCGAGGAAGGGAAAATACACTCCAAATACACTTATCTCAGAAACTCCAAATACCACGATCCGCTCTGTAAGTCTGTATGAAATGCTTTCACCGACACTTCCCAAACAGACCAGCAGGCATTTGAAGGAGACTCACTACAGCAGCATTGATTGCAGCTGGGCGAGGCTGGACCTCTTCTAGCACAGAGAGAGAGAGAATTAACTCCCTCACTGCTGAAAACACAAAGCACCAAAAAGTCAGCTGCGAGAAGTCAGGCTGTGTAATCGTGACGATCTTCGTGGCGACACACCCGTGACAGTTATATAGACAAGTCCCCCACACAGAGCATACAGTATATAGACAAGTTCCCCACACAGAGCATACAGTATATAGACAAGTCCCCCCCACACAGCATACAGTATATAGACAAGTCCCCCACACACAGCATACGGTATATAGACAAGTCCCCCACACAGTATACGGTATATAGACAAGTCCCCCACACACAGCATACAGTATATAGACAAGTCCCCCACACACAGCATACAGTATATAGACAAGTCCCCCACACACAGCATACGGTATATAGACAAGTCCCCCACACAGCATACGGTATATAGACAAGTCCCCCACACACAGCATACAGTATATAGACAAGTCCCCCATACACAGCATACGGTATATAGACAAGTCCCCCACACACAGCATACAGTATATAGACAAGTCCCCCATACACAGCATACAGTATATAGACAAGTCCCCCACACAGCATACGGTATATAGACAAGTCCCCCACACACAGCATACAGTATATAGACAAGTCCCCCACACACAGCATACGGTATATAGACAAGTCCCCCACACACAGCATACAGTATATAGACAAATCCCCCCCACACAGCATACAGTATATAGACAAGTCCCCCCCACACAGCATACGGTATATAGACAAGTCCCCCACACACAGCATACGGTATATAGACAAGTCCCCCCCCCACACAGCATACGGTATATAGACAAGTCCCCCCCCCGCAGCATACAGTATATAGACAAGTTCCCCACACACAGCATACGGTATATAGACAAGTCCCCCACACACAGCATACAGTATATAGACAAGTCCCCCACACACAGCATACAGTATATAGACAAGTCCCCCACACACAGCATACAGTATATAGACAAGTCCCCCACACACAGCATACAGTATAAAGCCAAGTCCCCTACACAGCATACAGTATAAAGCCAAGTCCCCCACACAGCATACAGTATATAGACAAGTCCCACACACACAGTATACGGTATATAGACAAGTCCCCCACACACACCGCATACGCTATATAGACAAGTCCCCCACACACAGTATACAGTATATAGACAAGTCCCACACACACAGTATACGGTATATAGACAAGTCCCCCACACACAGCATACAGTATATAGACAAGTCCCCCACACACAGCATACGGTATATAGACAAGTCCCCCACACACAGCATACGGTATATAGACAAGTCCCCCACACACAGCATACGGTATATAGACAAGTCCCCCATACACAGCATACGGTATATAGACAAGTCCCCCACACACAGCATACGGTATATAGACAAGTCCCCCATACACAGCATACGGTATATAGACAAGTCCCCCACACACAGCATACGGTATATAGACAAGTCCCCCACACACAGCATACGGTATATAGACAAGTCCCCCACACACAGCATACGGTATATAGACAAGTCCCCCACACACAGCATACGGTATATAGACAAGTCCCCCACCACACAGCATACAGTATATAGACAAGTCCCCCACCCCCTCTCCCCCCCCCCCCACACACAGCATACGGTATATAGACAAGTCCCCCACACACACCGCATACGGTATATAGACAAGTCCCCCACACACAGCATACGGTATATAGACAAGTCCCCCACACAGCATACAGTATATAGACAAGTCCCCGACACACAGCATACGGTATATAGACAAGTCCCCCCACACAGCATACGGTATATAGACAAGTCCCCCACACAGCATACAGTATATAGACAAGTCCCCCACACACAGAATGCAGTATATAGACAAGTCCCCCCCACACAGCATAAGGTATATAGACAAGTCCCCCCCACACAGCATACGGTATATAGACAAGAACCCACACACAGCATACGGTATATAGACAAGTCCCGCACACACAGCATACAGTATATAGACAAGTCCCCCACACACAGCATACGGTATATAGACAAGTCCCCCACACACAGAAAGCAGTATATAGACAAGTCCCCCCCACACAGCATAAGGTATATAGACAAGCCCCCCCCCACACAGCATACAGTATATAGACAAGTCCCCCAAACACAGCATACGGTATATAGACAAGTCCCCCATACACAGCATACGGTATATAGACAAGTCCCCCACACACAGCATACGGTATATAGACAAGTCCCCCACACACAGCATACGGTATATAGACAAGTCCCCCATACACAGCATACGGTATATAGACAAGTCCCCCACACACAGCATACGGTATATAGACAAGTCCCCCACACACAGCATACGGTATATAGACAAGTCCCCCACACAGCATACGGTATTTGTCACGCTGTCTCTGTATACTGGAGGTAGGGGGCCTAAGCTGACCCCAAGCTGGGGCCCTGACTAATCCCTCAACCTGGAGGTACTGTTAAAGGTACAGAGGTCCAGGCCGCCAGCGTAACCCCTACCTCCTGAGGATCCCTGCACCAAAGTAATCTAGTCCTGAGAAGGACCCCGATCACAACAAAAGAGGACAAGTAATAATATGCCCACACACAGTACTTAGACGAACGAGACAGTACAAGGGAAAAACCAAAACCACCTTGCATACAAAAACTACACAACTACAACAGAGGGAACACGAACGGGAAAGGAGATAAATGATAAAGCGAGGAAGGGAAAATACACTCCAAATACACTTATCTCAGAAACTCCAAATACCACGATCCGCTCTGTAAGTCTGTATGAAATGCTTTCACCGACACTTCCCAAACAGACCAGCAGGCATTTGAAGGAGACTCACTACAGCAGCATTGATTGCAGCTGGGCGAGGCTGGACCTCTTCTAGCACAGAGAGAGAGAGAATTAACTCCCTCACTGCTGAAAACACAAAGCACCAAAAAGTCAGCTGCGAGAAGTCAGGCTGTGTAATCGTGACGATCTTCGTGGCGACACACCCGTGACAGTTATATAGACAAGTCCCCCACACAGAGCATACAGTATATAGACAAGTTCCCCACACAGAGCATACAGTATATAGACAAGTCCCCCCCACACAGCATACAGTATATAGACAAGTCCCCCACACACAGCATACGGTATATAGACAAGTCCCCCACACAGTATACGGTATATAGACAAGTCCCCCACACACAGCATACAGTATATAGACAAGTCCCCCACACACAGCATACAGTATATAGACAAGTCCCCCACACACAGCATACGGTATATAGACAAGTCCCCCACACAGCATACGGTATATAGACAAGTCCCCCACACACAGCATACAGTATATAGACAAGTCCCCCATACACAGCATACGGTATATAGACAAGTCCCCCACACACAGCATACAGTATATAGACAAGTCCCCCATACACAGCATACAGTATATAGACAAGTCCCCCACACAGCATACGGTATATAGACAAGTCCCCCACACACAGCATACAGTATATAGACAAGTCCCCCACACACAGCATACGGTATATAGACAAGTCCCCCACACACAGCATACAGTATATAGACAAATCCCCCCCACACAGCATACAGTATATAGACAAGTCCCCCCCACACAGCATACGGTATATAGACAAGTCCCCCACACACAGCATACGGTATATAGACAAGTCCCCCCCCCACACAGCATACGGTATATAGACAAGTCCCCCCCCCGCAGCATACAGTATATAGACAAGTTCCCCACACACAGCATACGGTATATAGACAAGTCCCCCATACACAGCATACAGTATATAGACAAGTCCCCCACACACAGCATACAGTATATAGACAAGTCCCCCACACACAGCATACAGTATATAGACAAGTCCCCCACACACAGCATACAGTATAAAGCCAAGTCCCCTACACAGCATACAGTATAAAGCCAAGTCCCCCACACAGCATACAGTATATAGACAAGTCCCACACACACAGTATACGGTATATAGACAAGTCCCCCACACACACCGCATACGCTATATAGACAAGTCCCCCACACACAGTATACAGTATATAGACAAGTCCCACACACACAGTATACGGTATATAGACAAGTCCCCCACACACACCGCATACGGTATATAGACAAGTCCCCCACACACAGCATACAGTATATAGACAAGTCCCCCACACACAGCATACGGTATATAGACAAGTCCCCCACAAACAGCATACGGTATATAGACAAGTCCCCGACACACAGTACACGGTATATAGACAAGTCCCCCACACACAGCATACGGTATATAGACAAGTCCCCCCCACACAGCATACGGTATATAGACAAGTCCCCCCCACACAGCATACAGTATATAGACAAGTCCCCCCCACACAGCATACAGTATATAGACAAGTCCCCCACACAGAGCATACGGTATATAGACAAGTCCCCCACACACAGCATACAGTATATAGACAAGTCCCCCATACACAGCATACAGTATATAGACAAGTCCCCCATACACAGCATACAGTATATAGACAAGTCCCCCATACACAGCATACGGTATATAGACAAGTCGCCCACACACAGCATACGGTATATAGACAAGTCCCCTACACACAGCATACGGTATATAGACAAGTCCCCCACACACAGCATACGGTATATAGACAAGTCCCCCACACACAGCATACAGTATATAGACAAGTCCCCCACACACAGCATACAGTATATAGACAAGTCCCCCATACACAGCATACAGTATATAGACAAGTCCCCCATACACAGCATACAGTATATAGACAAGTCCCCCATACACAGCATACGGTATATAGACAAATCGCCCACACACAGCATACGGTATATAGACAAGTCCCCCACACACAGCATACAGTATATAGACAAGACCCCCACATAGCATACGGTATATAGACAAGTCCCCCACACACAGCATACGGTATATAGACAAGTACCCCATACACAGCATACAGTATATAGACAAGTCCGCCACCCGCTCCCCCCCACACACAGCATACGGTATATAGACAAGTCAAACCACGCACCCCCCCCACAAACACACACAGCATACGGTATATAGACAAGTCCCCCACACAGCATACGGTATATAGACAAGACCCCCACATAGCATACAGTATATAGACAAGTCCCCCACACACAGCATACGGTATATAGACAAGTCCCCCATACACAGCATACAGTATATAGACAAGTCCCCCACCACACAGCATACGGTATATAGACAAGTCTCCCGCACACAGCATGCGGTATATAGACAAGTCAAACCACACACACAGCATACGGTATATAGACAAGTCCCCCACACACAGCATACGGTATATAGACAAGTCCCCCACCCCCTCCCCCCCCACACACAGCATACGGTATATAGACAAGTCCCCCACACACAGCATACAGTATATAGACAAGTCCCCCACACACAGCATACAGTATATAGACAAGTCCCCCACACACAGCATACGGTATATAGACAAGTCCCCCACACACAGCATACGGTATATAGACAAGTCCCCCACACACAGCATACAGTATATAGACAAGTCCCCCACACACAGCATACAGTATATAGACAAGTCCCCCATACACAGCATACGGTATATAGACAAGTCCCCCACACACAGCATATGGTATATAGACAAGTCCCCCACACACAGCATACGGTATATAGACAAGTCCCCCACCTCCCACACACGGTACACAGACAAGTCCCCACCCCACACACAGAGCATACAGTATATAGACAAGTCCCCCACACACAGCATACGATATATAGACAAGTCACCCACACAGCATACAGTATATAGACAAGTCCCCCACACACAGTATACAGTATATAGACAAGTCCCCCCCACACAGCATACGGTATATAGACAAGTCCCCCACACACAGCATACGGTATATAGACAAGTCCCCCACACACAGCATACGGTATATAGACAAGTCCCCCACACAGCATACGGTATATAGACAAGTTCCCCCCACAGAGCATACAGTATATAGACAAGTCCCCAACACACAGCATACAGTATATAGACAAGTCCCCCACACACAGCATAAAGTATATGGACAAGTCCCCCACACACAGCATACAGTATATAGACAAGTCCCCCACACACAGCATACGGTATATAGACAAGTCCCCCACACACAGCATACAGTATATAGACAAGTCCCCCACACACAGCATACGGTATATAGACAAGTCCCCCACACACAGTATACGGCATATAGACAAGTCCCCCACACACAGCATACGGTATATAGACAAGTCCCCCACACACAGCATACGGTATATAGACAAGTCCCCCACACACAGCATACAGTATATAGACAAGTCCCCCACACACAGCATACGGTATATAGACAAGTCCCCTACACACAGCATATGGTATATAGACAAGTCCCCCACACACAGCATACGGTATATAGACAAGTCCCCCACACACAGCATACAGTATATAGACAAGTCCCCCACACACAGCATACGGTATATAGACAAGTCCCCTACACACAGCATACGGTATATAGACAAGTCTCCCACACACAGCATACGGTATATAGACAAGTCCCCCACACACAGCATACAGTATATAGACAAGTCCCCCACACACAGCATACGGTATATAGACAAGTCCCCCACACACAGCATACGGTATATAGACAAGTCCCCCACACACAGCATACGGTATATACACAAGTCCCCCACACACAGCATACAGTATATAGACAAGTCCCCCACACACAGCATACGGTATATAGACAAGTCCCCCACACACAGCATACAGTATATACACAAGTCCCCCACACACAGCATACAGTATATAGACAAGTCCCCCACACACAGCATACTGTATATAGACAAGTTCCCCACACAGAGCATACAGTATATAGACAAGTTCCCCACACAGAGCATACAGTATATAGACAAGTCCCCCACACACAGCATACAGTATATAGACAAGTCCCCCACACACGGCATACAGTATATAGACAAGTCCCCCACACAGAGCATACAGTATATAGACAAGTCCCTCACACACAGCATAAAGGTATATAGACAAGTCCCCCACACACAGCATACGATATATAGACAAGTCACCCACACAGCATACAGTATATAGACAAGTCCCCCACACACAGTATACAGTATATAGACAAGTCCCCCCCACACAGCATACGGTATATAGACAAGTCCCCCACACACAGCATACGGTATATAGACAAGTCCCCCACACACAGCATACGGTATATAGACAAGTCCCCCACACACAGTATACAGTATATAGACAAGTCCCCCACACACAGCATACGGTATATAGACAAGTCCCCCACACACAGCATACGGTATATAGACAAGTCGCCCCCACACAGCATACGGTATATAGACAAGTCCCCCACACACAGCATACGGTATATAGACAAGTCCCCCACACACAGCATGCAGTATATAGACAAGTCCCCCATACACAGCATACAGTATATAGACAAGTCCCCCATACACAGCATACAGTATATAGACAAGTCCCCCATACACAGCATACAGTATATAGACAAGTCCCCCATACACAGCATACGGTATATAGACAAGTCGCCCACACACAGCATACGGTATATAGACAAGTCCCCCACACACAGCATACAGTATATAGACAAGACGCCCACATAGCATACGGTATATAGACAAGTCCCCCACACACAGCATACGGTATATAGACAAGAACCCCATACACAGCATACAGTATATAGACAAGTCCCCCACCACACAGCATACAGTATATAGACAAGTCCGCCACCCCTCCCCCCCCCACACACAGCATACGGTATATAGACAAGTCCCCCACACAGCATACGGTATATAGACAAGAACCCCACATAGCATACAGTATATAGACAAGTCCCCCACACACAGCATACGGTATATAGACAAGTCCCCCATACACAGCATACAGTATATAGACAAGTCCCCCACCACACAGCATACAGTATATAGACAAGTCCCCCACCCCCTCCCCCCCACACACAGCATACGGTATATAGACAAGTCCCCCACACACAGCATACGGTATATAGACAAGTCAAGCCACGCACCCCCCCCACACACACACACAGCATACGGTATATAGACAAGTCCCCCACACAGCATACGGTATGTAGACAAGACCCCCAAATAGCATACAGTATATAGACAAGTCCCCCACACACAGCATACGGTATATAGACAAGTCCCCCATACACAGCATACAGTATATAGACAAGTCCCCCACCACACAGCATACGGTATATAGACAAGTCCCCCACACACAGCATACGGTATATAGACAAGTCCCCCGCACACAGCATGCGGTATATAGACAAGTCAAACCACACACAGCATACAGTATATAGACAAGTCCCCCACACACAGCATACGGTATATAGACAAGTCCCCCACACACAGCATACGGTATATAGACAAGTCCCCCACACACAGCATACGGTATATAGACAAGTCCCCCCCCGCCCCCCCACACACAGCATACGGTATATAGACAAGTCCCCCACACACAGCATACAGTATATAGACAAGTCCCCCCCCACACACAGCATACAGTATATAGACAAATCCCCCACACACAGCATACGGTATATAGACAAGTCCCCCACACACAGCATACGGTATATAGATAAGTCCCCCACACACAGCATACAGTATATAGACAAGTCCCCCACACACAGCATACAGTATATAGACAAGTCCCCCACACACAGCATACAGTATATAGACAAGTCCCCCATACACAGCATACGGTATATAGACAAGTCCCCACACACAGCATACGGTATATAGACAAGTCCCCCACACACAGCATACGGTATATAGACAAGTCCCCCACCTCCCACACACGGTATACAGACAAGTCCCCTCCCCACACACACAGCATACAGTATATAGACAAGTCCCCCATACACAGCATACAGTATATAGACAAGTCCCCCACACACAGCATACGGTATATAGACAAGTCCCCCCCACACACACACAGCATACAGTATATAGACAAGTCCCCCATACACAGCATACGGTATATAGACAAGACCCCCACACACAGCATACGGTATATACATAAGTCCCCCACACACAGCATATGGTATATAGACAAGTCCCCCACACACAGCATACAGTATATAGACAAGTTCCCCCCACAGAGCATACAGTATATAGACAAGTCCCCCACACACAGCATACAATATATAGACAAGTCCCCCACACACAGCATAAAGTATATGGACAAGTCCCCCACACACAGCATACAGTATATAGACAAGTCCCCCACACACAGCATACGGTATATAGACAAGTCCCCCACACACAGCATACAGTATATAGACAAGTCCCCAACACACAGCATACAGTATATAGACAAGTCCCCCACACACAGTATACGGTATATAGACAAGTCCCCCCCACACAGCATACAGTATATAGACAAGTCCCCCACACACAGCATACGGTATATAGACAAGTCCCCTACACACAGCATACGGTATATAGACAAGTCTCCCATACACAGCATACAGTATATAGACAAGTCCCCCACCACACAGCATACAGTATATAGACAAGTCCGCCACCCCTCCCCCCCCACACACAGCATACGGTATATAGACAAGTCCCCCACACACAGCATACGGTATATAGACAAGTCCCCCATACACAGCATACAGTATATAGACAAGTCCCCCACACACAGCATACGGTATATAGACAAGTCCCCCACACACGGCATGCGGTATATAGACAAGTCAAACTACACACACAGCATACGGTATATAGACAAGTCCCCCACACACAGCATACGGTATATAGACAAGTCCCCCACACACAGCATACGGTATATAGACAAGACCCCCACATAGCATACAGTATATAGACAAGTCCCCCACACACAGCATACGGTATATAGACAAGTCCCCCATACACAGCATACAGTATATAGACAAGTCCCCCACCACACAGCATACGGTATATAGACAAGTCCCCCACACACAGCATACAGTATATAGACAAGTCCCCCACACACAGCATACAGTATATAGACAAGTCCCCCACACACAGCATACAGTATATAGACAAGTCCCCCACACACAGCATACAGTATATAGACAAGTCCCCCATACACAGCATACGGTATATAGACAAGTCCCCCACACACAGCATACGGTATATAGACAAGTCCCCCACACACAGCATACGGTATATAGACAAGTCCCCCACCTCCCACACACGGTATACAGACAAGTCCCCCCCCCACACACACAGCATACAGTATATAGACAAGTCCCCCATACACAGCATACAGTATATAGACAAGTCCCCCACACACAGCATACGGTATATAGACAAGTCCACCCCACACACACATAGCATACAGTATATAGACAAGTCCCCCATACACAGCATACAGTATATAGACAAGTCCCCCACCACACAGCATACGGTATATAGACAAGTCCCCCACACACAGCATACGGTATATAGACAAGTCTCCCGCACACAGCATGCGGTATATAGACAAGTCAAACCACACACACAGCATACGGTATATAGACAAGTCCCCCACACACAGCATACGGTATATAGACAAGTCCCCCACCCCCTCCCCCCCCACACACAGCATACGGTATATAGACAAGTCCCCCACACACAGCATACAGTATATAGACAAGTCCCCCACACACAGCATACAGTATATAGACAAGTCCCCCACACACGGCATACAGTATATAGACAAGTCTCCCACACAGAGCATACGGTATATAGACAAGTCCCCACCACACAGCATAAAGGTATATAGACAAGTCCCCCACACACAGCATACGATATATAGACAAGTCACCCACACAGCATACAGTATATAGACAAGTCCCCCACACACAGTATACAGTATATAGACAAGTCCCCCCCACACAGCATACGGTATATAGACAAGTCCCCCACACACAGCATACGGTATATAGACAAGTCCCCCACACACAGCATACGGTATATAGACAAGTCCCCCACACACAGTATACAGTATAAAGACAAGTCCCCCCCACACAGCATACGGTATATAGACAAGTCCCCCCCACACAGCATACGGTATATAGACAAGTCCCCCACACACAGCATACGGTATATAGACAAGTCCCCCCCACACAGCATACGGTATATAGACAAGTCCCCCACACACAGCATACGGTATATAGACAAGTCCCCCCCACACAGCATACGGTATATAGACAAGTCCCCCATACACAGCATACAGTATATAGACAAGTCCCCCATACACAGCATACAGTATATAGACAAGTCCCCCATACACAGCATACAGTATATAGACAAGTCCCCCATACACAGCATACGGTATATAGACAAGTCGCCCACACACAGCATACGGTATATAGACAAGTCCCCCACACACAGCATACAGTATATAGACAAGACCCCCACATAGCATACGGTATATAGACAAGTCCCCCACACACAGCATACGGTATATAGACAAGTACCCCATACACAGCATACAGTATATAGACAAGTCCCCCACCACACAGCATACAGTATATAGACAAGTCCGCCACCCCTCCCCCCCCACACACAGCATACGGTATATAGACAAGTCCCCCACACAGCATACGGTATATAGACAAGACCCCCACATAGCATACAGTATATAGACAAGTCCCCCACACACAGCATACGGTATATAGACAAGTCCCCCATACACAGCATACAGTATATAGACAAGTCCCCCACACACAGCATACGGTATATAGACAAGTCCCCCACACACGGCATGCGGTATATAGACAAGTCAAACTACACACACAGCATACGGTATATAGACAAGTCCCCCACACACAGCATACGGTATATAGACAAGTCCCCCACACACAGCATACGGTATATAGACAAGACCCCCACATAGCATACAGTATATAGACAAGTCCCCCACACACAGCATACGGTATATAGACAAGTCCCCCATACACAGCATACAGTATATAGACAAGTCCCCCACCACACAGCATACGGTATATAGACAAGTCCCCGACACACAGCATACAGTATATAGACAAGTCCCCCACACACAGCATACAGTATATAGACAAGTCCCCCATACACAGCATACGGTATATAGACAAGTCCCCCACACACAGCATACGGTATATAGACAAGTCCCCCACACACAGCATACGGTATATAGACAAGTCCCCCACCTCCCACACACGGTATGCAGACAAGTCCCCCCCCCCACACACACAGCATACAGTATATAGACAAGTCCCCCATACACAGCATACGGTATATAGACAAGTCCCCCATACACAGCATACAGTATATAGACAAGTCCCCCACACACAGCATACGGTATATAGACAAGTCCCCCCCACACACACATAGCATACAGTATATAGACAAGTCCCCCATACACAGCATACAGTATATAGACAAGTCCCCCACCACACAGCATACGGTATATAGACAAGTCCCCCACACACAGCATACGGTATATAGACAAGTCTCCCGCACACAGCCTGCGGTATATAGACAAGTCAAACCACACACACAGCATACGGTATATAGACAAGTCCCCCACACACAGCATACAGTATATAGACAAGTCCCCCACACACAGCATACAGTATATAGACAAGTCCCCCACACACAGCATACGGTAAATAGACAAGTCCCCCACCCCCTCCCGCCCCACACACAGCATACGGTATATAGACAAGTCCCCCACACACAGCATACAGTATATAGACAAGTCCCCCACACACAGCATACAGTATATAGACAAGTCCCCCACACACAGCATACGGTATATAGACAAGTCCCCCACACACAGCATACGGTATATAGACAAGTCCCCCACACACAGCATACAGTATATAGACAAGTCCCCCACACACAGCATACAGTATATAGACAAGTCCCCCATACACAGCATACGGTATATAGACAAGTCCCCCACACACAGCATACGGTATATAGACAAGTCCCCCACACACAGCATACGGTATATAGCCAAGTCCCCCACCTCCCACACACGGTATACAGACAAGTCCCCCCCCCCACACACACAGCATACAGTATATAGACAAGTCCCCCATACACAGCATACGGTATATAGACAAGTCCCCCATACACAGCATACAGTATATAGACAAGTCCCCCACACACAGCATACGGTATATAGACAAGTCCCCCCCACACACACACAGCATACAGTATATAGACAAGTCCCCCATACACAGCATACGGTATATAGACAAGACCCCCACACACAGCATACGGTATATAGACAAGTCCCCCACACACAGCATACGGTATATAGACAAGTCCCCCACACAGCATACGGTATATAGACAAGTTCCCCCCACAGAGCATACAGTATATAGACAAGTCCCCCACACACAGCATACAGTATATAGATAAGTCCCCCACACACAGCATACGGTATATAGACAAGTCCCCCACACAGCATACGGTATATAGACAAGTTCCCCCCACAGAGCATACAGTATATAGACAAGTCCCCCACACACAGCATACGGTATATAGATAAGTCCCCCACACACAGCATACGGTATATAGACAAGTCCCCCACACAGCATACGGTATATAGACAAGTTCCCCCCACAGAGCATACAGTATATAGACAAGTCCCCCACACACAGCATACAGTATATAGACAAGTCCCCCACACACAGCATAAAGTATATGGACAAGTCCCCCACACACAGCATACAGTATATAGACAAGTCCCCCACACACAGCATACAGTATATAGACAAGTCCCCCACACACAGCATACGGTATATAGACAAGTCCCCCACGCACAGTATACGGTATATAGACAAGTCCCCCACACACAGCATACGGTATATAGACAAGTCCCCCCCACACAGCATACAGTATATAGACAAGTCCCCCACACACAGCATACGGTATATAGACAAGTCCCCTACACACAGCATACGGTATATAGACAAGTCTCCAACACACAGCATACGGTATATAGACAAGTTCCGCACACACAGCATACAGTATATAGACAAGTCCCCCACACACAGCATACGGTATATAGACAAGTCTCCAACACACAGCATACGGTATATAGACAAGTCCCCCCCACACAGCATACGGTATATAGACAAGTCCCCCACACACAGCATACGGTATATAGACAAGTCCCCCACACACAGCATACAGTATATAGACAAGTCCCCCATACACAGCATACAGTATATAGACAAGTCCCCCATACACAGCATACAGTATATAGACAAGTCCCCCATACACAGCATACAGTATATAGACAAGTCCCCCATACACAGCATACGGTATATAGACAAGTCGCCCACACACAGCATACGGTATATAGACAAGTCCCCCACACACAGCATACAGTATATAGACAAGACCCCCACATAGCATACGGTATATAGACAAGTCCCCCACACACAGCATACGGTATATAGACAAGTACCCCATACACAGCATACAGTATATAGACAAGTCCCCCACCACACAGCATACAGTATATAGACAAGTCCGCCACCCCTCCCCCCCACACACAGCATACGGTATATAGACAAGTCCCCCACACAGCATACGGTATATAGACAAGACCCCCACATAGCATACAGTATATAGACAAGTCCCCCACACACAGCATACGGTATATAGACAAGTCAAACTACACACACAGCATACGGTATATAGACAAGTCCCCCACACACAGCATACGGTATATAGACAAGTCCCCCACACACAGCATACGGTATATAGACAAGACCCCCACATAGCATACAGTATATAGACAAGTCCCCCACCACACAGCATACGGTATATAGACAAGTCCCCCACACACAGCATACAGTATATAGACAAGTCCCCCACACACAGCATACAGTATATAGACAAGTCCCCCACACACAGCATACAGTATATAGACAAGTCCCCCACACACAGCATACAGTATATAGACAAGTCCCCCATACACAGCATACGGTATATAGACAAGTCCCCCACACACAGCATACGGTATATAGACAAGTCCCCCACACACAGCATACGGTATATAGACAAGTCCCCCACCTCCCACACACGGTATACAGACAAGTCCCCCCCCCACACACACAGCATACAGTATATAGACAAGTCCCCCATACACAGCATACGGTATATAGACAAGTCCCACATACACAGCATACAGTATATAGACAAGTCCCCCACACACAGCATACGGTATATAGACAAGTCCCCCCCACACACACATAGCATACAGTATATAGACAAGTCCCCCATACACAGCATACAGTATATAGACAAGTCCCCCACCACACAGCATACGGTATATAGACAAGTCCCCCACACACAGCATACGGTATATAGACAAGTCTCCCGCACACAGCATGCGGTATATAGACAAGTCAAACCACACACACAGCATACGGTATATAGACAAGTCCCCCACACACAGCATACGGTATATAGACAAGTCCCCCCCCCCCCCCCACACACAGCATACGTTATATAGACAAGTCCCCCACACACAGCATACAGTATATAGACAAGTCCCCCACACACAGCATACAGTATATAGACAAGTCCCCCACACACAGCATACGGTATATAGACAAGTCCCCCACACACAGCATACGGTATATAGACAAGTCCCCCACACACAGCATACGGTATATAGCCAAGTCCCCCACCTCCCACACACGGTATACAGACAAGTCCCCCCCCCACACACACAGCATACAGTATATAGACAAGTCCCCCATACACAGCATACGGTATATAGACAAGTCCCCCATACACAGCATACAGTATATAGACAAGTCCCCCACACACAGCATACGGTATATAGACAAGTCCCCCCCACACACACACAGCATACAGTATATAGAAAAGTCCCCCATACACAGCATACGGTATATAGACAAGACCCCCACACACAGCATACGGTATATAGATAAGTCCCCCACACACAGCATACGGTATATAGACAAGTCCCCCACACACAGCATACAGTATATAGACAAGTCCCCCACACACAGCATACGGTATATAGACAAGTTCCCCCCACAGAGCATACAGTATATAGACAAGTCCCCCACACACAGCAGACAGTATATAGACAAGTCCCCCACACACAGCATAAAGTATATGGACAAGTCCCCCACACACAGCATACAGTATATAGACAAGTCCCCCACACACAGCATACGGTATATAGACAAGTCCCCCACACACAGCATACAGTATATAGACAAGTCCCCCACACACAGCATACGGTATATAGACAAGTCCCCCACACACAGTATACGGTATATAGACAAGTCCCCCACACACAGCATACGGTATATAGACAAGTCCCCCCCACACAGCATACAGTATATAGACAAGTCCCCCACACACAGCATACGGTATATAGACAAGTCCCCTACACACAGCATACGGTATATAGACAAGTCTCCAACACACAGCATACGGTATATAGACAAGTTCCGCACACACAGCATACAGTATATAGACAAGTCCCCCACACACAGCATACGGTATATAGACAAGTCTCCCACACACAGCATACGGTATATAGACAAGTCCCCCACACACAGCATACGGTATATAGACAAGTCCCCCACACACAGCATACGGTATATACACAAGTCCCCCACACACAGCATACAGTATATAGACAAGTCCCCCACACACAGCATACGGTATATAGACAAGTCCCCCACACACAGCATACAGTATATACACAAGTCCCCCACACACAGCATACAGTATATAGACAAGTCCCCCACACACAGCATACTGTATATAGACAAGTTCCCCACACAGAGCATACAGTATATAGACAAGTTCCCCACACAGAGCATACAGTATATAGACAAGTCCCCCACACACAGCATACAGTATATAGACAAGTCCCCCACACACGGCATACAGTATATAGACAAGTCCCCCACACAGAGCATACAGTATATAGACAAGTCCCCCACACACAGCATAAAGGTATATAGACAAGTCCCCCACACACAGCATACGATATATAGACAAGTCACCCACACAGCATACAGTATATAGACAAGTCCCCCACACACAGTATACAGTATATAGACAAGTCCCCCACACACAGCATACGGTATATAGACAAGTCCCCCACACACAGCATACGGTATATAGACAAGTCCCCCACACACAGCATACGGTATATAGACAAGTCCCCCACACACAGTATACAGTATATAGACAAGTCCCCCACACACAGCATACGGTATATAGACAAGTCCCCCCACACAGCATACGGTATATAGACAAGTCCCCCACACACAGCATACGGTATATAGACAAGTCCCCCACACACAGCATACGGTATATAGACAAGTCGCCCCCACACAGCATACGGTATATAGACAAGTCCCCCACACACAGCATACGGTATATAGACAAGTCCCCCACACACAGCATACAGTATATAGACAAGTCCCCCATACACAGCATACAGTATATAGACAAGTCCCCCATACACAGCATACAGTATATAGACAAGTCCCCCATACACAGCATACAGTATATAGACAAGTCCCCCATACACAGCATACGGTATATAGACAAGTCGCCCACACACAGCATACGGTATATAGACAAGTCCCCCACACACAGCATACAGTATATAGACAAGACGCCCACATAGCATACGGTATATAGACAAGTCCCCCACACACAGCATACGGTATATAGACAAGTACCCCATACACAGCATACAGTATATAGACAAGTCCCCCACCACACAGCATACAGTATATAGACAAGTCCGCCACCCCTCCCCCCCCACACACAGCATACGGTATATAGACAAGTCCCCCACACAGCATACGGTATATAGACAAGAACCCCACATAGCATACAGTATATAGACAAGTCCCCCACACACAGCATACGGTATATAGACAAGTCCCCCATACACAGCATACAGTATATAGACAAGTCCCCCACCACACAGCATACAGTATATAGACAAGTCCCCCACCCCCTCCCCCCACACACAGCATACGGTATATAGACAAGTCCCCCACACACAGCATACGGTATATAGACAAGTCAAGCCACGCACCCCCCCCACACACACACACAGCATACGGTATATAGACAAGTCCCCCACACAGCATACGGTATATAGACAAGACCCCCAAATAGCATACAGTATATAGACAAGTCCCCCACACACAGCATACGGTATATAGACAAGTCCCCCACACACAGCATACTGTATATAGACAAGTTCCCCACACAGAGCATACAGTATATAGACAAGTTCCCCACACAGAGCATACAGTATATAGACAAGTCCCCCACACACAGCATACAGTATATAGACAAGTCCCCCACACACGGCATACAGTATATAGACAAGTCCCCCACACAGAGCATACGGTATATAGACAAGTCCCCCACACACAGCATACGGTATATAGACAAGTCCCCCACACACAGCATAAAGGTATATAGACAAGTCCCCCACACACAGCATACGATATATAGACAAGTCACCCACACAGCATACAGTATATAGACAAGTCCCCCACACACAGTATACAGTATATAGACAAGTCCCCCCCACACAGCATACGGTATATAGACAAGTCCCCCACACACAGCATACGGTATATAGACAAGTCCCCCACACACAGCATACGGTATATAGACAAGTCCCCCACACACAGTATACAGTATATAGACAAGTCCCCCCCACACAGCATACGGTATATAGACAAGTCCCCCCCACACAGCATACGGTATATAGACAAGTCCCCCACACACAGCATACGGTATATAGACAAGTCCCCCCCACACAGCATACGGTATATAGACAAGTCCCCCACACACAGCATACGGTATATAGACAAGTCCCCCACACACAGCATACAGTATATAGACAAGTCCCCCATACACAGCATACAGTATATAGACAAGTCCCCCATACACAGCATACAGTATATAGACAAGTCCCCCATACACAGCATACAGTATATAGACAAGTCCCCCATACACAGCATACGGTATATAGACAAGTCGCCCACACACAGCATACGGTATATAGACAAGTCCCCCACACACAGCATACAGTATATAGACAAGACCCCCACATAGCATACGGTATATAGACAAGTACCCCATACACAGCATACAGTATATAGACAAGTCCCCCACCACACAGCATACAGTATATAGACAAGTCCGCCACCCCTCCCCCCCCACACACAGCATACGGTATATAGACAAGTCCCCCACACAGCATACGGTATATAGACAAGACCCCCACATAGCATACAGTATATAGACAAGTCCCCCACACACAGCATACGGTATATAGACAAGTCCCCCATACACAGCATACAGTATATAGACAAGTCCCCCACACACAGCATACGGTATATAGACAAGTCCCCCACACACGGCATGCGGTATATAGACAAGTCAAACTACACACACAGCATACGGTATATAGACAAGTCCCCCACACACAGCATACGGTATATAGACAAGTCCCCCACACACAGCATACGGTATATAGACAAGACCCCCACATAGCATACAGTATATAGACAAGTCCCCCACACACAGCATACGGTATATAGACAAGTCCCCCATACACAGCATACAGTATATAGACAAGTACCCCACCACACAGCATACGGTATATAGACAAGTCCCCCACACACAGCATAAAGGTATATAGACAAGTCCCCCACACACAGCATACGATATATAGACAAGTCACCCACACAGCATACAGTATATAGACAAGTCCCCCACACACAGTATACAGTATATAGACAAGTCCCCCCCACACAGCATACGGTATATAGACAAGTCCCCCCACACAGCATACGGTATATAGACAAGTACCACATACACAGCATACAGTATATAGACAAGACCCCCACATAGCATACGGTATATAGACAAGTCCCCCATACACAGCATACAGTATATAGACAAGTCCCCCATACACAGCATACAGTATATAGACAAGTCCCCCATACACAGCATACAGTATATAGACAAGTCCCCCATACACAGCATACAGTATATAGACAAGTCCCCCATACACAGCATACAGTATATAGACAAGTCCCCCATACACAGCATACGGTATATAGACAAGTCGCCCACACACAGCATACGGTATATAGACAAGTCCCCCACACACAGCATACAGTATATAGACAAGACCCCCACATAGCATACGGTATATAGACAAGTCCCCCACACACAGCATACGGTATATAGACAAGTACCACATACACAGCATACAGTATATAGACAAGTCCCCCACCACACAGCATACAGTATATAGACAAGTCCGCCACCCCTCCCCCCCACACACAGCATACGGTATATAGACAAGTCCCCCACACAGCATACGGTATATAGACAAGACCCCCACATAGCATACAGTATATAGACAAGTCCCCCACACACAGCATACGGTATATAGACAAGTCCCCCATACACAGCATACAGTATATAGACAAGTCCCCCACACACAGCATACGGTATATAGACAAGTCCCCCACACACGGCATGCGGTATATAGACAAGTCAAACTACACACACAGCATACGGTATATAGACAAGTCCCCCACACACAGCATACGGTATATAGACAAGTCCCCCACACACAGCATACGGTATATAGACAAGACCCCCACATAGCATACAGTATATAGACAAGTCCCCCACACACAGCATACGGTATATAGACAAGTCCCCCATACACAGCATACAGTATATAGACAAGTCCCCCACCACACAGCATACGGTATATAGACAAGTCCCCCACACACAGCATACAGTATATAGACAAGTCCCCCACACACAGCATACAGTATATAGACAAGTCCCCCACACACAGCATACAGTATATAGACAAGTCCCCCATACACAGCATACAGTATATAGACAAGTCCCCCACACACAGCATACAGTATATAGACAAGTCCCCCACACACAGCATACAGTATATAGACAAGTCCCCCACACACAGCATACAGTATATAGACAAGTCCCCCATACACAGCATACGGTATATAGACAAGTCCCCCACACACAGCATACGGTATATAGACAAGTCCCCCACACACAGCATACGGTATATAGACAAGTCCCCCACCTCCCACACACGGTATACAGACAAGTCCCCCCCCACACACACAGCATACAGTATATAGACAAGTCCCCCATACACAGCATACGGTATATAGACAAGTCCCCCATACACAGCATACAGTATGAAGACAAGTCCCCCACACACAGCATACGGTATATAAACAAGTCCCCCCCACACACACACAGCATACAGTATATAGACAAGTCCCCCATACACAGCATACAGTATATAGACAAGTCCCCCACCACACAGCATACGGTATATAGACAAGTCCCCCACACACAGCATACGGTATATAGACAAGTCTCCCGCACACAGCATGCGGTATATAGACAAGTCAAACCACACACACAGCATACGTTATATAGACAAGTCCCCCACACACAGCATACGGTATATAGACAAGTCCCCCACACACAGCATACAGTATATAGACAAGTCCCCCACACACAGCATACAGTATATAGACAAGTCCCCCACACACAGCATACGGTATATAGACAAGTCCCCCACACACAGCATACGGTATATAGACAAGTCCCCCACACACAGCATACGGTATATAGACAAGTCCCCCACACACAGCATACAGTATATAGACAAGTCCCCCATACACAGCATACGGTATATAGACAAGTCCCCCACACACAGCATACGGTATATAGACAAGTCCCCCACACACAGCATACGGTATATAGACAAGTCGCCCCCACACAGCATACGGTATATAGACAAGTCCCCCACACACAGCATACGGTATATAGACAAGTCCCCCACACACAGCATACAGTATATAGACAAGTCCCCCATACACAGCATACAGTATATAGACAAGTCCCCCATACACAGCATACAGTATATAGACAAGTCCCCCATACACAGCATACAGTATATAGACAAGTCCCCCATACACAGCATACGGTATATAGACAAGTCGCCCACACACAGCATACGGTATATAGACAAGTCCCCCACACACAGCATACAGTATATAGACAAGACGCCCACATAGCATACGGTATATAGACAAGTCCCCCACACACAGCATACGGTATATAGACAAGTACCCCATACACAGCATACAGTATATAGACAAGTCCCCCACCACACAGCATACAGTATATAGACAAGTCCGCCACCCCTCCCCCCCCACACACAGCATACGGTATATAGACAAGTCCCCCACACAGCATACGGTATATAGACAAGAACCCCACATAGCATACAGTATATAGACAAGTCCCCCACACACAGCATACGGTATATAGACAAGTCCCCCATACACAGCATACAGTATATAGACAAGTCCCCCACCACACAGCATACAGTATATAGACAAGTCCCCCACCCCCTCCCCCCCACACACAGCATACGGTATATAGACAAGTCCCCCACACAGCATACGGTATATAGACAAGACCCCCAAATAGCATACAGTATATAGACAAGTCCCCCACACACAGCATACGGTATATAGACAAGTCCCCCACACACAGCATACTGTATATAGACAAGTTCCCCACACAGAGCATACAGTATATAGACAAGTTCCCCACACACAGCATACAGTATATAGACAAGTCCCCCACACACGGCATACAGTATATAGACAAGTCCCCCACACAGAGCATACGGTATATAGACAAGTCCCCCACACACAGCATACGGTATATAGACAAGTTCCCCACACACAGCATAAAGGTATATAGACAAGTCCCCCACACACAGCATACGATATATAGACAAGTCACCCACACAGCATACAGTATATAGACAAGTCCCCCACACACAGTATACAGTATATAGACAAGTCCCCCCCACACAGCATACGGTATATAGACAAGTCCCCCACACACAGCATACGGTATATAGACAAGTCCCCCACACACAGCATACGGTATATAGACAAGTCCCCCACACACAGTATACAGTATATAGACAAGTCCCCCCCACACAGCATACGGTATATAGACAAGTCCCCCCCACACAGCATACGGTATATAGACAAGTCCCCCACACACAGCATACGGTATATAGACAAGTCCCCCCCACACAGCATACGGTATATAGACAAGTCCCCCACACACAGCATACGGTATATAGACAAGTCCCCCACACACAGCATACAGTATATAGACAAGTCCCCCATACACAGCATACAGTATATAGACAAGTCCCCCATACACAGCATACAGTATATAGACAAGTCCCCCATACACAGCATACAGTATATAGACAAGTCCCCCATACACAGCATACGGTATATAGACAAGTCGCCCACACACAGCATACGGTATATAGACAAGTCCCCCACACACAGCATACAGTATATAGACAAGTCCCCCATACACAGCATACAGTATATAGACAAGTCCCCCATACACAGCATACAGTATATAGACAAGTCCCCCATACACAGCATACAGTATATAGACAAGTCCCCCATACACAGCATACAGTATATAGACAAGTCCCCCATACACAGCATACGGTATATAGACAAGTCGCCCACACACAGCATACGGTATATAGACAAGTCCCCCACACACAGCATACAGTATATAGACAAGACCCCCACATAGCATACGGTATATAGACAAGTCCCCCACACACAGCATACGGTATATAGACAAGTACCACATACACAGCATACAGTATATAGACAAGTCCCCCACCACACAGCATACAGTATATAGACAAGTCCGCCACCCCTCCCCCCCACACACAGCATACGGTATATAGACAAGTCCCCCACACAGCATACGGTATATAGACAAGACCCCCACATAGCATACAGTATATAGACAAGTCCCCCACACACAGCATACGGTATATAGACAAGTCCCCCATACACAGCATACAGTATATAGCCAAGTCCCCCACACACAGCATACGGTATATAGACAAGTCCCCCACACACGGCATGCGGTATATAGACAAGTCAAACTACACACACAGCATACGGTATATAGACAAGTCCCCCACACACAGCATACGGTATATAGACAAGTCCCCCACACACAGCATACGGTATATAGACAAGACCCCAACATAGCATACAGTATATAGACAAGTCCCCCACACACAGCATACGGTATATAGACAAGTCCCCCATACACAGCATACAGTATATAGACAAGTCCCCCACCACACAGCATACGGTATATAGACAAGTCCCCCACACACAGCATACAGTATATAGACAAGTCCCCCACACACAGCATACGGTATATAGACAAGTCCCCCACACACAGCATACAGTATATAGACAAGTCCCCCATACACAGCATACAGTATATAGACAAGTCCCCCACACACAGCATACAGTATATAGACAAGTCCCCCACACACAGCATACAGTATATAGACAAGTCCCCCACACACAGCATACAGTATATAGACAAGTCCCCCATACACAGTATACAGTATATAGACAAGTCCCCCCCACACAGCATACGGTATATAGACAAGTCCCCCACACACAGCATACGGTATATAGACAAGTCCCCCACACACAGCATACGGTATATAGACAAGTCCCCCACACACAGCATACGGTATATAGACAAGTCCCCCACACACAGCATACGGTATATAGACAAGTCCCCCACCTCCCACACACGGTATACAGACAAGTCCCCCCCCACACACACAGCATACAGTATATAGACAAGTCCCCCATACACAGCATACAGTATATAGACAAGTCCCCCATACACAGCATACAGTATATAGACAAGTCCCCCACCACACAGCATACGGTATATAGACAAGTCCCCCACACACAGCATACGGTATATAGACAAGTCTCCCGCACACAGCATGCGGTATATAGACAAGTCAAACCACACACACAGCATACGTTATATAGACAAGTCCCCCACACACAGCATACGGTATATAGACAAGTCGCCCACACACAGCATACAGTATATAGACAAGTCCCCCACACACAGCATACAGTATATAGACAAGTCCCCCACACACAGCATACGGTATATAGACAAGTCCCCCACACACAGCATACGGTATATAGACAAGTCCCCCACACACAGCATACGGTATATAGACAAGTCCCCCACACACAGCATACAGTATATAGACAAGTCCCCCACACACAGCATACGGTATATAGACAAGTCCCCCACACACAGCATACGGTATATAGACAAGTCGCCCCCACACAGCATACGGTATATAGACAAGTCCCCCACACACAGCATACGGTATATAGACAAGTCCCCCACACACAGCATACAGTATATAGACAAGTCCCCCATACACAGCATACAGTATATAGACAAGTCCCCCATACACAGCATACAGTATATAGACAAGTCCCCCATACACAGCATACAGTATATAGACAAGTCCCCCATACACAGCATACGGTATATAGACAAGTCGCCCACACACAGCATACGGTATATAGACAAGTCCCCCACACACAGCATACAGTATATAGACAAGACGCCCACATAGCATACGGTATATAGACAAGTCCCCCACACACAGCATACGGTATATAGACAAGTACCCCATACACAGCATACAGTATATAGACAAGTCCCCCACCACACAGCATACAGTATATAGACAAGTCCGCCACCCCTCCCCCCCCACACACAGCATACGGTATATAGACAAGTCCCCCACACAGCATACGGTATATAGACAAGAACCCCACATAGCATACAGTATATAGACAAGTCCCCCACACACAGCATACGGTATATAGACAAGTCCCCCATACACAGCATACAGTATATAGACAAGTCCCCCACCACACAGCATACAGTATATAGACAAGTCCCCCACCCCCTCCCCCCCACACACAGCATACGGTATATAGACAAGTCCCCCACACAGCATACGGTATATAGACAAGTCCCCCACACACAGCATACTGTATATAGACAAGTTCCCCACACAGAGCATACAGTATATAGACAAGTCCCCCCCACACAGCATACGGTATATAGACAAGTCCCCCCCACACAGCATACGGTATATAGACAAGTCCCCCACACACAGCATACGGTATATAGACAAGTCCCCCCCACAAAGCATACGGTATATAGACAAGTCCCCCACACACAGCATACGGTATATAGACAAGTCCCCCCCACACAGCATACAGTATATAGACAAGTCCCCCATACACAGCATACAGTATATAGACAAGTCCCCCATACACAGCATACAGTATATAGACAAGTCCCCCATACACAGCATACAGTATATAGACAAGTCCCCCATACACAGCATACGGTATATAGACAAGTCGCCCACACACAGCATACGGTATATAGACAAGTCCCCCACACACAGCATACAGTATATAGACAAGACCCCCACATAGCATACGGTATATAGACAAGTCCCCCACACACAGCATACGGTATATAGACAAGTACCCCATACACAGCATACAGTATATAGACAAGTCCCCCACCACACAGCATACAGTATATAGACAAGTCCGCCACCCCTCCCCCCCCACACACAGCATACGGTATATAGACAAGTCCCCCACACAGCATACGGTATATAGACAAGACCCCCACATAGCATACAGTATATAGACAAGTCCCCCACACACAGCATACGGTATATAGACAAGTCCCCCATACACAGCATACAGTATATAGACAAGTCCCCCACACACAGCATACGGTATATAGACAAGTCCCGCACACACGGCATGCGGTATATAGACAAGACCCCCACATAGCATACAGTATATAGACAAGTCCCCCACACACAGCATACGGTATATAGACAAGTCCCCCATACACAGCATACAGTATATAGACAAGTCCCCCACCACACAGCATACGGTATATAGACAAGTCCCCCCCACACAGCATACGGTATATAGACAAGTCCCCCACACACAGCATACGGTATATAGACAAGTCCCCCACACACAGTATACAGTATATAGACAAGTCCCCCCCACACAGCATACGGTATATAGACAAGTCCCCCCCACACAGCATACGGTATATAGACAAGTCCCCCACACACAGTATACGGTATATGGACAAGTCCCCCCCACACAGCATACGGTATATAGACAAGTCCCCCACACACAGCATACGGTATATAGACAAGTCCCCCACACACAGCATACAGTATATAGACAAGTCCCCCATACACAGCATACAGTATATAGACAAGTCCCCCATACACAGCATACAGTATATAGACAAGTCCCCCATACACAGCATACAGTATATAGACAAGTCCCCCATACACAGCATACGGTATATAGACAAGTCGCCCACACACAGCATACGGTATATAGACAAGTCCCCCACACACAGCATACAGTATATAGACAAGACCCCCACATAGCATACGGTATATAGACAAGTCCCCCACACACAGCATACGGTATATAGACAAGTACCACATACACAGCATACAGTATATAGACAAGTCCCCCACCACACAGCATACAGTATATAGACAAGTCCGCCACCCCTCCCCCCCCACACACAGCATACGGTATATAGACAAGTCCCCCACACAGCATACGGTATATAGACAAGACCCCCACATAGCATACAGTATATAGACAAGTCCCCCACACACAGCATACGGTATATAGACAAGTCCCCCATACACAGCATACAGTATATAGACAAGTCCCCCACACACAGCATACGGTATATAGACAAGTCCCCCACACACGGCATGCGGTATATAGACAAGTCAAACTACACACACAGCATACGGTATATAGACAAGTCCCCCACACACAGCATACGGTATATAGACAAGTCCCCCACACACAGCATACGGTATATAGACAAGACCCCCACATAGCATACAGTATATAGACAAGTCCCCCACACACAGCATACGGTATATAGACAAGTCCCCCATACACAGCATACAGTATATAGACAAGTCCCCCACCACACAGCATACGGTATATAGACAAGTCCCCCACACACAGCATACAGTATATAGACAAGTCCCCCACACACAGCATACAGTATATAGACAAGTCCCCCACACACAGCATACAGTATATAGACAAGTCCCCCACACACAGCATACAGTATATAGACAAGTCCCCCATACACAGCATACGGTATATAGACAAGTCCCCCACACACAGCATACGGTATATAGACAAGTCCCCCACACACAGCATACGGTATATAGACAAGTCCCCCACCTCCCACACACGGTATACAGACAAGTCCCCCCCCACACACACAGCATACAGTATATAGACAAGTCCCCCATACACAGCATACGGTATATAGACAAGTCCCCCATACACAGCATACAGTATAAAGACAAGTCCCCCACACACAGCATACGGTATATAGACAAGTCCCCCCCACACACACACAGCATACAGTATATAGACAAGTCCCCCATACACAGCATACAGTATATAGACAAGTCCCCCACCACACAGCATACGGTATATAGACAAGTCCCCCACACACAGCATACGGTATATAGACAAGTCTCCCGCACACAGCATGCGGTATATAGACAAGTCAAACCACACACACAGCATACGTTATATAGACAAGTCCCCCACACACAGCATACGGTATATAGACAAGTCCCCCACCCCCTCCCCCCCCACACACAGCATACGGTATATAGACAAGTCCCCCACACACAGCATACAGTATATAGACAAGTCCCCCACACACAGCATACAGTATATAGACAAGTCCCCCACACACAGCATACGGTATATAGACAAGTCCCCCACACACAGCATACGGTATATAGACAAGTCCCCCACACACAGCATACGGTATATAGACAAGTCCCCCACACACAGCATACAGTATATAGACAAGTCCCCCATACACAGCATACGGTATATAGACAAGTCCCCCACACACAGCATACGGTATATAGACAAGTCCCCCACACACAGCATACGGTATATAGACAAGTCCCCCACCTCCCACACACGGTATACAGACAAGTCCCCCCCCCCACACACACACAGCATACAGTATATAGACAAGTCCCCGATACACAGCATACGGTATATAGACAAGTCCCCCATACACAGCATACAGTATATAGACAAGTCCCCCACACACAGCATACGGTATATAGACAAGTCCCCCCCACACACACACAGCATACAGTATATAGACAAGTCCCCCATACACAGCATACGGTATATAGACAAGACCCCCACACACAGCATACGGTATATAGATAAGTCCCCCACACACAGCATACGGTATATAGACAAGTCCCCCACACACGGCATGCGGTATACAGACAAGTCAAACTACACACACAGCATACGGTATATAGACAAGTCCCCCACACACAGCATACGGTATATAGACAAGTCCCCCACACACAGCATACGGTATATAGACAAGACCCCCACATAGCATACAGTATATAGACAAGTCCCCCACACACAGCATACGGTATATAGACAAGTCCCCCATACACAGCATACAGTATATAGACAAGTACCCCACCACACAGCATACGGTATATAGACAAGTCCCCCACACACAGCATAAAGGTATATAGACAAGTCCCCCACACACAGCATACGATATATAGACAAGTCACCCACACAGCATACAGTATATAGACAAGTCCCCCACACACAGTATACAGTATATAGACAAGTCCCCCCCACACAGCATACGGTATATAGACAAGTCCCCCCCACACAGCATACGGTATATAGACAAGTACCACATACACAGCATACAGTATATAGACAAGACCCCCACATAGCATACGGTATATAGACAAGTCCCCCATACACAGCATACAGTATATAGACAAGTCCCCCATACACAGCATACAGTATATAGACAAGTCCCCCATACACAGCATACAGTATATAGACAAGTCCCCCATACACAGCATACAGTATATAGACAAGTCCCCCATACACAGCATACAGTATATAGACAAGTCCCCCATACACAGCATACGGTATATAGACAAGTCGCCCACACACAGCATACGGTATATAGACAAGTCCCCCACACACAGCATACAGTATATAGACAAGACCCCCACATAGCATACGGTATATAGACAAGTCCCCCACACACAGCATACGGTATATAGACAAGTACCACATACACAGCATACAGTATATAGACAAGTCCCCCACCACACAGCATACAGTATATAGACAAGTCCGCCACCCCTCCCCCCCACACACAGCATACGGTATATAGACAAGTCCCCCACACAGCATACGGTATATAGACAAGACCCCCACATAGCATACAGTATATAGACAAGTCCCCCACACACAGCATACGGTATATAGACAAGTCCCCCATACACAGCATACAGTATATAGACAAGTCCCCCACACACAGCATACGGTATATAGACAAGTCCCCCACACACGGCATGCGGTATATAGACAAGTCAAACTACACACACAGCATACGGTATATAGACAAGTCCCCCACACACAGCATACGGTATATAGACAAGTCCCCCACACACAGCATACGGTATATAGACAAGACCCCCACATAGCATACAGTATATAGACAAGTCCCCCACACACAGCATACGGTATATAGACAAGTCCCCCATACACAGCATACAGTATATAGACAAGTCCCCCACCACACAGCATACGGTATATAGACAAGTCCCCCACACACAGCATACAGTATATAGACAAGTCCCCCACACACAGCATACAGTATATAGACAAGTCCCCCACACACAGCATACAGTATATAGACAAGTCCCCCATACACAGCATACAGTATATAGACAAGTCCCCCACACACAGCATACAGTATATAGACAAGTCCCCCACACACAGCATACAGTATATAGACAAGTCCCCCACACACAGCATACAGTATATAGACAAGTCCCCCATACACAGCATACGGTATATAGACAAGTCCCCCACACACAGCATACGGTATATAGACAAGTCCCCCACACACAGCATACGGTATATAGACAAGTCCCCCACCTCCCACACACGGTATACAGACAAGTCCCCCCCCACACACACAGCATACAGTATATAGACAAGTCCCCCATACACAGCATACGGTATATAGACAAGTCCCCCATACACAGCATACAGTATGAAGACAAGTCCCCCACACACAGCATACGGTATATAGACAAGTCCCCCCCACACACACACAGCATACAGTATATAGACAAGTCCCCCATACACAGCATACAGTATATAGACAAGTCCCCCACCACACAGCATACGGTATATAGACAAGTCCCCCACACACAGCATACGGTATATAGACAAGTCTCCCGCACACAGCATGCGGTATATAGACAAGTCAAACCACACACACAGCATACGTTATATAGACAAGTCCCCCACACACAGCATACGGTATATAGACAAGTCCCCCACACACAGCATACAGTATATAGACAAGTCCCCCACACACAGCATACAGTATATAGACAAGTCCCCCACACACAGCATACGGTATATAGACAAGTCCCCCACACACAGCATACGGTATATAGACAAGTCCCCCACACACAGCATACGGTATATAGACAAGTCCCCCACACACAGCATACAGTATATAGACAAGTCCCCCATACACAGCATACGGTATATAGACAAGTCCCCCACACACAGCATACGGTATATAGACAAGTCCCCCACACACAGCATACGGTATATAGACAAGTCGCCCCCACACAGCATACGGTATATAGACAAGTCCCCCACACACAGCATACGGTATATAGACAAGTCCCCCACACACAGCATACAGTATATAGACAAGTCCCCCATACACAGCATACAGTATATAGACAAGTCCCCCATACACAGCATACAGTATATAGACAAGTCCCCCATACACAGCATACAGTATATAGACAAGTCCCCCATACACAGCATACGGTATATAGACAAGTCGCCCACACACAGCATACGGTATATAGACAAGTCCCCCACACACAGCATACAGTATATAGACAAGACGCCCACATAGCATACGGTATATAGACAAGTCCCCCACACACAGCATACGGTATATAGACAAGTACCCCATACACAGCATACAGTATATAGACAAGTCCCCCACCACACAGCATACAGTATATAGACAAGTCCGCCACCCCTCCCCCCCCACACACAGCATACGGTATATAGACAAGTCCCCCACACAGCATACGGTATATAGACAAGAACCCCACATAGCATACAGTATATAGACAAGTCCCCCACACACAGCATACGGTATATAGACAAGTCCCCCATACACAGCATACAGTATATAGACAAGTCCCCCACCACACAGCATACAGTATATAGACAAGTCCCCCACCCCCTCCCCCCCACACACAGCATACGGTATATAGACAAGTCCCCCACACAGCATACGGTATATAGACAAGACCCCCAAATAGCATACAGTATATAGACAAGTCCCCCACACACAGCATACGGTATATAGACAAGTCCCCCACACACAGCATACTGTATATAGACAAGTTCCCCACACAGAGCATACAGTATATAGACAAGTTCCCCACACACAGCATACAGTATATAGACAAGTCCCCCACACACGGCATACAGTATATAGACAAGTCCCCCACACAGAGCATACGGTATATAGACAAGTCCCCCACACACAGCATACGGTATATAGACAAGTTCCCCACACACAGCATAAAGGTATATAGACAAGTCCCCCACACACAGCATACGATATATAGACAAGTCACCCACACAGCATACAGTATATAGACAAGTCCCCCACACACAGTATACAGTATATAGACAAGTCCCCCCCACACAGCATACGGTATATAGACAAGTCCCCCACACACAGCATACGGTATATAGACAAGTCCCCCACACACAGCATACGGTATATAGACAAGTCCCCCACACACAGTATACAGTATATAGACAAGTCCCCCCCACACAGCATACGGTATATAGACAAGTCCCCCCCACACAGCATACGGTATATAGACAAGTCCCCCACACACAGCATACGGTATATAGACAAGTCCCCCCCACACAGCATACGGTATATAGACAAGTCCCCCACACACAGCATACGGTATATAGACAAGTCCCCCACACACAGCATACAGTATATAGACAAGTCCCCCATACACAGCATACAGTATATAGACAAGTCCCCCATACACAGCATACAGTATATAGACAAGTCCCCCATACACAGCATACAGTATATAGACAAGTCCCCCATACACAGCATACGGTATATAGACAAGTCGCCCACACACAGCATACGGTATATAGACAAGTCCCCCACACACAGCATACAGTATATAGACAAGTCCCCCATACACAGCATACAGTATATAGACAAGTCCCCCATACACAGCATACAGTATATAGACAAGTCCCCCATACACAGCATACAGTATATAGACAAGTCCCCCATACACAGCATACAGTATATAGACAAGTCCCCCATACACAGCATACGGTATATAGACAAGTCGCCCACACACAGCATACGGTATATAGACAAGTCCCCCACACACAGCATACAGTATATAGACAAGACCCCCACATAGCATACGGTATATAGACAAGTCCCCCACACACAGCATACGGTATATAGACAAGTACCACATACACAGCATACAGTATATAGACAAGTCCCCCACCACACAGCATACAGTATATAGACAAGTCCGCCACCCCTCCCCCCCACACACAGCATACGGTATATAGACAAGTCCCCCACACAGCATACGGTATATAGACAAGACCCCCACATAGCATACAGTATATAGACAAGTCCCCCACACACAGCATACGGTATATAGACAAGTCCCCCACACACAGCATACGGTATATAGACAAGTCCCCCACACACGGCATGCGGTATATAGACAAGTCAAACTACACACACAGCATACGGTATATAGACAAGTCCCCCACACACAGCATACGGTATATAGACAAGTCCCCCACACACAGCATACGGTATATAGACAAGACCCCCACATAGCATACAGTATATAGACAAGTCCCCCACACACAGCATACGGTATATAGACAAGTCCCCCATACACAGCATACAGTATATAGACAAGTCCCCCACCACACAGCATACGGTATATAGACAAGTCCCCCACACACAGCATACAGTATATAGACAAGTCCCCCACACACAGCATACGGTATATAGACAAGTCCCCCACACACAGCATACAGTATATAGACAAGTCCCCCATACACAGCATACAGTATATAGACAAGTCCCCCACACACAGCATACAGTATATAGACAAGTCCCCCACACACAGCATACAGTATATAGACAAGTCCCCCACACACAGCATACAGTATATAGACAAGTCCCCCATACACAGTATACAGTATATAGACAAGTCCCCCCCACACAGCATACGGTATATAGACAAGTCCCCCACACACAGCATACGGTATATAGACAAGTCCCCCACACACAGCATACGGTATATAGACAAGTCCCCCACACACAGCATACGGTATATAGACAAGTCCCCCACACACAGCATACGGTATATAGACAAGTCCCCCACCTCCCACACACGGTATACAGACAAGTCCCCCCCCACACACACAGCATACAGTATATAGACAAGTCCCCCATACACAGCATACGGTATATAGACAAGTCCCCCATACACAGCATACAGTATGAAGACAAGTCCCCCACACACAGCATATGGTATATAGACAAGTCCCCCCCACACACACACAGCATACAGTATATAGACAAGTCCCCCATACACAGCATACAGTATATAGACAAGTCCCCCACCACACAGCATACGGTATATAGACAAGTCCCCCACACACAGCATACGGTATATAGACAAGTCTCCCGCACACAGCATGCGGTATATAGACAAGTCAAACCACACACACAGCATACGTTATATAGACAAGTCCCCCACACACAGCATACGGTATATAGACAAGTCGCCCACACACAGCATACAGTATATAGACAAGTCCCCCACACACAGCATACAGTATATAGACAAGTCCCCCACACACAGCATACGGTATATAGACAAGTCCCCCACACACAGCATACGGTATATAGACAAGTCCCCCACACACAGCATACGGTATATAGACAAGTCCCCCACACACAGCATACAGTATATAGACAAGTCCCCCATACACAGCATACGGTATATAGACAAGTCCCCCACACACAGCATACGGTATATAGACAAGTCCCCCACACACAGCATACGGTATATAGACAAGTCGCCCCCACACAGCATACGGTATATAGACAAGTCCCCCACACACAGCATACGGTATATAGACAAGTCCCCCACACACAGCATACAGTATATAGACAAGTCCCCCATACACAGCATACAGTATATAGACAAGTCCCCCATACACAGCATACAGTATATAGACAAGTCCCCCATACACAGCATACAGTATATAGACAAGTCCCCCATACACAGCATACGGTATATAGACAAGTCGCCCACACACAGCATACGGTATATAGACAAGTCCCCCACACACAGCATACAGTATATAGACAAGACGCCCACATAGCATACGGTATATAGACAAGTCCCCCACACACAGCATACGGTATATAGACAAGTACCCCATACACAGCATACAGTATATAGACAAGTCCCCCACCACACAGCATACAGTATATAGACAAGTCCGCCACCCCTCCCCCCCCACACACAGCATACGGTATATAGACAAGTCCCCCACACAGCATACGGTATATAGACAAGAACCCCACATAGCATACAGTATATAGACAAGTCCCCCACACACAGCATACGGTATATAGACAAGTCCCCCATACACAGCATACAGTATATAGACAAGTCCCCCACCACACAGCATACAGTATATAGACAAGTCCCCCACCCCCTCCCCCCCACACACAGCATACGGTATATAGACAAGTCCCCCACACAGCATACGGTATATAGACAAGTCCCCCACACACAGCATACTGTATATAGACAAGTTCCCCACACAGAGCATACAGTATATAGACAAGTCCCCCCCACACAGCATACGGTATATAGACAAGTCCCCCCCACACAGCATACGGTATATAGACAAGTCCCCCACACACAGCATACGGTATATAGACAAGTCCCCCCCACACAGCATACGGTATATAGACAAGTCCCCCACACACAGCATACGGTATATAGACAAGTCCCCCACACACAGCATACAGTATATAGACAAGTCCCCCATACACAGCATACAGTATATAGACAAGTCCCCCATACACAGCATACAGTATATAGACAAGTCCCCCATACACAGCATACAGTATATAGACAAGTCCCCCATACACAGCATACGGTATATAGACAAGTCGCCCACACACAGCATACGGTATATAGACAAGTCCCCCACACACAGCATACAGTATATAGACAAGACCCCCACATAGCATACGGTATATAGACAAGTCCCCCACACACAGCATACGGTATATAGACAAGTACCCCATACACAGCATACAGTATATAGACAAGTCCCCCACCACACAGCATACAGTATATAGACAAGTCCGCCACCCCTCCCCCCCCACACACAGCATACGGTATATAGACAAGTCCCCCACACAGCATACGGTATATAGACAAGACCCCCACATAGCATACAGTATATAGACAAGTCCCCCACACACAGCATACGGTATATAGACAAGTCCCCCATACACAGCATACAGTATATAGACAAGTCCCCCACACACAGCATACGGTATATAGACAAGTCCCGCACACACGGCATGCGGTATATAGACAAGACCCCCACATAGCATACAGTATATAGACAAGTCCCCCACACACAGCATACGGTATATAGACAAGTCCCCCATACACAGCATACAGTATATAGACAAGTCCCCCACCACACAGCATACGGTATATAGACAAGTCCCCCCCACACAGCATACGGTATATAGACAAGTCCCCCACACACAGCATACGGTATATAGACAAGTCCCCCACACACAGTATACAGTATATAGACAAGTCCCCCCCACACAGCATACGGTATATAGACAAGTCCCCCCCACACAGCATACGGTATATAGACAAGTCCCCCACACACAGTATACGGTATATGGACAAGTCCCCCCCACACAGCATACGGTATATAGACAAGTCCCCCACACACAGCATACGGTATATAGACAAGTCCCCCACACACAGCATACAGTATATAGACAAGTCCCCCATACACAGCATACAGTATATAGACAAGTCCCCCATACACAGCATACAGTATATAGACAAGTCCCCCATACACAGCATACAGTATATAGACAAGTCCCCCATACACAGCATACGGTATATAGACAAGTCGCCCACACACAGCATACGGTATATAGACAAGTCCCCCACACACAGCATACAGTATATAGACAAGACCCCCACATAGCATACGGTATATAGACAAGTCCCCCACACACAGCATACGGTATATAGACAAGTACCACATACACAGCATACAGTATATAGACAAGTCCCCCACCACACAGCATACAGTATATAGACAAGTCCGCCACCCCTCCCCCCCCACACACAGCATACGGTATATAGACAAGTCCCCCACACAGCATACGGTATATAGACAAGACCCCCACATAGCATACAGTATATAGACAAGTCCCCCACACACAGCATACGGTATATAGACAAGTCCCCCATACACAGCATACAGTATATAGACAAGTCCCCCACACACAGCATACGGTATATAGACAAGTCCCCCACACACGGCATGCGGTATATAGACAAGTCAAACTACACACACAGCATACGGTATATAGACAAGTCCCCCACACACAGCATACGGTATATAGACAAGTCCCCCACACACAGCATACGGTATATAGACAAGACCCCCACATAGCATACAGTATATAGACAAGTCCCCCACACACAGCATACGGTATATAGACAAGTCCCCCATACACAGCATACAGTATATAGACAAGTCCCCCACCACACAGCATACGGTATATAGACAAGTCCCCCACACACAGCATACAGTATATAGACAAGTCCCCCACACACAGCATACAGTATATAGACAAGTCCCCCACACACAGCATACAGTATATAGACAAGTCCCCCACACACAGCATACAGTATATAGACAAGTCCCCCATACACAGCATACGGTATATAGACAAGTCCCCCACACACAGCATACGGTATATAGACAAGTCCCCCACACACAGCATACGGTATATAGACAAGTCCCCCACCTCCCACACACGGTATACAGACAAGTCCCCCCCCACACACACAGCATACAGTATATAGACAAGTCCCCCATACACAGCATACGGTATATAGACAAGTCCCCCATACACAGCATACAGTATAAAGACAAGTCCCCCACACACAGCATACGGTATATAGACAAGTCCCCCCCACACACACACAGCATACAGTATATAGACAAGTCCCCCATACACAGCATACAGTATATAGACAAGTCCCCCACCACACAGCATACGGTATATAGACAAGTCCCCCACACACAGCATACGGTATATAGACAAGTCTCCCGCACACAGCATGCGGTATATAGACAAGTCAAACCACACACACAGCATACGTTATATAGACAAGTCCCCCACACACAGCATACGGTATATAGACAAGTCCCCCACCCCCTCCCCCCCCACACACAGCATACGGTATATAGACAAGTCCCCCACACACAGCATACAGTATATAGACAAGTCCCCCACACACAGCATACAGTATATAGACAAGTCCCCCACACACAGCATACGGTATATAGACAAGTCCCCCACACACAGCATACGGTATATAGACAAGTCCCCCACACACAGCATACGGTATATAGACAAGTCCCCCACACACAGCATACAGTATATAGACAAGTCCCCCATACACAGCATACGGTATATAGACAAGTCCCCCACACACAGCATACGGTATATAGACAAGTCCCCCACACACAGCATACGGTATATAGACAAGTCCCCCACCTCCCACACACGGTATACAGACAAGTCCCCCCCCCCACACACACACAGCATACAGTATATAGACAAGTCCCCGATACACAGCATACGGTATATAGACAAGTCCCCCATACACAGCATACAGTATATAGACAAGTCCCCCACACACAGCATACGGTATATAGACAAGTCCCCCCCACACACACACAGCATACAGTATATAGACAAGTCCCCCATACACAGCATACGGTATATAGACAAGACCCCCACACACAGCATACGGTATATAGATAAGTCCCCCACACACAGCATACGGTATATAGACAAGTCCCCCACACAGCATACGGTATATAGACAAGTTCCCCCCACAGAGCATACAGTATATAGACAAGTCCCCCACACACAGCATACAGTATATAGACAAGTCCCCCACACACAGCATAAAGTATATGGACAAGTCCCCCACACACAGCATACAGTATATAGACAAGTCCCCCACACACAGCATACGGTATATAGACAAGTCCCCCACACACAGCATACAATATATAGACAAGTCCCCCACACACAGCATACGGTATATAGACAAGTCCCCCACACACAGTATACGGTATATAGACAAGTCCCCCACACACAGCATACGGTATATAGACAAGTCCCCCCCACACAGCATACAGTATATAGACAAGTCCCCCACACACAGCATACGGTATATAGACAAGTCCCCTACACACAGCATACGGTATATAGACAAGTCTCCAACACACAGCATACGGTATATAGACAAGTCCCCCACACACAGCATACAGTATATAGACAAGTCCCCCACACACAGCATACGGTATATAGACAAGTCTCCCACACACAGCATACGGTATATAGACAAGTCCCCCACACACAGCATACGGTATATAGACAAGTCCCCCACACACAGCATACGGTATATACACAAGTCCCCCACACACAGCATACAGTATATAGACAAGTCCCCCACACACAGCATACGGTATATAGACAAGTCCCCCACACACAGCATACAGTATATACACAAGTCCCCCACACACAGCATACAGTATATAGACAAGTCCCCCACACACAGCATACTGTATATAGACAAGTTCCCCACACAGAGCATACAGTATATAGACAAGTTCCCCACACAGAGCATACAGTATATAGACAAGTCCCCCACACACAGCATACAGTATATAGACAAGTCCCCCACACACGGCATACAGTATATAGACAAGTCCCCCACACAGAGCATACAGTATATAGACAAGTCCCCCACACACAGCATAAAGGTATATAGACAAGTCCCCCACACACAGCATACGATATATAGACAAGTCACCCACACAGCATACAGTATATAGACAAGTCCCCCACACACAGTATACAGTATATAGACAAGTCCCCCCCACACAGCATACGGTATATAGACAAGTCCCCTACACACAGCATACGGTATATAGAGAAGTCCACCACACACAGTATACAGTATATAGACAAGTCCCCCACACACAGCATACGGTATATAGACAAGTCCCCCCCACACAGCATACGGTATATAGACAAGTCCCCCACACACAGCATACGGTATATAGACAAGTCCCCCACACACAGCATACGGTATATAGACAAGTCGCCCCCACACAGCATACGGTATATAGACAAGTCCCCCACACACAGCATACGGTATATAGACAAGTCCCCCACACACAGCATACAGTATATAGACAAGTCCCCCATACACAGCATACAGTATATAGACAAGTCCCCCATACACAGCATACAGTATATAGACAAGTCCCCCATACACAGCATACAGTATATAGACAAGTCCCCCATACACAGCATACGGTATATAGACAAGTCCCCCACACACAGCATACAGTATACAGACAAGTCGCCCACACACAGCATACGGTATATAGACAAGTCCCCCACACACAGCATACAGTATATAGACAAGACGCCCACATAGCATACGGTATATAGACAAGTCCCCCACACACAGCATACGGTATATAGACAAGTACCCCATACACAGCATACAGTATATAGACAAGTCCCCCACCACACAGCATACAGTATATAGACAAGTCCGCCACCCCTCCCCCCCCACACACAGCATACGGTATATAGACAAGTCCCCCACACAGCATACGGTATATAGACAAGAACCCCACATAGCATACAGTATATAGACAAGTCACCCACCACACAGCATACAGTATATAGACAAGTCCCCCACCCCCTCCCCCCCACACACAGCATACGGTATATAGACAAGTCCCCCACACACAGCATACGGTATATAGACAAGTCAAGCCACGCACCCCCCCCACACACACACACAGCATACGGTATATAGACAAGTCCCCCACACAGCATACGGTATATAGACAAGACCCCCAAATAGCATACAGTATATAGACAAGTCCCCCACACACAGCATACGGTATATAGACAAGTCCCCCATACACAGCATACAGTATATAGACAAGTCCCCCACCACACAGCATACGGTATATAGACAAGTCCCCCACACACAGCATACGGTATATAGACAAGTCCCCCGCACACAGCATGCGGTATATAGACAAGTCAAACCACACACAGCATACAGTATATAGACAAGTCCCCCACACACAGCATACGGTATATAGACAAGTCCCCCACACACAGCATACGGTATATAGACAAGTCCCCCACACACAGCATACGGTATATAGACAAGTCCCCCACCCCCTCCCCCCCCACACACAGCATACGGTATATAGACAAGTCCCCCACACACAGCATACAGTATATAGACAAGTCCCCCCCCACACACAGCATACAGTATATAGACAAATCCCCCACACACAGCATACGGTATATAGACAAGTCCCCCACACACAGCATACGGTATATAGATATGTCCCCCACACACAGCATACAGTATATAGACAAGTCCCCCACACACAGCATACAGTATATAGACAAGTCCCCCATACACAGCATACGGTATATAGACAAGTCCCCCACACACAGCATACGGTATATAGACAAGTCCCCCACACACAGCATACGGTATATAGACAAGTCCCCCCCACACAGCATACGGTATATAGACAAGTCCCCCCCACACAGCATACAGTATATAGACAAGTCCCCCCCACACAGCATACAGTATATAGACAAGTCCCCCACACAGAGCATACGGTATATAGACAAGTCCCCCACACACAGCATACAGTATATAGACAAGTCCCCCATACACAGCATACAGTATATAGACAAGTCCCCCATACACAGAATACAGTATATAGACAAGTCCCCCATACACAGCATACGGTATATAGACAAGTCGCCCACACACAGCATACGGTATATAGACAAGTCCCCTACACACAGCATACGGTATATAGACAAGTCCCCCACACACAGCATACGGTATATAGACAAGTCCCCCACACACAGCATACAGTATATAGACAAGTCCCCCACACACAGCATACAGTATATAGACAAGTCCCCCACACACAGCATACAGTATATAGACAAGTTCCCCACACAGAGCATACAGTATATAGACAAGTCCCCCACACAGAGCATACGGTATATAGACAAGTCCCCCACACACAGCATACAGTATATAGACAAGTCCCCCATACACAGCATACAGTATATAGACAAGTCCCCCATACACAGCATACGGTATATAGACAAGTCGCCCACACACAGCATACGGTATATAGACAAGTCCCCCACACACAGCATACAGTATATAGACAAGACCCCCACATAGCATACGGTATATAGACAAGTCCCCCACACACAGCATACGGTATATAGACAAGTACCCCATACACAGCATACAGTATATAGACAAGTCCGCCACCCGCTCCCCCCCACACACAGCATACGGTATATAGACAAGTCAAGCCACGCACCCCCCCCACAAACACACACAGCATACGGTATATAGACAAGTCCCCCACACAGCATACGGTATATAGACAAGACCCCCACATAGCATACAGTATATAGACAAGTCCCCCACACACAGCATACGGTATATAGACAAGTCCCCCATACACAGCATACAGTATATAGACAAGTCCCCCACCACACAGCATACGGTATATAGACAAGTCCCCCACACACAGCATACGGTATATAGACAAGTCTCCCGCACACAGCATGCGGTATATAGACAAGTCAAACCACACACACAGCATACGGTATATAGACAAGTCCCCCACACACAGCATACGGTATATAGACAAGTCCCCCACCCCCTCCCCCCCCACACACAGCATACGGTATATAGACAAGTCCCCCACACACAGCATACAGTATATAGACAAGTCCCCCACACACAGCATACAGTATATAGACAAGTCCCCCACACACAGCATACGGTATATAGACAAGTCCCCCACACACAGCATACGGTATATAGACAAGTCCCCCACACACAGCATACAGTATATAGACAAGTCCCCCACACACAGCATACAGTATATAGACAAGTCCCCCATACACAGCATACGGTATATAGACAAGTCCCCCACACACAGCATATGGTATATAGACAAGTCCCCCACACACAGCATACGGTATATAGACAAGTCCCCCACCTCCCACACACGGAATACAGACAAGTCCCCCCCCCACACACAGAGCATACAGTATATAGACAAGTCCCCCACACACAGCATAAAGGTATATAGACAAGTCCCCCACACACAGTATACAGTATATAGACAAGTCCCCCACACACAGCATACAGTATATAGACAAGTCCCCCACACACAGTATACAGTATATAGACAAGTCCCCCCCACACAGCATACGGTATATAGACAAGTCCCCCACACACAGCATACGGTATATAGACAAGTCCCCCACACACAGCATACGGTATATAGACAAGTCCCCCACACAGCATACGGTATATAGACAAGTTCCCCCCACAGAGCATACAGTATATAGACAAGTCCCCCACACACAGCATACAGTATATAGACAAGTCCCCCACACACAGCATAAAGTATATGGACAAGTCCCCCACACACAGCATACAGTATATAGACAAGTCCCCCACACACAGCATACGGTATATAGACAAGTCCCCCACACACAGCATACAGTATATAGACAAGTCCCCCACACACAGCATACGGTATATAGACAAGTCCCCCACACACAGTATACGGTATATAGACAAGTCCCCCACACACAGCATACGGTATATAGACAAGTCCCCCACACACAGCATACGGTATATAGACAAGTCCCCCACACACAGCATACAGTATATAGACAAGTCCCCCACACACAGCATACGGTATATAGACAAGTCCCCTACACACAGCATATGGTATATAGACAAGTCCCCCACACACAGCATACGGTATATAGACAAGTCCCCCACACACAGCATACAGTATATAGACAAGTCCCCCACACACAGCATACGGTATATAGACAAGTCCCCTACACACAGCATACGGTATACAGACAAGTCTCCCACACACAGCATACGGTATATAGACAAGTCCCCCACACACAGCATACAGTATATAGACAAGTCCCCCACACACAGCATACGGTATATAGACAAGTCCCCCACACACAGCATACGGTATATAGACAAGTCCCCCACACACAGCATACGGTATATACACAAGTCCCCCACACACAGCATACAGTATATAGACAAGTCCCCCACACACAGCATACGGTATATAGACAAGTCCCCCACACACAGCATACAGTATATACACAAGTCCCCCACACACAGCATACAGTATATAGACAAGTCCCCCACACACAGCATACTGTATATAGACAAGTTCCCCACACAGAGCATACAGTATATAGACAAGTCCCCCACACACAGCATACAGTATATAGACAAGTCCCCCACACACGGCATACAGTATATAGACAAGTCCCCCACACAGAGCATGCAGTATATAGACAAGTCCCCCACACACAGCATAAAGGTATATAGACAAGTCACCCACACAGCATACAGTATATAGACAAGTCCCCCACACACAGTATACAGTATATAGACAAGTCCCCCCCACACAGCATACGGTATATAGACAAGTCCCCCACACACAGCATACGGTATATAGACAAGTCCCCCACACACAGCATACGGTATATAGACAAGTCCCCCACACACAGTATACAGTATATAGACAAGTCCCCCACACACAGCATACGGTATATAGACAAGTCCCCCCCACACAGCATACGGTATATAGACAAGTCCCCCACACACAGCATACGGTATATAGACAAGTCCCCCACACACAGCATACGGTATATAGACAAGTCGCCCCCACACAGCATACGGTATATAGACAAGTCCCCCACACACAGCATACGGTATATAGACAAGTCCCCCACACACAGCATGCAGTATATAGACAAGTCCCCCATACACAGCATACAGTATATAGACAAGTCCCCCATACACAGCATACAGTATATAGACAAGTCCCCCATACACAGCATACGGTATATAGACAAGTCGCCCACACACAGCATACGGTATATAGACAAGTCCCCCACACACAGCATACAGTATATAGACAAGACGCCCACATAGCATACGGTATATAGACAAGTCCCCCACACACAGCATACGGTATATAGACAAGTACCCCATACACAGCATACAGTATATAGACAAGTCCCACACCACACAGCATACAGTATATAGACAAGTCCGCCACCCCTCCCCCCCCACACACAGCATACGGTATATAGACAAGTCCCCCACACAGCATACGGTATATAGACAAGAACCCCACATAGCATACAGTATATAGACAAGTCCCCCACACACAGCATACGGTATATAGACAAGTCCCCCATACACAGCATACAGTATATAGACAAGTCCCCCACCACACAGCATACAGTATATAGACAAGTCCCCCACCCCCTCCCCCCCACACACAGCATACGGTATATAGACAAGTCCCCCACACACAGCATACGGTATATAGACAAGTCAAGCCACGCACCCCCCCACACACACACACAGCATACGGTATATAGACAAGTCCCCCACAAAGCATACGGTATATAGACAAGACCCCCAAATAGCATACAGTATATAGACAAGTCCCCCACACACAGCATACGGTATATAGACAAGTCCCCCATACACAGCATACAGTATATAGACAAGTCCCCCACCACACAGCATACGGTATATAGACAAGTCCCCCACACACAGCATACGGTATATAGACAAGTCCCCCGCACACAGCATGCGGTATATAGACAAGTCAAACCACACACAGCATACAGTATATAGACAAGTCCCCCACACACAGCATACGGTATATAGACAAGTCCCCCACACACAGCATACGGTATATAGACAAGTCCCCCACACACAGCATACGGTATATAGACAAGTCCCCCCCCCCCCACACACACAGCATACGGTATATAGACAAGTCCCCCACACACAGCATACAGTATATAGACAAGTCCCCCATACACAGCATACAGTATATAGACAAGTCCCCCATACACAGAATACAGTATATAGACAAGTCCCCCATACACAGCATACGGTATATAGACAAGTCGCCCACACACAGCATACGGTATATAGACAAGTCCCCTACACACAGCATACGGTATATAGACAAGTCCCCCACACACAGCATACGGTATATAGACAAGTCCCCCACACACAGCATACAGTATATAGACAAGTCCCCCACACACAGCATACAGTATATAGACAAGTTCCCCACACACAGCATACAGTATATAGACAAGTTCCCCACACAGAGCATACAGTATATAGACAAGTCCCCCACACAGAGCATACGGTATATAGACAAGTCCCCCACACACAGCATACAGTATATAGACAAGTCCCCCATACACAGCATACAGTATATAGACAAGTCCCCCATACACAGCATACGGTATATAGACAAGTCGCCCACACACAGCATACGGTATATAGACAAGTCCCCCACACACAACATACAGTATATAGACAAGACCCCCACATAGCATACGGTATATAGACAAGTCCCCCACACACAGCATACGGTATATAGACAAGTACCCCATACACAGCATACAGTATATAGACAAGTCCGCCACCCGCTCCCCCCCACACACAGCATACGGTATATAGACAAGTCAAGCCACGCACCCCCCCCACAAACACACACAGCATACGGTATATAGACAAGTCCCCCACACAGCATACGGTATATAGACAAGACCCCCACATAGCATACAGTATATAGACAAGTCCCCCACACACAGCATACGGTATATAGACAAGTCCCCCATACACAGCATACAGTATATAGACAAGTCCCCCACCACACAGCATACGGTATATAGACAAGTCCCCCACACACAGCATACGGTATATAGACAAGTCTCCCGCACACAGCATGCGGTATATAGACAAGTCAAACCACACACACAGCATACGGTATATAGACAAGTCCCCCACACACAGCATACGGTATATAGACAAGTCCCCCACCCCCTCCCCCCCCACACACAGCATACGGTATATAGACAAGTCCCCCACACACAGCATACAGTATATAGACAAGTCCCCCACACACAGCATACAGTATATAGACAAGTCCCCCACACACAGCATACGGTATATAGACAAGTCCCCCACACACAGCATACGGTATATAGACAAGTCCCCCACACACAGCATACAGTATATAGACAAGTCCCCCACACACAGCATACAGTATATAGACAAGTCCCCCATACACAGCATACGGTATATAGACAAGTCCCCCACACACAGCATATGGTATATAGACAAGTCCCCCACACACAGCATACGGTATATAGACAAGTCCCCCACCTCCCACACACGGTATACAGACAAGTCCCCCCCCACACACAGAGCATACAGTATATAGACAGGTCCCCCACACACAGCATAAAGGTATATAGACAAGTCCCCCACACACAGCATATGATATATAGACAAGTCACCCACACAGCATACAGTATATAGACAAGTCCCCCACACACAGTATACAGTATATAGACAAGTCCCCCCCACACAGCATACGGTATATAGACAAGTCCCCCACACACAGCATACGGTATATAGACAAGTCCCCCACACACAGCATACGGTATATAGACAAGTCCCCCACACAGCATACGGTATATAGACAAGTTCCCCCCACAGAGCATACAGTATATAGACAAGTCCCCCACACACAGCATACAGTATATAGACAAGTCCCCCACACACAGCATAAAGTATATGGACAAGTCCCCCACACACAGCATACAGTATATAGACAAGTCCCCCACACACAGCATACGGTATATAGACAAGTCCCCCACACACAGCATACAGTATATAGACAAGTCCCCCACACACAGCATACGGTATATAGACAAGTCCCCCACACACAGTATACGGTATATAGACAAGTCCCCCACACACAGCATACGGTATATAGACAAGTCCCCCACACACAGCATACGGTATATAGACAAGTCCCCCACACACAGCATACAGTATATAGACAAGTCCCCCACACACAGCATACGGTATATAGACAAGTCCCCTACACACAGCATATGGTATATAGACAAGTCCCCCACACACAGCATACGGTATATAGACAAGTCCCCCACACACAGCATACAGTATATAGACAAGTCCCCCACACACAGCTTACGGTATATAGACAAGTCCCCTACACACAGCATACGGTATATAGACAAGTCTCCCACACACAGCATACGGTATATAGACAAGTCCCCCACACACAGCATACAGTATATAGACAAGTCCCCCACACACAGCATACGGTATATAGACAAGTCCCCCACACACAGCATACGGTATATAGACAAGTCCCCCACACACAGCATACGGTATATACACAAGTCCCCCACACACAGCATACAGTATATACACAAGTCCCCCACACACAGCATACAGTATATAGACAAGTCCCCCACACACAGCATACTGTATATAGACAAGTTCCCCACACAGAGCATACAGTATATAGACAAGTTCCCCACACAGAGCATACAGTATATAGACAAGTCCCCCACACACAGCATACAGTATATAGACAAGTCCCCCACACACGGCATACAGTATATAGACAAGTCCCCCACACAGAGCATACAGTATATAGACAAGTCCCCCACACACAGCATAAAGGTATATAGACAAGTCCCCCACACACAGCATACGATATATAGACAAGTCACCCACACAGCATACAGTATATAGACAAGTCCCCCACACACAGTATACAGTATATAGACAAGTCCCCCCCACACAGCATACGGTATATAGACAAGTCCCCCACACACAGCATACGGTATATAGACAAGTCCCCCACACACAGCATACGGTATATAGACAAGTCCCCCACACACAGTATACAGTATATAGACAAGTCCCCCACACACAGCATACGGTATATAGACAAGTCCCCCCCACACAGCATACGGTATATAGACAAGTCCCCCACACACAGCATACGGTATATAGACAAGTCCCCCACACACAGCATACGGTATATAGGCAAGTCGCCCCCACACAGCATACGGTATATAGACAAGTCCCCCACACACAGCATACGGTATATAGACAAGTCCCCCACACACAGCATGCAGTATATAGACAAGTCCCCCATACACAGCATACAGTATATAGACAAGTCCCCCATACACAGCATACAGTATATAGACAAGTCCCCCATACACAGCATACGGTATATAGACAAGTCGCCCACACACAGCATACGGTATATAGACAAGTCCCCCACACACAGCATACAGTATATAGACAAGACGCCCACATAGCATACGGTATATAGACAAGTCCCCCACACACAGCATACGGTATATAGACAAGTACCCCATACACAGCATACAGTATATAGACAAGTCCCCCACCACACAGCATACAGTATATAGACAAGTCCGCCACCCCTCCCCCCCCACACACAGCATACGGTATATAGACAAGTCCCCCACACAGCATACGGTATATAGACAAGAACCCCACATAGCATACAGTATATAGACAAGTCCCCCACACACAGCATACGGTATATAGACAAGTCCCCCATACACAGCATACAGTATATACACAAGTCCCCCACCACACAGCATACAGTATATAGACAAGTCCCCCACCACACAGCATACAGTATATAGACAAGTCCCCCACACACAGCATACGGTATATAGACAAGTCCCCCACACACAGCATACGGTATATAGACAAGTCAAGCCACGCACCCCCCCCACACACACACACAGCATACGGTATATAGACAAGTCCCCCACAAAGCATACGGTATATAGACAAGACCCCCAAATAGCATACAGTATATAGACAAGTCCCCCACACACAGCATACGGTATATAGACAAGTCCCCCATACACAGCATACAGTATATAGACAAGTCCCCCACCACACAGCATACGGTATATAGACAAGTCCCCCACACACAGCATACGGTATATAGACAAGTCCCCCGCACACAGCATGCGGTATATAGACAAGTCAAACCACACACAGCATACAGTATATAGACAAGTCCCCCACACACAGCATACGGTATATAGACAAGTCCCCCACACACAGCATACGGTATATAGACAAGTCCCCCACACACAGCATACGGTATATAGACAAGTCCCCCCCCCCCCACACACACAGCATACGGTATATAGACAAGTCCCCCACACACAGCATACAGTATATAGACAAGTCCCCCCCCACACACAGCATACAGTATATAGACAAATCCCCCACACACAGCATACGGTATATAGACAAGTCCCCCACACACAGCATACGGTATATAGATAAGTCCCCCACACACAGCATACAGTATATAGACAAGTCCCCCACACACAGCATACAGTATATAGACAAGTCCCCCACACACAGCATACAGTATATAGACAAGTCCCCCATACACAGCATACGGTATATAGACAAGTCCCCACACACAGCATACGGTATATAGACAAGTCCCCCACACACAGCATACGGTATATAGACAAGTCCCCCACCTCCCACACACGGTATACAGACAAGTCCCCCCCCCACACACACAGCATACAGTATATAGACAAGTCCCCCATACACAGCATACAGTATATAGACAAGTCCCCCACACACAGCATACGGTATATAGACAAGTCCCCCCCACACACACACAGCATACAGTATATAGACAAGTCCCCCATACACAGCATACGGTATATAGACAAGACCCCCACACACAGCATACGGTATATACATAAGTCCCCCACACACAGCATATGGTATATAGACAAGTCCCCCACACAGCATACAGTATATAGACAAGTTCCCCCCACAGAGCATACAGTATATAGACAAGTGCCCCACACACAGCATACAATATATAGACAAGTCCCCCACACACAGCATAAAGTATATGGACAAGTCCCCCACACACAGCATACAGTATATAGACAAGTCCCCCACACACAGCATACGGTATATAGACAAGTCCCCCACACACAGCATACAGTATATAGACAAGTCCCCCACACACAGCATACAGTATATAGACAAGTCCCCCACACACAGTATACGGTATATAGACAAGTCCCCCCCACACAGCATACAGTATATAGACAAGTCCCCCACACACAGCATACGGTATATAGACAAGTCCCCTACACACAGCGTATGGTATATAGACAAGTCTCCCATACACAGCATACAGTATATAGACAAGTCCCCCACCACACAGCATACAGTATATAGACAAGTCCGCCACCCCTCCCCCCCCACACACAGCATACGGTATAAAGACAAGTCCCCCACACACAGCATACAGTATATAGACAAGTCCCCCACACACAGCATACAGTATATAGACAAGTCCCCCACACACAGTATACGGTATATAGACAAGTCCCCCCCACACAGCATACAGTATATAGACAAGTCCCCCACACACAGCATACGGTATATAGACAAGTCCCCTACACACAGCATACGGTATATAGACAAGTCTCCCACACACAGCATACGGTATATAGACAAGTCCCCCACACACAGCATACAGTATATAGACAAGTACCCCACACACAGCATACGGTATATAGACAAGTCTCCCACACACAGCATACGGTATATAGACAAGTCCCCCACACACAGCATACGGTATATAGACAAGTCCCCCACACACAGCATACGGTATATACACAAGTCCCCCACACACAGCATACAGTATATAGACAAGTCCCCCACACACAGCATACGGTATATAGACAAGTCCCCCACACACAGCATACGGTATATAGACAAGTCCCCCACACACAGCATACTGTATATAGACAAGTCCCCCACACACAGCATACTGTATATAGACAAGTTCCCCACACAGAGCATACAGTATATAGACAAGTCCCCCACACACAGCATACAGTATATAGACAAGTCCCCCACACACGGCATACAGTATATAGACAAGTCCCCCACACAGAGCATACGGTATATAGACAAGTCCCCCACACAAAGCATGCGGTATATAGACAAGTCCCCCACACACAGCATAAAGGTATATAGACAAGTCCCCCACACACAGCATACGATATATAGACAAGTCACCCACACAGCATACAGTATATAGACAAGTCCCCCACACACAGTATACAGTATATAGACAAGTCCCCCCCACACAGCATACGGTATATAGACAAGTCCCCCACACACAGCATACGGTATATAGACAAGTCCCCCACACACAGCATACGGTATATAGACAAGTCCCCCACACACAGTATACAGTATATAGACAAGTCCCCCCCACACAGCATACGGTATATAGACAAGTCCCCCCCACACAGCATACGGTATATAGACAAGTCCCCCACACACAGCATACGGTATATAGACAAGTCCCCCCCACACAGCATACGGTATATAGACAAGTCCCCCACACACAGCATACGGTATATAGACAAGTCCCCCACACACAGCATACAGTATATAGACAAGTCCCCCATACACAGCATACAGTATATAGACAAGTCCCCCATACACAGCATACAGTATATAGAAAAGTCCCCCATACACAGCATACGGTATATAGACAAGTCGCCCACACACAGCATACGGTATATAGACAAGTCCCCCACACACAGCATACAGTATATAGACAAGACCCCCACATAGCATACGGTATATAGACAAGTCCCCCACACACAGCATACGGTATATAGACAAGTACCCCATACACAGCATACAGTATATAGACAAGTCCCCCACCACACAGCATACAGTATATAGACAAGTCCGCCACCCCTCCCCCCCCACACACAGCATACGGTATAAAGACAAGTCCCCCACACACAGCATACAGTATATAGACAAGTCCCCCACACACAGCATACAGTATATAGACAAGTCCCCCACCACACAGCATACAGTATATAGACAAGTCCGCCACCCCTCCCCCCCCACACACAGCATACGGTATATAGACAAGTCCCCCACACAGCATACGGTATATAGACAAGACCCCCACATAGCATACAGTATATAGACAAGTCCCCCACACACAGCATACAGTATATAGACAAGTCCCCCACACACAGCATACGGTATATAGACAAGTCCCCCACACACAGCATACGGTATATAGACAAGTCCCCCACACACAGCATACGGTATATACACAAGTCCCCCACACACAGCATACAGTATATAGACAAGTCCCCCACACACAGCATACGGTATATAGACAAGTCCCCCACACACAGCATACAGTATATACACAAGTCCCCCACACACAGCATACAGTATATAGACAAGTCCCCCACACACAGCATACTGTATATAGACAAGTTCCCCACACAGAGCATACAGTATATAGACAAGTTCCCCACACAGAGCATACAGTATATAGACAAGTCCCCCACACACAGCATACAGTATATAGACAAGTCCCCCACACACGGCATACAGTATATAGACAAGTCCCCCACACAGAGCATACAGTATATAGACAAGTCCCCCACACACAGCATAAAGGTATATAGACAAGTCCCCCACACACAGCATACGATATATAGACAAGTCACCCACACAGCATACAGTATATAGACAAGTCCCCCACACACAGTATACAGTATATAGACAAGTCCCCCCCACACAGCATACGGTATATAGACAAGTCCCCCACACACAGCATACGGTATATAGACAAGTCCCCCACACACAGCATACGGTATATAGACAAGTCCCCCACACACAGTATACAGTATATAGACAAGTCCCCCACACACAGCATACGGTATATAGACAAGTCCCCCCCACACAGCATACGGTATATAGACAAGTCCCCCACACACAGCATACGGTATATAGACAAGTCCCCCACACACAGCATACGGTATATAGGCAAGTCGCCCCCACACAGCATACGGTATATAGACAAGTCCCCCACACACAGCATACGGTATATAGACAAGTCCCCCACACACAGCATGCAGTATATAGACAAGTCCCCCATACACAGCATACAGTATATAGACAAGTCCCCCATACACAGCATACAGTATATAGACAAGTCCCCCATACACAGCATACGGTATATAGACAAGTCGCCCACACACAGCATACGGTATATAGACAAGTCCCCCACACACAGCATACAGTATATAGACAAGACGCCCACATAGCATACGGTATATAGACAAGTCCCCCACACACAGCATACGGTATATAGACAAGTACCCCATACACAGCATACAGTATATAGACAAGTCCCCCACCACACAGCATACAGTATATAGACAAGTCCGCCACCCCTCCCCCCCCACACACAGCATACGGTATATAGACAAGTCCCCCACACAGCATACGGTATATAGACAAGAACCCCACATAGCATACAGTATATAGACAAGTCCCCCATACACAGCATACGGTATATAGACAAGTCCCCACACACAGCATACGGTATATAGACAAGTCCCCCACACACAGCATACGGTATATAGACAAGTCCCCCACCTCCCACACACGGTATACAGACAAGTCCCCCCCCCACACACACAGCATACAGTATATAGACAAGTCCCCCATACACAGCATACAGTATATAGACAAGTCCCCCACACACAGCATACGGTATATAGACAAGTCCCCCCCACACACACACAGCATACAGTATATAGACAAGTCCCCCATACACAGCATACGGTATATAGACAAGACCCCCACACACAGCATACGGTATATACATAAGTCCCCCACACACAGCATATGGTATATAGACAAGTCCCCCACACAGCATACAGTATATAGACAAGTTCCCCCCACAGAGCATACAGTATATAGACAAGTGCCCCACACACAGCATACAATATATAGACAAGTCCCCCACACACAGCATAAAGTATATGGACAAGTCCCCCACACACAGCATACAGTATATAGACAAGTCCCCCACACACAGCATACGGTATATAGACAAGTCCCCCACACACAGCATACAGTATATAGACAAGTCCCCCACACACAGCATACAGTATATAGACAAGTCCCCCACACACAGTATACGGTATATAGACAAGTCCCCCCCACACAGCATACAGTATATAGACAAGTCCCCCACACACAGCATACGGTATATAGACAAGTCCCCTACACACAGCGTATGGTATATAGACAAGTCTCCCATACACAGCATACAGTATATAGACAAGTCCCCCACCACACAGCATACAGTATATAGACAAGTCCGCCACCCCTCCCCCCCCACACACAGCATACGGTATAAAGACAAGTCCCCCACACACAGCATACAGTATATAGACAAGTCCCCCACACACAGCATACAGTATATAGACAAGTCCCCCACACACAGTATACGGTATATAGACAAGTCCCCCCCACACAGCATACAGTATATAGACAAGTCCCCCACACACAGCATACGGTATATAGACAAGTCCCCTACACACAGCATACGGTATATAGACAAGTCTCCCACACACAGCATACGGTATATAGACAAGTCCCCCACACACAGCATACAGTATATAGACAAGTACCCCACACACAGCATACGGTATATAGACAAGTCTCCCACACACAGCATACGGTATATAGACAAGTCCCCCACACACAGCATACGGTATATAGACAAGTCCCCCACACACAGCATACGGTATATACACAAGTCCCCCACACACAGCATACAGTATATAGACAAGTCCCCCACACACAGCATACGGTATATAGACAAGTCCCCCACACACAGCATACGGTATATAGACAAGTCCCCCACACACAGCATACAGTATATAGACAAGTCCCCCACACACAGCATACTGTATATAGACAAGTTCCCCACACAGAGCATACAGTATATAGACAAGTCCCCCACACACAGCATACAGTATATAGACAAGTCCCCCACACACGGCATACAGTATATAGACAAGTCCCCCACACAGAGCATACGGTATATAGACAAGTCCCCCACACAAAGCATACGGTATATAGACAAGTCCCCCACACACAGCATAAAGGTATATAGACAAGTCCCCCACACACAGCATACGATATATAGACAAGTCACCCACACAGCATACAGTATATAGACAAGTCCCCCACACACAGTATACAGTATATAGACAAGTCCCCCCCACACAGCATACGGTATATAGACAAGTCCCCCACACACAGCATACGGTATATAGACAAGTCCCCCACACACAGCATACGGTATATAGACAAGTCCCCCACACACAGTATACAGTATATAGACAAGTCCCCCCCACACAGCATACGGTATATAGACAAGTCCCCCCCACACAGCATACGGTATATAGACAAGTCCCCCACACACAGCATACGGTATATAGACAAGTCCCCCCCACACAGCATACGGTATATAGACAAGTCCCCCACACACAGCATACGGTATATAGACAAGTCCCCCACACACAGCATACAGTATATAGACAAGTCCCCCATACACAGCATACAGTATATAGACAAGTCCCCCATACACAGCATACAGTATATAGACAAGTCCCCCATACACAGCATACGGTATATAGACAAGTCGCCCACACACAGCATACGGTATATAGACAAGTCCCCCACACACAGCATACAGTATATAGACAAGACCCCCACATAGCATACGGTATATAGACAAGTCCCCCACACACAGCATACGGTATATAGACAAGTACCCCATACACAGCATACAGTATATAGACAAGTCCCCCACCACACAGCATACAGTATATAGACAAGTCCGCCACCCCTCCCCCCCCACACACAGCATACGGTATATAGACAAGTCCCCCACACAGCATACGGTATATAGACAAGACCCCCACATAGCATACAGTATATAGACAAGTCCCCCACACACAGCATACGGTATATAGACAAGTCCCCCATACACAGCATACAGTATATAGACAAGTCCCCCACACACAGCATACGGTATATAGACAAGTCCCCCACACACGGCATGCGGTATATAGACAAGTCAAACTACACACACAGCATACGGTATATAGACAAGTCCCCCACACACAGCATACGGTATATAGACAAGTCCCCCACACACAGCATACGGTATATAGACAAGACCCCCACATAGCATACAGTATATAGACAAGTCCCCCACCACACAGCATACGGTATATAGACAAGTCCCCCACACACAGCATACAGTATATAGACAAGTCCCCCACACACAGCATACAGTATATAGACAAGTCCCCCACACACAGCATACAGTATATAGACAAGTCCCCCACACACAGCATACAGTATATAGACAAGTCCCCCATACACAGCATACGGTATATAGACAAGTCCCCCACACACAGCATACGGTATATAGACAAGTCCCCCACACACAGCATACGGTATATAGACAAGTCCCCCACCTCCCACACACGGTATACAGACAAGTCCCCCCCCCACACACACAGCATACAGTATATAGACAAGTCCCCCATACACAGCATACGGTATATAGACAAGTCCCCCATACACAGCATACAGTATATAGACAAGTCCCCCACACACAGCATACGGTATATAGACAAGTCCCCCCCACACACACATAGCATACAGTATATAGACAAGTCCCCCATACACAGCATACAGTATATAGACAAGTCCCCCACCACACAGCATACGGTATATAGACAAGTCCCCCACACACAGCATACGGTATATAGACAAGTCTCCCGCACACAGCATGCGGTATATAGACAAGTCAAACCACACACACAGCATACGGTATATAGACAATTCCCCCACACACAGCATACGGTATATAGACAAGTCCCCCACCCCCTCCCCCCCCCCACACAGCATACGGTATATAGACAAGTCCCCCACACACAGCATACAGTATATAGACAAGTCCCCCACACACAGCATACAGTATATAGACAAGTCCCCCACACACGGCATACAGTATATAGACAAGTCCCCCACACAGAGCATACGGTATATAGACAAGTCCCCCACACAAAGCATACGGTATATAGACAAGTCCCCCACACACAGCATAAAGGTATATAGACAAGTCCCCCACACACAGCATACAGTATATAGACAAGTCACCCACACAGCATACAGTATATAGACAAGTCCCCCACACACAGTATACAGTATATAGACAAGTCCCCCCCACACAGCATACGTTATATAGACAAGTCCCCCACACACAGCATACGGTATATAGACAAGTCCCCCACACACAGCATACGGTATATAGACAAGTCCCCCACACACAGTATACAGTATATAGACAAGTCCCCCACCACACAGCATACAGTATATAGACAAGTCCGCCACCCCTCCCCCCACACACAGCATACGGTATATAGACAAGTCCCCCACACAGCATACGGTATATAGACAAGACCCCCACATAGCATACAGTATATAGACAAGTCCCCCACACACAGCATACGGTATATAGACAAGTCCCCCATACACAGCATACAGTATATAGACAAGTCCCCCACACACAGCATACGGTATATAGACAAGTCCCCCACACACGGCATGCGGTATATAGACAAGTCAAACTACACACACAGCATACGGTATATAGACAAGTCCCCCACACACAGCATACGGTATATAGACAAGTCCCCCACACACAGCATACGGTATATAGACAAGACCCCCACATAGCATACAGTATATAGACAAGTCCCCCACACACAGCATACGGTATATAGACAAGTCCCCCATACACAGCATACAGTATATAGACAAGTCCCCCACCACACAGCATACGGTATATAGACAAGTCCCCCACACACAGCATACAGTATATAGACAAGTCCCCCACACACAGCATACAGTATATAGACAAGTCCCCCACACACAGCATACAGTATATAGACAAGTCCCCCATACACAGCATACGGTATATAGACAAGTCCCCCACACACAGCATACGGTATATAGACAAGTCCCCCACACACAGCATACGGTATATAGACAAGTCCCCCACCTCCCACACACGGTATACAGACAAGTCCCCCCCCCACACACACAGCATACAGTATATAGACAAGTCCCCCATACACAGCATACGGTATATAGACAAGTCCCCCATACACAGCATACAGTATATAGACAAGTCCCCCACACACAGCATACGGTATATAGACAAGTCCCCCCCACACACACATAGCATACAGTATATAGACAAGTCCCCCATACACAGCATACAGTATATAGACAAGTCCCCCACCACACAGCATACGGTATATAGACAAGTCCCCCACACACAGCATACGGTATATAGACAAGTCTCCCGCACACAGCATGCGGTATATAGACAAGTCAAACCACACACACAGCATACGGTATATAGACAAGTCCCCCACACACAGCATACGGTATATAGACAAGTCCCCCACCCCCTCCCCCCCCACACACAGCATACGGTATATAGACAAGTCCCCCACACACAGCATACAGTATATAGACAAGTCCCCCACACACAGCATACAGTATATAGACAAGTCCCCCACACACAGCATACGGTATATAGACAAGTCCCCCACACACAGCATACGGTATATAGACAAGTCCCCCACACACAGCATACAGTATATAGACAAGTCCCCCACACACAGCATACAGTATATAGACAAGTCCCCCATACACAGCATACGGTATATAGACAAGTCCCCCACACACAGCATACGGTATATAGACAAGTCCCCCACACACAGCATACGGTATATAGCCAAGTCCCCCACCTCCCACACACGGTATACAGACAAGTCCCCCCCCCACACACACAGCATACAGTATATAGACAAGTCCCCCATACACAGCATACTGTATATAGACAAGTCCCCCATACACAGCATACAGTATATAGACAAGTCCCCCACACACAGCATACGGTATATAGACAAGTCCCCCCCACACACACACAGCATACAGTATATAGACAAGTCCCCCATACACAGCATACGGTATATAGACAAGACCCCCACACACAGCATACGGTATATAGATAAGTCCCCCACACACAGCATACGGTATATAGACAAGTCCCCCACACAGCATACGGTATATAGACAAGTTCCCCCCACAGAGCATACAGTATATAGACAAGTCCCCCACACACAGCATACAGTATATAGACAAGTCCCCCACACACAGCATAAAGTATATGGACAAGTCCCCCACACACATCATACAGTATATAGACAAGTCCCCCACACACAGCATTCGGTATATAGACAAGTCCCCCACACACAGCATACAGTATATAGACAAGTCCCCCACACACAGCATACGGTATATAGACAAGTCCCCCACACACAGTATACGGTATATAGACAAGTCCCCCACACACAGCATACGGTATATAGACAAGTCCCCCCCACACAGCATACAGTATATAGACAAGTTCCCCACACACAGAATACGGTATATAGACAAGTCCCCTACACACAGCATACGGTATATAGACAAGTCCCCCTCACACAGCATACAGTATATAGACAAGTCCCCCACACACAGCATACGGTATATAGACAAGTCTCCAACACACAGCATACGGTATATAGACAAGTTCCGCACACACAGCATACAGTATATAGACAAGTCCCCCACACACAGCATACGGTATATAGACAAGTCTCCCACACACAGCATACGGTATATAGACAAGTCCCCCCCACACAGCATACGGTATATAGACAAGTCCCCCACACACAGCATACGGTATATAGACAAGTCCCCCACACACAGCATACAGTATATAGACAAGTCCCCCATTCACAGCATACAGTATATAGACAAGTCCCCCATACACAGCATACAGTATATAGACAAGTCCCCCATACACAGCATACAGTATATAGACAAGTCCCCCATACACAGCATACGGTATATAGACAAGTCGCCCACACACAGCATACGGTATATAGACAAGTCCCCCACACACAGCATACAGTATATAGACAAGACCCCCACATAGCATACGGTATATAGACAAGTCCCCCACACACAGCATACGGTATATAGACAAGTACCCCATACACAGCATACAGTATATAGACAAGTCCCCCACCACACAGCATACAGTATATAGACAAGTCCACCACCCCTCCCCCCCCACACACAGCATACGGTATATAGACAAGTCCCCCACATAGCATACGGTATATAGACAAGACCCCCACATAGCATACAGTATATAGACAAGTCCCCCACACACAGCATACGGTATATAGACAAGTCCCCCATACACAGCATACAGTATATAGACAAGTCCCCCACACACAGCATACGGTATATAGACAAGTCCCCCACACACGGCATGCGGTATATAGACAAGTCAAACTACACACACAGCATACGGTATATAGACAAGTCCCCCACACACAGCATACGGTATATAGACAAGTCCCCCACACACAGCATACGGTATATAGACAAGACCCCCACATAGCATACAGTATATAGACAAGTCCCCCACACACAGCATACGGTATATAGACAAGTCCCCCATACACAGCATACAGTATATAGACAAGTCCCCCACCACACAGCATACGGTATATAGACAAGTCCCCCACACACAGCATACAGTATATAGACAAGTCCCCCACACACAGCATACAGTATATAGACAAGTCCCCCACACACAGCATACAGTATATAGACAAGTCCCCCACACACAGCATACAGTATATAGACAAGTCCCCCATACACAGCATACGGTATATAGACAAGTCCCCCACACACAGCATACGGTATATAGACAAGTCCCCCACACACAGCATACGGTATATAGACAAGTCCCCCACCTCCCACACACGGTATACAGACAAGTCCCCCCCCCACACACACAGCATACAGTATATAGACAAGTCCCCCATACACAGCATACGGTATATAGACAAGTCCCCCATACACAGCACACAGTATATAGACAAGTCCCCCACACACAGCATACGGTATATAGACAAGTCCCCCCCACACACACATAGCATACAGTATATAGACAAGTCCCCCATACACAGCATACAGTATATAGACAAGTCCCCCACCACACAGCATACGGTATATAGACAAGTCCCCCACACACAGCATACGGTATATAGACAAGTCTCCCGCACACAGCATGCGGTATATAGACAAGTCAAACCACACACACAGCATACGGTATATAGACAAGTCCCCCACACACAGCATACGGTATATAGACAAGTCCCCCACCCCCTCCCCCCCACACACAGCATACGGTATATAGACAAGTCCCCCACACACAGCATACAGTATATAGACAAGTCCCCCACACACAGCATACAGTATATAGACAAGTCCCCCACACACAGCATACGGTATATAGACAAGTCCCCCACACACAGCATACGGTATATAGACAAGTCCCCCACACACAGCATACAGTATATAGACAAGTCCCCCACACACAGCATACAGTATATAGACAAGTCCCCCATACACAGGATACGGTATATAGACAAGTCCCCCACACACAGCATACGGTATATAGACAAGTCCCCCACACACAGCATACGGTATATAGCCAAGTCCCCCACCTCCCACACACGGTATACAGACAAGTCCCCCCCCCACACACACAGCATACAGTATATAGACAAGTCCCCCATACACAGCATACGGTATATAGACAAGTTCCCCATACACAGCATACAGTATATAGACAAGTCCCCCACACACAGCATACGGTATATAGACAAGTCCCCCCCACACACACACAGCATACAGTATATAGACAAGTCCCCCATACACAGCATACGGTATATAGAGAAGACCCCCACACACAGCATACGGTATATAGATAAGTCCCCCACACACAGCATACGGTATATAGACAAGTCCCCCACACAGCATACGGTATATAGACAAGTTCCCCCCACAGAGCATACAGTATATAGACAAGTCCCCCACACACAGCAGACAGTATATAGACAAGTCCCCCACACACAGCATAAAGTATATGGACAAGTTTCCCACACACAGCATACAGTATATAGACAAGTCCCCCACACACAGCATACGGTATATAGACAAGTCCCCCACACACAGCATACAGTATATAGACAAGTCCCCCACACACAGCATACGGTATATAGACAAGTCCCCCACACACAGTATACGGTATATAGACAAGTCCCCCACACACAGCATACGGTATATAGACAAGTCCCCCCCACACAGCATACAGTATATAGACAAGTCCCCCACACACAGCATACGGTATATAGACAAGTCCCCTACACACAGCATACGGTATATAGACAAGTCTCCAACACACAGCATACGGTATATAGACAAGTTCCGCACACACAGCATACAGTATATAGACAAGTCCCCCACACACAGCATACGGTATATAGACAAGTCTCCCACACACAGCATACGGTATATAGACAAGTCCCCCACACACAGCATACGGTATATAGACAAGTCCCCCACACACAGCATACGGTATATACACAAGTCCCCCACACACAGCATACAGTATATAGACAAGTTCCCCACACACAGCATACGGTATATAGACAAGTCCCCCACACACAGCATACAGTATATACACAAGTCCCCCACACACAGCATACAGTATATAGACAAGTCCCCCACACACAGCATACTGTATATAGACAAGTTCCCCACACAGAGCATACAGTATATAGACAAGTTCCCCACACAGAGCATACAGTATATAGACAAGTCCCCCACACACAGCATACAGTATATAGACAAGTCCCCCACACACGGCATACAGTATATAGACAAGTCCCCCACACAGAGCATACAGTATATAGACAAGTCCCCCACACACAGCATAAAGGTATATAGACAAGTCCTCCACACACAGCATACGATATATAGACAAGTCACCCACACAGCATACAGTATATAGACAAGTCCCCCACACACAGTATACAGTATATAGACAAGTCCCCCCCACACAGCATACGGTATATAGACAAGTCCCCCACACACAGCATACGGTATATAGACAAGTCCCCCACACACAGCATACGGTATATAGACAAGTCCCCCACACACAGTATACAGTATATAGACAAGTCCCCCACACACAGCATACGGTATATAGACAAGTCCCCCCCACACAGCATACGGTATATAGACAAGTCCCCCACACACAGCATACGGTATATAGACAAGTCCCCCACACACAGCATACGGTATATAGACAAGTCGCCCCCACACAGCATACGGTATATAGACAAGTCCCCCACACACAGCATACGGTATATAGACAAGTCCCCCACACACAGCATACAGTATATAGACAAGTCCCCCATACACAGCATACAGTATATAGACAAGTCCCCCATACACAGCATACAGTATATAGACAAGTCCCCCATACACAGCATACAGTATATAGACAAGTCCCCCATACACAGCATACGGTATATAGACAAGTCGCCCACACACAGCATACGGTATATAGACAAGTCCCCCACACACAGCATACAGTATATAGACAAGACGCCCACATAGCATACGGTATATAGACAAGTCCCCCACACACAGCATACGGTATATAGACAAGTACCCCATACACAGCATACAGTATATAGACAAGTCCCCCACCACACAGCATACAGTATATAGACAAGTCCGCCACCCCTCCACCCCCACACACAGCATACGGTATATAGACAAGTCCCCCACACAGCATACGGTATATAGACAAGTCAAGCCACGCACCCCCCCCACACACACACACAGCATACGGTATATAGACAAGTCCCCCACACAGCATACGGTATATAGACAAGACCCCCAAATAGCATACAGTATATAGACAAGTCCCCCACACACAGCATACGGTATATAGACAAGTCCCCCACACACAGCATACTGTATATAGACAAGTTCCCCACACAGAGCATACAGTATATAGACAAGTTCCCCACACAGAGCATACAGTATATAGACAAGTCCCCCACACACGGCATACAGTATATAGACAAGTCCCCCACACAGAGCATACGGTATATAGACAAGTCCCCCACACACAGCATACGGTATATAGACAAGTCCCCCATACACAGCATACGGTATATAGACAAGTCCCCCACACACAGCATACGATATATAGACAAGTCACCCACACAGCATACAGTATATAGACAAGTCCCCCACACACAGTATACAGTATATAGACAAGTCCCCCCCACACAGCATACGGTATATAGACAAGTCCCCCACACACAGCATACGGTATATAGACAAGTCCCCCACACACAGTATACAGTATATAGACAAGTCCCCCCCACACAGCATACGGTATATAGACAAGTCCCCACCACACAGCATACGGTATATAGACAAGTCCCCCACACACAGCATACGGTATATAGACAAGTCCCCCCCACACAGCATACGGTATATAGACAAGTCCCCCACACACAGCATACGGTATATAGACAAGTCCCCCACACACAGCATACAGTATATAGACAAGTCCCCCACACACAGCATACGGTATATAGACAAGTCCCCCATACACAGCATACAGTATATAGACAAGTCCGCCACCCCTCCCCCCCCACACACAGCATACGGTATATAGACAAGTCCCCCACACAGCATACGGTATATAGACAAGACCCCCACATAGCATACAGTATATAGACAAGTCCCCCACACACAGCATACGGTATATAGACAAGTCCCCCATACACAGCATACAGTATATAGACAAGTCCCCCACACACAGCATACGGTATATAGACAAGTCCCCCACACACGGCATGCGGTATATAGACAAGTCAAACTACACACACAGCATACGGTATATAGACAAGTCCCCCACACACAGCATACGGTATATAGACAAGTCCCCCACACACAGCATACGGTATATAGACAAGACCCCCACATAGCATACAGTATATAGACAAGTCCCCCACACACAGCATACGGTATATAGACAAGTCCCCCATACACAGCATACAGTATATAGACAAGTCCCCCACCACACAGCATACGGTATATAGACAAGTCCCCCACACACAGCATACAGTATATAGACAAGTCCCCCACACACAGCATACAGTATATAGACAAGTCCCCCACACACAGCATACAGTATATAGACAAGTCCCCCACACACAGCATACAGTATATAGACAAGTCCCCCATACACAGCATACGGTATATAGACAAGTCCCCCACACACAGCATACGGTATATAGACAAGTCCCCCACACACAGCATACGGTATATAGACAAGTCCCCCACCTCCCACACACGGTATACAGACAAGTCCCCCCCCCACACACACAGCATACAGTATATAGACAAGTCCCCCATACACAGCATACGGTATATAGACAAGTCCCCCATACACAGCATACAGTATAAAGACAAGTCCCCCACACACAGCATACGGTATATAGACAAGTCCCCCCCACACACACACAGCATACAGTATATAGACAAGTCCCCCATACACAGCATACAGTATATAGACAAGTCCCCCACCACACAGCATACGGTATATAGACAAGTCCCCCACACACAGCATACGGTATATAGACAAGTCTCCCGCACACAGCATGCGGTATATAGACAAGTCAAACCACACACACAGCATACGGTATATAGACAAGTCCCCCACACACAGCATACGGTATATAGACAAGTCCCCCACCCCCTCCCCCCCCACACACAGCATACGGTATATAGACAAGTCCCCCACACACAGCATACAGTATATAGACAAGTCCCCCACACACAGCATACAGTATATAGACAAGTCCCCCACACACAGCATACGGTATATAGACAAGTCCCCCACACACAGCATACGGTATATAGACAAGTCCCCCACACACAGCATACGGTATATAGACAAGTCCCCCACACACAGCATACAGTATATAGACAAGTCCCCCATACACAGCATACGGTATATAGACAAGTCCCCCACACACAGCATACGGTATATAGACAAGTCCCCCACACACAGCATACGGTATATAGACAAGTCCCCCACCTCCCACACACGGTATACAGACAAGTCCCCCCCCCACACACACAGCATACAGTATATAGACAAGTCCCCGATACACAGCATACGGTATATAGACAAGTCCCCCATACACACACACAGCATACAGTATATAGACAAGTCCCCCATACACAGCATACGGTATATAGACAAGTCCCCCCCACACACACACAGCATACAGTATATAGACAAGTCCCCCATACACAGCATACGGTATATAGACAAGACCCCCACACACAGCATACGGTATATAGACAAGTCCCCCACACAGCATACGGTATATAGACAAGTTCCCCCCACAGAGCATACAGTATATAGACAAGTCCCCCACACACAGCATACAGTATATAGATGTAGCACCCTGAGGACTCGGCTGCTACAGGGGTATTGCACCTCAAACCAGAGGTGTGGTATTCCACTCCCGGGTAAGGATGGAGTGTGGAACTGAGCTCAGTTAGCTGCATGCACTACACACATCCCATTTCCGAGGAACAGACCGATGGTACTCCCACTAGAGAAATGTGCAGGTACGACAGTGTCTGTTCCTGGCTGGAGTGGGAGGGGGGTGGAACATCCCAGTAGTGTAGGGGCAGATAGGGGGAGCAGTCTGGGTAAAGTTAGGAGCTCATTGGGTGCTGGTCACCTGAGCTCACACATAGAGGGAGTATATAAGGTGGGAACCATCTTAGATCAGGGTCAGTCTTTGTAGAGGAAGAGAGCAGAGGAGAAGAGCAGCTCCAAGGCCAAGAGAGAGAGAGAGAGGAGAAAGAAAGATCCAGAGGGGGAGAAAGAAGGAACTCCAAGAGCCCAAATTAGACCAGAGGGTGAAGAGTTGGCAACAGGGTACCGGATCCCAAGCTGGCAGAGGCTACAGCACACCTTAGCCAGGAACCGGAGGTCGTGGGCAGGACCGATCTGCCACGATCACCCACTAAATCCACCCGGAAGGCAGACCAGGAATAGGGTCAGGGAACCCAGAGACAAGGGTTTACCACCAAGAGGCCCGAGGGAGCCGGACATAGGTGGATCCCTGGTGGGGAAGGCCAGAGAAGAGGACAGGACAGAAAGGGAGCTCAGGACCACGCTCCAGAATCACCTGGGGGTTGGCCGAGTCCAGGACCTGGTGGACGCAGCACGGCTCGGGTGGTCACTTAAGGCCGGAGTGACCAGAACAACTGCAGTAAGTAAACAAACCCTGAACTGCACAGCCCGACTCTGAGTCTCATTTCCATCCTCGCTGCACCACCACAACCCCCATCCTCTGCAACTGACCCCCTGAGGCTATACCCCTCCCGTTGGGGGTTATACTACCTAAGCTGCACACACATCACCAGCCTCAGTGGACCCTGCTGCAGCGGCGGCCGTACTGACCGCAATTCAACGGGTGGCGTAGTCGACACAAAAGAACATCTAGTAACATCATAAGGTCTGCCACACACTGAGCTTGACACCCTGGGCACGGACCGGGTCACAGCCACTCGGAGACTACAACCCCCATCTGATCCGGCTCCGGGTATCCCTAACAACATGGCCCAGGGGGCGCGTCAACTTTGGCGTAGTCGGCAGGATTACGTGCCCGCAACAACCGGGTACTGCGTGCCTGAAGAAAAGTACACCGTTACCTCAAAAAGAAGTCTCCTGCCGGTTCCGGAGGGTCCCCGCCATCGGGCCCCATCACAGGTCGTTTCCCGCCGGTTGTCCGCCATTTGCACCTTTTTCCCGCCATCCATGGAGTTTCCCGCCACTGGGAGACGATTCCCGCCATTTCCAAAGATTTCCCGCCTTGGAAGAGCGGACGCCATTATGGGCGTGCCAGAGGGTGGCAAGAGGCCACCTCCCATCGTGGGCCAGGTCGAAGAATGGCGCCAAAAGCGGAAACCGCGCCCACCAACAGAGACTGTGATGCTGGAAGTGTCCATCAGCGTAAGAGAACTGCCCCTGGAACTGAAGTTGCCCCGGGACCACCCTCGATGTGGGCGGAGACAGAAGAAGAGAGCAAAGATGGGTGTCGCCTGGAGCAGTCTGGAGAGAGCGCACCCGGAGACAAGACGTCTGGAAGAGAGTCCAGAGAGAGCCTACCCGGAGATGGAGGGAGAGCCAGGCAGCACCGACCCAGCGGTCAGGAGCCTGATGCGGGCCGCCACTCCAGGCAGCACCGACCCAGTGGTCAGGAGCCTGTTGCAGGTCGCCACTCCAGAAGGCCTGCTGGAGATCCTAGCACAGCTCCCCCGAGACCGGGAGTGTGCACAGACCGCGCTGGAGGGCCTCGCACAGAGGTTGGCCCGGGTGCAACGAGAGACGTTGGCGGAGTGGAGCCGAGAGATGGCCCAGCAGACCGAGACTCGTCAGCGGAGCACGCCACCCGAGACGAGGAGACAGACCGCCTCTGAGGATGGTGCAGGAGGAATGAAGGCAGGAGACGGCGCCGAGAAGGGAGCTGAACGGACGGAGGCAGGTAAAGGGGACGTCTCTACCCCGAGCCGGGAAACCGCGTGCCTGCCCCAGCTCCCCGTCGCAGAGCCCGAAGTACCCCCTGCCGTGCCCATCGCTGCAACGTCACCGCCGCAGACTAGGCCTCAAACGGAAGCCGCGACCCCTGTGACGTCACACGCCTCGACCCCGAGCGTGGCCAAGCAGGAAGTACCATCGGCCTGGTCGCAAGGCCTAGTACCCCCGGGCGCCGCAGTGCCAACAGCGCCCTCTACCTCCACTGAGCCACCGGCCTGGTCACTGGGCCAAGTAACCCCGGGCGCCGCCGTCTTCACGGTGCCCTTTACATTCAGGGTGCCCCAGGCCTGGTCGCAAGGCCTGGTGAACCCGGGCGCCGCCACCACAACAGCGCCCTCAACGTCCACAGCGCCACACCTGGGAGAAGACCTATTTGCCCAGCACACATGCCCGGATGGGCAGCCCTTTGTGTGGCCACCGGAGTATTACCATCCCCAACTCCGGAAGGAAAGACCCCTGGATGAGCCCCTGATCCTGGCTCCAGCGCCCTCCAAGATCACCCCACTCTCGTTGGAGGAAGCGCAGTTTGCGTGGGACCCCACCGGAGAAGACCTCATCGGGTTCACCGAGGAGACCTGGGCAGCCGCAGCCCAGCGTGCGGAGTGCTGCCAGCAACAATTGGAGGTTTTTGCTAGAGAGCGACGAGAGAGGCGGGTCCGCGAGGAGCGGCTCCAAGTGAAGAGCGCCGAGCAGAAGAGCCGAGCCCGCAGAGACCCCCGTGCTGCCCACGGTCCCCGTGCCAGCGGGACTGTAATAAAATTCCAGTTGGAGCACGGGTGGGGTTTCATCCGGGACCACAAGACCCCCGGCGACGTCTTTGTCACCCGCAGAGACGTTGAAAGTCATCTGCCGGAGGGACACAGAGGTCGTGACCTATACCTGGGTGATGAGGTCACCTTCACCCGGCATCAGTGCGCCAAGGGCCCGTATGCCCTGCACGTGCATAGACTTACTGAGAAGGAGCTACGGGGTGAGGAGGATCAAGAGGACCCGGACGGGTCTAAAGATTACCCTCAGCCAGGAGCACGCCGCCACTGATGAACTGTAAATAGAATATGTAAATAGTTACCCGTGTGGGCACAAAAAAAAAAAACTGCTGCTACCAAAGTGTAGTCCCCGTTGGGACAAGTGTGAACTGAAACCCGTGTGTCCCCTATCCCTTAACAGGCTGAGGACTGTGAACAGCCATTCCTTTTCCCCACTGGCCGAGGACTGAGAGCGGCCATATTCCCCTTTGTACATAGTTGCGCTTCCTAAAGCGCCCCCTACCGGTTTTATAGGAAACTGTGTTTTTTCTACAAGAGACTGTTGCACTTTACCCGGTCACAAGTAGCACCGTGGCCGGAGAAACAAGAATGTTTAATATGAAAAGTTTTATATGAAAAGTTTTATGATATATATAGTGTTTTATATGTTTATGATGTTTTGAAAAAAAAAATTGTATGTTTTTGGATGTTTGTATTCTCTTACAGCCCGAGGACGTGCTGTGATTTACCAGGGGGGAATGTAGCACCCTGAGGACTCGGCTGCTACAGGGGTATTGCACCTCAAACCAGAGGTGTGGTATTCCACTCCCGGGTAAGGATGGAGTGTGGAACTGAGCTCAGTTAGCTGCATGCACTACACACATCCCATTTCCGAGGAACAGACCGATGGTACTCCCACTAGAGAAATGTGCAGGTACGACAGTGTCTGTTCCTGGCTGGAGTGGGAGGGGGGTGGAACATCCCAGTAGTGTAGGGGCAGATAGGGGGAGCAGTCTGGGTAAAGTTAGGAGCTCATTGGGTGCTGGTCACCTGAGCTCACACATAGAGGGAGTATATAAGGTGGGAACCATCTTAGATCAGGGTCAGTCTTTGTAGAGGAAGAGAGCAGAGGAGAAGAGCAGCTCCAAGGCCAAGAGAGAGAGAGAGAGGAGAAAGAAAGATCCAGAGGGGGAGAAAGAAGGAACTCCAAGAGCCCAAATTAGACCAGAGGGTGAAGAGTTGGCAACAGGGTACCGGATCCCAAGCTGGCAGAGGCTACAGCACACCTTAGCCAGGAACCGGAGGTCGTGGGCAGGACCGATCTGCCACGATCACCCACTAAATCCACCCGGAAGGCAGACCAGGAATAGGGTCAGGGAACCCAGAGACAAGGGTTTACCACCAAGAGGCCCGAGGGAGCCGGACATAGGTGGATCCCTGGTGGGGAAGGCCAGAGAAGAGGACAGGACAGAAAGGGAGCTCAGGACCACGCTCCAGAATCACCTGGGGGTTGGCCGAGTCCAGGACCTGGTGGACGCAGCACGGCTCGGGTGGTCACTTAAGGCCGGAGTGACCAGAACAACTGCAGTAAGTAAACAAACCCTGAACTGCACAGCCCGACTCTGAGTCTCATTTCCATCCTCGCTGCACCACCACAACCCCCATCCTCTGCAACTGACCCCCTGAGGCTATACCCCTCCCGTTGGGGGTTATACTACCTAAGCTGCACACACATCACCAGCCTCAGTGGACCCTGCTGCAGCGGCGGCCGTACTGACCGCAATTCAACGGGTGGCGTAGTCGACACAAAAGAACATCTAGTAACATCATAAGGACTGCCACACACTGAGCTTGACACCCTGGGCACGGACCGGGTCACAACCACTCGGAGACTACAACCCCCATCTGATCCGGCTCCGGGTATCCCTAACAACATGGCCCAGGGGGCGCGTCATAGACAAGTCCCCCACACACAGCATAAAGTATATGGACAAGTCCCCCACACACAGCATACAGTATATAGACAAGTCCCCCACACACAGCATACGGTATATAGACAAGTCCCCCACACACAGCATACAGTATATAGACAAGTCCCCCACACACAGCATACGGTATATAGACAAGTCCCCCACACACAGTATACGGTATATAGACAAGTCCCCCACACACAGCATACGGTATATAGACAAGTCCCCCCCACACAGCATACAGTATATAGACAAGTCCCCCACACACAGCATACGGTATATAGACAAGTCCCCTACACACAGCATACGGTATATAGACAAGTCTCCAACACACAGCATACGGTATATAGACAAGTCCCCCACACACAGCATACAGTATATAGACAAGTCCCCCACACACAGCATACGGTATATAGACAAGTCTCCCACACACAGCATACGGTATATAGACAAGTCCCCCACACACAGCATACGGTATATAGACAAGTCCCCCACACACAGCATACGGTATATACACAAGTCCCCCACACACAGCATACAGTATATAGACAAGTCCCCCACACACAGCATACTGTATATAGACAAGTTCCCCACACAGAGCATACAGTATATAGACAAGTTCCCCACACAGAGCATACAGTATATAGACAAGTCCCCCACACACAGCATACAGTATATAGACAAGTCCCCCACACACGGCATACAGTATATAGACAAGTCCCCCACACAGAGCATACAGTATATAGACAAGTCCCCCACACACAGCATAAAGGTATATAGACAAGTCCCCCACACACAGCATACGATATATAGACAAGTCACCCACACAGCATACAGTATATAGACAAGTCCCCCACACACAGTATACAGTATATAGACAAGTCCCCCCCACACAGCATACGGCATATAGACAAGTCCCCCACACACAGCATACGGTATATAGACAAGTCCCCTACACACAGCATACGGTATATAGACAAGTCCCCCACACACAGTATACAGTATATAGACAAGTCCCCCACACACAGCATACGGTATATAGACAAGTCCCCCCCACACAGCATACGGTATATAGACAAGTCCCCCACACACAGCATACGGTATATAGACAAGTCCCCCACACACAGCATACGGTATATAGACAAGTCGCCCCCACACAGCATACGGTATATAGACAAGTCCCCCACACACAGCATACGGTATATAGACAAGTCCCCCACACACAGCATACAGTATATAGACAAGTCCCCCATACACAGCATACAGTATATAGACAAGTCCCCCATACACAGCATACAGTATATAGACAAGTCCCCCATACACAGCATACGGTATATAGACAAGTCCCCCACACACAGCATACAGTATATAGACAAGTCGCCCACACACAGCATACAGTATATAGACAAGTTCCCCACACAGAGCATACAGTATATAGACAAGTTCCCCACACAGAGCATACAGTATATAGACAAGTCCCCCACACACAGCATACAGTATATAGACAAGTCCCCCACACACGGCATACAGTATATAGACAAGTCCCCCACACAGAGCATACGGTATATAGACAAGTCCCCCATACACAGCATAAAGGTATATAGACAAGTCCCCCACACACAGCATACGATATATAGACAAGTCACCCACACACAGCATAAAGGTATATAGACAAGTCCCCCACACACAGCATACGATATATAGACAAGTCACCCACACAGCATACAGTATATAGACAAGTCCCCCACACACAGCATAAAGGTATATAGACAAGTCCCCCACACACAGCATACGATATATAGACAAGTCACCCACACAGCATACAGTATATAGACAAGTCCCCCACACACAGTATACAGTATATAGACAAGTCCCCCCCACACAGCATACGGTATATAGACAAGTCCCCCACACACAGCATACGGTATATAGACAAGTCCCCTACACACAGCATACGGTATATAGACAAGTCCCCCACACACAGTATACAGTATATAGACAAGTCCCCCACACACAGCATACGGTATATAGACAAGTCCCCCCCACACAGCATACGGTATATAGACAAGTCCCCCACACACAGCATACGGTATATAGACAAGTCCCCCACACACAGCATACGGTATATAGACAAGTCGCCCCCACACAGCATACGGTATATAGACAAGTCCCCCACACACAGCATACGGTATATAGACAAGTCCCCCACACACAGCATACAGTATATAGACAAGTCCCCCATACACAGCATACAGTATATAGACAAGTCCCCCATACACAGCATACAGTATATAGACAAGTCCCCCATACACAGCATACAGTATATAGACAAGTCCCCCATACACAGCATACGGTATATAGACAAGTCCCCCACAAACAGCATACAGTATATAGACAAGACGCCCACATAGAATACGGTATATAGACAAGTCCCCCACACACAGCATACGGTATATAGACAAGTACCCCATACACAGCATACAGTATATAGACAAGTCCCCCACCACACAGCATACAGTATATAGACAAGTCCGCCACCCCTCCCCCCCCACACACAGCATACGGTATATAGACAAGTCCCCCACACAGCATACGGTATATAGACAAGAACCCCACATAGCATACAGTATATAGACAAGTCCCCCACACACAGCATACGGTATATAGACAAGTCCCCCATACACAGCATACAGTATATAGACAAGTCCCCCACCACACAGCATACAGTATATAGACAAGTCCCCCACCCCCTCCCCCCCACACACAGCATACGGTATATAGACAAGTCCCCCACACACAGCATACGGTATATAGACAAGTCAAGCCACGCACCCCCCCCACACACACACACAGCATACGGTATATAGACAAGTCCCCCACACAGCATACGGTATATAGACAAGACCCCCAAATAGCATACAGTATATAGACAAGTCCCCCACACACAGCATACGGTATATAAACAAGTCCCCCATACACAGCATACAGTATATAGACAAGTCCCCCACCACACAGCATACGGTATATAGACAAGTCCCCCACACACAGCATACGGTATATAGACAAGTCCCCCGCACACAGCATGCGGTATATAGACAAGTCAAACCACACACAGCATACGGTATATAGACAAGTCCCCCACCCCCTCCCCCCCCACACACAGCATACGGTGTATAGACAAGTCCCCCACACACAGCATACAGTATATAGACAAGTCACCCCCCACACACAGCATACAGTATATAGACAAATCCCCCACACACAGCATACGGTATATAGACAAGTCCCCCACACACAGCATACGGTATATAGATAAGTCCCCCACACACAGCATACAGTATATAGACAAGTCCCCCACACACAGCATACAGTATATAGACAAGTCCCCCACACACAGCATACAGTATATAGACAAGTCCCCCATACACAGCATACAGTATATAGACAAGTCCCCCACACACAGCATACGGTATATAAACAAGTCCCCCCCACACACACACAACATACAGTATATAGACAAGTCCCCCATACACAGCATACGGTATATAGACAAGACCCCCACACACAGCATACGGTATATAGATAAGTCCCCCACACACAGCATATGGTATATAGACAAGTCCCCCACACAGCATACAGTATATAGACAAGTTCCCCCCACAGAGCATACAGTATATAGACAAGTCCCCCACACACAGCATACAATATATAGACAAGTCCCCCACACACAGCATAAAGTATATGGACAAGTCCCCCACACACAGCATACAGTATATAGACAAGTCCCCCACACACAGTATACGGTATATTGACAAGTCCCCCCCACACAGCATACAGTATATAGACAAGTCCCCCACACACAGCATACGGTATATAGACAAGTCCCCTACACACAGCATACGGTATATAGACAAGTCTCCCACACACAGCATACGGTATATAGACAAGTCCCCCACACACAGCATACAGTATATAGACAAGTACCCCACACACAGCATACGGTATATAGACAAGTCTCCCACACACAGCATACGGTATATAGACAAGTCCCCCACACACAGCATACGGTATATAGACAAGTCCCCCACACACAGCATACGGTATATACACAAGTCCCCCACACACAGCATACAGTATATAGACAAGTCCCCCACACACAGCATACGGTATATAGACAAGTCCCCCACACACAGCATACGGTATATAGACAAGTCCCCCACACACAGCATACAGTATATAGACAAGTCCCACACACACAGCATACTGTATATAGACAAGTTCCCCACACAGAGCATACAGTATATAGACAAGTTCCCCACACAGAGCATACAGTATATAGACAAGTCCCCCACACACAGCATACAGTATATAGACAAGTCCCCCACACACGGCATACAGTATATAGACAAGTCCCCCACACAGAGCATACAGTATATAGACAAGTCCCCCACACACAGCATAAAGGTATATAGACAAGTCCCCCACACACAGCATACGATATATAGACAAGTCACCCACACAGCATACAGTATATAGACAAGTCCCCCACACACAGTATACAGTATATAGACAAGTCCCCCCCACACAGCATACGGTATATAGACAAGTCCCCCACACACAGCATACGGTATATAGACAAGTCCCCCACACACAGTATACAGTATATAGACAAGTCCCCCCCACACAGCATACGGTATATAGACAAGTCCCCCACACACAGCATACGGTATATAGACAAGTCCCCCCCACACAGCATACGGTATATAGACAAGTCCCCCACACACAGCATACGGTATATAGACAAGTCCTCCACACACAGCATACAGTATATAGACAAGTCCCCCATACACAGCATACAGTATATAGACAAGTCCCCCATACACAGCATACAGTATATAGACAAGTCCCCCATACACAGCATACAGTATATAGACAAGTCCCCCATACACAGCATACGGTATATAGACAAGTCGCCCACACACAGCATACGGTATATAGACAAGTCCCCCACACACAGCATACAGTATATAGACAAGACCCCCACATAGCATACGGTATATAGACAAGTCCCCCACACACAGCATACGGTATATAGACAAGTACCCCATACACAGCATACAGTATATAGACAAGTCCCCCACCACACAGCATACAGTATATAGACAAGTCCGCCACCCCTCCCCCCCCACACACAGCATACGGTATATAGACAAGTCCCCCACACAGCATACAGTATATAGACAAGTCCCCCACACAGCATACGGTATATAGACAAGACCCCCACATAGCATACAGTATATAGACAAGTCCCCCACACACAGCATACGGTATATAGACAAGTCCCCCATACACAGCATACAGTATATAGACAAGTCCCCCACACACAGCATACGGTATATAGACAAGTCCCCCACACACGGCATGCGGTATATAGACAAGTCAAACTACACACACAGCATACGGTATATAGACAAGTCCCCCACACACAGCATACGGTATATAGACAAGTCACCCACACACAGCATACGGTATATAGACAAGACCCCCACATAGCATACAGTATATAGACAAGTCCCCCACACACAGCATACGGTATATAGACAAGTCCCCCATACACAGCATACAGTATATAGACAAGTCCCCCACCACACAGCATACGGTATATAGACAAGTCCCCCACACACAGCATACAGTATATAGACAAGTCCCCCACACACAGCATACAGTATATAGACAAGTCCCCCACACACAGCATACAGTATATAGACAAGTCCCCCATACACAGCATACGGTATATAGACAAGTCCCCCACACACAGCATACGGTATATAGACAAGTCCCCCACACACAGCATACGGTATATAGACAAGTCCCCCACCTCCCACACACGGTATACAGACAAGTCCCCCCCCCACACACACAGCATACAGTATATAGACAAGTCCCCCATACACAGCATACGGTATATAGACAAGTCCCCCATACACAGCATACAGTATATAGACAAGTCCCCCACACACAGCATACGGTATATAGACAAGTCCCCCCCACACACACACAGCATACAGTATATAGACAAGTCCCCCATACACAGCATACGGTATATAGATAAGTCCCCCACACACAGCATACGGTATATAGACAAGTCCCCCACACAGCATACGGTATATAGACAAGTTCCCCCCACAGAGCATACAGTATATAGACAAGTCCCCCACACACAGCATACAGTATATAGACAAGTCCCCCACACACAGCATAAAGTATATAGACAAGTCCCCCATACACAGCATACAGTATATAGACAAGTTCCCCCCACAGAGCATACAGTATATAGACAAGTCCCCCACAAACAGCATACAGTATATAGACAAGTCCCCCACACACAGCATAAAGTATATAGACAAGTTCCCCCCACAGAGCATACAGTATATAGACAAGTCCCCCACAAACAGCATACAGTATATAGACAAGTCCCCCACACACAGCATACGGTATATAGACAAGTCCCCCACACACAGCATACAGTATATAGACAAGTCCCCCACACACAGCATACAGTATATAGACAAGTCCCCCACACACAGTATACGGTATATAGACAAGTCCCCCACACACAGCATACGGTATATAGACAAGTCCCCCCCACACAGCATACAGTATATAGACAAGTCCCCCACACACAGCATACGGTATATAGACAAGTCCCCTACACACAGCATACGGTATATAGACAAGTCTCCCACACACAGCATACGGTATATAGATAAGTCCCCCACACACAGCATACAGTATATAGACAAGTCCCCCACACACAGCATACGGTATATAGACAAGTCTCCCACATACAGCATACGGTATATAGACAAGTCCCCCACACACAGCATACAGTATATAGACAAGTCCCCCACACACAGCATACGGTATATACACAAGTCCCCCACACACAGCATACAGTATATAGACAAGTCCCCCACACACAGCATACAGTATATAGACAAGTCCCCCACACACAGCATACAGTATATAGACAAGTCCCCCACACACAGCATACAGTATATAGACAAGTCCCCCACACACAGCATACAGTATATAGACAAGTACCCCACACACAGCATACAGTATATAGACAAGTCCCCCACACACAACATACAGTATATAGACAAGTCCCCCCCACACAGCATACGGTATATAGACAAGTTCCCCACACAGAGCATACAGTATATAGACAAGTTCCCCACACAGAGCATACAGTATATAGACAAGTCCCCCACACACAGCATACAGTATATAGACAAGTCCCACACACACGGCATACAGTATATAGACAAGTCCCCCACACAGAGCATACAGTATATAGACAAGTCCCCCACACACAGCATAAAGGTATATAGACAAGTCCCCCACACACAGCATACGATATATAGACAAGTAACCCACACAGCATACAGTATATAGACAAGTCCCCCACACACAGTATACAGTATATAGACAAGTCCCCCCCACACAGCATACGGTATATAGACAAGTCCCCCACACACAGCATACGGTATATAGACAAGTCCCCCACACACAGCATACGGTATATAGACAAGTCCCCCACACACAGTATACAGTATATAGACAAGTCCCCCACACACAGCATACGGTATATAGACAAGTCCCCCCCACACAGCATACGGTATATAGACAAGTCCCCCACACACAGCATACGGTATATAGACAAGTCCCCCACACACAGCATACGGTATATAGACAAGTCCCCCCCACACAGCATACGGTATATAGACAAGTCCCCCACACACAGCATACGGTATATAGACAAGTCCCCCACACACAGCATACAGTATATAGACAAGTCCCCCATACACAGCATACAGTATATAGACAAGTCCCCCATACACAGCATACAGTATATAGACAAGTCCCCCATACACAGCATACAGTATATAGACAAGTCCCCCATACACAGCATACGGTATATAGACAAGTCGCCCACACACAGCATACGGTATATAGACAAGTCCCCCACACACAGCATACAGTATATAGACAAGACCCCCACATAGCATACGGTATATAGACAAGTCCCCCACACACAGCATACGGTATATAGACAAGTACCCAATACACAGCATACAGTATATAGACAAGTCCCCCACCACACAGCATACAGTATATAGACAAGTCCGCCACCCCTCCCCCCCCACACACAGCATACGGTATATAGACAAGTCCCCCACACAGCATACGGTATATAGACAAGACCCCCACATAGCATACAGTATATAGACAAGTCCCCCACACACAGCATACGGTATATAGACAAGTCCCCCATACACAGCATACAGTATATAGACAAGTCCCCCACCACACAGCATACAGTATATAGACAAGTCCCCCACCCCCTCCCCCCCACACACAGCATACGGTATATAGACAAGTCCCCCACACACAGCATACGGTATATAGACAAGTCAAGCCACGCACCCCCCCCCACACACACACACAGCATACGGTATATAGACAAGTCCCCCACACAGCATACGGTATATAGACAAGACCCCCACATAGCATACAGTATATAGACAAGTCCCCCACACACAGCATACGGTATATAGACAAGTCCCCCATACACAGCATACAGTATATAGACAAGTCCCCCACCACACAGCATACGGTATACAGACAAGTCCCCCACACACAGCATACGGTATATAGACAAGTCCCCCGCACACACCATGCGGTATATAGACAAGTCAAACCACACACACAGCATACGGTATATAGACAAGTCCCCCACACACAGCATACGGTATATAGACAAGTCCCCCACACTCTCCCCCCCCACACACAGCATACGGTATATAGACAAGTCCCCCACACACAGCATACGGTATATAGACAAGTCTCCCACACACAGCATACAGTATATAGACAAGTCCCCCCCCACACACAGCATACAGTATATAGACAAGTCCCCCACACACAGCATACGGTATATAGACAAGTCCCCCACACACAGCATACGGTATATAGACAAGTCCCCCACACACAGCATACAGTATATAGACAAGTCCCCCACACACAGCATACAGTATATAGACAAGTCCCCCATACACAGCATACGGTATATAGACAAGTCCCCCACACACAGCATACGGTATATAGACAAGTCCCCCACACACAGCATACGGTATATAGACAAGTCCCCCACACACAGCATACAGTATATAGACAAGTCCCCCACACACAGCATACAGTATATAGACAAGTCCCCCATACACAGCATACGGTATATAGACAAGTCCCCACACACAGCATACGGTATATAGACAAGTCCCCCACACACAGCATACGGTATATAGACAAGTCCCCCACCTCCCACACACGGTATACAGACAAGTCCCCCCCCACACACACAGCATACAGTATATAGACAAGTCCCCCCACACACAGCATACGGTATATAGACAAGTCCCCCACACACAGCATACGGTATATACACAAGTCCCCCACACACAGCAAACAGTATATAGACAAGTCCCCCACACAGCATACGGTATATAGACAAGTCCCCCACACACAGCATACAGTATATAGACAAGTCCCCCACACACAGCATACGGTATATAGACAAGTCCCCCACACACAGCATACAGTATATAGATAAGTCCCCCACACACAGCATACAGTATATAGACAAGTCCCCCACACACAGCATACAGTATATAGACAAGTCCCCCATACACAGCATACAGTATATAGACAAGTCCCCCACACACAGCATACGGTATAAAGACAAGTCCCCCACACACAGCATACAGTATATAGATAAGTCCCCCACACACAGCATACAGTATATAGACAAGTCCCCCACACACAGCATACAGTATATAGACAAGTCCCCCACACACAGCATACAGTATATAGACAAGTCCCCCATACACAGCATACGGTATATAGACAAGTCCCCCACACACAGCATACGGTATATAGACAAGTCCCCCACACACAGCATACAGTATATAGACAAGTCCCCCACACAGCATACAGTATATAGACAAGTCCCCCACACACAGCATACGGTATATAGACAAGTCCCCCACACACAGCATACAGTATATAGACAAGTCCCCCACACACAGCATACGGTATATGGACAAGTCCCCCACACACAGCATACGGTATATAGACAAGTCCCCCCCACACAGCATACGGTATATAGACAAGTCCCCCACACACAGCACACGGTATATAGACAAGTCCCCCACCTCCCACACACGGTATACAGACAAGTCCCCCCCCACACACACAGCATACAGTATATAGACAAGTCCCCCATACACAGTATACAGTATATAGACAAGTCCCCCCCACACAGCATACGGTATATAGACAAGTCCCCCACACACAGCATACGGTATATAGACAAGTCCCCCACACACAGCATACGGTATATAGACAAGTCCCCCACACACAGTATACAATATATAGACAAGTCCCCCCCACACAGCATACGGTATATAGACAAGTCCCCCACACACAGCATACAGTGTATAGACAAGTCCCCCATACACAGCATACGGTATATAGACAAGTCCCCCCCACACAGCATACGGTATATAGACAAGTCCCCCACACACAGCATACGGTATATAGACAAGTCCCCCACACACAGCATACAGTATATAGACAAGTCCCCCATACACAGTATACAGTGTATAGACAAGTCCCCCATACACAGCATACGGTATATAGACAAGTCCCCCCCACACAGCATATGGTATATAGACAAGTCCCCCACACACAGCATACGGTATATAGACAAGTCCCCCATACACAGTATACAGTATATAGACAAGTCCCCCCCACACAGCATACGGTATATAGACAAGTCCCCCACACACAGCATACGGTATATAGACAAGTCCCCCACACACAGCATACGGTATATAGACAAGTCCCCCACACACAGCATACAGTATATAGACAAGTCCCCCATACACAGTATACAGTATATAGACAAGTCCCCCCCACACAGCATACGGTATATAGACAAGTCCCCCACACACAGCATACGGTATATAGACAAGTCCCCCACACACAGCATACGGTATATAGACAAGTCCCCCACACACAGTATACAATATATAGACAAGTCCCCCCCACACAGCATACGGTATATAGACAAGTCCCCCACACACAGCATACAGTGTATAGACAAGTCCCCCATACACAGCATACGGTATATAGACAAGTCCCCCCCACACAGCATACGGTATATAGACAAGTCCCCCACACACAGCATACGGTATATAGACAAGTCCCCCACACACAGCATACAGTATATAGACAAGTCCCCCATACAAAGCATACAGTATATAGACAAGTCCCCCATACACAGCATACAGTATATAGACAAGTCCCCCATACACAGCATACAGTATATAGACAAGTCCCCCATACACAGCATACGGTATATAGACAAGTCGCCCACACACAGCATACGGTATATAGACAAGTCCCCCACACACAGCATACAGTATATAGACAAGACCCCCACATAGCATACGGTATATAGACAAGTTCCCCACACACAGCATACGGTATATAGACAAGTACCCCATAAACAGCATACAGTATATAGACAAGTCCCCCACACACAGCATACAGTATATAGACAAGTCCGCCACCCCTCCCCCCCCACACACAGCATACGGTATATAGACAAGTCCCCCACACAGCATACGGTATATAGACAAGACCCCCTCATAGCATACAGTATATAGACAAGTCCCCCACACACAGCATACGGTATATAGACAAGTCCCCCACACACAGCATACAGTATATAGACAAGTCCCCCACCACACAGCATACAGTATATAGACAAGTCCCCCACCCCCTCCCCCCCACACACAGCATACGGTATATAGACAAGTCCCCCACACACAGCATACGGTATATAGACAAGTCCCCCGCACACGGCATGCGGTATATAGACAAGTCAAACTACACACACAGCATACGGTATATAGACAAGTCCCCACACACAGCATACGGTATATAGACAAGTCCCCACACACAGCATACAGTATATAGACAAGTCCTCCACCCCCTCCCCCCCCACACACAGCATACGGTATATAGACAAGTCCCCACACACAGCATACAGTATATAGACAAGTCCCCCACCCCCTCCCCCCCCACACACAGCATACGGTATATAGACAAGTCCCCCACACACAGCATACAGTATATAGACAAGTCCCCCACACACAGCATACAGTATATAGACAAGTCCCCCACACACAGCATACGGTATATAGACAAGTCCCCCACACACAGCATACGGTATATAGACAAGTCCCCCACACACAGCATACAGTATATAGACAAGTCCCCCACACACAGCATACAGTATATAGACAAGTCCCCCACACACAGCATACAGTATATAGACAAGTCCCCCACACACAGCATACAGTATATAGACAAGTCCCCCATACACAGCATACGGTATATAGACAAGTCCCCCACACACAGCATACGGTATATAGACAAGTCCCCCACACACAGCATACGGTATATAGACAAGTCCCCCACACAGCATACAGTATATAGACAAGTCCCCCACACACAGCATACGGTATATAGACAAGTCCCCCACCTCCCACACACGGTATACAGACAAGTCCCCCCACACACACACAGCATACAGTATATAGACAAGTCCCCCATACACAGCATACAGTATATAGACAAGTCCCCCACACACAGCATACGGTATATAGACAAGTCCCCCCCACACACACACAGCATACAGTATATAGACAAGTTCCCCATACACAGCATACGGTATATAGACAAGACCCCCACACACAGCATACGGTATATAGACAAGTCCCCCACACACAGCATACAGTATATAGACAAGTGCATAGCTGTGCTAGGGTAGGAGTGGGAGGAGCCTTCCTTCTCTTGTCAGTGCTGGCCCTGCAGTGGGGCCCACCGGGGAATTCCCCAGCAGGCCAGTCCGAGCCTGGTCACATGCTGGCTAGAGTCTCAGACACCTCTCTGAGTAGCCCACTGATAGAAGTGGATGAGAATCTAGTCGGCATTTGACCTCAACTATTACATCATAACACTGGCTTTATCTTTTTAAAGCTTTGTAACCTTTACTCACTTTATGAATCAGCCACAGATAAAACTCAGTAAGGATGGGTTGCTACTGTGTGCAATTTGCCAGCCAGCCCAGAACAGCGGTGACCTGAGCCGACAGCAGCGACTTGAGTAGACTGTGGCCACCTGAGCCAACAGCGGCATTTACATTGCGCTATCGCCAGGAAATGGATGACAATGGCAGTCAGGGGAATGGTGAAGGCCTGCATGGCTGCCATCTTGGTACTCCTGTGAAGTTCATCCACAGTCTGAACTTAATCTTATAAACTGTATACTGCATTACTAGAGGATTACTGTATATAGAATAAGCAGTCAAGAGATCGCAGGTTCAAGTGCCCTAAGGGGACATAAAAAAATAAAGTAAAAATGGAAAAAAAAGAAAAAAGTTTTACAAAGGAAAAAAAATAAACAAAAATGTTAAATCACCCCTTTTTTCCAAGGTAAAAAAAAAGAAATTAAAAAAGAAACATTTTATATTGTCGTGTCTATAAAAGTCCAACCTATCAAAGCCCAAATTATTTAAATCGCACGTTAAATAGCGGAAAAATAAATTAAGAAGCCAGAATTGCCGTATTATGGTGTCACCAAACAGTAATAAATAACCCGGTATTGTGTCACCATTTTGTGAGACCCTGCATTTGTTCCATGTTTCTGCTGATGAATCTGGGCGAGGTTCGCTTTCTGCTCGCCGACCTGCGGGGGTTATTGATGCCATTCTCTGCTGTCTACAAACTTTTCATCTCTTTTTGATGCATTTTTTGGGAGGTAAAATTACCCAAAAAGAAAAAAAAAATTGGGTGTTTAGATTATCTTTGCTGTTGGGCATTTGCTGTAGGGGTTAATATATTTATGATTTGATAGATCGGACTTTTTGTCAGTGTGTCAATACTAAATAAATAAATATATATAATCTTTTAGTCTTGCTTTGTATTGACAAATGGAGGTAGGAAATTTCAAAGGATTTTTTTATATATATAAATTTCAATTTTAATCCTTTTCTATCACATTATTTTTTGGTCCCGTTGGGCAACTTGAACCAAAAATCCACAACTCATTGGAATTGCGACACTTAAATTCTGTGGATGTCGGGAAGGGGATAAAGAGAATAAAGTAACTTTGCAGAATGCTTCCGTTTTGTGTACACAGCTCCTGTGCTGACTTAGTGTTCTCTTTGGTTACACCACACACCCATTCTGTGTCCGGCCCCCACAGATCGCCATCTCCATATATATGGGGGGATTTCCTCATGTGACGACCCCTCTGCCGATGTATACAGATCACATGTGGCTTCACCTTCAGCTTTGATCTCCGCAGTCTTCAGTTCCGGATCCTCCAGGATGAGGGATAAATCTTTCTTGCTCTTCATTCCCCTCCGTGGCTGATACAGCAGCTCCACCGCGCCGACGTTCCCCTCATAGGGAGGAATCGCTCCGCAAAGACTGTTCTCAGCCACAGGACGATCCGCCGGATACAGGAGGAAAGTTCTCCTCTCTGCGATGAAGGATTATTCAACTTTTCTGCCATTTGTAAGATCTCTGCTTGTTGTCTGAGAATAAAATCATTCTTGTTAATATCCAGAACCTGAAAAAAATCTAATCCTGACAGCAGCGGAGCATTTATTACAATGGTATTCAGTCTAGACATCCCCCTCCTGTCCTGACCGTTTGCTACAATGTATCAGTGCAGGGAAAATCTATCAGTTCGGACTTGGTTTCCCTTACAGAGGATTGTCCAGGCCAGACACCATTGTACCCAGTGGCGTCCCGCCAATGGCGGCAGGCCACGCGACTGCTATGGGGCCCGTGAGCTGGGGGGGCCCCATAGCAGTCGCCTGCACTGTGTACCCCCGCATCGGGTCCACCTCCTGCACCCAGGCAAGCGGCGGGGCCCTGAGCAGGCGGGGGGCTTACTCGCCGTCGGGCATCCCGGCGCACTATGGGCCCCCCCGCCTGCTCAGGGCCCCGGCCGTCACAATAATTACCTCTTCCTGTGCCCTAGACACTAGAATGTATGGGATCCTTCCAGGTGTGATGTCATTTCCGGGGGCGTGTTCTAGTTCAGCACCAGACTCCAGAGTCTCATGCAGAGACAGAGCTGCCGGTGAAGCTGCAGGAGGAGGTCAGTATCCTAAGCTGAGAAACAGGAGATTGTTCTATTAATTGCTGGTCTGATGTCTCTTCTTCTTGTTGTTTTTGGGGTGAGGGGGCTTGATACTTGCGAGTGAGGGATTTGGAGGGGTTAATGCTGTAGGGCAGTCTGGTGGGGTTAATTAATGCTTGTGGAGATCTTAGGGGGCTCTGGGGAATAATGCAGGGATAATGCGTGCTTGTGGGGGCCCTAAGGGGATGCTACGGGGTTGTGAGGGCTCTGGGGGGGATGCTGCGGGCTTAGGGGGGCCCTAAGGGGGATTCTGCGGTCTTGTGGGGGCTCTGGGGGGGATGCTGCGAGCTTGTGGGGGCTCTGGGGGGGTGAATGCTGTGGGCTTGTGGGGCCCTGGGGGGGATGCTGCGGGCTTGTGGGGCCCTGGGGGGATGCTGTGGGCTTGTGGGTGCTCTGGGGGGGATGCTGCGGGCTTGTGGGGCCCTGGGGGGGATGCTGTGGGCTTGTGGGGGCTCTGGGGCGGGAATGCTGTGGGCTTGTGGGGCCCTGGGGGGGATGCTGCGGGCTTGTGGGGCCCTGGGGGGATGCTGTGGGCTTGTGTGGCCCTGGGGGGATGCTGTGGGCTTGTGGGTGCTCTGGGGGGGATGCTGCGGGCTTGTGGGGCCCTGGGGGGATGCTGTAGGCTTGTGGGTGCTCTGGGGGGATGCTGCGGGCTTGTGGGTGCTCTGGGGGGATGCTGCGGGCTTGTGGAGGCTCTGGCGGGGATGCTGCGAGCTTGTGGGGGCTCTGGGGGGGGGAAGCTGTGAGCTTGTGGGGGCTCTGGTGGGGGGATGCTGTGGGCTTGTGGGGGCTCTGGGGGGGATGCTGTGGGCTTGTGGGGGCCCTTGGGGGATACTGCGGGCTTGTGGGAGCTCTGGGGGGGTGTGCTGCAGGCTTGTGGGGGCCCCGGGGGGATGCAGCAGGCTTGTGGGGGCCCTGGGGGGGATGCATCGGGCTTGTGGGTGCTCTGGGGGGGATGCAGCGGGCTTGTGGGTGCTCTGGGGGGGATGCTGCCGGCTTGTGGGTGCTCTGGGGGGGGATGCTGCGTGCTTGTGGGGGCTCTGGGGGGGATGCTGCAGGCTTGTGGGGGGCTTGTGGGGCCTCTGTATGGGGTCCAGCCTGCATATGGCATTACATGGGGACCAGGCAGTATTCTCTATGATGAATTATATGGGATCCAGTATTTTGTATGGAGCATTATATGGGGCTCATAATACTGTATGGAGGACTATGTGGTGCCCATAATATTGTATGGAGGACTTAGTGGTGCCATAACACTGTATGGAGGACTATACTGTCCGGTCTGCACTGTGCGCTGTGAGGATTCACCGGTTTCTGAGCTATTGTAGAATTTACAATAGATATCACTCATGAAATGTAAGAAGTCAGTGACATTTTTGGCATTGTGCTATGTCTATATCTATAATTTCTCTGCTGTATCTGTGCATCATGAATGGTTGGATGTGTTAAAGGGGCCACTGAGACTCTTTCGCCTGGGGCCCACGAAAACCTGGAGGAGGGAGCATCATGTGACACTCCCTCTGCCATCATTCCTCCTCTGCGTCTGACGCAGCAGCATGATGACGCGCCACGCTGTGTCAGACAGTGGAGCTGGCAGCTGCTGAGGTGATCAGCTGCAGAGACTGAAGCAGCGGGGAACGAGGAGCGGTAAGTATGTATTTATTTATAAATCAGTGTGTACTGATAATACTGGAGGACTGGGGCTGCATTTTACCCTACGGGTGGGGGGGGGCTGCATTTTACCCTATGGGGGGCTGCATTATACTGCGTACAGGACCATGGGGGAATGCATTATACTGAGTGGAGAACCATGGCGAGTGTCTTATACTGTGTGGAGGACCATGGCGAGTGTCTTATACTGTGTGGAGGACCATGGGGGAGTACATTGTACTGTGTGGAGGACCATGGGGGAGTGCATTGTACTGTGTGGAGGACCATGGGGGAGTGCATTGTAATGTGTGGAGGACCATGGAGGAGTGCATTGTGCTGTGTGGAGGACCACGGAGAGTGCATTGTACTGTGTGGAGGACCACGTGGGAGTGCATTATACTGCGTGGAGGACCACGAGGGAGTGCATTATACTGCGTGGAGGACCACGAGGGAGTGCATTATACTGCGTGGAGGACCATGGGGAGTGTATTATACTGCGTGGAGGACCATGGCGAGTGCCTTATACTGTGTGGAGGACCATGGCGAAAGTCTTATACTGTGTGGAGGACCATGGCGAGTGCATTATACTCTATGGAGTGTGTAGAGGTGTGGGGCAGTTGGGGGATCATACTGTGTTGGTGTCATACTTTACCCTGTGAGTTGAGGTGGGGTACAGTAGGGTCATTATACTGCGCATATGGAGGAATTCACCATGGGGGTATCATACCGTGTTTGGGGGGCACTTTTGTTGGCACCACACTTTATGGGCAATGAAAAAGGGATCTAGGACTTCAGCAGGAGGAAAATTACTATGTAAAGGCTGGAAGGTTGTGAGATCTGCTCTTCTGTGACCCCGACAATTATTTACATTTTTACATATTTTTGTTGGGGGGGGGGCCCAATTAGAACTTCTGCTATGGGGCCCCATGATTCCTATGTACGCCCCTGATTGTACCAAATCCTCAGCTGTGCTGGTACTAAGGATATGGACACTCAGACATTTTGGGCTAAATATATACATACAAATATTTTTTCAATAACGTTTCATAAACAATTTGGCTTTTTTATTTCCTTTGCATTGCTAGTTGCAGATTGAGCTCACTGAGAATTTATCAGTGAGCTCATTCTGACCTTCTCTGTGCTGATTATGTTCACAGACCAGCATGAAAGTTGGGCTGATCTCTGATGCAGTCATAAATCATTGCAGAAATAAAAGCGCTGGAAACTCCACATCATAAGAAGCTCACTGACTGAATCTCAAGTTAACTCATTCTGAAGCCATCAATGTGCTGCTGGGAAACAAAAAGCTGGTAAAGGCCGAACAGAGCAAATGTTACATGAAGCAAAATAGTAAAAAGTCTTTTTAGACCAATATACATGTATTTAAAGGGATTGTCCGGTGTGAAGCTGAAGGCTGCAGTCATCTGTGTGACTCTCTGTGACTGCAGACTTGTAATCCTCACATCATGTAGACTGCGCGCTGCCAGCATTATTCTCAGCCCAGAGATGGCAGAAGCCCCTGTATCATGTGTACAGGAATTGTGCCCCCTCTCCCCGAGGAGCAGCAGTGCCTCGTCCTCCAGATACATGAGGGTCCCATCGGGGAGATCCGCATGTACCGGCCATGATGTCATCTCCATGGATACGGCATCAATGTGCAGAGCAGAAGACCCCTGTAAGGGAGAGCTCAGACGTGGGGGGATTGATGTGGATGTGAGGAGCAGATCCCCCCATATTCACAGATTATCGCACAATACATGTGGCCTTGCACAGGAAAAACTGTGAGGAAAGAAGAAATCAGATTTCTTACAATATAGAATAATGTCCTCCTGCCCTCGCTCATGTCCAGTATTATTTATCCCCTGACCTTTAGGGTGGGGAACCCCTCCTGAACCCCCTCCATTATATAGGAGCCATATATCTGCTCCATTACTGGCAGAAGGTAAGGAGCCAATCACACTTCACGGCTTCTACTTCCTGCTCTAAGCCCCGCCCACCTGCCTTCCCTTGAGATCTCCATGACAACCCTTGTGTGACTACAGTGACAGGCCACGCCCCCAAGGATTCTGATCAGTGCGGATGTCTCCATATTGCTGAGGACTGTGAGCGGCTGATGGGCGGAGCCAGCAGCGATGTGAGGGGCAGAGCCAGCAGCGATATGAGGGGCGGAGCCAGCAGCGATATGAGGGGCGGAGCCAGCAGCGATATGAGGGGCTGAGCCAGCAGCGATATGAGGGCGGAGCCAGCAGCGATATGAGAGGCAGAGCCAGCAGCGATATGAGGGGCGGAGCCAGCAGCGATATGAGGGGCTGAGCCAGCAGCGATATGAGGGGCTGAGCCAGCAGCGATATGAGGGGCAGAGCCAGCAGCGATATGATGGGCGGAGCCAGCAGCGATATGAGGGGCGGAGCCAGCAGCGATATGAGGGGCTGAGCCAGCAGCGATATGAGGGGCTGAGCCAGCAGCGATATGAGGGGCAGAGCCAGCAGCGATATGATGGGCGGAGCCAGCAGCGATATGAGGGGCTGAGCCAGCAGCGATATGAGGGGCGGAGCCAGCAGCGATATGAGGGGCTGAGCCAGCAGCGATATGAGGGGCGGAGCCAGCAGCGATATGAGGGGCTGAGCCAGCAGCGATATGAGGGGCTGAGCCAGCAGCGATATGAGGGGCAGAGCCAGCAGCGATATGATGGGCGGAGCCAGCAGCGATATGAGGGGCTGAGCCAGCAGCGATATGAGGGGCTGAGCCAGCAGCGATATGAGGGGCGGAGCCAGCAGCGATATGAGGGGCTGAGCCAGCAGCGATATGAGGGGCTGAGCCAGCAGCGATATGAGGGGCGGAGCCAGCAGCGATATGAGGGGCTGAGCCAGCAGCGATATGAGGGGCTGAGCCAGCAGCGATATGAGGGGCAGAGCCAGCAGCGATATGATGGGCGGAGCCAGCAGCGATATGAGGGGCGGAGCCAGCAGCGATATGAGGGGCGCTCACAGCACTGACAGGAGCAGGTGTGTGTGCAGCCAGTTCCTCTGCTGTGGGTGTTGTGGTGTGTGAGCTTCGCCGTGTATATAATATACACACATATATATATATATATACAGAGCTGAAATCAGAAGTTTCCATACACTTATAAATAGACACATCTGCAGGTTTTTCTCAATATCTGACATGAAATCAGAATAAACCTTTCCCATTTTAGGTCAATTAGGATTACCATCATTTTTAATATTTGCCAAATGCCAGAATAATGAGAGAGAATGTTTTAGGACATTTTATTACTTACTGCTAAGTCAATAGTTTACCTCTTTCCCTCTCCTCATTCATTGGGAGTGGGGCGCGGAGGATGCTGGGTGGGACGCGCGGGGTAACCCCCGCCCACAGCCCAGCATCCACCGCGGGGTCCGCGACACTGATGTCACGCCTCATTTGACGTGACATCAGCGGAAGAAAGAGCCGGCTGCAGCCGGGGGGTCACGTGATGCCTGTGAGTGGCGCTATCGCCAGTCCCTTCTACAGGAAATCAACCCCACATGATGCTGCCTCCCCCGTGTTTCACAGTTGGGATGGTGTTCTTAGGCTTCCAAGCTTCTCCTTTTTTCTTCCAAAAGTAACGATGGTCACTATGCCCAAAAAGTTCAATTTTAGTTTCATCAGACCACGGGACATGTCTCCAAAAATTAAGGTCTTTGTTCCTGTGTGCATTTGCAAACATTAATCTGGCTTTTTTATCTTTCTTTTGGAGTAATGGCTTCTTCCTGGCACAGTGGCCTTTCAGCCTATATTCATACAGTACTCATTTCACTGGGGATATTGACACAATCTTATCAGCTTTCCCTATCATCTTCACAAGATCTTTTGCTTTTGTCCTTGATATGCACATATCGGACCAAAGCACGTTCATGTCTGGGACACAGAACCCGTCTCCTTCCTGAGCGGTATGATGGCTGGACATTCCCATCTTGTTTGTACTTGCATATAATTGTTTGTACAGATTAACAAGACACCTTCAGGTATCTTGAAATTGTACCCAAGGATGAGCCAGACTTGTGCAAGTCCACAATTCTCTTCCTGATATCTTGGTTGATTTCTTTAGACTTTCCCATGATGCTACACAAAGAAGCAGTGTGTTTCAGGTGTGCATTAAAATACATCCACAGGTGTGTCTCTAATTAACTGAGATGTTGCCAAAAAAACTATCAGAAGTTTCCAAACACATGACATCATCATATGTGCAGTCCAGAATTGTTTAAAGGTATAGCAATATTAGTGTATGTAAACTTATGACTTTGCAGTAAGTAATAAAAATGCTTTAAAACATTCTCTCTCTCTCTTATTATTCTGGCATTTGGCAAATCTTAAAAATTATGGTAACCCTAATTGACCTAAAACGGGAAGATTTATTCTGATTTCATGTCAGATATTGAGAAAAACCTGCAGATGTGTCTTTTTATTGTTATGATCTGCAACAAGTACTAAGGAAAGAAAGGAGAAAGCTATCCCTACAGTAAGACTAAGCTGAATCCCTACGATGTAGCGGCTGCCTGTTCCTAGCGAACAGACCCGCCTTAGTCCTCGGCTAGTCTGAACGAAGACCTATAGCATAAAGGAGAGGGGTCCCAAAAAGAACTAAGGACTGGAACAAAAATGGGACATCTCCTAAACAGAGAAGTTGTTACAGAACACAAAAAGATAAACTGTCAAAAAGGTACTAGAGGTCCCAGAAGGACCAAGCGAACTGACAGAGAAAGGCACAGAAGCACCTGGCTAGAAAAGCAGTCAAACAACACTGAAGTCCAACACAGCCAAAAGGGCGGAGCTGGAATATAAAGGCAGATGGCCTTGTGACCGCAAAACACAAGATGGAAAAAACAAACAGGAGGGTTCTAACATTTATATAGTGTATGTAAATTTCTGGTTTCAACTGTGTATACAGGTGACAGGAGCAGGTGTGTGTGCAGCCAGGTCCGCTCTTTTTGTGGCGCCGCAGCGGAGCGTGTTGTGGTGTGTGAGCTCTGTCGTGTATATAGTACAGAGGAGTATATATATATGTGTATGTATATATATATATATACATACACACACACGGGGCATGCAGGTGTTTTTAGTTTACCAGTTTGGGTCCATGCGGAGCAGCTATAGGATTCACTGGGAACATTTTGGGGAACAGACAACGTTTTTATAATTTTTATTCCATTTTTCTTTTGCGTGAGATTAATAAAAAAACAATTCTGCTGATGTTTTTTTATTTTTTCCAGTATTCAATGGCAAAACCCCAGGAAAGGTTCTTATATTTTTTCTTTCCAGCGTTTATCGTGCAGTATAGAGACAAAATGAACAAAAGCTACAATTTTGCCATTAATTCTTACTATTTTATTCTTGATGCTGTTTTTCGTGCCGGATAAATCATGTGATCGTTGTACAGTTTGGATTGTTGTTCTCTGCGATGTTAATCAGGTTTAGTTTTTTTGTTCTTGTTTTTTGGGGGTTTATTTTAATAAAATCTAGTTTTAATGTAAGAAAAAAAATTATATTTGAGTTTTTACTTTGTATATTTCCAAATATTTTATTGAAACGGAGTAAAGGAAAGAAGGATGAACTAGTGGGAGAGCAGCTGTAAAGGACCCCTGCCAGTCTCTAAAACTAAAGGGGCCTGTGACGACACAGCATTTAATCGTAATTATCCAGATGTAAATTCCATAGGCCCAGAATGATAGACTATTGCCTGAATTATTAACTATTAAATTTATGTGTTTCTTTCTTCGGTTGGTCAACGCACATGATCTTTTGTCATTAGTCCGAATGTTGACTCATCTTGTAGGTTGAGGTGATATTTGTTCATTGATAAATGGTTATTTACCTCTTATATCAACTCTTCTGGTTTATTGTACTGTTATCTTTGCAATACAGGGACGCCGGCTCTTTGAACAATGGATGTTTGCTAAATATGTTGATTACCATTTTAGAAGTCCATGCAATTTGTTGACTTGCATTGTTTCGGAATTTATAGTTTATCCTTCAATGTTTGCAATGTTTGCAAGTCAACATTGGGGGATGAACTGTGGATGCTCCAGTAATGGGAATTAGTAACACCACCCCTTTCTCTTGACCTGTGGATGAAGTCTTGAAGAAGGACAGTTGTGAACTACATAAAGGAGTCTTTTTACAAAACCACTGCCAGGAACACTCTATGGGACAGCTCTACAGAACACCATGAATCCATTAAGAGGGACATAGATTTGGTTTCTACAGGATGCCAGCTTAAGGGACCACAGCCCTGGCTGGAGGAATACAGATCTGCTCCATTGACTACTATAGAACCCATGGATACATCTGGGAAAACCAGGTTGGGACCCACCAGTCACCTGGTCCCATGGAGATGTTTGGAGTAGCCAGGTTGGGACACTCCGGCCACCTGGAACTCGTGAATATGCTCGGAAAAAGCCAAGTCGGGACCTTCCGGTCATCTAGTTCCATGGATATGTTCGGAGAAGCCAGGTTGGAACTTTCTGGTCTCCTGGCCACGTACCTCAATGGACTGTCAGCTTTCTAAGCTTGTTGTTACCTCCTCTTTGTGGGTGCTCTTTGGTGGGGGTGCCATTGGTGGGGGTAGTCAGCCCCAGAAGCCCCTCGGATTGGCAGCTGCTTTAATCCCAGCGAGTCAGCGGAAGGGTGAGACTCTGTAATTTGCACCATATTAGGTATTTGCTGGGACTGTTCGATATGTTTATTGTGTGTTTGGTGGCTCAATAAAATATTACCTCACTGTTTTACAATCATCCTGTGTTGTTGTTTATGTATCTTCTATCAGTGATGGATTATAATGAGTGTGATCTGCTCCACCATGAGGGGCCCGATCCTCCCGGGGGCCCACGTTCAAAGATCCCAGCACGGCTCAGGACGGATTCTTGTAGTGCTGATGTTTGATAAATAGGATAATAGAGCGCTCATAGAAAATAAATGTCTGACCTCTTCTTTCTGATGGGCATTTTAGAGCGAGGAGCTGCGCTCTGGACTCACCGCTGCACTCCCCATGCCATTGCGGTGGCCATCTTAATATCGATCTGTGCGGAGGAGACTGTGGGAGTCAGACGGAGGTGTCAAATGTACGGACCCTTTTAATCACAGGATGGAGGGTCACTGTGAATATTAATTCATGAACCACTGTGCATAGTGACTCGCCCCCAGGGCCGTGGGGCACTCGGAAGCCGGGCCTCTGGTTGCCGGGGGATATCACGGTGGCTGGCGCAGTCCGTGGTCCAGGGCGGTCACTCAAAGGGGGGGGGAATGCTTATAGGGGAAATTGTCGTGACGCCACCTGTGGATTCTGGTAAGAGGTTACCAGCGCTGCGACAGTCCACTGAGGCTGATGTTAGGGGCAGCTATGATGGGACGGCTCCCCACAGGTAGAGCAGGCCTCAGGGCAGTGTGGAGGTGTAGAAAGATGGTGGAAGCAGGAGGGAGATGGCAGGACGGTTCCAGAGGAAGTACAGGCACACACACAAGGGTAAACTTCAATACCTTTACTGGTGGTGATGCAGGTACGGTCCAGGGCTTGTGGGGGCCCCGGGGGGATGCTGCGGGCTTGTGGGGGCCCTAAGGGGATGCTGCGGGCTTGTGGGGCCCTGGGGGGGATTCTGCGGGATTGTGGGGCCCTGGAGGTGATGCTGTGGGCTTGTGGGTGCTCTGGGGGGGATGCTGCAGGCTTGTGGGGTCTATGGGGGGGATGCTGCAGGCATGTGGGGGCTCTGGGGGGGGTGATGCAGGCTTGAGGGGGGCCCTGGGGGGATGCAGCCGGCTTGTGGGGGCCCCGGGGAGGATGCAGCGGGCTTATGGGGCCTCTGTATGAGGTCCAGCCTGCATATGGCATTACATGGGGACCAGGCAGTATTCTCTATGGTGAATTATATGGGATCCAGTATTTTGTATGGAGCATTATATAGGGCTCATAATACTGTATGGAGGACTTAGTGGTGCCATAACACTGTATGGAGGACTATACTGTCCGGTCTGCACTGTGCGCTGTGAGGATTCACCGGTTTCTGAGCTATTGTAGAATTTACAAAAGATATCACTCATGAAATGTAAGAAGTCAGTGACATTTTTGGCATTGTACTATATCTATATCTATAATTTCTCTGCTGTATCTGTGCATCATGAATGGTTGGATGTGTTAAAGGGGCCACTGAGACTCTTTCGCCCGGGGCCCACGAAAACCTGGAGGAGGGAGCATCATGTGACACTCCCTCTCCCATCATTCCTCCTCTGCGTCTGACGCAGCAGCATGATGACGCGCCACGCTGTGTCAGACAGTGGAGCTGGCAGCTGCTGAGGTGATCAGCTGCAGAGACTGAAGCAGCGGGGAACGAGGAGCGGTAAGTATGTATTTATTTATAAATCAGTGTGTACTGATAATACTGGAGGACTGGAGCTGCATTTTACCCTACGGGTGGGGGGGGCTGCATTTTACCCTATGGGGGGCTGCATTATACTGCGTACAGGACCATGGGGGAATGCATTATACTGAGTGGAGAACCATGGCGAGTGTCTTAAGGCCCCGTCACACTAAGCGATGCAGCAGCGATCCCGACAACGATACGACCTGTCAGGGATCGTTGCTGCATCGCTAATACATCGCTGGTGAGCTGTCAAACAGGCAGGCTCACCAGCGATCAGGGGAGCAGCGATATCGTGGAAAGAATCGTTCCACGATGTCCTGCTCCTGTTACCAGCCTGCTGCTTAAGCAGGAGCAGGCTGGTAACTATGGTAAACATCGGGTTACTAAGTGCGCGTGTGCCCCTAGTAACCCGCTGTTTATCATGGATACGACTCTGCTAAGGTGAACGGTAGCCTCCGCGCACCGTAGCAGAGTGGTATCCATGGTAAACAGCGGGTTACTAAGTGCGCGCGTGCCCCTAGTAACCCGATGTTTACCATGGTTACCAGCCAGATCGTTGGTCCCCCTGGTCACACACAGCGATGTGTGCTGGCCAGCGGGAGGCCAAGGACCAAAAAATGGTCCAGGACACTTTGCAGCGATCAGCAACCTCACAGCAGGGGCCTGATCATTGCAAAGTGTCACACATAGCGACATCGCTGGTGAGGTCGCTGGTGAGTCACCAAAACCGTGACACAGCAGCGATCTCGCTAGCGATATCGCTATGTGAGACGGGGGCTTTATACTGTGTGGAGGACCATGGGGGAGTACATTGTACAGTGTGGAGGACCATGGGGGAGTGCATTGTACTGTGTGGAGGACCATGGGGGAGTACATTGTACAGTGTGGAGGACCATGGGGGAGTGCATTGTACTGTGTGGAGGACCATGGGGGAGTGCATTGTACTGTGTGGACCATGGGGGAGTGCATGGTACTGTGTGGAGGACCATGGGGGAGTGCATTATACTGTGTGGAGGACCACGGGGAGTGCATTGTACTGTGTGGAGGACCACGAGGGAGTGCATTATACTGCGTGGCGGACCACGTGGGAGTGCATTATACTGCGTGGAGGACCACGAGGGAGTGCATTATACTGCGTGGAGGACCATGGCGAGTGCCTTATACTGTGTGGAGAACCATGGCGAGAGTCTTATACTGAGTGCATTATACTCTATGGAGTGTGGAGAGGTGTGGGGCAGTTGGGGGATCATACTTTACCCTGGGAGTTGAGGTCGGGTACAGTAGGGTCATTATACTGCGCATATGGAGGAATTCACCATGGGGGTATCATACCGTGTTTGGGGGGCACTTTTGTTGGCACCACACTTTATGGGCAATGAAAAAGGGATCTAGGACTTCAGCAGGAGGAAAATTACTATGTAAAGGCTGGAAGGTTGTGAGATCTGATCTTCTGCGACCCCGACAATTATTTATATTTTTGTTGCTGGGGGGGGGGGTGCCCAATTAGAACTTCTGCGTCCTATGTACGCCCCTGATTATACCAAATCCTCAGCTGTGCTGGTACTAAGGATATGGACACTCAGACATTTTGGGCTAAATATATACATACAAATATTTTTTCAATAATGTTTCATAAACAATTTGGCTTTTTTATTTCCTTTGCATTGCTAGTTGCAGAATGAGCTCACTGAGAATTTATCAGTGAGCTCATTCTGACCTTCTCTGTGCTGATTATGTTCACAGACCAGCATGAAAGTTGGGCTGATCTCTGATGCAGTCATAAATCATCGCAGAAATAAAAGCGCTGGAAACTCCACATCATAAGGAGCTCACTGACTGAATCTCAAGTTAACTCATTCTGAAGCCATCAATGTGCTGCTGGGAAACAATAAGCTGGTAAAGGCCGAACAGAGCAAATGTTACATGAAGCAAAATAGTAAAAAGTATTTTTAGAGCAATATACATGTATTTAAAGGGATTGTCCGGTGTGAAGCTGAAGGCCTGCAGTCATCTGTGTGACTCTCTGTGACTGCAGACTTGTAATCCTCACATCATGTAGACTGCGCGCTGCCAGCATTATTCTCAGCCCAGAGATGGCAGAAGCCCCTGTATCATGTGTACAGGAATTATGCCCCCTCTCCCTGAGGAGCAGCAGTGCCTCGTCCTCCAGATACATGAGGGTCCCATCGAGGAGATCCGCATGTACCGGCCATGATGTCATCTCCATGGATACGGCATCAATGTGCAGAGCAGAAGACCCCTGTAAGGGAGAGCTCAGACGTGGGGGGATTGATGTGGATGTGAGGAGCAGATCCCCCCATATTCACAGATTATCGCACAATACATGTGGCCTTGCACAGGAAAAACTGTGAGGAAAGAAGAAATCAGATTTCTTACAATATAGAATAATGTCCTCCTGCCCTCGCTCATGTCCAGTATTATTTATCCCCTGACCTTTAGGGTGGGGAACCCCTCCTGAGCCCCCTCCATTATATAGGAGCCATATATCTGCTCCATTACTGGCAGAAGGTAAGGAGCCAATCACACTGCACGGCTTCTACTTCCTGCTCTAAGCCCCGCCCACCTGCCTTCCCTTGAGATCTCCATGACAACCCTTGTGTGACTACAGTGACAGGCCACGCCCCCGAGGATTCTGATCAGTGCGGATGTCTCCATATTGCTGAGGACTGTGAGCGGCTGATGGGCGGAGCCAGCAGCGATGTGAGGGGCGGAGCCAGCAGCGATACGAGGGGTGGAGCCAGCAGCGACATGAGGGGCGGAGCCAGCAGCGACATGAGGAGCGCTCACAGCACTGACAGGAGCAGGTGTGTGTGCAGCCCGTTCCTCTGTTGTGGGTGTTGTGTTGTGTGAGCTTCGCCGTGTATATATTATACACATATATATATATATATATACATACACAGTTGAAATCAGAAGTTTCCATACACTGTATAAATAGACACATCTGCAGGTTTTTCTCAATATCTGACATGAAATCAGAATAAACCTTTCCCATTTTAGGTCAATTAGGATTACCATCATTTTTAATATTTGCCAAATGCCAGAATAATGAGCGTCTCTTGTAGGGGGCATTAAAAGAGTCTTGTTATACCACTCTGACCTCCACGTGTCTTGTAAGGGGCATTAAAACCGTCTTGTTATACCACTCTGACCTCCACGTGTCTTGTAAGGGGCAATAAAACCGTCTTGTTATACCACTCTGACCTCCACGTGTCTTGTAAAGGGCATTAAAACCGTCTTGTTATACCACTCTGACCTCCACGTCTCTTCAGAGGGGCATTAAAACCGTCTTGTTATACCACTCTGACCTCCACGTCTCTTCTGAGGGGAATTAAAACCATCTTGTTATACCACTCTGACCTCCACGTCTCTTGTAAGGGGCATTAAAACCGTCTTGTTATACCACTCTGACCTCCACGTCTCTTCTGAGGGGCATTAAAAGCGTCTTGTTATACCACTCTGACCTCCACGTGTCTTGTAAGGGGCATTAAAACTGTCTTGTTATGCCACTCTGACCTCCACGTCTCTTGTGAGGGGCATTAAAAGCGTCTTGTTAAGCTACTGGGATCTCCACGACTCTTCAAACGGGCATTGCATTTCCTCATAATTTTTGGAAGCTTTTGCTTGGAAGGCATAAGCAAATACTATGGGAGACCCACTCCCCAATAATGGGAATAATGTTTTTAAGATGCTGTACTGTATGGCTCTTATAAGGGGCATTAAAACCGTCTTGTTAAGCTACTGTGACCTCCACGTCTCTTCAAAGGGGCATTAAAAGCGTCTTCTTAAGCCACTCTGAACTCCACAGCTCTTCCAAGGGGCATTGAAATGTTGTTTTTAATTACCTTACCTCTAATCTCCACGACTCTTCCAACGGACATTGCATTTCCTCCTAATTTTAGTCAGCTTTTGCTTTTCAATGCAAAGGTGAAAACTAAGGGAGACACACTCCCCAATAATGGGTAGAAGGTTTTTAGTACGCTGTAATCCACGTCTGTTTCCAGGGGCATTGCAGTTCCTTATAATTTTTGGAAAGCCTTCCATCCACTGCTTAGGCCAACAGTGCACAGGAGACCCAGTTGCCATAAATGGAAAAAAAGGTTTAGTTAAGGCCCTCTGACCTCCATGTCATTTCCAAGGGGCATTGGAGTGCCTCAAAAGTTTTGGTAGGCATTGCACTCACTGTATGCCCTATAACTGTGTAGCCAAACCGCTCCTTTTGTTACAGAAACATATCCTACAAGACATATGTGGTTGACTGGCCTGATATTGATGTGAATGGTCCCTGTTCCTCCTGCTCTTTCTCCTTTGCCACTACCTCATCCATCATTTATCACTTGAAGCTTTGTTTTAACGAGAGTCATAGAACTTGGATAGTAGCAGGAAAACATCCAGCAATCCTCGGAGGAGGTAGGATATGCGCCAAAACGCTGACCACCTCAGGCCTAGCCGCTACTACATACATGCGCTTGCATTCCTTGAAAACAAAGCAGATGCTAACTTCTATCATCCTCATCATGCTCCTCACCTTGGCACTCTCAACTCCCCTGATAGAGAAGCCAGGGCCCACCGGAGAAGTCGGGTTCTTTGGTGGGCTCGTCCAATGCTGCCCTAAAGCAGGCCAGTCTAAGAAAAGTGTGTGGGGATGTTCCGCGGAGAAATCGGGGCGGCTTGGAACCGTTTATGGACACCTGGCCGCGGGGCGGCTGGGGACCGAGTGTGGACACCCGGCCGCCCCCTGGCGGCTGGGGACCGAGCATGGACACCCGGCCGCCGGGCGGCTGGGGACTGAGTATCGATACCTCGCTGCCGAAGCCACCATGAGGTAGTGGCCAGCTCTGGCCTCCACATGCCTAAAACGCCCAATTTCAAGTGCACGCATGCTAGCAGTATGGTATTGCAGCCTCGGGGTGGGTTGGTGGCAGGTTGCACACTTATGCTTGCATTCCAACAAAACAAAGCAGATGCTAACTTCTATCATCATCATGCTCCTCACCTTGGCATTCTCACCTCCCCTGATGGAGTCGGGTTCTCTAGTGGGCTCGTCCAATGCTGCCCTAAAGCAGGCCAGTCTAAGAAAAGTGTGTGGGGATGTTCCGCGGAGAAATCGGGGTGGCTGGGGACCGTCTATGGACACCCCGCCGCCCCCAGGCGGCTGGGGACCAGGTGTGGACACCCGGCCGCCGGGCGGCTGGGGACTGAGTATGGATACCTCGCTGCCGAAGCAGCCATGAGGTAGTGGCCAGCTTCGGCCTCCTCAAAACTAAAAGGCCCAATTTCAAGTGCAAGCTAGCAGTATGGTATTGCAGCCTGGGGGTGGGTGGGTGGTTGGCTGCATATTTGCGCTTGCATTGCAAGGAATGGGGGAGGTACAATTGAACACTGCCCTGGGACAAGGACTTGCACGGGGATAGTTGCAAGTCTGCATCTTCTGATGCGGCAAGGATCACTTCTGATGGGCACACTTTTAGGCAGTGACCTGGGAGTCAGAGATGCTTCCCCATGCTGTTCCCATGTCTTTTCAGCAGTGTATGCATGTGTCACACAGCACATGGCCAGATAAGGTTGTAAAATGTTAAAATGACATTTCCCGGTGAATGCATTTGTCACAGTTGAAAGCAATACAAACGTGCAAAAACGCCTAAAAAATGCTACTTGTGAACATAGACCAAGGTGTGGAGGAGTATTTTTGTTTTTGGTTATTTATTTTACCTTATACACAAGTCTTTACCCTGGAAAAGAAATTCCTTAACAGATTTCACAGGAAAAAAGTTTCACTTTCGTTTTTGAACATTTTCTTATGAGCCTGTAAAAGTGGCTTAATACCTCTGACCACGTTGTTGACAACAGTGACCTGGGGGTCAGAAATGCTTCCTGGGGCGATCCCCATGCTGTCCCCATGTCATCTGAGCACTGTCACTATCATTTTGGGCACTTTTTAGGCTTTCTACAGACTGCCGGGGGTGCCTCCGCAAAAATGCTCGGGTCTCCCATAGACTAACATGGGCTCGTTGCTCAGGTCGAGCACCCGAGTATCACGGCGAGCTTGGGCCGAGCTTCGAGCACCCGAGCATTTTAGTGCTCGCTCAACACTATTTATAATGGGAGCACAAGCTAGTGACTGATTTATATTCTCAGTGGAGCAGACTTCATTGCGGTGAATGATATACTCATGGGCACAGTGTGGCACATATTTGCATTTGGTGGCACAGTGGGCGGCATTATTTATTTAAGTCGCTTATATTTGTAACATTTTTGTTTTTCAGGAGTGCGGTGATCTGCTGAAAAGTGCGGAGCAGCCGAAACCTGGACAGCAAACTGCAAAGACGAATCATGGCGGGAAGTCGTCACGAAAGACTGGACTAGGTAAAGAAGAGAAGAAAGAGAGCGACTGCAGTGTATAAACTGGAGGGTTAGGTGGGGCCCATTATATTATAATAAATCTATGTGGGGCCCATTATATTATAATAAATCTATGTGGGGCCCATTATATTATAATAAATCTATGTGGGGCCCATTATATTATAATAAATCTATGTGGGGCCCATTATATTATAATAAATCTATGTGGGGCCCATTATATTATAATAAAGCTATGTGGGGCCCATTATATTAAAGGGAAAGCTATGTGCGGCCCATTATATTAAAGAGAAAGCTATGTGGGGCCCATTTTATTAAAGAGAAAGCTATGTGGGGCCCATTATATTAAAGAGAAAGCTATGTGGGGCCCATTATATTAAAGGGAAAGCTATGTGGGGCCCATTATATTAAAGAGAAAGCTATGTGGGGCCCATTATATTAAAGGGAAAGCTATGTGGGGCCCATTATATTAAAGAAAAAGCTATGTGGGGCCCATTATATTAAAGAAAAAGCTATGTGGGGCCCATTATATTAAAGGGAAAGCTATGTGGGCCCATTATATTAAAGGGAAAGCTATGTGGGGCCCATTATATTAAAGGGAAAGCTATGTGGGGCCCATTATATTAAAGAGAAAGCTATGTGGGGCCCATTATATTAAAGGGAAAGCTATGTGGGGCCCATTATATTAAAGGGAAAGCTATGTGGGGCCCGTTATCTTAAAGGGACATCTACGTAGGGCCCATTATATTAAATGGATGGCTATGTGGGGCCCATTATATTAAAGAGAAAGCTATGTGGGGCCCATTATATTAAAGAGAAAGCTATGTGGGGCCCATTATATTAAAGAGAAAGCTATGTGGGGCCCATTATATTAAAGGGAAAGCTATGTGGGGCCCATTATATTAAAGAGAAAGCTATGTGGGGCCCATTATATTAAAGGGAAAGCTATGTGGGGCCCATTATATGATAATAAAATCTATGTGGGGCCCATTATATTAAAGGGAAAGCTATGTGGGGCCCATTATATAATAATAAAATCTATGTGGGGCCCATTATATTAAAGGGAAAGCTATGTGGGGCCCGTTATCTTAAAGGGACATCTACGTATATGATAAATTCTATATGGGGCCCATGATATTTAATGGAAGGCTATGTGAGGCCCATTATATTAAATAGAGAGCTATGTGGGGACCAATACATTAAAAAGAAAGCTATATTGGGGCCCACTATGTTATCTGGAAGGTTTTGTGGGGCCCTCTGTATTAAATTGAGGGCTATGTGAGGCCTATTAAATTAAATGGAAAGCGTTGCGGGGCCCATAATATTATATGGAGGGCTATGTGAGGCGCATTTATCAAATAAAGGGCTATGTAGCGCCAATTATATTAAATGGAAGCCTGTGTTTTGTCCATTATATTAAATAGAGATGTATCTTGGCTCCATTATAATAAATGGAAGGCAATGTGGGGACCATTATATTAAATGGAGGGTTATGTGGGGCCCATTATATTAAATGGAAGCCTATATGGAGCCCAGTAAATTAAATGTAAAGCTATGTGGGGCCCAATATTTTAAATGGAAGGTTAAGTGGGGCCAATTGTATTAAATAGAGGGCTATGTGGTGCCCAATATAAAACATGGAAGGCTTTTTGGTGCCCATTATATTAAATAGAGGGATATTTTGGCCCCATTTTATTAAATGGAAGGCTATGTCAGGTCCAATATATTAAATGGAGTCCAGTGCGGCCTATTATATTAAATTGACGGTTATGTGGGGTTCAATAAATTAAATGAAAAGCTATGTGGAGCCCAATAAATTAAATTATAGTACATGGAAGGCAATGTGCGGCTCATTATACTATATAGAGGGCTATGTGGGGGCCATTATACTTTATAGAATTCTATGTGGGGGTCCATTATACTTTTGCCAATGGCAAATTGTGTGTTCCGGTGGCACTCCAAAGTTAAAGGGTGTGCTCCGGTGGCACTCCAACGTCATAGGGTGTGCTCTGGTGGCACACCAATGGCAAAAAGGCCAAAGAGTAGACTCTGGTGGCAGACTGAGCAGCCCTAGAGTGCGCCCCAGTGATAAGCAATAAGGCCAAAGAATGTACCCTGGTGGTAGGCTAAAAAGCCCTAGAGTGCGCCCCAGTGGTAAGCAATAAGACCAAAAAGTGCACCCCGGTGGCAGGCTAAAAAAGCCTAAAATGAGTGCCCCGGTGGTAAGCAAAATGGTCAGAGTGTACCCCGGTCGCAGTTAAAAAGCCCAAGTTGGGTGCCCCGGTGATAAGCTAAAAGGCCAAAGAGTGCACCCCGGTGGAAGCTAAAAAGCCCAAGATGGGTGCCCCGGTGGTAAGCAAAAAAGGTCACATATTGGGCCCCTCTGGTAGGCCTACGGGAAATAGAGTTCTCCGATGGCACACCAACGGTAAAGGGTGTGCCCGATGGTACTCCAATGGTAAAGGGTGTGCTTCAGTGGCATGCCAGTGGCAAAAAGTGTACTCCGGTGGCATGCTAATGGTGAAAGGTGTGCTCTGTTAGCACCCCAACTGTAAAGAGTGTGTTCCAGTGGCACCCCAGCAGCCAATGGTGTACTTCGGTGGCAGATCATCGGGAAATGGTGTGATATGTAAGGCTCATCATAACAAAAGGGAGGGCTATGTGGGACCCATTATTTTATATGGAAAGCAAGGTGGGGCCCATTATATTAATTAGGGGCTTATGTGGGGCTCTTTATATTAAATAAAAACATATGTGGGTCCCATTAAATAAAATGGAAGGCTATGTGGACCCCATTAAATTAAATGGAAGGCTATGTGGACCCCATTAAATTAAATGGAAGGCTATGTGGGGCCCATTATATTAAATGGAAGCCTATATGGGGCCCAATAAATTAAATGAAAAGCTACAGTATGTACAGCAATAATAAAAATGGTAATAATACAGGGTGGGCTATTTATATGGATACACCTAAATTAAATGGGAATGGTTGGTGATGTCAACTTCCTGTTTATGGCACATTAGTATATGGGAGGGGGAAACTTTTCCAGATGGGTGGTGACTATGGTGGCCATTTTGAAGTCGGCCATTTTGGATCTAACTTTATTTTTTTCAATGGGAAGAGGGTGATGTGACACATCAAACTCATTGAGAATTTCATAAGAAAATACAATGGTGTGCTTGGTTTTAACATAACTTTATTCTTTCATGAATTTTTTACAAGTTTATGACCACTTATAAAATGTGTTTAAAGTGCTGCCCATTGTGTTGGATTGTCAATGCAACCCTCTTCTCCCACTCTTGACACACTGATACCAACACCGCAGAAGAAATGCTAGCACAGGCTTTCAGTATCCGTTGTTTCAGATGCTGAAAGGTTATATGGGGCCTATTAAAATAAATGGAAGACTATGCAGGACCTCTTGTAATAACTAGAAGGCAATTTGTGGCCCATTATATTAAACTAGATGGTGGCCCGATTCTAACTCATCGGGTATTCTAGAATATGTATGCGGCCGGCCGCGACCAATCAGCGAACCGTGTTAGTGAGGACCGGAGAGCATGTTTAAATTTGGCGCCAAAACCGGTGATTGGTCACGGCTGGCGGCCGCGACCAATCAGCGAATCGTATTAGTGAGAACCGGGGAGCGGGTACTTCCACTGTGAGCAGCCGGGAGAAGACCGGCTGCTCGCAGCAGAAGTATCCCAACCGGCGGCGCCGCTCCCCGGTCCTCCCTTCACACTTGCCGTCGGGAGATCAGCGGCCCTAGCCGCTGATCTAGCGACGGTAGCCGCATGGAGGTCAGCGGCGCCGCAGGTCGGGGTTCTTCTGCTGCAAGCAGCCGGGAGATGACCGGCTGCATCGCCACTGACCTCTGTGCAGAGCGGTGTTTAAATTTGGAGCCAATATCGCTGATTGGTCGTGGCCGCCGAATCGTATTAGTGAGGACAGGGGAGCGGCGCTGCCTGTGCGGGTACTTCCACTGCGAGCAGCCGGGAAATGACCGGCTGCTCGCAGCAGAAGTATCCGGACCGGTGGCGCCGCTCCCCGGTCCTCCCTTCACACTTTCCGTCGGAAGATCAGCGGCCCTAACCGCTGATCTCCCGACGGTAGCCGCATGGAGGTCAGCGGCGCCGCTGGTCGGGGTACTTCTGCTGCGAGCAACCGGGAGTTGACCGGCTAGCGCCGGTCATCTCCCGGCTACATCGCCACTGACCTCCGTGCGGCAGATGAGCTAATGGCCGCCATCTTTTTCTGAAATCCCACGTCGCTGATTGACCACGGTCGGACCAATCAGCGACGCAGGACTTCCTGGACAGAAGGACAGACAGACAGACATGATAAGACGATTATATATATTAAATGTAAGGTTATGTAGGGCCCAATATATTCAATGAAAAACTATATGGGCCCATTATATAAAAGAAAAAGCTAAGTGTGGCCCATTTTATTAAATGGATGATGGCGTGCTCCCTTGGCAAGCCAGCGGGAAAGTGGCGTGCTTCCGGTGGCAAGCCAGCGGGACAGTGGCGTGCTCCGGTGGCAAGCCAGCGGGAAAGTGGCGTGCTCTGGTGGCAAGCCAGCGGGAAAGTGGCGTGCTCCGGTGGCAAGCCAGCGGGAAAGTGGCGTGCTGCGGTGACAAGCCAACGGGAAAGTGGCGTGCTCCGGTGGCAAGCCAACGGGAAAGTGGCGTGCTCCGGTGGCAAGCCAACGGGAAAGTGGCGTGCTCCGGTGGCAAGCCAACGGGACAGTGGCGTGCTCCGGTGGCAAGCCAACGGGACAGTGGCGTGCTCCGGTGGCAAGCCAACGGGACAGTGGCGTGCTCCGGTGGCAAGCCAACGGGACAGTAGCGTGCTCCGGTGGCAAGCCAACGGGAAAGTGGCGTGCTCCGGTGGCAAGCCAACGGAAGAGTGGCGTGCTCCGGTGGCAAGCCAACAGAAAAGTGGCGTGCTCCGGTGGCAAGCCAACGGGAAAGTGGCGTGCTCCGGTGGCAAGCCAACGGGACTGTGGCGTGCTCCGGTGGCAAGCCAACGGGACTGTGGCGTGCTCCGGTGGCAAGCCAACGGGACTGTGGCGTGCTCCGGTGGCAAGCCAACGGGACTGTGGCGGGCTCCGGTGGCAAGCCAACGGGACAGTGGCGTGCTCCGGTGGCAAGCCAACGGGAAAGTGGCGTGCTCCGGTGGCAAGCCAACGGGAAAGTGGCGTGCTCCGGTGGCAAGCCAACGGGAAAGTGGCGTGCTCCGGTGGCAAGCCAACGGGAAAGTGGCGTGCTCCGGTGGCAAGCCAACGGGAAAGTGGCGTGCTCCGGTGGCAAGCCAACGGGAAAGTGGCGTGCTCCGGTGGCAAGCCAACGGGAAAGTGGCGTGCTCCGGTGGCAAGCCAACGGGAAAGTGGCGTGCTCCGATGGCAAGCCAATGGGAAAGTGGCGTGCTTCGGTGGCAAGCCAACGGGAAAGTGGCGTGCTCCGGTGGCAAGCCAACGGGAAAGTGGCGTGCTCCGGTGGCAAGCCAACGGGAAAGTGGCGTGCTCCTGTGGCAAGCCAACGGGAAAGTGGCGTGCTCCGGTGGCAAGCCAACGGGAAAGTGGCGTGCTCCGGTGGCAAGCCAACGGGACTGTGGCGTGCTCCGGTGGCAAGCCAACGGGAAAGTGGCGTGCTCCGGTGGCAAAACAACGGGAAAGTGGCGTGCTCCGGTGGCAAGCCAACGGGAAAGTGGCGTGCTCCGGTGGCAAGCCAACGGGAAAGTGGCGTGCTCCGGTGAAAAGCCAACGGGAATGTGGCGTGCTCCGGTGGCAAGCCAACGGGACAGTGGCGTGCTCCGGTGGCAAGCCAACGGGACAGTGGCGTGCTCCGGTGGCAAGCCAACGGGACAGTGGCGTGCTCCGGTGGCAAGCCAACGGGACAGTGGCGTGCTCCGGTGGCAAGCCAACGGGACAGTGGCGTGCTCCGGTGGCAAGCCAACGGGAAAGTGGCGTGCTCCGGTGGCAAGCCAACGGAAGAGTGGCGTGCTCCGGTGGCAAGCCAACGGAAAAGTGGCGTGCTCCGGTGGCAAGCCAACAGGAAAGTGGCGTGCTCCGGTGGCAAGCCAACGGGACTGTGGCGTGCTCCGGTGGCAAGCCAACGGGACTGTGGCGTGCTCCGGTGGCAAGCCAACGGGACTGTGGCGTGCTCCGGTGGCAAGCCAACGGGACTGTGGCGGGCTCCGGTGGCAAGCCAACGGGACAGTGGCGTGCTCCGGTGGCAAGCCAACGGGAAAGTGGAGTGCTCCGGTGGCAAGCCAACGGGAAAGTGGCGTGCTCCGGTGGCAAGCCAACGGGAAAGTGGCGTGCTCCGGTGGCAAGCCAACGGGAAAGTGGCGTGCTCCGGTGGCAAGCCAACGGGAAAGTGGCGTGCTCCGGTGGCAAGCCAACGGGAAAGTGGCGTGCTCCGGTGGCAAGCCAACGGGAAAGTGGCGTGCTCCGGTGGCAAGCCAACGGGAAAGTGGCGTGCTTCGGTGGCAAGCCAACGGGAAAGTGGCGTGCTCCGGTGGCAAGCCAACGGGAAAGTGCCGTGCTCCGTTGGCAAGCCAGCGGGAAAGTGGCGTGCTCCGGTGGCAAGCCAACGGGACTGTGGCGTGCTCCGGTGGCAAGCCAACGGGACTGTGGCGTGCTCCGGTGGCAAGCCAACGGGACTGTGGCGTGCTCCGGTGGCAAGCCAACGGGACTGTGGCGGGCTCCGGTGGCAAGCCAACGGGACAGTGGCGTGCTCCGGTGGCAAGCCAACGGGAAAGTGGCGTGCTCCGGTGGCAAGCCAACGGGAAAGTGGCGTGCTCCGGTGGCAAGCCAACGGGAAAGTGGCGTGCTCCGGTGGCAAGCCAACGGAAAAGTGGCGTGCTCCGGTGGCAAGCCAACGGGAAAGTGGCGTGCTCCGGTGGCAAGCCAACGGAAAAGTGGCGTGCTCCGGTGGCAAGCCAACGGGATAGTGGCGTGCTCCGGTGGCAAGCCAACGGGAAAGTGGCGTGCTCCGATGGCAAGCCAACGGGAAAGTGGCGTGCTTCGGTGGCAAGCCAACGGGAAAGTGGCGTTCTCCGGTGGCAAGCCAACGGGAAAGTGGCGTGCTCCGGTGGCAAGCCAGCGGGACTGTGGCGTGCTCCGGTGGCAAGCCAGCGGGACTGTGGCGTGCTTCGGTGGCAAGCCAGCGGGAAAGTGGTGTGCTCCGGTGGCAAGCCAACGGGAAAGTGGCGTGCTCCGGTGGCAAGCCAACGGGAAAGTGGCGTGCTCCGGTGGCAAGCCAACGGGAAAGTGGCGTGCTCCGGTGGCAAGCCAACGAGACTGTGGCGTGCTCCGGTGGCAAGCCAACGGGACTGTGGCGTGCTTCGGTGGCAAGCCAGCGGGAAAGTGGCGTGCTCCGGTGGAAAGCCAACGGGAAAGTGGCGTGCTCCGGTGGCAAGCCAACGGGAAAGTGGCGTGCTCCGGTGGCAAGCCAACGGGAAAGTGGCGTGCTCCGGTGGCAAGCCAACGGAAAAGTGGCGTGCTCCGGTGGCAAGCCAACGGGAAAGTGGCGTGCTCCGGTGGCAAGCCAACGGGAAAGTGGCGTGCTCCGGTGGCAAGCCAACGGGAAAGTGGCGTGCTCCGGTGGCAAGCCAACGGGAAAGTGGCGTGCTCCGGTGGCAAGCCAACGGGAAAGTGGCGTGCTCCGGTGGCAAGCCAACGGGAAAGTGGCGTGCTCCGGTGGCAAGCCAACGGGAAAGTGGCGTGCTCCGGTGGCAAGCCAACGGGAAAGTGGCGTGCTCCGGTGGCAAGCCAACGGGAAAGTGGCGTGCTCCGGTGGCAAGCCAACGGGAAAGTGGCGTGCTCCGGTGGCAAGCCAACGGGACTGTGGCGTGCTCCGGTGGCAAGCCAACGGGACTGTGTCGTGCTTCGGTGGCAAGCCACCGGGAAAGTCGCGTGCTCCGGTGGCAAGCCATCGGGAAAGTGGCGTGCTCCGGTGGCAAGCCAACGGGAAAGTGGCGTGCTCCGGTGGCAAGCCAACGGGAAAGTGGCTTGCTCCGGTGGCAAGCCAACGGGAAAGTGGCGTGCTCCGGTGGAAGCCAACGGGAAAAGGTGTGCTCCGGTGGCATGCTAATGGTAAAGGTGTGCTCCAGTGGCATTCTAACGGTAAAGGTGTGCTGCGGTCACATGCTAATGGTAAAGGTGTGCTCCGGTGGCATGCTAACGGGAATAGGTGTGCCCGGTGGCATACTAACGGGAAAAGGTGTGCTACGGTGGCATGCTAGCGGGAAATGGTGTGCTTCGGTGGCATGATAACGAGAAATGGGGTACTCCTTTGGCACCACAATGGTCAAGGGACTTGGAAATGTCACATGTGAAGTCATACTCGCATAGTGTCTGTTGTTGCAGGGATCAAAAGAGCGACCCGGTGGAACAAGATGTGGACACTGTGCGACAGATGGTGGTTTAAGGACAGCAAACAGCAAAATAAGACCAAGCAACAGCAAGAAAACAATCCAAGAATTACTGCAGCAGACAAGTAAGTGATTGTGATTCTTTTAAACGGTGATGTATGATCAGATGAAGTGGAATGCAGTAAGTTTGGAAATATGATTAACATGTTAATAAAGTGTCTGAAATGTATGAGCGAGAAAGAGAAAAAGGTGGATTGTTACAGGGGGACAGCTGAGAGTAGGGAGTTGCAGAGAAAGTCCTTGTGACAGGTTTAGGATGTATACGGCGGTTTATTGCCTCCTCCACATACAAAGGCAGGAGATGAGACTATCAAACTATTGAACTTGGAGTTGTCAGTAATGTTGGAGGTGAAATTAATAAAGCAAGTAAAATGGGAAAGAAAAAAAGGGGTTGTATGTTTGCCTGGTCAGAGGGATGTTTGCCTGGTCATGGGGATGTTTGTCTGGTCAGGGGGATGTTTGCCTGGTCAGGGGGATGTTTGCCTGGTCAGGGGGATGTTTGCCTGGTCAGGGGGATGGTTGCCTGGTCAGGAGGATGTTTGCCTGGTCATGGGGATGTTTGTCTGGTCAGGGGGATGTTTGCCTGGTCAGAGGGATGTTTGCCTGGTCAGGGGGATGTTTGCCTGGTCAGGGGGATGGTTGCCTGGTCAGGAGGATGTTTGTCTGGTCAGGTGGATGTTTGTCTGGTCAGAGGGATGTTTGTCTGGTCAGAGTGATGTTTGTCTGGTCAGAGGGATGTTTGCTTCACGTTGGGGAAGAGGGAAAGGACTGAATGATCCGGCACCTGTCCTATCCACAGGATGGTCAGCTAGTGCCGCCATTGGGAAAGAGCTGACCTAGTGTCACTATCAATCATCAGAGTCTGCAGTACAACTGATTAGGGGTCCAGCAGGGGGGCGCTGATGACACAGGTGGACCTTGGGGTGGTTTTCCGGTTGCGGACGCTGCACCTAGAGGGTTTTCTTCATGTAATTATCCTCCTCACATTGCAGACTTGTGAACTTTATAAATTTTCTTCATTTGCTTATTTTCTTCCTTCTCTCCCAAACACGTTGCTGAAGTGCTGTCTCACCCCCACTGCCCCCATCCAGAAGCTTCTTGTAGCTGCTGTTCAGTGAGATTTGTCCTCTATATACCAGCAGTCTGTGTATGGGCCTGTCTCTGTCTGATCCTCTCTGCTCTCCACCCCTGCACTCAGACATGGGAAACCCTGTACTCGGATTACTTCACATCTTGGTGAACAACAGCTGAAAGGACCCTATAAAGGAGCCTGTACCAGGCAGGTGACAGCGGTGCACCATTGTGCTTATGGGGGCAATCGGGCGGTGGAGTCAGAAATTGGGGAATACTTGGGTGCTCTCTGGACGGACAATATTAGTGCTGCAGTAATTTCCCACAAGTTTTTGCACAGAGCGGTCACTAATATAGAATAAAGTAAAACAATTGTGCTCTGTAAATAATGGCTGTGCTTTGCTACAAATGCTTCATGTTCGCAGGAGGTTTTTTTTTCTTTAATAAATTTTATTTAGTTTATAATTGATTTTTTCTCTTTCTGCTAGATATCAGGACATGATAGAGGCCGTACGGGACTGGTATAAGAAGTTCTTGGCTGAGAAGGAAAGAAGCTTCATTCCTCCATGAGCTGCAGTTCTTTGTGTCCAGTCGGGAGCTCTATTAGTAAGTAGATTTTATCACCGGCGCAGACATTTCCGGGAAGGTTCCAATTGGCCAAATACAAGACGTTCATTAAACTCTTCATTTGAAATAAACGTCTGGTTATCATCCACAATACTTAATACCGATCACTTGTCACAAATTTGTACATTTTTTACCTGTTATAAAATGCTGCTCATCCCTTGAATCTTTTCTTTTTTTTTGTCATTTTAGACAAAACATTACATATTCCTGACAAGTCCCAGGTCTTTTCACACCACTCGTTTCGCAGGTTCTTTAATACTACAGCACTTATGTTATTGGGGTCATTTTTGTGCAGTTTGCAGTTACATGATTTTTTATACATGTTTTTTTTTAGCTTTGTCTTGTTATTACATCACATTCATCTTTTTCCTCTCTTGCTTTCCTGGACTGAAGGAAACATATCTCCAAGTCACTCTGAGCTGCCGGCAGGAGAGATGGACCCTCAGGAGCCTCCTAGTCTTCAGAATCCACATGAAGGAGAAGTCCAAGAACAAGAAAGGCCTCCGACAGCAGAGCAACCTGTCCGCCAAAAAGTCCCAGAAGAAGAAGCGATGGTCCCGCAGCTCATCTGTGTTTTTCCTAAATGTGGTTTATACTTTTACTGATTGTAATTTTCTTGGTCGATACCAGATAAAGTTTTGGATGACAACTGTCTGGACTTGTGTCTTATTTTACATTTTTCCTTTTTTCTTCTTGCTTCCCCTCCTGTGAGATCTGGCTTAGGTGATAAAAGCCTTTCTCTATCCGGCATTTTTTCAGCAGGCTGGAGAAAGACTTTCTGGATGATAACTTGCCTTAGTCTCAGGTGCCCATACACTAGTTAGCTTTAGACCGGACGCTTGTCCACACAACACATCCCGACTCCCCCATATACATGAATGTGGTTATATGTGTGGGGGAGATGGCCCCATACACAGCACATGGTCGGCTGCTCCAGCAAAAATCCTTGGGTTTGACCTACCTTCCTGTAATATATATGGGGGGCCATTAGTTGGATGTTTGCAGGACCCCTCTTTGTTCGACAGCTTCCCTCCCCCACACATAGCAAGCAGTGTACATACAAGCTCCCTTCCCGCACATACAGCATATATAGCATATAAAGAAAAAACCTAGAAGTCTGAACTGAAACATAAATTGATGTGCATGCAAAATGTAAATGTATGTTCACACAAGGCCACTAGACAAAGAAAAACCAAAGACAAGCAAAATACCCAAGTAACCGGAAGTGAATGGGTAAATCGCAAAGTGCAAAAATAATAAATAATGAAGGGTATTTAGTAGTGAAGAGCGAGCACTAAAATGCTCGGGGGCTCGAAGCTCGGGCCGAGCTCGCCATGATACTCGGTTGCTCGACCTGAGCCACGAGCCCAATGTTAGTCAATGGGAGACCCGAGAATTTTCGCGGCGGCATCCCCGGCTGTCTGTTAAAAGCCTAACAAGTGCCCAAAACGATAGTGACAGTGCTAAAATGACATGGGGACAGCATGGGGATCGCCCCAGGAAGCATTTCTGACCCCCAGGTCACTGCTGTCAACAACGTGGTCAGAGGTATTAAGCCACTTTTAAGGGCTCACAATAAAACGTTCAAAAACGAAACTGAAACTGCTTTCAGTTAAGGAAGTTCCTTTCCAGGGTAAAGACTCGTGTATAAGGTAAAATAAATAACAAAAAAAAAAATACTCCTCCACACCTTGGGCTATGTTCACAAGTGGCATTTTTTATGCGTTTTTGCACTTTTGTATTGCTTCAACCGTGACAAATGCATTCACCGGGAAATGTCATTTTAACATTTTACAACCTTATCTGGCCATGTGCTGTGTGACACATGCATACAGTGCTGAAAAGACATGGGGACAGCATGGGGAAGACCCCTGGAAGCATCTCTGACTCCCCGGTCACTGCCTAAAAGTGTGCCCATCAGAAGTCATCCTTGAAGCATCAGAAGATGCAGACTTGCAATTATCCCGGTGCAAGTTCTTGTCCCAGGGTAGGGTTCAATTGTACCTCTCCCATTCCTTGCAATGCAAGCGCAAATATGCAGCCAACCACCCACCCACCCCCAGGCTGCAATACCATACTGCTTGCTTGCACTTGAAATTGGGCCTTTTAGGCATGTGGAGGCGGAATCTGGCCACCATGTCATGGCAGCGTTGGCGGCCTGGTATCCATACTCAGTCCCCAGCCGCCCAGCGGCGGGGTTTCCACACTCGGTCCCCAACCGCCAGGGAGCGGCCGGGTGTCCATACTCGGTCCCCAGCCGCCTGGGGGCAGCCGGGTGTCCATAAACGGCCCCCAGCCGCCCCTATTTCTCCTTGAAACATCCCCCCACACACTTTTCTTAGCCCGGCCTGCTTTAGGGCAGCATTGGACGAGCCCACCAGAGAACCAGACTCCTCCGGTGGGCCCTGGCTTCTCCATCAGGGGAGTTGAGAGTGACAAGGTGAGGACCATGATGATGATGATACAAGTTAGCATCTGCTTTGTTTTCTTGGAATGCAAGCAAAGTGTGCAGCCTGCCATCCACCCACCCACCGCCAGGCTGCAATACCATACTGCTTGCTTGCTTGCACTTGAAATTGGACCTTTTTAGGCACGTGGAGGCGGAATCTGACCACCGCGTCAAGGCAGCATTGGCGGCCTGTAATCCATACTCAGTCCCCAGCCGCCCGGCTGCCAGGTGTCCACACTCGGTCCCCAGCCGCCAGGGGGCGGCCGGGAGTCCATACTCGGTCCCCAGCCGCCCCGCGGCCGGGTGTTCACACACGGGCCCCAGCCGCCTGGGGGCAGCCGGGTGTCCATAAACGGTCCCCAGTCGCCCCTATTTCTCCTTGGAACATCCCCCCACACACTTTTCTTAGCCTGGCCTGCTTTAGAGCAGCATTGGACGAGCCCACCAGAGAACCAGACTCCTCCGGTGGGCCCTGGCTTCTCCATCAGGGGAGTTGAGAGTGACAAGGTGAGGACCATGATGATAATGATACAAGTTAGCTTTGTTTTGTTGGAATGCAAGCGCATGTATGTAGTAGCGGCTAGGCCTGAGGTGGTCAGCGTTTGCGCGCATATCCTACCTCCTCCGAGGATTGCTGGATGTTTTCCTGCTACTATCCCAGTTCTATGACTCCCGTTAAAACAAAGCTTCAGGTGATGAATGATGGATGAGGTGGTGGCAAAGGAGAAAGAGCAGGAGGAACAGGGACCATTCACATCAATATCAGGCCAGTCAACCACATATGTCTTGTAGGATATGTTTCTGTAACAAAAGGAGCAGTTTGGCTACACAGTTATAGGGCATACAGTGAGTGCAATGCCTACCAAAAATTTCGAGGCACTCCAATGTACCTTGGAAATGACATGGAGGTCAGAGGGCCTTAACTAAACCGTTTTTTTCCATTTATAGCAACTGGGTCTCCTGTACACTGTTGGCCTAAGCAGTGAATGGAAGGCTTTCCAAAAATTATGAGGAACTGCAATGCCCCTTGAAACAGACATGGATTATAGCGTACTAAAAACCTTCTACCCACTATTGGGGAGTGGGTCTCCCTTAGTTTTCGCCTTTGCATTGAAAAGCAAAAGCTGACTAGAATTAGGAGGAAATGCAATGTCCGTTGGAAGAGTCGTGGAGGTAAGAGGTAATTAAAAACAACATTTCAATGCCCCTAGGAAGAGCTGTGGAGTTCAGAGTGGCTTAAGAAGACTTTTGATGTCCCTTTGAACAGACGTGGAGGTCACAGTAGCTTAACATGATGGTTTTAATGCCCCTCGGAAAAGACGTGGAGGTCCCAGTAGCTTAACCAGACGATTTGAATGCCCCTTCCAAGAGCCATACAGTACAGCATAGTACAAACATTATTCCCATTATTGGGGAGTGGGTCTCCCATAGTATTTGCTTATGCCTTCCAAGCAAAAGCTGCCAAAAATTAGGACGGAGGAACTAGCAATGCCCATTACACGAGCCATGCAGTACAGCATATTACAAACATTATTCCCATTATTGGGAATGTGTCTCCCATAGTCTTTCCTTATGCCTTCCAAGCAAAAGCTGCCAAAAATTAGGACGGAGGAACTTGCAATGCCCCTTACAAGAGCCATGCAGTACAGCATATTACAAACATTATTCCCATTATTGGGGAGTGGGTCTCCCATAGTCTTTGCTTATGCCTTCCAAGCAAAAGATGCCAAAAATTAGGACGGAGGAACTTGCAGTGCCCCTTACAAGAGCCATGCAGTACAGCATATTACAAACATTATATTAAGAGGAAATGCAATGCCCGTTCGAAGAGTCGTGGAGGTTAGAGTTAATTAAAAACAACATATTAATGCCCCTTGGAAGAGCTGTGGAGTTCAGAGTGGTTTAACAAGACACTTTTAATGCCCCTCAAAAGAGATGTGGAGGTCCCAGTAGCTTAACAAGACGGTGTTAATACCCCTTGGTAAAGTGGTGGAGGTCCCAGTAGCTTAACAAGACGGTTTTAATGCCCCTCGGAAAAGTGGTGGAGGTCACAGTAGCTTAAGAAAAAGCTTTTAATGCCCCTCAGAAGAAAAGTGGAGATCCCAGTAGCTTAACAAGACGGTTTTAATGCCCCTTGGAAAAGTGGTGGCGGTCACAGTAGCTCAACAAGACGCTATTAATGCCCCTCAGAAGAGACGTGGAGGTCCCAGTAGCTTAACAAGACGGTTTGAATGCCCCTTGGAAGAGACGTGGAGGTCCCAGTAGCTTAACAAGACGGTTTTAATGCTCCTCAGAAAAGTGGTGGAGGTCCCAGTAGCTTAACAAGACGGTTTTAATGCCCCTCGGAAAAGTGGTGGAGGTCACAGTAGCTTAACAAGACGCTTTTAATGCCCCTCGGAAGAGACGTGGAGGTCCAAGTAGCTTAACAAGACGGTTTGAATGCCCCTCGGAAGAGACGTGGAGGTCCCAGTATCTTAACAAGACGGTTTTAATGCCCCTCGGAAAAGTGGTGGAGGTCACAGTAGCTTAACAAGACGCTTTTAATGCCCCTCAGAAGAGACGTGGAGGTCCCAGTAGCTTAACAAGATGGTTTGAATGCCCCTTGGAAGAGACGTGGAGGTCCCAGTAGCTTAACAAGATGGTTTAAATGCTCCTCAGAAAAGTGGTGGAGGTCCCAGTAGCTTAACAAGATGCTTTCAATGCCCCTCGGAAAAGTGGTGGAGGTCCCAGTAGCTTAACAAGACGGTTTTAATGCCCCTTGGAAAAGTGGTGGAGGTTGCAGTAGCTTAACAAGATGGTTTGAATGCCCCTTGGAAGAGACGTGGAGGTCCCAGTAGCTTAACAAGACGGTTTGAATGCCCCTCGGAAGAGACGTCGAGGTCCCAGTAGCTTAACAAGACGGTTTTAATGCCCCTCGAAAAAGTGGTGGAGGTCACAGTAGCTTAACAAGACGCTTTTAATGCCCCGCAGATAAGTGGTGGAGGTCCCAGTAGCTTAACAAGACAGTTTGAATGCCCCTTGGAAGAGACATGGAGGTCCCAGTAGCTTAACAAGACGGTTTTAATGCCCCTCGGAAAAGTGGTGGAGGTCACAGTAGCTTAACAAGACGCTTTTAATGCCTCTCAGAAGAGACGTGGAGGTCCCAGTAGCTTAACAAGATGGTTTGAATACCCCTTGGAAGAGACGTGGAGGTCCCAGGAGCTTAACAAGACGGCTTGAATGCCCCTTTGAAGAGACGTGGAGGTCCCAGTAGCTTAACAAGACGGTTTTAATGCTTCTCGGAAAAGTGGTGGAGGACCCAGTAGCTTAATAAGACTCTTTTACTGCCCCTTGAAAAAGTGGTGGAGGTCGCAGTAGCTTAACAAGACGGTTTGAATGCCCCTTGGTAGAGACGTGGAGGTCCCAGTAGCTTAACAAGACGGTTTGAATGCCCCTTGGAAGAGACGTTGAGGTCCCAGTAGCTTAAAAAGACGGTTTTAATGCCCCTCAGAAAAGTGGTGGAGGTCACAGTAGCTTAACACGTCGCTTTTAATGCCCCTCAGAAGAGAAGTGGAGGTCCCAGTAGCTTAACAAGACGGTTTGAATGCCCCTTGGAAGAGACGTGGAGGTCCCAGTAGCTTAACAAGACTGTTTTAATGCCCCTCGGAAAAGTGGTGGAGGTCCCAGTAGCTTAACAAGACGGTTTTAATGCCCCTTTGAATAGTGGTGGAGGTCGCAGTAGCTTAACAAGACGGTTTGAATGCCCCTTGGAAGAGACGTTTAGGTCCCAGTAGCTTAACAAGACGGTTTGAATGCCCCTTTGAAGAGACGTGGAGGTCCCAGTAGCTTAACAAGTCGGTTTTAATGCCCCTCGCCAAAGTGGTGGAGGTCGCAGTAGCTTAGCAAGACGGTCAGAATGCCCCTTGGAAGAGACGTGGAGGTCACAGTAGCTTAACAAGATGGTTTTAATGCTCCTCGGAAAAGTGGTGGAGGTCCCAGTAGCTTAACAAGATGGTTTTAATGCTCCTCGGAAAAGTGGTGGAGGTCCCAGTAGCTTAACAAGATGCTTTTAATGCCCCTCGGAAAAGTGGTGGAGGTCCCAGTAGCTTAACATGACGCTTTGAATGCCCCTTGGAAGAGACGTGGAGGTCCCAGTAGCTTAACAAGACTGTTTGAATGCCCCTTGGAAGAGACGTGGAGGTCTCAGGAGCTTAACAAGACGGCTTGAATGCCCCTTGGAAGAGACGTGGAGGTCCCAGTAGCTTAACAAGACGGTTTTAATGCTTCTCGGAAAAGTGGTGGAGGACCCAGTAGCTTAATAAGACGCTTTTACTGCCCCTCGAAAAAGTGGTGGAGGTCGCAGTAGCTTAACAAGACGGTTTGAATGCCCCTTGGTAGAGACATGGAGGTTCCAGTAGCTTAACAAGACGGTTTGAATGCCCCTTGGAAGAGACGTTGAGGTACCAGTAGCTTAACAAGACTGTTTTAATGCCCCTCGGAAAAGTGGTGGAGGTCACAGTTGCTTAACACGTCGCTGTTAATGCCCCTCAGAAGAGAAGTGGAGGTCCCAGTAGCTTAACAAGACGGTTTGAATGCCCCTTGGAAGAGACGTGGAGGTCCCAGTAGCTTAACAAGATGGTTTAAATGCTCCTCAGAAAAGTGGTGGAGGTCCCAGTAGCTTAACAAGATGCTTTCAATGCCCCTCGGAAAAGTGGTGGAGGTCCCAGTAGCTTAACAAGACGGTTTTAATGCCCCTTGAAAAAGTGGTGGAGGTTGCAGTAGCTTAACAAGATGGTTTGAATGCCCCTTGGAAGAGACGTGGAGGTCCCAGTAGCTTAACAAGACGGTTTGAATGCCCCTCGGAAGAGACGTCGAGGTCCCAGTAGCTTAACAAGTAGGTTTTAATGCCCCTCGAAAAAGTGGTGGAGGTCACAGTAGCTTAACAAAACGCTTTTAATGCCCCGCAGATAAGTGGTGGAGGTCCCAGTAGCTTAACAAGACGGTTTTAATGCCCCTCGGAAAAGTGGTGGAGGTCACAGTAGCTTAACAAGACGCTTTTAATGCCTTTCAGAAGAGACGTGGAGGTCCCAGTAGCTTAACAAGATGGTTTGAATACCCCTTGGAAGAGACGTGGAGGTCCCAGGAGCTTAACAAGACGGCTTGAATGCCCCTTTGAAGAGACGTGGAGGTCCCAGTAGCTTAACAAGACGGTTTTAATGCTTCTCGGAAAAGTGGTGGAGGACCCAGTAGCTTAATAAGACTCTTTTACTGCCCCTTGAAAAAGTGGTGGAGGTCGCAGTAGCTTAACAAGACGGTTTGAATGCCCCTTGGTAGAGACGTGGAGGTCCCAGTAGCTTAACAAGACGGTTTGAATGCCCCTTGGAAGAGACGTTGAGGTCCCAGTAGCTTAAAAAGACGGTTTTAATGCCCCTCGGAAAAGTGGTGGAGGTCACAGTAGCTTAACACGTCGCTTTTAATGCCCCTCAGAAGAGAAGTGGAGGTCCCAGCAGCTTAACAAGACGGTTTGAATGCCCCTTGGAAGAGACGTGGAGGTCCCAGTAGCTTAACAAGACTGTTTTAATGCCCCTCGGAAAAGTGGTGGAGGTCCCAGTAGCTTAACAAGACGGTTTTAATGCCCCTTTCAATAGTGGTGGAGGTCGCAGTAGCTTAACAAGACGGTTTGAATGCCCCTTGGAAGAGACGTTTAGGTCCCAGTAGCTTAACAAGACGGTTTGAATGCCCCTTTGAAGAGACGTGGAGGTCCCAGTAGCTTAACAAGTCGGTTTTAATGCCCCTCGCCAAAGTGGTGGAGGTCGCAGTAGCTTAGCAAGACGGTCAGAATGCCTCTTGGAAGAGACGTGGAGGTCACAGTAGCTTAACAAGATGGTTTTAATGCTCCTCGGAAAAGTGGTGGAGGTCCCAGTAGCTTAACAAGATGGTTTTAATGCTCCTCGGAAAAGTGGTGGAGGTCCCAGTAGCTTAACAAGATGCTTTTAATGCCCCTCGGAAAAGTGGTGGAGGTCCCAGTAGCTTAACATGACGCTTTGAATGCCCCTTGGAAGAGACGTGGAGGTCCCAGTAGCTTAACAAGACGGTTTGAATGCCCCTCGGAAAAGTGGTGGAGGTCACAGTAGCTTAACAAGACGCTATTAATGTCCTCAGAAGAGACGTGGAGGTCTAAGTAGCTTAACAAGACTGTTTGAATGCCCCTTGGAAGAGACGTGGAGGTCCCAGGAGCTTAACAAGATGGCTTGAATGCCCCTTGGAAGAGACGTGGAGGTCCCAGTAGCTTAACAAGACGGTTTGAATGCCCCTTGGTAGAGACGTGGAGGTTCCAGTAGCTTAACAAGACGGTTTGAATGCCCCTTGGAAGAGACGTTGAGGTACCAGTAGCTTAACAAGACTGTTTTAATGCCCCTCGGAAAAGTGGTGGAGGTCACAGTTGCTTAACACGTCGCTGTTAATGCCCCTCAGAAGAGAAGTTGAGGTCCCAGTAGCTTAACAAGACGGTTTGAATGCCCCTTGGAAGAGATGTGGAGGTCCCAGTAGCTTAACAAGACTGTTTTAATGTCCCTCGGAAAAGTGGTGGAGGTCCCAGTAGCTTAACAAGACGGTTTTAATGCCCCTTTGAATAGTGGTGGAGGTCGCAGTAGCTTAACAAGACGGTTTGAATGCCCCTTGGAAGAGACGTTTAGGTCCCAGTAGCTTAACAAGACGGTTTGAATGGCCCTTTGAAGAGACGTGGAGGTCCCAGTAGCTTAACAAGTCGGTTTTAATGCCCCTCGCCAAAGTGGTGGAGGTCGCAGTAGCTTAGCAAGACGGTCAGAATGCTCCTTGGAAGAGACGTGGAGGTCACAGTAGCTTAACAATATGGTTTTAATGCTCCTCGGAAAAGTGGTGGAGGTCCCAGTAGCTTAACAAGATGGTTTTAATGCTCCTCGGAAAAGTGGTGGAGGTCCCAGTAGCTTAACAAGATGCTTTTAATGCCCCTCGGAAAAGTGGTGGAGGTCCCAGTAGCTTAACATGACGCTTTGAATGCCCCTTGGAAGAGACGTGGAGGTCCCAGTAGCTTAACAAGACTGTTTGAATGCCCCTTGGAAGAGACGTGGAGGTCCCAGTAGCTTAACAAGACAGTTTGAATGCCCCTCGGAAAAGTGGTGGAGGTCACAGTAGCTTAACAAGACGCTATTAATGTCCTCAGAAGAGAAGTGGAGGTCTAAGTAGCTTAACAAGACTGTTTGAATGCCCCTTGGAAGAGACGTGGAGGTCCCAGTAGCTTAACAAGACGGTTTTAATGCTCCTCAGAAAAGTGGTGGAGGTCCCAATAGCTTAACAAGATGCTTTTAATGCCCCTCGGAAAAGTGGTGGAGGTCCCAGTAGCTTAACAAGACGGTTTTAATGCCCCTTGGAAAAGTGGTGGAGTTCGCAGTAGCTTAACAAGACTGTTTGAATGCCCCTTGGAAAAGTGGTGAAGGTCCCAGTAGCTTAACAAGACGGTTTGAATGCCCCTTGGAAGAGACGTGGAGGTACCAGTACCTTAAAAAGACGGTTTTAATGCCCCTCGGAAAAGTGGTGGAGGTCCCAGTAGCTTAACAAGACGCTTTTAATGCTCCTTGGAAGAGACGTGGAGGTCCCAGTAGCTTAGCAAGACGGTTTTAATGCTTCTCAGAAAAGGGGTGGAGGTCCCAGTAGCTTAATAAGACGCTTTTAATGCCCCTCGAAAAAGAGGTGGAGGTCGCAGTAGCTTACCAAGACGGTTTGAATGCCCCTTGGAAGAGACGTGGATGTCCCAGTAGCTTAACAAGACAGTTTGAATTCCCCTTGGAAGAGACATGGAGGTCCAACTAGCTTAACAAGACGTTTTTAATGCCCCTCGGAAAAGTGGTGGAGATCGCAGTAGCTTAACAAGACGGTTTGAATGCCCCTTGAAAGAGACGTGGAAGTCCCAGTAGATTAACAAGACGGTTTTAATGCTCCTCGGAAAAGTGGTGGACGTCCCAGTAGCTTAACAAGACGCTTTTAATGGCCCTCGGAAAAGTGGTGGAGGTCACAGTAGCTTAACAAGACGCTTTTCATGCTCCTCGGAATAGTGGTGGAGGTCGCAGTAGCTTAACAAGATGCTTTTAATGCCCCTTACAAGAGCCATACAGTACAGCATTTTAAATATATTATTCCCATTATTGGGGAGTGGGTCTCCCACAGTCTTTGCTTATGCCTTCCAAGCAAAAGCTGACAAAAATAAGGACTGAGGAACTTTCAATAATGGCAACACGGACCACGGTCACCCTGGTGGTATAGTGGTGGTGGAGGCTGAGGATAAGGAGAAGAACATAAAACAGCCGAAATGAGGAAGCGTATACCCATGTGTGGGTGTGAAGTGGTGCATTTGAATACACCTCCCGAAATAACACAGTGGATTTGACTTTATGTTACTCTGCTATCATTTGGTGGTGATGAGAAGTCTGGCCCAATCCAGCTCTTGTTCATTTTGATAAGGGTCAGCTTGTCAGCATTGTTAGTTGACAGGCAAGTGTGCTTATCAGTTATAATTACCCCAGCAGCACTAAAAACACGCTCCGATAACACGCTAGCGGCAGGGCAGGCCAGGACCTCCAAGGTGTACAGAGCGATTTCATTCCAAGTGTCCAGCTTGGATACCCAATAATTAAAAGGCACAGAGGAATCACGGAGGACGCTGGTACGGTCGGCAAGGTACTCCCTCACCATCTTTTGAAACTTTCCACTCCTTGTGAGAGTACCCCGCGCCTCAGGGCCTGTAAGCTGGGCAGGTCTCAGAAAACTGTCCCAGAATGTTGACAGTGTTCCCCTGCCTCTGCTGGATTGGAGTTGCCTCTCTCTTGCTTGTACGCCTTGGTTGGTCAACGAACTGTGACCTCTGCCGCTAGTGTCTTCAGATGGAATTTTTTTTTAACAGTTCTGCAGCAAGGGCCTTCTGGTACTGCCCCATTTTTGTAGACCTCTCCACCTCAGGAATAAGAGAGTGAACGTTCTCCTTGTAGCGGGGGTCTAAAAGTGTCACCAACCAGTAATGACTGTCACCCAACATTTTGACAACGCGAGGGTCACGGTTAAGGCAGAGTAACAAAGTCAGCCATGCGCGCCAGACTGGTAACGGGCAAGACTTCCGTGTCCACACCAAGATGACGAATGACCATGCTCTCCTCCTCCTCCTCCCCCCTGTCCTCAGGCCACCCACGCTGAACCGACGGTATGACAGTTGTACAGGTACTACCGCCTACAGCGCATGATACAAGCTCCTGTTCTTCCTCCTCCTCCTCTCCCTCATTGTCCCCCAATGCACGTTGGGATGAGATGAGGCTGGGCTGTGTGTAATAGACCGCTACGGCTTCTTGATCCATCTCATCATACTCTGGCTGCAATGCCTCCTCTTTAATTCTCTGCAGAGAGCATTGCAAAAGACAGACAAGTGGAATGCTGACGCTAATGATGGAGTCATCGCCACTCACCATCTTGGTGGACTCCTCAAAGTTGGTCAAGATGGTACATACAGTACAGACCAAAAGTTTGGACACACCTTCTCATTTAAAGATTTTTCTGTATTTTCATGACTATGAAAATTGTACATTCACACTGAAGGCATCAAAACTATGAATTAACACATGTGGAATTATATACTTAACAAAAAAGTGTGAAACAACTGAAAATATGTCTTATATTCTAGATTCTTCAAAGTAGCCACCTTTTGCTTTGATGACTGCTTTGCACACACTTGAGAGACTGCCATAAAGACTGAGAGGAGGGGGCATCTTTGCATGCAGTATGGACAGGGGATTGCCATGCACACACAACAGGTGACACCTGCTGACACTGGTCGTGGACGCTGGGGTTCGCCCCACAAAGTCGGGTGCTTTACTGCCATGTGCCTGATCATGCTGGTGGTGGTCAGGCTGGTAGTTTTGTCACCCCTGCTGATGCTGGCATGGCAGGTGGTACAAATGGCCTTTTTGGGGTTATCAGCAGAGTCTTTAAAAAAATTCCAGACTCTGGAAGACCCACAGGTTGTACTGGCAACGTCCCTCGTGTTGGTGTTACGGGGAACTGTTGCCGGCCTTCTGTGTGCGGCCACCACACTGCTTCTTCCTGCCTGTTGGGGTACTCTGTCTCCCTCACCCGGTCTGCTGCTGGCCTTGCTCTGCATGTCCTCCTGCCACGTTGGGTCAGTTACTAGATCATCCACCACCTCCTCCTCTTCCACTTGCGCACCACGATCCTCCTCCTCACTTCTTGGCAATTGTGTTTCGTCATCGTCAACCTCTTGTGACAAATTGCCAGCGTTGACTTCCTGTGGCCGTGGCTGTTCAAATATTTGGGCATCTCTACATGGGATCTCCTCTTCCACCACTTCAAGCGGAGCAGGCGAGGGGCACAAATCTGGAAATGGACCAGTGAACAGCTCTTCAGAGTGTCCAAGTGTGGGATCAGTTGCTGTCTGACGATACTCGGCATGGTGGGAGGAAGGAGCATCAGGGTGAGGAGGAGTATGCGGTCGAGACTCACGGCTACTAAGAGTTGACCGTGTGGAAGACAGACCGGAAGTGGTGGTCTGCTATCCAATTAATAACCTGTTCACACTGATCAGTTCGCAATACTGGTGTTGTTCTGTGCTTCCCTAGTAATTCGGTCAAGAAGTGGGAGCGAGAAGATATGGCTGTTGGTTGTGGCACATTTTCACCTTGGCCACGGCCCCGTCCTCTGCATGTACCATCACCAGAACGTCCACTTCCATGTCCCTTGCCACGCGCCTTGCCCATTGTAAAGTAAGTAAAATAGCTTACACTCGCACTATCAATGGAAAAAGGGTAATAAAGTAGATTAGAACCGTGGAAGAGGAAAATCACAGTTCTATTTCTCTGGCCTACACCCGACTCTTTTAAACAATCTGAACAATCAGGGAGAAACTATTACTGTTTTTCTTTACGGAAAAAATACCAAAAGGTGAATAATAGAGATTTTTACCGTGGAATGGCAAAACCACAGTTATTGTTTACTGGGGTATACCAGAAAATTTTGAATAGATATATTTGCGGCTGAACAATGAGCGACACACTCAAACTGTTTATTTTTAGGTAAAAATGGCCCAAAAGTGGATAATACAAAGATTTGACCCGTGGAACTGCAAAACCACACTTGTATTTCTCGGGCCCACACCAGACTATTTTCAACAGATATATTTGTGTCTGAAAAATCAGGGAGACACTATTAGTTTTTTTTTACGGCAAAAAATGCCAAGATCAGGATAATAGAGATTTTTACCGTGGAACAGCAAAACCACAGTTATAATTTAGTGGTGTATACCAGACTATTTTCAACAGATATATTTGTGTCTGAACAATCAGGAGACACTACTACTGTTTTTCTTTGCGGCAAAAAATGCCAAAAGCAGGATAATAGAGATTTTTTACCGTGGAACAGCAAAACCACAGTTATAATTTACTGGTGAATACCAGACTATTTTCAACAGATATATTTGTGTCTGAACAATCAGGAGACACTATTAGTTTTTTTTTAAGGTGACACATATTACTATAACTTGCACCCATAGTGCAAAAAAAAAAAAAAAACCCTAAAAAAACACAATGGGTTCAACCGTACTCAAATTGTTAACTAGGAGCAATGATTATTGTGAATAATATAATATTTTGATTGGAGATGATCCACCCTCTGGTTCCACCACTGATCCTGAGAATGAAGGAATGGGGAACCTATCAGCTTTTTTTTTCCTGCACAGCTGTGCTCCCAACCGCCCACAGTGCAAAAAAAAAACCTAAAAAAACAATAGGTATAACCGTACTCAAATTGATAATTGGGAGCAACGATTAGTGTGAAGGATATAATATTGTGATTGGCGATGTTCCATCCACTGATTCTGAGAATGAAGAAATGGGGAACCTATCAGCTTTTTTTCCTGCACAGTTGTGCTCCCACCCATTGAGCAAAAATACCCTAAAAAAAATACCCTAAAAAAATGCACGTACTCAAATTGTTAATTGTGAGCAATGATGAGTGTGAAGGGATATAATATCTTGATTGGCGATGGTCCGACCTGTGGTTCCGCCACCGATCCCAAGAATGAAGGAATTGAGAACCTATAAGCTTTTTTTTTCCTGCACAGCTGTGCTCCCAACCACCCACCCATAGTGCAAAAAATAAAAAAAACAATAGATCCAACTGTACTCAAATTGTTAAATTGGGAGCGCGAAAAAAATAATGCATCCACTTCTTTCTAAATTAGGCTGTCAGACCCCCAAGAATGACATCCTAGTAATATGCCATGACTTATACCTCTTTAAATGTATGCAAAGGATAAACCTGGATATCCAGGTATACGTTCTATTGATTGATTTCTATAAGGGCCTATTTACACATGTAAATGTGTATCTGCTACGGACATGAATGATCGGCTGCAGCCCTTCCACTTGGCCAGTCAATGGATCCGCAAATCACAACAAGTAATTCAAGGAAATGGAAAAGTAAAAAAAAAAATTCTAGTAACATTGCATAGCGTACCGGCGATTGCGCTATTTAACTTGCCATCAGTGATTGACAGCATATAAATGGTTAAACAGCAGTGATTGACGCTCCGCTCTGGCCGCTGCTGTTACAGCAAGATGTCAGCTGTGTAGGATGGGGGCTCTGCTCCTGAGCCCACCCGAAACAGCAATCCAATGGACGGTTTCACACACCACATTATCCAGTGGTGTTTAATTTGCTTTCCTATTTAGGAAACAAAACCGTTTTAATAACGTTTTCCTTCTCTGGTATCTAGGAGCCATTTCAGCTATTTGTAAAGGGAATCTGTCAGCAGGTTTTTCTTGGCTATTCTGAGAGCAGCATGATGGGGTGAGCGCCACACTAGGAGTAGGACCACCGAGCCCAGAGCTATTGCAAGACGTGCAGACAATATATACCAGGTATGAATGAATCCAATACAACATTATTGTTACTTGGGAATTAACCTACTTGCATATAATACATCCCTTGATATGTATATACCAAAAGGTCATTATCTTGGGAATGCCTATATTGGCTTTTATTATTTGGGATTATATCCTTTTACTATGTGACCTAGGATATACTATCAGTATGCATTAGCACAATTGGAGCTACTACTATTTAGCCCTGGTGTCTGCAATTCAAATATTTACATTATACCTCCTCACTATTATATGGTATTACTATATATATGTGTGTGTGCTCTTTTCTTTCCCGCCATGTACCCAAATTATTATAATAAAGGTCTTTTTTAACACATTGACCCCTTGTTGGATGTACTATATATTGGTTGTTGTTGAGAGCAGCATGATGTAGAGACAAAGACCCTGATTCTAGGGACGTCTCACTTACAGGGCTGCTTGTTGTAGTTTTGATAAAAATCACACTTTTATTAGCAGAAGATTATCACTAGAGGACTAGTAAACCTGCAGCCAGGTAGTCCAACCACGCCCCCCACCACTGATTGGCAGTTTATATACAGTGTACACAGAAAGCGGCTAATCAGTGGTGTGGGTGGGGTTATTAGACAGAGCTCAGCATTCAGAGATCTGCATGAGAAAAAAAAACCTGCAATTTTATCAAAATAACACCAAGCAGCCCAGTAAGTGATACATCTTTGGAATCAGGGCCTCGGATTATGCTGCTCTCAAATGGGATAGCAAAAACCTGCTGACATATTCCATTTAAAGGGGCAGCTGCTACTAATCCAGACATGGTGCAAAATGTAAATTCTGCTGCAGATTTACTGCTGTAGATTTTTAATTCCTAAAAATCCCTGTAGATTCAGAGGATCTCAACCTTTTCAATGCAAATTATTTTCAAGACTTATTCACAGATATTATGAAATATTACAGTAGAAATAAAAAAAAAAAGCACAATACCTAAACCCCCTCCTTGGGAAAAATATACGGCAAGTATAAGAAAGACAAAAATTTATTCTGGAGTCATATTGAAGTCTAAATAGAATTGTAACCATACAATGTAAACAGCAGCGAATGTAAGTAGGATCCACTGGATCTATACAAGAGGAACGTTTTCCAAAGCTGATCTTCTGAGCCCACCGCTATGCTGGCTGGACCGGCATTGTGATCGTCAGCACCTGGAATATACGTCACGTTTTACTGCAGCTCATAGAACCAAATGATAAGACGCAGAGCAGTGCGAGGCTTGTGACTCGCTATACACAAAATATACGACATGTTTGATGAATGGCATAAAGGAAAGCCGATGCATTCAGATGTCTCTGGGCAACTATATGTTGTGATAGATAAGTTCCTGTCAAGGTGAGGGGCAGCATCCTATCTGCTCACTCATCATGACAGGTTTACAACATGTTGACTCATGGACGTGATCAGTCAGTCAATCGATGACATAGATGCACGTTCTTGATTCCGACAGGTAGGTCAGAGATGTCCGTCTCAATCAGTTTACCTTCACCCATCTAGGATGGATGGCTGCTGACATCGTTGGCCATTATGTCCATACACAATTATTATCCCCTAATTGTGATGTACAATACAAATTTATATTGTGGTACCGTGTTAGCCAGAAAATTTGATGGAAATAATTTTATGCCCAAAAATGGCAAAAGTATTCTCGGAGTGATACCTTTATTAGCTAACCAGAAAAAAAAATATATATATGCAAACTTACAGAGCACACAGGCTCCTTCTTCAGGCAGGATTACAAATGTTAAGAATTCATGTGTAATATTGCCTGAAGAAGGAGCCTCTGTGCTCTGAAAGCTTGCATATATATTTTTTTTTTCTGGTTAGCCAATAAAGGTATCACTCCGAGAATACTTTTGCCATTTTTGGGCATAAAAGTATTCACATAGAATTATTCACTAATTAAAACAATTTATTTTTGCTAAATAAATGTATACATTTTTTAAAATTTTATTTTATACATTTTCTCAGAGAACTTCTTTAAGAAGATGATTTCAGAATGGGCTATAAGACATGTCCAGCTTTGCTTAATTGTCTCACCTTACTGTCCTTGTTGAACTGAGCTCCACTTTGTTCTTGGATGATATTGTAAGGAATGAAGACGTCTAGATGATACAAATCGGGACGTCCGACTATTCTGTCTTCACCCAAGTCCAACACAAGAGATCTAGCAGAAGACTGTAAAGAGAAGACCAGCGTGGTAACAACGCTTATGTCGCTGAATGCTTCTGTACGGGAAAGAAAGTTGTAACCAACAAGTGCACAAAAATCTAAACTTTTATCTTGATACGTGGCCAACTAGAAGTTACTGTGTAGCTCCACACGTCTCATACATTAAATCTGACACGTGGAGGAACTGCTCACAGAAAATGCTGAAAAATATTTTTTAGGATTCACACTGCATTAAAAGGGGTTGTCCACCACTTTAATACTAATGGAATATCCTTAGGATAGGTCATCAATATTAAAGTGCCAGGCAACCCCTTTAAGTGAGGCATAATGAATGGTACCAGAATTTCACATAATGTAGCCTTCATTAGGCAGAAGGCCCACTCGGTTATATGAAGAAATCTGGGGTCCCCAAAAGCAAACCCCGTAATCACCAGATTCCCGTGTGGTGACTACTTAATCTGCTATTTGGGAAGACCAGAACTGACCCCTATATTTAACCAAGTGGGTCCCCTCAAGCTACATTATCCTGTCTGATGAAGGCTACATTAGCTGAAAAATTCTTAATCTTCATTATGCCTCATTTAACGCAATGTGAATCATGGACATGAGAAAAATCAAATTAAAAAATAAATACATTTAAAGCATTTTCTGTGCGATTCCTCCAAATGTCACATTAATATAGAAAAAATAAAGAGCGGCGTGTTCTACACTATTGCAACAAGCCTCTTTCATCATTTATATCATCATTATAACATCATTTATATGCACCAGCACCATGGAATCAATGGCACTATATAATTAAATAATAATAATAATATATACATCTTCCCACCAGCTTGTTTTCCCTCTATCTCCTGTCTGGATCTATGAAGCCAGAACTGTCAAAGAAGAGGTGATGGTGGAGATGGAGGGGAAACAAGCAGGGGGGGAGGCTTATATAAATGACTGGTCCCGCCGTGAAGCACTGGGCGTCTGTGCTTGGTTTGAACAGTCGTTCTCTGCTGACAGAGTCGTTTACAGAGATCTTCTTTCCCATTCCAACAGCTTGCAAACAACCCACCATGGTATGAAAAAAAAAATTATATCATCATCATCCAGCAAATGTGTCACAGCTGCCAGCAATTGGCTACTGTGGACACATCAAAGCTGTGATGATAAAAGTTGGCAGAGGAGGACCGGTAGCACGAGGTTGGCATAGACTTTTAATAAGGGAAGACTATTGGAAATCACATGAAATACAAAAAGGTCACAATCCTAAACCACATCTAAGGGTCTCACCATTTTAGGTAAAGAGATTTCAGCCACCAGAAAACTTGGGTGTCCTACAGGAGGTTCCGCCACAATCATGTAATCTGGTTTCACGGGTGAACTGATAAAAAAAAGGAAGGCAGCAGTATACTGCAAGGGTACACCATCAATTTATGATCTGTTGGGGTCGATCTCTAATATAATAAAGGGGCACTGATGCTGATAATGAAGAACAGCCCCTTTCACAGTCATTCCCTGCACATTGGCATCATGGCCTCCACTGTGCAGCGGAACGACAGCATAGATCCAGCAAAGTGAATGGGCTTAGCTGCAGTTCTTCTGCATAGTGAATATCCGGGTAGCTGCCCCACACCAGCATATTCTTTAAAAAGGGCAGCGGGGTTACTTCCAGGCTGCAGCCCCCTTATTCTTGGAGTCCAAGAAGTTGGATATCCTATATCTTTTGTAAGATGGAATTCTAAAAAAAGTAAATGCATGCATTAAACCTCAAAGAAACCCAAACCTTTCAACTTCTGAGATTAGGGACTTGCTTGGAGTTAGCTGGGAGGGTCTGTAGGAAAAAAATAAAGAACATAAAGGCATAATAGTTAAAACAAAAACAAAAAAAACAATGTCCACATTGTTCTTGCACCATAACAAGCCATTCTGCAACTTCCCCCATCTGTTGGGTTTAACCCATCACCACGAGGAGTGGGGCTCCCCCATCTGTTGGGTATAACCCATCACCACGAGGAGTGGCACTCCCCCATCTGTTGGGTATAACCCATCACCACGAGGAGTGGCGCTCCCCCATCTGTTGGGTATAACCCATCACCTCAAGGAGTGAAGCTCCCCCATCTGTTGGGTGTAACCCATCACCACAAGGAGTGGAGCTCCCCCATCTGTTGGGTGCAGCCCATCACCACGAGAAGTGGCGCTCCCCCATCTGTTGGGTATAACCCATCACCACGAGGAGTGGCGCTCCCCCATCTGTTGGGTATAACCTATCACCTCAAGGAGTGGCGCTCCCCCATCTGTTGGGTATAACCCATCACCAAGAGGAGTGGAGCTCCCCCATCTGTTGGGTGTAACCCATCACCACGAGGAGTGGCGCTCCCCCATCTGTTGGGTGTAACCCATCACCACGAGGAGTGGCGCTGCCCCATCTGTTGGGTATAACCTATCACCAGGAGGAGTGGCGCTCGTCATACTTTGTGTCCCTAGGGGAAATGTGGTATTATAAGATATCCAATCAATTGAATGGCCGACCATGTACTGCATGGATGAGCGAGCAACATCAGAGAAGAAGCCGTCGATGCTCAACAGCACCCTACTCTGTCGTCTTTTACAGACTGTATGCCATAGACTTGTACCTTAGAGTTGGGACTTACCCCTATTATGAATCATCGGTTTTGATTTGGTTCTGATATTCTGTTCAAAAATGGATCCCAGGAACTTCCGATTTTTCAGCATTTTCCACTCTGAAGGGAAACCATAGATGATTAACAGGGTCGGACTGGAACTGAAACTCAGCCCTGGCATGTGAGAGGACACAGGCCCGCCCGACGCGCGTTGAATGTGAAATATTTTCATGAATGATTTGGGTATATGTCACAATAAAAATTGCTGCAAACTGCACTTTATCATCGATAGACAAAAACTGACATAATGTAAAATATAAACTTCCCTCCAGGAAAATGTTAATTTCTTTCAACTGGAGGGACGGACATATTTGTAATATAGAGCTCCAAGTTCCCAAAAACGCTATGCTTGATAGTACCACGAAAAGCAGGAAAAGTGAATCCTTGCAGATTTGAAGCAGTTTCATGTCTATTCTTTCAGTATTTTTGCAGCGTTTCTAAAGAAAGGGAAAAAAAAATCTCAAAAAACGCAACATCAACGGGATTTTCCTGCCGAGCGACACGTTTTTTGTGCAGAAATGTTCTTTCCTTTCTTTTTTGTTTATATTTTGTGTTATACACTAGTGGCCAAAATTGAGGCAACACTTTCAGTTTTTCACCATCACCAATATTTAATGGAAGTTTTCACTGACCTACTTACTTGTACACACGCCCTCTTCTGCCATATGTATTCTATGTTGGTTTATAGTGACCTGGGTGTGGGTTGTAAGACAGATATTGTGCGATTAAAATGCGTTTTTTATATTTTAAAGCCAGTCTGTCATCAGAAGGTAAGCAATTACATGTTTTCGTTCTCAAAGTGTGTAAGCGGTTTCAAGAGACTGGTTCGATAAAGAATAAACCAGGTAGAGAAAGGAAGAAGGCTACAAGTCCTCAGACTGATAGAAGAATTGTTAGAATCGCCCTAAATAACAGGAAATAAACGGCTGTTAACATCAACAAGGAGCTTGTCAACACCGGAGTGACAGTGTCTGATCGGACGGTTCGACGACGATTGGTAAATGCAGGGTTAAGAGCCAGAATACCAGGTAAAAAGCCATTTCTGAATGCCTCTCAGCGTCAGAAACGTCTGCAGGGGCCAAAGAACATTGTAAATGGACCATTGAACAATGGAGAAATGTTATATGGAGCGATGAGACACGCCTATCCATCTTTGGCAGCGACGGTGTCCGCTACGTTCGACGACGACCCGGAGAGGACTGGTTGCCAGAGGGTACAGTACCCACCATGAAGCCTCCTCTGAGTGTTATGGTAGGGGGCTGCGTGTCCAGAGATGCAGGTGGTCGGCTGCAGGTAATTGAAGAAACAGTTAATGCTGAAAAGTACATCAAGGACGTCCTTCAGCCTAAACTCATTCCTTCGGCACGTGATGTATTTAGTGAAGGGACACCGTTTATTTTTCAGCAAGATGGAGCCCCATGCCATACAGCTAAAAAATGTCTCTCTTGGTTCAAGGACAAAAATGTCCAGCTATTGAATTGGCCAGGAAACAGCCCAGATCTCAATCCTATTGAGAATCTCTGGGCTCGGCTCAAAAGAGCGGTGTCAAAACAGCGGGCTTCACACAAGCAGGAACTCATTGCAGCCATCATTAAATCATGGCTTCATATCATCACACCATCTGATTTACACAAACTGGTAGATAGCATGCCAAGTAGGTGCCAGGCAGTCATCAAGGCCGAGGGCTATCCAACTGAGTATTAACATTTAGTGTTAGATATGAAAATAGGACAAATCAATGGCTTTTCTCCCACAGTCATCTGAGTGACAATAGTCTCCAATTTGTTGACAAATGAACAAATTTCCTGCTAATATTGTGTTTCTATATGAGATTTTATTTCTACTTAAAAACTTTACTGTGAAATCAAAAACATTCATGAAATTTGTATTTGTATTGGCAAAATGCTAAAAATTCATAAATCTTGGGGGTGTTGCCTCAATTTTGGCCACTAGTGTATAGAGTTCCTCAGTATATTTATATGTTGTCCCCCATCACCTTTTTCATCTCTCCTTACAAGTATGCCTTGTATCTTAGCTAAAACATGGTAGTAAGTAGCATATTAAACCCTTTTATAATGGGTAGTGTAGAATTGCTGCATATTTCAGGGTTATGCGCTCCTGAGGACTCATTAGTGCTGCCCTCCTCAGGGGAAACCTGGTTGTGACCTTGTATAATATGGGGCTAGCCGATCTCACCTACCAGTTTGGGTCACAAACCCTTTTTCGTTTGCTTTGATGTTTTACTCATTGTTCATTACATTTACACCCCAAATCTCTCCTAATCCTGGAGATCAAACCTATGAAAGCAATTTATGAATGATCGTAACACCTCTATGAAGGGTAATTATCATCTCCTTCATAAATATACATTTATATGTATAAATACATATGTGGTCAATGCATAGTACTGGCACATGACTTATCACTTTCCAGGACCTTACAAAGCACCAGGAACATTCATAACAAGCGGAGGAGAAGCGATTCTGGCAACTTAATAGGAAAGGATTCTTTACAGTTAGAGCAGTCAGACTGTGGAATGCCAACCACAAGATATAGTAATGGCAGATAGTATAACAGCATTTATAGAAGGGCTGGATACTTTTTTAACAAAACATGACATTGTGGGTTATAAATAATCTAGTAATAGAAAATGTATAACTTTGGAGATAGACCAAGGACATTAAAGTTAAAACTTTTTCAACCTATGTAACTATGCAAGTATGCAGAATGCACATTAGGAAAATGCTTGAAATGCAATTCCCTATAATATTATTTTACAAGTAATTTCCTCTTAATTTTCCGCTTTGTAAAGTGCTAGTTATAAGCCCAATCTATGGATCTAAAAAGTGCAAAACACTCCTGAAACACTTGTACGTATGTTCTATAATCTTTATTTCTTATGGTGCCTAAGGGAAGCCGTAATGATAAGACTCCTGCTTGGTAACAAGTGCAGTTATTTGCCTCCATAATGAAAGTGAATTACCAATGATGAAAGGGTTAATACTTGGACCCTGCATCAGTAATAGCCCTTGTAGTAACCATGACAACTATTGTGAGGGCATAAACAAGTGTCATAAAGAAGATTCCATAAAAGAATGCCGCGCTGCCATGATCAGCGCCATTACTGATGATGCGCCTGAGGACCTTGAGCTTGACCACCCCACGTAATGTGCCAATGTTGGTGTAATTTGGAGGTTCTAGCAGGGAAAGGGGTTGTCTTCTTAGACACCCCGGGGGGAAGGGAAGGTAACAGAGGGGGGGTCCCCAAAACAGGATCCCCTTCTGTTACTATGTACAAAGAGCTGCTCTTCTTTGGGAGTTCATAGATGGATCCTTGACTTTAATGGGTGATAAATTGGGAGGGGGAGGGGATACTCATCCTATTAGGGATTATCCATAATGAGCAACCCCTGTAACCAAGTACCCAACATCTTGAGAGACGGAGCTGGATCTGTAAGGGAGAAGTGGTAGATCCACCTGGGAAATCAGATCAACTAAATTCGTTCCAGCAATAAATGTGGTGACAGATATCGCAGCCAGATCTCTCCCACATCCAGTTTATCACATTAATAGTCTATATTTGTTATGTCGTTCTCTGTAAATATGTAGAAATTCTAAAACTCCGTCATATATCGGCACTAACTCTCTAAGCCCAAGGGAAGGGCAGCCCTCCAGCCATGGTTCCCTAGAGGTTTCCTCCACAGGGGGTTTTCCTCTCCTGAGAGCTGGAGGGTGACTCTTCGTGAGTCGAGGGTTGTGCCATTTTCGGTGTCATGTAAATTTAAATAAAGTTGAGAACGTTTGACACCTAATTGCAATGATTTATGTATTTATTTTGTATGTGTCTGATTCATTTTGTTTGGGAGTCGGGGTCCATCACACATCACTGAGTCATACGTCTGGACATCTGCCGCCAGAAGTTTTGCTCCAGGGGTTGCCCCTGCTCTGGGTAGTTTGATGGAGCAGAGAAGACAAGAATTACAGAACTCATCCTCAGAATAAGGACTTCTATTACAGTACTACAAGCAGCTTCCTCGTCTCATTCACACAGTGAGTATTTTGGGCACTAATTTACATCAGTATTTGTAAGCTGAAAACCAGAGGGGAACAAACACAGTGAAAAATAGTAACTGAAACACTTTCACCTCTTCTGTTTTGGATCCACTCCTGGCGTCTGCTAACAAATACTGATGCAAAATATCGCCATGGAAGTTCCCTAAATTCTTACTGACTGATTTGACTATTTGAGTAGCAGTCAAGCAACAGAGGTTGCAAGCGTTAAAGGAGTTTTCTGGTATCAAAAACCCCTGTCCCCCTTGCCATTTTTCTCTATCCTGAACCTGTGCTTCCTGCCCTGATCTCGGACTGTCTGACCTAGTCCTTGTCTTCGCTCTCCTGAGTCTGGTACCCTGGTACCTCCGGAATGCTGCTGCAGTCCCGGGAACTGCACTGAAATGGTACCTGGTGTCTACCGGAGGCCCAGTCTATCCTCACCACCAGAGGTTCTAGTGGAGACCCAGTAGACACCTAGTCACAACCCTCCCATGGGGCAGTGGGTCCATATCCACCAGGGTTACACCCACATAGCAAATGTGGTACCAATATTCAAGAAGGGGATAACATCTGAGCCTGGAATTTATAGGTCGGTAAGTTTAACTTGTACTGTGGGCAACAACTTTGAGGGTTTTCTAAGAGATACTAACCTGGAGCACCTCAATAAGAATAACCTAAACATATGATTATGAGGGATCTGTCCTGCAAACTAATCTGAAAAGATTCTATGGGGAGGTAAGTTCAGGTTGGACCAGGGAAACTTAGTGGATGTTGTCTATCTGGACTTTTCAAAGGCATTTGATACGGTGCCATACAACAGGTTGGTACATAAAAATGTTCAATATATTATATGGTAAACTTGCTCCACGAAAGAACAAGTCCTTGTGTGGTCGATGGAAAAATCAAGGAAAAGATCAGTGATGCGGTCGTTACCTCTTGACAGCTCCATTTCGTACTTGTTCTCTAGTCCCTCCATGGCCACGGTGATAAAAAATTCCCTGAAAAGCTCATTATTCTAATAAAAAAAATACAAAGTAAGGAGCTGACACAAAGGAGAGCAGACAGCTCGTATGTCGGAATAAGCAATTGCAGTTACCGTAATTTTCTCAAAGAAGGTGCCATTAATCACTATGTCGTACGCCGAGCAGCCGCCTCTACCTGTAGGACAAAGTGCACCAGGACTTAGATATTTTGCGGTGCCGACTCAATCCACTGACCTTAGTAGGGCTGCTATGAATAAGTGGTATAAGTTCTTAAAGGGGAATCCAAGTAGTGGACAATCCCTCTAAGTCCCAAATCTAAACCAAAAAAGTTCAAAAGTCAACAACAAGATGTCAAACTTTATTCCGCAGACTGGAAGTGGACCTACCAGAAGCTGTGGAGATGGCACCTTTGACCATTGAGGATTAGTAAGTTGTAATACTTGCTATTTTATCCCCTTTAAGGATATCTCTGGACTATCCCTTTAAAAAGAGAAGCGCTGTATTAAAAAAAAACGTACTATTATCAACTTCAACGTGGGGCTCTCCAAGGCTCATGGGGACTCGATAGCCGGAGGGATCATCAGATTCCAGGATGCTGACTAACTCCTGCTCCGTCAGGTCCGGGGGCGCTGAGATCTGGTTCGACTTGCAGATGTTAATAAAGATTTTGGTATTTTTGGATGTGCGAGTTTTAATGCAGAAACCTAACACAGAAATAAAAACAAAAAGTGAACAAAAACACAATAAAATCAGCAAAAGCCAAGCAGCATTTACATGTAATCAACTGCATAAGAAATTATGTGACCCCCCACGTTGGTTGCATCATGTGACCGTTGCAGTCAATAAGACCCCACTGCCCCACTGTGGTATCTGTCACATAATATGCACAAAGTAATCTGGATAATAATCAGAGGACGCCCATCTCACCCGGCTGGGGTCTGATCTCTCTGCTTTCTGGTAAGTTCGGTATTCTGCTCTCCATCTCCTGTTTGGCCTGAAATGAGGCAACAAGTGTGAATCAGTGAGTAACATGAACAGGATGGTTCTGCAAACTGATTTTTCCTGCACCAAAATAGTACAACTGTGAGGGGTCTAAAGCCAACAATACACATTAGGTAAATGTTGGAGACTGCCGCGCTCCCGGCAGCTGACGGAGGAGACATTCACCCGGTGATTGCTGGCCTCTCCAATTCATCTTCGTACCTTCATCAGCATCTGTTCATACAGCGCTTCCTCCATGTTTGTGTTCATTTCTGCAGACAGCAGCGACTTGTCAGAGGCCATTTTTTCGGTCAAAGACAGAAGCTCAGAGATCTTGTTTTATAAGAGAAAACCTGAAAAATTAAAATATGTATTAATCTTCCACACAGACAACGACAAGGGGAGAGTGCGGGAGCCTGACAGCCGACGACATGAGGGGGTGCGGGAGCCTGACAGCCCTCGACACGAGGGGGTGCGGGAGCCTGGCAGCCCACGACAAGAGGGGGTGCGGGAGCCTGGCAGCCCACGACAAGATGGGGTGCGGGAGCCTGACAGCCCACGACACGAGGGGGTGCGGGAGCCTGACAGCCCACGACACGAGGGGGTGCGGGAGCCTGACAGCCCATGATACGACGGGGGGCGGGAGCCTGACAGCCCTCGACGCGAGGGGGTGCGGGAGCCTGGCAGCCCACGACACGAGGGGGTGCGGGAGCCTGGCAGCCCACGACACGAGGGGGTGCGGGAGCCTGACAGCCCACGACACGAGGGGGTGCGGGAGCCTGACAGCCCACGACACGAGGGGGTGCGGGAGCCTGACAGCCCTTGACACGAGGGGGTGCGGGAGCCTGGCAGCCCACGACACGAGGGGGTGCGGGAGCCTGACAGCCCACGACACGAGGGGGTGCGGGAGCCTGGCAGCCCACGACACGAGGGGGTGCGGGAGCCTGGCAGCCCACGACACGAGGGGGTGCGGGAGCCTGGCAGCCCACGACACGAGGGGGTGCGGGAGCCTGACAGCCCACGACACGAGGGGGTGCGGGAGCCTGACAGCCCACGACACGAGGGGGTGCGGGAGCCTGACAGCCCACGACACGAGGGGGTGCGGGAGCCTGACAGCCCACGACACGAAGGGGTGCGGGAGCCTGACAGCCCATGACACGAGGGGGTGCGAGACCCTGACAATATTGGGAGTGGGATTCTGCACACCTACAGCTAGCTACTTATTGTCCTGAATGTAGTAATCACCTTGGCACATTCCCATCTTCTTACCTGTAGTACAGACGCCAAACACCACTACTCTGCCTGCAATCACCCAGCTACAGCGTCACCACGCCTCAGCAACAGGGGAGAGTCTAGATTGGAGTTGATTTCTTGAGGGGGAGGAGTGATTTCATGGAACCATGATGTCACCAGAAGGGGCGGGGCCTTCTCAGTCCAGTGGACACTATTCCACCTGCAGCTGCAGCAGTGCGCACATTGTGCCGGGACAGGAGGATGGTGATGAGGAGCTCGTGTTCTGCGTTGTGCTGTGAGGACTGAGGCGGGGAGAACACAATATTAATTATAATAATTTTTTTAAGGCTGTGTGCCCACTATGCGTTTTTTAAGCGTTTCCGCGGTGGCAATTCCGCTGCAGAAACGCTTAAAAACGCTTGGTAGAAGGTCTGCCATGTTCCCCAATGATAATCCGCATGTGCTGTGCACATGCTGTGTAAATTTCCGCTGCGGAATATCATTGCGGAAAAATCCGCTGCACTACCAATTATTTTGCGGAACCGCGGCGCTTTCGCCGCCATTGACTTGCATTAGAACACATGGAATCCGCATCACGGCATCTGTACATGCAGAATCCATGCGCTTCAATGTGCGGATGGTACCCGGGTGTGGAGGACAGGAGACTCTCCTCCGGACCCGGGTACCATAGAACCTGTAAAAAAAGAATAAAATAAAAAATAAATATTATACTTACCTTCTGATGGCCCCCGGTGTCTTTATCCGATGCGTCCTGGCTTGCCAGCAGCTCGCGATGGTCTGAAAAGGACCTGCCGTGACGTCATTTAGTCATGTGACGGGTCACGCGACCGCTGACGTCGGCAGGCCATCAGAAGGTAATTATATATTTATTTTTTACCATTCTTTTATGGTCACACTATATAAATCCATGCCGGTTGCATGTATTTATATAGTGTGACCAAGTTGTCAAGCACTTTCCAAGTGATGCTAAAATCGCTTGGAAAGCGCTTGTCAACCCGCATGCGGAAATGCAAGTGAAGAACGCTTCACATCAGCAAGTCCCAGGCAGGAAAAAAGCATGTACAATCCGCATGTACAATCCACATGCGTTTTTTCTGCCAGGGAGATGCGGAAACGCTCAAAAAAAATCCGGAGTATTTCTGCATCGTGGGCACATAGCCTTACATTAATTGTATGACTCAATATTGAGCACACGTAACCATCTATACACAGCTGGAGGCCGCACGTAGCCATCTATACACAGCAGGAGGCCGCACGTAGCCATCTATACACAGCGGGAGGCCGAACGTAGCCATCTATACACAGCGGCAGGCCGCACGTAGCCATCTATACACAGCGGGAGGCCGCACGTAGCCATCTATACACAGCGGGAGGCCCCACGTAGTCATCTATACACAGCGGGAGGCCGCACGTAGCCATCTATACACAGCGGGAGGCCGCACGTAGCCATCTATACACAGCGGGAGGCCGCACGGCGCCATCTATACACAGCGGGAGGCCACATAGCGCAATCTATACACAGTGGGAGGCCGCACAGCGCCCCCCCACAGAGACAGCAGGAGGCCGCACGGCGCCATCTATATTTAGCAGAAGGCCGCACGGCGCCCCCGACCCCAAAGACAGCAGGAGGCCGCACGGCGCCATCTATACTCAGCAGGAGGCCGCACGGCGTCACCTATACACAGCGGGAGGCCGCACGGCGCCACCTATACACAGCGGGAGGCCGCACAGCGCCACCTATACACAGCGGGAGGCCGCACGGCGCCACCTATACATAGCGGGAGGCCGTACGGCGCCACCTATACACAGCGGGAGGCCGCACGGCGCCACCTATACACAGCTGGTAAAAAATCCGCGCTCCTCCGTAGTGAAGAATTATGACGAGAGATTGTATAATTAAACAATCTTGTGGTTTATTGTTAAAAGCTACGATTACTACGCGTTTCGTGGACGTCCCGTCCACTTCCTCAGGTACATAGCTGATGTAGACCGATTTATCAAACGGTCTTATATACATAAAACTACACGTGGTGAAAAAAAAAAAAAAAAAAAAGCCCGCTGTTATTCTTGGCGCCAAGACCAACCAACGGTTTACAGAGAGACAGTGAAATTATTTATAAATAGATTAAATAAAATTATTGGTCGACTAATTACACTCTTATGCAGATAAAATGAAAACCATAGAACAAATAATTAAAATGACCTCTGAAATGTAATGATCCAAATGTTTTAAAACATTAATATGAAAGCACATGGGATAAAACATTTGTAGTTGATCGAGGAACGCAGTGTATGCGATCCCAAAGTCCTAGCTATATTGTATCATGTGTGAAAGATCAGAGAGTCCAGACCGCTCTGCCAGACCTCACACCTCGTCGGCTGACAGGCAGAAAACCAAGAGCTGAAGGAATGGCAGAAGGTGCAAGCCTGCTACTGGTGTATTAGGTATGAGGTGTTTGTCAGTGAGGAAAGGGGGGGAAGGAGGGAGGACGGGCATGTAGAGATGACTGAGGACCGCAAGTGTGTAAACTCCTGAACGATTGGTATATTACAATGTATTGAAGATAAGATCTTCCAGATCACTGTGCTGGATCTCACACCTCGTCGGCTGACTGACAGAGGACAGGGAACTAAAGGAAGAGAAGAAAATGCAAACTAGTCTCCGTGGGACGTACTAGTCTGCTAAAGGTATATTATGTATGTTATCAGTAGCAGTGTAAATAGAAGGGGGCAGGTTGTAGGAAAGAGTGGGGGAATGAGGAGATGGCTGTGTGGCTGTAGAATGCTGAGATACTTAATTCTTATTATGTGCTGTGGCATATGTATATAGATGTTAGTGTAGAAGACCTCGGGAAATGCATGGAAGGAATTGGTATGCGAATTACAAGGCTAGAAATCTTGCTGTTCTGTTATCATCAATATATATAATATGTATGGCAGGAATAAGGACGATAACGAATTTTGTGTTGTAGGAATTGTGGGGTTTGAGCCATGTGTCAGAATACATTGGGAATAAAAAAGGGGGGTGGGGTGGACATATGATATATAATTGAATTAGAAATGTATATAATGGGTATATGTGATAACTGACCTCAAGACTCATATAAAAACCTCTGTGATTTCATTTAGCCCTTGTGGCTTCAAAGTGTTGAGTTTATACATCCAATAAATTTCTTTACGATTCAGACATTGCACCCTATTAGGGGTGTCAGGCAAAACATGTTCAATAGGTAAGATCTTAAGATCCCTGTAATCCTGCTTGTGTTGCAGGACCATATGTCGGGACAGCCCATGTTTCATGAATCCTGTGGTTATATTATGTCTATGAGAATTGAGTCTATTATGTAGTGCCTGAGTCGTCCTGCCCACATATTGTTTAGGGCAACTACATTCAATAACGTATATCACATAATCTGTTTCACATGACATGGGATATGACATTTTGAAATTTTCACCAGTGGCCACCGAAGTGAAATTATCAGTGGAATGTATAATGGATTTACAACACATGCAGCTCTTCTTACCACATTTAGTAACTAAGTGTTTTTTTCCCTCTACCACAATATTTGGTTCCTGCCTACGTAATTTACTCGGAGCCAATATATTTCTTAATGTAGGTGCTCTCCTGAATATTATGGAGGGATTTCTTGGTAAGACCTGATTTAATAAACGGTCATTTTGAAGAATATGCCAATTTTTTTGAAGAATTTCTCTGATTTCCCTATGTTGTTGATTATATGTGGTGATGAATTTTAGTTCATGCTCAAAATTATCATTCTTTTTTCGTGCTGGTTCCCTCAGTAATGAACTTTGATTATTTTTTTCCCTCACCTGTTTGAATGAATTGAATACCAAATCTTTGGGATATTTCTGCTGTATAAATCTCTGTTTCAGAACCTCTGATTGTTTGTCATAATCTATTTCAGTGGTACAGTTTCTACGGATTCTTTGGAATTGATTGTGCGGAATATTAGTAAGCCATTTTTTATAATGTCCACTGGAAAAATGGATGTAGCTATTGGTATCCACTGATTTAAAATAAGTTTTAGTGAAAATTCTGTCATCTTTTACATATAAAACAAGATCCAGAAAATTAATAGATTCTTCACCACTATCCTTATTAAAAGAAATACCCCAATTGTTATTGTTGAGAAAGCAGAAAAACGTAGTGGGGTCTATAATTTTCCTGTCAATGATGAAGATTAGGTCATCTATATATCTTCTATAAAAGATGATCCCCTTATTAAAAATCCCCTGGAAGATAAAAACTTGCTCAAACAATCCCATAAAAATGTTGGCGAAGGTCGGTGCTACTTTAGAGCCCATAGCCACTCCCTTAATCTGCTGGTAAGTTTTTTTCAGAAAATTATAGACCCCACTACGTTTTTCTGCTTTCTCAACAATAACAATTGGGGTATTTCTTTTAATAAGGATAGTGGTGAAGAATCTATTAATTTTCTGGATCTTGTTTTATATGTAAAAGATGACAGAATTTTCACTAAAACTTATTTTAAATCAGTGGATACCAATAGCTACATCCATTTTTCCAGTGGACATTATAAAAAATGGCTTACTAATATTCCGCACAATCAATTCCAAAGAATCCGTAGAAACTGTACCACTGAAATAGATTATGACAAACAATCAGAGGTTCTGAAACAGAGATTTATACAGCAGAAATATCCCAAAGATTTGGTATTCAATTCATTCAAACAGGTGAGGGAAAAAAATAATCAAAGTTCATTACTGAGGGAACCAGCACGAAAAAAGAATGATAATTTTGAGCATGAACTAAAATTCATCACCACATATAATCAACAACATAGGGAAATCAGAGAAATTCTTCAAAAAAATTGGCATATTCTTCAAAATGACCGTTTATTAAATCAGGTCTTACCAAGAAATCCCTCCATAATATTCAGGAGAGCACCTACATTAAGAAATATATTGGCTCCGAGTAAATTACGTAGGCAGGAACCAAATATTGTGGTAGAGGGAAAAAAACACTTAGTTACTAAATGTGGTAAGAAGAGCTGCATGTGTTGTAAATCCATTATACATTCCACTGATAATTTCACTTCGGTGGCCACTGGTGAAAATTTCAAAATGTCATATCCCATGTCATGTGAAACAGATTATGTGATATACGTTATTGAATGTAGTTGCCCTAAACAATATGTGGGCAGGACGACTCAGGCACTACATAATAGACTCAATTCTCATAGACATAATATAACCACAGGATTCATGAAACATGGGCTGTCCCGACATATGGTCCTGCAACACAAGCAGGATTACAGGGATCTTAAGATCTTACCTATTGAACATGTTTTGCCTGACACCCCTAATAGGGTGCAATGTCTGAATCGTAAAGAAATTTATTGGATGTATAAACTCAACACTTTGAAGCCACAAGGGCTAAATGAAATCACAGAGGTTTTTATATGAGTCTTGAGGTCAGTTATCACATATACCCATTATATACATTTCTAATTCAATTATATATCATATGTCCACCCCACCCCCCTTTTTTATTCCCAATGTATTCTGACACATGGCTCAAACCCCACAATTCCTACAACACAAAATTCGTTATCGTCCTTATTCCTGCCATACATATTATATATATTGATGATAACAGAACAGCAAGATTTCTAGCCTTGTAATTCGCATACCAATTCCTTCCATGCATTTCCCGAGGTCTTCTACACTAACATCTATATACATATGCCACAGCACATAATAAGAATTAAGTATCTCAGCATTCTACAGCCACACAGCCATCTCCTCATTCCCCCACTCTTTCCTACAACCTGCCCCCTTCTATTTACACTGCTACTGATAACATACATAATATACCTTTAGCAGACTAGTACGTCCCACGGAGACTAGTTTGCATTTTCTTCTCTTCCTTTAGTTCCCTGTCCTCTGTCAGTCAGCCGACGAGGTGTGAGATCCAGCACAGTGATCTGGAAGATCTTATCTTCAATACATTGTAATATACCAATCGTTCAGGAGTTTACACACTTGCGGTCCTCAGTCATCTCTCCATGCCCGTCCTCCCTCCTTCCCCCCCTTTCCTCACTGACAAACACCTCATACCTAATACACCAGTAGCAGGCTTGCACCTTCTGCCATTCCTTCAGCTCTTGGTTTTCTGCCTGTCAGCCGACGAGGTGTGAGGTCTGGCAGAGCGGTCTGGACTCTCTGATCTTTCACACATGATACAATATAGCTAGGACTTTGGGATCGCATACACTGCGTTCCTCGATCAACTACAAATGTTTTATCCCATGTGCTTTCATATAAATGTTTTAAAACATTTGGATCATTACATTTCAGAGGTCATTTTAATTATTTGTTCTATGGTTTTCATTTTATCTGCATAAGAGTGTAATTAGTCGACCAATAATTTTATTTAATCTATATATAAATAATTTCACTGTCTCTCTGTAAACCGTTGGTTGGTCTTGGCGCCAAGAATAACAGCGGGCTTTTTTTTTTTTTTTTTTTCACCACGTGTAGTTTTATGTATATAAGACCGTTTGATAAATCGGTCTACATCAGCTATGTACCTGAGGAAGTGGACGGGACGTCCACGAAACGCGTAGTAATCGTAGCTTTTAACAATAAACCACAAGATTGTTTAATTATACAATCTCTCGTCATAATTCTTCACTACGGAGGAGCGCGGATTTTTTACCAGCACCTACTTCATCCTACTACAGACTACCTACAAGATCCCTAGGGATTCTGTGCTGGCTGCAGCCCTTCGTCACTAATTCTTACATGAGTTGTGCATTTCACAACTCATTAAGGTGAGCACATTTTCTTTTTACCCACGTGGTTGTTGTTGGATAACAGCGCTATTGCGCCCCTATCTTTTTACTTATTTTCACCTATACACAGCGGGAGGCCGCACAGCGCCACCTATGCACAGCGGGCGGCGCCACCTATACACAGCGGGAGGCCGCACGGCGTCACCTATACACAGCGGGAGGCCCCACGGCGCCACCTATAAACAGCGGAAGGCCGCACGATGCCATCTATACACAGGGGGCCGCACAATGCCATCTATACACAGCGGGAGGCCGCACGGCGCCATCTATACACAGCGGGAGGCTGCACGGCGCCATCTATACACAGCGGGAGGCCGCACGGCGCCCCCCCCCGAGACAGCAGGAGGCCGCATGGCGCCATCTATACACAGCGGGAGGCCGCACGGCGCCCCCCCAGAGACAGCAGGAGGCCGCACGGCGCCATCTATACTCAGCAGGAGGCCGCACGCAGTCACGCACACACAAACATATACAGACATATACATACACGCATAAACACATTTGAAACACAAAAATACATATAAACAGACATCACACAATGACATCTGCCTGCACACACACACACATACATATACATACACACACTCACCATCCCCCGACTCGGCTCCAGCTCTTTTCCGGTGCAGCACTGCAGGCCGGGTGCGCACTGCGTGACGTCACAGCTAGGAGACACGGCCGAGCACAGGGCCGTGTCTCCTAGCAGTGACGCAGCCGGGCCAGCACAGGGAAGTTAACTGCTGCAGTGCTGGCCCGGCCGAAGAAGAAGCAGCGGCTGTGTGCCGCTGCTGGGGGAGCGATCCTGGCCCCCCCCCCCGCCACTGTCTGCCGGTATGTGCCGTGGCGCCGCACATATAATGAGGACAATCTGGCCATAGACACCCCGGAGCCCCGGGCACCCTGGAGGTTCGGGGCCCCGGGCGGTAGCCCAGATCGTCCTCATTATAATCCGCCTATGCTTATATACATGTAACACTCACTACCCCCTATTCCTGTGTATTGCTGTAATATATAACCTATACTCGTTATCCATCATTATAAATTAAGAAGATTTTCCACTTTATCCGATATATCCACACTCAATCAGTAGATTAGATGTCTGCTGAAGAGGCGATACACATGAACGTCTCCACATCATCCTCCCCGAATGTATCTATATGTGCCCCGTGACCCCCGATCAAGTGTCTCCATCACGTGCTCGCAGCATCACAGGTCACATAGTTTCCTCGTAGCGTTGGTGCACGTTGTGTATCGCGCCACGCCTCCTCAGCACCCATTGGTTGGTGGAGACACACCTCCATCCTGATTGGCTATAGTTGGCCGTTTAACTCTTAGCTCTTTCCGAATGATGCCACCCCCTGACGAAGACAAGAAGCCGAAACATACGTCGGGTGGACGCCATTCAGGAGTGGGATCTGCATCTGCTATAGCGTGAGTACAATGCACATGTGGTCACCTTTTTTAAAAACGCTTAAAGTGGATACAAATACACATCTGTCAACAGCACATATGCCCAAGTCAGTGCACTACTCTCTACAGGATTCACACCGACATCCAAATAATAAGGGACCAGCCCTTGTATATATACATATACAGATGCATCTCACTAAATTAGAATATCATCAAAAAGTTAATTTATTTCAGTTCTTCAATACAAAAAAGTGAAACTCGTATAGCCATAATCATCAGCATTAACAGAAATAAACAATAACTGTTTGATTATATTCTAATTTAGTGAGAAACACCTGTATTTGTTCACATAGGAGATATATAATTTATGTAGATTTATTCTTTGGAGGCACTTGCACTTTATGTAAAGTTTATGATAATTAAACAATCATATGTACAGATATATCTAACTAATGATATGTATATATATTTTTATATACTGGATTAATTTGTGGCTTGATTCTCTGTATTATCCCTTTGCTGTTCTAATCATGATCCATTCCCACTGGTGTTAATTGTAATTCCTGTCTCGACGTCCCCTTTGCGTATAGTTTTTAATTCCCCCCTTTTTCTGCATTTCCTCCTCTTCCACCTGGTTATCAATATAATAATTATTAGCATCACCCACATGCCTGGACTCTTCTGGTCGATGTCTCCTTTCTGCTATATACTAGAGTGGTATACTATGTGCACAGATACATGGAGTGCCATATACTTCTCAGGAGGTGCGCAGCGTCCACCTCCTCACCGCACAGGCCCACAAGCTCCTCTCCGGCAGGAAGAAGATGCATTCAGGCGGCTCCTACCACTGCAGCAGACGGCAGTGCACAAGTATACAGGGTGCAGTGTGGATGTGTCTGCACCACTGGGATGTGCCCGACCTGCATGTATACATATGCCCCTCTGCAGGGGCGGACTGGCCCACCGGAGGATCGGGAAAACCCCCGGGTCCCGATGGCCCCGCCCCCTACACCCCTGGGCCCTGTACAGAGAACAGAGGGCCCCCCCCGGTTCGCAGCACTGCCGATATGATTAGTGATGGGCCCTCTGCCTCCTCTGCGCAGCGACACTGCCGGCGCGTGCGCAGGAGGTCAGTCTCAGTGTGATGACGTCATTGCCCTGGGACTGCTTCCTGTGCGCGCTGTGGAGTACGGACCCTGCGTCGCTCCAGGCAGCGGCTGCAGCTCATCTCGACGTGTGAGTATGAAACGGGGAGGGGGGGAGGAAGGGATAGGGGGGAGGGGTGACTGGGAGGACCCCTGGCCGAGGCTGGCAGTAAATACTACTGGACAATGGGCATGGTTCTCATCATGCCCATTGCCCAGCATGTCCTGCTGCCAGCCTCTGGTTACTGGTACTATGCCCAGCAGCATGTACTATCACCAGGGGCTGGCAGGACATAGTGGGTGGGCGTGATAGTACCAAGGAGGCTGGCAGGACATACTAGGCATGAATCATGCCCAGCACGTCCTGCCAGCCACTGGTGGTACCATCATGCATGCCCATTGCCCAGCCACTGGTGGTGTGGTACTATCATGCTAGTACTAACACCAGTGGCTGGCTGGCAGGACATGCCATGTGAGCTTGAATGCTAATACCACAGAGGCTGGCAGTACATACTGGGCAATGGGCATGATAGTACCAGCAGTAGACTGACTAGGCGGTCTCCAGGGCTCCGTCTCCCCTTCTCGCTGCTGTTAGGCTGGGTTAACATTGCGTTTATGCTGTGCGTTACAACGCATCCGTTGTAAATCAGTGCAGACGCAATGTACTGTAGACTTGCATAGCAAATATAGGCATGTGTTTGAAAGTATGCATTATTTGCAACGCACAGGAAAACATGGTCGGCGGCTGGAGGCCAGCTGAGCACTTCTCTGACAACTGGGTTCTAGTGTCATTCTGTGCCTGCTCATCTCTGTCAGCAGGCATATTTGTCTGATGGAAAAGATGTAGCAGAGCTGGAGACAGAAGATCCGTGGATTACGTCAGAGCGAGGATTTTGTTTTTAATTAAAGATGGAGTCCCTACATGTGTTTTGTGTTTTATTTTTATTAAAAAATTGTGTTGTGTTTTTTTCTGTTTACTGGAAATTCATGGTGGCCATGTGTAGTTTGGCGTGACTCCATGAATTTCAGGCTTAGTGCCAGCTGATAATACAAAGCTGGTATTAACTCCATTATTACCCAGCGTGCCACCCCCCACCAGGGCCGTTGGAAGAGCCGGATAAAGTGCCTGGAAATGGCGCTACGATGAATGCGCCAATTCCAGGGGTGGCTGCGGGCTGCCGTTTTCAGCGTGGGGGGCCCAGAATGCTTGGGCCCTACCATGCTGAGAATCCCAGCCCCCCCGATCAAAATATGGCGGGAGCCCACGCATTTTTTTTTTTAATTATTTTTTTAAATAATTAAAAAAAAACATTGGGCTTTCCTGACTTTTGATCGCCAGTCAAGGTAAAACCAGGCAGATAAAGCAGACAGCTACGGGCTGCCACCTCTATCTGCGCTGAGAATCAAAATTTCTGCAGAGCGCTATGTCATTTTTGTTTTATTATTTATTTATTTTCACACTTCTATATGTGTGACAGTCCCAACAGCCAATCACAGAGGCTGACACAGAGAATGGGCGTCTGTGATTGGCTGCTTGAGTAACCTGAAAGCAGCCCATACATAGTACCATACTAGAATGTATGGGCTGATTGTACATTACTCAAACAGCCAATCACAGAAGCCCATCCTCTTTGACAGCATCTGCGATTGACTGTTGGGTCTGTCACATATAAAAGTGTGAAAAGAAAATTTTAAAAACGAATTTTTGATTCTCACTGCAGATAAAGCAGACAGCTATGTACTGCCACCCCCAGCTGCCTGGCTTTACCTTGTCTGGCGATCAAAAGACAGAGAAGCCGAATATTTGTTTTAAACTTAACTTTTTTTTTTCCCGCCATATGTTGATCGCCAGCCAGATAAAACCAGGCTGCTGGGGGCTGGGATTCGCAGCATGGTAAGGCGTTCTTGGCCCTCCACGCTGAAAATCGCAGCCCGCAGCCACCCCTGAAAATGGCGCATTCATCATGGCACCATTTCTAGGTGCTTTACCCGGCTCTTCCAGCGGCCCTGGTGGTGAGTGGCACACTGGGTAATAATAGGGTTAGTACCAGGCCATCTTTGCCTTATCAGCTGGTACTAAGCCCGAAATTCATGGTTTCATGCCAAATTAGACATAGCCACCATCAATTTCTAGTAAACAGAAAAAAAAAAGACAGAATTTTTTTTTTTATTATTAAAAATAAAACACATTTAGGGACTCCATCTTTAATAAAGAAAAATCCTCACTCCCAATTTAATCCATAGGTCTTCTGTCTTCATCTCTCTTAGATCTTTGCCATCAGACAAATATGTCTGCTGACAGATGAGCAGGCACAGAATGACACTGGAGCACTGTTACTGTGTAGTGCAGTGCTATGTTTCTTTTTTTGTCATTTCATGCAGTGTAGAAATCTTGGGAAAAGTGTGGATTGTGCTCTGGAAGTGATCAGTTATAGCTAACTATGTTATTTTCTGCAGAGATAAGTCCTGTATAAAAGATGTGATATATCGGTCTGCAGTTAAAGAACTTCACCTAGAGACATCACTGGTGAGTATGTGTATTACCTATACACACACACACACACTGACACTATATACAGAGCTCCTGTGCATAATGTCACTGGTGATCACTGTATTACCTGTACACTGACACAATATACAGAGCTCCTGTGCATAATGTCACTGGTGATCACTGTATTACCTGTACACTGACACTATATACAGAGCTCCTGTGTATAATGTCACTGTTGATCCCTGTATTTCCTATACACACACACACTGACACTATATTCAGAGCTGTGCATAATGTCACTGGTGATCCCTGTATTACCTGTACACTGACACCATACACAGAGCTCCTGTGTATAATGTCACTGGTGATCACTATATTACCTGTACACTGACACTATATACAGAGCTCCTGTGTATAATGTCACTGGTGATCACTATATTACCTGTACACTGACACTATATACAGAGCTCTTGTGCATAATGTCACTGGTGATCACTATATTACCTGTGCACTGACACTAAATACAGAGCTCCTGTGTATAATGTCACTGGTGAACACTGTATTACCTGTACACTGACACCAAACACAGAGCTCCTGTGTATAATGTCACTGGTGATCCCTGTATTACCTGTACACTGACACTATATACAGAGCTCCTATGTATAATGTCACTGGTGATCACTGTATTACCTGTACACTGACACCAAACACAGAGCTCCTGTGTATAATGTCACTGATAATCTGTACATTATCTGTACACTGACTCTATATACAGAGCTTTTTTACATTTTCATTATCAGTCACTATCTGGTGCCATTATGTGCCATGGTCATGGCGTGGCGGTATTTGTCCCTTGTATGTGGTATTATTCAGACAGTCACTATTTTGTGGTAATATGTGGTCTTCTCATGGTGTGGCAGTATATATACCTTGTACTTGGTAGTATTTGATCACTATGTGGTGGTATGTGTAATGGTCATGGTGTGGCGGTATTTCTCTCTTCTATATGGTATTATTAGTCTAGGTATAGTGGATTGTTGTCAGTCATTTGTTTTTTCGGATATTAAGAATGGGAACATTCTTTATTTGCAATACATATTAAATACTTGGATGTTTAACCTCTCCCTGTGTTGTGACTACTACACAGCAGCAGAGATTTATTGGTTAATAAAGTTGATTCATTTTGAAAGAGTTTGTGGACTTATGTTATTCCTATATACGGTAACTGCATGGTGCTGGTGGGCCCCAAGATTGATTTTTTCCTGGTGGGCCCCAGGTACTCCAGTCCGGCGCTGGTCCCAGACAGTTACCTCCTCATCTGTCCTGCTGCCGGCTGGGAGTCCTGTACAGTGCAGCATGTAGTGTGATGTGAATGCCACACTATGGAGATGCTGCTCCTACTACTGCCAAGTGAGGATCTCACCTCCCCAGTATGGTGCCCTCAGGAGCTCCCACAGGGCATCACAGGCCTTAGTATGAAGCAATTCCACAAGTCTTCTAGTATTGCTTCATACTAAGGCCTGTGATGCCCTGTGAGAGCTCCCTGAGGAGGTGAGAGCCTCACCTCATACGGCCCCATGATCTCTATGTACGATCCCTGACTGGGCCCCATGATCTCTATGTACGATCCCTGACTGGGCCCCATGATCTCTATGTACGCAGCTGACTGGGCCCCATGATCTCTATGTACGCCGCTGACTGGGCCCCATGATCTCTATGTATGCCGCTGACTGGGCCCCATGATCTCTATGTACACCCCTGACTGGGCCCCATGATCTCTATGTACACCGCTGACTGGGCCCCATGATCTCTATGTACACCGCTGACTGGGCCCCATGATCTCTATGTACGCCGCTGACTGGGCCCCATGATCTCTATGTATGCCGCTGACTGGGCCCCATGATCTCTATGTACGCCGCTGACTCGGCCCCATGATCTCTATGTACGCCGCTGACTGGGCCCCATGATCTCTTTGTACGCCACTGACTGGGCCCCATGATCTCTATGTACTCCGCTGACTGGGCCCCATGATCTCTATGTACGCCGCTGAGGGGGCCCCATGATCTCTATGTACACCCCTAACCTGATTGGCCCCATGACCTCTATGTACGCCGCTGACTGGGCCCCATGATCTCTATGCACGCCGCTGACTGGGCCCCATGATCTCTATGTACACCCCTAACCTGATTGGCCCCATGATCTCTATGTACGCCGCTGACTGGGCCCCATGATCTCTATGTACACCCCTAACCTGATTGGCCCCATGATTTCTGTATACGCCCCTGACTGAGCCACATGATTTCTATGTACGATCCCTGACTGGGCCCCCATAATCTCTGATCTCTCATGATGTTTTTTTTTAATTAAAGATGGAGTCCCTAAATGTATTTTGTGTTTTATTTTTACTGTGTAGTGCGGCACTATGTTGCATTTTGTCATTTCATGCAGTGTAGAAATCTTGGGAAAAGTGTGGCTTGTGCTCTGGAAGTGATCAGTTATAGCTAACTATGTTATTTTCTGCAGAGATAAGTCCTGCATAGAAGATGTGATATATCGGTCTGCAGATAAAGAACTTCAGCTAGAGACATCACTGGTGAGTATGTGTATTACCTATACACACACACACACACGGACACTATATACAGAGCTCCTGTGCATAATGTCACTGGTGATCACTGTATTACCTGTACACTGACACTATATACAGAGCTCCTGTGTATAATGTCACTGGTGAACACTATATTACCTGTACACTGACACTATATACAGAGTTCCTGTGTATAATGTCACTGATGATCACTGTATTACCTCTACACTGACACTATATACAGAGCTCCTGTGTATAATGTCACTGGTGATCACTGTATTACCTCTACACTGACACTATATACAGAGCTCCTGTGTATAATGTCACTGATGATCACTGTATTACCTCTACACTGACACTATATACAGAGCTCCTATGTATAATGTCACTGGTGATCACTGTATTACCTCTACACTGACTCTATATGCAGAGCTCCTGTGTATAATGTCACTGGTGATCACTGTATTACCTGTACACTATATACAGAGCTCCTGTGTATAATATCAATGGTGATCATTGCATTACCTGTACACTGACACTATATACAGAGCTTCTGTGTATAATGTCACTGGTGATGACTGTATAACCTGTACACTATATACAGAGCTCCTGTGCATAAAGTCACTGGTGATCACTGTATAACCTGTACACTGACCCAATATACTGAGCTTTTTTACATTTTTATTATTTTAGCATTATTTGTCACTATGTGGTGGCATTATGTGCTTTGGTCATGACATGACGATATTTGTCCCTTCTATGTGGTATTATTCAGTCACTATGTGGTGGTAATATGTGGTCTCATGGTGTGTCAGTATTTATACCTTGTATCTGGTAGCATTTGATCACTATGTGGTGGTATTATGTGCTTTGGTCATGGTGTGGCGGTATTTGTGCCTTGTATGTGGCATTATTTGGGCACTATGTGGTGGTAATATGTGATCTGGTCACGGTGTGGTGGTATTTCTGCCTTCTATCTGGTAATATTGGTCTTGGTAGAGTGGATTGTGGTTGGTCATTTGTTTTATCTGATATCAATAAGGGGAAACCTCTTTATTTCCAATAGATATTAAATACTTGGATGTTTAACCCCTCCCTGCCCTGTGACTATTACACAGCAGCAGAAGTTCACCAGAGAAAGCAAGTTGGCATTTGGTGAGATTTTCACCTCTGTATTTATAAGACAAAACCAGGAGTGGGTGAGAAATGCATAAAACATGACCTCGGATTGCTCCACTCCTGGTTTTGTCTTATAAATACAGAGGTAAAAATCTCACCAAATACTCAAAGTGCCACAATCTTCTGACAGTGCGGATTCCACCAATAAATAAGTGATCCCCTTCCCAACCTGTGCATCGCTGAGAACTTGTTTTCACCAATAAAAACCCTTTAATGCAAACTACAGTAATTGTACATCGCAGTTCTGGTGAGCGCACAGTGATGGGCAGGAGCCGCCAATATAATGGGTATAACGGCTAACAGGTATTTGCAAATAGCTGAAGGGTGGGTGGGCCCGGGTGGGCCCCTGGAGTCAATGTCCCTGGTGGGCCCCAGACACCACAGTCCGGCTCTGCCCCCGCCCCAGCCCGCCCCTGATTTGTCACGCACGGACCCGAAGCGACTGTGCACTGCGATACACACATCCTGTTGAAATTTCTGCTGGCGTTTACAAGCCCCAACCCCCCCTGGGCCCGGTCGCAGTGACTGCCACTGCGACCGCGGACATTACGCCCCTGGCTACGTGAATCATATGTCCCATTTTGGTGCTCCTCACCATTTGCATGGCACAGTCATGCATGCTTCTCTATCACCATAGCATGCTGCAAACAATCAGGATGGCTTCTGCTACATCTCTATATAAAAAGATAGTACATCTGTATTTCTATGATACGTAGAGTGGATGGAAATCATACATCTTGCTAATATTTATTATATTACATTCATCTGATGCTCTGTAGTAACAATGTAAATTAAATTGGCGACTTAGTGCAGTTCTATTACTATTACTAAATGTGGCACCTTGTGTTCCACAGAATAGCTGAATATTACCTGAATATTTAATCTCAGCTAATGTTCATTTATCTCTTAAATATCATTGGTCAGATGCTGATCACATGACCAGTGGTGGTGCATGCATGATGATTCCATATGAAGTGCACTGAGTGACAGTTGGAAGTGACAGTTGAAATTGACCAACAACAGTGGAAGAGATGTCGGCTAACTCTAAGCAAAGCAATAATATGAATATAAAAGAGGAGGAGATTGTGGTGAGCAGAGAAAGAGTGAAGACACGAAGACCTTCCCATGACACATCTGATGATGAGAGGAAGTCTTCAGTCAACAGGACAAAACCACCAGTCCAGAAGAAAGAAGAAGTAGAGGAGAACGTGGTGAGGAGAGAAGCAGCGAAGAGACTAAGACCTTCCCATGACACATCTGATGATGAGAGGAAGTCTTCAGTCAACAGGACAAAACCACCAGTCCAGAAGAAAGAAGAAGTAGAGGAGAACGTGGTGAGGAGAGAAGGAGCGAAGAGACTAAGACCTTCCCATGACACATCTGATGATGAGAGGAAGTCTTCAGTCAACAGGACAAAACAACCAGTCCAGAAGAAAGAAGAAGTGGAAGAAAAGGAGAAGGTAGAAAGTCAGAAGATGGGAGCCAAGAAGAGAGGAGCCATCTTCATCTCATCAGGGGACAAAAAGGAGAAGAAAAGAAGAAGGATTACATCAGGACAGAAACCCATGGATCTAAAGCAGAAGGCTGAAGAAGCTGAAGGAAGCAGCGGTGTTCGGCCAACCGGCTCCAAAAGCACAGTCTCTGATACCATCAAGAGGAGATTATTATTCCATCAAGTGCTTGGCCGGGGATGCTATGGAACGGTCCTGCTGGCGGAAGATTCATCTACCCGCAAACATTTTGCTGTTAAGATCATCGGCAAAAGAGCCCTGCTTGCTGAAGGTGATGAGCGTGTGATGGTGGAGCGACGGGTTTTACAGCTGGCATCTGGGAGCCCCTTCCTTGTCCACGCAGACTTTGCATTCCAGACCAAGGTACAGTATTGATTGCTCGATATTAGGAAATGTCACACGTACCACACACTGCTCTGCCTCATGGACCCCACTGATATCATCTTACATTTCAATATAGCATGTCCCAAGGTAACCGCAGACAATAAGATGAATGTGATGACTATACACATGGGATATTGTGGCCCCTACTGTAATCAATAACATTTATGGCGGGGTTTGGTACATTGGGAATCATTTATTAAAACAGCCTTTTTACTTATCCCAGCCAATCACAGAACAGCTTTTACTTTTCCAGGTCAGTTAAAACAACCTTAGCTGAGCTCTAATTGGTTAGTATGGGCTACTAGTTTTCTAGTGAGCAGATTTATTAATGAGCCCCAATGTACCCCGCTCTATAAATGATTGAAAATATTAGATGTCATCATAGAGGTCAATGAACTGTAGAAAATCACTTGCCCGGACCTCATGTGTCTAATTGGGTGACTGGTAATATTTGTATAATTTACAGCATTAGCTGGGCATTATCTTGTTTGTAGGCATCATCGCCATGTAGTAGTCTCTAGCTCATTTCTTTGACACTGTAGAATTTTACATATTATTATCTTGCATAGACATGGGATTTCAGAATAGATTAAATGTATTTTATTTTTTGTTTTTTCCTGGATGACATTGTATTTTGTGTATACCATGTGGGGGGACGGGACCCTGTGTACACTATATGTCAGGGCTATTGACTTTTGTGCACTTTATATACAATTTGAGAATGTGTTAATATTTTTGTATACAAGTATTATCTGTATCTTAAAGGTTTTTTTAATTAATGTTGGGACATTTTTATGCACGTGCATCTACTTGTTTTTCATTGCCATGTTTTCTATGTATAAATATACTGGAATAAAGTACAAAATCCACTGTCTTGGAGTGAAATTTCTTCTAACCTCACCAACTAATGAAAAAGATGGTATCATATTGACCAGGGGCGAGGTGGGCCAGAGGGGCACATGCCCTCCAGGCCGGTGGCCAAGCAGCTGCTTCTTTACAGACTGCAGGGCGGCCCTGTATCTTTCATTGTGTACATGTGCCAGCTGGGCATCTGCAGCCCAGAACAGCCGGCACAGGCCACGTTCTTATGCCTGCCGGAGAGAAGCTTCAGCCGCTGAGCAGTACGAGAGGGCAGACATCTTTGATTCTTGTAAGGCCACGACCCCACTATCAGTATTTGGTCAGTATTCGATCAGTATTTTTTCACAGGAGTTGGAGACAAAACCAGGAGTTGGTGATAAATGCAGAATTGGTGACTTGTTTCTATTATACCTTTTCTCTGATTGTTACTGACCTGGTTTTGGCTCCCACTCCTGAGAAAATATACTGACCAAATACTGATAGTGGGGCCGTGGCCTTAGCCTGAGCTCCGGATAGTGGTCAGGACAGGAGATTTATACTTTTTGTAGAGTGTGGAAGTGGCAGGATGCTGCTCACCTCCTGACAAGTCCAGGGCCAGATCCTGAATGTTATCTATGGTCGCTCTGCTGAGGATCAGAAAGATTTATTGTAGCAGATGGACCCTTCAAGCAGGTTGGGGTCGTGCTGTCAGTGTGAGATCATCGGCTCTCGATCTGTATGAATGTTCAAATCACATCGGACCTGAGATCGAGACACTTCAGACCTTACTATACAGACCCCTGCCCCAGACTGATCCTGCACCAGCTACAGGGCCAGAGCCGGCATAACCACCCATTGGCCCTGGGCAAGAGGGGGGCCCCACTCACAGTTGGGGACACTGGAACGCTATTGGGCCTGTGAGTTGGGGGGGCCCGGTGTAACCCCCCCCCCCCCCCCCGTGCTTTACGGTGTTTGAAATATTCACCTCTCGTCATACCCTGCTGGCCGCAGGTCCAGTCTCCTCTGCGTCTTCTGACTCTGTCACGTCTCAGTGTTGAAGAGACAGGACCTGTAGCCAGCAGGGTATGAGGAGAGGTGAGTATTTTATTATTTATTTTTTATGTATGGAGCCCATTCTCTATGGAGCATTATATGGGGCCCATTCTCTATGGAGCATTATATGGGGCCCATTCTCTATGGAGCATTATATGGGGCCCATTCTCTATGGTGCATTATATGGGGCCCATTCTCTATGGTGCATTATATGGGGCCCATTCTCTATGGAGCATTATATGGGGCCCATTCTCTATGGAGCATTATATGGGGCCCATTATTCTGTATGGCATATTACATGACGCCCATTATTCTTCATGGAGTAATATATGGGGTCAATTATGGTGTAATGAGCATTATATGGGGTTCATTATTCTGTATAGAGCATTATATGGGGCCTATTATTCTGTATGAAACATTATATGGGGTCCATTATTCAGTATGGAGCCCATTCTGTATAGAGGACTATGTGGTGCCCATAATACTGTATGGAGTGCTATGTAGTGCCCATAATACTGTATGGAGGACTATGTGGTGTCCACAATACTGTATGGAGGACTATGTGGTGCTCATACTACTGTATGGAGGACTATAATGTACAGTCTAAAATGAAAACTTTTGAATCCCCCCATGACACGCCCCATGCACTGTGAGGATTCGCCGGTTTCTGAGCTATTATAGAATTTACAATAGATATCACTCATGTAATATAAGAAGTACCGTATTTTTCTGACTATAAGATGCACCGGACCATAAGACGCACCTAGGTTTTAGAGGAGGAAAATAAAAATAAAAAAAATTAAGCCAAAAATGTGTTCCTGATGCACTTTTAAGGGGGAGGGGGTCTTCTGCTGACACTGGTATAGGGGTAATGTCCCCCAATTCTGACAATATCCCCCATCCTGGTATATATGCCCCCCCCCCCCTTCCTTTTATACGTGGTCCCCATCCCCATCCTGGTATGCATGGCACCCCTCATCCCTATCCCGGTATGCATGGCACCCCTCATCCCTATCCCGGTATGCATGGCACCCCTCATCCCTGTCCCGGTATGCATGGCACCCCTCATCCCTGTCCCGGTATGCATGGCACCCCTCATCCCTGTCCCGGTATGCATGGCACCCCTCATCCCTGTCCCGGTATGCATGGCACCCCTCATCCCTGTCCCGGTATGCATGGCACCCCTCATCCCTGTCCCGGTATGCATGGCACCCCTCATCCCTGTCCCGGTATGCATGGCACCCCTCATCCCTGTCCCGGTATGCATGGCACCCCTCATCCCTGTCCCGGTATGCATGACACCCCTCATCCTTATCCTGGTATAGTGGTATGCATGGCACCCCTCATCCCTGTCCTGGTATAGTGGTATGCATGGCACCCCTCATCCCTGTCCTGGTATGTATGGCACCTCTAATCCCCATCATGCTGCACATGGCCCCCTCAGCGTTACCCTGGTATGTATGGCCTCCTCATCCCCCATCCTGGTATGCATGGCTCTCTCATCCCCAATCCTGGTATGCATGACTCTCTCATCCCCAATCCTGGTACATATGGCCTCCTCATCCCCCAATCCTGGTACATATGGCCTCCTCATCCCCCAATCCTGGTATGCATGGTTCCCTCATCCCCCAATCCTGGTATGCATGGTTCCCTCATCCCCCAATCCTGGTATGCATGGTTCCCTCATCCCCCAATCCTGGTATGCATGGTCCCCTCATCCCCCAATCCAGGTATGCATGGTCCCCTCATCCCCCAATCCAGGTATGCATGGTACCCCTCATCCCTATTCTGGTATGCATAGAACCCCACTTTCCTATCCTTGTATGCATGGTACCCCTCACCCCCCAATCCTGGTGTGTATGGCACCACTCACCCCCCAATCCTGGTATGTATGGCACCCCTCACCCCCAATCCTGGTTTTCATGGTTCAGTCACCCCCCAAATCCTGGTATGTATGGCACCCCTCACCCCCCAATCCTGGAATGTATGGCATCCCTCACCCCCCAATCCTGGTTTTCATGGTTCAGTCACCCCCCAAATCCTGGTATGCATTGTACCCCTCATCCCCCAATCCTGGTATGCATGGTCCCCTCACACCCCTTTCCTGGTATGTATGGTACCCCTCACCCCCCATTCCTGGTATGTATGACACCACTCACCCCCCAATCCTGGTATGTATGGCACCCCTCACCCCCAATCCTGGTTTTCATGGTTCAGTCACCCCCCAAATCCTGGTATGTATGGCACCCCTCACCCCCCAATCCTGGTATATATGGCACCCCTCACCCCCCAATCCTGGTATGTATGGCACCCCTCACCCCCCAATCCTGGTTTTCATGGTTCAGTCAGCCCCCAAATCCTGGTATGCATTGTACCCCTCACACCCCTTTCCTGGTATGTATGGTACCCGTCACACCCCATTCCTGGTATGTATGGCACCCCTCATCCCTTTCACGGTGCACAGATACAAAAAAATAAACACATACTCACCTTTCTTCCCTGTGCTCCAGCGCTTCTGTATCCTGTTCTGCCGGGGAGCAGTGCGGCGCCAGAGTACGCGTGTGCCCATACCGTGCTGTTCAACGCCATTTTGCTGAAGACACACTGCAAATATGTCTTCAGTAAAATGGCGCCGGATAGAGCTATGCATATGTGCCGATTCCAACGCCTTCACTCCTGCCCTGGTCTCCGGCGAGAAGAGAAGCACCGCTGCAACGCTCCTCCCGGTCAGGTAAGTATGGCGCCGGAGATCGCGGTATGTGTTCAGTGTCTACGCATACCGCAATCTCCGGCGCCATACACACTCCTCTTACCTGTAACGTAATAGGTTCTTCTGTCTAGAGCCAGACTGCGCAGGCATGTAGCACTTGCCAAGTCTTTAAAGGCTTCAGACAGAGGGAGGCTTGTAGTGTTATATTATATATACAGTACAGACCAAAAGTTTATTGAAAGATTTTTCTGTATTTTCATGACTCTGAATATTGTTCATTCACACTGAAGGCATCAAAAGTATGAATTAACACATGTGGAATTATATACTTAACAAAAAAGTGTGAAACAACTGAAAATATGTCTTATATTCTAGGTTCTTCAAAGTAGCCACCTTTTGCTTTGATGACTGCTTTGCACACTCTTGGCATTCTCTTGATGAGCTTCAAGAGGGAGTCACCGGAAATGGTCTTCCAACAATCTTGAAGGAGTTCCCAGAGATGCTTAGCACTTGTTGGCCTTTTTGCCTTAACTCTGCGGTCCAGCTCACCCCAAACCATCTCGATTGGGTTCAGGTCTGGTGACTGTGGAGGCCAGGTCATCTGGCGTAGCCCCCCATCACTCTCCTTCTTGGTCAAATAGCCCTTACACAGCCTGGAGGTGTGTTTGTGGTCATTGTCCTGTTGAAAAATAAATGATGGTCCAACTAAACGCAAACCGGATGGAATAGCATGCCGCTGCAAGATGCTGTGGTAGCCATGCTGGTTCAGTATGCCTTAAATTTAGAATAAATCCCCAACAGTGTCACCAGCAAAGCACCCCCACACCATCACACCTCCTCCTCCATGCTTCACGGTGGGAACCAGGCATGTAGAGTCCATCCGTTCACCTTTTCTGCGTCGCACAAAAACACAGTGGTTGGAACCAAAGATCTCAAATTTGGACTTATCAGACCAAAGCACAGATTTCCACTGGTCTAATGTCCATTCCTTGTGTTCCTTATCCCAAACAAGTCTCTTCTGCTTGTTGCCTGTCCTTAGCAGTGGTTTCCTAGCAGCTATTTTACCATGGAGGCCTGCTGCACAAAGTCTCCTCTTAACAGTTGTTGTAGAGATGTGTCTGCTGCTAGAACTCTGTGTGCCATTGACCTGGTCTCTAATCTGAGCTGCTGTTAACCTGCGATTTCTGAGGCTGGTGACTCGGATAAACTTATCCTCAGAAGCAAAGGTGACTCTTGGTCTTCCTTTCCTGGGGCGGTCCTCATGTGAGCCAGTTTCTTTGTTTTCTTGATGGGTTTTGCAACTGCACTTGGGGATACATTCAAAGTTTTCCCAATTTTTCGGACTGACAGACCTTCATTTCTTAAAGTAATGATGGCCACTCGTTTTTCTTTACTTAGAATTTGTATTATGGTAAGAAAAAAGCAGCTAACAGTCTATTCAGTAGGACTATCAGCTGTGTATCCAGCTGATTTCTGCACAACACAACTGATGGTCCCAACCCCATTTATAAGGCAAGAAATCCCACTTATTAAACCTGACAGGGCACACCTGTGAAGTGAAAACCATTTCCGGTGACTCCCTCTTGAAGCTCATCAAGAGAATGCCAAGAGTGTGCAAAGCAGTCATTAAAGCAAAAGGTGGCTACTTTGAAGAACCTAGAATATAAGACATATTTTCAGTTGTTTCACACTTTTTTGTTAAGTATATAATTCCACATGTGTTAATTCATAGTTTTGATGCCTTCAGTGTGAATGTACAATTTTCATACTCAAGAAAATACAGAAAAATCTTTAAATGAGAAGGCGTGTCCAAACTTTTGGTCTGTACTGTATATATATATGTGACTACTATGTCTCTATAAATGTGATACTCATGTGTTTGTGATCCTCCATTGCTATACTCTGTACGATTGTCTTTTAATTTTTGCAATATTTAATAGAGATTTATTTTAGCGGCAATAAGCGCCTATTGTTTCATTTTGGTGGTATCTATAGTTTTGGTGTTGCCTGTAGTGATAAAGTCTTGGATTACTCATGCTCCTTATGTTGGTAGTCATATATATGACAGTGTATCTACTGTAAAACATCTGATGTCTGTATCACAGTATTTGATATACCAGTCACATATTATTGGCTGGCAAATTTTAGCCTGGGGGGCAAGCACAATGCAGCGGCCCATGAGTGTCGCGGCCATCTTTAGGCTTGAGTTTCATGTAGCACCTGATGAGTATAGCATGTGTGCGACCAAGGTACATCTGCTAACAACCCATTTCATAAAGATCACAGCTTTTTTGAGCTGTACTGGTAGAAATTAATTACAAATGGTTCACTTATTGTTAATGGCTGCACAGGTTTTGCAAAAGCGTGCGGCCATTACCAAGAAACAAGCAATTTGCACTTAATATCTAATCATATAGTGGAAAAACAGTAGTTAAATGATTGGCAGTGAGCTCCTGTGCTTGGTTTGCACAGTCATGCTGAAAGAGTCCTATTAAAAGCCTAACTGTAGCTTCCAAATTAGTTTTACATGTTGGATAAACCCTTTATTTGTCCTGCTTATTCTTTTCTTTTAAACATCTTTTTATTAAGGTTTTTTTTAAAGAAGGTTAACAATTGAACAAAGAAAAGTCACATTGTTAATGAAACAAATCAAAGATAACAATATCACATAGATTATAAGAGCAGAAATTGACCAGACTGCATAAATTTCAGCCAAACATTGACACGTTTCGGAAGAGAAAAAAAATATAAGAGAGGTTCAATTCTTTTGAACATGTCGTAGTACAAAATTGTGGTCACATAACATGTTATCATATTCAAGAAGGTTTATTGTGATATCCTGGAAATAAAAACTTCAGAAGAGAAAAAGAAAAAAAAACAAACCTGGAGAAGGGGGGATGGTTGAAAGGGAAGTGGGATGAACGGGGAGATGAGATGGAGGGGGGGGGGACTACAAAGATATAGATGATGGGAGGGGGGGGGACTACAAAGATATAGATGATGGGAGGGGGGGGGAGGACTACAAAGATATAGATGATGGGAGGGGGGGGGACTACAAAGATATAGATGATGGGAGGGGGGGGGACTACAAAGATATAGATGATGGGAGGGGGGGGGACTACAAAGATATAGATGATGGGGGGGGGAGGGAGTTGGGATTAGAATGGGCTAGCGATCTGAGTATTTTAGGTTAGTATTGTGCGGTCTGTAATATATTTGTGCCAGGGACGCCATATCAACGAGAATTGTTTATGCCTTTTTTCATCCCAACTAGCCAATTCTTCTAGCCTGTATACTTGTTCAACCTTCATTTCCCAGAGTGAGATATTTGGGGTCTTCGCAGATTTCCATAAGGATGTCACAAGTAACTTAGCCGAGGCCAGGAGCTGTCTAAGAAGGGTTAATTTTATTTTAGGGAAGTTATCTAGGAACAGAAACAGAAGGCAGATCTCCGGCGAGGTCAAGAGTTGCAAGTTTAAAATTGTATTAATAGTTTGAATTATTTTTGTCCAGAAGGGCTTAATCAATGTACAGTTCCACCACATGTGGAGCATAGTGCCCACATCAGAAGAGCATCTCCAGCAGTTAGGATCAAGTCCTTTGTAACATTTCTGAAGTTTTGATGGAGTCATATACCACCTGGAGAGAACTTTATAGCCATTCTCTTGTACTCTAACACATCTAGAGGAGACTTTAGGTGCTAGTAGTCATCTTTTAATTTCAGATGGGGTGAAAGGCCTATTCAGATCCTGTTCCCACTTCATTACATATGGCAGTTTCTTAGGGGTTCTGGCTAGGCATAATTGTTTTTGTAGAGCTGATAACATTCTTTTTTAGGGTTTTTTTGCAGCTATAAGTTTTTCAAAATCAGTCATTTCCCTAATATAATTTGGAGTTTTAAAGACTAGTTTTAAGTTAGACATAAATTTCTGGTACATAAAGGGGTGAAAAGAGATAGTATCTAGCATTTGATTGAGTTCTGCCAAGCAGGGCATGACCCCATTATCTGTAATTTTTTGGAGTGGTGTTATCAAGTTGCGAATTGAGTTGTGTATTGTGGCATTATGGGCTGGAGAAAGGAGAGAACTAGGTCTGTAACTTGTAGGAGAGGGGAGGGAAACGGGGAGCATATTTGTCTTATATGGGGATTGGACCAGATTTTAAAAGTAGTGGCGGTGAAAGGGTTTTTAATTGATGTATACCTAGTACTACTTGAGGGCGTGAGGATGAGCTGTCTAAGGGGGAATTTAAGGATTGTTTCTTCTACTTTAATCCATTGCTTCTGTGGTGGGAGCCTGATCCATCCACGACTCTTTGGAGATGAGTGGCTTGTTGAAGTATCTTTAGATCTGGCAGATCTATACCTCCTTCAGAGTGTGGGAGGGATAATATTTGTAAGGGAAGTCTGGGTTTTTGGTTGTGCCACAGAAAACGGCTGAGGAGTTTTCGTATGTCAATGAAAAAAGAATTAGGTAGGTGGATTGGAAGGGCTTGCACTAGATAAGTTATTTTTGGCCATATCATACATTTAAGGAGATTTTTCCTACCCAACCAGGAGATGTATGAGATATTCCAGTTGGGGGTAAGTTTCTGGATTTTCTGCAATAGCGGTGGGAAGTTTAACTTATAAAGTTCTTGTAGGTTTGGAGAAATCTCAACTCCCAAGAAACGTATTGATGGGGGGGACCAGGTAAAGGGGGACCCGATTGCCATTTGTGTTTTTTGTGGTTCTGGGATATTTATATTTAAGACTTGAGATTTGCTAAGATTCACCTTAAAATTTGATAGTGCACCGTATTCCTTGAGTAATGTCAGGATAACTGGGACAGATATTCTCGGGTTAGAGGTCATGATCAGTAGATCGTCTGCGTATGCTGCGATTTTATGTTCAGTACCAGCTGATTTGATGCCAACGATCCTCCCCTCCTCTCTGAGCTTTTGTAGTAAAGGTTCTAGTGTAAGAATAAAAAGGAGAGGGGAAAGCGGGCATCCCTGCCTGGTGCCGTTAGAAATATTAAAAGATGAAGACATAACATGAGAGAGGATTAGATACACTGCTCAGCAGACAGTATCACACCGGATAGGATTAGATACACTGCTCAGCAGACAGTATCACACAGAAGAGGATTAGATACACAGCTCAGCAGACAGTATGACACAGGAGAGGATTAGATACACAGCTCAGCTGACAGTATCACACCGGATAGGATTAGATACACAGCTCAGCAGACAGTATCACACAGGAGAGGATTAGATACACAGCTCAGCAGACAGTATCACACAGGAGAGGATTAGATACACAGCTCAGCTGACAGTATCACATAGGACAGGATTAGATACACTGCTCAGCAGACAGTATCACACAGGATAGGATTAGATACACAGTTCATCAGACAGTAACACACAGGAGTGGATTAGATACACGGCTCAGCAGACAGTATCATGAAAGATAGGATTAGATACACAGTTCATCAGACAGTATCACACAGGAGACGATTAGATACACAGCTCAGCAGACAGTATCACACATTACATGATTAGATACACAGCTCAGCAGACAGTATCACACAGGATGGGATTAGATACAAGGCTCAGCAGACAGTATCACACAGGAGAGGATTAGATACACAGCTCAGCAGACAGTAACGCACAGGAGAGGATTAGATACACAGCTCAGCACACAGTATCACACAGGAGAGGATTAGATACACGGCTCAGCAGACAGTATCACACAGGAGAGGATTAGATACACAGCTCAGCAGACAGTATCACACAGGATAGGATTAGATACACTGCTCTGCAGATAGTATCACACAGGATAGGATTAGATACACAGCTCAGCAGACAGTATCACACCGGATAGGATTAGATACACAGCTCAGCAGACAGTATCACACCGGATAGGATTAGATACACAGCTCAGCAGACAGTATCACACCGGATAGGATTAGATACACAGCTCAGCAGACAGTATCACACCGGATAGGATTAGATACACAGCTCAGCAGACAGTATCACACCGGATAGCATTAGATACACAGCTCAGCAGACAGTATCACACAGGAGAAGATTAGATACACTGCTCAGCAGACAGTATCACACCGGATAGGATTAGATACACAGCTCAGCAGACAGTATCACACCGGATAGGATTAGATACACAGCTCAGCAGACAGTATCACACAGGAGAAGATTAGATACACTGCTCAGCAGACAGTATCACACCGGATAGGATTAGATACACAGCTCAGCAGACAGTATCACACCGGATAGGATTAGATACACAGCTCAGCAGACAGTATCACACAGGAGAAGATTAGATACACAGCTCAGCAGACAGTATCACACCGGATAGGATTAGATACACAGCTCAGCAGACAGTATCACACAGAAGATTAGATACACTGCTCTGCAGATAGTAGCACACAGGAGAGGATTATATACACAGCTCAGCAGACAGTATCACACCGGATAGGATTAGATACACAGCTCAGCAGACAGTATCACACCGGATAGGATTAGATACACAGCTCAGCAGACAGTATCACACCGGATAGGATTAGATACACAGCTCAGCAGACAGTATCACACCGGATAGGATTAGATACACAGCTCAGCAGACAGTATCACACCGAATAGTATTAGATACACAGCTCAGCAGACAGTATCACACCGAATAGGATTAGATACACAGCTCAGCAGACAGTATCACACAGGAGAAGATTAGATACACGGCTCAGCAGACAGTATCACACAGGAGAGGATTAGATACACAGCTCAGCAGACAGTATCACACAGGAGAGGATTAGATACACGGCTCAGCAGACAGTATGACACAGGAGAGGATTAGATACACGGCTCAGCAGACAGTATCATACAGGGTAGGATTAGATACACAGCTCAGCAGACAGTATCACACCGGATAGGATTAGATACACAGCTCAGCAGACAGTATCACACCGGATAGGATTAGATACACAGCTCAGCAGACAGTATCACACCGAATAGGATTAGATACACAGCTCAGCAGACAGTATCACACCGAATAGGATTAGATACACAGCTCAGCAGACAGTATCACACAGGAGAAGATTAGATACACAGCTCAGCAGACAGTATCACACAGGAGAAGATTAGATACACAGCTCAGCAGACAGTATCACACAGGAGAGGATTAGATACACGGCTCAGCACACAGTATCACACAGGAGAGGATTAGAAACACTGCTCAGCAGACAGTATCACACAGGAGAGGATTAGATACAATGCTCAGTAGACAGTATCACACAGGAGAGGATTAGATACACGGCTCAGCAGACAGTATCACACAGGAGAGGATTAGATACACGACTCAGCAGACAGTATCACACAGGAGAGGATTAGATACACGGCTCAGCAGATGGTATCACACAGGAGAGGATTAGAGATACAGCTCAGCAGACAGTATCACACAGGAGAGGATTAGATACACGGCTCAGCAGACAGTATGACACAGGAGAGGATTAGATACACGGCTCAGCAGACAGTATCACACAGGAGAGGATTAGATACATAGCTCAGCAGACAGTATCACACAGGAGAGGATTAGATACACGGCTCAGCAGACAGTATGACACAGGAGAGGATTAGATACACGGCTCAGCAGACAGTATCATACAGGGTAGGATTAGATACACAGCTCAGCAGACAGTATCACACAGGAGAGGATTAGATACACGGCTCAGCAGATAGTATCACACAGGATAGGATTAGATACACAGCTCAGCAGACGGTATCACACAGGACAGGATTAGATACACAGCTCAGCAGACATTATCACACAGGAGAGGATTAGATACACAGCTCAGCAGACATTATCACACAGGAGGGGATTAGATACATACACAGCTCAGCAGACAGTATCAAACAGGACAGGATTAGATACATAGCTCAGCAGACGGTATCACACAGGAGAGGATTAGATACACGGCTCAGCAGACAGTATCACACAGGAGGGGATTAGATACACAGCTCAGCAGACAGTACCACACAGTATAAGATTAGATACACTGCTCAGCAGACAGTATCACACAGGAGAGGATTAGATACACAGCTCAGCAGACAGTATCAAACAGGAGGGGATTAGATACACAGCTCAGAAGACAGTATCACACAGTAGAAGATTAGATACACTGCTCAGCAGATTATCACAGCATAGGATTAGATACACAGCTCAGCAGACAGTATCACACCGGATAGGATTAGATACACAGCTCAGCAGACAGTATCACACCGGATAGGATTAGATACACAGCTCAGCAGACAGTATCACACCGGATAGGATTAGATACACAGCTCAGCAGACAGTATCACACCGGATAGGATTAGATACACAGCTCAGCAGACAGTATCACACAGGAGAAGATTAGATACACTGCTCAGCAGACAGTATCACACCGGATAGGATTAGATACACAGCTCAGCAGAGAGTATCACACCGGATAGGATTAGATACACAGCTCAGCAGACAGTATCACACAGGAGAAGATTAGATACACTGCTCAGCAGACAGTATCACACCGGATAGGATTAGATACACAGCTCAGCAGACAGTATCACACCGGATAGGATTGGATACACAGCTCAGCAGACAGTATCACACAGGAGAAGATTAGATACACAGCTCAGCAGACAGTATCACACCGGATAGGATTAGATACACAGCTCAGCAGACAGTATCACACAGGAGAGGATTATATACACAGCTCAGCAGACAGTATCACACCGGATAGGATTAGATACACAGCTCAGCAGACAGTATCACACCGGATAGGATTAGATACACAGCTCAGCAGACAGTATCACACCGGATAGGATTAGATACACAGCTCAGCAGACAGTATCACACCGGATAGGATTAGATACACAGCTCAGCAGACAGTATCACACCGAATAGTATTAGATACACAGCTCAGCAGACAGTATCACACCGAATAGGATTAGATGCACAGCTCAGCAGACAGTATCACACAGGAGAAGATTAGATACACGGCTCAGCAGACAGTATCACACAGGAGAGGATTAGATACACAGCTCAGCAGACAGTATCACACAGGAGAGGATTAGATACACGGCTCAGCAGACAGTATGACACAGGAGAGGATTAGATACACGGCTCAGCAGACAGTATCATACAGGGTAGGATTAGATACACAGCTCAGCAGACAGTATCACACCGGATAGGATTAGATACACAGCTCAGCAGACAGTATCACACCGGATAGGATTAGATACACAGCTCAGCAGACAGTATCACACCGAATAGGATTAGATACACAGCTCAGCAGACAGTATCACACCGAATAGGATTAGATACACAGCTCAGCAGACAGTATCACACAGGAGAAGATTAGATACACAGCTCAGCAGACAGTATCACACAGGAGAAGATTAGATACACAGCTCAGCAGACAGTATCACACAGGAGAGGATTAGATACACGGCTCAGCACACAGTATCACACAGGAGAGGATTAGAAACACTGCTCAGCAGACAGTATCACACAGGAGAGGATTAGATACAATGCTCAGTAGACAGTATCACACAGGAGAGGATTAGATACACGGCTCAGCAGACAGTATCACACAGGAGAGGATTAGATACACGACTCAGCAGACAGTATCACACAGGAGAGGATTAGATACACGGCTCAGCAGATGGTATCACACAGGAGAGGATTAGAGATACAGCTCAGCAGACAGTATCACACAGGAGAGGATTAGATACACGGCTCAGCAGACAGTATGACACAGGAGAGGATTAGATACACGGCTCAGCAGACAGTATCACACAGGAGAGGATTAGATACATAGCTCAGCAGACAGTATTACACAGGAGAGGATTAGATACACGGCTCAGCAGACAGTATGACACAGGAGAGGATTAGATACACGGCTCAGCAGACAGTATCATACAGGGTAGGATTAGATACACAGCTCAGCAGACAGTATCACACAGGAGAGGATTAGATACACGGCTCAGCAGATAGTATCACACAGGATAGGATTAGATACACAGCTCAGCAGACGGTATCACACAGGACAGGATTAGATACACAGCTCAGCAGACATTATCACACAGGAGAGGATTAGATACACAGCTCAGCAGACATTATCACACAGGAGGGGATTAGATACATACACAGCTCAGCAGACAGTATCACACAGGACAGGATTAGATGCATAGCTCAGCAGACGGTATCACACAGGAGAGGATTAGATACACGGCTCAGCAGACAGTATCACACAGGAGGGGATTAGATACACAGCTCAGCAGACAGTACCACACAGTATAAGATTAGATACACTGCTCAGCAGACAGTATCACACAGGAGAGGATTAGATACACAGCTCAGCAGACAGTATCAAACAGGAGGGGATTAGATACACAGCTCAGAAGACAGTATCATACAGTATAAGATTAGATACACTGCTCAGCAGACAGTATCACACAGGAGAGGATTAGATACACAGCTCAGCAGACAGTATCAAACAGGAGGGGATTAGATACACAGCTCAGAAGACAGTATCACACAGTATAAGATTAGATACACTGCTCAGCAGATTATCACAGCATAGGATTAGATACACGGCTCAGCAGACAGTATCACACAGGAGAGGATTAGATACACAGCTCAGCAGACAGTATCACACAGGAGAGGATTAGATACACAGCTCAGCAGACAGTATCACACAGTATAAGATTAGATACACTGCTCAGCAGACAGTATCACACAGGAGAGGATTAGATACACAGCTCAGCAGACAGTATCACACAGGAGAGGATTAGATACACAGCTCAGCAGACAGTACCACACAGTATAAGATTAGATACACTGCTCAGCAGACTATCACACAGCATAGGATTAGATACACGGCTCAGCAGACAGTATCACACAGGACAGGTTTAGATATACAGCTCAGCAGACAGTATCACACAGTAGGGGATTAGATACACAGCTCAGCAGACAGTATCACACAGTATAAGATTAGATACACTGCTCAGCAGACTATCACACAGCATAGGATTAGATACACGGCTCAGCAGACAGTATCACACAGGAGAGGATTAGATACACAGCTCAGTAGACAGTATCACACAGGAGGGGATTAGATACACAGCTCAGGAGACAGTATCACACAGTATAAGATTAGATACACTGCTCAGCAGACAGTATCACACAGGAGAGGATTAGATACACAGCTCAGCAGACAGTATCGCACAGGAAAGGATTAGACACACAGCTCAGCAGACGGTATCGCACAGGAGAGGATTAGATACACGGCTCAGCAGACAGTATCGCACAGGAGGGGATTAGATACACAGCTCAGCAGACAGTATCACACAGGAAAGGATTAGATACATAGCTCAGCAGACGGTATCACACAGGACAGGATTAGATGCACAGCTCAGCAGACAGTATCACACAGGAGAGGATTAGATACACAGCTCAGCTGACAGTATCACATAGGACAGGATTAGATACACAGTTCATCAGACAGTATCACACAGGAGTGGATTAGATACACGGCTCAGCAGACAGTATCGCACAGGGCGGGATTAGATATATGACACAGCAGACAGTATCACACAGGAGAGGATTAGATACACAGCTCAGCTGACAGTATCACATAGGACAGGATTAGATACACAGTTCATCAGACAGTATCACACAGGAGAGGATTAGATACACAGCTCAGCAGACAGTAACGCACAGGAGAGGATTAGATACACAGCTCAGCACACAGTATCACACAGGAGAGGATTAGATACACGGCTCAGCAGACAGTATCACACAGGAGAGGATTAGATACACAGCTCAGCAGACAGTATCACACAGGATAGGATTAGATACACAGCTCAGCAGACAGTATCACACAGGAGGGGATTAGATACACAGCTCAGCAGACAGTATCACAGGATAAGATTAGATACACTGCTCAGCAGACGGTATCACACAGGACAGGATTAGATGCACAGCACAGCAGACAGTATCACACAGGAGGGGATTAGATACACAGCTCAGCAGACAGTATCACACAGGAGGGGATTAGATACACAGCTCAGCAGACAGTATCACAGGATAAGATTAGATACACAGCTCAGCAGACGGTATCACACAGGACAACATTAGATACACAGCTCAGCAGACAGTATCACAAAGGAGAGGATTAGATAAACAGCTCAACAGACAGTATCACACAGGAGAGGATTAGATACACAGCTCAGCAGACAGTATCACACAGGAGAGGATTAGATACACAGTTCATCAGACAGTATCACACAGGAGTGGATTAGATACACGGCTCAGCAGACAGTATCGCACAGGGCGGGATTAGATACACGACTCAGCAGATGGTATCACACAAGATAGGATTAGATACACAGTTCATCAGACAGTATCACACAGGATAGGATAAGATACACATCTCAGCACACAGTATCACACAGGAGAGGATTAGATACACGGCTCAGCAGACAGTATCACACAGGAGAGGATTAGATACACAGCTCAGCAGACAGTATCACACAGGAGAGGATTAGATACACAGCTCAGCAGACAGTATCACACAGGAGAGGATTAGATACACAGCTCAGCTGACAGTATCACACAGGAGAGGATTAGATACACAGCTCAGCAGACAGTATCACACAGGAGAGGATTAGATACACAGCTCAGCAGACAGTATCACACAGGAGAGGATTAGAAACACAGTTCATCAGACAGTATCACACAGGAGAGGATTAGATACACAGCTCAGCAGACAGTATCACACAGCATAGGATTAGATACACAGCTCAGCAGACTGTATCACACGGGTGGATTAGATACACGGCTCAGCAGACAGTATCGCACAGGGCGGGATTAGATACACGGCTCCGCAGACAGTATCACACAGGATAGGATTAGATACACAGTTCATCAGACAGTATCACACAGGAGAGGATTAGATACACAGCTCAGCAGACAGTATCACACAGGAGAAGATTAGATACACAGCTCAGCAGACAGTATCACAAAGGAGAAGATTAGATACACAGCTCAGCAGACAGTATCACACAGGAGAGGATTAGATACACGGCTCAGCACACAGTATCACACAGGAGAGGATTAGAAACACTGCTCAGCAGACAGTATCACACAGGAGAGGATTAGATACAATGCTCAGTAGACAGTATCACACAGGAGAGGATTAGATACACGGCTCAGCAGACAGTATCACACAGGAGAGGATTAGATACACGGCTCAGCAGACAGTATCACACAGGAGAGGATTAGATACACGGCTCAGCAGATGGTATCACACAGGAGAGGATTAGAGATACAGCTCAGCAGACAGTATCACACAGGAGAGGATTAGATACACGGCTCAGCAGACAGTATGACACAGGAGAGGATTAGATACACGGCTCAGCAGACAGTATCACACAGGAGAGGATTAGATACATAGCTCAGCAGACAGTATCACACAGGAGAGGATTAGATACACGGCTCAGCAGACAGTATGACACAGGAGAGGATTAGATACACGGCTCAGCAGATAGTATCACACAGGATAGGATTAGATACACAGCTCAGCAGACGGTATCACACAGGACAGGATTAGATACACAGCTCAGCAGACATTATCACACAGGAGAGGATTAGATACACAGCTCAGCAGACAGTATGACACAGGAGAGGATTAGATACACGGCTCAGCAGACAGTATCATACAGGGTAGGATTAGATACACAGCTCAGCAGACAGTATCACACCGGATAGGATTAGATACACAGCTCAGCAGACAGTATCACACCGGATAGGATTAGATACACAGCTCAGCAGACAGTATCACACCGAATAGGATTAGATACACAGCTCAGCAGACAGTATCACACCGAATAGGATTAGATACACAGCTCAGCAGACAGTATCACACAGGAGAAGATTAGATACACAGCTCAGCAGACAGTATCACACAGGAGAAGATTAGATACACAGCTCAGCAGACAGTATCACACAGGAGAGGATTAGATACACGGCTCAGCACACAGTATCACACAGGAGAGGATTAGAAACACTGCTCAGCAGACAGTATCACACAGGAGAGGATTAGATACAATGCTCAGTAGACAGTATCACACAGGAGAGGATTAGATACACGGCTCAGCAGACAGTATCACACAGGAGAGGATTAGATACACGACTCAGCAGACAGTATCACACAGGAGAGGATTAGATACACGGCTCAGCAGATGGTATCACACAGGAGAGGATTAGAGATACAGCTCAGCAGACAGTATCACACAGGAGAGGATTAGATACACGGCTCAGCAGACAGTATGACACAGGAGAGGATTAGATACACGGCTCAGCAGACAGTATCACACAGGAGAGGATTAGATACATAGCTCAGCAGACAGTATTACACAGGAGAGGATTAGATACACGGCTCAGCAGACAGTATGACACAGGAGAGGATTAGATACACGGCTCAGCAGACAGTATCATACAGGGTAGGATTAGATACACAGCTCAGCAGACAGTATCACACAGGAGAGGATTAGATACACGGCTCAGCAGATAGTATCACACAGGATAGGATTAGATACACAGCTCAGCAGACGGTATCACACAGGACAGGATTAGATACACAGCTCAGCAGACATTATCACACAGGAGAGGATTAGATACACAGCTCAGCAGACATTATCACACAGGAGGGGATTAGATACATACACAGCTCAGCAGACAGTATCACACAGGACAGGATTAGATGCATAGCTCAGCAGACGGTATCACACAGGAGAGGATTAGATACACGGCTCAGCAGACAGTATCACACAGGAGGGGATTAGATACACAGCTCAGCAGACAGTACCACACAGTATAAGATTAGATACACTGCTCAGCAGACAGTATCACACAGGAGAGGATTAGATACACAGCTCAGCAGACAGTATCAAACAGGAGGGGATTAGATACACAGCTCAGAAGACAGTATCATACAGTATAAGATTAGATACACTGCTCAGCAGACAGTATCACACAGGAGAGGATTAGATACACAGCTCAGCAGACAGTATCAAACAGGAGGGGATTAGATACACAGCTCAGAAGACAGTATCACACAGTATAAGATTAGATACACTGCTCAGCAGATTATCACAGCATAGGATTAGATACACGGCTCAGCAGACAGTATCACACAGGAGAGGATTAGATACACAGCTCAGCAGACAGTATCACACAGGAGAGGATTAGATACACAGCTCAGCAGACAGTATCACACAGTATAAGATTAGATACACTGCTCAGCAGACAGTATCACACAGGAGAGGATTAGATACACAGCTCAGCAGACAGTATCACACAGGAGAGGATTAGATACACAGCTCAGCAGACAGTACCACACAGTATAAGATTAGATACACTGCTCAGCAGACTATCACACAGCATAGGATTAGATACACGGCTCAGCAGACAGTATCACACAGGACAGGTTTAGATATACAGCTCAGCAGACAGTATCACACAGTAGGGGATTAGATACACAGCTCAGCAGACAGTATCACACAGTATAAGATTAGATACACTGCTCAGCAGACTATCACACAGCATAGGATTAGATACACGGCTCAGCAGACAGTATCACACAGGAGAGGATTAGATACACAGCTCAGTAGACAGTATCACACAGGAGGGGATTAGATACACAGCTCAGGAGACAGTATCACACAGTATAAGATTAGATACACTGCTCAGCAGACAGTATCACACAGGAGAGGATTAGATACACAGCTCAGCAGACAGTATCGCACAGGAAAGGATTAGACACACAGCTCAGCAGACGGTATCGCACAGGAGAGGATTAGATACACGGCTCAGCAGACAGTATCGCACAGGAGGGGATTAGATACACAGCTCAGCAGACAGTATCACACAGGAAAGGATTAGATACATAGCTCAGCAGACGGTATCACACAGGACAGGATTAGATGCACAGCTCAGCAGACAGTATCACACAGGAGAGGATTAGATACACAGCTCAGCTGACAGTATCACATAGGACAGGATTAGATACACAGTTCATCAGACAGTATCACACAGGAGTGGATTAGATACACGGCTCAGCAGACAGTATCGCACAGGGCGGGATTAGATATATGACACAGCAGACAGTATCACACAGGAGAGGATTAGATACACAGCTCAGCTGACAGTATCACATAGGACAGGATTAGATACACAGTTCATCAGACAGTATCACACAGGAGAGGATTAGATACACAGCTCAGCAGACAGTAACGCACAGGAGAGGATTAGATACACAGCTCAGCACACAGTATCACACAGGAGAGGATTAGATACACGGCTCAGCAGACAGTATCACACAGGAGAGGATTAGATACACAGCTCAGCAGACAGTATCACACAGGATAGGATTAGATACACAGCTCAGCAGACAGTATCACACAGGAGGGGATTAGATACACAGCTCAGCAGACAGTATCACAGGATAAGATTAGATACACTGCTCAGCAGACGGTATCACACAGGACAGGATTAGATGCACAGCACAGCAGACAGTATCACACAGGAGGGGATTAGATACACAGCTCAGCAGACAGTATCACACAGGAGGGGATTAGATACACAGCTCAGCAGACAGTATCACAGGATAAGATTAGATACACAGCTCAGCAGACGGTATCACACAGGACAACATTAGATACACAGCTCAGCAGACAGTATCACAAAGGAGAGGATTAGATAAACAGCTCAACAGACAGTATCACACAGGAGAGGATTAGATACACAGCTCAGCAGACAGTATCACACAGGAGAGGATTAGATACACAGTTCATCAGACAGTATCACACAGGAGTGGATTAGATACACGGCTCAGCAGACAGTATCGCACAGGGCGGGATTAGATACACGACTCAGCAGATGGTATCACACAAGATAGGATTAGATACACAGTTCATCAGACAGTATCACACAGGATAGGATAAGATACACATCTCAGCACACAGTATCACACAGGAGAGGATTAGATACACGGCTCAGCAGACAGTATCACACAGGAGAGGATTAGATACACAGCTCAGCAGACAGTATCACACAGGAGAGGATTAGATACACAGCTCAGCAGACAGTATCACACAGGAGAGGATTAGATACACAGCTCAGCTGACAGTATCACACAGGAGAGGATTAGATACACAGCTCAGCAGACAGTATCACACAGGAGAGGATTAGATACACAGCTCAGCAGACAGTATCACACAGGAGAGGATTAGAAACACAGTTCATCAGACAGTATCACACAGGAGAGGATTAGATACACAGCTCAGCAGACAGTATCACACAGCATAGGATTAGATACACAGCTCAGCAGACTGTATCACACGGGTGGATTAGATACACGGCTCAGCAGACAGTATCGCACAGGGCGGGATTAGATACACGGCTCCGCAGACAGTATCACACAGGATAGGATTAGATACACAGTTCATCAGACAGTATCACACAGGAGAGGATTAGATACACAGCTCAGCAGACAGTATCACACAGGAGAAGATTAGATACACAGCTCAGCAGACAGTATCACAAAGGAGAAGATTAGATACACAGCTCAGCAGACAGTATCACACAGGAGAGGATTAGATACACGGCTCAGCACACAGTATCACACAGGAGAGGATTAGAAACACTGCTCAGCAGACAGTATCACACAGGAGAGGATTAGATACAATGCTCAGTAGACAGTATCACACAGGAGAGGATTAGATACACGGCTCAGCAGACAGTATCACACAGGAGAGGATTAGATACACGGCTCAGCAGACAGTATCACACAGGAGAGGATTAGATACACGGCTCAGCAGATGGTATCACACAGGAGAGGATTAGAGATACAGCTCAGCAGACAGTATCACACAGGAGAGGATTAGATACACGGCTCAGCAGACAGTATGACACAGGAGAGGATTAGATACACGGCTCAGCAGACAGTATCACACAGGAGAGGATTAGATACATAGCTCAGCAGACAGTATCACACAGGAGAGGATTAGATACACGGCTCAGCAGACAGTATGACACAGGAGAGGATTAGATACACGGCTCAGCAGATAGTATCACACAGGATAGGATTAGATACACAGCTCAGCAGACGGTATCACACAGGACAGGATTAGATACACAGCTCAGCAGACATTATCACACAGGAGAGGATTAGATACACAGCTCAGCAGACAGTATGACACAGGAGAGGATTAGATACACGGCTCAGCAGACAGTATCATACAGGGTAGGATTAGATACACAGCTCAGCAGACAGTATCACACCGGATAGGATTAGATACACAGCTCAGCAGACAGTATCACACCGGATAGGATTAGATACACAGCTCAGCAGACAGTATCACACCGAATAGGATTAGATACACAGCTCAGCAGACAGTATCACACCGAATAGGATTAGATACACAGCTCAGCAGACAGTATCACACAGGAGAAGATTAGATACACAGCTCAGCAGACAGTATCACACAGGAGAAGATTAGATACACAGCTCAGCAGACAGTATCACACAGGAGAGGATTAGATACACGGCTCAGCACACAGTATCACACAGGAGAGGATTAGAAACACTGCTCAGCAGACAGTATCACACAGGAGAGGATTAGATACAATGCTCAGTAGACAGTATCACACAGGAGAGGATTAGATACACGGCTCAGCAGACAGTATCACACAGGAGAGGATTAGATACACGACTCAGCAGACAGTATCACACAGGAGAGGATTAGATACACGGCTCAGCAGATGGTATCACACAGGAGAGGATTAGAGATACAGCTCAGCAGACAGTATCACACAGGAGAGGATTAGATACACGGCTCAGCAGACAGTATGACACAGGAGAGCATTAGATACACGGCTCAGCAGACAGTGTCACACAGGAGAGGATTAGATACATAGCTCAGCAGACAGTATCACACAGGAGAGGATTAGATACACGGCTCAGCAGACAGTATGACACAGGAGAGGATTAGATACACGGCTCAGCAGACAGTATCATACAGGGTAGGATTAGATACACAGCTCAGCAGACAGTATCACACAGGAGAGGATTAGATACACGGCACAGCAGATAGTATCACACAGGATAGGATTAGATACACAGCTCAGCAGACGGTATCACTCAGGACAGGATTAGATACACAGCTCAGCAGACATTATCACACAGGAGAGGATTAGATACACAGCTCAGCAGACATTATCACACAGGAGGGGATTAGATACATACACAGCTCAGCAGACAGTATCACACAGGACAGGATTAGATACATAGCTCAGCAGACGGTATCACACAGGAGAGGATTAGATACACGGCTCAGCAGACAGTATCACACAGGAGGGGATTAGATACACAGCTCAGCAGACAGTACCACACAGTATAAGATTAGATACACTGCTCAGCAGACAGTATCACACAGGAGAGGATTAGATACACAGCTCAGCAGACAGTATCAAACAGGAGGGGATTAGATACACAGCTCAGAAGACAGTATCACACAGTATAAGATTAGATACACTGCTCAGCAGATTATCACAGCTTAGGATTAGATACACGGCTCAGCAGACAGTATCACACAGGAGAGGATTAGATACACAGCTCAGCAGACAGTATCACACAGGAGAGGATTAGATACACAGCTCAGCAGACAGTATCACACAGTATAAGATTAGATACACTGCTCAGCAGACAGTATCACACAGGAGAGGATTAGATACACAGCTCAGCAGACAGTATCGCACAGGAGAGGATTAGATACACAGCTCAGCAGACGGTATCGCACAGGAGAGGATTAGATACACAGCTCAGCAGATGGTATCACACGGGAAAGGATTAGATACATAGTTCAGCAGACGGTATCACACAGGACAGGATTAGATGCACAGCTCAGCAGACAGTATCACACAGGAGAGGATTAGATACACAGCTCAGCTGACAGTATCACATAGGACAGGATTAGATACACAGTTCATCAGACAGTAACACACAGGAGTGGATTAGATACACAGCTCAGCAGACAGTATCACGAAAGATAGGATTAGATACACAGTTCATCAGACAGTATCACACAGGAGACGATTAGATACACAGCTCAGCAGACAGTATCACACATTACATGATTAGATACACAGCTCAGCAGACAGTATCACACAGGATGGGATTAGATACAAGGCTCAGCAGACAGTATCACACAGGAGAGGATTAGATACACAGCTCAGCAGACAGTAACGCACAGGAGAGGATTAGATACACAGCTCAGCACACAGTATCACACAGGAGAGGATTAGATACACGGCTCAGCAGACAGTATCACACAGGAGAGGATTAGATACACAGCTCAGCAGACAGTATCACACAGGATAGGATTAGATACACTGCTCTGCAGATAGTATCACACAGGATAGGATTAGATACACGGCTTAGCAGACAGTATCACACAGGAGAGGATTAGATACACGGCTCAGCAGACAGTATCACACAGGATAGGATTAGACACACAGCTCAGCAGACAGTATCACACAGGAGAGGATTAGATACACAGCTCAGCAGACAGTACCACACAGTATAAGATTAGATACACTGCTCAGCAGACTATCACACAGCATAGGATTAGATACACGGCTCAGCAGACAGTATCACACAGGACAGGTTTAGATATACAGCTCAGCAGACAGTATCACACAGTAGGGGATTAGATACACAGCTCAGCAGACAGTATCACACAGTATAAGATTAGATACACTGCTCAGCAGACTATCACACAGCATAGGATTAGATACACGGCTCAGCAGACAGTATCACACAGGAGAGGATTAGATACACAGCTCAGCAGACAGTATCACACAGGAGGGGATTAGATACACAGCTCAGGAGACAGTATCACACAGTATAAGATTAGATACACTGCTCAGCAGACAGTATCACACAGGAGAGGATTAGATACACAGCTCAGCAGACAGTATCGCACAGGAAAGGATTAGACACACTGCTCAGCAGACGGTATCACACAGGAAAGTATTAGATACATAGCTCAGCAGACGGTATCACACAGGACAGGATTAGATGCACAGCTCAGCAGACAGTATCACACAGGAGAGGATTAGATACACAGCTCAGCTGACAGTATCACATAGGACAGGATTAGATACACAGTTCATCAGACAGTATCACACAGGAGTGGATTAGATACACGGCTCAGCAGACAGTATCGCACAGGGCGGGATTAGATATATGACACAGCAGACAGTATCACACAGGAGAGGATTAGATACACAGCTCAGCTGACAGTATCACACAGGAGAGGATTAGATACACAGTTCATCAGACAGTATCACACAGGAGAGGATTAGATACACAGCTCAGCAGACAGTAACGCACAGGAGAGGATTAGATACACAGCTCAGCACACAGTATCACACAGGAGAGGATTAGATACACGGCTCAGCAGACAGTATCACACAGGAGAGGATTAGATACACAGCTCAGCAGACAGTATCACACAGGATAGGATTAGATACACAGCTCAGCAGACAGTATCACACAGGAGGGGATTAGATACACAGCTCAGCAGACAGTATCACAGAATAAGATTAGATACACTGCTCAGCAGACGGTATCACACAGGACAGGATTAGATGCATAGCTCAGCAGACGGTATCACACAGGACAAGATTAGATACACAGCTCAGCAGACAGTATCACAAAGGAGAGGATTAGATAAACAGCTTAGCAGACAGTATCACACAGGAGAGGATTAGATACACAGCTCAGCAGACAGTATCACACAGGAGAGGATTAGATACACAGTTCATCAGACAGTATCACACAGGAGTGGATTAGATACACGGCTCAGCAGACAGTATCGCACAGGGCGGGATTAGATACACGACTCAGCAGATGGTATCACACAAGATAGGATTAGATACACAGTTCATCAGACAGTATCACACAGGATAGGATAAGATACACATCTCAGCACACAGTATCACACAGGAGAGGATTAAATACACGGCTCAGCAGACAGTATCGCACAGGAGAGGATTAGATACACAGCTCAGCAGACAGTATCACACAGGAGAGGATTAGATTCACAGCTCAGCAGACAGTATCACACAGGAGAGGATTAGATTCACAGCTCAGCAGACAGTATCACACAGGAGAGGATTAGATACACAGCTCAGCTGACAGTATCACACAGGAGAGGATTAGATACACAGCTCAGCAGACAGTATCACACAGGAGAGGATTAGATACACAGCTCAGCAGACAGTATCACACAGGAGAGGATTAGAAACACAGTTCATCAGACAGTATCACACAGGAGAGGATTAGATACACAGCTCAGCAGACAGTATCACACAGCATAGGATTAGATACACAGCTCAGCAGACTGTATCACACGGGTGGATTAGATACACGGCTCAGCAGACAGTATCGCACAGGGCGGGATTAGATACACGGCTCCGCAGACAGTATCACACAGGATAGGATTAGATACACAGTTCATCAGACAGTATCACACAGGAGAGGATTAGATACACAGCTCAGCAGACAGTATCACACAGGAGAGGATTAGATACACAGCTCATCAGACAGTATCACACAGAGGATTACATACACAGCTCAGCACACAGTATCACACAGGAAAGGATTAGATACACAGCTCAGCAGAGAGTATCGCACAGGAGAGGATTAGATACACAGCTCAGCAGCCGGTATCACACAGGAGAGGATTAGATACACTGCTCAGCAGACGGTATCACACAGGAGAGGATTAGATACACGGTTGAGCAGACAGTATCACACAGGAGAGGATTAGATACACGGCTCAGCAGACAGTATCACACAGGGTAGGATTAGAGATACAGCTCAGCAGTCAGTATCACACAGGAGAGGATTTGATACACAGCTCAGCAGACAGTATCACACAGGAGAGGATTAGATACACGGATCAGCAGATGGTATCAAACAGGATGGATTTAGATACACTGCTCAGCAGACAGTATCACACAGGACAGGATTAGATACACAGCTCAGCTGACAATATCACACAGTAGAGGATTAGATACACAGCTCAGCAGATGGTATCACACAGGATAGGATTAGATACACAGCTCAGCAGACAGTATCACACAGGGCAGGATTAGATACACGGTTCAGCAGACAGTATCACACAGGATAGGCTTAGATACACAGCTCACCTGACAGTATCACACAGTAGAGGATTATATACATGGCTCAGCAGACAGTATCACACAGGATAGGCTTAGATACACAGCTCAGCAGGCAGTATCACACAGGAAAGGATTAGATACACAGCTCAGCAAACAGTATCACACAGGAGAGGATTAGATACATAGCTCAGCAGACAGTATCACACAGGAGAGGATTAGATACACGGCTCAGCAGACGGTATCACACAGGAGAGGATTAGATACACAGCTCAGCAGACAATATCGCACAGGAGAGGATTAGATACACAGCTCAGCAGACAGTATCACACAGGAGAGGATTAGATACACAGCTCAGCAGACAGTATCACACAGGAAAGGATTAGATACACAGCTCAGCAGATGGTATCACACAGGATAGGATTAGATACACAACTCAGCTGACAGTATCACACAGGAGAGGATTAGATACAAAGCTCAGCAGATAGTATCACACAGGAGTGGATTAGATACACGGCTCAGCAGACAGTATCGCACAGGGCGGGATTAGATACATGGCTCAGCAGACAGTATCACACAGGATAGGATTAGATACATATTTCATCAGACAGTATCACACAGGTGTGGATTAGATACACGGCTCAGCAGACAGTATCGCACAGGGCGGGATTAGATACACAGCTCAGCAGACAGTATCACACAGGAGTGGATTAGATCCACGGCTCAGCAGACAGTATCACACAGGATAGGATTAGATACACTGCTCAGCAGACAGTATCACACAGGAGTGGATTAGATACACGGCTCAGCAGACAGTATCGCACAGGGCGGGATTAGATACACGGCTCAGCAGACAGTATCACACAGGATAGGATTAGATACACTGCTCAGCAGATAGTATCACACAGGATAGGATTAGATGCACAGCCCAGCAGACAGTATCACACAGGAGAGGATTAGATACACAGCTCAGCAGACAGTATCACACAGGAGAGGATTAGATACACAGCTCAGCAGACAATATCGCACAGGAGAGGATTAGATACATAGCTCAGCGGACTGTATCACACAGGACAGGATTAGATGCACAGCTCAGCAGACAGTATCACACAGGAGAGGATTAGATACACGGCTCAGCAGACATTATCACACAGGAGAGGATTAGATACACAGCTCAGCAGATGGTATCACACAAGATAGGATTAGATACACTGCTCAGCAGATAGTATCACACAGTAGAGGATTAGATACACGGCTCAGCAGACAGTATCACACAGGAGAGGATTAGATACACTGCTCAGCAGATAGTATCACACAGGAGAGGATTAGATACACAGCTCAGCAGACAGTATCACAAAGGATAGGATTAGATACACAGCTCAGCAGCTCGTATCACACAGGATAGGTTTAGATACACTGCTCAGCAGATGGTATCACACAGGATATGATTAGATACAGGGCTCAGCAGACAGTATCACACAGGAGAGGATTAGTTACACGGCTCAGCAGATGGTATCACACAGGATAGGATTAGATACACAGCTCAGCAGACAGTATCACACAGGGCAGGATTAGATACACGGTTCAGCAGACAGTATCACACAGGGTAGGATTAGATACACGGCTCAGCAGACAGTATCACACAGGAGAGGATTTGATACACAGCTCAGCAGACAGTATCACACAGGAGAGGATTAGATACACAGCTCAGCAGATGGTATCACACAGGATAGAAGTAGATACACTGCTCAGCAGACAGTATCACACAGGGCAGGATTAGATGCACGGTTCAGCAGACAGTATCACACAGGGTAGGATTAGATACACGGCTCAGCAGACAGTATCACACAGGAGAGGATTAGATACACAGCTCAGCAGACAGTATCACACAGGAGAGGATTAGATACACGGCTCAGCAGACAGTATCACACAGGAGAGGATTAGATACACTGCTCAGCAGATAGTATCACACAGAAGAGGATTAGATGCACAGCTCAGCAGACAGTATCACACAGGGCAGGATTAGATACACAGCTCAGCAGACAGTATCACACAGGAGAGGATTAGATACACGGCTCATCAGACAGTATCGCACAGGAGAGGATTAGATACATAGCTCATCAGACAATATCACAGAGGACAGGATTAGATACACAGCTCAGCAGACAGTATCACACAGGAGAGGATTAGATACATAGCTCATCAGACAGTATCACACAGGACAGGATTAGATACACGGCTCAGCAGACAGTATCACACAGGAGAGGATTAGATACACAGCTCAGCTGACAGTATCACACAGGAGAGGATTAGATACACAGCTCAGCAAACAGTATCGCACAGGAGAGGATTAGATACATAGCTCATCAGACAGTATCACACAGGACAGGATTAGATACACAGCTCAGCAGACAGTATCACACAGGAGAGGATTAGATACACAGCTCAGCTGACAGCATCACACAGGAGAGGATTAGATACACAGCTCAGGAGACAGTATCGCACAGGAGAGGATTAGATACACAGCTCAGCAGCCGGTATCACACAGGAGAGGATTAGATACACTGCTCAGCAGACAGTATCACACAGGAGAGGATTAGATACACGGTTGAGCAGACAGTATCACACAGGGTAGGATTAGAGATACAGCTCAGCAGACAGTATCACACAGCATAGGATTAGATACACAGCTCAGCAGACAGTATCACACAGCATAGGATTAGATACACAGCACAGCAGTCAGTATCACACAGGAGAGGATTTGATACACAGCTCAGCAGACAGTATCACACAGGAGAGGATTAGATACACTGCTCAGCAGACAGTATCACACAGGATAGGATTAGATATACAGATCAGCAGACAGTATCACACAGGAGAGGATTATATACATGGCTCAGCAGACAGTATCACACAGGATAGGCTTAGATACACAGCTCACCTGACAGTATCACACAGTAGAGGATTATATACATGGCTCAGCAGACAGTATCACACAGGATAGGCTTAGATACACAGCTCAGCAGGCAGTATCACACAGGAAAGGATTAGATACACAGCTCAGCAAACAGTATCACACAGGAGAGGATTAGATACATAGCTCAGCAGACAGTATCACACAGGAGAGGATTAGATACACAGCTCAGCAGACAGTATCACACAGGAAAGGATTAGATACACAGCTCAGCAGATGGTATCACACAGGATAGGATTAGATACACAACTCAGCTGACAGTATCACACAGCACAGGATTAGATACAAAGCTCAGCAGACAGTATCACACAGGATAGGATTAGATATACAGATCAGCAGACAGTATCACACAGGAGAGGATTATATACATGGCTCAGCAGACAGTATCACACAGGATAGGCTTAGATACACAGCTCACCTGACAGTATCACACAGTAGAGGATTATATACATGGCTCAGCAGACAGTATCACACAGGATAGGCTTAGATACACAGCTCAGCAGGCAGTATCACACAGGAAAGGATTAGATACACAGCTCAGCAAACAGTATCACACAGGAGAGGATTAGATACATAGCTCAGCAGACAGTATCACACAGGAGAGGATTAGATACACAGCTCAGCAGACAGTATCACACAGGAAAGGATTAGATACACAGCTCAGCAGATGGTATCACACAGGATAGGATTAGATACACAACTCAGCTGACAGTATCACACAGCACAGGATTAGATACAAAGCTCAGCAGATAGTATCACACAGGAGTGGATTAGATACACGGCTCAGCAGACAGTATCGCACAGGGCGGGATTAGATACACAGCTCAGCAGACAGTATCACACAGGAGTGGATTAGATCCACGGCTCAGCAGACAGTATCGCACAGGGCGGGATTAGATACACGGCTCAGCAGACAGTATCACACAGGATAGGATTAGATACACTGCTCAGCAGATAGTATCACACAGGATAGGATTAGATGCACAGTTCAGCAGACAGTATCACACAGGAGAGGATTAGATACACAGCTCAGCAGAGAATATCGCACAGGAGAGGATTAGATACATAGCTCAGCGGACTGTATCACACAGGACAGGATTAGATACACAGCTCAGCAGACAGTATCACACAGGAGAGGATTAGATACACGGCTCAGCAGACATTATCACACAGGAGAGGATTAGATACACAGCTCAGCAGATGGTATCACACAGGAAAGGATTAGATACACAGCTCAGCAGACAGTATCACAAAGGATAGGATTAGATACACAGCTCAGCAGCTGGTATCACACAGGATAGGTTTAGATACACTGCTCAGCAGATGGTATCACACAGGATATGATTAGATACAGGGCTCAGCAGACAGTATCACACAGGAGAGGATTAGTTACACGGCTCAGCAGATGGTATCACACAGGATAGGATTAGATACACAGCTCAGCAGACAGTATCACACAGGGCAGGATTAGATACACGGCTCAGCAGACAGTATCACACAGGAGAGGATTTGATACACAGCTCAGCAGACAGTATCACACAGGAGAGGATTAGATACACCGCTCAGCAGATGGTATCACACAGGATAGGATTAGATACACTGCTCAGCAGACAGTATCACACAGGGCAGGATTAGATACACGGTTCAGCAGACAGTATCACACAGGGTAGGATTAGATACACGGCTCAGCAGACAGTATCACACAGGAGAGGATTTGATACACAGCTCAGCAGACAGTATCACACAGGAGAGGATTAGATACACAGCTCAGCAGATGGTATCACACAGGATAGAATTAGATACACTGCTCAGCAGACAGTATCACACAGGGCAGGATTAGATACACGGTTCAGCAGACAGTATCACACAGGGTAGGATTAGATACACGGCTCAGCAGACAGTATCACACAGGAGAGGATTAGATACACAGCTCAGCAGACAGTATCACAAGGAGAGGATTAGATACACGGCTCAGCAGACAGTATCACACAGGAGAGGATTAGATACACTGCTCAGCAGATAGTATCACACAGGATAGGATTAGATGCACAGCTCAGCAGACAGTATCACACAGGAGAGGATTAGATACACGGCTCATCAGACAGTATCGCACAGGAGAGGATTAGATACATAGCTCATCAGACAGTATCACACAGGACAGGATTAGATACACAGCTCAGCAGACAGTATCACACAGGAGAGGATTAGATACATAGCTCATCAGACAGTATCACACAGGACAGGATTAGATACACGGCTCAGCAGACAGTATCACACAGGAGAGGATTAGATACACAGCTCAGCTGACAGTATCACACAGGAGAGGATTAGATACACAGCTCAGCAGACAGTATCACACAGGAGAGGATTAGATACACAGCTCAGCAGATAGTATCACACAGGATAGGATTAGATATACAGCTCAGCAGACAGTATCACACAGGAGTGGATTAGATACACAGCTCAGCAGATAGTATCACACAGGATAGGTTTAGATACACAGCTCAGCAGATGGTATCACACAGGATAGGATTAGATACACTGCTCAGCTGATGGTATCACACAGGATAGGATTAGATGTACAGCTCAGTAGGCAGTATCACACAGGAGAGGATTAGATACACGGCTCAGCAGACAGTATCACACAGGAGTGGATTAGATACACAGTTCATCAGACAGTATCACACAGGATAGGATAAGATACACATCTCAGCACACAGTATCACACAGGAGAGGATTAAATACACGGCTCAGCAGACAGTATCACACAGGAGAGGATTAGATACACAGCTCAGCAGACAGTATCACACAGGAGAGGATTAGATTCACAGCTCAGCAGACAGTATCACACAGGAGAGGATTAGATACACAGCTCAGCTGACAGTATCACACAGGAGAGGATTAGATACACAGCTCAGCAGACAGTATCACACAGGAGAGGATTAGATACACAGCTCAGCAGACAGTATCACGCAGGAGAGGATTAGAAACACAGTTCATCAGACAGTATCACACAGGAGAGGATTAGATACACAGCTCAGCAGACAGTATCACACAGCATAGGATTAGATACACAGCTCAGCAGACTGTATCACACGGGTGGATTAGATACACGGCTCAGCAGACAGAATCGCACAGGGCGGGATTAGATACACGGCTCCGCAGACAGTATCACACAGGATAGGATTAGATACACAGTTCATCAGACAGTATCACACAGGAGAGGATTAGATACACAGCTCAGCAGACAGTATCACACAGAAGAGGATTAGATACACAGCTCATCAGACAGTATCATACAGGAGCGGATTAGATACACGGCTCAGCAGACAGTATCACACAGAGGATTACATACACAGCTCAGCACACAGTATCACACAGGAAAGGATTAGATACACAGCTCAGCAGAGAGTATCGCACAGGAGAGGATTAGATACACAGCTCAGCAGCCGGTATCACACAGGAGAGGATTAGATACACTGCTCAGCAGACGGTATCACACAGGAGAGGATTAGATACACGGTTGAGCAGACAGTATCACACAGGAGAGGATTAGATACACGGCTCAGCAGACAGTATCACACAGGGTAGGATTAGAGATACAGCTCAGCAGTCAGTATCACACAGGAGAGGATTTGATACACAGCTCAGCAGACAGTATCACACAGGAGAGGATTAGATACACGGATCAGCAGATGGTATCAAACAGGATGGATTTAGATACACTGCTCAGCAGACAGTATCACACAGGACAGGATTAGATACACAGCTCAGCTGACAATATCACACAGTAGAGGATTAGATACACAGCTCAGCAGATGGTATCACACAGGATAGGATTAGATACACAGCTCAGCAGACAGTATCACACAGGGCAGGATTAGATACACGGTTCAGCAGACAGTATCACACAGGATAGGCTTAGATACACAGCTCACCTGACAGTATCACACAGTAGAGGATTATATACATGGCTCAGCAGACAGTATCACACAGGATAGGCTTAGATACACAGCTCAGCAGGCAGTATCACACAGGAAAGGATTAGATACACAGCTCAGCAAACAGTATCACACAGGAGAGGATTAGATACATAGCTCAGCAGACAGTATCACACAGGAGAGGATTAGATACACGGTTGAGCAGACAGTATCACACAGGGTAGGATTAGAGATACAGCTCAGCAGACAGTATCACACAGCATAGGATTAGATACACAGCTCAGCAGACAGTATCACACAGCATAGGATTAGATACACAGCACAGCAGTCAGTATCACACAGGAGAGGATTTGATACACAGCTCAGCAGACAGTATCACACAGGAGAGGATTAGATACACTGCTCAGCAGACAGTATCACACAGGATAGGATTAGATATACAGATCAGCAGACAGTATCACACAGGAGAGGATTATATACATGGCTCAGCAGACAGTATCACACAGGATAGGCTTAGATACACAGCTCACCTGACAGTATCACACAGTAGAGGATTATATACATGGCTCAGCAGACAGTATCACACAGGATAGGCTTAGATACACAGCTCAGCAGGCAGTATCACACAGGAAAGGATTAGATACACAGCTCAGCAAACAGTATCACACAGGAGAGGATTAGATACATAGCTCAGCAGACAGTATCACACAGGAGAGGATTAGATACACAGCTCAGCAGACAGTATCACACAGGAAAGGATTAGATACACAGCTCAGCAGATGGTATCACACAGGATAGGATTAGATACACAACTCAGCTGACAGTATCACACAGCACAGGATTAGATACAAAGCTCAGCAGACAGTATCACACAGGATAGGATTAGATATACAGATCAGCAGACAGTATCACACAGGAGAGGATTATATACATGGCTCAGCAGACAGTATCACACAGGATAGGCTTAGATACACAGCTCACCTGACAGTATCACACAGTAGAGGATTATATACATGGCTCAGCAGACAGTATCACACAGGATAGGCTTAGATACACAGCTCAGCAGGCAGTATCACACAGGAAAGGATTAGATACACAGCTCAGCAAACAGTATCACACAGGAGAGGATTAGATACATAGCTCAGCAGACAGTATCACACAGGAGAGGATTAGATACACAGCTCAGCAGACAGTATCACACAGGAAAGGATTAGATACACAGCTCAGCAGATGGTATCACACAGGATAGGATTAGATACACAACTCAGCTGACAGTATCACACAGCACAGGATTAGATACAAAGCTCAGCAGATAGTATCACACAGGAGTGGATTAGATACACGGCTCAGCAGACAGTATCGCACAGGGCGGGATTAGATACACAGCTCAGCAGACAGTATCACACAGGAGTGGATTAGATCCACGGCTCAGCAGACAGTATCGCACAGGGCGGGATTAGATACACGGCTCAGCAGACAGTATCACACAGGATAGGATTAGATACACTGCTCAGCAGATAGTATCACACAGGATAGGATTAGATGCACAGTTCAGCAGACAGTATCACACAGGAGAGGATTAGATACACAGCTCAGCAGAGAATATCGCACAGGAGAGGATTAGATACATAGCTCAGCGGACTGTATCACACAGGACAGGATTAGATACACAGCTCAGCAGACAGTATCACACAGGAGAGGATTAGATACACGGCTCAGCAGACATTATCACACAGGAGAGGATTAGATACACAGCTCAGCAGATGGTATCACACAGGAAAGGATTAGATACACAGCTCAGCAGACAGTATCACAAAGGATAGGATTAGATACACAGCTCAGCAGCTGGTATCACACAGGATAGGTTTAGATACACTGCTCAGCAGATGGTATCACACAGGATATGATTAGATACAGGGCTCAGCAGACAGTATCACACAGGAGAGGATTAGTTACACGGCTCAGCAGATGGTATCACACAGGATAGGATTAGATACACAGCTCAGCAGACAGTATCACACAGGGCAGGATTAGATACACGGCTCAGCAGACAGTATCACACAGGAGAGGATTTGATACACAGCTCAGCAGACAGTATCACACAGGAGAGGATTAGATACACCGCTCAGCAGATGGTATCACACAGGATAGAATTAGATACACTGCTCAGCAGACAGTATCACACAGGGCAGGATTAGATACACGGTTCAGCAGACAGTATCACACAGGGTAGGATTAGATACACGGCTCAGCAGACAGTATCACACAGGAGAGGATTTGATACACAGCTCAGCAGACAGTATCACACAGGAGAGGATTAGATACACAGCTCAGCAGATGGTATCACACAGGATAGAATTAGATACACTGCTCAGCAGACAGTATCACACAGGGCAGGATTAGATACACGGTTCAGCAGACAGTATCACACAGGGTAGGATTAGATACACGGCTCAGCAGACAGTATCACACAGGAGAGGATTAGATACACAGCTCAGCAGACAGTATCACAAGGAGAGGATTAGATACACGGCTCAGCAGACAGTATCACACAGGAGAGGATTAGATACACTGCTCAGCAGATAGTATCACACAGGATAGGATTAGATGCACAGCTCAGCAGACAGTATCACACAGGAGAGGATTAGATACACGGCTCATCAGACAGTATCGCACAGGAGAGGATTAGATACATAGCTCATCAGACAGTATCACACAGGACAGGATTAGATACACAGCTCAGCAGACAGTATCACACAGGAGAGGATTAGATACATAGCTCATCAGACAGTATCACACAGGACAGGATTAGATACACGGCTCAGCAGACAGTATCACACAGGAGAGGATTAGATACACAGCTCAGCTGACAGTATCACACAGGAGAGGATTAGATACACAGCTCAGCAGACAGTATCACACAGGAGAGGATTAGATACACAGCTCAGCAGATAGTATCACACAGGATAGGATTAGATATACAGCTCAGCAGACAGTATCACACAGGAGTGGATTAGATACACAGCTCAGCAGATAGTATCACACAGGATAGGTTTAGATACACAGCTCAGCAGATGGTATCACACAGGATAGGATTAGATACACTGCTCAGCTGATGGTATCACACAGGATAGGATTAGATGTACAGCTCAGTAGGCAGTATCACACAGGAGAGGATTAGATACACGGCTCAGCAGACAGTATCACACAGGAGTGGATTAGATACACAGTTCATCAGACAGTATCGCACAGGATAGGATAAGATACACATCTCAGCACACAGTATCACACAGGAGAGGATTAAATACACGGCTCAGCAGACAGTATCACACAGGAGAGGATTAGATACACAGCTCAGCAGACAGTATCACACAGGAGAGGATTAGATTCACAGCTCAGCAGACAGTATCACACAGGAGAGGATTAGATACACAGCTCAGCTGACAGTATCACACAGGAGAGGATTAGATACACAGCTCAGCAGACAGTATCACACAGGAGAGGATTAGATACACAGCTCAGCAGACAGTATCACGCAGGAGAGGATTAGAAACACAGTTCATCAGACAGTATCACACAGGAGAGGATTAGATACACAGCTCAGCAGACAGTATCACACAGCATAGGATTAGATACACAGCTCAGCAGACTGTATCACACGGGTGGATTAGATACACGGCTCAGCAGACAGAATCGCACAGGGCGGGATTAGATACACGGCTCCGCAGACAGTATCACACAGGATAGGATTAGATACACAGTTCATCAGACAGTATCACACAGGAGAGGATTAGATTCACAGCTCAGCAGACAGTATCACACAGGAGAGGATTAGATACACAGCTCATCAGACAGTATCACACAGAGGATTACATACACAGCTCAGCACACAGTATCACACAGGAAAGGATTAGATACACAGCTCAGCAGAGAGTATCGCACAGGAGAGGATTAGATACACAGCTCAGCAGCCGGTATCACACAGGAGAGGATTAGATACACTGCTCAGCAGACGGTATCACACAGGAGAGGATTAGATACACGGTTGAGCAGACAGTATCACACAGGAGAGGATTAGATACACGGCTCAGCAGACAGTATCACACAGGGTAGGATTAGAGATACAGCTCAGCAGTCAGTATCACACAGGAGAGGATTTGATACACAGCTCAGCAGACAGTATCACACAGGAGAGGATTAGATACACGGATCAGCAGATGGTATCAAACAGGATGGATTTAGATACACTGCTCAGCAGACAGTATCACACAGGACAGGATTAGATACACAGCTCAGCTGACAATATCACACAGTAGAGGATTAGATACACAGCTCAGCAGATGGTATCACACAGGATAGGATTAGATACACAGCTCAGCAGACAGTATCACACAGGGCAGGATTAGATACACGGTTCAGCAGACAGTATCACACAGGATAGGCTTAGATACACAGCTCACCTGACAGTATCACACAGTAGAGGATTATATACATGGCTCAGCAGACAGTATCACACAGGATAGGCTTAGATACACAGCTCAGCAGGCAGTATCACACAGGAAAGGATTAGATACACAGCTCAGCAAACAGTATCACACAGGAGAGGATTAGATACATAGCTCAGCAGACAGTATCACACAGGAGAGGATTAGATACACGGCTCAGCAGACGGTATCACACAGGAGAGGATTACATACACAGCTCAGCAGACAATATCGCACAGGAGAGGATTAGATACACAGCTCAGCAGACAGTATCACACAGGAGAGGATTAGATACACAGCTCAGCAGACAGTATCACACAGGAAAGGATTAGATACACAGCTCAGCAGATGGTATCACACAGGATAGGATTAGATACACAACTCAGCTGACAGTATCACACAGGAGAGGATTAGATACAAAGCTCAGCAGATAGTATCACACAGGAGTGGATTAGATACACGGCTCAGCAGACAGTATCGCACAGGGCGGGATTAGATACACGGCTCAGCAGACAGTATCACACAGGATAGGATTAGATACATAGTTCATCAGACAGTATCACACAGGTGTGGATTAGATACACGGCTCAGCAGACAGTATCGCACAGGGCGGGATTAGATACACAGCTCAGCAGACAGTATCACACAGGAGTGGATTAGATCCACGGCTCAGCAGACAGTATCACACAGGATAGGATTAGATACACTGCTCAGCAGACAGTATCACACAGGAGTGGATTAGATACACGGCTCAGCAGACAGTATCGCACAGGGCGGGATTAGATACACGGCTCAGCAGACAGTATCACACAGGATAGGATTAGATACACTGCTCAGCAGATAGTATCACACAGGATAGGATTAGATGCACAGCCCAGCAGACAGTATCACACAGGAGAGGATTAGATACACAGCTCAGCAGACAGTATCACACAGGAGAGGATTAGATACACAGCTCAGCAGACAATATCGCACAGGAGAGGATTAGATACATAGCTCAGCGGACTGTATCACACAGGACAGGATTAGATACACAGCTCAGCAGACAGTATCACACAGGAGAGGATTAGATACACGGCTCAGCAGACATTATCACACAGGAGAGGATTAGATACACAGCTCAGCAGATGGTATCACACAAGCTAGGATTAGATACACTGCTCAGCAGATAGTATCATACAGTAGAGGATTAGATACACGGCTCAGCAGACAGTATCACACAGGAGAGGATTAGATACACTGCTCAGCAGATAGTATCACACAGGAGAGGATTAGATACACAGCTCAGCAGACAGTATCACAAAGGATAGGATTAGATACACAGCTCAGCAGCTCGTATCACACAGGATAGGTTTAGATACACTGCTCAGCAGATGGTATCACACAGGATATGATTAGATACAGGGCTCAGCAGACAGTATCACACAGGAGAGGATTAGTTACACGGCTCAGCAGATGGTATCACACAGGATAGGATTAGATACACAGCTCAGCAGACAGTATCACACAGGGCAGGATTAGATACACGGTTCAGCAGACAGTATCACACAGGGTAGGATTAGATACACGGCTCAGCAGACAGTATCACACAGGAGAGGATTAGATACACAGCTCAGCAGATGGTATCACACAGGATAGAAGTAGATACACTGCTCAGCAGACAGTATCACACAGGGCAGGATTAGATGCACGGTTCAGCAGACAGTATCACACAGGGTAGGATTAGATACACGGCTCAGCAGACAGTATCACACAGGAGAGGATTAGATACACAGCTCAGCAGACAGTATCACACAGGAGAGGATTAGATACACGGCTCAGCAGACAGTATCACACAGGAGAGGATTAGATACACTGCTCAGCAGATAGTATCACACAGGAGAGGATTAGATGCACAGCTCAGCAGACAGTATCACACAGGGCAGGATTAGATACACAGCTCAGCAGACAGTATCACACAGGAGAGGATTAGATACACGGCTCATCAGACAGTATCGCACAGGAGAGGATTAGATACATAGCTCATCAGACAATATCACAGAGGACAGGATTAGATACACAGCTCAGCAGACAGTATCACACAGGAGAGGATTAGATACATAGCTCATCAGACAGTATCACACAGGACAGGATTAGATACACGGCTCAGCAGACAGTATCACACAGGAGAGGATTAGATACACAGCTCAGCTGACAGTATCACACAGGAGAGGATTAGATACACAGCTCAGCAAACAGTATCGCACAGGAGAGGATTAGATACATAGCTCATCAGACAGTATCACACAGGACAGGATTAGATACACAGCTCAGCAGACAGTATCACACAGGAGAGGATTAGATACACAGCTCAGCTGACAGCATCACACAGGAGAGGATTAGATACACAGCTCAGCAGACAGTATCGCACAGGAGAGGATTAGATACACAGCTCAGCAGCCGGTATCACACAGGAGAGGATTAGATACACTGCTCAGCAGACAGTATCACACAGGAGAGGATTAGATACACGGTTGAGCAGACAGTATCACACAGGGTAGGATTAGATACACGGCTCAGCAGACAGTATCACACAGGAGAGGATTAGATACACAGCTCAGCAGACAGTATCACACAGGAGAGGATTAGATACACGGCTCAGCAGACAGTATCACACAGGAGAGGATTAGATACACTGCTCAGCAGATAGTATCACACAGGAGAGGATTAGATGCACAGCTCAGCAGACAGTATCACACAGGGCAGGATTAGATACACAGCTCAGCAGACAGTATCACACAGGAGAGGATTAGATACACGGCTCATCAGACAGTATCGCACAGGAGAGGATTAGATACATAGCTCATCAGACAATATCACAGAGGACAGGATTAGATACACAGCTCAGCAGACAGTATCACACAGGAGAGGATTAGATACATAGCTCATCAGACAGTATCACACAGGACAGGATTAGATACACGGCTCAGCAGACAGTATCACACAGGAGAGGATTAGATACACAGCTCAGCTGACAGTATCACACAGGAGAGGATTAGATACACAGCTCAGCAAACAGTATCGCACAGGAGAGGATTAGATACATAGCTCATCAGACAGTATCACACAGGACAGGATTAGATACACAGCTCAGCAGACAGTATCACACAGGAGAGGATTAGATACACAGCTCAGCTGACAGCATCACACAGGAGAGGATTAGATACACAGCTCAGCAGACAGTATCGCACAGGAGAGGATTAGATACACAGCTCAGCAGCCGGTATCACACAGGAGAGGATTAGATACACTGCTCAGCAGACAGTATCACACAGGAGAGGATTAGATACACGGTTGAGCAGACAGTATCACACAGGGTAGGATTAGAGATACAGCTCAGCAGACAGTATCACACAGCATAGGATTAGATACACAGCTCAGCAGACAGTATCACACAGCATAGGATTAGATACACAGCACAGCAGTCAGTATCACACAGGAGAGGATTTGATACACAGCTCAGCAGACAGTATCACACAGGAGAGGATTAGATACACAGCTCAGCAGACAGTATCACACTGGATAAGATTAGATACACTGCTCAGCAGACAGTATCACACAGGATAGGATTAGATATACAGATCAGCAGACAGTATCACACAGGAGAGGATTATATACATGGCTCAGCAGACAGTATCACACAGGATAGGCTTAGATACACAGCTCACCTGACAGTATCACACAGTAGAGGATTATATACATGGCTCAGCAGACAGTATCACACAGGATAGGCTTAGATACACAGCTCAGCAGGCAGTATCACACAGGAAAGGATTAGATACACAGCTCAGCAAACAGTATCACACAGGAGAGGATTAGATACATAGCTCAGCAGACAGTATCACACAGGAGAGGATTAGATACACAGCTCAGCAGACAGTATCACACAGGAAAGGATTAGATACACAGCTCAGCAGATGGTATCACACAGGATAGGATTAGATACACAACTCAGCTGACAGTATCACACAGCACAGGATTAGATACAAAGCTCAGCAGATAGTATCACACAGGAGTGGATTAGATACACGGCTCAGCAGACAGTATCGCACAGGGCGGGATTAAATACACGGCTCAGCAGACAGTATCACACAGGATAGGATTAGATACACAGTTCATCAGACAGTATCACACAGGAGTGTATTAGATACACGGCTCAGCAGACAGTATCGCACAGGGCGGGATTAGATACACAGCTCAGCAGACAGTATCACACAGGAGTGGATTAGATGCACAGCTCAGCAGACAGTATCGCACAGGGCGGGATTAGATACACGGCTCAGCAGACAGTATCACACAGGATAGGATTAGATACACTGCTCAGCAGATAGTATCACACAGGATAGGATTAGATGCACAGTTCAGCAGACAGTATCACACAGGATAGGATTAGATACACAGCTCAGCAGACAGTATCACACAGGAGAGGATTAGATACACAGCTCAGCAGAGAATATCGCACAGGAGAGGATTAGATACATAGCTCAGCGGACTGTATCACACAGGACAGGATTAGATACACAGCTCAGCAGACAGTATCACACAGGAGAGGATTAGATACACGGCTCAGCAGACATTATCACACAGGAGAGGATTAGATACACAGCTCAGCAGATGGTATCACACAGGAAAGGATTAGATACACAGCTCAGCAGACAGTATCACACAGGAGAGGATTAGATACACAGCTCAGCAGATAGTATCACACAGGATAGGATTAGATATACAGCTCAGCAGACAGTATCACACAGGAGTGGATTAGATACACAGCTCAGCAGATAGTATCACACAGGATAGGTTTAGATACACAGCTCAGCAGATGGTATCACACAGGATAGGATTAGATACACTGCTCAGCTGATGGTATCACACAGGATAGGATTAGATGTACAGCTCAGTAGGCAGTATCACACAGGAGAGGATTAGATACACGGCTCAGCAGACAGTATCACACAGGAGTGGATTAGATACACAGTTCATCAGACAGTATCACACAGGATAGGATAAGATACACATCTCAGCACACAGTATCACACAGGAGAGGATTAAATACACGGCTCAGCAGACAGTATCACACAGGAGAGGATTAGATACACAGCTCAGCAGACAGTATCACACAGGAGAGGATTAGATTCACAGCTCAGCAGACAGTATCACACAGGAGAGGATTAGATACACAGCTCAGCTGACAGTATCACACAGGAGAGGATTAGATACACAGCTCAGCAGACAGTATCACACAGGAGAGGATTAGATACACAGCTCAGCAGACAGTATCACACAGGAGAGGATTAGATACACAGCTCAGCAGACAGTATCACACCGGATAGGATTAGATACACAGCTCAGCAGACTGTATCACACGGGTGGATTAGATACACGGCTCAGCAGACAGAATCGCACAGGGCGGGATTAGATACACGGCTCCGCAGACAGTATCACACAGGATAGGATTAGATACACAGTTCATCAGACAGTATCACACAGGAGAGGATTAGATACACAGCTCAGCAGACAGTATCACACAGGAGAGGATTAGATACACAGCTCATCAGACAGTATCACACAGAGGATTACATACACAGCTCAGCACACAGTATCACACAGGAAAGGATTAGATACACAGCTCAGCAGAGAGTATCGCACAGGAGAGGATTAGATACACAGCTCAGCAGCCGGTATCACACAGGAGAGGATTAGATACACTGCTCAGCAGACGGTATCACACAGGAGAGGATTAGATACACGGTTGAGCAGACAGTATCACACAGGAGAGGATTAGATACACGGCTCAGCAGACAGTATCACACAGGGTAGGATTAGAGATACAGCTCAGCAGTCAGTATCACACAGGAGAGGATTTGATACACAGCTCAGCAGACAGTATCACACAGGAGAGGATTAGATACACGGATCAGCAGATGGTATCAAACAGGATGGATTTAGATACACTGCTCAGCAGACAGTATCACACAGGACAGGATTAGATACACAGCTCAGCTGACAATATCACACAGTAGAGGATTAGATACACAGCTCAGCAGATGGTATCACACAGGATAGGATTAGATACACAGCTCAGCAGACAGTATCACACAGGGCAGGATTAGATACACGGTTCAGCAGACAGTATCACACAGGATAGGCTTAGATACACAGCTCACCTGACAGTATCACACAGTAGAGGATTATATACATGGCTCAGCAGACAGTATCACACAGGATAGGCTTAGATACACAGCTCAGCAGGCAGTATCACACAGGAAAGGATTAGATACACAGCTCAGCAAACAGTATCACACAGGAGAGGATTAGATACATAGCTCAGCAGACAGTATCACACAGGAGAGGATTAGATACACGGCTCAGCAGACGGTATCACACAGGAGAGGATTACATACACAGCTCAGCAGACAATATCGCACAGGAGAGGATTAGATACACAGCTCAGCAGACAGTATCACACAGGAGAGGATTAGATACACAGCTCAGCAGACAGTATCACACAGGAAAGGATTAGATACACAGCTCAGCAGATGGTATCACACAGGATAGGATTAGATACACAACTCAGCTGACAGTATCACACAGGAGAGGATTAGATACAAAGCTCAGCAGATAGTATCACACAGGAGTGGATTAGATACACGGCTCAGCAGACAGTATCGCACAGGGCGGGATTAGATACACGGCTCAGTAGACAGTATCACACAGGATAGGATTAGATACATAGTTCATCAGACAGTATCACACAGGTGTGGATTAGATACACGGCTCAGCAGACAGTATCGCACAGGGCGGGATTAGATACACAGCTCAGCAGACAGTATCACACAGGAGTGGATTAGATCCACGGCTCAGCAGACAGTATCACACAGGATAGGATTAGATACACTGCTCAGCAGACAGTATCACACAGGAGTGGATTAGATACACGGCTCAGCAGACAGTATCGCACAGGGCGGGATTAGATACACGGCTCAGCAGACAGTATCACACAGGATAGGATTAGATACACTGCTCAGCAGATAGTATCACACAGGATAGGATTAGATGCACAGCCCAGCAGACAGTATCACACAGGAGAGGATTAGATACACAGCTCAGCAGACAGTATCACACAGGAGAGGATTAGATACACAGCTCAGCAGACAATATCGCACAGGAGAGGATTAGATACATAGCTCAGCGGACTGTATCACACAGGACAGGATTAGATACACAGCTCAGCAGACAGTATCACACAGGAGAGGATTAGATACACGGCTCAGCAGACATTATCACACAGGAGAGGATTAGATACACAGCTCAGCAGATGGTATCACACAAGCTAGGATTAGATACACTGCTCAGCAGATAGTATCATACAGTAGAGGATTAGATACACGGCTCAGCAGACAGTATCACACAGGAGAGGATTAGATACACTGCTCAGCAGATAGTATCACACAGGAGAGGATTAGATACACAGCTCAGCAGACAGTATCACAAAGGATAGGATTAGATACACAGCTCAGCAGCTCGTATCACACAGGATAGGTTTAGATACACTGCTCAGCAGATGGTATCACACAGGATATGATTAGATACAGGGCTCAGCAGACAGTATCACACAGGAGAGGATTAGTTACACGGCTCAGCAGATGGTATCACACAGGATAGGATTAGATACACAGCTCAGCAGACAGTATCACACAGGGCAGGATTAGATACACGGTTCAGCAGACAGTATCACACAGGGTAGGATTAGATACACGGCTCAGCAGACAGTATCACACAGGAGAGGATTTGATACACAGCTCAGCAGACAGTATCACACAGGAGAGGATTAGATACACAGCTCAGCAGATGGTATCACACAGGATAGAAGTAGATACACTGCTCAGCAGACAGTATCACACAGGGCAGGATTAGATGCACGGTTCAGCAGACAGTATCACACAGGGTAGGATTAGATACACGGCTCAGCAGACAGTATCACACAGGAGAGGATTAGATACACAGCTCAGCAGACAGTATCACACAGGAGAGGATTAGATACACGGCTCAGCAGACAGTATCACACAGGAGAGGATTAGATACACTGCTCAGCAGATAGTATCACACAGGAGAGGATTAGATGCACAGCTCAGCAGACAGTATCACACAGGGCAGGATTAGATACACAGCTCAGCAGACAGTATCACACAGGAGAGGATTAGATACACGGCTCATCAGACAGTATCGCACAGGAGAGGATTAGATACATAGCTCATCAGACAATATCACAGAGGACAGGATTAGATACACAGCTCAGCAGACAGTATCACACAGGAGAGGATTAGATACACAGCTCAGCAGACAGTATCACACAGGAGAGGATTAGATACACAGCTCAGCAGACAGTATCGCACAGGAGAGGATTAGATACATAGCTCAGCAGACAGTATCACACAGGAGAGGATTAGATACACAGCTCAGCAGATAGTATCACACAGGACAGGATTAGATACACGGCTCAGCAGACAGTATCACACAGGAGAGGATTAGATACACAGCTCAGCTGACAGTATCACACAGGAGAGGATTAGATACACAGCTCAGCAAACAGTATCGCACAGGAGAGGATTAGATACATAGCTCATCAGACAGTATCACACAGGACAGGATTAGATACACAGCTCAGCAGACAGTATCACACAGGAGAGGATTAGATACACAGCTCAGCTGACAGCATCACACAGGAGAGGATTAGATACACAGCTCAGCAGACAGTATCGCACAGGAGAGGATTAGATACACAGCTCAGCAGCCGGTATCACACAGGAGAGGATTAGATACACTGCTCAGCAGACAGTATCACACAGGAGAGGATTAGATACACGGTTGAGCAGACAGTATCACACAGGGTAGGATTAGATACACGGCTCAGCAGACAGTATCACACAGGAGAGGATTAGATACACAGCTCAGCAGACAGTATCACACAGGAGAGGATTAGATACACGGCTCAGCAGACAGTATCACACAGGAGAGGATTAGATACACTGCTCAGCAGATAGTATCACACAGGAGAGGATTAGATGCACAGCTCAGCAGACAGTATCACACAGGGCAGGATTAGATACACAGCTCAGCAGACAGTATCACACAGGAGAGGATTAGATACACGGCTCATCAGACAGTATCGCACAGGAGAGGATTAGATACATAGCTCATCAGACAATATCACAGAGGACAGGATTAGATACACAGCTCAGCAGACAGTATCACACAGGAGAGGATTAGATACATAGCTCATCAGACAGTATCACACAGGACAGGATTAGATACACGGCTCAGCAGACAGTATCACACAGGAGAGGATTAGATACACAGCTCAGCTGACAGTATCACACAGGAGAGGATTAGATACACAGCTCAGCAAACAGTATCGCACAGGAGAGGATTAGATACATAGCTCATCAGACAGTATCACACAGGACAGGATTAGATACACAGCTCAGCAGACAGTATCACACAGGAGAGGATTAGATACACAGCTCAGCTGACAGCATCACACAGGAGAGGATTAGATACACAGCTCAGCAAACAGTATCGCACAGGAGAGGATTAGATACACAGCTCAGCAGCCGGTATCACACAGGAGAGGATTAGATACACTGCTCAGCAGACAGTATCACACAGGAGAGGATTAGATACACGGTTGAGCAGACAGTATCACACAGGGTAGGATTAGAGATACAGCTCAGCAGACAGTATCACACAGCATAGGATTAGATACACAGCTCAGCAGACAGTATCACACAGCATAGGATTAGATACACAGCACAGCAGTCAGTATCACACAGGAGAGGATTTGATACACAGCTCAGCAGACAGTATCACACAGGAGAGGATTAGATACACAGCTCAGCAGACAGTATCACACTGGATAAGATTAGATACACTGCTCAGCAGACAGTATCACACAGGATAGGATTAGATATACAGATCAGCAGACAGTATCACACAGGAGAGGATTATATACATGGCTCAGCAGACAGTATCACACAGGATAGGCTTAGATACACAGCTCACCTGACAGTATCACACAGTAGAGGATTATATACATGGCTCAGCAGACAGTATCACACAGGATAGGCTTAGATACACAGCTCAGCAGGCAGTATCACACAGGAAAGGATTAGATACACAGCTCAGCAAACAGTATCACACAGGAGAGGATTAGATACATAGCTCAGCAGACAGTATCACACAGGAGAGGATTAGATACACAGCTCAGCAGACAGTATCACACAGGAAAGGATTAGATACACAGCTCAGCAGATGGTATCACACAGGATAGGATTAGATACACAACTCAGCTGACAGTATCACACAGCACAGGATTAGATACAAAGCTCAGCAGATAGTATCACACAGGAGTGGATTAGATACACGGCTCAGCAGACAGTATCGCACAGGGCGGGATTAAATACACGGCTCAGCAGACAGTATCACACAGGATAGGATTAGATACACAGTTCATCAGACAGTATCACACAGGAGTGTATTAGATACACGGCTCAGCAGACAGTATCGCACAGGGCGGGATTAGATACACAGCTCAGCAGACAGTATCACACAGGAGTGGATTAGATGCACAGCTCAGCAGACAGTATCGCACAGGGCGGGATTAGATACACGGCTCAGCAGACAGTATCACACAGGATAGGATTAGATACACTGCTCAGCAGATAGTATCACACAGGATAGGATTAGATGCACAGTTCAGCAGACAGTATCACACAGGATAGGATTAGATACACAGCTCAGCAGACAGTATCACACAGGAGAGGATTAGATACACAGCTCAGCAGAGAATATCGCACAGGAGAGGATTAGATACATAGCTCAGCGGACTGTATCACACAGGACAGGATTAGATACACAGCTCAGCAGACAGTATCACACAGGAGAGGATTAGATACACGGCTCAGCAGACATTATCACACAGGAGAGGATTAGATACACAGCTCAGCAGATGGTATCACACAGGAAAGGATTAGATACACAGCTCAGCAGACAGTATCACAAAGGATAGGATTAGATACACAGCTCAGCAGCTGGTATCACACAGGATAAGTTTAGATACACTGCTCAGCAGATGGTATCACAGGATATGATTAGATACAGGGCTCAGCAGACAGTATCACACAGGAGAGGATTAGTTACACGGCTCAGCAGATGGTATCACACAGGATAGGATTAGATACACAGCTCAGCAGACAGTATCACACAGGGCAGGATTAGATACACGGCTCAGCAGACAGTATCACACAGGAGAGGATTTGATACACAGCTCAGCAGACAGTATCACACAGGAGAGGATTAGATACACCGCTCAGCAGATGGTATCACACAGGATAGGATTAGATACACTGCTCAGCAGACAGTATCACACAGGGCAGGATTAGATACACGGTTCAGCAGACAGTATCACACAGGGTAGGATTAGATACACGGCTCAGCAGACAGTATCACACAGGAGAGGATTTGATACACAGCTCAGCAGACAGTATCACACAGGAGAGGATTAGATACACAGCTCAGCAGATGGTATCACACAGGATAGAATTAGATACACTGCTCAGCAGACAGTATCACACAGGGCAGGATTAGATACACGGTTCAGCAGACAGTATCACACAGGGTAGGATTAGATACACGGCTCAGCAGACAGTATCACACAGGAGAGGATTAGATACACAGCTCAGCAGACAGTATCACAAGGAGAGGATTAGATACACGGCTCAGCAGACAGTATCACACAGGAGAGGATTAGATACACTGCTCAGCAGATAGTATCACACAGGATAGGATTAGATGCACAGCTCAGCAGACAGTATCACACAGGAGAGGATTAGATACACGGCTCATCAGACAGTATCGCACAGGAGAGGATTAGATACATAGCTCATCAGACAGTATCACACAGGACAGGATTAGATACACAGCTCAGCAGACAGTATCACACAGGAGAGGATTAGATACATAGCTCATCAGACAGTATCACACAGGACAGGATTAGATACACGGCTCAGCAGACAGTATCACACAGGAGAGGATTAGATACACAGCTCAGCTGACAGTATCACACAGGAGAGGATTAGATACACAGCTCAGCAGACAGTATCACACAGGAGAGGATTAGATACACAGCTCAGCAGATAGTATCACACAGGATAGGATTAGATATACAGCTCAGCAGACAGTATCACACAGGAGTGGATTAGATACACAGCTCAGCATATAGTATCACACAGGATAGGTTTAGATACACAGCTCAGCAGATGGTATCACACAGGATAGGATTAGATACACTGCTCAGCTGATGGTATCACACAGGATAGGATTAGATGTACAGCTCAGTAGGCAGTATCACACAGGAGAGGATTAGATACACGGCTCAGCAGACAGTATCACACAGGAGTGGATTAGATACACGGCTCAGCAGACAGTATCGCACAGGGCGGGATTAGATACACGACTCAGCAGACAGTATCACACAGGATAGGATTAGATACACAGCTCAGTAGGCAGTATCACACAGGAGAGGATTAGATACACAGCTCATCAGACAGTATGACACAGGAGAGGATTAGATACACAGCTCAGCAGATAGTATCACACAGGAGATGATTAGATACACAGCTCAGCTGACAGTATCACACAGGAGTGGATTAGATACACGGCTCAGCAGACATTATCACACAGGAGAGGATTAGATACACAGCTCAGCAGACAGTATCACACAGGAGAGGATTAGACACACAGCTCAGCAGACAGTATCACACAGGAGAGGATTAGATACACAGCTCAGCAGACAGTATCACACAGGATAGGATTAGACACACAGCTCATCAGACAGTATCGCACAGGAGAGGATTAGATACACAGCTCAGCAGACAGTATCACACAGGATAGGATTAGACACACAGCTCAGCAGACAGTATCACACAGGAGAGGATTAGATACATGGCTCAGCAGACAGCATCACACAGCATAGGATTAGATACACGGTTCAGCAGACAGTATCACACAGGAGGGGATTAGATACACAGCTCAGCAGACAGTATCACACAGGAGGGGATTAGATACACAGCTCAGCAGACAGTATCACACAGGATAAGATTAGATACACTGCTCTGCGGATAGTATCACACAGGATAGGATTAGATGCACAGCTCAGCAGACAGTATAACACAGGATTAGATACATAGCTCAGCAGACAGTATCACACAGGAGAGGATTAGATACACAGCTCAGCAGACAGTATCACACAGGAGAGGATGAGATACACAGCATAGAATCATAGAATCATAGAATGGTAGAGTTGGAAGGGACCTCCTGGGTCATCTGGTCCAACCCCCTGCTCAAAGCAGGATTCACTAAATCATCTCAGACAGATGTGTGTCCAGCCTCTGTTTGAAGACGTCCATTGAAGGGGAACTCACCACCTCTCGTGGCAGCCTGTTCCACTCATTAATCACCCTAACTGTCAAAAAGTTTTTTCTAATATCTAATCTGTGTCTCCTCCCATTTAGTTTCATCCCATTGCTTCTAGTCTTTCCTTGTGCAAATGAGAATAAAGATGATCCTTCTACAATGTGACAGCCCTTGACATATTTGTAGACAGCTATTAAGTCTCCTCTCAGTCTTCTTTTTAGCAAGCTAAACATTCCCAAATCCTGCAACCGTTCCTCATAGGACAGGGTTTGCAGACCAGTCACCATTCTGGTCGCTCTTCTCTGAACTTGCTCCAGTTTGTCTATGTCTTTTTTAAAATGTGGTGCCCAAAACTGTACACAGTATTCCAGATGAGGTCTGACCAAAGAGGAGTAAAGACCGAGAATGACTTCACGTGATCTAGACTGTATGCTTCTGTTAATACATCCCAGAATTGTATTTGCCTTTTTTGCTGCTGCATCACACTGTTGACTCATGTTCAGTCTATGATCTATTAGTATACCTAAGTCTTTTTCACATGTACTGTTGCTTAGCTCTATTCCTCCCATTCTGTATATGCTTTTTTCATTTTTATTGCCCAGATGTAGTACTTTGCATTTTTCCCTGTTAAAAACCATTCTGTTGGTTGCTGCCCACTGCTCCAGTTTATTTAGGTATTTTTGAATCCTCTCTCTCTCTTCTCTAGTATTAGCTATCCCTCCTAGCTTTGTGTCATCAGCAAATTTAATCAGCTTACCCTCAATTCCTTCATCTAAATCATTGATACAGATGTTGAACAATACAGGTCCCAGGACGGAGCCCTGTGGTACCCCACTTGAGACATTCATCCAGCTGGATGTGAAGCCATTTACAACCACCCTTTGAGTCCGATCACTAAGCCAGTTATGAATCCACCTAACAGTTGCCTGGTCCATTGCATACTTGGTCATTTTTTCAATAAGGATGGTGTGAGATACTTTGTCAAATGCTTTGCTGAAGTCAAGATATACTATATCTACAGCATTTCCCTGATCCACCCAGTCAGTGATTCTGTCATAGAAGGAAATTAAGTTAGTCTGACATGACTTGTTAGTTACAAACCCATGCTGACTCTGGTTAATCACTTCATTCTTATCCATGTACTTACATACATGTTGTTTAATAATTTGTTCAAAGATCTTTCCTGGTATAGAAGTCAGACTCACCGGCCTATAGTTCCCTGGGTCCACCTTCTTCCCCTTTTTGAAGATAGGAACAACATTTGCTCTTCTCCAGTCTTCTGGGACTTCTCCTGTTCTCCAAGAATTTTCAAAGATTATGGAGAGTGGTTCTAAAATTTCTTCTACGATCTCCTTCAGTACTCTGGGGTGTAATCATAGGTTTAGATACACAGCTCAGCAGACAGTATCACACAGCATAGGATTAGATACATGGCTCAACAGACAGTATCACACAGGAGGGGATTAGATACACAGCTCAGCAGACAGTATCACACAGGATAAGATTAGATACACAGCTCAGCAGACAGTATCACACAGGATAAGATTAGATACACAGCTCAGCAGACAGTATTACACAGGAGAGGATTAGATGCACAGCTCAGCAGACAGTATCACACAGGAGAGGATTAGATACGCAGCTCAGCAGACAGTATCTCACAGGAGAGGATTAGATACATGGCTCAGCAGACAGTATCACACAGCATAGGATTAGATACACGGCTCAGCAGACAGTATCACACAGGAGGGGATTAGATACACAGCTGAGGAGACAGTATCACACAGGAGAGGATTAGATACACAGCTCAGCAGACAGTATCACACAGCGTAGGATTAGATACACAGCTCAGCAGACAGTATCACACAGGAGAGGATTAGATACACAGATCAGCAGACAGTATCACACAGCATAGGATTAGATACACAGCTCAGCAGACAGTATCACACAGGAGTGGATTAGATACACGGCTCAGCAGACAGTATCGCACAGGGCGGGATTAGATACACGGTTCATCAGACAGTATCACACAGGAGAGTATTAGATACACTGCTCAGCAGACAGTATCACACAGGAGAGTATTAGATACACAGCTCAGCAGACAGTATCACACAGGATTAGATACATAGCTCAGCAGACAGTATCACACAGGAGAGGATTAGATACACAGCTCAGCAGACAGTATCACACAGGAGAGGATGAGATACACAGCATAGGTTTAGATACACAGCTCAGCAGGCAGTATCACACAGCATAGGATTAGATACACGGCTCAACAGACAGTATCACACGGGAGGGGATTAGATACACAGCTCAGCAGACAGTATCACACAGGAGGGGATTAGATACACAGCTCAGCAGACAGTATCACACAGGATAAGATTAGACACACAGCTCAGCAGACAGTACCACACAGGAGGGGATTAGATACACAGCTCAGCAGACAGTATCACACAGGATAAGATTAGATACACAGTTCAGCAGACAGTATCACATAGGACAGGATTAGATACAGAGTTCATCAGACAGTATCACACAGGAGAGGATTAGATACGCAGCTCAGCAGACAGTATCTCACAGGAGAGGATTAGATACATGGCTCAGCAGACAGTATCACACAGCATAGGATTAGATACACGGCTCAGCAGACAGTATCACACAGGAGGGGATTAGATACACAGTTCAGCAGGCAGTATCACACAGCATAGGATTAGATACACAGCTCAGCAGACAGTATCACACAGCATAGGATTAGATACACAGCTCAGCAGACAGTATCGCACAGCATAGGATTAGATACACGGCTCAGCAGACAGTATCACACAGGACAGGATTAGATACACAGCTCAGCAGACAGTATCACACAGGAGAGGATTAGATACACAGTTCAGCAGACAGTATCACACAGCATAGGATTAGATACACGGCTCAGCAGACAGTATCACACAGGACAGGATTAGATACACAGCTCAGCAGACAGTATCACACAGGAGAGGATTAGATACACAGCTCAGCAGACAGTATCACACAGCATAGGATTAGATACACAGCTCAGCAGACAGTATCACACAGGAGAGGATTAGATACACAGATCAGCAGACAGTATCACACAGGATAGTATTAGATACACTGCTCAGCAGACAGTATCACACAGGAGTGGATTAGATACACAGCTCAGCAGACAGTATCACACAGGAGAGAATTAGATACACAGCTCAGCAGACGGTATCACACAGGAGAGGATTAGAGATACACGGCTCAGCAGACAGTATCACACAGGATAGGATTAGATACACGGCTCAGCAGACAGTATCACACAGGAGAGGATTAGATACACAGCTCAGCAGACCGTATCACACAGGGGATGATTAGATACACTGTTTAGCAGATAGTATCACACAGGATAGGATTAGATGCACAGCTCAGCAGACAGTATCACACAGGACAGGATTAGATACACAGCTCAGCAGACAGTATCACACAGGATAGGATTAGATACACTGCTCAGCAGACAGTATCACTGTACAGGATTAGATACACTGCTCAGCAGACAGTATCACTGTACAGGATTAGATACACAGCTCACCAGACAGTATCACACAGCATAGGATTAGATACACAGGTCAGCAAACAGTATCACACAGGATAGGATTAGATACACTGCTCAGCAGATGGTATCACACAGGATAGTATTAGATACACAGCTCAGCAGACAGTATCACACAGGATAGGATTAGATACACGGCTCAGCAGACAGTATCACAGGAGGGGATTAGATACACGGCTCAGTAGACAGTATCACACAGGAGAGGATTAGATACACATCATAGGATTAGATACACAGCTCAGCAGACAGTATCACACAGGAGGGGATTAGATACACAGCTCAGCAGACAGTATCACACAGGATAAGATTAGATACACAGCTCAGCAGACAGTATCACACAGGAGAGGATTAGATACACGGCTCAACACACAGTATTACACAGAGGATTAGATACACGGCTCAGCAGACAGTATCACACAGGAGAGGATTAGATACACAGCTCAGCTGACACTATCACACAGCATAGGATTAGATACACAGCTCAGCAGACAGTATCACACAGGAGTGGATTAGATACACGGCTCAGCAGACAGTATCGCACAGGGCGGGATTAGATACACGGCTCAGCAGACAGTATCACACAGGATAGGATTAGATACACATTTCGTCAGACAGTATCACACAGGAGACGATTAGATACACAGCTCAGCAGACAGTATCACACATTAGAGGATTAGATACACAGCTCAGCAGACAGTATCACACAGGAGAGGATTAGATACACAGCTCAGCAGACAGTATCACACAGGATGGCATTAGATACACAGCTCAGCACACAGTTTCACCAGGAGAGGATTAGATACACGGCTCAGCAGACAGTATCGCACAGGAGAGGATTAGATACACTGCTCACCAGACAGTATCACACAGCATAGGATTAGAAACACAGCTCAGCAGACAGTATCACACAGGATGGCATTAGATACACAGCTCAGCACACAGTTTCACACAGGAGAGGATTAGATACACGGCTCAGCAGACAGTATCGCACAGGGCGGGATTAGATACATGGCTCAGCAAACAGTATCACACAGGATAGGATTAGATACACAGTTCACCATCACTGCGTCATAATAGCACTGCAGTATGTGGTAAGGGACTACAACTCCCAGCAAGTGACAGCGCAGGCACCGATCATGTAACTAAACCATCTCTGCGTCATAATAGCACTGCAGTATGTGGTGAGGGACTACAACTCCCAGCAAGTGACAGCGCAGGCACCGATCATGTAACTAAACCATCACTGCGTCATAATAGCACTGCAGTATGTGGTGAGGGACTACAACTCCCAGCAAGTGACAGCGCAGGCACTGGTCATGTAACTAAACCATCACTGCGTTATAATAGCACTGCAGTATGTGGTGAGGGACTACAACTCCCAGCAAGTGACAGCGCAGGCACCGATCATGTAACTAAACCATCACTGCGTCATAATAGCACTGCAGTATGTGGTGAGGGACTACAACTCCCAGCAAGTTTATTTCTTTTTATTTTACACGCTGCTGTTTTCCACAGTGAATTACCAGAAAGATCTGCACCAAAATCATGGAGTGCAAATTTGCTGTTGTGGATTTTCTTGCGGATTCTTGCTAATTTGCTCTGATTTTCTATGGAAATCCTCCAGGAACAATCTGCCACATTTGAACAGATCTTCAGGCCTCATTCAGACATCTGTAGTTTTCTGGTACATTAAAAAAAAGGAAAAAAAACAAAACTGATTTTCATCAAAGGGATCGATCCGAATTGTATCAATGTTTGTTACTATATGCAAATAAAAAAAAAATATATATATATATGGATATGTGAGCTGCCCCATAGATGATAAAGGTGCGTATTATGTCTGTCAATAACATGGATGTAAAAAAACAGACGTCTGAATGAGACGTTCACCCACAAGATCATCTAGCAATAGTGCAGCTCTGACCTGACACATAGCATTCACAGAAAGGCTCCTGATCAGCACATATGATGTCTGTGATCTATAAAGAGTCCTCCACATTGTACCCACTACATATACATTCACAACAAAGCTGCCCCCGTAACATCAACTGCCCCACACCTACCACATATAGCCAGGTCCCCGCTCCCCCACACACAGTATATAGCCAGGTCCCCGCTCCCCCACACACAGTATATAGCCAGGTTCCCGCTCCCCCACACACAGTATATAGACAAGGTCCCCGCTCCCCCACACAAAGTATATAGCCAGGTCCCCGCTCCCCCACACACAGTATATAGCCAAGGTCCCCTCCTCCATGTATAGCATATTTATCCAGGTCCCCGCTCCCCCACACAAAGTATATAGCCAGGTCCCCGCTCCCCCACACACAGTATATAGCCAAGATCCCCGCTCCCCCACACACAGTATATAGCCAGGTCCCCGCTCCCCCACACAAAGTATATAGCCAGGTCCCCGCTCCCCCACACACAGTATATAGCCAAGATCCCCGCTCCCCCACACACAGTATATAGCCAAGATCCCCGCTCCCCCACACACAGTATATAGCCAGGTCCCCGCTCCCCCACACACAGTATATAGCCAGGTCCCCGCTCCCCCACGCACAGTATATAGCCAAGGTCCCCTCCTCCATGTATAGCATATTTATCCAGGTCTCCGCTCCCCCACACACAGTATATAGCCAAGGTCCCCTCCTCCATGTATAGCATATTTATCCAGGCCCCCGCTCCCCCACATATAGCAAAGAGAACCAAGTCCAGCACCCCCTCCCCCACCACACAGCATACAGTATATAGACAAGTCCACCACACACAGCATACGGTATATAGACAAGCCCCCCACACAGCATACGGTATATAGACAAGTCCCCCACACACAGCATACGGTATATAGACAAGTCCCCCACACAGCATACGGTATATAGACAAGTCCCCCACACACAGCATACAGTATATAGACAAGACCCCCACACACAGCATACGGTATATAGACAAGTCCCCACACACAGCATACGGTATATAGACAAGCCCCCACACACAGCATACGGTATATAGACAAGCCCCCACACACAGCATACGGTATATAGACAAGTCCCCACACACAGCATACGGTATATAGACAAGTCCCCACACACAGCATACGGTATATAGACAAGTCCCCCACACACAGCATACGGTATATAGACAAGTCCCCACACACAGCATACGGTATATAGACAAGTCCCCCACACACAGCATACGGTATATAGACAAGTCCACCCCACACAGCATACGGTATATAGACAAGTCCCCCACACACAGCATACGGTATATAGACAAGCCCCCACACACAGCATACGGTATATAGACAAGTCCCCCACACACAGCCCACAGTATATAGACAAGTCCCCCACACAGCATACGGTATATAGACAAGTCCCCCATACACAGCATACGGTATATAGACAAGCCCCCACACACAGCATACGGTATATAGACAAGTCCCCCACACACAGCCCACAGTATATAGACATGTCCCCCACACAGCATACGGTATATGGACAAGTCCCCCATACACAGCATACAGTATATAGACATGTCCCCCACACACAGCATACGGTATATAGACAAGTCCCCCACACACAGCATACGGTATATAGACAAGTCCCCCACACACAGCATACAGTATATAGACAAGTCCCCACACACAGCATACAGTATATAGACAAGTCCCCCACACACAGCATACGGTATATAGACAAGCCCCCCACACAGCATACGGTATATAGACAAGTCCCCCACACACAGCATACGGTATATAGACAAGTCCCCCCCACACAGCATACAGTATATAGACAAGTCCCCCCACACAGCATACAGTATATAGACAAGTCCCCCATACACAGCATACGGTATATAGACAAGTCCCCCACACACAGCATACAGTATATAGACAAGTCCCCCACACACAGCATACGGTATATAGACAAGTCCCCCACACACAGCATACAGTATATAGACAAGTCCCCCACACACAGCATACAGTATATAGACAAGTCCCCCACACACAGCATACGGTATATAGACAAGTCCCCCACACACAGCATACAGTATATAGACAAGTCCCCCACACACAGCATACAGTATATAGACAAGTCCCCCCCACACAGCATACAGTATATAGACAAGGCCCCCACACACAGCATACGGTATATAGACAAGGCCCCCACACACAGCATACAGAATATAGACAAGTCCCCACACACAGCATACAGTATATAGACAAGTCCCCCACACACAGCATACAGTATATAGACAAGTCCCCCACACAATGCATACAGTATATAGACAAGTCCCCCACACAGCATACGGTATATAGACAAGTCCCCCCCACACACAGCATACAGTATATAGACAAGTCCCCCACACACAGCATACGGTATATAGACAAGTCCCCCCCATACGGTATATAGACAAGTCCCCCACACAGCATACGGTATATAGACAAGTCCCCCCACACAGCATACGGTATATAGACAAGTCCCCCCCACACACAGCATACAGTATATAGACAAGTCCCCCCCACACAGCATACGGTATATAGACAAGTCCCCCCACACAGCATACGGTATATAGACAAGTCCCCCCACACAGCATGCAGTATATAGACAAGTCCCCCACACACAGCTTACGGTATATAGACAAGTCCCCCCCACACAGCATACAGTATATAGACAAGTCCCCCACACACAGCATACAGTATATAGACAAGTCCCCCACACAGCATACGGTATATAGACAAGTCCCCCACACACAGCATACGGTATATAGACAAGTCCCCCTCATACGGTATATAGACAAGTCCCCCACACACAGCATACGGTATATAGACAAGTCCCCCCACACAGCATACGGTATATAGACAAGTCCCCCCCACACACAGCATACAGTATATAGACAAGTCCCCCCCACACAGCATACAGTATATAGACAAGGCCCCCACACACAGCATACGGTATATAGACAAGGCCCCCACACACAGCATACAGAATATAGACAAGTCCCCACACACAGCATACAGTATATAGACAAGTCCCCCACACACAGCATACAGTATATAGACAAGTCCCCCACACACAGCATACAGTATATAGACAAGTCCCCCACACAATGCATACAGTATATAGACAAGTCCCCCACACAGCATACGGTATATAGACAAGTCCCCCCCACACACAGCATACAGTATATAGACAAGTCCCCCACACACAGCATACAGTATATAGACAAGTCCCCCACACACAGCATACGGTATATAGACAAGTCCCCCACACACAGCATACGGTATATAGACAAGTCCCCCACACACAGCTTACGGTATATAGACAAGTCCCCCCACACAGCATACAGTATATAGACAAGTCCCCCACACACAGCATACGGTATATAGACAAGTCCCCCCCATACGGTATATAGACAAGTCCCCCACACAGCATACGGTATATAGACAAGTCCCCCCACACAGCATACGGTATATAGACAAGTCCCCCCCACACACAGCATACAGTATATAGACAGGTCCCCCCCACACAGCATACGGTATATAGACAAGTCCCCCCACACAGCATACGGTATATAGACAAGTCCCCCCACACAGCATACAGTATATAGACAAGTCCCCCACACACAGCTTACGGTATATAGACAAGTCCCCCCCACACAGCATACAGTATATAGACAAGTCCCCCACACACAGCATACGGTATATAGACAAGTCCCCCCCATACGGTATATAGACAAGTCCCCCACACACAGCATACGGTATATAGACAAGTCCCCCCACACAGCATACGGTATATAGACAAGTCCCCCCCACACAGCATACGGTATATAGACAAGTCCCCCCCACACACAGCATACGGTATATAGACAAGTCCCCCCCACACAGCATACGGTATATAGACAAGTCCTCCACATAGCATACGGTATATAGACAAGTCCCCCACACACAGCATACAGTATATAGACAAGTCCCCCACACAGCATACGGTATATAGACAAGTCCCCCACACACAGCATACGGTATATAGACAAGTCCCCCACACACAGCATACGGTATATAGACAAGTCCCCCCCACACATCATACGGTATATAGACAAGTCCCCCCAACACAGCATACGGTATATAGACAAGTCCCCCACACACAGCATACGGTATATAGACAAGTCCCCCACACACAGCATACTGTATATAGACAAGTCCCCCACACACAGCATACGGTATATAGACAAGTCCCCCACACACAGCATACAGTATATAGACAAGTCCCCCCACACAGCATACGGTATATAGACAAGTCCCCCTCACACAGCATACGGTATATAGACAAGTCCCCCCCACACAGCATACGGTATATAGACAAGTTCCCCACACACAGCATACAGTATATAGACAAGTCCCCCACACACAGCATACAGTATATAGACAAGTCCCCCCCCCACACAGCATACGGTATATAGACAAGTCCCCCACACACAGCATACGGTATATAGACAAGTCCCCCACACACAGCATACGGTATATAGACAAGTTCCCCACACACAGCATACAGTATATAGACAAGTCCCCACACACAGCATACGGTATATAGACAAGTCCCCCACACACAGCATACAGTATACAGATAAGTCCCCCACACACAGCATACGGTATATAGACAAGTCCCCCACACACAGCATACGGTATATAGACAAGTCCCCCCCACACACAGCATACGGTATATAGACAAGTCAAACCACACACCCCCACACACACAGCATACGATGTATAGACAAGTGCATAGCTGTGCTAGGGTAGGAGTGGGAGGAGCCTTCCTTCTCTTGTCAGTGCTGGCCCTGCAGTGGGGCCCACCGGGGAATTCCCCAGCAGGCCAGTCCGAGCCTGGTCACATGCTGACTAGAGTCTCAGACACCTCTCTGAGTAGCCCACTGATAGAAGTGGATGAGAATCTAGTCGGCATTTGACCTCAACTATTACATCATAACACCGGCTTTATCTTTTTAAAGCTTTGTAACCTTTACTCACTTTCTGAATCAGCCACAGATAAAACTCAGTAAGGATGGGTTGCTACTGTGTGCAATTTGCCAGCCAGCCCAGAACAGCGGTGACCTGAGCCGACAGCAGCGACTTGAGTAGACTGTGGCCACCTGAGCCAACAGCGGCATTTAAATTGAGCTATCGCCAGGAAATGGATGACAATGGCAGTCAGGGGAATGGTGAAGGCCTGCATGGCTGCCATCTTGGTACTCCTGTGAAGTTCATCCACAGTCTGGACTTAATCTTATAAACTGTATACTGCATTACTAGAGGATTACTGTATATAGAATAAGCAGTCAAGAGATTGCAGGTTCAAGTGCCCTATGGGGACATAAAAAAAGAAAGTAAAAATGGAAAAAAAAGAAAAAGTTTTATAAAGGAAAAAAAATAAACAAAAATGTTAAATCACCCCTATTTTCCGAGGTAAAAAAAAAGAAATTAAAAATGAAACATTTTATATTGTCGTGTCTGTAAAAGTCCGACCTATCAAAGCCCAAATTATTTAAACCGCACGTTAAATAGCGGAAAAATAAATTAAGAAGCCAGAATTGCCGTATTATGGTGTCACCAAACAGTAATAAATAACCCGGTATTGTGTCACCATTTTGTGAGACCCGGCATTTGTTCCATGTTTCTGCTGATGAATCTGGGCGAGGTTCGCTTTCTGCTCGCCGACCTGCGGGGGTTATTGATGCCATTCTCTGCCGTCTACAAACTTTTCATCTCTTTTTGATGCATTTTTTGGGAGGTAAAATTACCCAAAAAGAAAAAAAAATTGGGTGTTTAGATTATCTTTGCTGTTGGGCATTTGCTGTAGGGGTTAATATATTTATGATTTGATAGATCGGACTTTTTGTCAGTGTGTCAATACTAAATAAATAAATATATATATATAATCTTTTAGTCTTGCTTTGTATTGACAAATGGAGGTAGGAAATTTCAAAGGATTTTTTTATATATATAAATTTCAATTTTAATACTTTTCTATCACATTATTTTTTGGTCCCGTTGGGCAACTTGAACCAAAAATCCACAACTCATTGGAATTGCGACACTTAAATTCTGCGGATGTCGGGAAGGGGATAAAGAGAATAAAGTAACTTTGCAGAATGCTTCCGTTTTGTGTACACAGCTCCTGTGCTGACTTAGTGTTCTCTTTGGTTACACCACACACCCATTCTGTGTCCGGCCCCCACAGATCGCCATCTCCATATATATGGGGGGATTTCCTCATGTGACGACCCCTCTGCCGATGTATACAGATCACATGTGGCTTCACCTTCAGCTTTGATCTCCGCAGTCTTCAGTTCCGGATCCTCCAGGATGAGGGATAAATCTTTCTTGCTCTTCATTCCCCTCCGTGGCTGATACAGCAGCTCCACCGCGCCGACGTTCCCCTCATAGGGAGGAATCGCTCCGCAAAGACTGTTCTCAGCCACAGGACGATCCGCCGGATACAGGAGGAAAGTTCTCCTCTCTGCAATGAAGGATTATTCCACTTTTCTGCCATTTGTAAGATCTCTGCTTGTTGTCTGAGAATATAATCATTCTTGTTAATATCCAGAACCTGAAAAAAATCTAATCCTGACAGCAGCGGAGCATTTATTACAATGGTATTCAGTCTAGATGATCCCCCTCCTGTCCTGACCGTTTGCTACAATGTATCAGTGCAGGGAAAATCTATCAGTTCGGACTTGGTTTCCCTTACAGAGGATTGTCCAGGCCAGACACCATTGTACCGAGTGGCGTCCCGCCAATGGCGGCAGGCCACGCGACTGCTATGGGGCCCGTCGCCTGCACTGTGTACCCCCGCATCGGGTCCCCCTCCTGCACCCAGGCAAGCGGCGGGGCCCTGAGCAGGCGGGGGGCTTACTCGCCGTCGGGCATCCCGCGCACTATGGGCCCCCCCGTCTGCTCAGGGCCCCGGCCGTCACAATAATTACCTCTTCCTGTGCCCTAGACACTAGAATGTATGGGATCCTTCCAGGTGTGATGTCATTTCCGGGGGCGTGTTCTAGTTCAGCACCAGACGCCAGAGTCTCATGCAGAGACAGAGCTGCCGGTGAAGCTGCAGGAGGAGGTCAGTATCCTAAGCTGAGAAACAGGAGATTGTTCTATTAATTGCTGGTCTGATGTCTTTTCTTCTTGTTGTTTTTGGGGTGAGGGGGCTTGATACTTGCGAGTGAGGGATTTGGGGGGGTTAATGCTGGAGGGCAGTCTGGTGGGGTTAATTAATGCTTGTGGAGATCTTAGGGGGCTCTGGGGAATAATGCAGGGATAATGCGTGCTTGTGGGGGCCCTAAGGGGATGCTACGGGGTTGTGAGGGCTCTGGGGGGGATGCTGCGGGCTTAGGGGGGCCCTAAGGGGGATTCTGCGGTCTTGTGGGGGCTCTGGGGGGGATGCTGCGAGCTTGTGGGGGCTCTGGGGGGGTGAATGCTGTGGGCTTGTGGGGCCCTGGGGGGGATGCTGCGGGCTTGTGGGGCCCTGGGGGGATGCTGTGGGCTTGTGGGTGCTCTGGGGGGGATGCTGCAGGCTTGTGGGGCCCTGGGGGGGATGCTGTGGGCTTGTGGGGGCTCTGGGGCGGGAATGCTGTGGGCTTGTGGGGCCCTGGGGGGGATGCTGCGGGCTTGTGGGGCCCTGGGGGGATGCTGCGGGCTTGTGGGGCCCTGGGGGGATGCTGTGGGCTTGTGGGTGCTCTGGGGGGGATGCTGCGGGCTTGTGGGGCCCTGGGGGGATGCTGTGGGCTTGTGGGTGCTCTGGGGGGGGATGCTGCGGGCTTGTGGGTGCTCTGGGGGGATGCTGCGGGCTTGTGGAGGCTCTGGCGGGGATGCTGCAAGCTTGTGGGGGCTCTGGGGGGGGGATGCTGTGAGCTTGTGGGGGCTCTGGTGGGGGGATGCTGTGGGCTTGTGGGGGCCCTGTGGGGGATGCTGTGGGCTTGTGGGGGCCCTTGGGGGATACTGCGGGCTTGTGGGAGCTCTGGGGGGGGGTGCTGCAGGCTTGTGGGGGCCCCGGGGGGATGCAGCAGGCTTGTGGGGGCCCTGGGGGGGATGCATCGGGCTTGTGGGTGCTCTGGGGGGGATGCAGCGGGCTTGTGGGTGCTCTGGGGGGGATGCTGCCGGCTTGTGGGTGCTCTGGGGGGGGATGCTGCGGGCTTGTGGGGGCTCTGGGGGGGATGCTGCAGGCTTGTGGGGGGCTTGTGGGGCCTCTGTATGGGGTCCAGCCTGCATATGGCATTACATGGGGACCAGGCAGTATTCTCTATGGTGAATTATATGGGATCCAGTATTTTGTATGGAGCATTATATGGGGCTCATAATACTGTATGGAGGACTATGTGGTGCCCATAATATTGTATGGAGTTCTTAGTGGTGCCATAACACTGTATGGAGGACTATACTGTCCGGTCTGCACTGTGCGCTGTGAGGATTCACCGGATTCTGAGCTATTGTAGAATTTACAATAGATATCACTCATGAAATGTAAGAAGTCAGTGACATTTTTGGCATTGTACTATGTCTATATCTATAATTTCTCTGCTGTATCTGTGCATCATGAATGGTTGGATGTGTTAAAGGGGCCACTGAGACTCTTTCGCCCGGGGCCCACGAAAATCTGGAGGAGGGAGCATCATGTGACACTCCCTCTCCCATCATTCCTCCTCTGCGTCTGACGCAGCAGCATGATGACGCGCCACGCTGTGCCAGACAGTGGAGCTGGCAGCTGCTGAGGTGATCAGCTGCAGAGACTGAAGCAGCGGGGAACGAGGAGCGGTAAGTATGTATTTATTTGTAAATCATTGTGTACTGATAATACTGGAGGACTGGGGCTGCATTTTACCCTACGGGTAGGGGGGGCTGCATTTTACCCTATGGGGGGCTGCATTATACTGCGTACAGGACCATGGGGGAATGCATTATACTGAGTGGAGAACCATGGCGAGTGTCTTATACTGTGTGGAGGACCATGGGGGAGTACATTGTACTGTGTGGAGGACCATGGGGGAGTGCATTGTACTGTGTGGAGGACCATGGGGGAGTGCATTGTACTGTGTGGAGGACCACGTGGGAGTGCATTATACTGCGTGGAGGACCACGAGGGAGTGCATTATACTGCGTGGAGGACCACAAGGGAGTGCATTATACTGCGTGGAGGACCATGGGGAGTGTATTATACTGCGTGGAGGACCATGGCGAGTGCCTTATACTGTGTGGAGGACCATGGCGAAAGTCTTATACTGTGTGGAGGACCATGGCGAGTGCATTATACTCTATGGAGTGTGGAGAGGTGTGGGGCAGTTGGGGGATCATACTTTACCCTGTGAGTTGAGGTGGGGTACAGTAGGGTCATTATACTGCGCATATGGAGGAATTCACCATGGGGGTATCATACCGTGTTTGGGGGGCACTTTTGTTGGCACCACACTTTATGGGCAATGAAAAAGGGATGTAGGACTTCAGCAGGAGGAAAATTACTATGTAAAGGCTGGAAGGTTGTGAGATCTGATCTTCTGCGACCCCGACAATTATTTACATTTTTGTTGCTGGGGGAGGGGCCCAATTAGAACTTCTGCGTCCTATGTACGCCCCTGATTATACCAAATCCTCAGCTGTGCTGGTACTAAGGATATGGACACTCAGACATTTTGGGCTAAATATATACATACAAATATTTTTTCAATAACGTTTCATAAACAATTTGGCTTTTTTATTTCCTTTGCATTGCTAGTTGCAGAATGAGCTCACTGAGAATTTATCAGTGAGCTCATTCTGACCTTCTCTGTGCTGATTATGTTCACAGACCAGCATGAAAGTTGGGCTGATCTCTGATGCAGTCATAAATCATCGCAGAAATAAAAGAGCTGGAAACTCCACTTCGTAAGGAGCTCACTGACTGAATCTCAAGTTAACTCATTCTGCAGCCATCAATGTGCTGCTGGGAAACAAAAAGCGGGTAAAGGCCGAACAGAGCAAATGTTACATGAAGAGAAATAGTAAAAAGTATTTTTAGACCAATATACATGTATTTAAAGGGATTGTCCGGTGTGAAGCTGAAGGCTGCAGTCATCTGTGTGACTCTCTGTGACTGCAGACTTGTAATCCTCACATCATGACTGCGCGCTGCCAGCATTATTCTCAGCCCAGAGATGGCAGAAGCCCCTGTATCATGTGTACAGGAATTGTGCCCCCTCTCCCCGAGGAGCAGCAGTGCCTCGTCCTCCAGATACATGAGGGTCCCATCGGGGAGATCCGCATGTACCGGCCATGATGTCATCTCCATGGATACGGCATCAATGTGCAGAGCAGAAGACCCCTGTAAGGGAGAGCTCAGACGTGGGGGGATTGATGTGGAGGTGAGGAGCAGATCCCCCCCATATTCACAGATTATCGCACAATACATGTGGCCTTGCACAGGAAAAACTGTGAGGAAAGAAGAAATCAGATTTCTTACAATATAGAATAATGTCCTCCTGCCCTCGCTCATGTCCAGTATTATTTATCCCCTGACCTTTAGGGTGGGGAACCCCTCCTGAGCCCCCTCCATTATATAGGAGCCATATATCTGCTCCATTACTGGCAGAAGGTAAGGAGCCAATCACACTGCACGGCTTCTACTTCCTGCTCTAAGCCCCGCCCACCTGCCTTCCCTTGAGATCTCCATGACAACCCTTGTGTGACTACAGTGACAGGCCACGCCCCCGAGGATTCTGATCAGTGCGGATGTCTCCATATTGCTGAGGACTGTGAGCGGCTGATGGGCGGAGCCAGCAGCGATGTGAGGGGCGGAGCCAGCAGCGATATGAGGGGCGGAGCCAGCAGCGATATGAAGGGCGGAGCCAGCAGCGATATGAGGGGCAGAGCCAGCAGCGATATGAGGGGCGGAGCCAGCAGCGATATGAGGGGCAGAGCCAGCAGCGATATGAGAGGCGGAGCCAGCAGCGATATGAGGGACGGAGCCAGCAGCGATATGAGGGGCAGAGCCAGCAGCGATATGATGGGCGGAGCCAGCAGCGATATGATGGGCGGAGCCAGCAGCGATATGAGGGGCGGAGCCAGAAGCGATATGATGGGCAGAGCCAGCAGCGATATGAGGGGCGGAGCCAGCAGCGATATGAGGGGCGGAGCCAGCTGCGATATGAGGGGCGGAGCCAGCAGCGATATGATGGGCGGAGCCAGCAGCGATATGAGGAGCGGAGCCAGCAGCGATATGAGGGGCAGAGCCAGCAGCGATATGAGGGGCGGAGCCAGCAGCGATATGAGAAGCGGAGCCAGCAGCGATATGATGGGCGGAGCCAGCAGCGATATGAGGGGCGGAGCCAGCAGCGATATGAGGGGCAGAGCCAGCAGCGATATGAGGGGCAGAGCCAGCAGCGATATGATGGGCGGAGCCAGCAGCGATATGAGGAGCGGAGCCAGCAGCGACATGAGGAGCGGAGCCAGCAGCGATATGAGGGGCGGAGCCAGCAGCGATATGAGGGGCGGAGCCAGCAGCGATATGAGGGGCGGAGCCAGCAGCGATATGAGGGGCGGAGCCAGCAGCGATATGAGGAGCGGAGCCAGCAGCGATATGATGGGCGGAGCCAGCAGCGATATGAGGGGCAGAGCCAGCAGCGATATGATGGGCGGAGCCAGCAGCGATATGAGGGGCGGAGTCAGCAGCGATATGAGGGGCGCTCACAGCACTGACAGGAGCAGGTGTGTGTGCAGCCAGTTCCTCTGCTGTGGGTGTTGTGGTGTGTGAGCTTCGCCGTGTATATATTATACACATATATATATATATACACAGGTGAAATCAGAAGTTTCCATACACTGTATAAATAGACACATCTGCAGGTTTTTCTCAATATCTGACATGAAATCAGAATAAACCTTTCCCATTTTAGGTCAATTAGGATTACCATCATTTTTAATATTTGCCAAATGCCAGAATAATGAGAGAGAGAGAATGTTTTAGGACATTTTTATTACTTACTGCTAAGTCAATAGTTTCCCTCTTTCCCTCTCCTCATTCATTGGGAGTGGGGCGCGGAGGATGCTGGGTGGGACGCGTGGGGTAACCCCCGCCCACAGCCCAGCATCCACCGCGGGGTCCGCGACACTAATGTCACGCCTCATTTGACGTGACATCAGCGGAAGAAAGAGCCGGCTGCAGCCGGGAGGTCACGTGATGCCTGTGAGTGGCGCTATCGCCAGTCCCTCCTACAGGAAATCAACCCCACATGATGCTGCCTCCCCCATGTTTCACAGTTGGGATGGTGTTCTTAGGCTTCCAAGCTTCTCCTTTTTTCTTCCAAAAGTAACGATGGTCACTATGCCCAAAAAGTTCAATTTTAGTTTCATCAGACCACGGGACATGTCTCCAAAAATTAAGGTCTTTGTTCCTGTGTGCATTTGCAAACATTAATCTGGCTTTTTTATCTTTCTTTTGGAGTAATGGCTTCTTCCTGGCACAGTGGCCTTTCAGCCTATATTGATACAGTACTCATTTCACTGGGGATATTGACACAATCTTATCAGCTTTCCCTATCATCTTCACAAGATCTTTTGCTTTTGTCCTTGATATGCACATATCGGACCAAAGCACGTTCATCTCTGGGACACAGAACCCGTCTCCTTCCTGAGCGGTATGATGGCTGGACATTCCCATCTTGTTTGTACTTGCATATAATTGTTTGTACAGATTAACGAGGCACCTTCAGGTATCTTGAAATTGTACCCAAGGATGAGCCAGACTTGTGCAAGTCCACAATTCTCTTCCTGATATCTTGGTTGATTTCTTTAGACTTTCCCATGATGCTACACAAAGAAGCAGTGTGTTTCAGGTGTGCATTAAAATACATCCACAGGTGTGTCTCTAATTAACTGAGATGTTGCCAAAAAAACTATCAGAAGTTTCCAAACACATGACATCATCATATGGGCAGTCCAGAATTGTTTAAAGGTATAGCAATATTAGTGTATGTAAACTTAAGACTTTGCAGTAAGTAATAAAAATGCTTTAAAACATTTTCTCTCTCTCTTATTATTCTGGCATTTGGCAAATCTTAAAAATGATGGTAATCCTAATTGACCTAAAACGGGAAGGTTTATTCTGATTTCATGTCAGATATTGAGAAAAACATGCAGATGTGTCTTTTTATTGTTATGATCTGCAACAAGTACTAAGGAAAGAAAGGAGAAAGCTATCCCTACAGTAAGGCTAAGCTGAATCCCTACGATGTAGCGGGCTGCCTGTTCCTAGCGAACAGACCCGCCTTAGTCCTCGGCTAGTCTGAACGAAGACCTATAGCATAAAGGAGAGGGGTCCCAAAAAGAACTAAGGACTGGGACAAAAATGGGACATCTCCTAAACAGAGAAGTTGTTACAGAACACAAAAAGATAAACTGACAAAAAGGTACTAGAGGTCCCAGAAGGACCAAGCGAACTGACAGAGAAAGGCACAGAAGCACCTGGCTAGAAAAGCAGTCAAACAACACTGAAGTCCAACACAGCCAAAAGGGCGGAGCTGGAATATAAAGGCAGATGGTCTTGTGACCGCAAAACACAAGATGGAAAAAACAAACAGGAGGGTTCTAACATTTATATAGTGTATGTAAATTTCTGGTTTCAACTGTGTATACAGGTGACAGGAGCAGGTGTGTATGCAGCCAGGTCCGCTCTTTTTGTGGCGCCGCAGCGGAGCGTGTTGTGGTGTGTGAGCTCTGCTGTGTATATAGTACAGAGGAGTATATATATATGTGTATGTATATATATATATATATATATATATACATACACACACACGGGGCATGCAGGAGTTTTTAGTTTACCAGTTTGGGTCTATGCGGAGCTGCTATAGGATTCACTGGGAACATTTTGGGGAACAGACAACGTTTTTATAATTTTTATTCCATTTTTCTTTTGCGTGAGATTAATAAAAAAACAATTCTGCTGATGTTTTTTTTATTTTTCCCAGTATTCAATGGCAAAACCCCAGGCATGGTTCTTATATTTTTTCTTTCCAGCGTTTATCGTGCAGTATAGAGACAAAATGAACAAAAGCTACAATTTTGCCATTAATTATTACTATTTTATTCTTGATGCTGTTTTTCGTGCCGGATAAATCATGTGATCGTTGTACAGTTTGGATTGTTGTTCTCTGCGATGTTAATCAGGTTTAGTTTTTTTGTTCTTGTTTTTTGGGGGTTTATTTGAATAAAATCTAGTTTTAATGTAAGAAAAAAAATTATATTTGAGATTTTACTTTGTATATTTCCAAATATTTTATTGAAACGGAGTAAAGGAAAGAAGGATGAACTAGTGGGAGAGCAACTGTAAAGGACCCCTGCCAGTCCCTAAAACTAAAGGGGCCTGTGACGACACAGCATTTAATCGTAATTATCCAGATGTAAATTCCATAGGCCCAGAATGATAGACTATTGCCTGAATTATTAACTATTGAATTTATGTGTTTCTTTCTTCGGTTGGTCAACGCACATGATCTTTTGTCATGAGTCCGAATGTTGACTCATCTTGTAGGTTGAGGTGATATTTGTTCATTGATAAATGGTTATTTACCTCTTATATCAACTCTTCTGGTTTATTGTACTGTTATCTTTGCAATACAGGGACGCAGGCTCTTTGAACAATGGATATTTGCTAAATATGTTGATTACCATTTTATAAGTCCATGCAATTTGTTGACTTGCATTGTTTCGGAATTTATAGTTTATCCTTCAATGTTTGCAAGTCAACATTGGGGGATGAACTGTGGATGCTCCAGTAATGAGAATTAGTAACACCACCCCTTTCTCTTGACCTGTGGATGAAGTCTTGAAGAAGGACAGTTGTGAACTACATAAAGGAGTCTTTTTACAAAACCACTGCCAGGAACACTCTATGGGACAGCTCTACAGAACACCATGAATCCATTAAGAGGGACATAGATTTGGTTTCTACAGGATGCCAGCTTAAGGGACCACATCCCTGGCTGGAGGAATACAGATCTGCTCCATTGACTACTATAGAACCCATGGATACATCTGGGAAAACCAGGTTGGGACCCACCAGTCACCTGGTCCCATGGAGATGTTTGGAGTAGCCAGGTTGGGACACTCCGGCCACCTGGAACTCGTGAATATGCTCGGAAAAAGCCAAGTCGGGACCTTCCGGTCACCTAGTTCCATGGATATGTTCGGAGAAGCCAGGTTGGAACTTTCTGGTCTCCTGGCCACGTACCTCAATGGACTGTCAGCTTTCTAAGCTTGTTGTTACCTCCTCTTTGTGGGTGCTCTTTGGTGGGGGTGCCATTGGTGGGGGTAGTCAGCCCCAGAAGCCCCTCGGATTGGCAGCTGCTTTAATCCCAGCGAGTCAGCGGAAGGGTGAGACTCTGTAATTTGCACCATATTAGGTATTTGCTGGGACTGTTCGATATGTTTATTGTGTGTTTGGTGGCTCAATAAAATATTACCTCACTGTTTTACAATCATCCTGTGTTGTTGTTTATGTATCTTCTATCAGTGATGGATTATAATGAGTGTGATCTGCTCCACCATGAGGGGCCCGATCCTCCCGGGGGCCCACGTTCAAAGATCCCAGCACGGCTCAGGACGGATTCTTGTAGTGCTGATGTTTGATAAATAGGATAATAGAGCGCTCATAGAAAATAAATGTCTGACCTCTTCTTTCTGATGGTCATTTTAGAGCGAGGAGCTGCGCTCTGGACTCACCGCTGCACTCCCCATGCCATTGCGGTGGCCATCTTAATATCGATCTGTGCGGAGGAGACTGTGGGAGTCAGACGGAGGTGTCAAATGTACGGACCCTTTTAATCACAGGATGGAGGGTCACTGTGAATATTAATTCATGAACCACTGTGCATAGTGACTCGCCCCCAGGGCCGTGGGGCACTCGGAAGCCGGGCCTCTGGTTGCCGGGGGATATCACGGTGGCTGGCCCAGTCCGTGGCCCAGGGCGGTCACTCAAAGGGGGGGGGGATGCTTATAGGGGAAATTGTCGTGACGCCACCTGTGGATTCTGGTAAGAGGTTACCAGCGCTGCGACAGTCCACTGAGGCTGATGTTAGGGGCAGCTATGATGGGACGGCTCCCCACAGGTAGAGCAGGCCTCAGGGCAGTGTGGAGGTGTAGAAAGATGGTGGAAGCAGGAGGGAGATGGCAGGACGGTTCCAGAGGAAGTACAGGCACACACACAAGGGTAAACTTCAATACCTTTACTGGTGGTGATGCAGGTACGGTCCAGGGCTTGTGGGGGCCCCGGGGGGATGCTGCGGGCTTGTGGGGGCCCTAAGGGGATGCTGCAGGCTTGTGGGGCCCTGGGGGGGATTCTGTGCGATTGTGGGGTCCTGGAAGGGATGCTGTGGGCTTGTGGGTGCTCTGGGGGGGATGCTGCAGGCTTGTGGGGTCTATGGGGGGGATGCTGCAGGCATGTGGGGGCTCTGGGGGAGTGATGCAGGCTTGAGGGGGGCCCTGGGGGGATGCAGCCGGCTTGTGGGGGCCCCGGGGAGGATGCAGCGGGCTTATGGGGCCTCTGTATGAGGTCCAGCCTGCATATGGCATTACATGGGGACCAGGCAGTATTCTCTATGGTGAATTATATGGGATCCAGTATTTTGTATGGAGCATTATATAGGGCTCATAATACTGTATGGAGGACTATGTAGTGCCATAACACTGTATGGAGGACTATACTGTCCGGTCTGCACTGTGCGCTGTGAGGATTCACCGGTTTCTGAGCTATTGTAGAATTTACAAAAGATATCACTCATGAAATGTAAGAAGTCAGTGAAATGTTTGGCATTGTACTATATCTATATCTATAATTTCTCTGCTGTATCTGTGCATCATGAATGGTTGGATGTGTTAAAGGGGCCACTGAGACTCTTTCGCCCGGGGCCCACGAAAACCTGGAGGAGGGAGCATCATGTGACACTCCCTCTCCCATCATTCCTCCTCTGCGTCTGACGCAGCAGCATGATGACGCGCCACGCTGTGTCAGACAGTGGAGCTGGCAGCTGCTGAGGTGATCAGCTGCAGAGACTGAAGCAGCGGGGAACGAGGAGCGGTAAGTATGTATTTATTTTTTAAATCATTGTGTACTGATAATACTGGAGGACTGGGGCTGCATTTTACCCTACGGGTGGGGGGGCTGCATTTTACCCTATGGGGGGCTGCATTATACTGCGTACAGGACCATGGGGGAATGCATTATACTGAGTGGAGAACCATGGCGAGTGTCTTAAGGCCCCGTCACACTAAGCGATGCAGCAGCGATCCCGACAACGATACGACCTGTCAGGGATCGTTGCTGCATCGCTAATACATCGCTGGCGAGCTGTCAAACAGGCAGGCTCACCAGCGATCAGGGGAGCAGCGATATCGTGGAAAGAATCGTTCCACGATGTCCTGCTCCTGTTACCAGCCTGCTGCTTAAGCAGGAGCAGGCTGGTAACTATGGTAAACATCGGGTTACTAAGTGCGCGTGTGCCCCTAGTAACCCGCTGTTTATCATGGATACCACTCTGCTAAGGTGAACGGTAGCCTCCACGCACCGTAGCAGAGTGGTATCCATGGTAAACAGCGGGTTACTAAGTGCGCGCGTGCCCCTAGTAACCCGATGTTTACCATGGTTACCAGCCAGATCGTTGGTCCTGCTGGTCACACACAGCGATGTGTGCTGGCCAGCGGGAGGCCAACGACCAAAAAATGGTCCAGGACACTTTGCAGCGATCAGCAACCTCACAGCAGGGGCCTGATCGTTGCAAAGTGTCACACATAGCGACATCGCTGGTGAGGTCGCTGGTGAGTCACCAAAACCGTGACACAGCAGCGATCTCGCTAGCGATATCGCTATGTGAGACGGGGGCTTTATACTGTGTGGAGGACCATGGGGGAGTACATTGTACAGTGTGGAGGACCATGGGGGAGTGCATTGTACTGTGTGGAGGACCATGGGGGAGTGCATGGTACTGTGTGGAGGACCACGGGGGAGTGCATTATACTGTGTGGAGGACCACGGGGAGTGCATTGTACTGTGTGGAGGACCACGAGGGAGTGCATTATACTGCGTGGCGGACCACGTGGGAGTGCATTATACTGCGTGGAGGACCACCAGGGAGTGCATTATACTGCGTGGAGGACCATGGCGAGTGCCTTATACTGTGTGGAGAACCATGGCGAGAGTCTTATACTGAGTGCATTATACTCTATGGAGTGTGGAGAGGTGTGGGGCAGTTGGGGGATCATACTTTACCCTGGGAGTTGAGGTCGGGTACAGTAGGGTCATTATACTGCGCATATGGAGGAATTCACCATGGGGGTATCATACCGTGTTTGGGGGGCACTTTTGTTGGCACCACACTTTATGGGCAATGAAAAAGGGATCTAGGACTTCAGCAGGAGGAAAATTACTATGTAAAGGCTGGAAGGTTGTGAGATCTGATCTTCTGCGACCCCGACAATTATTTACATTTTTGTTGCTGGGGGGGGGGGCCCAATTAGAACTTCTGCGTCCTATGTACGCCCCTGATTATACCAAATCCTCAGCTGTGCTGGTACTAAGGATATGGACACTCAGACATTTTGGGCTAAATATATACATACAAATATTTTTTCAATAACGTTTCATAAACAATTTGGCTTTTTTATTTCCTTTGCATTGCTAGTTGCAGAATGAGCTCACTGAGAATTTATCAGTGAGCTCATTCTGACCTTCTCTGTGCTGATTATGTTCACAGACCAGCATGAAAGTTGGGCTGATCTCTGATGCAGTCATAAATCATCGCAGAAATAAAAGCGCTGGAAACTCCACATCATAAGGAGCTCACTGACTGAATCTCAAGTTAACTCATTCTGCAGCCATCAATGTGCTGCTGGGAAACAAAAAGCTGGTAAAGGCCGAACAGAGCAAATGTTACATGAAGCAAAATAGTAAAAAGTATTTTTAGAGCAATATACATGTATTTAAAGGGATTGTCCGGTGTGAAGCTGAAGGCTGCAGTCATCTGTGTGACTCTCTGTGACTGCAGACTTGTAATCCTCACATCATGTAGACTGCGCGCTGCCAGCATTATTCTCAGCCCAGAGATGGCAGAAGCCCCTGTATCATGTGTACAGGAATTGTGCCCCCTCTCCCCGAGGAGCAGCAGTGCCTCGTCCTCCAGATACATGAGGGTCCCATCGGGGAGATCCGCATGTACCGGCCATGATGTCATCTCCATGGATACGGCAGAAGACCCCTGTAAGGGAGAGCTCAGACGTGGGGGGATTGATGTGGAGGTGAGGAGCAGATCCCCCCCATATTCACAGATTATCGCACAATACATGTGGCCTTGCACAGGAAAAACTGTGAGGAAAGAAGAAATCAGATTTCTTACAATATAGAATAATGTCCTCCTGCCCTCGTTCATGTCCAGTATTATTTATCCCCTGACCTTTAGGGTGGGGAACCCCTCCTGAGCCCCCTCCATTATATAGGAGCCATATATCTGCTCCATTACTGGCAGAAGGTAAGGAGCCAATCACACTGCACGGCTTCTACTTCCTGCTCTAAGCCCCGCCCACCTGCCTTCCCTTGAGATCTCCATGACAACCCTTGTGTGACTACAGTGACAGGCCACGCCCCCGAGGATTCTGATCAGTGCGGATGTCTCCATATTGCCGAGGACTGTGAGCGGCTGATGGGCGGAGCCAGCAGCAATGTGAGGGGCAGAGCCAGCAGCGATATGAGGGGCGGAGCCAACAGCGACATGAGGGGCGGAGCCAGCAGCGATATGAGGGGCAGAGCCAGCAGCGATGTGAGGGGCGGAGCCAGCAGCGATATGAGGAGCGCTCACAGCACTGACAGGAGCAGGTGTGTGTGCAGCCAGTTCCTCTGCTGTGGGTGTTGTGGTGTGTGAGCTTCGCCGTGTATATATTATACACATATATATATATATATATATTATACATACACAGTTGAAATCAGAAGTTTCCATACACTGTATAAATAGACACATCTGCAGGTTTTTCTCAATATCTGACATGAAATCAGAATAAACCTTTCCCATTTTAGGTCAATTAGGATTACCATCATTTTTAATATTTGCCAAATGCCAGAATAATGAGCGTCTCTTGTAAGGGGCATTAAAAGAGTCTTGTTATACCACTCTGACCTCCACGTGTCTTGTAAGGGGCATTAAAACCGTCTTGTTATACCACTCTGACCTCCACGTGTCTTGTAAAGGGCATTAAAACCGTCTTGTTATACCACTCTGACCTCCACGTCTCTTCAGAGGGGCATTAAAACCGTCTTGTTATACCACTCTGACCTCCACGTCTCTTCTGAGGGGCATTAAAACCATCTTGTTATACCACTCTGACCTCCACGTCTCTTGTAAGGGGCATTAAAACCGTCTTGTTATACCACTCTGACCTCCACGTCTCTTCTGAGGGGCATTAAAAGCGTCTTGTTATACCACTCTGACCTCCACGTGTCTTGTAAGGGGCATTAAAACTGTCTTGTTATGCCACTCTGACCTCCACGTCTCTTGTGAGGGGCATTAAAAGCGTCTTGTTAAGCTACTGGGATCTCCACGACTCTTCGAACGGGCATTGCATTTCCTCATAATTTTTGGAAGCTTTTGCTTGGAAGGCATAAGCAAATACTATGGGAGACCCACTCCCCAATAATGGGAATAATGTTTTTAAGATGCTGTACTGTATGGCTCTTATAAGGGGCATTAAAACCGTCTTGTTAAGCTACTGTGACCTCCACGTCTCTTCAAAGGGGCATTAAAAGCGTCTTCTTAAGCCACTCTGAACTCCACAGCTCTTCCAAGGGGCATTGAAATGTTGTTTTTAATTACCTTACCTCTAATCTCCACGACTCTTCCAACGGACATTGCATTTCCTCCTAATTTTAATCAGCTTTTGCTTTTCAATGCAAAGGTGAAAACTAAGGGAGACACACTCCCCAATAATGGGTAGAAGGTTTTTATTACGCTGTAATCCACGTCTGTTTCCAGGGGCATTGCAGTTCCTTATAATTTTTGGAAAGCCTTCCATTCACTGCTTAGGCCAACAGTGCACAGGAGACCCAGTTGCCATAAATGGAAAAAAAGGTTTAGTTAAGGCCCTCTGACCTCCATGTCATTTCCAAGGGGCATTGGAGTGCCTCAAAAGTTTTGGTAGGCATTGCACTCACTGTATGCCCTATAACTGTGTAGCCAAACCGCTCCTTTTGTTACAGAAACATATCCTACAAGACATATGTGGTTGACTGGCCTGATATTGATGTGAATGGTCCCTGTTCCTCCTGCTCTTTCTCCTTTGCCACTACCTCATCCATCATTTATCACTTGAAGCTTTGTTTTAACGAGAGTCATAGAACTTGGATAGTAGCAGGAAAACATCCAGCAATCCTCGGAGGAGGTAGGATATGCGCCAAAACGCTGACCACCTCAGGCCTAGCCGCTACTACATACATGCGCTTGCATTCCTTGAAAACAAAGCAGATGCTAACTTCTATCATCCTCATCATGCTCCTCACCTTGGCACTCTCAACTCCCCTGATAGAGAAGCCAGGGCCCACCGGAGAAGTCGGGTTCTTTGGTGGGCTCGTCCAATGCTGCCCTAAAGCAGGCCAGTCTAAGAAAAGTGTGTGGGGATGTTCCGCGGAGAAATCGGGGCGGCTTGGAACCGTTTATGGACACCTGGCCGCGGGGCGGCTGGGGACCGAGTGTAGACACCCGGCCGCCCCCTGGCGGCTGGGGACCGAGCATGGACACCCGGCCGCCGGGCGGCTGGGGACTGAGTATCGATACCTCGCTGCCGAAGCAGCCATGAGGTAGTGGCCAGCTCTGGCCTCCACATGCCTAAAACGCCCAATTTCAAGTGCACGCATGCTAGCAGTATGGTATTGCAGCCTCGGGGTGGGTTGGTGGCAGGTTGCACACTTATGCTTGCATTCCAACAAAACAAAGCAGATGCTAACTTCTATCATCATCATGCTCCTCACCTTGGCATTCTCACCTCCCCTGATGGAGTCGGGTTCTCTAGTGGGCTCGTCCAATGCTGCCCTAAAGCAGGCCAGTCTAAGAAAAGTGTGTGGGGATGTTCCGCGGAGAAATCGGGGTGGCTGGGGACCGTCTATGGACACCCCGCCGCCCCCAGGCGGCTGGGGACCAGGTGTGGACACCCGGCCGCCGGGCGGCTGGGGACTGAGTATGGATACCTCGCTGCCGAAGCAGCCATGAGGTAGTGGCCAGCTTCGGCCTCCTCAAAACTAAAAGGCCCAATTTCAAGTGCAAGCTAGCAGTATGGTATTGCAGCCTGGGGGTGGGTGGGTGGTTGGCTGCATATTTGCGCTTGCATTGCAAGGAATGGGGAAGGTACAATTGAACACTGCCCTGGGACAAGGACTTGCACGGGGATAGTTGCAAGTCTGCATCTTCTGATGCGGCAAGGATCACTTCTGATGGGCACACTTTTAGGCAGTGACCTGGGAGTCAGAGATGCTTCCCCATGCTGTTCCCATGTCTTTTCAGCACTGTATGCATGTGTCACACAGCACATGGCCAGATAAGGTTGTAAAATGTTAAAATGACATTTCCCGGTGAATGCATTTGTCACAGTTGAAAGCAATACAAAAGTGCAAAAACGCATAAAAAATGCTACTTGTGAAAATAGCCCAAGGTGTGGAGGAGTATTTTTGTTTTTGGTTATTTATTTTACCTTATACACAAGTCTTTACCCTGGAAAAGAAATTCCTTAACATATTTCACAGGAAAAAAGTTTCACTTTCGTTTTTGAACATTTTCTTATGAGCCTGTAAAAGTGGCTTAATACCTCTGACCACGTTGTTGACAACAGTGACCTGGGGGTCAGAAATGCTTCCTGGGGCGATCCCCATGCTGTCCCCATGTCATCTGAGCACTGTCACTATCATTTTGGGCACTTTTTAGGCTTTCTACAGACTGCCGGGGGTGCCTCCGCAAAAATGCTCGGGTCTCCCATAGACTAACATGGGCTCGTTGCTCAGGTCGAGCACCCGAGTATCACGGCGAGCTCGAGCCGAGCTTCGAGCACCCGAGCATTTTAGTGCTCGCTCAACACTATTTATAACGGGGGCACAAGCTAGTGACTGATTTATATTCTCAGTGGAGCAGACTTCATTGCGGTGAATGATATACTCATGGGCACAGTGTGGCACATATTTGCATTTGGTGGCACAGTGGGCGGCATTATTTATTTAAGTCGCTTATATTTGTAACATTTTTGTTTTTCAGGAGTGCGGTGATCTGCTGAAAAGTGCGGAGCAGCCGAAACCTGGACAGCAAACTGCAAAGACGAATCATGGCGGGAAGTCGTCACGAAAGACTGGACTAGGTAAAGAAGAGAAGAAAGAGAGCGACTGCAGTGTATAAACTGGAGGGTTAGGTGGGGCCCATTATATTATAATAAATCTATGTGCGGCCCATTATATTATAATAAATCTATGTGCGGTCCATAACATTAAAGGGACCGATATGTGGGGCCCATTATATTATAATAAATCTATGTGGTGCCCATTATATTATAATAAATCTATGTGGTGCCCATTATATTAAAGGGAAAGCTATGTGGGGCCAATTATATTAAAGGGAAAGCTATGTGGGGCCAATTATATTAAGGGGAAAGCTATGTGGGGCCCGTTATATTAAAGGGAAAGCTATGTGGGCCCATTATATTAAAGAGAAAGCTATGTGGGGCCCATTATATTAAAGAGAAAGCTATGTGGGGCCCATTATATTAAAGGGAAAGCTATGTGGGGCCCATTATATTAAAGAGAAAGCTATGTGGGGCCCATTATATTAAAGAGAAAGCTATGTGGGGCCCATTATATTAAAGGGAAAGCTATGTGGGGCCAATTATATTAAGGGGAAAGCTATGTGGGGCCCGTTATATTAAAGGGAAAGCTATGTGGGCCCATTATATTAAAGAGAAAGCTATGTGGGGCCCATTATATTAAAGAGAAAGCTATGTGGGGCCCATTATATTAAAGGGAAAGCTATGTGGGGCCCATTATATTAAAGAGAAAGCTATGTGGGGCCCATTATATTAAAGAGAAAGCTATGTGGGGCCCATTATATTAAAGAGAAAGCTATGTGGGGCCCATTATATTAAAGGGAAAGCTATGTGGGGCCCATTATATTAAAGAGAAAGCTATGTGGGGCCCATTATATTAAAGAGAAAGCTATGTGGGGCCCATTATATTAAAGAGAAAGCTATGTGGGGCCCATTATATTAAAGGGAAAGCTATGTGGGGCCCATTATATTAAAGAGAAAGCTATGTGGGGCCCATTATATTAAAGAGAAAGCTATGTGCGGCCCATTATATTAAAGAGAAAGCTATGTGGGGCCCATTATATTAAAGAGAAAGCTATGTGGGGCCCATTATATTAAAGAGAAAGCTATGTGGGGCCCATTATATTAAAGGGAAAGCTATGTGGGGCCCATTATATTAAAGAGAAAGCTATGTGGGGCCCATTATATTAAAGGGAAAGCTATGTGCGGCCCATTATATTAAAGGGAAAGCTATGTGGGGCCCATTATATTAAAGATTAGATTAAAGGGAAAGCTATGTGGGGCCCATTATATTAAAGAGAAAGCTATGTGGGGCCCGTTATCTTAAAGGGACATCTACGTAGGGCCCATTATATTAAATGGATGGCTATGTGGGGCCCATTATATTAAAGAGAAAGCTATGTGGGGCCCATTATATTAAAGAGAAAGCTATGTGGGGCCCATTATATTAAAGAGAAAACTATGTGGGGCCCATTATATTAAAGGGAAAGCTATGTGGGGCCCATTATATTAAAGAGAAAGCTATGTGGGGCCCATTATATTAAAGGGAAAGCTATGTGGGGCCCATTATATAATAATAAAATCTATGTGGGGCCCATTATATTAAAGGGAAAGCTATGTGGGGCCCGTTATCTTAAAGGGACATCTACGTATATGATCAATTCTATATGGGGCCCATGATATTTAATGGAAGGCTATGTGAGGCCCATTATATTAAATAGAGAGCTATGTGGAGACCAATACATTAAAAAGAAAGCTATATTGGGGCCCACTATGTTATCTGGAAGGTTTTGTGGGGCCCTCTGTATTAAATTGAGGGCTATGTGAGGCCTATTAAATTAAATGGAAAGCGTTGCGGGGCCCATAATATTATATGGAGGGCTATGTGAGGCGCATTTATCAAATAAAGGGCTATGTAGCGCCAATTATATTAAATGGAAGCCTGTGTTTTGTCCATTATATTAAATAGAGATGTATCTTGGCTCCATTATAATAAATGGAAGGCAATGTGGGGACCATTATATTAAATGGAGGGTTATGTGGGGCCCATTATATTAAATGGAAGCCTATATGGAGCCCAGTAAATTAAATGTAAAGCTATGTGGGGCCCAATATTTTAAATGGAAGGTTAAGTGGGGCCAATTGTATTAAATAGAGGGCTATGTGGTGTCCAATATAAAACATGGAAGGCTTTTTGGTGCCCATTATATTAAATAGAGGGATATTTTGGCCCCATTTTATTAAATGGAAGGCTATGTCAGGTCCAATATATTAAATGGAGTCCAGTGCGGCCTATTATATTAAATTAACGGTTATGTGGGGTTCAATAAATTAAATGAAAAGCTATGTGGAGCCCAATAAATTAAATTATAGTACATGGAAGGCAATGTGCGGCTCATTATACTATATAGAGGGCTATGTGGGGGCCATTATACTTTATAGAATTCTATGTGGGGGTCCATTATACTTTTGCCAATGGCAAATTGTGTGTTCCGGTGGCACTCCAAAGGTAAAGGGTGTGCTCCGGTGGCACTCCAACGTCATAGGGTGTGCTCTGGTGGCACACCAATGGCAAAAAGGCCAAAGAGTAGACTCTGGTGGCAGACTGAGCAGCCCTAGAGTGCACCCCAGTGATAAGCAATAAGGCCAAAGAATGTACCCTGGTGGTAGGCTAAAAAGCCCTAGAGTGCGCCCCAGTGGTAAGCAATAAGGCCAAAAAGTGCACCCCGGTGGCAGGCTAAAAAAGCCTAAAATGAGTGCCCCGGTGGTAAGCAAAATGGTCAGAGTGTACCCCGGTCGCAGTTAAAAAGCCCAAGTTGGGTGCCCCGGTGGTAAGCTAAAAGGCCAAAGAGTGCACCCCGGTGGAAGCTAAAAAGCCCAAGATGGGTGCCCCGGTGGTAAGCAAAAAAGGTCACATATTGGGCCCCTCTGGTAGGCCTACGGGAAATAGAGTTCTCCGATGGCACACCAACGGTAAAGGGTGTGCCCGATGGTACTCCAATGGTAAAGGGTGTGCTTCAGTGGCATGCCAGTGGCAAAAAGTGTACTCCGGTGGCATGCTAATGGTGAAAGGTGTGCTCTGTTAGCAACCCAACTGTAAAGAGTGTGTTCCAGTGGCACCCCAGCAGCCAATGGTGTACTTCGGTGGCAGATCATCGGGAAATGGTGTGATATGTAAGGCTCATCATAACAAAAGGGAGGGCTATGTGGGACCCATTATTTTATATGGAAAGCAAGGTGGGGCCCATTATATTAATTAGGGGCTTATGTGGGGCTCTTTATATTAAATAAAAACATATGTGGGTCCCATTAAATAACATGGAAGGCTATGTGGACCCCATTAAATTAAATGGAAGGCTATGTGGACCCCATTAAATTAAATGGAAGGCTATGTGGGGCCCATTATATTAAATGGAAGCCTATATGGGGCCCAATAAATTAAATGAAAAGCTACAGTATGTACAGCAATAATAAAAATGGTAATAATACAGGGTGGGCTATTTATATGGATACACCTAAATTAAATGGGAATGGTTGGTGATGTCAACTTCCTGTTTATGGCACATTAGTATATGGGAGGGGGAAACTTTTCCAGATGGGTGGTGACTATGGCGGCCATTTTGAAGTCGGCCATTTTGGATCTAACTTTATTTTTTTCAATGGGAAGAGGGTGATGTGACACATCAAACTCATTGAGAATTTCATAAGAAAATACAATGGTGTGCTTGGTTTTAACATAACTTTATTCTTTCATGAATTTTTTACAAGTTTATGACCACTTATAAAATGTGTTTAAAGTGCTGCCCATTGTGTTGGATTGTCAATGCAACCCTCTTCTCCCACTCTTGACACACTGATACCAACACCGCAGAAGAAATGCTAGCACAGGCTTTCAGTATCCGTTGTTTCAGATGCTGAAAGGTTATATGGGGCCTATTAAAATAAATGGAAGACTATGCAGGACCTCTTGTAATAACTAGAAGGCAATTTGTGGCCCATTATATTAAACTAGATGGTGGCCCGATTCTAACTCATCGGGTATTCTAGAATATGTATGCGGCCGGCCGCGACCAATCAGCGAACCGTGTTAGTGAGGACCGGAGAGCATGTTTAAATTTGGCGCCAAAACCGGTGATTGGTCTCGGCTGGCGGCCGCGACCAATCAGCGAATCGTATTAGTGAGAACCGGGGAGATGACCGGCTGCTCGCAGCAGAAGTATCCCAACCGGCGGCGCCGCTCCCCGGTCCTCCCTTCACACTTGCCGTCGGGAGATCAGCGGCCCTAGCCGCTGATCTAGCGACGGTAGCCGCATGGAGGTCAGCGGCGCCGCAGGTCAGGGTACTTCTGCTGCAAGCAGCCGGGAGATGACCGGCTGCATCGCCACTGACCTCTGTGCAGAGCGGTGTTTAAATTTGGAGCCAATATCGCTGATTGGTCGTGGCCGCCGAATCGTATTAGTGAGGACAGGGGAGCGGCGCTGCCTGTGCGGGTACTTCCACTGCGAGCAGCCGGGAAATGACCGGCTGCTCGCAGCAGAAGTATCCGGACCGGTGGCGCCGCTCCCCGATCCTCCCTTCACACTTTCCGTCGGAAGATCAGCGGCCCTAACCGCTGATCTCCCGACGGTAGCCGCATGGAGGTCAGCGGCGCCGCTGGTCGGGGTACTTCTGCTGCGAGCAACCGGGAGTTGACCGGCCTAGCCGGTCATCTCCCGGCTACATCGCCGCTGACCTCCGTGCGGCAGATGAGCTGCTAATGGCCGCCATCTTTTTCTGAAATCCCACGTCGCTGATTGACCACGGTCGGACCAATCAGCGACGCAGGACTTCCTGGACAGAAGGACAGACAGACAGACATGATAAGACGATTATATATATTACATGTAAGGTTATGTAGGGCCCAATATATTCAATGAAAAACTATATGGGCCCATTATATAAAAGAAAAAGCTAAGTGTGGCCCATTTTATTAAATGGATGATGGCGTGCTCCCTTGGCAAGCCAGCGGGAAAGTTGCGTGCTTCCGGTGGCAAGCCAGCGGGACAGTGGCGTGCTCCGGTGGCAAGCCAGCGGGAAAGTGGCGTGCTCCGGTGGTAAGCCAGCGGGAAAGTGGCGTGCTCCGGTGGCAAGCCAGCGGGAAAGTGGCGTGCTGCGGTGGCAAGCCAGCGGGAAAGTGGCGTGCTCCGCTGGCAAGCCAGCGGGAAAGTGGCGTGCTCCGGTGGCAAGCCAGCGGGAAAGTGGCGTGCTCCGGTGGCAAGCCAGCGGGAAAGTGGCGTGCTCCGGTGGCAAGCCAGCGGGACAGTGGCGTGCTCCGGTGGCAAGCCAGCGGGACAGTGGCGTGCTCCGGTGGCAAGCCAGCGGGAAAGTGGCGTGCTCCGGTGGCAAGCCAGCGGGAAAGTGGCGTGCTCCGGTGGCAAGCCAACGGGAAAGTGGCGTGCTCCGGTGGTAAGCCAACGGGAAAGTGGCGTGCTCCGGTGGCAAGCCAACGGGAAAGTGGCGTGCTCCGGTGGCAAGCCAACGGGAAAGTGGCGTGCTCCGGTGGCAAGCCAACGGGAAAGTGGCGTGCTCCGGTGGCAAGCCAACGGGAAAGTGGCGTGCTCCGGTGGCAAGCCAACGGGAAAGTGGCGTGCTCCGGTGGCAAGCCAACGGGACAGTGGCGTGCTCCGGTGGCAAGCCAACGGGACAGTGGCGTGCTCCGGTGGCAAGCCAACGGGACAGTGGCGTGCTCCGGTGGCAAGCCAACGGGAAAGTGGCGTGCTCCGGTGGCAAGCCAACGGGAAAGTGGCGTGCTCCGGTGGCAAGCCAACGGGAAAGTGGCGTGCTCCGGTGGCAAGCCAACGGGAAAGTGGCGTGCTTCGGTGGCAAGCCAACGGGAAAGTGGCGTGCTCCGGTGGCAAGCCAATGGGAAAGTGGCGTGCTCCGGTGGCAAGCCAACGGGAAAGTGGCGTGCTCCGGTGGCAAGCCAACGGGACAGTGGCGTGCTCCGGTGGCAAGCCAAAGGGACTGTGGCGTGCTCCGGTGGCAAGCCAACGGGACTGTGGCGTGCTTCGGTGGCAAGCCACCGGGAAAGTGGCGTGCTCCGGTGGCAAGCCAACGGGAAAGTGGCGTGCTCCGGTGGCAAGCCAACGGGAAAGTGGCGTGCTCCGGTGGCAAGCCAACGGGAAAGTGGCGTGCTCCGGTGGCAAGCCAACGGGAAAGTGGTGTTCTCCGGTGGCAAGCCAACGGGACTGTGGCGTGCTCCGGTGGCAAGCCAACGGGACTGTGGCGTGCTCCGGTGGCAAGCCAACGGGACTGTGGCGTGCTCCGGTGGCAAGCCAACGGGACTGTGGCGTGCTCCGGTGGCAAGCCAACGGGACTGTGGCGTGCTCCGGTGGCAAGCCAACGGGAAAGTGGCGTGCTCCGGTGGCAAGCCAACGGAAAAGTGGCGTGCTCCGGTGGCAAGCCAACGGGAAAGTGGCGTGCTCCGGTGGCAAGCCAACGGGAAAGTGGCGTGCTCCGGTGGCAAGCCAACGGGAAAGTGGCGTGCTCCGGTGGCAAGCCAACGGGAAAGTGGCGTGCTTCGGTGGCAAGCCAACGGGAAAGTGGCGTGCTCCGGTGGCAAGCCAACGGGAAAGTGGCGTGCTCCGGTGGCAAGCCAACGGGACTGTGGCGTGCTCCGGTGGCAAGCCAGCGGGACTGTGGCGTGCTCCGGTGGCAAGCCAGCGGGAAAGTGGCGTGCTCCGGTGGCAAGCCAACGGGAAAGTGGCGTGCTCCGGTGGCAAGCCAACGGGAAAGTGGCGTGCTCCGGTGGCAAGCCAACGGGAAAGTGGCGTGCTCCGGTGGCAAGCCAACGGGAAAGTGGCGTGCTCCGGTGGCAAGCCAACGGGACTGTGGCGTGCTCCGGTGGCAAGCCAACGGGACTGTGGCGTGCTCCGGTGGCAAGCCAACGGGAAAGTGGCGTGCTCCGGTGGCAAGCCAACGGAAAATTGGCGTGCTCCGGTGGCAAGCCAACGGAAAAGTGTCGTGCTCCGGTGGCAAGCCAACGGGAAAGTGGCGTGCTCCGGTGGCAAGCCAACGGGAAAGTGGCGTGCTCCGGTGGCAAGCCAACGGGAAAGCGGCGTGCTCCGGTGGCAAGCCAACGGGACTGTGGCGTGCTCCGGTGGCAAGCCAACGGGACTGTGGCGTGCTCCGGTGGCAAGCCAACGGGACTGTGTCGTGCTTCGGTGGCAAGCCACCGGGAAAGTGGCGTGCTCCGGTGGCAAGCCAACGGGAAAGTGGCGTGCTCCGGTGGCAAGCCAACGGGAAAGTGGCGTGCTCCGGTGGCAAGCCAACGGGAAAGTGGCGTGCTCCGGTGGCAAGCCAACGGGAAAGTGGCGTGCTCCGGTGGCAAGCCAACGGGAAAAGGTGTGCTCCGGTGGCATGCTAATGGTAAAGGTGTGCTCCAGTGGCATTCTAACGGTAAAGGTGTGCTGCGGTCACATGCTAATGGTAAAGGTGTGCTCCGGTGGCATGCTAACGGGAATAGGTGTGCTCCGATGGCATGCTAACGGGAATAGGTGTGCCCGGTGGCATACTAACGGGAAAAGGTGTGCTACGGTGGCATGCTAGCGGGAAATGGTGTGCTTCGGTGGCATGATAACGAGAAATGGGGTACTCCATTGGCACCACAATGGTCAAGGGACTTGGAAATGTCACATGTGAAGTCATACTCGCATAGTGTCTGTTGTTGCAGGGATCAAAAGAGCGACCCGGTGGAACAAGATGTGGACACTGTGCGACAGATGGTGGTTTAAGGACAGCAAACAGCAAAATAAGACCAAGCAACAGCAAGAAAACAATCCAAGAATTACCGCAGCAGACAAGTAAGTGATTGTGATTCTTTTAAACGGTGATGTATGATCAGATGAAGTGGAATGCAGTAAGTTTGGAAATATGATTAACATGTTAATAAAGTGTCTGAAATGTATGAGCGAGAAAGAGAAAAAGGTGGATTGTTACAGGGGGACAGCTGAGAGTAGGGAGTTGCAGAGAAAGTCCTTGTGACAGGTTTAGGATGTATACGGCGGTTTATTGCCTCCTCCACATACAAAGGCAGGAGATGAGACTATCAAACTATTGAACTTGGAGTTGTCAGTAATGTTGGAGGTGAAATTAATAAAGCAAGTAAAATGGGAAAGAAAAAAAGGGGTTGTATGTTTGCCTGGTCAGAGGGATGTTTGCCTGGTCAGGGGGATGTTTGTCTGGTCAGGGGGATGTTTGCCTGGTCAGGGGGATGTTTGCCTGGTCAGGGGGATGGTTGCCTGGTCAGGAGGATGTTTGCCTGGTCATGGGGATGTTTGTCTGGTCAGGGGGATGTTTGCCTGGTCAGAGGGATGTTTGCCTGGTCAGGGGGATGTTTGCCTGGTCAGGGGGATGTTTGCCTGGTCAGGGGGATGGTTGCCTGGTCAGGAGGATGTTTGCCTGGTCAGGGGGATGTTTGCCTGGTCAGGGGGATGTTTGCCTGGTCAGGGGGATGTTTGCCTGGTCAGGTGGATGTTTGCCTGGTCAGGGGGATGTTTGCCTGGTCAGGGGGATGTTTGTCTGGTCAGGGGGATGTTTGTCTGGTCAGAGTGATGTTTGTCTGGTCAGGGGGATGTTTGCCTGGTCAGGGGGATGTTTGCCTGGTCAGGGGGATGTTTGCCTGGTCAGGGGGATGTTTGTCTGGTCAGGGGGATGTTTGTCTGGTCAGGGGGATGTTTGTCTGGTCAGAGTGATGTTTGTCTGGTCAGAGGGATTTTTGCTTCACGTTGGGGAAGAGGGATAGGACTGAATGATCCGGCACCTGTCCTATCCACAGGATGGTCAGCTAGTGCCGCCATAGGGAAAGAGCTGACCTAGTGTCACTATCAATCATCTGAGTCTGCAGTACAACTGATTAGGGGTCCAGCAGGGGGGCGCTGATGACACAGGTGGACCGTGGGCGGTTTTCTGGTTGCCGACGCTGCACCTAGAGGGTTTTCTTCATGTAATTATCCTCCTCACATTGCAGACTTGTGAACTTTATAAATATTCTTCATTTGCTTATTTTCTTCCTTCTCTCCCAAACACGTTGCTGAAGTGCTGTCTCACCCCCACTGCCCCCATCCAGAAGCTTCTTGTAGCTGCTGTTCAGCGAGATTTGTCCTCTATATACCAGCAGTCTGTGTATGGGCCTGTCCCTGTCTGATCCTCTCTGCTCTCCACCCCTGCACTCAGACATGGGAAACCCTGTACTCGGATTACTTCACATCTTGGTGAACAACAGCTGAAAGGACCCTATAAAGGAGCCTGTACCAGGCAGGGGACAGCGGAGCAGCATTGTGCTTGTGGGGGCAATCGGGCGGTGGAGTCAGAAATTGGGGAATACTTGGGTGCTCTCTGGACGGACAATATTAGTGCTGCAGTAATTTCCCACAAGTTTTTGCACAGAGCGGCCACTAATATAGAATAAAGTAAAACAATTGTGCTGTGTAAATAATGGCTGTGCTTTGCTACAAATGCTTCATGTTTGCAGGAGTTTTTTTTTTCTTTAATAAATTTTATTTAGTTTATAATTGATTTTTTCTCTTTTTGCTAGATATCAGCACATGATAGAAGCCGTACGGGACTGGTATAAGAAGTTCTTGGCTGAGAAGGAAAGAAGCTTCATTCCTCCATGAGCTGCAGTTCTTTGTGTCCAGTCGGGAGCTCTATTAGTAAGTAGATTTTATCACCGGCGCAGACATTTCCGGGAAGGTTCCAATTGGCCGAATACAAGACGTTCATTAAACTCTTCATTTGAAATAAACGTCTGGTTATCATCCACAATACTTAATACCGATCACTTGTCACAAATTTGTATATTTTTTACCTGTTATAAAATGCTGCTGATCCCTTGAATCTTTTCTTTTTTTTTGTCATTTTAGACAAAACATTACATATTTCTGACAAGTCCCAGGTCTTTTCACACCACTCGTTTTGCAGGTTCTTTAATGCTACAGCACTTACGTTATTGGGGTCATTTTTGTGCAGTTTGCAGTTACATGATTTTTTATACATGTTTTTTTTTTAGGTTTGTCTTGTTATTACATCACATTCATCTTTTTCCTCTCTTGCTTTCCTGGACTGAAGGAAACATATCTCCAAGTCACTCTGAGCTGCCGGCAGGAGAGATGGACCCTCAGGAGCCTCCTAGTCTTCAGAATCCACATGAAGGAGAAGTCCAAGAACAAGAAAGGCCTCCGACAGCAGAGCAACCTGTCCGCCAAAAAGTCCCAGAAGAAGAAGCGATGGTCCCGCAGCTCATCTGTGTTTTTCCTAAATGTGGTTTATACTTTTACTGATTGTAATTTTCTTGGTCGATACCAGATAAAGTTTTGGATGACAACTGTCTGGACTTGTGTCTTATTTTACATTTCTCCTTTTTTCTTCTTGCTTCCCTTCCAGTGAGATCTGGCTTAGGTGATAAAAGCCTTTCTCTATCCGGCATTTTTGCAGCAGGCTGGAGAAAGACTTTCTGGATGATAACTTGCCTTAGTCTCAGATGCCCATCCACTAGTTAGCTTTAGACCGGACGCTTGTCCACACAACACATCCCGACTCCCCCATATACATGAATGTGGTTATATGTGTGGGGGAGATGGCCCCATACACAGCACATGGTCGGCTGCTCCAGCAAAAATCCTTGGGTTTGACCTACCTTCCTGTAATATATATGGGGGGCCATTAGTTGGATGTTTGCAGGACTCCTCTTTGTCCAACAGCTTCCCTCCCCCACACATAGCAAGCAGTGTACAGACAAGCTCCCTTCCCGCACATACAGCATATATAGCATATAAAGAAAAAACCTAGAAGTCTGAACAGAAACATAAATTGATGTGCATGCAAAATGTAAATGCATGTTCACACAAGGCCACTAGACAAAGAAAAACCAAAGACAAGCAAAATACCCAAGTAACTGGAAGTAAATGGGTAAATCGCACAGTGCAAAAATAATAAATAATGAAGGGTATTTAGTTAACATAATTTTGATCAAAATAATGTAAAAGCTATCCCGCCACATCACGGCAACCCTTATGGGACAATCCTAACTCTAATATTAAAACCTTACCATTTGTCAAGTGACGTACATATGGATAAGGGCAGAGAGACTGACCCCCTAGTAGAAGCATAGACCTGAGGCAGAATAAACATTTCAGCTCAGACAAAGGGTGGCCACACCCTAATATGCACTAAAGCACACTGAACTACAAAGAAAAAACCTAGAAGTCTGAACTGAAACATAAATTGATGTGCATGCAAAATGTAAATGCATGTTCACACAAGGCCACTAGACAAAGAAAAACCAAAGACAAGCAAAATACCCAAGTAACCGGAAGTAAATGGGTAAATCGCAAAGTGCAAAAATAATAAATAATGAAGGGTATTTAGTAGTGAAGAGCGAGCACTAAAATGCTCGGGTGCTCAAAGCTCGGGCCGAGCTCGCCATGATACTCGGTTGCTCGACCTGAGCCACGAGCCCAATGTTAGTCTATGGGAGACCCGAGCATTTTCGCGGCGGCATCCCCGGCTGTCTTTTAAAAGCCTAACAAGTGCCCAAAATGTGGCAGTGCTCAAATGACATGGGGACAGCATGGGGATCGCCCCAGGAAGCATTTCTGACCCCCAGGTCACTTCTGTCAACAACGTGGTCAGAGGTATTAAGCCACTTTTAAGGGCTCACAATAAAACGTTCAAAAACTAAACTGAAACTGCTTTCCTGTGAAATATGTTAAGGAAGTTCCTTTCCAGGGTAAAGACTTGTGTATAAGGTAAAATAAATAACAGAAAAAAAAAAATACTCCTCCACACCTTGGGCTATGTTCACAAGTAGCATTTTTAATGTGTTTTTGCACTTTTGTATTGCTTCAACCGTGACAAATGCATTCACCGAGAAATGTCATTTTAACATTTTACAACCTTATCTGGCCACGTGCTGTGTGACACATGCATACAGTGCTGAAAAGACATGGGGACAGCATGGGGAAGACCCCTGGAAGCATCTCTGACTCCCCGGTCACTGCCTAAAAGTGTGCCCATCAGAAGTCATCCTTGCCGCATCAGAAGATGCAGACTTGCAACTATCCCCGTGCAAGTTCTTGTCCCAGGGCAGGGTTCAATTGTACCTCCCCCATTCCTTGCAATGCAAGCGCAAATATGCAGCCAACCACCCACCCACCCCCAGGCTGCAATACCATACTGCTTGCTTGCACTTGAAATTGGGCCTTTTAGGCATGTGGAGGCGGAATCTGGCCACCATGTCATGGCAGCATTGGCGGCCTGGTATCCATACTCAGTCCCCAGCCGCCCGGCGGCGGGGTGTCCACACTCGGTCCCCAACCGCCAGGGGGCGGCCGGGTGTCCATACTCGGTCGCCAGCCACCTGGGGGCAGCCAGGTGTCCATAAACGGTCCCCAGCCGCCCCTATTTCTCCTTGGAACATCCCCCCACACACTTTTCTTAGCCTGGCCTGCTTTAGGGCAGCATTGGACGAGCCCACCAGAGAACCAGACTCCTCCGGTGGGCCCTGGCTTCTCCATCAGGGGAGTTGAGAGAGCCAAGGTGAGGACCATGATGATGATACAAGTTAGCATCTGCTTTGTTTTGTTGGAATGCAAGCGCATGTATGTAGTAGCGGCAAGGCCTGAGGTGGTCAGCGTTTTGGCGCATATCCTACCTCCTCCGAGGATTGCTGGATGTTTTCCTGCTACTATCCCAGTTCTATGACTCCCGTTAAAACAAAGCTTCAGGTGATGAATGATGGATGAGGTGGTAGCAAAGGAGAGCAGGAGGAACAGGGACCATTCACATCAATATCAGGCCAGTCAACCACATATGTCTTGTAGGATATGTTTCTGTAACAAAAGGAGCGGTTTGGCTACACAGTTATAGGGCATACAGTGAGTGCAATGCCTACCAAAAATTTCGAGGCACTCCAATGTACCTTGGAAATGACATGGAGGTCAGAGGGCCTTAACTAAACAGTTTTTTTCCATTTATAGCAACTGGGTCTCCTGTACAATGTTGGCCTAAACAGTGAATGGAAGGCTTTCCAAAAATTATGAGGAACTGCAATGCCCCTTGAAACAGACGTGGATTACAGCATACTAAAAACCTTCTACCCACTATTGGGGAGTGGGTCTCCCTTAGTATTCGCCTTTGCATTGAAAAGCAAAAGCTGACTAAAATTAGGAGGAAATGCAATGTCCGTTGGAAGAGTTGTGGAGGTTAGAGGTAATTAAAAACAACATTTCAATGCCCCTAGGAAGAGCTGTGGAGTTCAGAGTGGCTTAAGAAGACTGTTTTAATGTCCCTTTGAAGAGACATGGAGGTCACAGTAGCTTAACAAGATGGTTTTAATGCCCCTCGGAAAAGACGTGGAGGTCCCAGTAGCTTAACCAGACGGTTTGAATGCCCCTCGGAAGAGGGGCTTTTAATGCCCCTTCCAAGAGCCATACAGTACAGCATAGTACAAACATTATTCCCATTATTGGGGAGTGTGTATCCCATAGTCATTGCTTATGCCTTCCAAGCAAAAGCTGCCAAAAATTGGGACGGAGGAACTTGCAATGCCCCTTACAAGAGCCATGCAGTACAGCATATTCCAAACATTATTCCCATTATTGGGGAGTGGGTCTCCCATAGTCTTTGCTTATGCCTTCCAAGCAAAAGCTGCCAAAAATTAGGACGAAGGAGCTTGCAATGCCCCTTACAAGAGCCATGCAGTACAGCATATTACAAACATTATTCCCATTATTGGGGAGTGGGTCTCCCATAGTATTTGCTTATGCCTTCCAAGAAAAAGCTGCCAAAAATTAAGAGGAACTGCAATGCCCGTTCGAAGAGTCGTGGAGGTTAGAGTTAATTAAAAACAACATATCAATGCCCCTTGGAAGAGCTGTGGAGTTCAGAGTGGTTTAACAAGACGCTATTAATGCCCCTCAAAAGAGATGTGGAGGTCCCAGTAGCTTAACAAGACGGTTTTAATACCCCTTGGAAAAGTGGTGGAGGTCCCAGTAGCTTAACAAGACGGTTTTAATACCCCTCGGAAAAGTGGTGGAGGTCACAGTAGCTTAAGAAGACGCTTTTAATGCCCCTCAGAAGAAAAGTGGCGATCCCAGTAGCTTAACAAGACGGTTTTAATGCCCCTTGGAAAAGTGGTGGAGGTCGCAGTAGCTTAACAAGACGCTATTAATGCCCCTCAGAAGAGACGTGGAGGTCCCAGCAGCTTAACAAGACGGTTTGAATGCCCCTTGGAAGAGACGTGGAGGTCACAGTAGCTTAACAAGACGCTATTAATGCCCCTCAGAAGAGACGTGGAGGTTCCAGCAGCTTAACATGACGGTTTTAATGCTCCTCAGAAAAGTGGTGGAGGTCCCAGTAGCTTAACAAGATGGTTTTAATGCCCCTCAGAAACGTAGTGGAGGTCCCAGTAGCTTAACAAGACTGTTTGAATGCCCCTTGGAAGAGACGTGGAGGTCCCAGTAGCTTAACTGGCCGGTTTAAATGCCCCTTGGAAAAGTGGTGGAGGTCACAGTAGCTTAACAAAACGCTATTAATGCCCCTCAGAAGAGACGTGGAGGTCTCAGTAGCTTAACAAGACGGTTTTAATGCTCCTCAGAAAAGTGGTGGAGGTCCCAGTAGCTTAACAAGACGGTTTTAATGCCCCTTGGAAAAGTGGTGGAGGTCGCAGTAGCTTAACAAGACGGTTTGAATGCCCCTTGGAAGAGACGTGGAGGTCCCAGTAGCTTAACAAGACGGTTTTAATGCTCCTCAGAAAAGTGGTGGAGGTCCCAGTAGCTTAACAAGACGGTTTTAATGCCCCTTGGAAAAGTGGTGGAGGTCGCAGTAGCTTAACAAGACGGTTTGAATGCCCCTTGGAAGAGACGTGGAGGTCCCAGTAGCTTAACAAGACGGTTTGAATGCCCCTTGGAAGAGACGTGGAGGTCCCAGTAGCTTAACAAGACTGTTTTAATGCCCCTCGGAAAAGTGGTGGAGGTCACAGTAGCTTAACAAGACGCTTTTAATGCCCCTCGGAAGAGACGTGGAGGTCCAAGTAGCTTAACAAGACGGTTTGAATGCCCCTTGGAAGAGACGTGGAGGTCCCAGTAGCTTAACAAGACGGTTTGAATGCCCCTTGGAAGAGACGTGGAGGTCCCAGTAGCTTAACAAGACAGTTTTAATGCCCCTCGGAAAAGTTGTAGAGGTCACAGTAGCTTAACAAGATGCTTTTAATGCCTCTCAGAAGAGACGTGGAGGTCCCAGTAGCTTAACAAGATGGTTTGAATGCCCCTTGGAAGAGAAGTGGAGGTCCCAGTAGCTTAACAAGACGGTTTTAATGCTTCTCGGAAAAGTGGTGGAGGTCCCAGTAGCTTAAAAAGACGCTTTTACTGCCCCTCGAAAAAGTGGTGGAGGTCGCCGTAGCTTAACAAGACGGTTTGAATGCCCCTTGGTAGAGACGTGGAGGTCCCAGTAGCTTAACAAGACAGTTTGAATGCCCCTTGGATGAGACGTGGAGGTCCCAATAGCTTAACAAGACGTTTTTAATGCCCCTCGGAAAAGTGGTGGAGGTCACAGTAGCTTAACAAGTCGCTTTTAATGCCCCTCAGAAGAGAAGTGGAGATCCCAGTAGCTTAACAAGACGGTTTGAATGCCCCTTGGAAGAGACGTGGAGGTCACAGTAGCTTAACAAGACGGTTAGAATGCCCCTTGGAAGAGACGTGGAGGTCACAGTAGCTTAACAAGATGGTTTTAATGCTCCTCGGAAAAGTGGTGGAGGTCCCAGTAACTTAACAAGATGCTTTTAATGCCCCTCGGAAAAGTGGTGGAGGTCCCAGTAGCTTAACAAGACGCTTTGAATGCCCCTTGGAAGAGACGTGGAGGTCACAGTAGCTTAACAAGATGGTTTTAATGCTCCTCGGAAAAGTGGTGGAGGTCCCAGTAGCTTAACAAGATGCTTTTAATGCCCCTCGGAAAAGTGGAGGTCCCAGTAGCTTAACAAGACGGTTTTAATGCCCCTTGGAAAAGTGGTGGAGGTCGTAGTAGCTTAACAAGACTGTTTGAATGCCCCTTGGAAAAGTGGTGCAGGTCCCAGTAGCTTAACAAGATGGTTTGAATGCCCCTTGGAAGAGACGTGGAGGTACCAGTAGCTTAAAAAGACGGTTTTAATGCCCCTCGGAAAAGTGGTGGAGGTCCCAGTAGCTTAACAAGACGGTTTTAATGCCCCTCGGAAAAGTGGTGGAGGTCCCAGTAGCTTAACAATACGCTTTTAATGCCTCTCAGAAGAGACGTGGAGGTCCCAGTAGCTTAACAAGACGGTTTGAATGCCCCTTGGAAGAGACGTGGAGGTCCCAGTAGCTTAAGAAGACGGTTTGAATGCCCCTTGGAAGAGACGTGGAGGTCCCAGTAGCTTAACAAGACGGTTTTAATGCTTCTCGGAAAAGTGGTGGAGGTCCCAGTAGCTTAATAAGACGCTTTTAATGCCCCTCGAAAAAATGGTGGAGGTCGCAGTAGCTTACCAAGACGGTTTGAATGCCCCTTGGAAGAGACGTGGAGGTCCCAGTAGCTTAACAAGACAGTTTGAATGCCCCTTGGAAGAGACGTGGAGGTCCCACTAGCTTAACAAGACAGTTTGAATGCCCCTTGGAAGAGACGTGGAGGTCCCACTAGCTTAACAAGACGTTTTTAATGCCCCTCGGAAAAGTGGTGGACGTACCAGTAGCTTAATAAGACGCTTTTAATGCCCCTCAGAAAAGTGGTGGAGGTCCCAGTAGCTTAACAAGACGGTTTGAATGCCCCTTGGAAGAGATGTGGAAGTCCCAGTAGATTAACAAGACGGTTTTAATGCTCCTCGGAAAAGTGGTGGAGGTCGCAATAGCTTAACAAGACGCTTTTAATGCCCCTTACAAGAGCCATACAGTATAGCATTTTAAAAATATTATTCCCATTATTGGGGAGTGGGTCTCCCACAGTCTTTGCTTATGCCTTCCAAGCAAAAGCTGACAAAAATAAGGACGGAGGAACTTTCAATAATGGCAACACGGACCACGGTCACCCTGGTGGTATAGTGGTGGTGGAGGCTGAGGATAAGGAGAAGAACATAAAACAGCCGAAATGAGGAAGCGTATACCCATGTGTGGGTGTGAAGCGGTGCATGTGAATACACCTTCCGAAATAACACAGTGGATTTGACTTTATGTTACTCTGCTGTCATTTGGTGGTGATGAGAAGTCTGGCCCAATCCAGCTACTGTTCATTTTGATAAGGGTCAGCTTGTCAGCATTGTCAGTTGACAGGCGAGAGCGCTTATCAGTTATAATTACCCCAGCAGCACTAAAAACACGCACCGATAACACGCTAGCGGCAGGGCAGGCCAGGACCTCCAAGGCGTACAGAGCGATTTCATTCCAAGTGTCCAGCTTGGATACCCAATAATTAAAAGGCACAGAGGAATCAAGGAGGACGCTGGTACGGTCGGCAAGGTACTCCCTCACCATCTTTTGAAACTTTCCACTGCTTGTGAGAGTACCCCGCGCCTCAGGGCCTGTAAGCTGGGCAGGTCTCAGAAAACTGTCCCAGAATGTTGACAGTGTTCCCCTGCCTCTGCTGGATTGGAGTTGCCTCTCTCTCGCTTGTACGCCTTGGTTGGTCAACGAACTGTGACCTCTGCCGCTAGCGTGTTCAGATGGGAATTTTTTTTTAACAGTTCTGCAGCAAGGGCCTTCTGGTACTGCCCCATTTTCGTAGACCTCTCCACCTCAGGAATAAGAGAGTGAAAGTTCTCCTTGTAGCGGGGGTCTAAAAGTGTCACCAACCAGTAATGACTGTCACCCAACATTTTGACAACGCGACGGTCACGGTTAAGGCAGAGTAACATAAAGTCAGCCATGCGTGCCAGACTGGTAACGGGCAAGACTTCCGTGTCCTCACCAAGATGACGACTGACCATGCTCTCCTCCTCCTCCTCCACCCCCCTGTCCTCAGGCCACCCACGCTGAACTGACAGTATGACAGTTGTACAGGTACTACCGTCTACAGCACATGATACAAGCTCCTGTTCTTCCTCCTCCTCCTCTCCCTCATTGTCCCCCAATGCACGTTGGGATGAGATGAGGCTGGGCTGTGTGTAATCGACCGCTACGGCTTCTTGATCCATTTCATCATACTCTGGCTGCAATGCCTCCTCTTTAATTCTCTGCAGAGAGCATTGCAAAAGACAGACAAGTGGAATGCTGACGCTAATGATGGCGTCATCGCCACTCACCATCTTGGTGGACTCCTCAAAGTTTGTCAAGATGGTACATACAGTACAGACCAAAAGTTTGGACACACCTTCTCATTTAAAGATTTTTCTGTATTTTCATGACTATGAAAATTGTACATTCACACTGAAGGCATCAAAACTATGAATTAACACATGTGGAATTATATACTTAACAAAAAAGTGTGAAACAACTGAAAATATGTCTTATATTCTAGGTTCTTCAAAGTAGCCACCTTTTGCTTTGATGACTTCTTTGCACACTCTTGAGAGACTGCCATAAAGACTGAGAGGAGGGGGCATCTTTGCATGCAGTATGGACAGGGGATTGCCATGCACACACAACAGGTGACACCAGCTGACACTGGTCATGGACCCTGGGGTTCGCCCCACAAAGTCGGGTGCTTTGCTGCCATGTGCCTGATCATGCTGGTGGTGGTCAGGCTGGTAGTTTTGTCACCCCTGCTGATGCTGGCATGGCAGGTGGTACAAATGGCCTTTTTGGGGATATCAGCAGAGTCTTTAAAAAAATTCCTGACTCTGGAAGACCTACAGGTTGTACTGGCAACGTCCCTCGTGTTGGTGTTACGGGGAACTGTTGCCGGCCTTCTGTGTGCGGCCACCACACTGCTTTTTTCTGCCTGTTGGGGTACTCTGCCTCCCTCACCCTGTCTGCTGCTGGCCTCGCTCTGCATGTCCTCCTGCCACATTGGTTCAGTTACTAGATCATCCACCACCTCCTCCTCTTCCACTTGCGCACCACGATCCTCCTCCTCACTTCCTGGCAATTGTGTCTCGTCATCGTCAACCTCTTGTGACAAATTGCCAGCGTTGACTTCCTCTGGCCGTGGCTGTTCAAATATTTGGGCATCTCTACATGGGATCTCCTCTTCCACCACTTCAAGCGGAGCAGGCGAGGGGCACAAATCTGGAAATGGACCAGTGAACAGCTCTTCAGAGTGTCCAAGTGTGGGATTAGTTGCTGTCTGACGACACTCGGCATGGTGGGAGGGAGGAGCATCAGGGTGAGGAGGAGTATGCGGTCGAGACTCATGGCTACTAAGAGTTGACCGTGTGGAAGACAGACCGGAGGTGGTGGTGCCCAGGTAACTGGAAGTATTATCTGCTATCCAATTAATAACCTGTTCACACTGATCTGGTGTTGTTCTGTGCTTCCCTAGTAATTCGGTCAAGAAGTGGGAGCGAGAAGATATGGCTGTTGGTTGTGGCACATTTTCACCTTGGCCACGGCCCCGTCCTCTGCATGCACCATCACCAGAACGTCCACTTCCATGTCCCTTGCCACGCGCCTTGCCCATTGTAAAGTAAGTAAAATAGCTTACACTCGCACCATCAATGGAAAAAGGGTAATAAAGTAGATTAGAACCGTGGAAGAGGAAAACCACAGTTCTATTTCTCTGGCCTACACCCGACTCTTTTAAACAATCTGAACAATCAGGGAGAAACTATTACTGTTTTTCTTTACGGAAAAAATACCAAAAGGTGAATAATAGAGATTTTTTACCGTGGAATGGCAAAACCACAGTTATTGTTTACTGGGGTATACCAGAAAATTTTAAATAGATATATTTGTGTCTGAACAATCAGGAGACACTACTACTGTTTTTCTTTGCGGCAAAAAATGCCAAAAGCAGGATAATAGAGATTTTTTACCGTGGAACAGCAAAACCACAGTTATAATTTACTGGTGTATACCAGACTATTTTCAACAGATATATTTGTGTCTGAACAATCAGGAGACACTATTAGTTTTTTTTTTTTACGGTGACACATATTACTATAACTTGCACCCATAGTGCAAAAAAAACAAAAACCATAAAAAAACACAATGGGTTCAACCGTTCTCAAATTGTTAACTAGGAGCAATGATTAGTGTGAATAATATAATATTTTGATTGGAGATGATCCAACCTCTGGTTCCACCACTGATCCTGAGAATGAAGGAATGGGGAACCTATCAGCTTTTTTTTTTCCTGCACAGCTGTGCTCCCAACCACCCACAGTGCAAAAAAAACCCCTAAAAAAACAATAGGTATAACCGTACTCAAATTGATAATTGGGAGCAACGATTAGTGTGAAGGATATAATATTGTGATTGGCGATGTTCCATCCACTGATTCTGAGAATGAAGAAATGGGAAACCTATCAGCTTTTTTTCCTGCACAGCTGTGCTCCCACCCATTGCGCAAAAATACCCTAAAAAAATGCACGTACTCAAATTGTTAATTGGGAGCAATGATGAGTGTGAAGGGATATAATATCTTGATTGGCGATGGTCCGACCTGTGGTTCCGCCACCGATCCCAAGAATGAAGGAATTGAGAACCTGTAAGCTTTTTTTTTCCTGCACAGCTGTGCTCCCAACCACCCACCCATAGTGCAAAAAATAAAAAAAACAATAGATCCAACTGTACTCAAATTGTTAAATTGGGAGCGTGAAAAAAATAATGCATCCACTTCTTTCTAAATTAGGCTGTCAGACCCCCAAGAATGACATCCTAGTAATATGCCATGACTTATACCTCTTTAAATGTATGCAAAGGATAAACCTGGATATCCAGGTATACGTTCTATTGATTGATTTCTATAAGGGCCTATTTACACACGTAAATGTGTATCTGCTACGGACATGAATGATCGGCTGCAGCCCTTCCACTTGGCCAGTCAATGGATCCGCAAATCACAACAAGTAATTCAAGGAAATGGAAAAGTAAAAAAAAAATTTCTAGTAACATTGCATAGCGTACCGGCGATTGCGCTATTTAACTTGCCATCAGTGATTGACGGCATATAAATGGTTAAACAGCAGTGATTGACGCTCCGCTCTGGCCGCTGCTGTTACAGCAAGATGTCAGCTGTGTAGGATGGGGGCTCTGCTCCTGAGCCCACCCGAAACAGCAATCCAATGGACGGTTTCACACACCACATTATCCAGTGGTGTTTAATTTGCTTTCCCATTTAGGAAACAAAACCGTTTTAATAACGTTTTCCTTCTCTGGTATCTAGGAGCCATTTCAGCTATTTGTAAAGGGAATCTGTCAGCAGGTTTTTCTTGGCTATTCTGAGAGCAGCGTGATGGGGTGAGCGCCACACTAGGAGTAGGACCACCGAGCCCAGAGCTATTGCAAGACGTGCAGACAATATATACCAGGTATGAATGAATCCAATACAACATTACTGTTACTTGGGAATTAACCTACTTGGATATAATACATCCCTTGATATGTATATACCAAAAGGTCATTATCTTGGGAATGCCTATATTGGCTTTTATTATTTGGGATTATATCCTTTTACTATGTGACCTAGGATATACTATCAGTATGCATTAGCACAATTGGAGCTACTACTATTTAGCCCTGGTGTCTCTGCAATTCAAATATTTACATTATACCTCCTCACTATTATATGGTATTACTATATATATGTGTGTGTGCTCTTTTCTTTCCCGCCATGTACCCAAATTATTATAATAAAGGTCTTTTTTAACACATTGACCCCTTGTCGGATGTACTATATATTGGTTGTTGTTGAGAGCAGCATGATGTAGAGACAAAGACCCCTTACTGGTCTTTTATTAGCAGAAGATTATCACTAGAGGACTAGTAAACCTGCAGCCAGGTAGTCCAACCACGCCCCCCACCACTGATTGGCAGTTTAAATACAGTGTACACAGAAAGCGGCCAATCAGAGGTGTGGGTGGGGTTATTATACAGAGCTCAGCATTCAGAGATCTGCATGAGAAAAAAAAACCTGCAATTTTATCAAAATAACACCAAGCAGCCCAGTAAGTGATACATCGTTGGAATCAGGGCCTCGGATTATGCTGCTCTCAAATGGGATAGCAAAAGCCTGCTGACATATTCCATTTAAAGGGGCAGCTGCTACTAAATCCAGACATGGTGCAAAATGTAAATTCTGCTGCAGATTTACTGCTGTAGATTTTTAATTCCTAAAAATCCCTGTAGATTCAGAGGATCTCAACCTTTTCAATGCAAATTATTTTCAAGACTTATTCACAGATATTATGAAATATTACAGTAGAAATAAAAAAAAAAAAGCACAATACCTAAACCCCTTCCTTGGGAAAAATATATGGCAAGTATAAGAAAGACAAAAATTTATTCTGGAGTCATATTGAAGTGTAAATAGAATTGTAACCATACAATGTAAACAGCAGCGAATGTAAGTAGGATCCACTGGATCTATATAAGAGGAACGCTTTCCAAAGCCGATCTTCTGAGCCCACCGCTATGCTGGCTGCACCGGCATTGTGATCGTCAGCACCTGGAATATACGTCACGTTTTACTGCAGCTCATAGAACCAAATGATAAGACGCAGAGCAGTGTGAGGCTTGTGACTCGCTATACACAAAATATACGACATGTTTGATGAATGGCATAAAGGAAAGCCGATGCATTCAGATGTCTCTGGGCAACTATATGTTGTGATAGATAAGTTCCTGTCAGGGTGAGGGGCAGCATCCTATCTGCTCACTCATCATGACAGGTTTACAACATGTTGACTCATGGACGTGATCAGTCAGTCAATCGATGACATAGATGCACGTTCTTGATTCCGACAGGTAGGTCAGAGATGTCCGTCTCAAACAGTTTACCTTCACCCATCTAGGATGGATGGCTGCTGACATCGTTGGCCATTATGTCCATACGCAATTATTATCCCCTAATTGTGATGTACAGTACAAATTTATATTGTGGTACCGTGTTAGCCAGAAAATTTGATGGAAATAATTTTATGCCCAAAAATGGCAAAAGTATTCTCGGAGTGATACCTTTATTGGCTAACCAGAAAAAAAAATATATATATGCAAACTTACAGAGCACACAGGCTCCTTCTTCAGGCAGGATTACAAATGTTATGAATTCATTTGTAATATTGCCTGAAGAAGGAGCCTCTGTGCTCTGAAAGCTTGCATATATATATATTTTTTTTCTGGTTAGCCAATAAAGGTATCACTCCAAGAATACTTTTGCCATTTTTGGGCATAAAAGTATTCACATAGAATTATCCACTAATTAAAAGAATTTATTTTTGCTAAATAAATGTATACATTTTTTAAAATTTTATTTTATATATTTTCTCAGAGAACCTCTTTAAGAAGGAGATTTCGGAATGGGGTGTAAGACATGTCCAGCTTTGCTTAATTGTCTCACCTTACTGTCCTTGTTGAACTGAGCTCCACTTTGTTCTTGGATGATATTGTAAGGAATGAAGACGTCTAGATGATACAAATCGGGACGTCTGACTATTCTGTCTTCACCCAAGTCCAACACAAGAGATCTAGCAGAAGACTGTAAAGAGAAGACCAGCGTGGTAACAACGCTTATGTCGCTGAATGCTTCTGTACGGGAAAGAAAGTTGTAACCAACAAGTGCACAAAAATCTAAACTTTTATCTTGATACGTGGCCAACTAGAAGTTACTGTGTAGCTCCACACGTCTCCTACATTAAATCTGACACGTGGAGGAACTGCTCACAGAAAATGCTGAAAAATATTTTTTAGGATTCACACTGCATTAAAAGGGGTTGTCCACCACTTTAATACTAATGGAATATCCTTAGGATAGGTCATCAATATTAAAGTGCCAGACAACCCCTTTAAGTGAGGCATAATGAATGGTACCAGAATTTCAGATAATGTAGCCTTCATTAGGCAGAAGGCCCACTCGGTTATATGAAGAAATCTGGGGTCCCCAAAAGCAAACCCCGTAATCACCAGATTCCCGTGTGGTGACTACTTAATCTGCTTTTTGGGAAGACCAGAACTGACCCCTATATTTAACCAAGTGGGTCCCCTCAAGCTACATTATCCTGTCTGATGAAGGCTACATTAGCTGAAACATTCTTCATCTTCATTATGCCTCATTTAACGCAATGTGAATCATGGACATGAGAAAAATCAAATTAAAAAATAAATACATTTAAAGCATTTTCTGTGCGATTCCTCCAAATGTCGCATTAATATAGAAAAAATAAAGAGCGGCGTGTTCTACACTATTGCAACAAGCCTCTTTCATCATTTATATCATCATTATAACATCATTTATATGCACCAGCACCATGGAATCAATGGCACTATATAATTAAATAATAATAATAATATATACATCTTCCCACCAGCTTGTTTTCCCTCTATCTCCTCTCTGGATCTATGAAGCCAGAACTGTCAAAGAAGAGGTGATGGTGGAGATGGAGGGGAAACAAGCAGGGCGGAAGGCTTATATAAATGACTGGTCCCGCAGTGAAGCACTGGGCGTCTGTGCTTGGTTTGAACAGTCATTCTCCGCTGACAGAGTCGTTTACAGAGATCTTCTTTCCAATTCCAACAGCTTGCAAACAACCCACCATGGTATGAAAAAAAAATTATATCATCATCATCCAGCAAATGTGTCACAGCTGCCAGCAATTGGCTACTGTGGACACATCAAAGCTGTGATGATAAAAGTTGGCAGAGGAGGACCGGTAGCACGAGGTTGGCACAGACTTTTAATAAGGGAAGACTTTTGGAAATCACATGAAATGCAAAAAGGTCACAATCCTAAACCACATCTGAGGGTCTCACCACTTTAGGTAAAGAGATTTCAGCCACCAGAAAACTTGGGTGTCCTACAGGAGGTTCCGCCACAATCATGTAATCTGGTTTCACGGGTGAACTGATAAAAAAAGGAAGGAAGCAGTATATTGCAAGGGTACACCATCAATTTATGATCTGTTGGGGTCAATCTCTAATATAATAAAGGGGCACTGATGCTGGTAAAGAGGAACAGCCTCTTTCAGGGTCATTCCCTGCACATTGGCATCATGGCCTCCACTGTGCAGCGGAACGACAGCATAGATCCAGCAAAGTGAATGGGCTTAGCTGCAGTTCTCCTGCACAGTGAAAATCTGGGTAGCTGCCCCACACCAGCATATTCTTTAAAAAGGGCAGCGGGGTTACTTCCAGGCTGCAGCCCCCTTATTCTTGGAGTCCAAGAAGTTGGATATCCTATATCTTTTGTAAGATGGGATTCTAAAAAAAGTAAATGCATGCATTAAACCTCAAAGTAACCCAAACCTTTCAACTTCTGAGATGAGGGACTTGCTTGGAGTTAGCTGGGAGGGTCTGTAGGAAAAAAATAAAGACCATAAAGGCATAATAGTTAAAACAAAAAAAAAAACAATGTCCACATTGTTCTTGCACCATAACAAGCCATTCTGCAACTTCCCCCATCTGTTGGGTTTAACCCATCACCACGAGGAGTGGCGCTCCACCATCTGTTGGGTGTAACCCATCACCATGAGGAGTGGCGCTCCCCCATCTGTTGGGTGTAACCCATCACCATGAGGAGTGGCGCTGCCGCTTCTGTTGGGTATAACCTATCACCAGGAGGAGTGGCGCTCTTCATACTTTGTGTACCTAGAGGAAATGTGGTATTATAAGACATCCAATCAATTGAATGGCCGACCATGTACTGCATGGATGAGCGAGGAACATCAGAGAAGAAGCCGCCGATGCTCAACAGCAGCCTACTCTGTCGTCTTTTACAGACTGTATGCCATAGACTTGTACCTTAGAGTTGGGACTTACCCCATTATGTTAATTTCCTGAATCATCGGTTTTGATTTGGTTCTGATATTCTGTTCAAAAATGGATCCTAGGAACTTCCGATTTTTCGGCATTTTCCACTCTGAAGGGAAACCATAGATGATTAACAGGGTCGGACTGGAACTGAAACTCAGCTCTGGCATGTGAGAGCACGCAGGCCCGCCCGACGCGCGTTAAATTTGAAATATTTTCGTCAATTATTTGGGTATATGTCACAATAAAAATTGCTGCAAACTGCACTTTATCATCGATAGACAAAAACTGACATAATGTAAAATATAAACTTCCCTCCAGGAAAATGTTAATTTCTTTCAACTGGAGGGACGGACATATTTGTAATATAGAGCTCCATGTTCCCAAAAACGTTATGTTTGATAGTACCAGGAAAAGCAGGAAAAGTGAATCCTTGCAGATTTGAAGCAGTTTCATGTCTATTCTTTCAGTATTTTTGCAGCGTTTCTAAAGAAAGGGAAAAAAAAATCTCAAAAAACGCAATATCAAGGGGATTTTCCTGCCGAGCGACAGGTTTTTTGTGCAGAAATGTTCTTCCCTTTCTTTTTTGTTTATATTTTGTGTTATACACTGGTGGCCAAAATTGAGGCAACACCTTCAGTTTTTCACCATCACCAATATTTAATGGAGGATTTCACTGACCTACTTACTTGTACACACGCCCTCTTCTGCGATATGTATTCTATGTTGGTTTATAGTGACCTGGGTGTGATTTAAGACAGATATTGTGCGATTAAAATGCGGTTTTTATATTTTAAAGCCAGTTTGTCATCAAAAGGTAAGCAATTACATGTTTTCGTTCTCAAAGTGTGTAAGCGGTTTCAAGAGACTGGTTCGATAAAGAATAAACCAGGTAGAGAAAGGAAGAAGGCTACAAGTCCTCAGACTGATAGAAGAATTGTTAGAATCGCCCTAAATAACAGGAAATAAACGGCTGTTAACATCAACAAGGAGCTTGTCAACACCGGAGTGACAGTGTCTGATCGGACGGTTCGACGACGATTGGTAAATGCAGGGTTAAGAGCCAGAATACCAGGTAAAAAGCCATTTTTGAAAACCTCACAGCGTCAGAAACGTCTGCAGGGGCCAAAGAACATTGTAAATGGACCATTGAACAATGGAGAAATGTTATATGGAGCGATGAGACACGCATATCCATCTTTGGCAGCGACGGTGTCCGCTACGTTCGACGTCGACCTGGAGAGGACTGGTTGCCAGAGGGTACAGTACCCACCATGAAGCCTCCCCTGAGTGTTATGGTAGGGGGCTGCGTGTCCAGAGATGCAGGTGGTCGGCTGCAGGTAATTGAAGAAACAGTTAATGCTGAAAAGTACATCAAGGAAGTCCTTCAGCCTAAACTCATTCCTTCGGCACATGATGTATTTGGTGAAGGGACACCGTTTATTTTAAGATGGAGCCCCATGCCATACAGCTAAAAAATGGCTCTCTTGGTTCAAGGACAAAAATGTCCAGCTATTGAATTGGCCAGGAAACAGCCCAGATCTCAATCCTATTGAGAATCTCTGGGCTCGGCTCAAAAGAGCGGTGTCAAAACAGCGGGCTTCACACAAGCAGGAACTCATTGCAGCCATCATCAAATCATGGCTTCATATCATCACACCATCTGATTTACACAAACTGGTAGATAGCATGCCAAGTAGATGCCAGGCAGTCATCAAGGCCGAGGGCTATCCAACTGAGTATTAACATTTAGTGTTAGATATGAAAATAGGACAAATCAATGGCTTTTCTCCCACAGTCATCTGAGTGACAATAGTGTCCAATTTGTTGACAAATGAACAAATTTCCAGCTAATATTGTGTTTCTATATGAGATTTTATTTCTACTTAAAAACTTTACTGTGAAATCAAAAACATTCATGAAATTAGTATTTGTATTGGCAAAATGCTAAAAATTCATAAATCTTGGGGGTGTTGCCTCAATTTTGGCCACTAGTGTAAAGAGTTCCTCAGTATATTTATATGTTGTCCCCCGTCACCTTTTTCATCTCTCCTTACAAGTATGCCTTGTATCTTAATTAAAACATGGTAGTAAGTAGCATATGAAACCCTTTTATAATGGGTAGTGTAGAATGGCTGCATATTTCAGGGTTATGCGCTCCTGAGGACTCATTAGTGCTGCCCTCCTCAGGCGAAACCTGGTTGTGATCTCGTATAATATGGGGCTAGCCGGTCTCACCTACCAGTTTGGGTCACAAACCCTTTTTCGTTTGCTTTGATGTTTTACTCATTGTTTATTACGTTTACACCCCAAATCTCTCCTAATCCTGGAGATCAAACCTATGAAAGCAATTTATGAATGATCATAACACCTCTATGAAGGGTAATTATCACATCCTTCATAAATATACATTTATATGTATAAATACATATGTGGTCAATGCATAGTACTGGCACATGACTTATCACTTTCCAGGACCTTACAAAGCACCAGGAACATTCATAACAAGCGGAGGAGAAGCGATTCTGGCAACTTAATAGGAAAGGATTCTTTACAGTTAGAGCAGTCAGACTGTGGAATGCCAACCACAAGATATAGTAATGGCAGATAGTATAACAGCATTTATAGAAGGGCTGGATACTTTTTTAACAAAACATGACATTGTGGGTTATTAATAATCTAGTAATAGAAAATGTATAACTTTGGAGATAGACCAAGGACATTAAAGTTAAAACTTTTTCAACCTATGTAACTATGCAAGTATGCAGAATGCACATTAGGAAAATGCTTGAAATGCAATTCCCTATAATATTATTTTACAAGTAATTTCCTCTTAATTTTCCGCTTTGTAAAGTGCTAGTTATAAGCCCAATCTATGGATCTAAAAAGTGCAAAACACTCCTGAAACACTTGTACGTATGTTCTATAATCTTTATTTCTTATGGTGCCTAAGGGAAGCCGTAATGATAAGACTCCTGCTTGGTAACAAGTGCAGTTATTTGCCTCCATAATGAAAGTGAATTACCAATGATGAAAGGGTTAATACTTGGACCCTGCATCAGTAACAGCCCTTGTAGTAACCATGACAACTATTGTGAGGGCATAAACAAGTGTCATAAAGAAGATTCCATAAAAGAATGCCGCGCTGCCATGATCAGCGCCATTACTGATGATGCGCCTGAGGACCTTGAGCTTGACCACCCCACGTAATGTGCCAATGTTGGTGTAATTTGGAGGTTCTAGCAGGGAAAGGGGTTGTCTTCTTAGACACCCCGGGGGGAAGGGAAGGTAACAGAGGGGGGGTCCCCAAAACAGGATCCCCTTCTGTTACTATGTACAAAGAGCTGCTCTTCTTTGGGAGTTCATAGATGGATCCTTGACTTTAATGGGTGATAAATTGGGAGGGGGAGGGGATACTCATCCTATTAGGGGTTATCCATAATGAGCAACCCCTGTAACCAAGTACCCAACATCTTGAGAGACGGAGCTGGATCTGTAAGGGAGAAGTGGTAGATCCACCTGGGAAATCAGATCAACTAAATTCGTTCCAGCAATAAATGTGGTGACAGATATCGCAGCCAGATCTCTCCCACATCCAGTTTATCACATTAATAGTCTATATTTGTTATGTCGTTCTCTGTAAATATGTAGAAATTCTAAAACTCCGTCATATATCGGCACTAACTCTCTAAGCCCAAGGGAAGGGCAGCCCTCCAGCCATGGTTCCCTAGAGGTTTCCTCCACAGGGGGTTTTCCTCTCCTGAGAGCTGGAGGGTGACTCTTCGTGAGTCGAGGGTTGTGCCATTTTCGGTGTCATGTAAATTTAAATAAAGTTGAGAACGTTTGACACCTAATTGCAATGATTTGTGTATTTATTTTGTATGTGTCTGATTCATTTTGTTTGGGAGTCGGGGTCCATCACACATCACTGAGTCATACGTCTGGACATCTGCCGCCAGAAGTTTTGCTCCAGGGGTTGCCCCTGCTCTGGGGAGTTTGATGGAGCAGAGAAGACAAGAATTACAGAACTCATCCTCAGAATAAGGACTTCTATTACAGTACTACAAGCAGCTTCCTCGTCTCCTTCACACAGTGAGTATTTTGGGCACTAATTTACATCAGTATTTGTAAGCTGAAAACCAGAGGGGAACAAACACAGTGAAAAATAGTAACTGAAACACTTTCACCTCTTCTGTTTTGGATCCACTCCTGGCGTCTGCTAACAAATACTGATGCAAAATATCGCCATGGAAGTTCCCTAAATTCTTACTGACTGATTTGACTGTTTGAGTAGCAGTCAAGCAACAGAGGTTGCAAGCGTTAAAGGAGTTTTCTGGTATCAAAAACCCCTGTCCCCCTTGCCATTTTTCTCTATCCTGAACCTGTGCTTCCTGCCCTGATCTCGGACTGTCTGACCTAGTCCTTGTCTTCGCTCTCCTGAGTCTGGTACCCTGGTACCTCCGGAATGCTGCTGCAGTCCCGGGAACTGCACTGAAGTGGTACCTGGTGTCTACCGGAGGCCCAGTCTATCCTCACCACCAGAGGTTCTAGTGGAGACCCAGTAGACACCTAGTCACAACCCTCCCGTGGGGCAGTGGGTCCATATCCACCAGGGTTACACCCACATAGCAAATGTGGTACCAATATTCAAGAAGGGGATAACATCTGAGCCTGGAATTTATAGGTCGGTAAGTTTAACTTGTACTGTGGGCAACAACTTTGAGGGTTTTCTAAGAGATACTAACCTGGAGCACCTCAATAAGAATAACCTAAACATATGATTATGAGGGATCTGTCCTGCAAACTAATCTGAAAAGATTCTATGGGGAGGTAAGTTCAGGTTGGACCAGGGAAACTTAGTGGATGTTGTCTATCTGGACTTTTCAAAGGCATTTGATACGGTGCCATACAACAGGTTGGTACATAAAAATGTTCAATATATTATATGGTAAACTTGCTCCACGAAAGAACAAGTCCTTGTGTGGTCGATGGAAAAATCAAGGAAAAGATCAGTGATGCGGTCGTTACCTCTTGACAGCTCCATTTCGTACTTGTTCTCTAGTCCCTCCATGGCCACGGTGATAAAAAATTCCCTGAAAAGCTCATTATTCTAATAAAAAAAATACAAAGTAAGGAGCTGACACAAAGGAGAGCAGACAGCTCGTATGTCGGAATAAGCAATTGCAGTTACCGTAATTTTCTCAAAGAAGGTGCCATTAATCACTATGTCGTACGCCGAGCAGCCGCCTCTACCTGTAGGACAAAGTGCACCAGGACTTAGATACTTTGCGGTGCCGACTCAATCCATTGACCTTAGTAGGGTTGCTATGAATAAGTGGTATAAGTTCTTAAAGGGGAATCCAAGTAGTGGACAATCCCTCTAAGTCCCAAATCTAAACCAAAAAAGTTCAAAAGTCAACAACAAGATGTCAAACTTTATTCCGCAGACTGGAAGTGGACCTACCAGAACCTGTGGAGATGGCACCTTTGACCATTGAGGATTAGTAAGTTGTAATACTTGCTATTTTAACCCCTTTAAGGATATCTCTGGACTATCCCTTTAAAAAGAGAAGCGCTGTATTAAAAAAAAACGTACTATTATCAACTTCAACGTGGGGCTCTCCAAGGCTCATGGGGACTCGATAGCCGGAGGGATCATCAGATTCCAGGATGCTGACTAACTCCTGCTCCGTCAGGTCCGGGGCCGCTGGGATCTGGTTCGACTTGCAGATGTTAATAAAGATTTTGGTATTTTTGGATGTGCGAGTTTTAATGCAGAAACCTAACACAGAAATAAAAACAAAAAGTGAACAAAAACACAATAAAATCGGCAAAAGCCAAGCAGCATTTACATGTAATCAACTGCATAAGAAATTATGTGACCCCCCACGTTGGTTGCATCATGTGACCGTTGCAGTCAATAAGACCCCACTGCCCCACTGTGGTATCTGTCACATAATATGCACAAAGTAATCTGGATAATAATCAGAGGACGCCCATCTCATCCGGCTGGGGTCTGATCTCTCTGCTTTCTGATAAGTTCGGTATTCTGCTCTCCATCTCCTGTTTGGCCTGAAATGAGGCAACAAGTGAGAATCAGTGAGTAACATGAACAGGATGGTTCTGCAAACTGATTTTTCCTGCACCAAAATAGTACAACTGTGAGGGGTCTAAAGCCAACAATACACATTAGGTAAATGTTGGAGACTGCCGCGCTCCCGGCAGCTGACGGAGGAGACATTCACCCGGTGATTGCTGGCCTCTCCAATTCATCTTTCGTACCTTCATCAGCATCTGTTCATACAGCGCTTCCTCCATGTTTGTGTTCATTTCTGCAGACAGCAGCGACTTGTCAGAGGCCATTTTTTCGGTCAAAGACAGAAGCTCAGAGATCTTGTTTTATAAGAGAAAACCTGAAAAATGAAAATATGTATTAATCTTCTCCACAGACAACGACAAGGGGAGAGTGCGGGAGCCTGAAAGCCGACGACATGAGGGGGTGCGGGAGCCTGACAGCCCTCGACACGAGGGGGTGCGGGAGCCTGGCAGCCCACGACAAGAGGGGGTGCGGGAGCCTGGCAGCCCACGACAAGATGGGGTGCGGGAGCCTGACAGCCCACGACACGAGGGGGTGCGGGAGCCTGACAGCACACGACACGAGGGGGTGCGGGAGCCTGACAGCCCATGACACGACGGGGGGCGGGAGCCTGACAGCCCTCGACGCGAGGGGATGCGGGAGCCTGGCAGCCCACGACACGAGAGGGTGCGGGAGCCTGGCAGCCCACGACACGAGGGAGTGCGGGAGCCTGGCAGCCCACGACACGAGGGGGTGCGGGAGCCTGACAGCCCACGACACGAGGGGGTGCGGGAGCCTGACAGCCCACGACACGAAGGGGTGCGGGAGCCTGACAGCCCTCGACACGAGGGGGTGCGGGAGCCTGACAGCCCACGACACGAGGGGGTGCGGGAGCTTGACAGCCCACGACACGAGGGGGTGCGGGAGCCTGGCAGCCCACGACACGAGGGGGTGCGGGAGCCTGGCAGCCCACGACACGAGGGGGTGCGGGAGCCTGGCAGCCCACGACACGAGGGGGTGCGGGAGCCTGGCAGCCCACGACACGAGGGGGTGCGGGAGCCTGACAGCCCACAGCACGAGGGGATGCGGGAGCCTGGCAGCCCACGACACGAGGGGGCGCGGGAGCCTGACAGCCCACAGCACGAGGGGATGCGGGAGCCTGGCAGCCCACGACACGAGGGGGCGCGGGAGCCTGACAGCCCACAGCACGAGGGGATGCGGGAGCCTGACAGCCCACGACACGAGGGGGTGCGGGAGCCTGACAGCCCACAGCACGAGGGGATGCGGGAGCCTGGCAGCCCACGACACGAGGGGGTGCGGGAGCCTGACAGCCCACGACACGAGGGGGTGCGGGAGCCTGACAGCCCACGACACGAGGGGGTGCGAGACCCTGACACTATTGGGAGTGGGATTCTGCACACCTACAGCTAGCTACTTATTGTCCTGAATGTAGTAATCACCTTGGCACATTCCCATCTTCTTACCTGTAGTACAGACGCCAAACACCACTACTCTGACTGCAATCACCCAGCTACAGCGTCACCACGCCTCAGCAACAGGGGAGTGTCTAGATTGGAGTTGATTTCTTGAGGGGGAGGAGTGATTTCATGGAATCATGACGTCACCGGAAGGGGCGGGGCCTTCTCAGTCCAGTGGACACTATTCCACCTGCAGCTGCAGCAGTGCGCACATTGTGCCGGGACAGGAGGATGGTGATGAGGAGCTCGTGTTCTGCGTTGTGCTGTGAGGACTGAGGCGGGGAGAACACAATATTAATTATAATAATTTTTTTTAGGCTGTGTGCCCACTATGCGTTTTTTAAGCGTTTCCGCGGTGGCAATTCCGCTGCAGAAACGCTTAAAAACGCTTGATAGAAGGTCGGCCATGTTCCCCAATGATAATCCGCATGTGCTGTGCACATGCTGTGTAAATTTCCGCTGCGAATTATCATTGCGGAAAAATCCGCTGCACTACCAATTATTTTGCGGAAGCGTGGCGCTTTCGCCGCCATTGACTTGCATTAGAACGCATGGCATCCGCATCACTGCATCTGTACATGCAGAATCCATGCGCTTCAATGTGCGGATGGTACCCGGGTTTGGAGAAGAGGAGACTGTCCTCCGGACCCGGGTACCATAGAACCTGTAAAAAAAGAAAAAAGAATAAAATAAAAAATAAATATTATACTTACCTTCTGATGGCCCCCGGTGTCTTTATCCGATGCGTCCTGGCTTGCCAGCAGCTCGCGATGGTCTGAAAAGGACCTGCCGTGACGTCATTTAGTCATGTGACGGGTCACGCGACCGCTGACGTCGGCAGGCCATCAGAAGGTAATTATATATTTATTTTTTACCATTCTTTTATGGTCACACTATATAAATCCATGCCGGTTGCATGTATTTATATAGTGTGACCAAGTTGTCAAGCACTTTTCAAGTGATGCTAAAATCGCTTGGAAAGCGCTTGTCAGCCCGCATGCGGAAATGCAAGTGAAGAACGCTTCACATCAGCAAGTCCCAGGCAGGAAAAAAGCATGTACAATCCGCATGTACAATCCACATGCGTTTTTTCTGCCAGGGAGATGCGGAAACGCTCAAAAAAAATCCGGAGCATTTCTGCATCGTGGGCACATAGCCTTACATTAATTGTATGACTCAATATTGAGCACACGTAACCATCTATACACAGCTGGAGGCCGCACGTAGCCATCTATACACAGCAGGAGGCCGCACGTAGCCATCTATACACAGCGGGAGGCCGCACGTAGCCATCTATACACAGCGGGAGGCCGCACGTAGCCATCTATACACAGCGGGAGGCCGCACTAAGCCATCTATACACAGCGAGAGGCCGTACGTAGCCATCTATACACAGCGGGAGGCCGCACGTAGCCATCTATACACAGCGGGAGGCCGCACGTAGCCATCTATACACAGCGGGAGGCTGCACGGCGCCATCTATACACAGTGGGAGGCGACACGGCGCCACCTATACACAGCGGGAGGCCCACAGCGCCCCCCCCAGAGAGAGCAGGAGGCCGCACGGCGCAATCTATACACAGCGGTTGGCCGCACAGCGCCCCCCTCACAGAGACAGCAGGAGGCCGCACGGCGCCATCTATACTCAGCAGGAGGCCGCACGGCGCACCCGACCCCAAAGACAGTGGGAGGCCGCACGGCGCCATCTATACTCAGCAGGAGGCCGCACGGCGTCACCTATACACAGCAGGAGGCCGCACGGCGCCACCTATACACAGCGGGAGGCCGCAGGGCGCCACCTATACACAGCGGGAGGCCGCACGGCGCCACCTATACACAGCAGGAGGCAGCACGGCGCCACCTATACACAGCGGGAGGCCGCACGGCGCCACCTATACACAGCGGGAGACGCCACCTATACACAGCGGGAGGCCGCACGGCGCCACCTATGCACAGCGGGCGGCGCCACCTATACACAGCGGGAGGCCGCACGGCGCCACCTATACACAGCGGGAGGCCCCACGGCGCCACCTATAAACAGCGGAAGGCCGCACGATGCCATCTATACACAGGGGGCCGCACAATGCCATCTATACACAGCGGGAGGCCGCACGGCGCAATCTATACACAGCGGGAGGCTGCACGGCGCCATATATACACAGCGGGAGGCTACACGGTGCCCCCCCCCAAGAGACAGCAGTAGGCCGCACGGCGCCATCTATACACAGCGGGAGGCCGCACGGCGCCCCCCCCCAGAGACAGCAGGAGGCCGCACAGCGCCATCTATACACAGCGGGAGGCCGCACGGCGCCCCCCCAGAGACAGCAGGAGGCCGCACGGCGCCATCTATACTCAGCAGGAGGCCGCACGCAGTCACGCACACACAAACATATACAGACATATACATACACGCATAAACACATTTGAAACATAAAAATACATATAAACAGACATCACACAATGACATCTGCCTGCACACACACACACACATACATACATATACATACACACACACACACTCACCATCCCCCGACTCGGCTCCAGCTCTTTTCCGGTGCAGCACTGCAGGCCGGGTGCGCACTGCGTGACGTCACAGCTAGGAGACACGGCCGCGCACAGGGCCGTGTCTCCTAGCAGTGACGCGGCCGGGCCAGCACAGGGAAGTTAACTGCTGCAGTGCTGGCCCGGCCGAAGAAGAAGCAGCGGCTGTGTGCCGCTGCTGGGGGAGCGATCCTGGGCCCCCCCCCCACTGTCTGCCGGTATGTGCCGTGGCGCCGCACATATAATGAGGACAATCTGGCCATAGACACCCCGGAGCCCCCTGGAGGTTCGGGGCCCCGGGCGGTAGCCCAGATCGTCCTCATTATAATCCGCCTATGCTTATATACATGTAACACTCACTACCCCCTATTCCTGTGTATTGCTGTAATATGTAACCTATACTCGTTATCCATCATTATAAATTAAGAAGATTTTCCACTTTATCCGATATATCCACACTCAATCAGTAGATTAGATGTCTGCTGAAGAGGCAATACACATGAACGTCTCCACATCATCCTCCCCGACTGTATCTATATGTGCCCCGTGACCCCCGATCAAGTGTCTCCATCACGTGCTCGCAGCATCACAGGTCACATAGTTTCCTCGTAGCGTTGGTGCGCGTTGTGTATCGCGCCACGCCTCCTCAGCACCCATTGGTTGGTGGAGACATACCTCCATCCTGATTGGCTATAGTTGGCCGTTTAACTCTTAGCTCTTTCCGAATGATGCCACCCCCTGACGAAGACAAGAAGCCGAAACATACGTCGGGTGGACGCCATTCAGGAGTGGGATCTGCATCTGCTATAGCGTGAGTACAATGCACATGTGGTCACCTTTTTTAAAAACGCTTAAAGTGGATACAAATACATATCTGTCAACAGCACATATGCCCAAGTCAGTGCCCTACTCTCTACAGGATTCACACCGACATCCAAATAATAAGGGACCAGCCCTTGTATATATACATATACAGGTGCATCTCACTAAAATAGAATATCATCAAAAAGTTACTTTATTTCAGTTCTTCAATACAAAAAAGTGAAACTCGTATAGCCATAATCATCAGCATTAACAGAAATAAACAATAACTGTTTGATGATATTCTAATTTAGTGAGAAACACCTGTATTTGTTCACATATGAGATATATAACTTATGTAGATTTATTCTTTGGAGGCACTTGCACTTTATGTAAAGTTTATGATAATTAAACAATCATATGTACAGATATATCTAACTAATGATATGTATATATATTTTTATATACTGGATTAATTTGTGGCTTGATTCTCTGTTTTATCCCTTTGCTGTTCTAATCATGATCCATCCCCACTGGTGTTAATTGTAATTCCTGTCTCGACGTCCCCTTTGCGTATAGTTTTTAATTCCCCCCTTTTTTTGCATTTCCTCCTCTTCCACCTGGTTATCAATATAATAATTATTAGCATCACCCACATGCCTGGACTCTTCTGGTCGATGTCTCCTTTCTGCTATACACTAGAGTGGTATACTATGTGCACAGATACATGGAGAGTCATATACTTCTCAGGAGGTGCGCAGCGTCCACCTCCTCACCGCACAGGCCCACAAGCTCCTCTCCGGCAGGAAGAAGATGCATTCAGGCGGCTCCTACCACTGCAGCAGACGGCAGTGCACAAGTATACAGGGTGCAGTGTGGATGTGTCTGCACCACTGGGATGTGGCCGACCAGCATGTATACATATGCCCCTCTGCAGGGGCGGACTGGCCCACCGGAGGATCGGGAAAACCCCCGGGTCCCGATGGCCCCGCCCCCTACACCCCTGGGCCCTGTACAGAGAACAGAGGGCCCCCCCCGGTTCGCAGCACTGCCGATATGATTAGTGATGGGCCCTCTGCCTCCTCTGCGCAGCGCGACACTGCCGGCGCGTGCGCAGGAGGTCAGTCTCAGTGTGATGACGTCATCGCCCTGGGACTGCTTCCTGTGCGCGCTGTGGAGTGCGGACCCTGCGTCGCTCCAGGCAGCGGCTGCAGCTCATCTCGACGCGTCAGTATGAAACGGGGAGGGGTGGGGGGAAGGCATAGGGGGGAGGGGTGACTGGGAGGACCCCTGGCCGGGGCTGGCAGTAAATACTACTGGACAATGGGCATGGTTCTCATCAGGAAAACATGGTCGGCGGCTGGAGGCCAGCTGAGCACTTCTCTGACAACTGTGCTCCAGTGTTATTCTGTGCCTGCTCATCTCTGCTATTTGTCTGATGGCAAAGATGTAGCAGAGCTGGAGACAGAAGATCCGTGGATTACGTCAGAGCGAGGATTTTGTTTTTAATTAAAGATGGAGTCCCTACATGTGTTTTGTGTTTTATTTTTATTAAAAAAAAAATTCTGTGTTGTGTTTTTTTCTGTTTACTGGAAATTCATGGTGGCCATGTGTAGTTTGGCGTGACTCCATGAATTTCAGGCTTAGTGCCAGCTGATAATACAAAGCTGGTATTAACTCCATTATTACCCAGCGTGCCACCCCCCACCAGGGCCGTTGGAAGAGCCGGATAAAGTGCCTGGAAATGGCGCTACGATGAATGCGCCAATTCCAGGGGTGGCTGCAGGCTGCCATTTTCAGCATGGGGGGCCCAGAATGCTTGGGCCTTACCATGCTGAGAATCCCAGCCCCCAGCCCCCCGATCAAAATATGGCGGGAGCCCACGCATTTTTTTTTTAAATTATTTTTTTAAATAATTTAAAAAAAACATTGGGCTTTCCTGACTTTTGATCGCCAGTCAAGGTAAAACCAGGCAGATAAAGCAGACAGCTACGGGCTGCCACCTCTATCTGCGCTGAGAATCAAAATTTCTGCAGAGCGCTATGTCATTTTTGTTTTATTATTTATTTATTTTCACACTTCTATATGTGTGACAGTCCCAACAGCTAATCACAGACGCTGACACAGAGAATGGGCGTCTGTGACTGGCTGCTTGAGTAACCTGAAAGCAGCCCATACATAGTACCATACTAGAATGTATGGGCTGATTGTTCATTACTCAAACAGCCAATCACAGAAGCCCATCCTCTGACAGCATCTGCGATTGACTGTTGGGTCTGTCACATATAGAAGTGTGAAAAGAAATTTTTAAAAATGAATTTTTGATTCTCACCGCAGATAAAGCAGACAGCTACGTACTGCCACCCCCAGCTGCCTGGCTTTACCTTGGCTGGCGATCAAAAGACAGAGAAGCCGAATATTTGTTTTAAACTTAACTTTTTTTTTTCCCACCATATGTTGATCGCCAGCCAGATAAAACCAGGCAGCTGGGGGCTGGGATTCGCAGCATGGTAAGGCCCAAGCGTTCTTGGCCCTCCACGCTGAAAATCGCAGCCCACAGCCACCCTTGAAAATGGCGCATTCATCATAGCACCATTTCCAGGTGCTTTACCCGGCTCTTCCAGCGGCCCTGGTGGTGAGTGGCACCCTGGGTAATAATAGGGTTAGTACCAGGCCAGCTTTGCCTTATCAGCCGGTACTAAGCCCGAAATTCATGGTTTCACGCCAAATTAGACATAGCCACCATCAATTTCTAGTAAACAGAAAAAAAAAAATACAGAATTTTTTTTTTTTTTTATTAAAAATAAAACACATTTAGGGACTCCACCTTTAATAAAGAAAAATCCTCACTCCCAACGTAATCCATAGGTCTTCTGTCTTCATATCTCTCAGATCTTTGCCATCAGACAAATATGTCTGCTGACAGATGAGCAGGCACAGAATGACACTGGAGCACTGTTACTGTGTAGTGCAGTGCTATGTTTCTTTTTTTGTCATTTCATGCAGTGTAGAAATCTTGGGAAAAGTGTGGATTGTGCTCTGGAAGTGATCAGTTATAGCTAACTATGTTATTTTCTGCAGAGATAAGTACTGTATAGAAGATGTGATATATCGGTCTGCAGTTAAAGAACTTCACCTAGAGACATCACTGGTGAGTATGTGTATTACCTATACACACACACACTGACACTATATACAGAGCTCCTGTGCATAATGACACTGGTGATCACTCTATTACCTGTACACTGACACTATATACAGAGCTCCTGTGTATAATGTCACTGGTGATCCCTGTGTTTCCTATACACACACACACACTGACACTATATACAGAGCTGTGCATAATGTCACTGGTGATCCCTGTATTACCTGTACACTGACACCATACACAGAGCTCCTGTGTATAATGTCACTGGTGATCACTATATTACCTGTACACTGACACTATATACAGAGCTCCTATGCATAATGTCACTGGTGATCACTATATTACCTGTACACTGACACTATATACAGAGCTCCTGTGTATAATGTCACTGGTGAACACTGTATTACCTGTACACTGACACCAAACACAGAGCTCCTGTGTATAATGTCACTGATGATCCCTGTATTACCTGTACACTGACACTATATACAGAGCTCCTATGCATAATGTCACTGGTGATCACTATATTACCTGTACACTGACACTATATACAGAGCTTCTGTGTATGTCACTGGTGATCACTGTATTACCTCTACACTGACACTATACACAGAGCTCCTGTGTATAATGTCACTGATAATCTCTACATTATCTGTACACTGACTCTATATACAGAGCTCCTGTGTATAATGTCACTGGTGATCACTATATTACCTGTACACTGACACTATATACAGAGCTCCTGTGTATACTGTCACTGATGATCACTGTATTACCTCTACACTGACACTATACACAGAGCTCCTGTATATAATGTCACTGATAATCTTTACAGTATCTGTACACTGACTCTATATACAGAGTTTTTTTACATTTTCATTATCATTCACTATCTGGTGCCATTATGTGCCATGGTCATGGCGTGGCGGTATTTGTCCCTTGTATGTGTTATTATTCAGACAGTCACTATTTTGTGGTAATATGTGGTCTTCTCATGGTGTGGCAGTATATATACCTTGTACTTGGTAGTATTTGATCACTATGTGGTGGTATGTGTTCTGGTCATGGTGTGGCGGTATTTCTCTCTTCTATATGGTATTATTAGTCTAGGTATAGTGGATTGTTGTCAGTCATTTGTTTTTTCGGATATTAAGAATGGGAACATTCTTTATTTGCAATACATATTAAATACTTGGATGTTTAACCTCTCCCTGTGTTGTGACTACTACACAGCAGCAGAGATTTATTGGTTAATAAAGTTGATTCATTTTGAAAGAGTTTGTGGACTTATGTTATTCCTATATACGGTAACTGCATGGTGCTGGTGGGCCCCAAGATTGATTTTTTCCTGGTGGGCCCCAGGTACTCCAGTCCGGCGCTGGTCCCAGTTACCTCCTCATCTGTCCTGCTGCCGGCTGGGAGTCCTGTACAGCGCAGCATGTAGTGTGATGTGAATGCCACACTATGGAGATGCTGCTCCTACTACTGCCAAGTGAGGCTCTCACCTCCCCAGTATTGTGCCCTCAGGAGCTCCCACAGGGCATCACAGGCCTTAGTATGAAGCAATTCCACAAGTCTTCTAGTATTGCTTCATACTAAGGCCTGTGATGCCCTGTGGGAGCTCCCTGAGGGCACCATACTGTGGAGCTGAGAGCCTCACCTCATAGGGCCCCATGATCTCTATGTACGATCCCTGACTGGGCCCCATGATCTCTATGTACACCGCTGACTGGGCCCCATGATCTCTATGTACGCCGCTGACTGGGCCCCATGATCTCTATGTAAGCCACTGACTGGGCCCCATGATCTCTATGTACGCCGCTGACTGGGCCCCATGATCTCTATGTACACCACTGACTGGGCCCCATGATCTCTATGTATGCCGCTGACTGGGCCCCATGATCTCTATGTACGCCGCTGACTGGGCCTCATGATCTCTATGTACACCCCTAACCTGATTGGCCCCATGATCTCTATGTACGCCGCTGACTGGGCCCCATGATCTCTATGTACGCCGCTGACTGGGCCCCATGATCTCTATGTACACCCCTAACCTGATTGGCCCCATGATTTCTATATACGCCCCTGACTGGGCCACATGATTTCTATGTACGATCCCTGACTGGGACCCATAATCTCTGATCTCTCATGATTTTTTTTTTTATTAAAGATGGAGTCCCTAAATGTATTTTGTGTTTTATTTTTACTGTGTAGTGCGGCACTATGTTGCATTTTGTCATTTCATGCAGTGTAGAAATCTTGGGAAAAGTGTGGATTGTGCTCTGGAAGTGATCAGTTATAGCTAACTATGTTATTTTCTGCAGAGATAAGTCCTGCATAGAAGATGTGATATATCGGTCTGCAGATAAAGAACTTCACCTAGAGACATCACTGGTGAGTATGTGTATTACCTATACACACACACACTGACACTATATACAGAGCTCCTGTGTATAATGTCACTGGTGATCACTATATTACCTGTACACTGACACTATATACAGAGCTCCTGTGCATAATGTCACTGGTGATCACTGTATTACCTGTACACTGACACTATATACAGAGCTCCTGTGTATAATGTCACTGGTGAACACTGTATTACCTGTACACTATATACAGAGCTCCTGTGTATAATATCAATGGTGATCATTGCATTACCTGTACACTGACACTATATACAGAGCTTCTGTGTATAATGTCACTGGTGATGACTGTATAACCTGTACACTATATACAGAGCTCCTGTGCATAATGTCACTGGTGATCACTGTATAACCTGTACACTGACCCAATATACTGAGCTTTTTTACATTTTTATTATTTTAGCATTATTTGTCACTATGTGGTGGCATTATGTGCTTTGGTCATGACATGACGATATTTGTCCCTTGTATGTGGTATTATTCAGTCACTATGTGGTGGTAATATGTGGTCTCATGGTGTGTCAGTATTTATACCTTGTATCTGGTAGCATTTGATCACTATGTGGTGGTATTATTTGCTTTGGTCATGGTGTGGCAGTATTTGTGCCTTGTATGTGGTATTATTTGGGCACTATGTGGTGGTAATATGTGATCTGGTCACGGTGTGGTGGTATTTCTGCCTTCTATCTGGTAATATTGGTCTTGGTAGAGTGGATTGTGGTTGGTCATTTGTTTTATCTGATATCAATAAGGGGAAACCTCTTTATTTCCAATAGATATTAAATACTTAGATGTTTAACCCCTCCCTGCCCTGTGACTATTACACAGCAGCAGAGATGCAGTTACAGAGGTTCACCAGAGAAAGCAAGTTGGCATTTGGTGAGATTTTCACCTCTGTATTTATAAGACAAAACCAGGAGTGGGTGAGAAATGCATAAAACATGACCTCGGATTGCTCCACTCCTGGTTTTGTCTTATAAATACAGAGGTAAAAATCTCACCAAATACTCAAGTGCCACAATCTTCTGACAGTGCGGATTCCACCAATAAATAAGTGATCACCTTCCCAACCTGTGCATCGCTGAGAACTTGTTTTCACCAATAAAAACCCTTTAATGCAAACTACAGTAATTGTACATCGCAGTTCTGGTGAGCGCACAGTGATGGGCAGGAGCCGCCAGTATAATGGGTATAACGGCTAACAGGTATTTGCTAATAGCTGAAGGGTGGGCCCGGGTGGGTGGGCCCCTGGAGTCAATGTCCCTGGTGGGCCCCAGACACCTCAGTCCGGCGCTGCCCCTCTGCCCCCGACCCAGCCCGCCCCTGATTTGTCACGCACGGACCCGAAGCGACTGTGCACTGCGATACACACATCCTGTTGAAATTTCTGCTGGCGTTTACAAGCCCCAACCCCCCTGGGCCCGGTCGCAGTGACTGCCACTGCGACCGCGGACATTACGCCCCTGGCTACGTGAATCATATGTCCCATTTTGGTGCTCCTCATCATTTGCATGGCACAGTCATGCATGCTTCTCTATCACCATAGCATGCTGCAAACAATCAGGATGGCTTCTGCTACATCTCTATATAAAAAGATAGTACATCTGTATTTCTATGATACGTAGAGTGGATGGAAATCATACATCTTGCTAATATTTATTATATTACATTCATCTGATGCTCTGTAGTAACAATGTAAATTAAATTGGCGACTTAGTGCAGTTCTATTACTATTAGTAAATGTGGCACCTTGTGTTCCACAGAATATCTGAATATTACCTGAATATTTAATCTCAGCTAATGTTCATTTATCTCTTAAATATCATTGGTCAGATGCTGATCACATGACCAGTGGTGGTGCATGCATGATGATTCCATATGAAGTGCACTGAGTGACAGTTGTAAGTGACAGTTGGAATTGACCAACAACAGTGGAGGAGATGTCGGCTAAATCTAAGCAAAGCAATAATATGGATATAAAAGAGGAGGAGATTGTGGTGAACAGAGAAAGAGTGAAGACACGAAGACCTTCCCATGACACATCTGATGATGAGAGGAAGTCTTCAGTCAACAGGACAAAACCACCAGTCCAGAAGAAAGAAGTAGAGGAGAACGTGGTGAGGAGAGAAGGAGCGAAGAGACTAAGACCTTCCCATGACACATCTGATGATGAGAGGAAGTCTTCAGTCAACAGGACAAAACAACCAGTCCAGAAGAAAGAAGAAGTGGAAGAAAAGGAGAAGGTAGAAAGTCAGAAGATGGGAGCCAAGAAGAGAGGAGCCATCTTCATCTCATCAGGGGACAAAAAGGAGAAGAAAAGAAGAAGGATTACATTAGGACAGAAACCCATGGATCTAAAGCAGAAGGCTGAAGAAGCTGCAGGAAGCAGCGGTGTTCGGCCAACCGGCTCCAAAAGCACAGTCTCTGATACCATCAAGAGGAGATTATTATTCCATCAAGTGCTTGGCCGGGGATGCTATGGAACGGTCTTGCTGGCGGAAGATTCATCTACCCGCAAACATTTTGCTGTTAAGATCATCGGCAAAAGAGCCCTGCTTGCTGACGGTGATGAGCGTGTGATGGTGGAGCGACGGGTTTTACAGCAGGCATCTGGGAGCCCCTTCCTTGTCCACGCAGACTTTGCATTCCAGACCAAGGTACAGTATTGATTGCTCGATATTAGGAAATGTCACACGTACGACACACTGCTCTGCCTCATGGACCCCACTGATATCATCTTACATTTCAATATAGCATGTCCCAAGGTAACCGCAGACAATAAGATGAATGTGATGACTATACACATGGGATATTGTGGCCCCTACTGTAATCAATAACATTTATGGCGGGGCTTGGTACATTGGGAATCATTTATTAAAACAGCCTTTTTACTTATCCCAGCCAATCGCAGAACAGCTTTTACTTTTCCAGGTCCGTTAAAACAACCTTAGCTGAGCTCTAATTGGTTAGTATGGGTAACTAGTTTTCTAGTGAGCAGATTTATTAATGAGGCCCAATGTACCCCGCTCTATAAATGATTGAAAATATTAGATGTCATCATAGAGGTCAATGAACTGTAGAAAATCACTTGCCCGGACCTCATGTGTCTAATTGGGTGACTGGTAATATTTGTATCATTTACAGCATTAGCTGGGCATTACCTTGTTTGGAGGCATCATCGCCATGTAGTAGTCTCTAGCTCATTTCTTTGACACTGTAGAATTTTACATATTATTATCTTGTATAGACATGGGATTTCAGAATAGATTAAATGTATTTGTTATTTTTTGTTATTTCCTGGATGACATTGTATTTTGTGTATACCATGTGGGGGGACGGGACCCTGTGTACACTATATGTCAGGGCTATTGACTTTTGTGCACTTTATATACAATTTGAGAATGTGTTAATATTTTTGTATACAAGTATTATCTGTATCTTAAAAGCTTTTTTTAATTAATGTTGGGACATTTTTATGCACGTGCATCTACTTGTTTTTCATTGCCATGTTTTCTGTGTATAAATATACTGGAATAAAGTACAAAATCCACTGTCTTGGAGTGAAATTTCTTCTAACCTCACCAACTAATGAAAAAGATGGTATCATATTGACCAGGGGCGAGGTGGGCCAGAGGGGCACATGCCCTCCAAGCCGGTGGCCAAGCAGCTGCTTCTTTACAGACTGCAGGGCGGCCCTGTATCTTTCATTGTGTACATGTGCCAGCTGGGCATCTGCAGCCCAGAACAGCCGGCACAGGCCACGTTCTTATGCCTGCCGGAGAGAAGCTTCAGCCGCTGAGCAGTACGAGAGGGCAGACATCTTTGATTCTTGTAAGGCCACGGCCCCACTATCAGTATTCGGTCAGTATTCGGTCAGTATTTTTTCACAGGAGTGGGAGACAAAACCAGGAGTTGGTGATAAATGCAGAATTGGTGACTTGTTTCTATTATACCTTTTCTCTGATTGTTACTGACCTGGTTTTGGTTCCCACCCCTGAGAAAATATACTGACCAAATACTGATAGTGGGGCCGTGGCCTTAGCCTGAGCTCCGGATAGTGGTCAGGACAGGAGATTTATACTTTTTGTAGAGTGTGGAAGTGGCAGGATGCTGCTCACCTCCTGACAAGTCCAGGGCCAGATCCTGAATGTTATCTATGGTCGCTCTGCTGAGGATCAGAAAGATTTATTGTAGCAGATGAACCCTTCAAGCAGGTTGGGGTCGTGCTGTCAGTGTGAGATCATCGGCTCTCGATCTGTATGAATGTTCAAATCACATCGGACCTGAGATCGAGACACTTCAGACCTTACTATACAGACCCCTGCCCCAGACTGATCCTGCACCAGCTACAAGGCCAGAGCCGGCATAACCACCCATTGCACCAGGGCAAGTGCCAGGGCCCTGGGCAAGAGGGGGGGGGGGCCCACTCACAGTTGGGGACACTGGAACGCTATTGGGCCTGTGAGTTGGGGGGGCCCAGTGTAACCCCCCCCCCCGTGCTTTACGGTGTTTGAAATACTCACCTCTCGTCATACCCTGCTGGCCGCAGGTCCAGTCTCCTCTGCGTCTTCTGACTCTGTGACGTCTCAGTGTTGAAGAGACAGGACCTGTAGCCAGCAGGGTATGAGGAGAGGTGAGTATTTTATTTATTTTTTATGTATGGAACCCATTCTCTATGGAGCATTATATGGGGCCCATTCTCTATGGAGCATTATATGGGGCCCATTATTCTGCATGGAGTAATATATGGGGTCAATTATGGTGTAATGAGCATTATATGGGGTTCATTATTGTGTATAGAGCATTATATGGGACCTATTTTTCTTTATTGAACATTATATGGGGTCCATTATTCAGTATGGAGCCCATTCTGTATAGAGGACTATGTGGTGCCCATAATACTGTATGGAGTACTATGTAGTGCCCATAATACTGTATGGAGGACTATGTGGTGTCCATAATACTGTATGGAGGACTATGTGGTGCCCATAATACTGTATGGAGTACTATGTAGTGCCCATAATACTGTATGGAGGACTATGTGGTCCCCATAATACTGTATGGAGGACTATAATGTACAGTCTAAAATGAAAACTTTTGAATCCCCCCTTGACACGCCCCATGCACTGTGAGGATTCGCCGGTTTCTGAGCTATTATAGAATTTACAATAGATATTGTAATGTAAGAAGTACCGTATTTTTCGGACTATAAGATGCACCAGACCATAAGATGCACCTAGGTTTTAGAGGAGGAAAATAAAAAAATAAAAATTTAAGCCAAAAATGTGTTCATGATGCACTTTTAAGGGGGAGGGGGTCTTCTGCTGACACTGGTATAGGGGTAATGTCCCCCAATTCTGACAATATCCCCCATCCTGGTATATATGCCCCCCTCCTTCCTTTTATACGTGGTCCCCATCGTGGTATGCATGGAACCCCTCATCCCTATCCCGGTATGCATGGCACCCCTCATCCCTATCCCGGTATGCATGGCACCCCTCATCCCTATCCCGATATGCATGGCACCCCTCATCTCTGTCCCGGTATGCATGGCTCCCCTCATCCCTGTCCCGGTATGCATGGCTCCCCTCATCCCTGTCCCGGTATGCATGGCACCCCTCATCCCTGCTCCAGTATGCATGGCACCCCTCATCCCTGCCCCAGTATGCATGGCACCCCTCATCCCTGTCCCTGTATGCATGGCACCCCTCATCCCTGTCCCGGTATGCATGGCACCCCTCATCCTTATCCTGGTATAGTGGTATGCATGGCACCCCTCATCGCTGTCCTGGTATGTATGGCACCTCTAATCCCCATCATGCTGCACATGGCCCCCTCAGCGTTACCCTGGTATGCATGGCACCCCTCATCCCTGTCCCGGTATGCATGGCACCCCTCATCCCTGTCCCGGTATGCATGGCACCCCTCATCCCTGTCCCGGTATGCATGGCACCCCTCATCCCTGTCCCAGTATGCATGGCACCCCTCATCCCTGTCCTGGTATGCATGGCACCCCTCATCCCTGTCCCGGTATGCATGGCACCCCTCATCCTTATCCTGGTATAGTGGTATGCATGGCACCCCTCATCGCTGTCTTGGTATGTATGGCACCTCTAATCCCCATCATGCTGCACATGGCCCCCTCAACGTTACCCTGGTATGTATGGCCCCCTCAGCATTACCCTGGTATGTATGGCCCCCTCAGCGTTACCCTGGTATGTATGGCCCCCTCAGCGTTACCCTGGTATGTATGGCCCCCTCAGCGTTACCCTGGTATGTATTGCCCCCTCTTCCTTATCCTGGTATGCATGGTCCCCCTAATCCCTATCATGCTGCACATAAAAGAAAATAAACACTGATACTCACCTTTCTTCTCTCCTCCAGCGCCGCGTCCTGTCTGCCCGTACTGATCTCTCCATGTGAGCCGCGCATGACATCACTGCCATGCGTGGCTCACAAGGAGAGATCAGCTGCCAGAAGTCACTGCTCCCCATGCCGGGACTGTGTGCGCTGGGAGCAGTGACTTCACTCTCTTTCATAGCCGGCACACACCGTAGCCGCGCTGCGGCTCCTGCTACTGCTGGGCTATCGCGTGTGCCCGCTTATTAAAGGGCATGAATATTCACCCCCTCACCATGCCCATGGGCGTGGAGAGAGGTTGAATATTCATGCCCTTTAACAGCGGGCACAGGCGATTCTGCCAGGAGCCACAGCGCGGCTGCACTGTGTGCTGCTAATAAGGAGCATGAATATTCATTTTCTTTAGCAGCGGGGACAGTGTAGGCTGCAGCGGGCGGCTGCTGCCTCCTGTGCCCCGCTCCTCTACTGCTCCACCCACACCCCACATATATATACCCCCCCAACATTTGGACTATAAAACGCACCCCCCATTTTCCTCCAAAATTTTGGAGGGAAAAAAGTGCGTCTTATAGTCCGAAAAATACTGTAAGTGAAATTTTTGGCATTGTACTATATCTATATTTCTCCGCCTTATCTGTGCATCATGAATTGTGGTATGTGTTAAAGGGGCCACTGAGACTCTTTTGAGCCTACGAAAACCTGGAGCCGGCCCTGTACAGGACATCACAGATTATATCTATACTGCCATCTATACAATGTGATGTCTGGTAGTCGGTGCAGGATCAGTCCAGGGCATATATGATCTAATGTCAGTGCACAATAAAGTACATACTGTACATTGCTGACATACTGTGACTACAGACATCAGATCTTATACAGTATATATATTGCTGTATGTATATACATGTATATGACTGTAGATACCACCAAAATAAAACAATAGGTGCTTATTGACGCTAAAATAAATATTGCAAAAATTAAAAGACAATTCTACAGAGTATAACATTGGAGGACCCCAAGTCACCAACACATGAGTATCACATATATAGAGACAGTAGTGAATATATATATACTAGATGGTGGCCCGATTCAAACGCATCGGGTATTCTAGAATATGTATGCGGTACACCGGGCGCAATCAGCACAGCGGTGTTTAAATTTGACGCCAATATCGCTTATTGGTCCCGGCCGCGACCAATCAGCGAATTGTATTAGTGAGGACCGGGGAGCGGCGCTGCGGGAGATGACCGGCTGCTCGCAGCAGAAGTATCCCGACCGGCGGCGCCGCTCCCCGGTCCTCCCTTCACACTTGCCGTCGGGAGATCAGCGGCCCTAGCCGCTGATCTCCTGACGGTAGCCGCATGGAGGTCAGCGGCGCCGCCGGTCGGGGTACTTCGGCTGCATCGCCGCTGACCTCTGTGAAGAGCGGTGTTTAAATTTGGCGCCAATATCGCTGCTTGGTCGCTGCTGACGGCCGCGAACAATCAGCGATATTGTCGCCAAGTTTAAACACCGTTGTGCTGATTGGTCTCGGCCGCCGGCCCCGACCAATCAGCGATATTGGCGCCAATTTAAACACCGCTGTGCTGATTGGCGCAGAGCAGTGTTTAGACTTGGCGCCAATATAACTGATTGGTCGCCGCCGTCGGCAGCGATCAATCAGCGTCGTATTAGTGTGGGCCCGGGAGCGGCGCTGCTTATGCGGGTACTTCCGCTGCTAGCAGCTGGGAGATGACCGGCTGCTCGCAGCAGAAGCATCCCGACCGGCGGCGCCGCTGCTCCCCGGTCCTCCCTTCACACTTACCATCGGGAGATCAGCGGTCCTAGCCGCTGATCTCCCGACGGTAGCCGCATGGAGGTCAGCGGCGCCGCCGGTCATCTCCCGGCTGCATCGCCGCTGACCTTCGTGCGGCAGATGAGCCGCTAACGGCCGCCATCTTTTTTCTGAAATCCCGCGTCGCTGATTGGCCGCGGCCGGACCAATCAGCGACGGGGGATTTTCTAGACAGACAGACAGACGGGATAAGACAATTATATATATTAGATATATACCTATAACATGGTTGCCAAAAAAAATCCTAATGATTGCACGCATATGTAGCACAATGTGAATGTTAATCTATATATATAATCGTCTTATCCCGTCTGTCTGTCTGTGTGTCTGTCTGTCCAGGAAATCCCGCGCCGCTCATTGGTCCGCCAGCGGCCAATCAGCGCCGTGGGATTTCTGAAAAAAGATGGCGGCCGTTAGCGGCTCATTTGCGAGACCGAGCTCAGCGGCGATGCAGCCGGGAGATGACCGGCGCGAGGCGCTCATCTCCTGGCCGGTACCAGCTGAAGGAACCCGACCGCCGGACCCATCTGCGGGACTGAGATGCATCCGGGAGATGAGCGGCGCGAGGCGCTCATCTCCCGGCCGGTATCAGCGGAAGGACCGCCGGCGCCGCTGACCTCCATGCGGAAGGGAGGACCGGGGAGCGGTGCTGCGGGTCAGGATACTTCTCCTGCGAGCGCCCGCTATGTCCCGGGTTCTCGCAGCGTAAGTAGCCGCACAGGCAGCGCCGCTCCCCGGTCCTCACCAAGACGATTCGATGATTGGTCGCGGTCTTCGGACCCGACCAATCACTGATCTTAGCGCAAAACTTAAACACCGCTGTGCTGATTGGTCGCCGACGCTGCCTGCGACCAATCACCGATTTGGGCGCCAAATTTAAATATCGGCCGCGGCCAATCAGCACAGCGGTGTTTAAATGTGGAGCCAAGATCGGTGATTAGTCGCGGCCGATATTTAAATTTGGCGCCCAAATCGGTGATTGGTTGCGGTCAACGTCCGCGACCAATGAGCACAATAGTGTTTAACTTTGGCACCAAAATCAGTGATTGGTCGCGGGCCAAGACAGCGACCAATCACCGATTTGTGCGCCAGATTTAAATAGCGGCCGCGACCAATTGGATGTCAGCGGCGCTGCCTGTGCGGGTACTTCCGCTCCGAGAACCCGGGACATGAGCGGGCGCTCGGAGCAGAAGTATCCGGACCCGCAGCGCCGCTCCCCGGTCCTCCCTTCACACCCTAGCCGCTGATGTCCCCACAGTATCCGCATGGTGTTACAAAGGTCCGGCATTTGTGTTAAAAATCGCTGATTGGTCGCTGGCGCTGCCCGCGACCAATCACCGATTTGGGCGCTAAATTTAAATATCGGCCGTGACCAATCAGAACAGCGGTGTTTAAATGTGGAGCCAAGATTGGTGATTGGTCGCGGACGATATTTAAATTTGGCGCCCAAATCGGTGATTGGTCGCGGGCAGCGCCAGCGACCAATCACCGATTTTTAGCACAAATGTCCGGATCTTTGTAACACCATGCGGATACTGTGGGGACATCAGCGGCTAGGGTGTGAAGGGAGGACCGGGGAGCGGCGCTGCGGGTCGGGATACTTCTGCTGCGAGCGCCCGCTCATGTCCCGGGTTCTCGCAGCGGAAGTATCCGCACAGGCAGCGCCGCTGACATCCATGCGGCTAGGGTGTGAAGGGAGGACCGGGGAGCGGCGCTGACATCCAATTGGTCGCGGCTTCTATTTAAAAGTGCCGCACAAATCGGTGATTGGTCGCTGTCTTGGCCCGCGACCAATCACGGATCTTGCCGCAAAAGTTAAACACTACGGTGCTGATTGGTCGCGGACGCTATTTAAATGTGGCGCCAAAATCGGTGATTGGTCGCGCCCTACGTCGGCGACCAATCAGCACAGCGGTCTTTAAATGTGGAGCCAAGATCGGTGATTGGTCGCGGCCGATATTTAAATTTGGCGCCCAAATCGGTGATTGGTCGCGGGCAGCGCCAGCGACCAATCAGCGATTTTTAACACAAATGTCCGGACCTTTGTAACACCATGCGGATACTGTGGTGACATCAGCGGCTAGGGTGTGAAGGGAGGACCGGGATACTTCTGCTGCGAGCAGTCGCTCATGTCCCGGGTTCTCGCAGCGGAAGTACCCGCACAGGCTGCGGCGCTCCCCAGTCCTCACTAATACAATTCCGCTCCCCGCTCCTCACCAATACGATTAGCTGATTGGTCGCGTGCGGAGAGCGCGACCAATCAGTGATCTTGGCGCTAAAGTTAAACACCGCTCTGCTGATTGGTCGCGGCTGCTGCCCGCGACCAATCACCGATTTGGGCGCCACATTTAAATAGCGCCCGCGACCAATCACCGATTTGGGCACCACATTTAAATAGCGGCCGCGACCAATCACTGATCTTGCCGCCACATTTAAACACTGCTGTGCTAATTGGTCGCGGACGCCAGCCGCAACCAATCTCGCTGATTGGCGCCAAATTTAAACAACGCTCTGCTGATTGGTCGCGGAGTCCAGCCGCGACCATTCAATGAGATTGGTGCCAAATTTAATCAACGCTCTGCTGATTGATCGCGGTCGCTGGCCGAGATCAATCAGCAGTATTGGCGCAAAATTTAAACAACGCTCTGCTGATTGGTCGCGGTTGTCGGCCGTGACCAGTCAGCAGTATTGGCGCCAAATTTAAACCTCACTCTGCTGATTGGTCGCGGCCGGTGGTTGCGACCAATCTTCGTTTTTTGTGCCAAATTTAAACAACGCTCTGCTGATTGGTCGCGGTCGCTTGCCGCGACCAATTAGCAGTATTGGGGCCAAATTTAAACACCTCTTTGCTGATTGGTCGCGGTCGCGACTAATCAGCGATTTTGGTGCCAAATTTCAACCCCGCTCTGCATCGCTCTGCTGATTGGTCGCGGTCGCCGGCCGCAACCAATCAGCAGTATTGTCGCCAAATTTAAACACCTCTTTGCTGATTGGTCGCGGTCGCGACTAATCAGCGATTTTGGTGCCAAATTTAAACACGCTCTCCAGTCCTCACTACCACGGTTCGCCGATTGGTCGTGACTGCCGCCCGCGACCAATCAGCGCTTTTGGCCCAAAATTTAAACACCGCTTTGCTGATTGGTCACGGCCGCCATCCGCGACCAATCAGCGATTTTGGCGCCAAATTTAAACAATGCTCTGCATCGCTCTGCTGATTGGTCGCGGTCGGCGGTCGCGACCAATCAGCAGTATTGGCGCCAAATTTAAAAACCGCTCTGCTGATTGGTCGCGACTAATCAGCGATTTTGGTGCCAAATTTAAACACGCTCTCCAGTTCTCACTAACACGGTTCGCTGATTGGTCGCGGCCGCCGCCCGTGACCAATCTCCGATATTGCCGCCAAATTTAAACACCGCTTTGCTAATTGCGCCCGGTCGGCCGCATACATATTCTAGAATACCCGATGCGTTAGAATCGGGCCACCATCTAGTCTATATATAGTTGACAATAACCAATAGGAAATGTAAGTGTTTTTAGAACTACTAAGAAGATAGCTTCTTACACTCACAAGCCCAAGTGAGTACACATATATAGTATATAATATTAAGCTCTATAAAGAATCTCCTATAAAATAATACATTCAAAATGGAGGAGCAGTAGTTACAAGGCAACTTAAATGTCCAAGTGAGTAAATGTGGGATGTGGTCCTATGTGCACCAATGTACCTTTCGTCCTTGCTTCATCAGGGGCCCCCAAAACATCCATTTTGGATGTTTTATTTTATAGGAGATTCCTTATAGAGCTTAATATTATATACTATATATGTGTACCCACTTGGGCTTGTGAGTCTATTGTGGTATAGCGACAAGCTCGGCTGTATGCGTAGGTAAAACACAAGATACTGTCTCTTTAAATTCTCATGTTAGTTTATTTAGCAGTCATAAACTACCCTTGAGTCCATAAATAAAAACACAGCCCATTCAGCTAAAGAGACAAAACAAAATGCAAAACTTTCAGAACTTTCAGCAGAGTCCTTATCTCGGCCAAGGTCTGGCCACTCACAATTAGCTACACACAGGTTGATCACAGCATGTGCTAGCTCCTTCCTAGAACAAAGTTTCCCCAGGTACTGAACACACCTGAGTGTCAGGGCTGACTATTTAAAGCCCAGACACTCCCCTGATTGGAAGGATGGTGGATAACGTTCCTCCCTACACTTTCATTATCCACTGAAAACATTCCCTTGTAAATGTGGTTCTATTAACTCTCTCTGCACCTACTTGTGCATGAGAACTTGCATGTTTTCACATCACTGAGTCTAAGAGTCTCAGCGACACATACCTCCCTTCTGACACACTACCAGTGACTTTGTCACACTATGAAGATATCCTTTTAGTAGTTCTACAGACGCTTACATTTCCCCTTAGTTAATGTCAATTATATAGATTAACATTCACATTGTGCTACGTATCTGTGCAATCATTAGGATTTTTTATTTTTGGCAACCATATTATAAATATATATATAATATATATATACAGTACAGACCAAAAGTTTGGACACACCTCATTTAAAGATTTTCTGTATTTTCATGACTATGAAAATTGTGCATTCACATTGCAGGCTTCAAAACTATGAATTAACACGTGTGGAATTATATACTTAACAAAAAAAAGTGTGAAACAACTGAAAATATGTCTTATATTCTAGGTTCTTCAAAGTAGCCACCTTTTGCTTTGATGACTGCTTTGCACACTCTTGGCATTCTCTTGATGAGCTTCAAGAGGTAGTCACCGGAAATGGTCTTCCAACAATCTTGAAGGAGTTCCCAGAGATGCTTAGCACTTGTTGGCCCTTTTGCCTTCACTCTGCGGTCCAGCTCACCCCAAACCATCTCGATTGGGTTCAGGTCTGGTGACTGTGGAGGCCAGGTCATCTGGCGTATCACCCCATCACTCTCCATCTTGGTCAAATAGCCCTTACACAGCCTGGAGGTGTGTTTGGGGTCATTGTCCTGTTGAAAAATAAATGATGGTCCAACTAAACGCAAACCAGATGGAATAGCATGCCGCTGCAAGATGCTGTGGTAGCCATGCTGGTTCATTATGCCTTCAATTTTGAATAAATCCCAAACAGTGTCACCAGCAAAGCACCCCCACATCATCACACCTCCTCCTCCATGCTTCACGGTGGGAACCAGGCATGTAGAGTCCATCCGTTCACCTTTTCTGTGTCTCACAAAGACACGGTGGTTGGAACCAAAGATCTCAAATTTGAACTCATCAGACCAAAGCACAGATTTCCACTGGTCTAATGTCCATTCTTTGTGTTCTTTAGCCCAAACAAGTCTCTTCTGCTTGTTGCCTGTCCTTAGCAGTGGTTTCCTAGCAGTTATTTTACCATGAAGGCCTGCTGCACAAAGTCTCCTCTTAACAGTTGTTGTAGAGATGTGTCTGCTGCTAGAACTCTGTGTGGCGTTGACCTGGTCTCTAATCTGAGCTGCTGTTACCTGCGATTTCTGAGGCTGGTGACTCGGATAAACTTATCCTCAGAAGCAGAGGTGACTCTTGGTCTTCCTTTCCTGGGGCGGTCCTCATGTGAGCCAGTTTCTTTGTAGCGCTTGATGGTTTTTGCAACTGCACTTGGGGACACATTCAAAGTTTGCCCAATTTTTCGGACTGACTGACCTTCATTTCTTAAAATAATGATGGCCACTCGTTTTTCTTTACTTAGCTACTTTTTTCTTGCCATAATACAAATTCTAACAGTCTATTCAGTAGGATTATCAGCTGTGTATCCACCAGACTTCTGCACAACACAACTGATGGTCCCAACCCCATTTATAAGGCAAGAAATCCCACTTATTAAACCTGACAGGGCACACCTGTGAAGTGAAAGACATTTCTGGTGACTACCTCTTGAAGCTCATCAAGAGAATGCCAAGAGTGTGCAAAGCAGTCATCAAAGCAAAAGGTGGCTACTTTGAAGAACCTAGAATATAAGACATATTTTCAGTTGTTTCACACTTTTTTGTTAAGTATATAATTCCACATGTGTTAATTCATAGTTTTGATGCCTTCAGTTTGAATGTACAATTTTCATAGTTATGAAAATACAGAACAATCTTTAAATGAGAAGGTGTGTCCAAACTTTTGGTCTGTACTGTATGTGCTCATTTCTACAGTGGGGAAAATAAGTATTTGATACTTTGCCGATTTTGCAAATTTTCCCACCTACAAAGAATGGAGAGGTCTGTAATTTTTATCGTAGTTCACTTCACTTGTGAGAGACAGAATCTAAAAGTAATCCAGAAAATTACTTTGTATGATTTTTACATAATTCATTTGTATATTATTGCATGAAATAAGTATTTTTATACAATAGAAAAACAGAACTTAATATTTGGTACAGAAACTTTTGTTTGCAATTACAGAGGTCAGACGATTCCTGTAGTTCTTGACCAGGTTTGCACGCACTGCAGCAGGGATTTTGGCCCTCTCCTTCATACAGATCTTCTCCAGATCTTTCAGGTTTCGGGGCTGTCACTGGGCAGCATTGAGTTACAGGTCCTTCCAAAGATTTTCTATTGGGTTCAGGTCTGGAGATTGGATAGGCCACTCCAGGACCTTGAAATGCTTCTTACGGAGCCACACCTTAGTTGCCTTGGCTGTATATTTCGGGTCATTGTCCTGCTGAAAGACCCATTCTTGACCTTTGACCTTTCTCAGAATTATCTCATGAGGCGAGATCTTGCATGGAGCCCCAGATTAAGGAAGATTGACAGTCAACAATCTATTTAGCTATAATATATGACGCGCTCCCTGGGCCGTGGGGTACTCGGTGCAGGGCCGGTCGGTGCAGGGGAGATATCACAGTGGCGGTGACCCGGTCCGTGACCCAGGTCGGTCAATAAAAGGAGATATTTACAGGGGATATATAGTTTTTATATACAGTTCGTGACGCCACCTGTGGTATGCGGCTATATGGAGCCGCCGCTGCGGAGCAGGTCCTCTGGAGCTGGTGTAAATGCAGCAGAGTTGGTTTACCCCTCCACAGGTAGAGCTTAGCTCCAGGGCTGTGCTGAGATGTTATGGATGTTGCTGTTGCAGTTGTAGTGCAGGGGGTGATGGCGCGGACAGAATAATTCACAGAGACAGTGTGGTGCAGTCTTCAGGGTTTACTCACAGTTGTTTAGTTCCTCAGGTTACACTTTCTGGACTACGACCTCCCACATCGCGCTGCTTTCACCAGGCAGGGGTGCAGCAAACTCCCAGGTGTTTCAAGAGTGCCTGACAGGACCCCGTTCTATATGACCTTCTCAGCCGTCTTTCTGCGCTGGCCCTCACCCTTCTTGCCCTGTGCCTCGCCAAACAATGTCCCTAGTCGGTATCCTCGGATCTTTCTGGGCAACCTGGAGTTCCCTGGATCCTATGTGGTTACCTTTTTGGCGACTTGAGTGCGGATGTGGCAACTGCACCCTGAAAGTACAGAAGCCTCCGGTTCCTAGTTGAACTTTGTAATTCTCACTAGTTAGGGGCCGGTCCCCTCTGCGGCTTGATCCCTCCACCGCCTGGCAGATTCGGGCATACAGGTGGCCTCCAGCACTGCCCGTACCCCTGGGATCCCTTCCATGCTCCTGGAGCCTTTCTCCTGCTCCTCTCTCTCTCTCTCTCTCTTCAGTCTTGGGCCTCTCTGGCTAGGCCCTCCTCCTGAGCAGAGCTCCTACAGAGCTCCTGCTCCCAACTCTTCCTCTCACTGAAGAACCCTTCTAGATTGTTCCAGCTTCTTTTTATAGCACTTCTTACTGAGCTCCCCTGATTTACTTCCTCCACCCACACCCACTACATGGTTCCCCCTATTTTGGTTCCCCCCACTCCAGCCAGGGACAGGGCTCAGAAGGGAAGCGACGCATCTTGCCCCTCCTGCTGGTCTGGAGTAGTGTAGTGTTGTATGCAGGTGTTAGGGTCCCGGGCAGCACTCTATCCTTACCTGAGAGTGAGATACCACACCTCTGGGTGAGATGCAGTACCTCTGTGGCGACTTAACCCACAGGGGCGCAACATATACACACATATATAATTCTAGACAATCGTGTTAAAAATTATGGTCGGCTTCCAGAAAAAAAGAGATCTCCCAGACAAGTAAGCAAATGTCCCGGGCACAGCCAAAGTCTACTGAAACCTCTTGAAAAGCTGCTTTTCTAATACTTCTTGTATGAGAACCTGAGATGCTACGTTAACCACTTCGCGCCAGAGCCTGTTTTTGCCTTCGTGACCGGGCCAATTTTTTCAATTCTGACCACTGTCACTTTATGAGGTAATTACTCTGGAACGCTTCAACGGATTCCCCTGATTCTGAGATTGTTTTTTCGTGACATATTGTACTTCATGATAGTGGTAAAATTTCTTCGACATCACTTGCGTTTATTTGTGAAAAAATCGGAAAATTTTGGAAATTTTGCAATTTTCAAACTTTGAATTTCCATGCCCTTAAATCAGAGAGATATGTCACACAAAATAGTTAATAAATAACATTTCCCACATGTCTACTTCACATCAGCACAATTTTGGAACCAAATTTTTTTTTTGTTAGGAAGCTATAAGGGTTAAAAGTTGACCAGCGATTTCTCATTTTTACAACAAACTTTACAAAAACATTTTTTTAGAGACCACATCTTATTTGAAGTCACTTTGAGGGGCCTTTATGACAGAAAATACCCAAAAGTGACACCATTCTAAAAACTGCACCCATCAAGGTGCTCAAAACCACATTCAAGAACTTTATTAACCCTTCAGGTGGTTCACGGGAATTTTTGGAATGTGGAAGAAAATAATGAACATTTAACTTTTTTTCACAAAAAATTACCTTAGAGCCAATATTTTTTAATTTTCGCAAGGGTAACAGGTAAAAATGGACTCCAAAATGTGTTGTGGAATTTCTCCTGAGCACGCTGATACCCCATATGTGGTGCAAAACCACTGTTTGGGCGCACGGCATGGCTCGGAAGGTAAGGAGCGCCATTTGACTTTTTGGATTGGAAATTTGGCTGGAATCGATAGCGGACGCCATGTTGCATTTGGAGAGCCCCTGAGGTGCCTAAACAGAGGAAACCCCCAACAAGTGACCGAATTTTACAATCTACTCCTCTGTATAAATTAATCTAGTGGTGGGAAAATAAGTAGATAGGTAAATGGTCACTAAACCCATAGATGAATTCCCAGAGAGGTGTCATTTCCAAAATGGGGTCACTTCATGGGGTATTCTGCTGTTCTGGCACTTTTCAGAGGCGCTAAGTACCATAACTAAAGAATCCCCCCTGAAGTGACCCCATTTTGGAAATGACACCCGTCTGGGAATTCATCTATGGGTTTAGTGACCATTTTAACTCAATGGATGATTTCCAGAAACAAGCACACAATGGAAGGTTTAGATTCTGGAGAACCCCCCCTGGAAATTAAGTGAGCTCTACTCGAATGTGTCATTCACTAAATGAACCAAATGTTTGAATGACAAAATGGGATACATTTTTACAGTTTAAAAACGTGGTTCTGTGTGGAAGATTTTAAAGCAGTCAGTGACGCATAAGGCTGGCAATGATGGGCATTGTGGGCAATAGTAGCGGGTATCACGCCTCATTCCTCTCTTAGTACATACACGACATCTTTTCTGGGGGTTCCTTCTCGTTTCCGTTGCTGGAATAAGTGCAATAAAATGTCGCTCAGTGAGTCTTTTCACATCCTCAGATTCTAATGGATGAGCGGGGCTAACACTTTCAAAAACAAGATTTTCAATTACCTTTTCTTGATAATCAAGAAAAGGATTGGAATTTCCTGCTTTTTTGTACAACACAAAAGAATTGTATGTGGCCACCTGAAACAAATAAATAACCAACTTTTTATACCAGGTATAGGACTTTCTTGATACCTGGTATGGCTGTAGAACCTGGTCTGCAAGGTCCACACCCCCCTTGTGTTTGTTGTAGTCAATGACTGACACAGGTTTTTGCTTCGGAGTGGTGGATCCTAGTTCTACAGTGGCCCTTGTGGCATCTGTGTGGATCGAGCTGAGGACAAAAATATCCCTCTTATCCCTATACTTCAGGGCAAGCAGCTCTCCGTTGCGTACAGCCCCTGACTGCCCCTTTTGGAACTTTTGGTTGACCAATGGTTGTGGAAACCCCTGACGGTTTTTACGAATGGTCCCACAAGCTCCGATGTTGTGTTCAACCAGACTTTTAAATAGGGGTATGCTGGTGTAATAATTGTCCACATATAGATTGTAGCCTTTTTGAAAAAATGGACTTATCAGCTCCCAAACAATTTTTCCAGATGTCCCCAGATAAGTAGGGCATCCTGGTGGGTTTAGTTGGCTATCTTTCCCCTCATATATGTGAAAAGCGGATGTGTATCCGGTTGAACTTTCGCACATTTTATAGAGCTTTATTCCAAACCTTGCCCTTTAAGATGTTATAAATTGCTTGAGGTGCAGTCTTCCTTTGAATTTTTACAAGGGACTCATCTATAGAAATATTTTGTGTTGGGGTGTAGAGCCTTCAGAATTTTTCTGACAAATTTTCAATGATGGGTCTAATTTTATATAGCCTGTCATGTTCTGGGGCATTTCTGGGCAGGCATTGACTATTGTCGTTAAAATGCCAAAACCGCATGAGCATTTCATAACGGGTCCTAGGAAGAACGACTGAAAACATAGGAGTGGCTTGAACAGGGTGGTTGGACCAGTAGGATCGAATGCTCGGTTTTTTAACAAGCCCCATGGCAAATGTAAGTCCTAAATTTTTTTTGATTTCCGGGACATTAGTTGGTGTCCATAAATTTGCCCTAGCATAGTAACATCGGGGATTCTGGCTTATGAATTGGGATGCATATAAATTTGTTTGCACGACAATATGCTCTAGCAAGCTGTCTGTAAAAAACAAATTAAAAAAATGAATTGGTCCAAAATCTTCCACCTCCACATTTATACCAGGAATGGCGTTGAAATCAGGGCTGAATGGAGCAGCCGAATCCGAAGCCTCCCATCTGGGAAATGCTATATCACGTGGCAAAGCCCCTTGTACACTGGCGTGCGCCAATTCACTAGTAGCAGGGACAGCGCTTGTACTGGGCAGTGTTCCCTGATTTGGAGACGTTTCTCCAGTAGCGCTATTTGCCCCTATTGCTGTACTGGTCCTTGGGCTTGAGGATGGAACAGAATCACTGCTCATTTCTGAGCTCTCAGTGTCGCCGCTACTAAAGCCCTCAAAATCCACATCTCCATCTGAGATTGCACTGTCATCAGTGTCAGAACATAGCAGGGCATACACCTCCTCTGCGGTATAAGTCTGACGGGCCATTTTATTTGTTTTTATATTTTTTGACTGGACTGGACTGACGGGACTGGACTGACTGGACTGGACTGACCGGACTGGACTGACCGAACTGGACTGGACTGACCGGACTGACTGGACTGGACTGACCGGACTGACTGGACTGGACTGACCGGACTGGACTGACTGGACTGGACTGGACTGACCGGACGGAACTGGACTGGACTCACTGGACTGGACTGACTGGACTGGACTGACCGGACCGGACGGGACTGGACTGACCGGACCGGACTGACTGGACTGGACTGACCTGACAGGACTGACTGACCTGACCTGAGAGGACGGACTGACTGACTGACAGGACTGACTAACCCTAACCTAACTCTTACTTTCTTTTTTTCTACTTTCACAGTGGCAAGGCTGACACAGCTCTTGTCACACTGTTTCTCCTCTGCTCTCTCACTGAGATCGGAGGGGAAACAGTGTATTTATCAGGCAGATCGCCCTCTCTGATTGGCTGGTGTGATGCTGACATCATCGAGACCTGAGCCAATCAGGTCACAATGAGGTCAGAGGTCACAGCATCAGGATCCCCTCGCTGCTAAGGTATGTCGGGGTCTGGATCACCGACCACCGGTGTCACTATCTTTTAAATGCCGCGATCGCTATGGATCGCTTCATCTAGAAGATAGGAACAGGTTAACATCATGGGGACCTGATCCAATCAGGTCCCCATGATCTCACATGTCAGAGCTATCGCTCTGCACCGGAACCGCAGCGCTTGCAGGACCCTGGGTACAGTGGGCGTTCCTGAACCGGTTAACAGATGGAGCATCATGTCCTTCAGACCACCACTTTTATGGCCTGGTATTATTGTAGCTTGGATTAGGGTATACAACAGCCATGCTTTGTGCACTGCAGTCTACACTCGTCCAGTCCAGTCGGGCCTCCCTGACTGTTGGTCAGTAAGATATGTGTAAGTATTTTCTGTATGATATATTATTCTGCTGATACAACTAGTGAGGCCTCCGGGCACAAAGATTTCATTCTTTTGTCTGAGTTAAATGCTTTGAAAAACATGATTCAATCCGAGCACCATATCTAAGGAGTCTTGCCACGTGAAGCTAGTTTCATGAAAACATGCCTCCATTTTTTACTTATTAAAGTGTTGTACAAGGTCTGACCTCGTGTTTTTACCATAAACCAGAATCATTTTATAATAAATCTGCCAGATGCTGCGGGGGAAGAGATACTGGCACCATGCCTGCCCTGTGCATCAGTAATCACAGGACACCCCTATAAATATCTGACATAAAAGGACATTGAACATTAACTGAAGAAAATGTACAGCAATTCTTTCTATCTCTGTATGCCCCTGAAGAAAATCATTCTACATATCCGCATATTTAAGTGACCCTCCACAGGAGCATCATTATGAACCCTAAGGTGTCATTACAGGGGTCTCATGGTCATCAGCTAGAACATTGAAACAAATGATGGGACATGTGAAATGTAATCCTTCTTACATGGGACATGTAGACCACCTTCCATTTATCCTGTGGCCTATAGTTATACGGAGCTATTCTGTAGTAGGTGTGTAGATATTGTGATCTTTTGGCCACTTTACCTGCATACAGATCTACTTCTGTATTTCTGTGCTCCAGCTCTGTGTGCTGCTTGGTCTGGAATACGTGAGCTGCGGGGACTTTAACACCTTCCTTCTGGAGAAGGGGCGGCTTGACATCCCCAGCGCAAGGTACATTTTATGTTACCTACAAACCTGATCATAACTGTATAGAAATGTCTAGCATTGATCCGTTCACTTCCCTGCTGTATTATCTGCCTTTGGGTTCTGGTGTTTTTAATATAAAAAATATTGTAGGTTGCAGTGAAATTAACCAGAACATTGACAGAAATCTGAGTGGCCTCATTATTCTTCAGTGGGATCTGGCAGGATTTGTTGTATGTTCTGCATATGGTCATCTTGTTCTAATCGTCTAGTCAATGTAGATAATATTGGCTGGAAGCAATATCTTTGTGTTTCTTGTCTTCTCCTCGGAAAGTTACACTCATTCATGTCTTTCTGTCAGATTCTATGCCGCTGAACTGGTCTGTGGAATCCAGTACCTCCACTCCAAGGGCGTCATCCACAGAGACCTCAAGCCCGAGAACATCTTGGTGGCTGAAACGGGCCATATTAAGATCACAGATTTCGGTCTCGCAATTGACAACATGCATGGAGACCGAACAGCCACCGAATACGCTGGGACTGCAGGTTACATGGCTCCTGAGGTGGGATAATAGTGCTTTCCTATTTAGTTTTCGCTAAAATTACAGTCCATGGGAATGTTAACATTTTGACCTTTTTGTTCTTACTTCCATGATAGATTTTTGCTGGCGAGGAGTATAACGCCGGAGTAGACTGGTATTCTCTTGGTGTCATCTTAAAAGATATGGTTACCAGTGAGTGTACGTTCCATCTGACACTCGATGAGGCATCCTCCGGCATTGATGACATCATTAAACAGGTCAGTATAGTTCCAGGTTATTAGTACTAGGGGTTGTACAATATTCATTTAAATGGTGAAGTTGTGAGAATGTTTTATTGCCTCTACCGCTTACCTTCATGGGTTTTACTTTATTGTTTTTAGCTCCTACAGAAAGATCCAGCCAGACGCTTAGGAGTCCATGGTAACATCCGAGAGCACGTGTTTTTCCAGTGTATTGATTGGGTCTCTGTGGAAGCCCTGAAAGTGCCTCCACCACACATCCCTGTAGTAAGTATCTGACCAGATCACATTGCACCTCTGTTAAGTATTAGTTAGCGCTGACACTTAGGCTATGTGCCCACGATGCAGAAATGCCCAGGATTTTTTCCTGAGCGTTTCTGCATCTCCCTGGCAGAAAAAAACACATGCGGATTGTACATGCGGATTGTACATGCGGATCGTACATGCGGATCGTACTTGCGGATCGTACATGCGGATCGTACATGCGGATCGTACATGCGGATCGTACATGCGGATCGTACATGCGGATCGTACTTGCGGATCGTACATGCGGATCGTACATGCGGATCGTACATGCGGATCGTACATGCGGATCGTACATGCGGATCGTACATGCGGATCGTACATGCGTTTTTCCTGCCGGGGACATGCGGAAATGGAGCGTTATTCACTGACATTTCCGCATGCGGATTGTACATGTGGATTGTACATGCGGATCGTACATACGGATTGTACATGCGGATTGTACGTGCGGATCATACATGCGGATTGTACATGCGCATTGTACATGCGTTTTTCCTGCCAGGGACATGCGGATGTGAAGCGTTCTTCACATGCATTTCCGCCTGCGGATTGACAAGCGCTTTCCAAGCGATTTTAGCATCACTTGGAAAGTGCTTGTGACAACTAGGTCACACTATATAAATCCATGCAAACTGCATGGATTTATATAGTGTGACCCGAGAGAGTGGTTAAAAATAAAAAAAACAAACGTATACTTACCCTCCGATGGCCCGCGCTGGCTTGCTTCGCTCGGTGCCGGCACTTTGCAGTGGATTAAAAGACCTGCCGATGTCAGCGTCGCATGACCCGTCACATGACTCTGACGTCAGCGCAGGTCCTTCAATCCACTGCAAAGTGCCGGGAAGCAAGTAGGAGCGCAGCGCGGGCCGCCGGAAGGTAAATATACATTTATTTTTTATTTTATTCTTTTTTTACAGATTTTTTAATGGTGCCTGGGTCCGGAGGAGAGTCTCCTCTCCTCTAGTCCTGGGTACCATCCACACATTAGAACGCACCAATTACGCAAGTACAGATGCAGTCTTGCGGAATTGGCGCGTTCTAATGCAAGTCAATGGCGGCGATAAATGCAGCATTTCCGCAAAATAATTGGTAGTGCTGCGTTTTTTTCCGTAATGATAATCCACAGCGGATTTTTCCGCAGCATGTGCACAGCACATGCGGATTATCATTGCTGCCCTTCTACCATGCGTTTTTAATGCGTTTCCGCAGCTGCAAAAACGCTGCAGAAACGCATTAAAAACGCATCGTGGGCACACAGCCTAACATTGGAAAATCAACATCATCCAGAGCTGCTGGTCCTGGTCTGATGGTCCAGATCATTTCATATCATCCTTCTCCAGAACGTTTGAGATTTTGGTAATAATTATTTTTTTGTTTGTTTTATAGCCATCTAAAGCTCATCACAGTTCTCGACCACACCATCTGGAGAAATTAGAAGCAGCAGAGGCCAAAAAGTCACCTCTATCAGCAAAGGACCAGGCCATGTTCAAGGGATTTTCTTTTGTCAACTTGGAAACCCTTGACAAGACACCAGCTCCATAGTCATCAGAGCCAGCTGTCTTCCTCAGCCTCCAGTAGACCTTGAAGAACTGAAGATTGGACATCACTTTGATGATCATCTGAAAGCACTGCTGGAATGAAGATGACCATGGATACGACACTGAGGGACCCAAAACACAGACCCCAAAGATGAAGAAGCCAGACAATGTAATCATGCGCTGGCAGTAAGTATAAGCGCCACAACATCTGCGCTTCACTATACTCATAGGCATGTGCAGAACATTTTACACTAACCGGTAATTGGATTTCCTCTTGCTCATGACAGCTCCATCTTTCGGTGCTGTCTTAGGCTAAGAAGAAATAACATGGTGTGCGATGGCCGGCTATTAAGGGGAGGAAGGAGGCCGGATTTTTTTTTTTTTAAAACAAACATCATTGCACATGTCTATGATCATTTTTATCATTACCGGTAGTAAGATTTCCTCACACTCATGAAAGTGCTGTCATGGGTGTCGGGAAGAGGTGTGTGATGGCCGGCTATTAAGGGGAGGAAGGAGGCCGGATTTTTTTTTTTTTTTTTAATTACAGGTGAGCATAAAGATGACAGCAGATCCCAGTGGAGACATAGAAGATAGAGATGCCAGCAGATCTACTCCTATTCTGGCAGTAAGTATAAGCGCCACAACATCTGCGCTTCACTATACTCATAGGCATGTGCAGAACTTTTTACACTAACCGGTAATTGGATTTCCTCTTGCTCATGACAGCTCCATCTTTCGGTGCTGTCTTGGGCTAAGAAGAAATAACATGGTGTGCGATGGCCGGCTATTAAGGGGAGGAAGGAGGCCGGATTTTTTTTTTTTTAAAACAAACATCATTGCCCATGTCTATGATCATTTTTATCATTACCGGTAGTAAGATTTCCTCACACTCATGAAAGTGCTGTCATGGGTGTTGGGAAGAGGTGTGTGATGGCCGGCTATTAAGGGAAGGAAGGAGGCCAGATTTTTTTTTTTTTTTTTAAATGATCAGTTAATAATGAAGATAAGCATAGCAATGACAGAGGATCCCAATATATGACACCAAATACAGAGATGCCAGCAGATCTACTCCTATTCTGGCAGTAAGTATAAGCGCCACAACATCTGCGCTTCATGATACTCATAGGCATGTGCAGAACATTTTACCTTAACTGGTAATTGGATTTCCTCTTGCTCATAACAGCTCCAGTCTTTGGTGCTGTCTTGGGCTAAGAAGAAATAACATGGTGTGCGATGGCCGGCTATTAAGGGGAGGAGGAGGCCAGATTTTTTTTTAACCAACATTGCACATGTCTATGATCATTTTTACCATTAACAGTAGTAAGATGACTTCTGAGACCCAACAACAAAATTTCCCCAAAAAGTCCCATGTAATAACGACAACATACAGAATTTAACCAAAACTCCTTTTAATGGTTAGAGGTCGGTCACAGCCAAAAAGGATGTGCTCAGCGCGTAACTGGTATAAAACCCGGTTAAGGCACTGTTGGCCAGCTGAAACGGGTATCCATATTCCACTGCCGGACTCCCGGCGCATATCATACTTCGTACTGGAGAAAAACATCAAGATAGAGCAAATGACTGCTGCTGTGACTTAAATACAGAACAACCAAATAATACCAACAAAGCACACTGTACATGGGAAAAAAGGGGAGGGGTGGTGGGAAACGCAGACTGCGGGTCCCATGCTTGTGTGGAGAGAGGCAGGAAGAGGCAGGTGACTAGCCCAGGGGATGGGGGAAGACTCGGTTACCCGGGCCTTTAGCCTTAAGGAGGTCGCGGTGGTCGGCTCCCGGGCCCGTACTCTGGGGTCTCTCTTTAAAAAGGCGTTGATAGATGTTAAGTTTATAAAAGTTCGTGACGCAACCTGTGGCTTCTGGTGAGGATCACCAGCGCTGCGCAGTCCACTGAGGCCGATGATAAGGCAGCTGGATGGTATAGCTCCCCACAGGTGGAGCTAGGCCTCAGGGCAGTGTATGACGGGGTATGCAGGACAAGGAGACTCAGCCGCGTCAGAGCAAGAACAGGGACAGACACGATAGTCACTTCAGTACCTTTTACTGATGGAAATTCAGGCACGTCCCGGAGCACTGTAGGGTGAAGAGTGTATGTCCGGATCCTCCCCAATGAGCGGGTTTTGGGCCTCCTGTTCCTTGCCTCTGCGTAGTAAGTTTCTGACCTGCCTGGAGCTAGGCCTAACTTTGTCTCTGTCCTGCGCTGGCTGACCTTGTGGTAGGGCCTTCTCTTGGAGTGCACGCTCCCGACCTACGGGGCCTATGTGTCTCCTGGCTCTGGTACGTATCAGCACTTTAGCGATCCTGGGACTTGTAGTTCTCCAGGGATTCCGGTTATATCTTACTGGGTCGGGGATATCCCGGTAAGCTTCGGACCCGGTGTCCGGTAATTTCTTCTTCGGGGTGAGCTAGTTAAGCTCCTCTGCCCCCTATGTACTAACTCTCTCCTCTCGCCTTCGGCCTACTCGGGCCCTCAATAGGCTACTCACACTAACGGCAGCTTGCCGCGCTTCACCGATCTTATGGCGCCAGCACACCTAAGCTCACTATTCTGAGCTACGACTCAACCGGGCTCAACTCTGTATTCAGGCTTGCACTAACTGAACTCTCCAGAGGAATTGCTGAGTCACTGAGCTCCACTGCAGACTGACCTGTTTCTGTGTCTCACTCTGCAGGAACTGACTGCCTGGCTCCACCTTCCCTTCTTTATATATCCCTAACGGGCTCCCTCTGGTGGTCTGAGATGGAAGGTGGAGATGTGTGAATGGTTATGGGGGCCTCTTGTGGAGGAATCCGTCAATACACCCTTCTAGGATCTGTCATACCAAGCACAGCTGGGCTTCACATTCCCCCCTAGTTAATCTCAGCACTCCCGAGCTGAAGTACATTTTATAAAACAATAACAATAGTAAACTTAAGCAATACATGAACAATATTCCCTTTATGGGAGGCACGAATCTTAAACGTTGCATAACAAAACAATTACAGAGTGTCCTCAGAATCCAAGTCTCCTCTGGTGAGGTTCCCAGCAAGGATGTCCATCTCACAAGGTAGAGTACTTTGGTAGTTTTGAGGGACCTGTCCTAAACCTTCTACGTTGGCCCTGGGGTAGCTGCAGGGCATGAAGATCCCGAGTTGGACCTCCAAAAGAGCCACTCCATACAGGTTTTCCTTCTGAGGTCACCTAAAGGGCACTCCAGGGAGCGCTATTATATATAGTAAGAGTTTTTGGGCTGCACACAGTCCTCAGCCACGAAGTTCTTAGGCAAATAAAGAATTAATGAGAAAAAAGCACAAATGGATAAGCATGCATAAAAATAAACAGTCATGCAGTACATTACAATTTAATATACAATACCCCAGGGGTAACTATATATATTTTCAGAGATTTTTAACTATCTACTGAGTGTACCTAACAGGAGGTTTACCTCTTGTACTACATATTGACCTGCGTAGTGCTGTGGTTGGTGGAGTGTCAGTGTCTGTATCCTCAGTTACTCTACCAGTTCTACATGTAACCATGTTGTAAAACTGCCTTAACCTCTCTCTTGGACTGGCAAGTCTACCATTGGCTGGGCCCTGTTGCTCTGCTCCTGCCGGGGATCCTTCATCCGGGGATACTTCTTGAGCTGGCTCTTCTACAGCACTTACAGGTTTAACTTGCTGTGGAGGGTTTGCTGGCTGTTCATAGAATTGGAGTACTGGAATAATTACTGCACCTCCTATTTGAGGCCAATCCGCTGGGAAGTCTCCTAGGTCAGTGTGTATCACTGCTTCTTTAGGTTCTTCCTGGGTTGTGAGAGGCACTTTTTCTTGGTGTTTCTGTATTTCTGGACACAACTTTAGGTGGTCCCTGGACACTGTAGCAGATGTTCTTCCTCCATCACGACTAATTATGCATGTCTTTTTGTTGTTAAACCGTGACGGTAACACAGTGTAGGGGTCTTTTTCCCACTGGTCATCTAGTTTGTGGTTACTTCTTTTTCTTTTTAACACTGTTTCACCTGGTGTGAAAGGTTCTGCGGGTGCGTTTTTGTTGTATTAAACTTCCTGCTTTTCTCTCACCCGAGTAAGACTGTCCTTGACACAAGCTTGTACCCTTCTGTACTGCTCTTGTCTGGTTTTGTCCCAGTCCTCAGTGGTCATATCAGCTTCAGGTTCAACAACACCAAGCTCCAGATCCATGGGCTGCTTTCCTGGCCTTGCCCGCATGAGATATGCCGGAGTGCAGTTGGTGGAACTCACTGGTATATGATTCTACAGATCCACTAGGTCAGGTAGTAGGTCTGGCCACTGGTTTCTCTCCTCAAGTGGTATGGTCTTTAGCAGGTCGATGATAATGTTATTCATCTTTTCGCAGAGACCGTTTGTTTGCGGGTGATACGGTGTAGTTCTTATCTTTTTACACCCGTAGAGATGGCAGAACTCCTTAAACAGCTCAGCCTCAAAGGCCGGGCCCTGGTCCGTCAGCACCTGCTCAGGGTAACCATGGGGTCTGCAGAAATACGCTTGGAACGTCTTTGCTGCTGTCTCTGCCGTCAGGTCTTTGACGGGGGCGACCACCAAGAAACGTGAGTAGTGATCCACCATAGTCAGAGCATAGGAGTACCCTGACCTGCTGGGGGAGAGCTCAACATGGTCCAGGGCCACGATCTCCAGGGGTCGAGTCGTCTTGATGGGTTGCAGGGGTGCCTTCTGGCTGCTGAAGTCTTTCCTTCTTAGGCCGCAGGGTCCACAGTCCCAGCACCACCTCTCAATGGAGCTGCGCATTTCTACCCAGTAGAATCGACATTTCAGCAGGGTCTCTAGCTTTTTCCAACCAAAGTGCCCCGCCTGATCGTGGTAAGCCTCTAATACCATCTGGATGTCTGTCTTAGGGACTACTATCTGCCATACCATCTCATGAGTCTTTGGATTGACGCACCTCCGGCACAGCTTCTCACGGTAGATAAACAGCCGACTTCGCTCATTCCACAGCTGCTTTGCTTGCAGAGACGCATCTTTCTCCAGGGAGGCACCTTCTTGAGTTATCAGCTGTTTGATGCGGCTGACAACCGGGTCGCTATCCTGGGTCTCTTTCCAGCTGTGCTGAGGCAGGGGGTTTAACGTTTTTCCACGCTGATTCCTGGAGGCTCGTTGCTCATGGATCATCCCACTTCGATGAAGGGCAGGTAGCTCAATCTCTTCCAGGTCATCCACTTCTTCTTCTGTGTCTGACTGGTGAGGCATCCTAGACAGGGCATCGGCTTTGGCGTTCTTGCGGCCCGCCCGGTATTTGATTGTAAATTGGTAGTTTGACAGCCGAGCCATCCATCGTTGTTCCGGAGCTCTCAACTTAGCTGTTTCAAGATGGGTCAAGGGGTTGTTATCAGTAAAGGCAGTGAACTTGCTGGAAGCCAGATAGTGCTTGAATCTTTCAGTGATGGCCCAGACCAAGGCCAGGAACTCCAACTTGAAGCTGCTATAGTTCTCTGGGTTCCTCTCAGTCGGGTGGAGCTTCCTACTTGCGTATGCGATCACCTTCTCCTGCCCATTCTGCTTCTGACTTAGAACAGCACCCAGGCCTTCGTTGCTGGCATCTGTATACAGCAGGAACGGTTGGCTGTAGTCAGGGTAGACTAGGATCTCATCACCTGTCAGGATCTCCTTCATCTCCTGAAACGACTCGGCTTGCTCCTTACCCCAGTGGAATGGGGGTTTTTTGCCTTTGGGGGACTGTCCTACCAGGAGGTCTTGCAGAGGAGCTGCTCTCTTAGTGTAGTCCTTTACGAACCTCCGGTAGTATCCTACTAGTCCCAAGAACTGACGCACCTCCTTGAGGTTCTTCGGCTCTGGCCACTTCTGGATGGCTGTGACTTTCTCCGGGTCTGGTGCTTCCCCTTCCGGACTGACAATGTGCCCCAAGTACTGTACCTTTCTCTAGAGCAGGTGGCACTTTGAGGGCTTCAACTTCATCCCATACCGGGACAGTGACTCAAATACCTCTGCCAGGTGTTTCAAGTGGTCCTCGTACGTTCTGGAGTACACAATTACATCGTCCAGGTAAAGTAACACAGTCTCGAAGTTGCGGTGTCCCAGGCAGCACTCCATCAATCTCTGGAACGTTCCGGGGGCATTGCAGAGTCCAAACGGCATACTGTTGAACTCGCAGAGTCCCATCGGGGTGGTGAAGGCCGTCTTCTCCCGATCCTCCTCAGCCACAGCTACTTGCCAGTACCCACTAGTGAAGTCAAGGGTGGAAAAGTAATTTGCAGACTTTAAGGCAGCTAGGGACTCCTCTATGCGTGGTAAAGGGTATGCATCTTTATGTGTAATGCGATTTACTTGACGGTAATCTACACACATTCTCATGCTCCCGTCCTTGTGTCTAACCAGCACTAGGGGAGCTGCCCAGGGACTACAACTATCCCTTATCACTCCCGCCTTCCTCATGTCATGCAGCATTTCTTTTGCCTTCTGGTAGTGAGCTGGGGGTATAGGCCTATAACGTTCTTTGATTGGGGAATGGTTGCCTGTGGGGGTATGATGTTGAACCCCCTTAACCCTTCCGAAGTCTAGTGGATGTTTACTGAACACCTGCGAGTACTCTTGAACCACCCAGTGTACACCCTGTTTTTGGTGGGTAGGAGTGGTGTCCGATCCAACAGGGAGCGGTTGACACCAATCCTCCACCTGGGTTGCAGGGTCATTATCCTCCACTTCTTCTGGTGAAGTTAAGGACTCCACCTCATGGATGCAGTTGTTGTTGACAGCATGTAATTTGGCAACAGTGGCATAACGTGGCAGTTTGACCTCATCTTCCCCTAAGTTGAGAAGATGGACGGGCACCCTCCCATTAAGTACATCTACCACTCCCCTAGCAGTTAAGAGCGTGGGTCTGTGCTCAGAGCATAGGGGTTCTACTACCGCCTGGTAGCTCTGTCCTCTAAGACCTATGGCAGCTCTTCATCAGATGAGCATTTCACTCATTGGGGAAACGACAATGGGTATGGGGTCTGTTACCCGCACGTTACTGATTTCACCATCTGTTAACTTTACTTGCTGTTGATACATCAGGACGCGGATCTCCCTCTGCAGTGCCCTCCTCTCTCTCGGTCTGGCAGTGTCGGCGATCTGTTGGAGCAAGAACACAACTTCTCCTAAACAGTTACCAACAACGTTAGTGCCCAATACCATATACGGGTTGCTGTCATCAGGGTTATTCTCCACTACAATTAGTCCCTGGTCCTTCAGCTCCACTCTCCCCACCTTTACAGTCACATTCTTAACCCCGAGTAGGTTAAGGAGGAGTCCATTTGAGGCATACACAGACAGATTTGGAGCTGGCGGACGTAGGTCGTCCATGGACCAGAACCTCTTGTAGAGGACTTCAGGCATGATGGTTACCTGAGATCCTGTGTCCAGCAGGGCATGCGTCGGGATCCCGTCCAGTACAATGGACAGGAAAGGTCTTCCTCCGACGAACCTGTTGTACCAGTCTGATGGGCCTGGTGAGTCTACTCCTGGGTGTCGGCCCTCGGACCCAGGGTTTTCTCGTTTAAAGGACAATTCTGGGCGATGTGTCCGGTCTTGCGGCAGCGGTAGCAGGCTGGGTCCTTTGGTGGACGGCGCTAGTCACTGATCCTCGGCGAGGGTGGTGTTGGTCTCCTCCTCCTTCGCATCCAGGGGACATTCTCAGGGCTATCGGCTAACAGGATCTTCCCTCCTTCCTCAGGCTCCGTCCGCAACTGCAGAGCACTCAGCACAGTGGTCAGGGTTTTACTCAACTGACGCACCTCAGAGCGCAGACTGTCCAGTTCTTTAGGGGACGTTGCTGGAACTTTAGCTTCAGCAGCCATCGGGGAAAAGGTGGGTGTTGCAGGTACTGGGGTCGCCCCACCCTGGTAACGTTGGATGGCATTTGTTTCCAGGGGCTGCAGTCCTTTTATAGCCATGTCCTTAAGATTGTCAAAGGTAGCTTCTGGATGATCCAGGGACCACCAACGCACAGTCCTGCTCTCCTCTGGAGACCTCAGTCCCCGGACAAACTGTTCCTTCAGCATTTTGTTCTCATTTTCAACGCTGGTTGGACTAACCTGGTTTAGAGCCCGCAGGGCCCCCTGTAGACGCCAGGCGTAGTCCCGAACATTGTCCTCTGGTTGTTGGGAACAGCTGTAAAACCTCATCTGGAGGTCCGCCTCAGTAAGGTCCTCAAAGACAGTCTGTAGTTTTTGAAATATTGCGGACACTGACTCCTGGTCTGCGGCCGACCATGTTTCCACTTCCCGCTCCGCAGCATCGGTCAGCTGTCCTAATACAACGGCGGCTCTTTGTTTGCCGGTCATGGAGTACATGTCCAAGATACCACATATCTTCCGTTTGAATCCAGACAGGGTATTTGGTTTGCCGTTGTACTGGGGGAGCCACTTTGCTCCAGGAATGTACGGTAAAGTCATAGGAATTACGGGTGTTACAGGCGCTGCTGGTGGAGCGGCGGCTTCGGCCTGCTCATCATCGGGCTGAACTTCAGGGACGTTGACCGGTAGGTCGGCGTTCTGCTGCTTGTCGGACATCTTGGCACCCCCCTAGTTAACCGTGGCCTACCTTCTGTTTTTTTTCTTCCGGTAGGCCGCAGCTCCGCAGGTGACGGTTGTCTTCAGGACCTTGCGTCCTACGTCAGAGCGTTCAGCGATGCTCCTTACAGGAACTGGCGCTTCTAGCTTTGACGTCAAGGCGTGGGGCGTGTCCGGGGCTTAGCGCTCTTTTGAAGGTACGCCCCTTATTTTCCCGCGGTTACGCCCTTCTTCTTGCTCAACGGCCCAACAATGGCGGCAACCTTCACCACAACTTTACGTACACAGTTCAGAATAAAGGCGCACAGTACCCGGTGGCAACGGGCACAACACTCTGTCGTTGCAGCGGGCACGTAATCCTGTTCGTGACGCCAGTTGGAGATGACTAGCCCAGGGGATGGGGGAAGACTCGGTTACCCGGGCCTTTAGCCTTAAGGAGGTCGCGGTGGTCGGCTCCCGAGCCCGTACTCTGGGGTCTCTCTTTAAAAAGGCGTTGATAGATGTTAAGTTTATAAAAGTTCGTGACGCCACCTGTGGCTTCTGGTGAGGATCACCAGCGCTGCGCAGTCCACTGAGGCCAATGATAAGGCAGCTGGATGGTATAGCTCCCACAGGTGGAGCTAGGCCTCAGGGCAGTGTATGACGGGGTATGCAGGACAGAGAGACTCAGCCGCGTCAGAGCAAGAACAAGGACAGACACAATAGTCACTTCAGTACCTTTTACTGATGGAAATTCAGGCACTCCCCGGAGCACTGTAGGGTGAAGGGTGTATGTCCGGATCCTCCCCAATGAGCGGGTTTTGGGCCTCCTGTTCCTTGCCTCTGCTTAGTAAGTTTCTGACCTGCCTGGAGCTAGGCCTAACTTTGTCTCTGTCCTGCGCTGGCTGTCCTTGTGGTAGGGCCTTCTCTTGGAGTGCACTCTCCCGACCTACGGGGCCTATGTGTCTCCTGGCTCTGGTACGTATCAGCCCTTTAGCGATCCTGGGACTTGTAGTTCTCCAGGGATTCCGGTTATATCTTACTGGGTCGTGGATATCCCGGTAAGCTTCGGACCCGGTGTCCGGTAAATTCTTCTTCGGGGTGAGCTAGTTAAGCTCCTCTGCCCCCTATGTACTAACTCTCTCTACTCGCCTTCGGCCTACTCGGGCCCTCAATAGGCTACTCGCACTAACGGCAGCTTGCCGCGCTTCACCGATCTTATGGCGCCGGCACACCTAAGCTCACTATTCTGAGCTACGACTCAACCGGGCTCAACTCTGTATTCAGGCTTGCACTAACTGAACTCTGCAGAGGAATTGCGGAGTCACTGAGCTCCACTGCAGACTGACCTGTTTCTGTGTCTCACTCTGCAGGAACTGACTGCCTGGCTCCACCTTCCCTTCTTTATATATCCCTAACAGCTCCCTCTGGTGGTCTGAGGTGGAAGGTGGAGATGTGTGAATGGTTATGGGGGCCTCTTGTGGAGGAATCCGTCAATACACCCTTCTAGGATCTGTGATACCAAGCACAGCTGGACTTCACACAGGGTCTGGACTTATAAAGAGGGGAAGAGGGAGGAAGAAGAGGATTATTGGGTGAAAGCCAGGAGGAGAGGAGAAAAAGAACATGGGCCACACAATTTAACCCCTTCAGCAGGGCACAGCAGTCAAGGGGCATTCAATTAAAGATTGACGTGCCCTGCAGACTGCTGAGACCCAACAACAATATTTCCTCAAAAAGTCCCATGGAATAACGACAACACACAGATCTTAACCAAAACTCCTTTTAATGGGTAGAAGTCGGTCACAGCCAAAAAGGACATGCTCAGTATTTAACCGGTATAAAACTCGGTTAAGGCACTATCGGCCAGCTGAAACGGGTGCAAATCCATATGCCACAGCTGGACTCCCAGCGCAAGTCAGACTTCGTCCCGGAAAAAAACATCAAGATGGAGCAAATGACCGCTAAGGAGGAGCGGAGTATTTATACTGCGCTCCGCCCCCCACCCATTTGGTAAAAAGCTTGTTCTATGCTATCCTGGAGACCGGAGAGAAAAATATCCAGCCCTATTTCCGTCAGATGGACTCCATCGGGTAGCATAAGACTGGAATTGTCTCCCTCAAGTTGGTGATGCCTCATGACCACTCCGGCCTTAAAACGGATAAAGCGGGACAAGCGGGCATTAAGCGTGCGCACAGAACGTTCAACTGCCGCCGCATCTCTCGCGCCCTGCCATGCAACACGTGACATGACCTCTGACCAAATCAGAATAAGCTCTGGAAAAAGTCTGTGGAATTTATCCACGTCGGAGCGCATGATTGTGAGGAGTTCCGCTAGGTGAAAGGAGCAGAGATCATTCCCGCCCGCATGCAGGACTAGAATTAAGGGAGAGGAAGCAGTCTGAGCTATCCGCACCACCTCGGGAAGAACCTGAGGCCAGGTCAAGCCTCTTATTCCTCTCAAAAAAACGTTGATGCCGTGGAACCCAAGACCTCTGCCACCTGGTCGACGTTCTGCTCTTTGGGATGCCCAGAAGATGTAAGAGTGGCCCAGTATCCTCACTGTGTGTTTTACACCATCTATGAAGAGATAATAAAGTTAGTGAAGCAATAAATTCGGTCTGATGTATCTTGCAAAACAGGAGGAACGCCATCTACCAATGTGCTGGATCTCGGAGTTAGGCAAACCAGAACGGGCTGCTTCAGTAGCAGCTGCTATCCTAAAGGAGTACGTACCAAATACCTTGAGAGGAAGGCCTACGAAAGCTAAACATTTCCAAAAAAACTAGATTGAAATTGAAAAACCGTAAGAGAAGAACCATCCTCATGTGAGAAAAAGGAGTCACCAGATCGCCAGAACGATAAGTAATTATTAACAAGGGTTAAAGGACAAATAGGACCGGGGATGGTAAGAAGGGGAACCCATGAACAAATACCGGACGGGTCAATTTTCGATTTCCGAAAGTGGATACGGAGACCTCGGTCACAGGGAGTGATACCATCATACTGGAGTCCTCCTGAAGTGCGCTTGGATGGGGACACCAATTCACTAATGCGCAAAGCACCAAACCAAAAAACGCGAGTCAAAAAGCGGCAGAGAGTAGAGCAGACTTGAAAGGAGAAGAGCGGACAGCGGGAGTGGGTTGATTAGGCGGGTAAGTAAACTGAAAGAAATGGGCCGTCTGTTCTCCTGACGAGTGTGCTCCCTCCTCCAACCCATAATAGCCTGCCGAATGATGAAAACCTTAGTAACATCGTTCCAACCTAAGAGGCGAAAATAAACACCGAGATCAGATAGGCGGTTCTGTGCAACGGCTCCTGAAACACCCATGCTGCGCAAGTAAAGTAAATATTCGATTGTGACCTCCAGACGGGCAGCGTCGGATGCTGCTGCTGATCTATCCCCAAATAAGTTATGCCACTCATTCCATGCCTTACCGTAAGAACGCCATGTAGACAAGGCCACTGAAGATCTCACCAACTCCATCAATCTTTCTCTACCACCTCCCACATGAGGGATGGGCATGGATGCCCCTCTGGTTTGGCCGCGGGGAAACATTCCCGGAATTTCTGCCAATCGAAACGAGAAAGAGAATCAGCAATGACATTATTTGTACCCGGAACATGGCGGGCTTAAAACCAGATGTTTAAACGTAAGCATTTTAATACCAGGAATCTGAGTAATTTGATAACCAGGGGAGATGAGGATGACAAGTGATTTATGGCGTGTACAATACTCATATTGTCAGTCCAATAACAGATCCGTTTATCCCTGAGGGATGGGCCCCATAAAGAAATGGCTGTGATGATAGGAAATAACTCTAACCAAGTAAGGTTTTTAACCCAGCCCTCAGTGCGCCAAGATTCCGGCCAAGGTTCGGCACACCATTGGTCTCCAAAAATGACACTGAAACCAGTAGATCCAGCGGCATCGGAAAAAAGGGAGAGATCCTCATTAGTCAATTCCGATGACTAAAAGCATGTATATCCATTATAGGACAAGAGGAACTCCTTCCCAACCAGCAAGTCTGCTTTCAAAGGAGGTTTTATCCGAATTCTATGATGGGGAAGCTTGATGCTTTTGGTCGAGAGGGATAAACGTCTGGAAAAATTCTCCCCATAGGCATTACTGTGCAAGCAAAGTTAAGGAGGCCTAGCATGGACTGCATTTGACATAGTGTTACTTTGAGGACAGAACAAAATCCTTCAATCTGGGACAGCAATTTTGAATTTTTTTCTGAGGGAGGGCGAAAAACCATGGCAACGGAATGAATCTCAATTCCTAAAAAGGATAGCGAAGTAGTAGCAAAAGTTTTTCCACTGAATAAGGGAACGCCAAAATACGACGCGAAAAAAATAAAATTGTCCAGCAAAAATTGACAGGACCTGGAATCTGGTGGTCCCACAAAAAGAAAATCGTCAACATAATGGATTATAGCGGAGGAACCTGTTTCATACTTAACCACCCATTCTACGAAAGAACCAAATAATTCAAAATAATAGCAAGAGATGGAACAACCCATGGGAAGGCAGGTAGATCTCACATCACCGTTACTTTCTGAGTAGCAACGTCTTCGGAAAGTTTATGAAGCTACATTTACAGAAAACATGGGTCCACTGTCTTTACTAAACGCCATCTACAAATTCGAGCTTCAAGATTTGGAGAGGTGTGTATTGTAAGAATTTTTATCACCCAACCACTTTGAGTAGCAGAAGGAGAGATAGCATTAGCAAACTCTCAAGAACTATCTGCATTCTACAATGACGGAACAACGGTTAAACAGCCGAGCCCTTCTGTCAATTGAGCATGAGCTCGCCAGACACCTGAATATTAAAGACCTGATTAAGGATTTTTCTAACCAGCAGGTAAAACGACTGCTTGTTCCATACATGTAAATTTGCATCTTCACATCTTCTACATTGCAGCCAGTTTTACATTAGTGTGTTATTGCCATGTATGTTCCCCTGTATTATGGATGAGTGTCCTAGCCTGACTGCGGGATTACTGACCCAAAGTCCTAGCATTAGACAGATGTAACAGATCGGATAGTAATGTTTCAGTTCTGAGACCTGCACCTGACTGACCCTGCGATGCACTATCGGTACCCCAGATGGGAATACCCATTTAATATTAGGGCTCAGTTTTTAGGATAGAGCGCACTATTGTTTGTTGTTCTTGAATTTATGGAAATACATCTTTATTATTATGGTTTATTTCCTTAGATCGTGTGCAATACTGTTTGTTGTTTTAATATGTTTTCTGACCTCACAAAATGACCTTATTTTCATTGTATTAATTGGTTATACGTTTCGTCTTTGTTTTGTTTGTTTTGTTACATTATAATTTTGCACTTTACACAATTGACCAAAGGATTTAACTAAATGACTCTTATGAAAAATAGATTTAATTAGCGAAATGTTTAGTGGGAATGTTTTACAAAACTTTTATGTTAAGGGCATTGACCATGCTCTGGTTATTCTTAACCAATGTGTGTGTGAGATGAATAAAAGGCCCTTAATGCAGAAATTCAACATAGAAATATAGTCTATTTCCCATATTTCGTATTTAGTGCCGAAGTTCAAGAAAGACCATAATACTAAGTGCCTTATCATCATCTCAAACACATTGGTCAAGCATAACCAGAAAATTGGCAATCCTTTTAATCATAGTTTAACGTTTTGGAAGAATTTACTTTAAAGTTTGTCACCCCTTATATCATAAATAATAAATAAACAGAAATTGCTTTTCTAATAGAATAACACGTCCAGAAGAGATTCCTTTTCAGCAGTCACCTCATTATCATAGCCAGCAGGATTACAATGAGAGATAACAGAATCCACCATTCACATTAGGTCGTGTCACAGCTCACCTCTTCCCCTTTCCTGCACAATGACATCTGCATGTCACTAAACATGAGAACATGTATAGAAAACTCTCCCTAGGAATTAGAGTCCCCTATTTTGTCTTGTGATATATATACATCCATATGTCTATTGTTCATATCTCCAAACAGGCAGGACAGCAGATTTCCATAAATGTACAGAAAACAGGATACAATAATCTGAAGTCAGAAATACAGATTATAAAAAAATGATCACAATCTGGTTTCAATTAGTTTAAAAAATGTACGTCACTCATTCCCTTAAAGAAAAATAAGCAAAATATACCTAAAAAGAATATTGGATAGTTTAAGAAATGTTTAATAGGATAGAGTAGAGTAGGGCCCTGCCAAAAGAGTCTACCTTGTCGTGGTGGCAGGCTTAAAAAATCTTTTGGCCAAAACAAAAGCTGATGGCTGTGTATGTGATATGGTGTTCGATGGGAACTGTTTATGTGTGATTGGTGAAACCGAGGTGCAGAAGCAGAGTTTTTCCAAGAGTGGGAGGTGGGACGGTGGAAAGTTTGAGGGGTGGAGGCGGGGCTGGTGTGGAGTCTTAAGGGTGCCCGGAAATGTTGCCAGTATGGGGTGCTGAAATTCCTGGTGGCAGCCCTGCTTCAGTATGTAGCAAAAATCACAGTCTCCTACTCTCCACAGGCATGTGTTCAAAGGAGTATGTTACGGATCCGGGTGGTGGAACCTCTGTGCTGCGGTGCAAGGAGGGACCAGAGGGGAGTAAGTAGCTGTCAACTCGGACTGACCAAGGTCATACGGCGGCTCAATCGACTCCGTGACCAGGGAAGGACCGAGCAGAGAGACCAGGTGCTACTCTGGGACCGAACTTGTATGAGAGCAGGTGACTTCCACGGGTCAGAAGGCAGGGACTGACCGGTACAGCAGATGAGCACGGCAGGCAGGCTGACGGGTGATCCGGGTAGGCGGACTGGCAGACACAGCAGGTAACAAGCAGGAGCCTCCAGATAGGCTGGCTGGTAGGCACGGCAGGTAACAGGCAGGTGCTTCCAGGTAAGCAGGCGGGCAAGGCCCATAGACAGACTGGCGGACTTGACTGTAGACAGACTGTCGGGCTGGAGAGTAGACAAGCTGGCGGACTGGACTAATAGTCAGGCTGGCGGGCTGGACTTGTAGTCAGGCTGGCGGGCTGGACTTGTAGTCAGGCTGGCGGGCTGGACTTGTAGTCAAGCTGGCGGGCTGGACTGGTAGTCAGGCTGGCAGCAGTACCTGAGGGCTGAAGCAGAGTTTAACACACAAAGCTACAACCTTGCATGGGCACCTCCATCTTGGAGGAGGTGCCTTTTATATGAGAGGTCCTCCGGTCATTGGCCGGGGACTCCTTAGGACGGCGTGCGCGGCCCCTTTAAGAGGGCGCCCTAAGCACAATGCCCGGGAAGCTGCGCGCCGGCAGAAGCAGGAGCGCCGGAGGAAGCCGGGCGGGGAGCGCGGCGGTAAGAGGGGCGGCGTCTCTGCCTGTCAAGGCGCAGAGACACCGATACTACAGAGTATTGTCATGACAAGCACTGGGGTGTTCAGAAAACCTCAAGCTGTCATGACAACCCATTGGCACCCCACAATCATGATGCAGGGACAGTTAGAACAGTGTGCCCCACCTGGACCAGTCACTGTAAATTCTGCCATCACAGATTGTTAGCGGCATATAACAGGTTAACGGCCGCTTCCGTCCACTCGCAACTGTTAGAGGCAGATGATGGCTGAATAACGCAGCCATCATTTGTCGGCTCAGTTCCCAAGTCCACATCAAAGAACGGGACCTGGGATTTGTGTTATTTGTTTCTATAAACCGTTTTGTTTTTTACTTTTTTTACTTTAGTCCCTTTACAGAACGTGAACCTGGTTGAGCTTTATTGCACGATGCTGCGAGGCATGATTTACAATTACAGCTGTGGGGGCCATTGTGTGAGTTGGTTGACTAAAAGAGCCCCCTACCTTTATTTGACAACCTAGATGCCACTGATACTATAGGTTGCGGCATCAAAGGCGTTAATTAAAGATAACAGCTAGGATCACAGACATTGACTGCTCAGTTCCTGCGGGAGCCCCTCAGTGATCCAGCTGGAATGGTGCCAGCACCGGAGGTGAGTATAGCTCCTATTATTTTACTTTGTGGAAACATAGTGATTGAGAAGGGTTGGTCCTAGTAGTGAACATCAGAGAGAGACTTGCGGCCTAGCCGGAAAACCCAGTGATCCCCGCTAGGGCCAGAGCTTCATAGAGAACTTACATGGAAACTCACACGACTGGGCACACCACCTTTGTGAAGAGAACATTAACGTTAAATAGTGAAAGACTTTCTCTGCTATCCCAAGCTTACTGTTATTAGTTCTACTGTTGATTTGCCTTGTTACTAACACTTTACAGTTTAAAGTATATACCGTATATACTCGAGTATAAGCCAACTGTTTCCGCACACTGAACTCATCATCTTTCCTTCATCTCGCATATCTTCCCCACCTGATCTTTCTATCACAATAAATGACATCACACTTTCCCCTGTCCCCGGAGTAACCCTTGACTGCCCTGTCCTTCAAACCCCACATCCAAGCTCTTGCCACCTCCTGTGGCCTCCAGCTCAAAAGTATTCCCAGAATCCATCTTTTCCTCAACCCTCAATCTATTAAACTGCTTGTTCATGCCCTCATCATCTCCCGCCTCGACTACTGCAGCACCCTCCTCTGTGACCTACCTGTTAACACTCTCGCACCCCTCCAGTCCATCCTCAACTCTGCTGCTCGACTGGTTCATCTCTCGCCTCACTATTCCTCTGCTACCCCCCTTTGCAAATACCTTCACATGCTAATAATAATAATAAAAAGTAATTTTTCATTTAACTTTGCATGAAGCCCTGTGGGTTATACAAAATTTCTGAATACGGTTTTGAATATTTTGAGGTGTATACATGACATATAGATCCCTCAAAATCTTTTCAAATGTGTAGATGGTCCTGAAAAACTGAGGGATGGGACATTTCATTGGCATACAAAGTTCAAAAATGAGACTTTTTCTAAATATTTGTCAAATTTCCGATATTTTTTATATAAATGTCTATCATATTGACCTAAATTTACCACGAACATAAACTACAATGTGTCAAGAAAAAAATTATTACCACATAAAATGGCACATATTAGTTTAAAAAATTTGGCTTGGTCAGGAAAGTAAAAAGTACCTTAAGTGGGAAGGGGTTAAAGAGTTATTCCCAATATATGTAATAATTCTGAAGTGGAGCAGACTCCACAATACAAACTGTTTATTTTATTAAAATAAATACATTTCTTAGACCTGATGAGGCTTGTTTGGTTGCATTAAAAATCCACTTGCTTTTGAGCCGAAACATTGGCACCTGTTGACACGGGCCAATAAATACACCATTTTTTATGTAATTTTCTATTAAGTGCTACCATCTTTTTTGCTTACTTATATGCCGACACTGGGGTATCGTGTGCCGGGACCCTTGGAGCTCTCACAGCCATAAAAACTGAACGGCCGTGCAGTCCCTCCGCCTCTTATTGGACGTGCTGGTGAAGGTGCGTACGCAATGACATCATCGCGTACGCGTCTGCATAGAGGGCCAAGATGCCAGTACAGAAGTGCAGCAGCAGGGGATTATATGAAAGGTTAGTATCAATTTATTTATTTTTAATAGAATTAATTAAATGGTCATGGGGGAGAGCACATGATGAACTGGGAGTGGAGGTTGGGGAAAGCACTTGGAGAATAGGGAGTGGGGGAAGGGGAGAGCACATGATGAATTCGGAGTGGGGGGGGAGAGAGCACATGGTGAATTGGGGGTGGGGAGAGCAAATGATGATTTTGGAGTGGGGGTGGGGAGAGCTCATGATGAACTGAGAGTCGGGGTGGGGAGAGCACATGGAGAATTGGAAGTGGGGGATGAGGAGAGCACATGGTGAACTGGAATTAAGGGGTGGGGAGAGCGCATGGTGAACTGGGAGTGGGGGGTGGGGAGAGCACATGGTGAATTGGGAGTGAGGAGTGGATAGAGCACATTATTAATTGGGGGTGGGGAGAGCACATGGTGGGTGGGGAGAGCAAATTATAAATTGAAGGTGGGGGTGGAGAGAGCAAATGGTGAATTGCGAGTGGGGGGTGGGGAGAGCACATGGTGAATTGGGGGTGGGGAGAGCAGATAATGATCTGGGGGGTGGGGAGAGTACATGGTGAATTGGAAGTGGGGGGGTGGGGAGAGCATATGCTGAATGGGGGGGGTGAGGAGAGCAAATGATGAATTGGGAGTGGTTGGGGAGAGCAAATGATGAATTGGGAGTGGGTGGGGAGAGCAAATGATTAATTGAGAGAGGTGAGTGGGGAGAGCAAATTGTGAATTGGGAGTGTGGAGAGCACATGGTGAATTGGGGATGGGGAGAGCAAATGATGAAGTTGGGGTGGGGAGAGCAAATGGTGAATTGGGAGTGGGGGGTGGGGAGAGCAAATGGTGCATTGGGAGTGGGGGTGGGGAGAGCTAATGGTAAATTGGGAGTGGGGAGAGCAAATGGTCAATTGGGAGGGAGCGATAGTGAGAGCTAATGGTGAATTAGGAGTGTGGAGAGCACATGATGAATTGGGGGTGGGAAGAGCAAATGGTGAATTGGGAATAGGGGGTGGGGAGAACTAATGGTGAATGGAGCAAATAGTGAGTGGGGGGTGGTGAGAGCAAACGTTGAATTGGAAGTGGGGGGTAGAGAGCAGATGGTGAATTAGGAGTGCGGGTGGGGAGAGCAAATGGTGAATTGGGAGTGGAGGGTGGGGAGAACAAATGGTGAATTGGGAGTGGGGAGAGCAAATGATGAGTTGGAAGTGGGGAGAGCAAATGGTGAATGGGGAGTGGGGATGGGGGGAGCAAATGGTGAATTGGGAGTGGGGGGAGCAAATGGTGAATTGGGAGTGGGGGGTGGGGAGAGCTAGTGGTGAATTGGGAGTGGGGAGAGCTAATGGTGAATTTGGAGTGGGGAGAGCAAATGTTGAATGGGGGGTGGGGAGAGCTAATGGTGAATTGGGAGTGGGGGAGAGCAAATAATGAATTGGGAGTGGGGGAGAGCAAATGATGAATTGGGAGTGGGGGAGAATAAATGATTATGAATACAGGTTGGGAGAGAGCACGAACATGACATAATGAATTGGAGTGGAGGGGTTCATGTAAATATAATGAATTGGGGGAGCGGGAGGTACAGAGTGGGGGGTGTTGAGGATGCAGGAGTGTGACTGGTAATGAATTGGGAAAGAGTACAGGTGCTATTTAATTTATATATTTATTGGGTGGAGAAAGTGGCTATTTACAGTTAGTGGGGGGGCCGTGGTGGATTACAATTTGTATTTGGAATGGTGGGTTGCATAATAACTAATTATATATTAATGGTGGGTGCACATCTGTATTCAGCTGCGTAATGTAGAAATTGGGGAATGTGCTCTAGATAACTGTGTGCTATTTTATGCAGAGACGAGTCCTGGCTGGAAGAAGTCGGTCTGTGCTGGATGAAAGTGAAAAAAAGCGAAGATGAAGGACTTCAACTAGAGACGTCACTTGTGAGTCAGTGTGTTCTCTGTACAATGACACTATATACTAATGTACAGAGCTCCTGTGTATGTCACTGGTGATCACTGTATTACCTGTACACTATACACTATATGCAGAGCTCCTGTGTATAATGTCACTGGTGATCACTGTATTACCTGTACACTATATACACAGCTTCTATTTATAATGTCACTGGTGATCACTGTATTACCTGTACACTGACACTATATACAGAGCTCCTGTGTATAATGTCACTGGTGATCACTGTACACCGTCTACTATGTAGAGAGCTCCTGTGTATAATGAAACTTATGGTAATATTAGTATTTTTTTTTTATTATTAATGATCAGTATTGTATTATTTGGTCACTATGTGGTGGTAATATGTGGTCCGGTCATGGTGTGGCGGTATTTGTCCCTTACACTGTGTGCAAAATAATTAGGCAAGTTGTATTTTAGAGGATTATTTTTATTATTGATAAACAACTATGTTCTCAATCAACCCAAAAGACTCATAAATATCCAAGCTTAATATTTTTGGAAGTTGGAGTGGTTTTTTTTTTAGATTTGGCTATCTTAGGAGGATATCTGTGTGTGCAGGTAACTATTACTGTGCAGAATTATTAGGCAACTTAATAAAAACCAAATATAATCCTATCTCACTTGTTTATTTTCTCCAGGTAAACCAATATCAGTGCACAAAATTTAGAAATAAACATTTCTGACATGCAAAAACCAAAAAAATTAGTGATCATTATAGCCACCTTTCTTTATGATGACACTCAACAGCCTTCCATCCATAGATTCTGTCAGTTGCTTGATCTGTTTTCGATCAACATTGCGTGCAGCAGCCACCACAGCCTCCCAGACACTGTTCCGAGAGGTGTACTGTTTTCACTCCCTGTAGATCTCACATTTTATGATGGACCACAGGTTCTCTATGGGGTTCAGATCAGATGAACAAGGGGGCCATGTCATTATTTTTTCTTCTTTTAGACCTTTACTGGCCAGCCACGCTGTGGAGTAGTTGGATGCATGTGATGGAGCATTGTCCTGCATTTAAATCATGTTTTTTTTGAACGATACCGACTTCTTCCTGTACCACTGCTTGAAGAAGTTGTCTTCCAGAAAGTGGCAGTAGGTCTGGGAGTTGAGCTTCACTCCATCCTCAACCCGAAAAGGTCCCATAAGTTCATCTTTGATTATACCAGCCCATACCAGTACCCCACCTCCACCTTGCTGGCGTCTGAGTCGAAGTGGAGCTCTCTGCCCTTTACTGATCCAGCCTCTGGCCCATCCATCTGGCCCATCAAGAGTTACTCTCATTTCATCAGTCCATAAAACCTTTGAAAAATCAGTCTTAAGATATTTCTTGGCCCATTCTTGACATTTTATCTTATGTTTCTTGTTCAAAGGTGGTCGTTTTTCAGCCTTCCTTACCTTGGCCATGTCCCTGAGTATCGCACACCTTGTAACGTTGCAGCTCTGAAATATGGCAAAGCTGGTGGCGAATGGCATCTTGGCAGCTTCACGCTTGATTTTCCTCAATTCATGGGCAGTTATTTTGCGCCTTTTTTGGCCAACACGCTTCTTGCGACCCTGTTGGCTATTTGCCATGAAATGCTTGATTGTTCGGTGATCACGCTTCAAAAGTTTGGAAATTTCAAGATTGCTGCATCCCTCTGCAAAACATCTCACAATTTTGGACTTTTCAGAGCCCGTCAAATCTCTCTTCTGACCCATTTTGCCAAAGGAAAGGAAGTTGCCTAATAATTAAGCACACCTTATATAGGGTGTTGATGTCATTAGTCAACACCTCTCCTCATTACAGAGATGCACATCACCAGATTTACTTAATTGGTAGTTGGCTCTCAAACTTATGCAGCTTGGAATAGGACAACATGTATAAAAAGTATCATGTGATCAAAATACTTATTTGCCTAATAATTCTGCACACAGTGTATATGTGGTATTATTTGGTGACCATTTGGTGGTAATATGTGGTCTGGTCATGGTGTGGTGGTATTTGTTCCTTGCTTGTGGTATTATTCGGTCACTATGTGGTGGTAATATGTGGTCTGGCCATGGTGTGGCGGTATTTTTTCCTTGTATGTGGTATTATTTGATCACTATGTGGTGGTAATATGTGGTCTGGTCATGGTGTGGCAGTATACCTTGTATGTGGTATTATTTGGTGACTATGTGATGGTAAATTGTGGTCCGGCTATGGTGTGATGGTTTTTGTTCCTTGAATGTGATATTATTAGTCATTTTAAAAAATGTATGTGACACATTCCTTTAAAGAAAAAGAAATAAAAATATACCTAAAAAGAGTATTGGATACTTTAAGAAAGGTTTAATAGGTTAGAGTAAAGTAGGGCCCAGCCAAAAGAGTCTAACTTGTCGTGGTGGTTGATTAAAAAAATCTTTTGGCCAAAACAAAAGTTGCTGGCTATGTATATGATATATGGTTGAGTGGAAACTGTAAATCTGTGATTGGTGAGGGCGTGGTGCAGAAGTGGAGTTTTTCCAAGATTGGGTGGTGGGACTGTGGAAGTTTCGAGGGGTGGAGGTGGAGCTGGGGTGGAGCCTGGGCGGAGTCTCAAGGGAGCTTGAAAATGTTGCCAATATTGGGCCCTGAAATTCCTGGTGGCAGCCCTCTATCTATCTATCTGTCTATCTAAATAACAAAGTAAGGCTATGTGTGTTGTGATCTGCAAGAAGAAATAAGGAAAGATAGGGGAAAGCTGTCCCTACAGTAAGACTAAGCTGAATCCCTACGATGTAGCGGGCTGCCTGTTCCTAGTGAACAGACCCACCTTTTTCTTTGGCTAGTCTGAACGAAGACCTATAGAATTAAGGAAGGGCTCCTAAAGAACTAAGGACTGGGACAAAAAAGGGACACTTCCTAAACAGAAATTGTTGTAGAACACAAAAGACAAATTGACAAAAAGTACTAGAGGTCCAAGAGGACCAAACAAACTGACAGAGCTAGGCACCGAAGCACCAGGCTAGCAAAACAGTCAAACTACACTGAAGTCCAGCAAAGCCAGAAGGGCAGAGCTGGAATATATAGGCAGATGGTCATGTGACCGCAAAACACAAGATAGCAAAAACTAACAGGAGGGTTCTAACAGTACCCCCTCTTCTATGAGGATCCTCCGGATCCTCCAGGCCCAGGCCTATCAGGAAAGCTCCTGTGGAAAGCTTTAACAAGCCTAGGAGCAGAGACATCATCCGTCCTTACCCAGGAGTTGTCTTCGGGACCGAAACCCTTCCAGGAGACAAGATACTGTAATTTCCCTCTATGCCATCTAGAATTCAAAATACGAGAAATTTCATATTCGCCGTCTTCCACCACAGGAGGAACTGTGACAGTGGCGTCCCTATTAGATACGTCAGCCTTTTTCAAGAAGGAAACATGAAACACAGGATTAATCTTCCAGGAAGTAGGGACATCCAACCTAACAGCAGACGAGTTAACAACCTGAAGCACTTTAAATGGACCCACAAACTTAGGACCCAGTTTTTTAGAGGGAATCCTCAAACGCAGGTTCTTCAAGGACAACCAAACCATGTCACCCACAGTAAACAAAACCTCTTTACGTTTCCTGTCAAAATACTTCTTGGACTTTTTGTTAGCCTCTTGAAGGTTACAACGTACATTAGTCCAAACTCTCTAAATCACCGGAAAAATTCTCCTCCTCCGGCACCGCCGACCCCAATTTGGAGAAAGAACCAAAAGACGGATGTCTCCCAGTACAACAAAAAAAAAGGAGAACACCCAGCAGAGGAGGATGTATGACTGTTAAGAGCAAATTCTGCGAGAGGCAGAAACTCCGACCACACCTCTTGATTGTCCGCCACAAAGCAATGCAAAAACTGCTCAACATCCTGGTTCTTTCTTTCAGTCTGTCCATTAGACTAGGATGATACCCAGACGAAAATGACAAATGGACTCCCAACCTGTCACAAAAAGCACGCCAAAAGCGAGCCACAAACTGAGGTCCTCTATTAGAAACAATATCCGTGGGAATGCCATGGAGCTTGACAATCTCCTTAACAAATGCCTTAGCGAGTGTCTTGGCGCAGGGCAACTTAATGAATGGAACCAAATGACACATCTTACTAAAACGGTCCATGACCACCCAGATGACAGTAAAACCCTCGCACACAGGAAGATCAGTAATAAAATCCATAGTGAGATGCGTCCAAGGCACACTAGGAACCTCCAGAAGGCAAAGCAACCCCGCAGCAGGAGTATGTGAAGCCTTTGACCTAGCGCACACAGTACACTGACGCACCCACTTGATGACTTCCTTCTGCCATCCAGGCCACCAAAAACTGCGACTGATCAGTCTCTTAGTCTCCGAAATTCCTGGATGACCTGCCAACAGAGACTCATGACACTCCACAAACAAATCTCTCCTAAAGGCTCCAGGCACGAACAACCTCCCATGGGGAGTGTTAGATGGAGCATCTTCTTGAGCTTTCAGAATCCCATTCTCCAAAACGGAGTCCAAAGCCGCCACCACAACTCCTTTCTGTAAAATGCTCTCCTCCTCCTCGGCACCGACCGTAGGAGAGAAGCTGCGAGATAAAGCATTGGCTTTAACATTCTTAGTACCAGGGAAATAGGTAACAGAAAAATGAAACCGAGAAAAAAAAAGTGCCCACCTAGCTTGACGGGCATTCAAGCGCTTGGCAGCATCCAGATAAATCAACTTCTTATGATCTGTGAAAACCTGAATAGGAAATCTAGCGCCTTCCAAAAAATGACGCCAATGTTCAAACGCGAGTTTAATAGCCAGCAGCTCCCAATTTCCAACATCATAATTCAGTTCGGTTTCCGAAAAATTTTTCGAAAAGAAGGCACAAGGATGTACTCCACCCTTGTTCTCCTGAGACAAAACTGCTCCGACCCCCACCGATGAAGCATCGACCTCGACCAAAAAAGGCTTGGTCTCATCAGGCTGCATAAGGATAGGGGCAGAACTGAACCTCTCTTTGAGATACTCAAAAACTTCAATGGCCTCAGTAGTCCACTGGGCCGTATTCGCACCTTTCCTGGTGAGATCGGTTAGAGGTTTAACAATTACAGAAAAATTCTTAATGAATTTCCTGTAATAATTGGCAAAACCCAAAAATCTCTGTATAGATTTCAAACCAATAGGCCTAGGCCATTCCTGCACAGCCTGAACCTTCACAGGGTCCATCTCAAAGCCATCGCTGGAGACAATGTAGCCCAAAAAACTAATTTTCTGCACAGCGAACTCACATTTCTCCAGATTAGCAAAGAGTGAAATATCACCCAATAACTGCAAAACTTCACTCTGCCAATGGGACTCCAGATCTGGTGAATAAATCAAAATGTCATCCAAGTACACAACCACATTCTTACCAATCAGAGGTCTCAGGATGTCATTAATAGGGTTCTGAAAAAATGCAGGTGCATTGGTAAGACCAAAAGGCATCACCAGATACTCAAAATGACCTACCGGAGTGTTAAAAACAGTTTTCCATTCATCACCCTCCTTCACACGTAACAAATTGTATGCCCCCCGGAGATCAATTTTGGAGAACCACTTGTCTCCCACTAACTGGTTAAACAAGTCAGGAATTAACGGTAATGGGTAGGAATTGCATACGGTAATCTTATTAATTTCACGAAAATCCAGACATGGACATAAACCGCCGTCCTTTTTTTTAACAAAGAAGAATCCGACTGCCACAGGCGACTTAGAAGGTCTAATGTGACCAGCAGCAAGGCTAGTCTCTATGTACTCCTCCAAGGCCTTTCTTTCAGGGATAGTCAGATTAAACAAGCGACTTTTGGGAAGAGTAGCACCCAGAACAAACTCAATGGCGCAATCATAATCCCTATGAGGAGGTAAAACTTGCGACTCCTCCAAAAAAACCCTCCAAAAATCTTGAATAGGTACAGGTAATTCCACTTTTTCCACAGCCGCAGAGCGACCATTACAACATTTATCATAGCACTTCGGACTCCAAAACTTAATCACATTAGTAGACCAGTCCAATAAAGGATTGTGCAGGTTTAACCAAGGCAATTCTAGAACAACTGGAGAGGGTAAATTATCCAAAACAACCAAGTCCAAAATTTCTTGGTGAACTCCATTGATAATGAGAGAAAATGCAGCAACCTTGTGAGTAATACATTTCAAAGGAGTGTTATCAATTGCAACCACAGAAATAGGTGATGACAAAGGTTTGGATTTCAATTTAAGGTTTTCCAAAAACCCTTTATCAATCACATTAAGTGCTGAACCACAATCCACAAATACCTGAAATTCAATCAAATCTCCCTGCAGAGTAGTACTCCCAGAAAGAAATACTCCTGCAGAGCATAAACAAGCTATACGGGCGTAACTGACCTTTTTTTTTCTTTACTTAAACGACGCTCACAATACTTAATCAAATGGTCACCTTTACCACAATAAAGACACAATCCCTTGGCGAATCTCCGGTCTTTTTCCTGAGAGTGGAGTGACATCTCCCCAACCTCCATCGGTTCCCCGCCGTCAGTGCAGATTTTCTGGGGACTAGGACCTGACATTACAGGAGTCTTTACGTCATTGAGCCTGCACCTCAGTCTCCTGTCTATACGAACAGCTAACTGCATAGCCTCCTGCAGAGTCTCAGGTGCAGGGAATGCAATTAGCAAATCCTTAAGCCTTTCACTCAGACCAGCAAGAAATAAACATCTAAGCGCCGAATCATTCCACTTAACTTCTGAAGCCCATCTCCTGATGTGTGTGCAATAATTTTCAACATCATCAGAACCCTGATTCAAAGGTCTAAGTTCTGATTCAGCAGATGAGATTCGATCAGGATCGTCATATAATAGCCCCATAGCAGAAAAAAATTCTTCAACAGAACTTAAACACGGATCATTAGGCTGGAGAGAAAAGGCCCAACCCTGTGGTTCTTTGCGCAAAAGTGACATAATAAAACCAATGCGCTGTGATTCATTCCCAGAGGATCTTGGTCTCAAACGAAAATATAACAAATAAGCATTTTTAAAGGAAAAAAATCTTGCTGTTTACCATAAAAAACATCAGGCAGTCCTACCTTCGGTTCCACAAAATGCGCTCCAGGACAGCTACTCACATGTTGCTGAAGCTCGGCCACCTCCAGAGACAATCCTTGCAGGCGTTGAGCCAACTCCTGGACGGAAACCATACTGATCCCTGAATTTCTTTCCTTTTAGTTTTTTTTTTGGGCTGGACTTACTGTTGTGATCTGCAACAAGAACTAAGGAAAGATAGGGGAAAGCTGTCCCTACAGTAAGACTAAGCTGAATCCCTACGATGTAGCGGGCTGCCTGTTCCTAGTGAACAGACCCACCTTCGTCCTCGGCTAGTCTGAACGAAGACCTATAGAATTAAGGGAGGGGTCCCTAAAGCACTAAGGGCTGGGACAAAAATGGGACACCTCCTAAACAGAAATTGTTGTAGAACACAAAAGACAAACTGACAAAAAGTACTAGAGGTCCAAGAGTACCAAGCAAAATGACAGAGATAGGCACCGAAGCACCAGGCTAGCAAAACAGTCAAACAACACTGAAGTCCAGCAAAGCCAGAAGGGCGGAGCTGGAATATATAGGCAGATGGTCACGTGACCGCAAAACACAAGATAGCAAAAACTAACAGGAGGGTTCTAACAATGTGCCCACGATGCAGAAATGCTCCGGATTTTTCCTGAGCATTTCTGCATCTCCCCTGGCAGAAAAAACGCATGCGGATTGTACATGTGGATTGTACATGCGGATTGTACATGCGTTTTTACTGCCAGGGACATGCGGATGTGAAGCGTTCTTCACATGCATTTCCGCATGCGGGTTGACAAGCGCTTTCCAAGCGATTTTAGCATCACTTGGAAAGTGCTTGACAACTTGGTCACACTATATAAATCCATGCAAACAGCATGGATTTATATAGTGCGACCAGAGAGAGTGTCAAAAAATAAATATATACTTGCCTTCCGATGGCCCCCGGTGTCTAGCTTCACCGTCCCGGCTGCCGGCAGATCATGTTACACTGAAGGACCTGCCGACGTCAGTGTCGCGTGACCCGTCACATGACTATGACGTCAGCGCAGGTCCTTCAGTCCATCGAACTGCCGGCATGAGAGGAGGAGCGCATCGGGGGCCGCCAGAAGGTAAAAAATAAATATATACTTATTTTATTCATTTTTTTTTACAGTTTTCTATGGTACTAGGGTCCGGAGGAGAGTCTCCTCTTCTCTAGACCTGGGTACGATCCGCACATTAGAACGCATGGAATGCGCATCTACATATACAGTGATGCGTAATCCATGCGATCTAATGCAAGTAAATGGCGGCGAAAACGCAGCACTTCCGCAAAATAATTGGTAGTGCTGTGTTTTTTTCCGCAATGATAATCCGCAGCGGAAATTTCCGCAGCATGTGCACAGCACATGCGGATTATCATTGGGGAACATGGCAGGCCTTCTACCATGCGTTTTTTAAGCGTTTCTGCAGCGTTTTTGCCGCTGCGGAAAAGTTTAAAAATGCATCGTGGGCACACAGCCTTATGGAGACCAATCTCTGTGATGGGGGAAGGGCACTAAAATAGTGTATGTCCTACACAACAAACTACCTGCTTGAAGACTGAAGACCGGGATACAGAGCCACCGAATACAAGAGACACAAGCAGTGTCTGACTGGTGCCAGAGACCCCCACTGTCCAACTTTAGGGCCCCACTTCTCAACTACATGCAAATGTGACATTATCCTCAATCACAAATTTATATAACAATGAACTGGGTAGATTGGTAAATGAATAAGATGCTACCTTTGTCTGCACATAGTGAGTAAAGTTTATTGTGCCAAGTACTGCTCATATAAGAGGGTGGTGGCCACTCTGCACAGGGGCCCACTGGAGGATTCTCCTGTTCTCCTGTCGGCCAGTCCAAGCCTGAGCACAGAGCTGGCACAAAAATGCTCCCATCCCATCCAAAGTTCTGGACAGAAGTGGTCTTCAAGGAAGAATTGTAATCAAAAACAATATCTTAGTCATAGAAACAAGGGTGCAGAAAAATGTCAGCCTTGGCTATGGACTAATGAGCAAAAATGTGAAATATTTGCCGTTCACAGAAAACAGTTAGTTTGTCAAAGGGCTGGAGAGTGGACCAATATAGAGGGTCTGCAAGCAACAATGAAGTATGGTGAAGATGTAAGGGACGAGACAAGGGGTTCCTCGTTGTGTGCACATATTACTGATTCAGCTGATGGTACCTTCAGACTATGTTCTGCCACAGTTGGTGAGACACTGGGACTCTTTAACTCCGCAAAGAAGAAGACAGACATGTTTACGAAAATAAACTCTCATTTACTAGGTCTGGAAAAAATGTACAATGGGTAGCAGGAATAATGCTTTAAACTTTCATCTGTATAGTATGACAGAGGTTCACACTTGATGGTTGAGGACGGTGGCGCAATACTTGTGTAGAACTTTGCAAATGAACAACAAGCTCCACCGAGGGCCTTCATATTCCCAGTACAGGGCTACATGGGTCGATGTATTGCGCTGTGACTATTGTACCAGCCTGGCTGATCCCATATTTCTTCACAAAGACCATCAGGTCTGGCTAACACTGAGACTAGCTTTAAAATGATTTATTTTTCAGTGGGTGCCCCAACTTGCCTTTGGTATGGAGTACTGCTGCCACTGTTACTTGAATGCTGAAATGTATTCCCTAGTATGTCTGCTCTTCACACACACAAAATTATGGCTAGATCCAATTGAAGTTGTCCTTTCTTCTCTGCAGCTCTACTCAGACTCTCTATTAAAACAGGAACTAACTCCTGGTGCCCACTTACTCCTCCCCAAACTATGGGCTGGCCCTACAGTTAACCATGTCCACCCCTGTACAGAGGAAAACTGGAGCCTACATAAGGATAAAACACATAAAACCACAGGTCACACTAACTATACAGTCAGGAGTCTTCAGAGAGGGTGTTCAGACGTCTTCTACACCATTACAGAGGGACCTGGCATATTTGGAACTCCAGTTCAACAAATGGAGTTGGGGATTTGGTCATCATTAATGGTGTCTTCAATGCAGAGAAATATAGCAGATAATTATTAGTGTTGAGCGAGTATGTTCTGTTAACCCTTTTGGCGAGTATGACAACTTTAATACATGTGAGGAATGTGTAATAAATAGACATTCCTTACATGTACTAAAGCTGTCAAACAGTCGCAAATCATGCACACGGGAGTGATTTAAACATAACACCGAGCAGCTGTAACTACTCGGTGCTCGGCCCAAGCATACTCGCCGAAAGGGTTAACAGAACATACTCGCTCAACACTAATAATTATCCATCATGCAATACCATCAGTTAAGCGTCTGACTGGCTCTAAATTTATTATTCAGCAGTGTTATGCGCTAACGCAGAAAGACCCAGGAAGACTGGCACCAAACCAGCAAATCCGCAGGGACAGACGCACTTGGCGCAAGCTGCCCAGCTAGGTGAGTTCTTTAGGGCCGGGAACACTTTTCACTCAGCTCCCAGTGATGGAAGGGGGACTTTGGCAGAGCCTTCCTAGGCCCACTGTCGCCAGCCAGCTGGCGTCTGGTGACACAGCCGGTGCCTAGTCAAGAACCAGGTGGGTACCTCTGTAAGAACACCTAGGAAAAATTAAAAGGGAAAGAGAAGACTCCTAAGACAAAACGCTGGAAAGATAACAACTAATAATGATAGCACCCCTCACCACCACAGCACATTGAAACTGTAATAAACAGCAAAGGACTGAGCAGGGAACAGGGTTAAATAGCCCACCTAATGATCAGGTGTTGAATACCTCTCAATCATCCCAAGACAACCACTCCCTGCTAACTTGCACAGCAGCTTGGACCCAATCCCACCACTGCGTAGTGCCAGACACAGCAGTATCGTGTGTTGCCTGGCAACCGGGGGAACACAGCATCCCATGTTAACCGGGCATTATATCAGTGGGAGAAACTGCGTCCCGCGTCCTCCCAAATCCTACTACTCCAGAGCGAATGGCTCCATAAGATTGAGACGGTTTTCCGGCATGCGTAGTAGCTTCGCCTGCAGAGTCAGGACAATGGTGACCCCTGCGACCGGAGTAGCGTAGCACCGGACTTGATCCATTCCCAGGTGGGAGCACAGAACCACAATACCTAACAAGTAGGACAATGACCCCAAACATAAAGCCAATGTGACTAAGTACTAACTACAGTATAAAAAAGAACAACGAACCTGGAAGTGATGATATGGCCCCCACAGAACACTGATCTCAAAATCATCAAGTCTGTCTTGGATTACATAGAGAGACAGAAGTATTTTTGTCCAAGCCTACATCCACAGAAGATCTGTGGTTATTTTTTAGTGAGCCAAGATATTGGGAACAGTCTCCTTGTTGAGGTCCTTCACAAAACTGTATGCAAGTGTACCTGATGCTTTGATGCTGTTTTGCAGCATTTTTCCATACCTGTTTAAAAATATTGCACAATACTGTATGTACCCATTTGACTGACTGGTTATAGCTGCATGCAGTGGCGTAACTAGAGTCTTATGGGCCCAAGTGCAAGATCTGGACCGGGCCCCCCTTCCATCTTGAATAAATTATTATATTATATTATATATATATGCGCGTCCTCCATCCTGGTATATACCGTATATCACTCATCCTGGTATATATGTCCCTCATCCTGGCCCCATCCTGGTAGTTATATCGCCCATTCTGGTATATGTCCCTTACCCCGGGCCCATTCTGGTATATACAGTATATCCCTCATCCTTGTATATTTTCCCCATTCTGCTACTGTTCTTTAATGTATAGAAGAAAATAAACTATGCTCATCAGGGGCGTACGTAAAAGTCACGGGGCTCCATAGATGAAGTATAATGGACATCTCATAGTCCTTTATATTGTATAATACATCCCATAGTCCTCCATATAATACACTGCACAGCCCATAGTCATCCATATTAGCATAATAAACAGCCCATATCCTTCATACAATATAATACACAGCCATTAGTCCTCCATAAAGTATAATGTACAGCCCATAGTCATCCATGTAGTATAGTGCACCCCATAGTCATCCATAAATTATAATGCACAATCCATAGTCATTCATAACGTATAATGCACAGCCCATAGTCATCCATGTACTATAATGCACCCCCATAGTCATCCATAAAATATAATGCACCCCATAGTCATCCATAAAACATAATGCACCCTATAGTCATCCATAAATTATAATGCACAGCCCATAATCATCCATGTACTATAATGCAGCCCCATAGTCATCCATAAAGTATAATGCATCTCCATAGTCATCCATGTAGTAGTGTGGCGCCCCTGAGGGTTCGGTCGCCACAGAGGTACTGCACCTCACCCAGAGGTGTGGTGTCTCCCTTCTCTCAGGTAAGGAGGGAGTGCTGCATGGAACCACAACACCTACATCCAACACTACACTACCCCAGGCCAGCAGGAGGGGCAAGACGCAATGTAGTTTTCTGCTGAGCCCTGACCTTGGCTGGGGTGGGGGGAACCCAAAGTTAGGGGGAACCAGTAGTGGGTGTGGGTGGAGGAAGTAGTTTATGGGAGCACTCATACAGTAGATATATAAAAAGGTAGACATCTTAACAAGAGCAGGGAGTTGAGGAGTGTGGTTCAGAGGAACAGTCTGGGAGCAGAGTCTCTGTAGGAGCTCTGCTCCACTACAAGGGCCCAGGACTGAGGCCCAGGAGGGGAGCAGGGAGTAAGCTCTGTTCTGCAGAAGGGATCCTAGGGGAGTACGGCGAGTGCAGGTGGCACCCGTACACCCCGAACCTGCCAAGTGTCAGGAGGATCTAGGCCGCAAGAAGGGGACCGGCCCCTGGCCCAGTCGTGCAGCTTCAGGCCTCGGCTGGAAAAACCGGAGGCTTCTGACTTCTATAGCCAGGAGCCAAACCCCCACTTCAATCCAAGTAAGGTCAAGCAGGTCTGTGCAACTCTGACAGACAGGGGGGACCTCGCAGCCACCCGAACAGGATTCACAGTGGGAAGCGCAGGGCAGGAGGGAGTAAGACCCAGCGTGAAGTTGGTCTAGAGAGGTACATAAGAAAGTGGGGTTCTGCCAGGTACACCCGAACTGCCTGAGGAAGGACTGAACCCCTGCCCGGTGAAGGCGGCGCGACGCGGGAGGCTTGCACCAGTACAGTGTACCTGTGGACTGTCTAAGAACTGTGAGTAAATCTTGGATGACTGCACTGAGCTGCCTCCGCTCCTTTCTTTCGCCGGTGCCATTTCCCTCCCTGCACTACAACGCCCAGCGCACCTCCATTTATTCTACACAGCCCTGAGGCCTGCTCCACCTGTGGGGAGCCGTTCCATCTCAAGCTGCCATATCATCTGCCTCAGAGGACTGTCGCAGCGCTGGTGATCCTCACCAGACACCACAAGTGGCGTCACGACAAATCCCCTATAAATATCCCCTTTTTGCACTGACCGACCTGGGTCACGGCAACGGGCCAGCCACCGTGATCTCTCCCCCGAAAGCAGCCATAAGGCCCGGCTGCCGAGTACCCCACGGCCCTGGAGGCGAGTCACTAACATGACCACTGATTTAAAATAAATCAATAAATAAATACTCACCTGCCCCTCGCTCTCCCGCCGTGCAGAGTCCTCTTGTAAAGCCGGCAGCTGACTTTGGCAGGCGACAGGAGTGTATGACATCACTGCCATGCTCGCCTTCATATGCATGCCGACGTCAGCCGCTGCCTCTGATAGGCCATCAGCATGTATTGTCGCCAGGGGCTCTCTGGCACAAAGAATTGGCCCATGATTGGCAATCTATATTGGCTCAGATTCATTAAAGGGGTGGTCCAAAACCAAATTTTATTTTACTCCTAAATCTCTAGCTATTTAATGTCATAATCTGATCTTTTTTCTAATATACTTTCATTTAAAATTCCCTATCCTTCCCTCACTACTCTGATTTATTTATATTACTTTCTCTTTGATGATCAAACGAATCGTCATCAGGGGGCAGAGGCTACAGTCATTGCCACAGCCTTTGCCCACTCCCTGAAATGAAGCGTCATTAGTGGCCACCGTTTCGGGGGCTGGGCTAGTCCCTGCTTTACGGAGCATGTGTTGGTTGTCAGTTCTGATATATGCTCAGTAGATTCCGGTCACTGTGCACTGTTCTTCTTCTCACCCATTAGTATGGGTGAAATCTGCAGCAAAAACTCTGAAAGAATTGACATGCTGCAGATTTAAATCTGTAAGGAAAAAATAAGCAACATGTGCATGCGACTTCAGGATTCTCTTTCACTCCGCTGACATCCGGAAACCCTTCAGGTTTTGTGACAAATCTGTGCAGAAAAATCTGCAACATCTGCACAGACCCTCACACATACAGGATAATATATGATTTATATGACTGACTGATTTGATATACATTATACACATTGTATGTATATACAGATATATGACAGTGTGTATAATGTATAACAGCTGATGTCTGTATTATTCTTTATACTATAGGGTAAACACTAAGAGAGTACACATATGGATATTAATAAAAGAATTACGTTGTTATGTTATTATGTATTGTAAGATGGCTGCCGGACAGGTCCTTGAGGGGAGATATGCGTTACCAAGGTTAGTAGCTTCGGTGATATAAACCCAGAGAGAGTTAATTGGGCGTATCAGGGCTGTTTTTACGAGCAGTCATTAGAGTTGGGAAGGATTGGCTGCTCACATATCCCCACCCAAGGGCCTGTGTATAAAATGGAGACAGAGTTTCTCATTCAGTGTCTGTGGCTGGAGGTGTGGAGACCTCCAGCGTGTCTGTGCTACAGGACACTGACCGTGAGCAGGTGAACCTGCAGTATTGTATGGACTAGTTATTTTCTGTTTTGCTACTTTGTGCTGGACAAGGCTGTCTTTTGTTTACTTTGCAAGTGCGGTTTATGAGGTCTGAATAAACTTGCCTTGGACATTTTTAAAGAAACAGTATCCTGTGCCTACCTCTAACGCGGCTGAGTGAGTACAATTCTCTACAGTATATATATGTATTAATATTATCTTTTTAGTTTTTCCTCACGTTCACCTTTTCCCCCCTCCCCAACCCTCCCCTCCTTTTTTTCCTTCCCTTCCCCTTTATTAATTGGTCACATGTCAGTGAAATTTTATTATTTTATATATTTTTCACCCTTTATTGTCACTGCACTTTTATATATTTATATAAACATATTCACTATTGATGTTCACGATTTCGATATATGTATTAAAGGGGTTTTCCCACAAACAGAAGTAATTGTAATGAATGGCTGTGTCTGATGGTGTACAGAACATGGTCTGATCATACCACATCTCCTGAGCAGGGGAGGAAGCAAAGGAGTATACAGACATTACAGCAGGGAATAACAGAGGATTCATTTTGTGAGGGAAAATATTGTATAAATCAGGCAGTGAAATGTTTTACCTCAGAAAATGAATCCTCTGCGATCCCCGGCTGTAATGTCTGTATTGTCTTTTGCTCCCCCCCTGCCCAGGAGCTGTGGTATGTTCTGTACAGGGTCAGACACAGACAATGATTCAAATGAACTTTTGTTTGTGGGAAAACCCCTTTAATAATGACTTTGTATTTATTCCCCCTTTTTCTCCATCTATTATAATGGTTATTTTTAGTCTAATTCATTAATCTTTGTATTGTATATGGGGACTAATATCCGTATAATATACAGTATATATTTAATATTTATTTATCACCTGATCACACATAATAATTTATGATATTCTTTATATTCTTATATACATGTAACACTCACTACCCCCTATTCCTGTGTATTGCTGTAATATGTAACCTATACTCGTTATCCATCATTATAAATTAAGAAGATTTTCCACTTTATCCGATATATCCACACTCAATCAGTAGATTAGATGTCTGCTGAAGAGGTGATACGCATGAACGTCTCCACATCATCCTCCCCGACTGTGTCTATATGTGCCCCGTGACCCCCGATCATGTGTCTCCATCACGTGATCGCAGCGTCACAGGTCACATGTCGCCGTAGTTGCCTCGTAGCGTTGGTGCGCGTTGTGTATCGAGCCACGCCTCCTCAGCACCCATTGGTTGGTGGAGACATACCTCCATCCTGATTGGCTATAGTTGGCCGTTTAACTCTTAGCTCTTTCCGAATGATGCCACCCCCTGACGAAGACAAGAAGCCGAAACATACGTCGGGTGGACGCCATTCAGGAGTGGGATCTGCATCTGCTATAGCGTGAGTACAATGCACATGTGGTCACCTTTTTTAAAAACGCTTAAAGTGGATACAAATACATATCTGTCAACAGCACATATGCCCAAGTCAGTGCACTACTCTCTACAGGATTCACACCGACATCCAAATAATAAGGGACCAGCCCTTGTATATATACATACATAGGTGCATCTCACTAAAATAGAATATCATCAAAAAGTTACTTTATTTCAGTTCTTCAATGCAAAAAAGTGAAACTCGTATAGCCATAATCATCAGCATTAACAGAAATAAACAATAACTTTTTGATGATATTCTAATTTAGTGAGAAACACCTGTATTTGTTCACATATGAGATATATAATTTATGTAGATTTATTCTTTGGAGGCACTTTATGTAAAGTTTATGATAATTAAACAATCATATGTACAGATATATCTAGCTAATGATATGTATATATATTTTTATATACTGGATTAATTTGTGGCTTGATTCTCTGTATTATCCCTTTGTTGTTCTAATCATGATCCATTCCCACTGGTGTTAATTGTAATTCCTGTCTCGACGTCCCCTTTGCGTATAGTTTTTAATTCCCCCCTTTTTTTGCATTTCCTCCTCTTCCACCTGGTTATCAATATAATAATTATGTTCATCACCCACATGCCTGGACTCTTCTGGTCGATGTCTCCTTTCTGCTATATACTAGAGTGGTATACTATGTGCACAGATACATGGAGTGCCATATACTTCTCAGGAGGTGCGCAGCGTCCACCTCCTCACCGCACAGGCCCACAAGCTCCTCTCCGGCAGGAAGAAGATGCATTCAGGCGGCTCCTACCACTGCAGCAGACGGCAGTGCACAAGTATACAGGGTGCAGTGTGGATGTGTCTGCACCACTGGGATGTGCCCGACCTGCATGTATACATATGCCCCTCTGCAGGGGGGATTGGCCCACCGGAGGATCGGGAAAACCCCCGGGTCCCGATGGCCACGTCCCATGCCCCGCCCCTCTACACCCCCTGGGCCCTGTACAGAGAACAGAGGGCCCCCCGATTCGCTAATCATGTCGGCAGCACTGCCGATATGATTAGTGATGGCCCCTCTGCAGCAGTCTCCCTGCTCTGCCTGCTGCCGCAGTGCCCCTCTGCCTCCTCTGTGCAGCGACACTGCCGGCGCGTGCGCAGGAGGTCAGTCTCAGGGTGATGACGTCATCGCCCTGGGACTGCTTCCTGTGCGCGCTGTGGAGTACGGACCCTGCGTCGCTCCAGGCAGCGGCTGCAGCTCATCTCGACGCGTGACTATGAAAAGCAGGGGCCGGGAGGGGAGGAAGGGATAGGGGGGAGGGGTGACTGGGAGGACCCCTGGCCGAGGCTGGCAGTAAATACTACTGGGCAATGGGCATAATTATCATCATGCTCATTGCCTAGCATGTCCTGCTGCCAGCCTCTGGTTACTGGTACTATGCCTAGCAGCAGGTACTACCACCAGGGGCTGGCAGGACATGCTGGGTGGGCATGATAGTACCAAGGAGGCTGGCATGACATACTAGGCATGAATCATGCCTGCCTAGTGTGTCTTGCCAGCCTCTGTGGTACTATCATGCCCACCTAGCATGTTCTGCCAGCCACTGGTGGTGTGGTAGTCAGGGCCGGCGTCAGCATCTGGGCAAGTGCCGGGGCCCTGAGCAGACGGGGGGCCCACTCGCCATCGGGCTCCCTGCCGGGCTATGGGTGGAGAAGAGCAGTGCCATCGCCCGCCCTTCTCCCCCGCTTGCTCAGGGCCCCTGCAGCCGGATACTTACCTCTCCTCGTGCCTCCGCAGATCAGCTGTCTTCCTGCTGTGCGCTCCCTGTGACGTCTCAGGTCAGAGGGTGCGGTGACGTCTTTACACCGCGCCCTCCCCTGAGCCGTCACAGGCAGCGCAGAGCGGGAAGACGCCAGCGACGCTGAAGTGCAGACCTGAGCAGCGGCAGCAGGTGAGGAGGAGGGAGGTGAGTATTTGATTTTTTTTTTTTCAATGTATGGAGGCATGGGGCATTATATGGGGGGTGACAGCCTGCATGGGGCATTATATGGGGGGTTAACAGCCTGCATGGGGCATTATATGGGGGGTTAACAGCCTGCATGGGCCATTATATGGGTGGTGACCTCCTGCATGGGTCATTATATGGGGGAGGTGACATCCTGCATGGGGCATTATATGGGGGGTGGCATCCTGCATGGGGCATTATATGGGGGGGGGGAGTGATATCCTGCATGGGGCGTTATATGGGGGGGAGTGACATCTTGCATGGGGCATTATATGAGGGGTGACAATCTGCATGGGGCATTATATGGGGGGGGAGGGACATCCTACATGGGGCATTATATGGGGGGGAAAGGGACATCCTGCATAGGGCATTATATGAGGGGGAGAAGTGACATCCTGCAAGGGGCATTATATAGGAGGTGACATCCTGCATGGGGCATTATAAGGGGGCCAGTATCCTGTATGGAACATTTTATGGGGGCCAGTATACTGTGTGGAGCGTTATATGGGGGCCAGTATCCTGTATGGAGCGTTATATGGGGGCCAGTATCCTGTATGGAGCATTTTGGGGGGGCCAGTGTCCTGTATGGAGTGTTATATGGTTATATGGGGACCAGTATCCTGTATGGAGCATTTTTTGGGGGCCAGTATCCTGTGTGGAGCGTTATATGGGGACCAGTATCCTGTATGGAGCGTTATATGGGGGCCAGTTCCCTGTATGGAGCATTCTTGGGGGGCCAGTATACTGTGTGGAGCGATTCGCCGGTTTCTGAGCTATTGTAGAATTTACAATAGATATCACTCATGTAATATAAGAAGTGAAATCTTTGCATTGTACTATACTTATATTTATCTGCAGTATCTGTGCATCATGAATCGTGGTATGTGTTAAAAGGGGCCCACTGAGACTCTTTCGCCCGGGGCCCAGAAAAACCTAGAGCTTGCCCTTTGTGGTACTATCATGCTAGTACTACTACCACCAGTGGCTGGCTGGCAGGACATGCCGGGTGGGCATGATAGTACCACAGAGGCTGGCAAGACATACAAGGCATGAATCATGCCCAGCATGTCCTGCCAGCCACTGGTGGTACCATCATGCATGCCCATTGCCCAGCCACTGGTGGTGTGGTACTATCATGCTAGTACTAACACCAGTGGCTGGCTGGCAGGATATGCCATGTGAGCTTGAATGCTAGTACCACAGAGGCTGGCAGTACATACTGGGCAATGGGCATGATAGTACCAGCAGTAGACTGACTACACGGTCTCCAGGGCTCCGTCTCCCCTTCTCGCTGCTGTTAGGCTGGGTTAACATTGCGTTTATGCTGTGCGTTACAACGGATCCGTTGTAAATCAGTGCAGACGCAATGTACCGTAGACTTGCATTGCAAAAATAGGCATGCGTTTGAAAGTATGCATTATTTGCAACGCACAGGAAAACATGGTCGGCGGCTGGAGGCCAGCTGAGCACTTCTCTGACAACTGGGTTCTAGTGTTATTCTGTGCCTACTCATCTCTGTCAGCAGGCATATTTGTCTGATGGCAAAGATGTAGCAGAGCTGGAGACAGAAGATCCGTGGATTACGTCAGAGCGAGGATTTTGTTTTTTTTATTAAAGATGGAGTCCCTACATGTGTTTTGTGTTTTATTTTTATTAAAAAAAAAATTCTGTGTTCTGTTTTTCTTTTTTTCTGTTTACTAGAAATTCATGGTGGCCATGTGTAGTTTGGCGTGACTCCATGAATTTCAGGCTTAGTGCCAGCTGATAATACAAAGCTGGTACTAACCCCATTATTACCCAGCGTGCCACCCCCCACCAGGGCCGTTGGAAGAGCAGGATAAAGTGCCTGGAAATGGCGCTACGATGAATGCGCCAATTCCATGGGTCGCTGCGGGCTGCCGTTTTCAGCGTGGGGGGCCCAGAATGGGCCTTACCATGCTGAGAATCCCAGCCCCCAGCTGCCTGGTTTCACCAGGCTGGCGATCAAAATATGGCGAGAGCCCACTCTTTTTTTATTTAAAAAAAAAAAATAAAATAACATTGGGCTTTCCTGACTTTTGATCGCCAGTCAAGGTAAAACCAGGCAGATAAAGCAGACAGCTACGGGCTGCCACCTCTATCTGCGCTGAGAATCAAAATTTCTGCAGAGCGCTATGTCATTTTTGTTTTATTATTTATTTATTTTCACACTTCTATATGTGACAGTCCCAACAGCTAATCACAGACGCTGACACAGAGAATGGGCGTCTGTGATTGGCTGCTTGAGTAACCTGAAAGCAGCCCATACATAGTACCATACTAGAATGTATGGGCTGATTGTACATTACTCAAACAGCCAATCACAGACGCCCATCCTCTTTGACAGCATCTGCGATTGGCTGTTCGGTCTGTCACATATAGAAGTGTGAAAAGAAATTTTTAGGGTATGTACACACGATGCAGAAATGCTCAGGATTTTTTCCTGAGCATTTCTGCATCTCCCTGGCAGGAAAAAACGCATGCGGATTGTACATGCGGTTTCCTGCCAGGGACATGCGGAAATTAAGCGGTCTTCACTTTCATTTCCGCATGCGGGTTGACAAGCGCTTCCCAATCGATTTTAGCATCACTTGGAAAGTGCTTGTCTACTTCACACTATATAAATCCATGCAACCGGCATGGATTTATATAGTGTGTGAATGTCAAAAAATAAATATATACTTTACCCTCTGATGGCCCCCGGTGTCATAGTAACATAGTAACATAGTTTGTAAAGCCGAATAAAGACTTGCGTCCATCAAGTTCGACCTGTTAGTTCTGTAATTGCTAAAGTTGATCCAGAGGAGGGCAAAAACCCCAAATGATTTGGCCAATCTTCACCTGAGGAAAAATTCCCTCCCGACTCTGAAACCAGCAGTCAGAATAAATCCCTGTATCAACCTACTATTTTATTTTATTTTTAAGTATATGCTGAAATCTGCCTGGTATCTAGAAATGCATCCAGTCCCCGCTTGAACTGGTTTAGTGAATCCGACATTACCGTCTCCTCACTCAGTGAATTCCATATTCTCACTGCTCTTACCGTAAAGAACCCCTTCCTATGCTGGTGCTGAAACCTTTTCTCTTCCAGTCTTAGTGAGTGCCCTCTTGTTACCGTAATATCCCTCCTTTTGAACAAATCCCGGGCAAGATCTCTATACTGTCCCCTAACATATTTGTACACATTTATTATGTCCCTCAACCTTCTCTTTTCCAGGCTGAATAGTTCTAGTTTTGCCAACCTCTCTGGGTATTGCAGTCCCTCCATTCCCCTTATTAATTTTGTTGCCCTCCTTTGTACCTTTTCAAGCTCATTTATATCCTTTCTATATATTGGGGCCCATAACTGAGCACAGTATTCCAAGTGTGGTCTGACCAGTGCTTTGTACAGTGGAAGAACAATGTTCTCATCCTTTGCAGCTATACCTCTTCTGATACATCCCATTACCCTGTTTGCCCTTACAGCAGCGGCCTGACTTTGGGCACTCCAATTTAGTTTGCTATCAATCAAGATGCCCAAGTCCTTCTCCATCTCTGAATTCCCCAATGATTTCCCATTCAGTGAGTACTGGTGACTTCCATTTTTCCTTCCCATATGTATGACCTTACATTTCTCCTCGTTAAACCTCATTTGCCATTTAATGCTCCACCTACCAAGCTTATCCAAATCCCTCTGTAGGTCTGCACTGTCCTCTTTTGTATTAATTGTTTTACATAACTTTGTGTCATCTGCAAATATTGATATTTTACTATTTATCCCGTTGACTATGTCGTTAATAAAGATATTAAATAACATTGGGCCTAGTACAGACCCCTGTGGTACCCCACTAGTGACGCTTACCCAATCTGAGTATATTCCATTTATAACCACCCTCTGCCTTCTATCCTTTAGCCAGTTAGCTACCCACTTGCAGACATTTTCCCCCAGCCCCATCATTCTCATTTTGTATACCAACCTATTATGTGGCACGCTATCGAACGCTTTTGAGAAGTCGAGATACACGACATCCACTGGTTCCCCCTGATCTACTCGAGAGCTAACCTCCTCGTAGAAGTCAATCAGGTTTGTTTGGCAGGAGCGATTCCTCATGAATCCATGTTGGTTCGGGATTAAAAGATTATTAGCATCAAGATGCTCCGTAATTGCCTCTTTAATGAAGCTTTCAAAAATTTTGCCCACAACGGACGTCAGACTCACCGGCCGATAGTTTCCGGCGTCACTTTTCGCTCCCTTTTTGAATATTGGCACTACATTCGCCTGTCGCCAATCAAGTGGCACAGACCCAGTCTCAACAGAGTCCTTAAATATAAGATATAACGGTCTGTCTATCACATTACTTAGTTCCCTTAGTACCCGTGGGTGTATGCCATCAGGTCCTGGTGATTTGTTTATTTTAATGTTACTGAGGCGTTTCTGTACCCCAGCTTGGGTTAGATTTGTCATACTTAGTGGAGGATTAAGTTTGTCACTTCTCATTTCTCCTGTTAGTTCGATTTCCTTTGTGAAAGTTGTCCAAAAAAAATTATTTTATAGATTAGCTTTATCCTCATCTTTCTCTATGATTTTGCCTTCCTCACTTTTTATCGGTCCAATATTATTCGATTTAATCCTTTTACTATTTATATATGTAAAGAACAGTTTGGGATTTGATCTACTTTCCCTAGCAATACGTCTCTCTGTTTCCTCCTTCGCTATTTTTATTTGTTTTTTACAGGTTCTCGTTTTTTCCTTGTAACACATTAGTGCCTCCTTGCTGTTTTCCTGTTTTAATCTCTTGAATGCCTCTTTTTTGCTATTTAACGCCCCTTTTACGTTCTTGTTCAACCATATTGGTTTCCTCTTGTTTCTGGCCCTTTTATTCCCATACGGTATATACCTCTCGCACTGAGTATTCAGAATTATTTTGAAGGTTTCCCATTTACTATTCGTATTTCCTTGATTAAGAACTTTGTCCCAGTCAATAAGTTGAAGGCTTTCTTTCAGCTGATCAAACTTCGCCCTCCTAAAGTTTAATGTTTTAGTTGTTCCCTTATTGATAACCCTACTGAAGGGCATTTTGAAGTCGATAATATTATGATCGCTATTACCTAGGTGCCCCCCTATCTGTACCTCAGTTATTCTATCAGGCCTATTAGTCAATATTAAGTCCAACACGGCCTTCCCTCTCGTTGGTTCCTGCACTAGTTGGGAGAGATAATTATCCTTAATATTTGTCAAGAACCTTTTTCCTTTCTGAGATCTACAGGTTTCTGTTTCCCAGTCAATATCCGGGTAGTTGAAATCCCCCATTACAATCACTTCATTATGTTTTGCTACTTTGTCTATTTGTCCTAATAGCAGATTCTCATTCTCCTCTGTTATATTGGGTGGCTTATAGCAGACCCCCAGTAATATTTTATTATTATTTTTAGTTCCCTCTATCTCTACCCACATGGACTCGACCCCCTCTTCTCCCTCTCCTATATCTTCCCTTAGTCTGGGTTTTAGACATGACTTTACATATAAGCAGACTCCTCCGCCTTTCCCCTGTTTCCGGTCCCTTCTAAATAAACTATAATCTAATAAATTTACCGCCCAGTCGTAGCTATCGTCTAGCCAAGTCTCTGTTATACCTACGATGTCATACCTCTCCTCCGATATAAGCGCCTGCAGCTCATCCGCCTTATTGGTCAGGCTTCTTGCGTTGGTCAGCATGCAAGATAAAACTTTGGGGTTATTTAGCATCCTATTCTTCTCTAACGATCTAACTGTACTATCCCCACCCCCCTCTCCACCCTCATTATATTCACTTCTCCCCTTCCCCCTTGCTTGCCTCACATCCCACCTATTTCCTTGGTTTCCCCCCCCCCCCGTCTCTAGTTTAAAAACTCCTGCTTCGCTCGGTCCCGGCTACCGGCAGTGAAGACTGAAGGACCTGCCGACGTCAGCGTCACGTGAACCGTCACATGACTCTGACGTCAGCGAAGGTCCTTCTTCATTCAACCACGAAGTGCCGGGAACCAAGCAGTAGCGGTGCGCGGGCCGTCAGAAGGTGAGTATATATATATATATATATATATATATAATTTTTTTTTTTTTTAATGGTACCTGGGTCTGGATGAGAGTCCTCTCCTCCACACCCGGGTACCATCCGCACATTAGACCGCATGAAAAGCGCATCAACATATACAGTGATGCGTAATCCATGTGGTCTAATGCAAGTCAATGGCGCCAAAAAAGCAGCGTTTCCGCAAAATTAAATGACATGCTGCGGATTTTTGAGCGCAGCGTTTACGCTGCGGAAAAATCCGCATCATGGGCACAGCATATGCGGATTTCAATTGGGGAACATTGCTGCCCTTCTGCCATGCTTTTTTCATGCGTTTCTGCGGCGTTTACGCAACTGCAAAAACGCCGCGGAAACGCATGAAAAACACATCGTGTGAACTCAGCCTTAAAACGATGTAGCGCTCCGCAGAATTTTTGATTCTCACCACAGATAAAGCAGACAGCTACGTACTGCCACCCCCAGCTGCCTGGCTTTACCTTGGCTGGCGATCAAAAGACAGAGAAGCCGAATATTTGTTTTAAACTTACTTAACTTTTTTTTTTCCCGCCATATGTTGATCGCCAGCCAGATAAAACAAGGCAGCTGGGGGCTGGGATTCTCAGCATGGTAAGGCCCAAGCGTTCTTGGCCCCCCACGCTGAAAATCACAGCCCACAGCCACCCCTGAAAATGGCGCATTCATCATGGCACCATTTCCAGGTGCTTTACCCGGCTCTTCCAGCGGCCCTGGTGGTGAGTGGCACACTGGGTAATAATAGGGTTAGTACCAGGCCAGCTTTGTATTATCAGCTGGATCTAAGCCCTAAATTCATGGTTTCACGCCAAATTAGACATAGCCACCATCAATTTCTAGTAAACAGAAAAAAAAGGACAGATTTATTTTTTTTTATTAAAAATAAAACACATTTAGGGACTCCATCTTTAATAAAGAAAAATCCTCACTCCAACGTAATCCATAGGTCTTTTGTCTTCAGCTCTGCTAGATCTTTGCCATCAGACAAATATGTCTGCTGACAGATGAGCAGGCACAGAATGACACTGGAGCACTGTTACTGTGTAGTTAAGTGCTATGTTTCCTTTTTTGTCATTTCATGCAGTGTAGAAATCTTGGGAAAAGTGTGGCTTGTGCTCTGGAAGTGATCAGTTATAGCGAACTATGTTATTTTCTGCAGAAATAAGTCCTGTATAGAAGATGTGATATATCGGTCTGCAGATAAAGAACTTCACTTAGAGACATCACTATTAAGTATGTGTATTACCTATACACACAAATTGACACTATATACAGAGCTCCTGTGCATAATGTCACTGGTGATCCCTGTATTACCTGTACACTAACACTATACACAGAGCTCCTGTGCATAATGTCACTGGTGATCACTGTATTACCTGTACACTGACACTATACACAGAGCTGTGTATAATGTCACTGGTGATCACTGTATTACCTGTACACTGACACTATACACATAGCTCCTGTGTATAATGTCACTGGCGATCCCTGTATTACCTGTACACTGACACTATACACAGAGCTCCTGTGCATAATGTCACTGCTGATCCCTGTATTACCTGTACACTGACACTATATACAGAGCTCCTGTGCATAATGTCACTGGTGATTACTGTATTACCTGTACACTAACACCATACACAGAGCTCCTGTGTATAATGTCACAGGTGATCACTGTATTACCTCTACACTGACACTATATAAAGAGCTCCTGTGCATAATGTCACAGGTGATCACTGTATTACTTCTACACTGACACTATACACAGAGCTCCTGTGTATAATGTCACTGGTGATCCCTGTATTACCTGTACACTGACACTATATACAGAGCTCCTGTGCATAATGTCACTGGTGGGTGATCACTGTATTACCTGTACACTGACACTATATACAGAGCTCCTGTGTATAATGTCACTGGGGATCACTGTATTACCTGTACACTGACACTATACACAGAGCTCCTGTGCATAATGTCACTGGTGATCCCTGTATTACCTGTACACTGACACTATACACAGAGCTCCTGTTTATAATGTCACTGGTGATCACTGTATTACCTCTACACTGACACTATATACAGAGCTCCTGTTTATAATGTCACTGATAATCTCTACATTATCTGTACACTGACACTATATACAGAGCTCCTATGTATAATGTCACTGGTGATCACTGTATTACCTCTACACTGACACTATATGCAGAGCTCCTGTGTATAATGTCACTGGTGATCCCTGTATTAGCTGTACACTGACACTATATACAGAGCTCCTGTGTATAATGTCACTGATAATCTCTACATTATCTGTACACTGACTATATACAGAGCTCCTGTGTATAATGTTACTGGTGATCACTGTATTACCTCTACACTGACACTATATACAGAGCTCCTGTGTATAATGTCACTGATAATCTCTACATTATTTGTACACTGACTATATACAGAGCTCCTGTGTATAATGTCACTGATAATCTCTACATTATCTGTACACTGACTATATACAGAGCTTTTTTACATTTTCATTATCAGTCACTATCTGGTGCCATTATGTGCCATGGTCATGGCATGGCGGTATTTGTCCCTTGTATGTGTTATTATTCAGACAGTCACTATGTGGTGGTAATATGTGGTCTTCTCATGGTGTGGCAGTATATATACCTTGTACTTGGTAGTATTTGATCACTATGTGGTGGTATGTGTTCTGGTCATGGTGTGGTGGTATTTCTCTCTTCTATATGGTATTATTAGTCTAGGTATAGTGGATTGTTGTCAGTCATTTGTTTTTTCGGATATTAAGAATGGGAACATTCTTTATTTGCAATACATATTAAATACTTGGATGTTTAACCTCTCCCTGTGTTGTGACTACTACACAGCAGCAGAGATTTATTGGTTAATAAAGTTGATTCATTTTGAAAGAGTTTGTGGACTTATGTTATTCCTATATACGGTAACTGCATGGTGCTGGTGGGCCCCAAGATTGATTTTTTCCTGGTGGGCCCCTGGTACTCCAGTCCGGCGCTGGATAGAGTAACAAATAGATAAATAGATAGATAGATATGAGCTAGATAGATAGAGATAGATATTAGATAGAATCTGCCTTATGTAGCAGCTTTTTGGCTACATTGTGTCTTGCTGTCGCGCTCTTTGGCCGACCACATCCAGCTTTACCTTGTACACAGACAATCTGTCTTACACCATTGTTCTTACTTATAACCTGCTCGGCACGGGTGAGATGTACTCTGTGTGTAGGACGAGTGACCTGCACGGTACACTGGCTCTAATTACTGAAGGTGGAAACTTGTGATCCAGAGAATTTGGCAGGGTATTTATTATACTTGCTAAATAAAGATCGAGAAGGGATTACTATCAAAATAATTACTATCACTCATTGGGGGGTTTATGGTTATCATGACAAGTACGTAATTCAATTCCTTCACAAGGGACCCCATCTCTGGATCTTCATCACTAATTACCCTGTGTTTTACAGTCATGAAGTAATACATGTGGTGGACAGGATTATTAGACAAGGTAAATATGATTGGCACACATGATGCACTCCACTGAATTCACTGAAGATCCTGCACCTGGGGAAGAAGCTATAGGGGGACAGAAGTAGGGGGGACACCTCTTCCTCTGGGCTTGTAAGGGCCCAAAGGCCACTCTGCCCACAAGATGACCTAAGTGGTATCTGTGCGGATAATTGATTGGCATCACTGTAAATTCCTGTTATTATCTATTTCTATATGATTATCATATGTTATCCAAGTTCTCTGTTTACTGTCAGTAAATGCAAAATAATTGCCTGAATCCATATAGGATTAGAAACATACAATATGCAATACTATATATACAGTGTATACGAATAAAATGTAATATCTACAAGAAATGATGGCAAGAAGAGTATGCACTGCACATCTGCGGGGAGCACAAGGCAATGGTGCATCTGAGACACGGGAGAGGCAGGGGACGGATTTGAAGGCCGGACTTCATGACTACTTACAAAAAGTTCAATGATATATACAGTTGAAACCAGAAGATTACATACACTCTATAAAAAGACACATCTGCATGTTTTTATCAATATCTGACACGAAATCAGAATAAACCTTTCCTGTTTTAGGTCAGTTAGGATTACCATAATTTTTAATATTTGCCAAATGCCAGAATAATGAGAGAGAGAGAGAGAGAGAATGTTTTCAGGCATTTTTATTACTTACTGCAAAGTCAAAAGATTCCATACATTTAATTAGCATTTAGTACCATTGCCCTTAAACTGAATGACTTGGGTCAAACGTTTGGGATATCCTTCCAAAAGCTTCTCACAAAGTTTACATACACTAAGATTACTATGCCTTTAAACAATTCTGGACTGCCCATATGACAATGTCATGTGTTTGGAAGCTTCTGATATTTTTTTTTTTAGTTAATTAGAGACACACCTGTGGATGTATTTTAATGCACACCTGAAACACACTGCTTCTTTGTGTAGCATCATGGGAAAGTCTAAAGAAATCAACAAAGATATCAGGAAGAGAATTGTGGACTTGCACAAGTCTGGCTCTTCCTTGGGTACAATTTCAAGATACCCGAAGGTGTCTCGTTCATCTATACAAACAATTATACTCAAGTACAAACAAAATGGGAATGTCCAGCCATCATACCGCTCAGGAAGGAGACGGGTTCTGTGTCCCAGAGATAAACGTGCTTTGGTCCGATATGTGCATATCAACCCAAGGACCAAAGCAAAAGACCTTGTGAATATGATGGCGGAAGCTGGTAAGATTGTGTCAATATCCACAGTGAAACGAGTACTGTATCAACATGGGCTGAAAGGTCACTCTGCCAAGAAGAAGCCATTACTCCAAAAGAAACATAAAAAAGCCAGATTAATGTTTGCAAATACACACAGGAACAAAGACCTTAATTTTTGGAGATATGTCCTGTGGTCTGATGAAACTAAAATTTAACTTTTTGGGCATAATGACCATCGTTACGTTTGGAGGTAAAAGGGAGAAGCTTGGAAGCCTAAGAACACCATCCCAACGGTGAAACACAGTGGTGTCAGCATCATGTTGTGGGGGTGTTTTGCTGCAGGAGGGACTGGTGCACTTCACAAAATAGATGGCATCATGAGAAAAGAAGATTATGTGGCAATACTGAAGCAACATCTCAAGACATCAACCGGGATGTTAAAGCTTGAGTGGAAATGGGTCTTCCAAATGGACAATGACCCGAAGCATACTGCCAAAATGGTAACAAAGTGGCTTAAGGATAACAAAGTCAATGTTTTGGAGTGGCCATCACAAAGCCCTGATCTCAATCCTATTGAAAATGTATGGGCAAAGCTGAAAAGACAGGTGCGAGCAAGGCGACCTACAAACCTGGATCAGTTACACCAGTTTTGTCAGGAATGGGCCAAAATTCCGACCAACTATTGTGAGAAGCTTGTGGAAGGATATCCCGAACGTGTGACACAAGTCATTCAGTTTAAGGGCAATAGTACCAAATACTAATGAAATGTAGGGAAACTTACGTCTTGGCCGTAAGTAATAAAAATACCTTAAAACATTCTCTCTTTCTCTCTCATTATTCTGGCATTTGGCAAATATTAAAAATTATGGTAATCCTAATTGACATAAAACGGGAAAGGTTTATTCTGTTTTCATGTCACATACTGAGAAAAACCATGAATATGTGTCTTTTTATATAGTGTATGGAAACTTCTGGTTTCAACTGTATGCAGAAACTGACAATTTATACATTAACACACACGCATGCATATATATACACTGCGCAAAAAAATAAAGGGAACACTTAAACAACAGAATATAACTCCAAGTAAATCAAACTTCTGTGAAATCAAACTGTCCACTTAGGAAGCAACACTGATTGACAATCAATTTCACATGCTGTTGTGCAAATGGAATAGACAATAGATGGAAATTATTGGCAATTATCAAGACACACTCAATAAAGGAGTGGTTCTGCAGGTGGGGACCACAGACCACATCTCAGTACCAATGCTTTCTGGCTGATGTTTTGGTCACTTTTGAATGTTGGTTGTGCTTTCACACTCGTGGTAGCATGAAACGGACTCTACAACCCACAGAAGTTGCTCAGGTAGTGCTGCTCATCCAGGATAGCACATCAATGCGAGCTGTGGCTAGAAGGTTTGCTGTGTCTGTCAGCGTAGTGTCCAGAGACTGGAGGCGCTACCAGGAGACAGGCCAGTACACCAGGAGATGTGGAGGGGGCCGTAGGAGGGAAACAACCCAGCAGCAGGACCGCTACCTCTGCCTTTGGGCAAGGAGGAACAGGAGGAGCACTGCCAGAGCCCTGCAAAATGACCTCCAGCAGGCCACAAATGTGCATGTATCTGCACAAACGGTTAGAAACCGACTCCATGAGGGTGGTATGAGGGCCCGACGTCCACAGATGGGGGTTGTGCTCACAGTCCAACATCGTGCAGGACGCTTGCCACAGAACACCAGTCCAGATCTGGGAGGAGATCCCACAGGAGACCATCCACAACCTCATCACGAGCCTGGCCAAGGGGTGCAGGGAGGTCATACCGGCACGTGGAGGCCACACACAATACTGAGCCTCATTTTGACTTGTTTTAAGGACATTACATCAAAGTTGGATCAGCCTGTAGTGCGTTTTTCCACTTTAATTTGGGGGGTGACTCCAAATCCAGGCATCCATTGGTTAATAAATTTGATTTCCATTGATGATTTTTGAGTGATTTTGTTGTCAGCACATTCAACTTTGTACAGAACAAAGTATTCAATGAGAATATTTCATTCATTCAGATCTAGGATGTGTTATTTGAGTGTTCCCTTTATTTCTTTGAGCAGTATATATATATATATATATATATATATATATATGAGCCCCAAACCTAAACCTTTGCAAATATATATATATATATACATACACACTACCGTTAAAAAGTTTGGGGTCACCCAGACAATTTTGTTTTTTCCATGAAAACTCATACTTTTATTTATCAAATGAGTTGAAAAATGAATAGAAAATAGTCCAGACATTGACAAGGTTAGAAATAATGATTTTTATTAGAAAGAATAATTTCTGCTTCAAACTTTGCTTTCGTCACAGAATGCTCCATTTGCAGCAATTACAGCATTGCAGACCTTTGGCATTCTAGCTGTTAATTTGCTGATGTAATCTTGAGAAATTTACCCCCATGCTTCCTGAAGCCCCTCGCACAAGTTGGATTGGCTTGATGGGCATTTTTTGCGCACCATACGGTCAAGCTGCTCCCACAACAGCTCAATGGGGTTGAGATCTGGTGACTGGGCTGGACACTCCATTACAGATAGAATACCAGCTGCCTGCTCCCTAAATAGTTCATGCATAATTTGGAGGTGTGCTTTGGGTCATCTTCCTGTTGTAGGATGAAATTGGCTCCAATCAAGCGCTATCCACAGTGTATGGCATGGCTTTGCAAAATGGAATGATAGCCTTCCTTATTCTAAATCCCATTTACCTTGTACAAATCTCCCACTTTACCAGCACCAAAGCAACCGCAGACCATCACATTACCTCCACCATGCTTGACAGATGGCGTCAGGCACTCTTCCAGCATCTTTTCAGTTGTTCTGCATCTCACAAATGTTCTTCTATGTGATCCAAACACCTCAAGCTTTGATTCGTCTGTCCATAAAACTTTTTTCCAATCTTCCTCTGTCCAATGTCTGTGTTCTTTTGCCCATATTAATCTTTTCCTTTTATTAGCCAGTCTCAGATATGGCTTTTTCTTTGCCATTTTGCCCTGAAGGCCAGCATCCCGGAGTCGCCTCTTCACTGTAGACGTTGACACTGGTGTTTTGCGTGTACTATTTAATGAAGCTGCCAGTTGAGGAGCTGTGAGACGTCGATTTCTCAAACTAGAGACTCTAATGTATTTGTCTTGTTGCTCAGTTGTGCTGCGGGGCTCCCACTTCTCTTTCTACTCTGGTTAGAGCCTGTTTGTGCTCTCCTCTGAAGGGAGTAGTACACACCTTTGGAGGAAATCTTCAGTTTCTTGTCAATTTCTCACATGGAATAGCCTTCATTTCTAAGAACAAGAATAGACTGTCGAGTTTCACATGAAAGTTCTTTTTCTGGCCATTTTGAGAGTTTCATAGAAAAAACAAATGCAATGCTCCAGATTCTCAACTATCTCAAAGGAAGGTCAGTTTTATAGCTTCTCAAATCAGCCAAACCGTTTTCAGCTGGGCTAACATACTTGTGCAAGGGTTTTCTAAACATCCATTAGCCTTCTTACACAGTTAGCAAACACAATGTACCATTAAAACACTGGAGTGGTGGTTGTTGGAAATGGGCCTCTATACACCTATGTAGATATTGCAATAAAAACAAGACGTTTGCAGCTAGAATAGTCATTTACCACATTAACAATGTATAGAGTGTATTTCTGATTCATTTAATGTTAGCTTCATTGAAAAAAATGTGCTTTTCTTTCAAAAATAATGAAAGGTTAATACATTTCCAGGAGGAACAATATGGGAACATCAATAAAAAAAAAATATATGTTCCAGAATAACTATTTCCCATGTTGTTCCTCTTGAAATGTCTTCACCTTACATTTCCAGGAGGAACAACATGGGAACAGAAAAAAAAATATGTTCCAGAATTGTTATATTATAGGTTGCATCAGTGAGGCGTGTCCCTACACAATGTCCCTGTCCAATCACGGCTGACAATGCTAGTCATTCCCTATTATAAGGTAAATACATTTCCAAGAGGAACAACAGGGGGAATGACTATTTTAGAACACATTTTGTTTTTTATTTTTTTATTTATTTTTGCTGTTCACCTGTTGTTCCTCCTGGAAATGTACTAACCTTACAACAGGGCGTGACTAACATTGTCAGTAGTGATTAGAGAGGGACATTCTGTGTAGAGACACGCCCCATTGACACACCCACTTACTTATCAATAGGGCGTGGCTATCGTAATCAGCAGCACTGATAGGACAGAAACATTCTCAAAGACAAAGGGACAAACATGTAGTTGTCAATTTGGTCATACATTTCCAGGAAGAATAACCAAGGAAAAATATTCCCAAATTATTGTTTTTTGGGGGAAGTATCAGTGATATGTCAGGACAGATCCTATGTGTAAATCCAATGCACTAAACTATAACATTGTCGATTTAGTCATACATTTCCAGGAAGAATAACAGAGGAGTGGCACAATTTTAAGAAGAAAAAAAAATGCTGCAAAATTCATCTCACTAATCTATAACATTGGACCAATAAAATACCTGAAATGTTGGAAATAAGTGTCATTTTGGATCAAATACTGATTAATTCTCCTGTCTTGTCCTCTGTTATTCCTCTTGGAAATCTGTGCATCAATTTATAACTTGGCACAATCATTCCCATTTAAAACAGAGTGTGACTAATATTGTCAGTACTCATTGGACACTCATGAATAATGGAACGATAAGACCCAGTTGCCTATTTAGTCATTTCCAGGAGGAATAATAGAGGAACGGCACTTTTTTTTTTAAAGTCAAATTCTTTTCACTGATCTATATAACAATGGGCCGATAAAGTAAAATAAAATTTTAAAATATTTTATCTAAAGACTGATTATTTCTACCGTCTTGTCCCCTCAAATTTTTTGAGTCACTCAATTAGTGCAGAAGTTGGAGAGACTTTGGGTGCAGTATTTCCTACATGCCAGGGGGGGCGCTGATCACAGCCTGCGTCCTGGCACTATGGGGTCTGGGAATAGTGCAGATTCCCTGGTGGTCACAGACAGGGGCTAAACCTGACCAGGCACTTGACTCAGTGACAAGGACAGATATAGCCCTGGAGGACGTATCCTCTGGGGGGCCGGACCACCCTGCGGACACAGGAGAATGCTCCTCTCTTAGTGCTGGGCTTATACTACACACTTTCTATACAATTCTGGAGCATTTTTTATGTTGTTCCTCTATTATTCCTCCTGGAAACGTGTAAATTACTTGACAAGAAGGGTGCTCCTTTTTTAATGTGTGGTGAGTCTCTACACAGTTTGATATTTTTACCATGAAATTGTATCACCCAGTTATCAGTTGAGACATTCATTTCCAGGAGGGATAATAGAGAATTCAAATTAAACTTAGCTCTTTTTTACATATCTGTTTCATTAAATTCCTTTGTTCTCCATGAAATACCAAATCGGGAGGCTTATTTCATAGAGCTCTATTTTGTGCACATGCCCTGTAATCCTTCCTGGAAATGTAAGGACTCTACTTTCTGCACTTCCTCTGTAAATCCTCCTGGAAATGTAAGAACTTTACTTTATGCACTTCCTCTGTAAATCCTCCTGGAAATGTAAGAACTTTACTTTATGTACTTCCTCTTTAATTCCTCCTGGAAATGTAAGAACTTTACTTTATGCACTTCTTCTGTAAATCCTCCTGGAAATGTAAGAACTTTACTTTATGTACTTCCTCTGTAATCCCTCCTGGAAATGTAAGAATTTTACTTTATGCACTTCCTCTGTAATCTCTCCTGGAAATGTAAGAATTTTACTTTATTCACTTCCACTGTAAATCCTCCTGGAAATGTAAGAACTCTACTTTCTGCACTTCCGCTGTAATCCTTCCTGGAAATGTAAGTACTCCACTTTCTGCACTTCCTCTGTAATTCCTCCTGGAAATGTAAGAACTTTACTTTCTGCACATTCTCTGTAATCCCTTCTGGAAATGTAAGAACTCTACTTTCTGCACTTCCTCGGTAATTCCTCCTGGAAATGTAAGAACTTTACTTTCTGCACTTCCTCTATAATTCCTCCTGGAAATGTAAGAACTCTACTTTCTGCACTTCCTCTATAATCCCTCCTGGAAATGTAAGGACTCACAGAAGCAGGAGGATCGAGAGGCAGTCAGCACCCATACTGCTCAGGAACCAGTACCAGGCTCTCACACAGGAGAACCATGAAGAAATACAGCAAGATAAGACTTTGCCAGCAATGAATAACCTTGTAAGCCCTCAGAATCCTCCTGGATGGAGAAAGAAGAATGTTGTGAAGAAAAAACGGAGAGTGGTGGTCATGGGGGATTCCCTGTTAAGAGGAACAGAGGCCGCTATCTGCAGACCAGACATAACCTCAAGAGAAATGTGCTGTCTTCCAGGAGCAAAAATTAAAGATGTGTCTGACAGGATATCAAGACTCTTCAGACCTACAGATCACTACCCATTCCTGCTAATACATGTAGGGACAAATGACACCGCAAGAAAGGACCTGGAAACCATCTGCAGTGACTTTGAAGACTTAGGCAAGAAAGTGAAAGAATTGGGAGCGCAGGTGGTCTTCTCATCCATCCTCCCAGTGGATGGCCATGGAACAATGAGGTGGAATAAGATTCTACAGGTGAACAACTGGCTACGTCGATGGTGCCGTCAACAAGGATTTGGATTTCTGGATCACGGAATGAATTACCTATACGATGGACTACTTGCTAGAGATGGGGTGCACCTTACGAAGACTGGAAAACATGTATTTGGAAGTCGCCTTGCTACACTCATCAGAAGAGCTTTAAACTAGAACAATGTGGGAAGGGAAGCAAAAGGCCAGAAAAAGCCATACAGCTGACAAATACTATTGAGATCTCTGCTACTGGAAGTGGAAAAGAAGAACAAAGACAAAAAAATCTAAATAATAAAAATATGGGAGGAAGAGAAACCAATCACAAACTAAAATGTTTTTATACAAATGCACAAAGCATGGGCAACAAACAAGGAGAATTGGAACTACTAATGCAGGAAAAGGAATATGATGTCATTGGAATCACTGAAACTTGGTGGGACGATACACATGATTGGAATACAAGGCTAAAAGGATACAACTTATTTGCAAGAAACAGACTTGATAAACGAGGAGGAGGTGTTGCATTGTATGTTAGAAAAGCGTATATCTGCACAGAGATTGAAGCTTCAGAGACTGGGAGTTCTGTGGAAACTGTTTGGGTAAGAATACAAGGAGAGAACAACGGAAAGGACACCATTGTAGGCATTTACTACAGGCCACCTGGGCAAGCTGAAGATATGGATGAACTCTTTATGTATCAAATGACCAAGTTCTCCAAAAAATATGACGTAGTGGTCATGGGAGATTTCAACTATCCAGACATTTGTTGGGAATCTCTCTCAAGTAAAACTAACAGGTCAAGCAAATTCTTATCCTCTCTTGCTGACAACTTTATCTTCCAAAAGGTAGGGGAGAAAACAAGGGGATCTGCTACTTTGGATCTAATCCTTATAAACAGGGAGGAAATGGTTGAGGAGGTAAAGGTGGCTGGGACCCTAGGAGGCAGTGATCATGCTATTATAGAATTTTGGATAACTAGAGGAGGAAGACATGTGAAGACTCAAACTTCAAGGTTAGATTTTAGAAAGGCAGATTTTAAGAGACTCAGAAAGAGAATAGGAGGGATCCAATGGCTGGATGTCCTTAAGGACAAAAATGTCCAGGAAGGATGGGAAATTTTTAAAAATGAGATTCTCAAAGCACAATCGTTAACAATCCCGAAAAGTAGGAAGAATGGGAAGCATTTAAGGAAACCAGGATGGATGAACACAGAACTTAAACACATGCTAAAAAGAAAGAAAGAAATGTTTATTAAATGGAAAGAGGGAGGCATATCTAAAGAAGATTATAATGCAGTCTGCAGATCCTGTAGGGCACGTATCAGGTTAGCTAAAGCTGACAATAAATTAAGGCTTGCAAGAGATGTCAAAAGCAATAAAAAAGGATTTTGGGGGTATGTCAAAAGTAAAAGAAAAGTCAAAGATGCTATAGGATTTTTACAGGATGAAAATGGAGAAATGGTAAGAGAGGATGTTGAGAAGGCCGAACTTTTTAATTCCTATTTTGCATCTGTTTTCTCTCAGAAAGAAAATGTAGCATCAACTGATCTTCACTGTCCTTTTAAAGGAATAGAGGAATCCAAGTTATCAGTAAACAGAAAGATTGTGAGGGAATATTTAGCTAACATAAATGAGTTCAAGTCTCCAGGTCCAGATGAATTACACCCCAGAGTACTGAAGGAGATTGTAGAAGAAATTTTAGAACCACTCTCCATAATCTTTGAAAATTCTTGGAGAACAGGAGAAGTCCCAGAAGACTGGAGAAGAGCAAATGTTGTTCCTATCTTCAAAAAGGGGAAGAAGGTGGACCCAGGGAACTATAGGCCGGTGAGTCTGACTTCTATACCAGGAAAGATCTTTGAACAAATTATTAAACAACATGTATGTAAGTACATGGATAAGAATGAAGTGATTAACCAGAGTCAGCATGGGTTTGTAACTAACAAGTCATGTCAGACTAACTTAATTTCCTTCTATGACAGAATCACTGACTGGGTGGATCAGGGAAATGCTGTAGATATAGTATATCTTGACTTCAGCAAAGCATTTGACAAAGTATCTCACATCATCCTTATTGAAAAAATGACCAAGTATGCAATGGACCAGGCAACTGTTAGGTGGATTCATAACTGGCTTAGTGATCGGACTCAAAGGGTGGTTGTAAATGGCTTCACATCCAGCTGGATGAATGTCTCAAGTGGGGTACCACAGGGCTCCGTCCTGGGACCTGTATTGTTCAACATCTTTATCAATGATTTAGATGAAGGAATTGAGGGTAAACTGATTAAATTTGCTGATGACACAAAGCTAGGAGGGATAGCTAATACTAGAGAAGAGAGAGAGAGGATTCAAAAAGACCTAAATAAACTGGAGCAGTGGGCAGCAACCAACAGAATGGTTTTTAACAGGGAAAAATGCAAAGTACTACATCTGGGCAATAAAAATGAAAAAAGCATATACAGAATGGGAGGAATAGAGCTAAGCAACAGTACATGTGAAAAAGACTTAGGTATACTAATAGATCATAGACTGAACATGAGTCAACAGTGTGATGCAGCAGCAAAAAAGGCAAATACAATTCTGGGATGTATTAACAGAAGCATACAGTCTAGATCACGTGAAGTCATTATCGGTCTTTACTCCTCTTTGGTCAGACCTCATCTGGAATACTGTGTACAGTTTTGGGCACCACATTTTAAAAAAGACATCGACAAACTGGAGCAAGTTCAGAGAAGAGCGACCAGAATGGTGACTGGTCTGCAAACTATGTCCTATGAGGAACGGTTGCAGGATTTGGGAATGTTTAGCTTGCAAAAAAGAAGACTGAGAGGAGACTTAATAGCTGTCTACAAATATGTCAAGGGCTGTCACATTGTAGAAGGATCATCTTTATTCTCATTTGCACAAGGAAAGACTAGAAGCAATGGGATGAAACTAAATGGGAGGAGACACAGATTAGATATTAGAAAAAACTTTTTGACAGTTAGGGTGATTAATGAGTGGAACAGGCTGCCACGAGAGGTGGTGAGTTCCCCTTCAATGGACGTCTTCAAACAGAGGCTGGACAGACATCTGTCTGAGATGATCTAGTGAATCCTGCTTTGAGCAGGGGGTTGGACCAGATGACCCAGGAGGTCCCTTCCAACTCTACCATTCTATGATTCTATGATTCTATGATTCTATGACTCTACTTTCTGCACTTCCTCTGTAATCCCTTCGGGAAATTTAAGAACTTTACTTAATGCACTTCCCCTGTAATCCCTCCTGGAAATGTAAGGACTCTACTTTATGCACTTCCTCTGTAATCCCTTCTGGAAATGTAAGAACTTTACTTTGTGCACTTCCTCTGTAATCCCTCCTGGAAATGTAAGAACTTTACTTTATGCACTTCCTCTGTTATCCCTCCTGGAAATGTAACAATTTTACTATATGCATTTCCTCTGTAATCCCTCCTGGAAATGTAAGAACGCTACTTTGTGCACATCCCCTGTAATCTCTCCTGGAAATGTAAGGACTCTACTTTCTGCACTTCCTCTTTAATTACCCCTGGAAATGTAAGAACTTTACTTTATGCACTTCCTCTGTAATCCCTCCTGGAAATGTAAGAAATTTACTTTATGCACTTCCTCTGTTATCCCTCCTGGAAATGTAACAATTTTACTATATGCATTTCCTCTGTAATCCCTCCTGGAAATGTAAGAACTTTACTTTATGCACTTCCTCTGTAATCCCTCCTGGAAATGTATGAACTTTACTTTATGCACTTCCTCTGTAATCCCTCCTGGAAATGTAACAATTTTACTATATGCACTTCCTCTGTAATCCCTCCTGGAAATGTAAGAACTTTACTTTATGCACTTCCTCTGTAATCCCTCCTGGAAATGTATGAACTTTACTTTATGCACTTCCTCTGTAATCCCTCCTGGAAATGTAACAATTTTACTATATGCACTTCCTCTGTAATCCCTCCTGGAAATGTAAGAACTTTACTTTATGCACTTCCTCTGTAATCCCTCCTGGAAATGTAAGAACTCTACTTTATGCACTTCCTCTGTAATCCCTCCTGGAAATGTAAGAACTCTACTTTATGCACTTGCTCTGTAATTCCCCCTGGAAATGTAAGAACTATACTTTCTGCACTTCCTCTGTAATCCCTCCTGGAAATGTAAGAACTCTACTTTGTGCATTTCCTCTATAATTCCTCCTGGAAATGTAAGAACTTTATTTTATGCACTTCCTCTGTAATCCCTCCTGGAAATGTAAGAATTTTACTATATGCACTTCTTCTGTAAATCCTTCTGGAAATGTAAGAACTTTACTTTCTGCACTTCCTCTTTAATTCCCCCTGGAAATATAAGAACTTTACTTTATGCACTTCCTCTGTAAATCCTCCTGGAAATGTAAGAACTTTACTTTATGCACTTCCTCTGTAATCCCTCCTGGAAATGTAAGAACTTTACTTTATGCACTTCCTCTGTAATCCCTCCTGGAAATGTAAGAATTTTACTATATGCACTTCCTCTGTAATCCCTCCTGGAAATGTAAGAACTTTACTTTATGCACTTCCTCTGTAATCCCTCCTGGAAATGTAATAACTCTACTTTGTGCATTTCCTCTATAATTCCTCCTGGAAATGTAAGAACTTTACTTTATGCACTTGCTCTGTAATCCCTCCTGGGAATGTAAGAATTTTACTATATGCACTTCCTCTGTAATCCCTCCTGGAAATATAAGAACGTTACTATATGCACTTCCTCTGTAAATCCTCCTGGAAATGTAAGAACTCTACTTTGTGCACATCCCCTGTAATCCCTCCTGGAAATGTAAGGACTCTACTTTCTGCACTTACTCTTTAATTCCCCCTGGAAATGTAAGAACTTTACTTTATGCACTTCCTCTGTAAATCCTCCTGGAAATGTAAGAACTTTACTTTATGCACTTCCTCTGTAATCACTCCTGGAAATGTAATAACTTTACTTTATGCACTTCCTCTGTAATTCCTCCTGGAAATGTAAGAACTTTACTTTATGCACTTCCTCTGTAATCACTCCTGGAAATGTAATAACTTTACTTTTTGCACTTCCTCTGTAATTCCTCCTGGAAATGTAAGAACTTTACTTTATGCACTTCCTCTGTAATCCCTCCTGGAAATGTAAGAACTTTACTTTATGCACTTCCTCTGTAATTCCTCCTGGAAATGTAAGAACTTTACTTTATGCACTTCCTCTGTTAATCCTCCTGGAAATATAAGAACTTTACTTTATGCACTTCCTCTGTAAATCCTCCTGGAAATGTAAGAAGTCTACTTTGTGCACTTCCTCTGTAATCCCTCCTGGAAATATTAGAACAATACTTTGTGCACTTCCTCTGTAATCCCTCCTGGAAATGTAAAACTCTACTTTATGCACTTCCTCTGTAATCCCTCCTGGAAATGTAAGGACTCTACTTTCTGCACTTCCTCTTTAATTCCCCTTGGAAATGTAAGAACTTTACTTTATGCACTTCCTCTTTAATCCCTCCTGGAAATGTAAGAACTTTACTTTATGCACTTCCTCTGTAATTCCTCCTGGAAATGTAAGAACTTTACTTTATGCACTTCCTCTGTAATCCCTACTGGAAATGTAAGAACTTTACATTATGCACTTCCTCTGTAATCCCTCCTGGAAATGTAAGAACTCTACTTTATGCATTTCCTCTATAATTCCTCCTGGAAATGTAAGAACTTTACTTTAGGCACTTCCTCTGTAATCCCTCCTGGAAATGTAAGAATTTTACTTTATGCACTTCCTCTGTAAATCCTCCTGGAAATGTAAGATCTCTACTTTGTGCACATCCCCTGTAATCCCTCCTGGAAATTCAAGGACTCTACTTTCTGCACTTCCTCTGTAATTCCCCCATGGATATGAAAGAACTTTACTTTGTGCACTTCCTTTGTAAATACTCCTGGAAATGTAAGAACTCTACTTTGTGCACTTCCTCTGTAATCCCTCCTGGAAATGTAAGGACTCTACTTTCTGCACTTCCTCTTTAATTCCCCTGGAAATGTAAGAACTTTACTTTATGAACTTCCTCTATAATCCCTCCTGGAAATGTAAGGACTCTACTTTCTGCACTTCCTCTGTAATCCCTCCTGGAAATGTAAGAACTTTACTTTTTGCGCTTCCTCTGTAAATACTCCTGGAAATGTAAGAACTTTACTTTCTGCACTTCCTCTGTAAATCCTCCTGGAAATGTAAGGACTAGAGATGAGCGTTGTTCTACTCGAACTGTTCGCCAATCTCAAATTCGAGCTGTTTTGGGCGGTGTTCGAGCCATTCGGCGAACACGAACAATTTGAGAAAAATTCGGCTGTTCGAGGTTATGTTCGATAACTGTTCGTGCACCAAAATCATAACTGGATTTTTTCTCAGTAATGATGAAAATTAATGTTAATACGCAGTTTGAGTGTACAGCGGGGCGGGGGGAGGGGCAGGGGATGGATCTCTGCAGGAACAATGAAGATCTCCATTTTTTTTTTCTCTTTCCCGCATTTGCAGTGGGGAGGTGCAATCTGTCAGCCTATCAGCAGCGCACACACGGAGCGAAGTGCTTTTTTTCACACAAGCAAGGGCATGTGTGATTGGCAGTGTATGTCACATGTCCTTGCCCTATAAGACCAAGCCATTTTCCCCGTCGCCACCATTTTCTCACTGCTGCAGCTGCGTGTTAGACGGCACCGCTGTTGCTGTGTGCGCTATACCTTGTTAATTTCAAGCCAATTTTCGCACAAATATACAGATAGCTTGGGAGTAGGGAATAGTTGTGATTGCAGTCCTTTTAAGGACTAGGTTACAGCATTTCCTACGACTTTTATCAGGCAGGTCTGTGCTCTTAAATAGATAGATTGTGGGAGTAAAGACTAATTGTAATTGGAGTCCTTTTCAGGACTAGGTTACATCAGTTCCTATCAGTTTTTGCCAGGCAGGTCTGTGCCAGTGCTGTGCAAGTTTTTTTCACAGCATTTGGCTGAATCTAGCAAAGCTAATCCTTTTTGGCCTATTGCAGAGTGTGTTAGTCAGTGGAGTAGCCTATCTGTGTTGCAAGATATACCACCTGTGTATAGAATACCAATTTTTTTACTGCACCTAGTGAAGTAAAATCTTTTGGGCATAGCATCATTCTATTAGTCCATCTATACTGACCTCCATCAGGTTGCAAACTGAATATAATTTTTTTCTGCATCTAGCTCTGAAAAAATATTTGGGCTTCTAGCAGTGTGTGGGACTTGGTCTATTAGTCCATCTATACTGACCTCCATCAGGTTGCAAATTAAAAATAATTTTTTTCTTCATTTAGCTCTGAAAAAATATTTGGGCTTCTAGCAGTGTGTGGGACTTGTTCTATTAGTCCTTCTATACTGACCTCCAGCAGGTTGCAAATTGAATATAATTTTTTTCTGCATCTAGCTCTGAAAAAATATTTGGGCTTCTAGCGGTGTGTGGGACTTGGTCTATTAGTCCATCTATACTGACCTCCATCAGGTTGCAAATTAAAAATATTTTTTTTCTGCATCTAACCCAGCCAATAGTTTTGGCCTAATACCACAGTTTGGCCACTCAGCTCTGCTCGGTTACCATCCATTGTTTTTTTGTGCAAACAACTCCAGAGTTGTGAATTAGTTAACCACCAAAATGAGTGGAAAAAGGCCTGCTGCTGGTGGAAAGGGGAATAGGCGTGTTGGGAAGGGGAAAAAAGGTTGTGTCCGTGGGGTAGGTGCAGAAGAAAGACCATCTTCCAGCCAAACTAAAATGTCTACTTCTTTTAGCGGACAATGTGATAAGATCCCTTTCTTACGGCCACGCCAATCGCTACAAATTCCAGATGAGGCACAAAAACAGCAGGTGCTTCAACGGATATCAAGTGCTCCTTTAAGTGGGCTCTCCTCCACATCAACTTCAACATCACAAATACTCCAGTCCTCAAAGGTGTCACCCAAATCGCACTTGCTTCCTCACAGCTCCCAAATCTCCAGCTGCCCGTCTGAGTATGAGGTAGAACAGATGATTGAGTCTGCAGAGCTGTTTACTCATACTATAGCCTGGGAATCAGAGGTCGACTCCAGCGCTTCTGTGAATCCAGACGAGGAAATGATCTGCACTGATGCCCAGAATCTTTATGAGTCGGATCCAGGACCAGACGCAGAAGGTTCTGACCATAATGTAGACCCTCATTCCCAAACTGTAACTCCTGTTGGTGGAGACAATGAGGAAGACGATGATAAGACTCAAATACCTGATTGGAGCGACAACTTTAGTTTTTTGTCAGGGCAGGAACAGGTTGGCTCTGAGGACGACGGGTGTGATAACGCACAGGGTGATGATGATGAGGTCGGAGATCCCACTTACTGTCAACCCACAGTCAGCCAAGAGATGAGGTCAGCAGAGGAGGTGGAGGAAGATGCTAGTGACGACGAGGTCAGGTTGCGCCTTACTGGACAGAGACGTAGTACTGGAAGCACGTCAACAACTGCATCCTCAAACACAACTCTGCCTCTCACCACAAGTCGTGGTGGCTCTTCAGGTCGCATGGGTGCTAAGCCTTGCATAGCCTGGGCATTTTTTCAGATCGATAAAGATGACCCAACTCGTGTTATCTGTAACATTTGTCAGCAAAAGCTAAGTAGAGGCCAAAAAATACATAGTTTGAGTACTTCATGCATGAACCGGCACATGGACATGAAGCATAAGTTGCAGTGGGAAGCTCAGTGTGCTACAATGCGGTCTAGCCGGCCGGGCCAACCACCGTCTGCCATATCTTGTGCATCCGCGGCCTCTTCATCCTCTGTGACTGGGGGGACAGCAGTCACACCTGTTTTGGGGCGCAGACCTGCCACCTCTTTACCCGCAACAGCCAGCGTGATTGGCAGGTCATCATTTTCTTTGGAGGTGGTAACACCAGCTGGTCTTGAGCGCTGTCCGACATCGATAGCACCACCTTTGGATCAAGGCAACCTAACATGTCCGCCTGCATCTTCCTCACAGACCGGCAGTTTGCCGGGGACACCCTTATCAACCCCGTCTAAGCACAATAGCCAGCCCTCGGTCCCTCAGATGTGGACAAGTAAAAGACCATTTCCTCCTAGCCATGAGAAAGCTAAGAGGTTGAATTTCACCATCTGCAAGCTCTTGGCTACAGAAATGCTGCCTTTCCGCCTGGTGGACACAGAGGATTTTCGAGACCTTATGTCCGTCGCAGTGCCCCAGTACCAGATGCCCAGTCGGCACTACTTCTCAAAGAAAGGTGTGCCTGCGCTCCACCAGCATGTCGCACACAACATCACCGCTTCTTTGAGAAACTCTGTGTGTGACAGGGTGCATTTCACCACAGACACTTGGACGAGTAGGCATGGACAGGGGCGTTACATGTCGCTGACTGGGCACTGGGTAACTATGGTGACAGCAGGACAAGGGGCTGCTGTCCAAGTCTTGCCGTCCCCACGAGTTGTGCGTCAATCCTCTTTATGTCATTTTTCCTCCACTGCTTCTGCCTCCTCAACCTCCTCTCGGTCTTCCACCTGCACCCAAAGCCTGTCTGGTCATGCCACAAGCTTTCTAACTGCGCAGAAGGGATCCTGCACACCTCCTTACTATGCTGGCAGTAGGGCTCAACGTCATCAGGCGGTTTTTACATTGAAATGTCTGGGAAATGTGAGTCACACAGCTGAGGAGTTGTGGTCAGCTCTGGAGAACCAATTTCATGAATGGTTGTCTCCACTGGACCTGAAACCAGGGAAGGCCGTGTGCGACAATGCTGCAAACCTGGGTGCGGCCCTTCGCCGGGGCAATGTCACACACGTGCCTTGTATGGCTCACGTGTTGAACCTGGTTGTCCAGCAATTTTTAGCCCACTATCCCAGACTAGATGGCCTTCTGCAGAGGGCACAGTCGCTGTGTGCTCACTTCCGCCGTTCGCATCCCGCAGCTCAGCGACTTACATCTCTACAGAAGTCGTTGGGCCTGCCACTTCACCGGCTAAAATGCGATGTGCCTACCCGGTGGAATTCAACTCTGCACATGTTGCAGCGACTGTGGCAGCACCGACAAGCCCTGGTGCAATACGTTCTGACGTATAGCCTGGGCCAACGAGATTCAGAGGTGGGGCAAATCACGCTGGAGGAGTGGTCTCAGATCAGGGACCTATGCACCCTTCTGCACAGTTTTGAAATGGCGACGAAGATGTTTAGTGCTGACGATGCCATTATCAGCATGACTATTCCGGTGATTTACATGCTGGAGCACATGTTAAACAGAATTCGGAGTCAGGTGGTGGCACAAGAGGAGGTGGAGGAAGTAGAGGAGGAGGAGTTGTATGCGGAAGGGCTAACATCTGCAAGGTCCAGACGGTCGGCAGCACCAGGGCGGCAGGCATGTGAGGGTGGGGGAGATGATTTTACCAGGGCGCATGGTAGCAGCCAAACTAGTGAGGAAGGTGCAGGAGCCCAGGAAGAAGTGGAGGACGAACTGATGGAAGACTCATCAGATGAGGGAGACCTTGATCACATTTCTGTTGTGCGAGGTTGGGGGGAGAGGACAGAGGAAGGAAGCATGATTGTTACCTCGCCACCAACACAACAGGGACTTGGTGCTCCTGGATGCGCAACACACATGAGTGCCTTCTTGCTGCACTACCTGCAACATGACCCTCGAATTGTGAGAATTAGAAATAATCCTGACTACTGGGTTGCCACACTGTTAGATCCCCGGTACAAAAGTAAATTTGCAGAAATTATTCCTGCCATAGAAAGGGATGCACGCATGCAGGAGTATCAGCAGAGACTGTTGCAGAATCTTACATGTGCTTTTCCACAAAATACCAGTGGTGCACGTAGTGAATCTCACAGTTCCAACTTGCCAACCATGGGACCGTCAAGTGTTCAGCACTCAAACCGTAACAGAACCACAGTATCTGCTGGTAACATCAATTTTGCGGAATCATTTCACCACTTTTTTAGCCCATCCTTTGCAAGGCCACAGGAGACAAGAAGTCTGACACATAGTCAACGCCTAGAGACGATGGTACAGGAGTATCTCCAAGTAAACATTGAAGCCACGACTGTGTCACTGGACCCTTGCTCTTTTTGGGCTTCCAATCTGGATAAATGGCCGGAGCTAGCCACTTACGCCTTGGAGATCTTGTCATGCCCCGCAGCCAGCGTTCTGTCTGAACGTGTGTTCAGCGCTGCTGGTGGTGTGCTGACAGATAAGCGCACGCGGCTCTCCACTGATAATGTAGACAGACTCACGTTCATAAAGATGAACAAATCATGGATCCGAAACGACTTTTCTACCCCTGTGTCATCCTGGGGAGAGTAAAAGCTTGATGATTGGTTAAAATCACCCTACCAACCGTTTTAAGCTTTCAAATTACTAATCATGTTTATCTGTATCTTGACTGGAAAATAATTTGGGCTTTGTAGCAGTGTGCAGCACTGATCCTATTAGGCCATCTATAATAAGCTTCACCAGATTTAAAATTAAAAATAATTTTTAGCTGCATCTAGCCCGGAAAATAATTTTGGGGCTCCGAGATGCGCAAGACACATAAGTGCCTTCTTGCTGCACTACCTGCAGCATGACCCTCATATTGTCAGAATTCGAAGTAATCATGACTACTGGGTTGCCACACTCTTAGATCCCCCAAACTTTTCGATCAACCTTTTCATTTTAATAAAGACCAAAAAAATGGTCATTTTTGAAATTATAAGCATTAGCAGGTTGTTAGAAACTGAAATCAAACAGTTTTCAACTCAAAACTTTATTCTAGGTGATGTTACATTTTCACATAGGACCCCTTGTTCGAAAGGAGCTTCTGAACTCTCTCGTCCATTGAATTTGTCAGGTTTTGGATGGTTTCTGCTTCAATTGTTTTGCATGAGGACAGAATACCCTCCCAGAGCTGTTGCTTAGATGTGAACTGCCTCCCGCCATCATAGACACTCCTTTTAATGATGCTCCAAAGGTTCTGAATGGGGTAGAGGTCAGGGGAGCATGGGGGTCACACCATAAGTTTGTCCCCTTTTATGCCCATATCAGCCAGAGATGCAGATGTTTTATGTGCAGCATGAGATGGTGCATTATCATGCAGAAAAATGATCTTGCTGTGAAATACACGGTTCTTCTTCTTGAACCATGGCAGGAAGTGCTGTTTGAGAAAATCCACATACATTATGGAGTTCATCTTTAGCGCCTTCAGGGATCCTAAAGGGGCCGACAATCTCTCTCCCCATGATTCCAGCCCAAAACATTACTCCACCTCCTCCTTGTTGGCGCTGTAGCCGTGTTTGCGTGGGGTGTCCATCAACCAGCCATCCTCCACTCCATTCATCTGGACCATCGAGCGCTGCACGGCACTCATCCGTGAACAAAACAGTTTTGAAATCAGTCTTCATGTAATGTTTGGCCCACTGGAGCCGTTTCTGCTTGTGTGAAGTGGATAGAGGAGGTCGACAGGATGGCGTATGCACAGCTGCAAACCTCTGAAGGACCCTGCATCTTGTTGTTCGGGGGACGTTGGAGGCACAAGCAGCTTCAAAAACTTGTCTGCTGCTATGACAAGGCTTTTTTGCCGCTGCTCTTTCAACCTGACGTAATTGCCTGTAGGAAAGAGTCCTCAATTTGCCCTTATCAGCACGCACACGTGTGTACTGTGAATCAGCTACATACTTCTTGATTGCCAAGACACTTCATCCTGATCATCGCACAATGTTGATTGTAGTCATGCCTTGACCTAAACACTCCACAATTTGTTGCTTCTCAGCAGCCGACACATCCTTTTTCTTTCCCATTTTGGCAGAAAATGTAGGCTGCTTAATAATGTGAGAGAGCCTTCTTAAGTAGTCTTGCCTTTCATTGGACACACCTGCCAAACTAATTAGCACAGGTGTCTGCAATTGCTTACAGTGATATAAAGAGCCCTGACACACATCACCATCAATGAGTTTAACTGACAAACAAACAAATTCTTCCCTTATCACTCCTAAACACTTTTTGCATAATAATTTGGAACGCGGTGTACATGTGCTTTTCCACAAAACACCAGTGGTTCACGTAGTGAATCTTACAGTTCTAACTTGCCAACCGTGGTCTGTATGGAATTGTTTAATAAAGGGCCCAAAATTAAGATAACATAGATGGGAGAGGTCTCTATGAATAGGAATTCCTAAGTATTTGATACCCTGTGAGGGCCAGGCAAAGGGAAAGTTGGACTGGATGGAATCCTATATGGATTTAGGGAGGGAGACATCGAGGGCCTCAGACTTCGCTGCATTGATTTTAAAATTTTACCATGTAACAAAGTGATCTATTTCAGCCATAACAGCAGGGATGGATATATGTGATTGAGTGATATATACTAGGACATCATCAGCAAATAGAGAGCACTTGTACTCGGTGCCTCCCACCTCAATCCACCTAATATTGGGGTTATGGCGAATTGATGAGAGCAGGTGCTCCGTCACTAGGATGTATAAGAGAGGGGACAGAGGACATCCCTGCCTTGTCCCATTGGTGATTGTGAAAGGTGATGAAAATGTTCTGACGCACCCCCTGGGCCTTGGGACACCCGGAGCCGGACCCTTTTTGGTGGATGCTGGTGGTTGTAGTCTTCGTGGCGGCGATCCGGTTCCGTGGCTCAGGGCGGTCAAACCAGTGGCGGAACTATTTATGTGGTTTTGATGTTTAAATGTCCGACTACGCCACCCGTGGATTGCGGTCAGAGTGAACCGCCGCTACAGGGCAGACCGCTAAGGCTGGTGTTGTGGGTGCAGCAGAGCGTAGCATAACTCCCCACGGGAGGAGTATAGCCTCAGGGCAGTGTATGCGGAGGATGGGGGTGATGGTGCAGGGCAGCAGCAGTAACGACACGGAGTCAGTGATGCAGTTCAGGGCCTTTACTCACAGTTCTTATTATCCAGACCACGTCTGCAGGTAACGGCTGCCCACGTCGTACTGTGCTCACCAGGTGAGGGGCTCAGACAACTCCCAGATAACTTTGGAGCGCTTCACAGGACCCCCGTTGTGTGTACTTTGTCTGGCCTTTCTTACCAACACTTCTGTCCGGCTGCCTCGGGCCTCCTCTTGGTAAACTTGGCGCCAGTTTCCCTGACCCTATGTGGTGCCTTCCTAGCGGGTGGAGCAAGGGGCTGCGCCACATAAAATGTCAGAGCCTCCGGTTTCTAGCTGAGGGTCGTTTCCTGCCTCCACTAGTTCGGTGACCGGTCTCCCCCTTTGGCCTGACCCCTCCACGCAGGTGGATTCGGGCGTGCGGTGGCGACTCGCCCGTCCGCACCCCTGGGATCCCTTCATTCCTCGTTCCTGGAGCCTTCTCCGCTCCTCTTCCTTCCTTCTCCCTCTTGCAGGCCTGGACCTCTGTTACTAGGCCCGCCTCCGGAGCAGAGCTCATGCAGAGCCCCTGCTCCCTGCCACTTCTGCTCAGACTTCTCTGCACTGAACTAAGATGGTGCCCACCTTTTATACTCCCTTCTCAATGCACCCAGGAACTGCTTCCTCCCTGCTCCTGCACTGCAGGGTTCCCCTTCCTCAGTGTTCCCTCCCCCCACTCCAGCCAGGGACAGGGACTGTCGTGCCCATCTCAGGGGCATATTGGTCGCCCTGCCCCACGGCAATGTGGTGTAATGCATGCAGGTGTCGGGTCCTGATCCACACTCCATCCTTATCTGAGAGTGAGATATCACACCTCTGGGTGAGGTGCAATACGTCTGTAGCAACCGAGCCCTCGGTGCTACAGTTCCATTTATCTTCAGCCTAGGTGACGTATTGTGATACAGGGCCGTGATTTTGGCTATAAAAGGGTCCCCTAGACCCCTACCCCAAGCTTTTTAAGAGAATCATATATGGCGTGCCAGGAGACTCTATGGAATGCTTTCTCAGCATCCAACGAGAGTATCTACTTACAAATTTTTAACTGCATCTAGCCCAGGAAATACTTTGTGCCTAGTAGCAGTGTCTGCTAGTCAGCGGATTATCCCGGCTGTTAAGCAAGCTACACCACCTGTAGTTTGGACACTTAATTTTTTCAAAGGAAATGCTTCGGTACCACGGGATACTTAGTGAAGAGCATCAGGAGGCACCCCAAGGCATAGGGGCTGGGACTGGCACTAGGATGCCTTGCGGTGGACAGCCGAGCTCGATCCTTATAAAAGCTTTTTAACTGCAGCAGCTTTAGTGGACGCTACTGGAGCTGGAATTACGCGGCTGCTGGCATGAGACTTGCCCTCCAATAGATCCTTGTAAATGGATTTAAAGTGTATTCATTCAAATTAGAGGGACAATTTAAATTAAAAAGCTTAGAGCTGCCTCCACCACAGGGGGGCTCTCTCGACCCACCAGCGGACAGGCACCAGTATTGGGAGAGGGGGGCTGGCCGTCAGGGTTCACCGCGGCTCTGGCACAAACCCGGCGACACGGAGGTGGCACGGGCAGGAGCGGACTGGCCGTCTCGGCTTCTCACTTTTTGGATTTTAGAAGGGCATGACATGCCTATATCTGTGTCTCCCCCTCCTTTTACTCCTCCACCTCTTTTCTTTTCGCATGACTATATGTACTTGTCACTTTTCCATGTGTTAGTTGTGTCTTCTGAGCAGTTTGTCAGCTTTTGGACACCTTTGAAGGTGTTTTCTATGTGTTTCTATGTGTTTTTGTTTGCCTGCCATTGGTTTTAACGGTGTTCGAAGGTGTTCGACGAACAGTTCGACGAACAGTTCGGCGAACACACGGGTGTTCAACGAACCGAACCGAACTCGAACACTACGGGGGTGGCTCAACACTAGTAAGGACTCTACTTTGTGCACTTCCTCTTTAATTACTCCTGGAAATGTAAGAACTTTACTTTATGTACTTCCTCTGTAATCCCTCCTGGAAATGTGAGAACTTTACTTTATGCACTTCCTCTGTAAATCCTGCTGGAAATGTAAGAACTTTACTTTATGCACTTCCTCTATAATCCCTCCTGGAAATGTAAGAACTTTACTATATGCACTTCCTCTGTAATCCCTCCTGGAAATGTAAGAACTTTACTATATGCACTTCCTCAGTAATTCCTCCTGGAAATGTAAGAACTTTACTTTATGCACTTGCTCTGTAATCCCTCCTGGGAATGTAAGAATTTTACTTTATGCACTTCCTCTGTAAATCCTCCTGGAAATGTAAGAACTCTACTTTGTGCACATTCCCTGTAATCCCTCCTGGAAACGTAAGGACTCTACTTTCTGCACTTCCTCTGTAAATCCTCCTGGAAATGTAAGAACTTTACTTTATGCACTTCCTCTGTAATCACTCCTGGAAATGTAATAACTTTATGCACTTCCTCTGTAATTCCTCCTGGAAATGTTAGAGCTTTACTTTATGCAGTTCCTCTGTAATCCCTCCTGGAAATGTAAGAACTTTACTTTATGCACTTCCTCTGTAATTCCTCCTGGAAATGTAAGAACTCTACTTTGTGCACTTCCCCTGTAATCCCTCCTGGAAATGTAAAACTCTACTTTATGCACTTCCTCTGTAATCCCTCCTGGAAATGTAAGGACTCTACTTTCTGCACTTCCTCTTTAATTCCCCCTGGAAATGTAAGAACTCTACTTTATGCACTTCCTCTGTAATTCCTCCTGGAATTGTAAGAACTTTACTTTATGCACTTCCTCTGTAATACCTACTGGAAATGTAAGAACTTTATCATTATGCACCTCCTCTGTAATACCTCCTGGAAATGTAAGAACTGTACTTTATGCATTTCCTCTATAATTCCTCCTGGAAATGTAAGAAATTTACTTTAGGCACTTCCTCTGTAATCCCTCCTGGAAATGTAAGAATTTTACTTTATGCACTTCCTCTGTAAATCCTCCTGGAAATGTAAGAACTCAACTTTGTGCACATCCCCTGTAATCCCTCCTGGAAATGCAAGGACTCTACTTTCTGCACTTCTTCTGTAATTCCCCCATGGACATGTAAGAACTTTACTTTGTGCACTTCCTCTGTAAATACTCCTGGAAATGTAAGAACTCTACTTTGTGCACTTCCTCTGTAATCCCTCCTGGAAATGTAAGGACTCTACTTTCTGCACTTCCTCTGTAATCCCTCCTGGAAATGTAAGAACTTTACTTTTTGCACTTCCTCTGTAAATACTCCTGGAAATGTAAGAACTTTACTTTATGCACTTCCTCTGTAATCCCTCCTGGAAATGTAAGAACTTTACTTTATGCACTTCCTCTGTAATCCCTCCTGGAAATGTAAGAATTCTACTTTGTGCACTTCCTCTTTAATCCCTCCTGGAAATGTAAAAACTCTACTTTGTGCACTTCCTCTTTAATTACTCCTGGAAATGTAAGAACTTTACTTTATGCACTTCCTCTGTAATCCCTCCTGGAAATGTAAGAACTTTACTTTATGCACTTCCTCTGTAATCCCTCCTGGAAACGTAAGGACTCTACTTTCTGCACTTCCTCTGTAAATCCTCCTGGAAATGTAAGAACTTTACTTTATGCACTTCCTCTGTAATCACTCCTGGAAATGTAATAACTTTATGCACTTCCTCTGTAATTCCTCCTGGAAATGTAAGAACTTTACTTTATGCAGTTCCTCTGTAATCCCTCCTGGAAATGTAAGAACTTTACTTTATGCACTTCCTCTGTAACACCTCCTGGAAATGTAAGAACTCTACTTTGTGCACTTCCTCTGTAATCCCTCCTGGAAATATTAGAACTCTACTTTGTGCACTTCCCCTGTAATCCCTCCTGGAAATGTAAAACTCTACTTTATGCACTTCCTCTGTAATTCCTCCTGGAAATGTAAGGACTCTACTTTCTGCACTTCCTCTTTAATTCCCCCTGGAAATGTAAGAACTCTACTTTATGCACTTCCTCTTTAATCCCTCCTGGAAATGTAAGAACTTTACTTTAAGCACTTCCTCTGTAATTCCTCCTGGAATTATAAGAACTTTACTTTATGCACTTCCTCTGTAATCCCTACTGGAAATGTAAGAACTTTACTTTATGCACCTCCTCTGTAATCCCTCCTGGAAATGTAAGAACTGTACTTTATGCATTTCCTCTATAATTCCTCCTGGAAATGTAAGAAATTTACTTTTGGCACTTCCTCTGTAATCCCTCCTGGAAGTGTAAGAATTTTACTTTATGCACTTCCTCTGTAAATCCTCCTGGAAATATAAGAACTCTACTTTGTGCACATCCCCTGTAATCCCTCCTGGAAATGCAAGGACTCTACTTTCTGCACTTCTTCTATAATTCCCCAATGGACATGTAAGAACTTTACTTTGTGCACTTCCTCTGTAAATACTCCTGGAAATGTAAGAACTCTACTTTGTGCACTTCCTCTGTAATCCCTCCTGGAAATGTAAGGACTCTACTTTCTGCACTTCCTCTGTAAATACTCCTGGAAATGTAAGAACTTTACTTTATGCACTTCCTCTGTAATTCCTCCTGGAAATGTAAGAACTTTACTTTATGCACTTCCTCTGTAATCCCTCCTGGAAATGTAAGAATTCTACTTTGTGCATTACCTCTATAATTCCTCCAGGAAATGGAAGAACTTTACTTTGTGCACTTCCTCTTTAATCCCTCCTGGAAATGTAAAAACTCTACTTTGTGCACTTCCTCTGTAATCCCTCCTGGAAATGTAAGAACTCTACTTTATGCACTTCCTCTGTAATTCCTCCTGGAAATGTAAGAACTCTACTTTATGCCCTTCCTCTGTAATCCCTCCTGGAAATGTAAGAACTTTACTTTATGCACTTCCTCTGTAATTCCTCCTGGAAATGTAAGAACTTTACTTTATGCCCTTCCTCTGTAATCCCTCCTGGAAATGTAAGAACTTTACTTTTTGCACTTCCTCTGTAAATACTCCTGGAAATGTAAGAACTTTACTTTATGCACTTCCTCTGTAATCCCTCCTGGAAATGTAAGAACTTTACTTTATGCACTTCCTCTGTAATCCCTCCTGGAAATGTAAGAATTCTACTTTGTGCATTACCTCTTTAATTCCTCCAGGAAATGTAAGAACTTTACTTTATGCACTTCCTCTGTAATCCCTCCTGGAAATGTAAGAACTCTACTTTGTGCACTTCCTCTTTAATCCCTCCTGGAAATGTAAAAACTCTACTTTGTGCACTTCCTCTGTAATCCCTCCTGGAAATGTAAGAACTTTGTGCACTTCCTCTGTAATTCCTCCTGGAAATGTAAGAACTCTACTTTATGCACTTCCTCTGTAATTCCTCCTGGAAATGTAAGAACTCTACTTTGTGCATTTCCTCTATAATTTCTCCTGGAAATGTAAGAACTTTACTTTATGCCCTTCCTCTGTAATCCCTTCTGGAAATGTAAGAACTTTACTTTATGCACTTCCTCTGTAATTTCTCCTGGAAATGTAAGAACTTTACTTTATGCACTTCCTCTGTAATCCCTCCTGGAAATGTAAGAACTTTACTTTATGCACTTCCTCTGTAATCCCTCCTGGAAATGTAAGAACTCTACTTTCTGCACTTCCTCTGTAATCCCTCCTGGAAATGTAAGAACTCTACTTCATGCATTTCCTCTATAATTCCTCCTGGAAGTGTAAGAACTTTACTTTAGGCACTTCCTCTGTAACCCTCCCTGAAATGTAAGAATTTTACTTTATGCACTTCCTCTGTAAATACTCCTGGAAATGTAAAGAGTCTACTTTGTGCACTTCCTCTGTAATTCCTCCTGGAAATGTAAGAACTCTACTTTCTGCACTTCCTCTTTAATCCCTCCTGGAAATGTAAAAACTTTACTTTTTGCACTTCCTCTGTAAATACTCCTGGAAATGTAAGAACTCTTCTTTGTGCACTTCCTCTTTAATCCCTCCTGGAAATGTAAAAATTCTACTTTGTCCACTTCCTCTGTAATCCCTCCTGGAAATGTAAGAACTTTGTGCACTTCCTCTGTAATTACTCCTGGAAATGTAAGAACTCTACTTTCTGCACTTCCTCTTTAATTCCTCCTGGAAATGTAAGAACTCTACTTTGTGCATTTCCTCTATAATTCCTCCTGGAAATGTAAGAACTTTACTTTCTGCACTTCCTCTGTAATCCCTCTTGGAAATGTAAGAACTTTACTTCATGCATTTTCTCTATAATTCTTCCTGAAAATGTAAGAACTTTACTTTAGGCACTTCCTCTGTAATCCCTCCTGAAAATGTAAGAATTTTACTTCATGCACTTCCTCTGTAAATCCTCCTGGAAATGTAAGAACTCTACTTTGTGCACATCCCCTGTAATTCCTCCTGGAAATGTAAGAACTCTACTTTCTGCACTTCCTCTTTAATTCCTCCTGGAAATGTAAGAACTCTACTTTGTGCATTTCCTCTATAATTCCTCCTGGAAATGTAAGAACTTTACTTTATGCACTTCCTCTGTAAATGCTCCTGGAAATGTAAAGACTCTACTTTCTGCACTTCCTCTGTAATCCCTCCTGGAAATGTTAGAACTTTACTTTTTGCACTTCCTCTGTAAATACTCCTGGAAATGTAAGAACTCTACTTTGTGCACTTCCTCTTTAATCCCTCCTGGAAATGTAAGAACTTTACTTTAAGCACTTCCTCTGTAATTCCTCCTGGAATTATAAGAACTTTACTTTATGCACTTCCTCTGTAATCCCTACTGGAAATGTAAGAACTTTACTTTATGCACCTCCTCTGTAATCCCTCCTGGAAATGTAAGAACTGTACTTTATGCATTTCCTCTATAATTCCTCCTGGAAATGTAAGAAATTTACTTTTGGCACTTCCTCTGTAATCCCTCCTGGAAGTGTAAGAATTTTACTTTATGCACTTCCTCTGTAAATCCTCCTGGAAATATAAGAACTCTACTTTGTGCACATCCCCTGTAATCCCTCCTGGAAATGCAAGGACTCTACTTTCTGCACTTCTTCTATAATTCCCCAATGGACATGTAAGAACTTTACTTTGTGCACTTCCTCTGTAAATACTCCTGGAAATGTAAGAACTCTACTTTGTGCACTTCCTCTGTAATCCCTCCTGGAAATGTAAGGACTCTACTTTCTGCACTTCCTCTGTAAATACTCCTGGAAATGTAAGAACTTTACTTTATGCACTTCCTCTGTAATTCCTCCTGGAAATGTAAGAACTTTACTTTATGCACTTCCTCTGTAATCCCTCCTGGAAATGTAAGAATTCTACTTTGTGCATTACCTCTATAATTCCTCCAGGAAATGTAAGAACTTTACTTTGTGCACTTCCTCTTTAATCCCTCCTGGAAATGTAAAAACTCTACTTTGTGCACTTCCTCTGTAATCCCTCCTGGAAATGTAAGAACTCTACTTTATGCACTTCCTCTGTAATTCCTCCTGGAAATGTAAGAACTCTACTTTATGCCCTTCCTCTGTAATCCCTCCTGGAAATGTAAGAACTTTACTTTATGCACTTCCTCTGTAATTCCTCCTGGAAATGTAAGAACTTTACTTTATGCCCTTCCTCTGTAATCCCTCCTGGAAATGTAAGAACTTTACTTTTTGCACTTCCTCTGTAAATACTCCTGGAAATGTAAGAACTTTACTTTATGCACTTCCTCTGTAATCCCTCCTGGAAATGTAAGAACTTTACTTTATGCACTTCCTCTGTAATCCCTCCTGGAAATGTAAGAATTCTACTTTGTGCATTACCTCTATAATTCCTCCAGGAAATGTAAGAACTTTACTTTATGCACTTCCTCTGTAATCCCTCCTGGAAATGTAAGAACTCTACTTTGTGCACTTCCTCTTTAATCCCTCCTGGAAATGTAAAAACTCTACTTTGTGCACTTCCTCTGTAATCCCTCCTGGAAATGTAAGAACTTTGTGCACTTCCTCTGTAATTCCTCCTGGAAATGTAAGAACTCTACTTTATGCACTTCCTCTGTAATTCCTCCTGGAAATGTAAGAACTCTACTTTGTGCATTTCCTCTATAATTTCTCCTGGAAATGTAAGAACTTTACTTTATGCCCTTCCTCTGTAATCCCTCCTGGAAATGTAAGAACTTTACTTTATGCACTTCCTCTGTAATTTCTCCTGGAAATGTAAGAACTTTACTTTATGCACTTCCTCTGTAATCCCTCCTGGAAATGTAAGAACTTTACTTTATGCACTTCCTCTGTAATCCCTCCTGGAAATGTAAGAACTCTACTTTCTGCACTTCCTCTGTAATCCCTCCTGGAAATGTAAGAACTCTACTTCATGCATTTCCTCTATAATTCCTCCTGGAAGTGTAAGAACTTTACTTTAGGCACTTCCTCTGTAACCCTCCCTGAAATGTAAGAATTTTACTTTATGCACTTCCTCTGTAAATACTCCTGGAAATGTAAAGAGTCTACTTTGTGCACTTCCTCTGTAATTCCTCCTGGAAATGTAAAAACTCTACTTTCTGCACTTCCTCTTTAATCCCTCCTGGAAATGGAAAAACTTTACTTTTTGCACTTCCTCTGTAAATACTCCTGGAAATGTAAGAACTCTTCTTTGTGCACTTCCTCTTTAATCCCTCCTGGAAATGTAAAAATTCTACTTTGTCCACTTCCTCTGTAATCCCTCCTGGAAATGTAAGAACTTTGTGCACTTCCTCTGTAATTACTCCTGGAAATGTAAGAACTCTACTTTCTGCACTTCCTCTTTAATTCCTCCTGGAAATGTAAGAACTCTACTTTGTGCATTTCCTCTATAATTCCTCCTGGAAATGTAAGAACTTTACTTTCTGCACTTCCTCTGTAATCCCTCTTGGAAATGTAAGAACTTTACTTCATGCATTTCCTCTATAATTCTTCCTGAAAATGTAAGAACTTTACTTGAGGCACTTCCTCTGTAATCCCTCCTGAAAATGTAAGAATTTTACTTCATGCACTTCCTCTGTAAATCCTCCTGGAAATGTAAGAACTCTACTTTGTGCACATCCCCTGTAATTCCTCCTGGAAATGTAAGAACTCTACTTTCTGCACTTCCTCTTTAATTCCTCCTGGAAATGTAAGAACTCTACTTTGTGCATTTCCTCTATAATTCCTCCTGGAAATGTAAGAACTTTACTTTATGCACTTCCTCTGTAAATACTCCTGGAAATGTAAAGACTCTACTTTCTGCACTTCCTCTGTAATCCCTCCTGGAAATGTTAGAACTTTACTTTTTGCACTTCCTCTGTAAATACTCCTGGAAATGTAAGAACTCTACTTTGTGCACTTCCTCTTTAATCCCTCCTGGAAATGTAAAAACTCTACTTTGTGGACTTCCTCTGTAATCCCTCCTGGAAATGTAACAATTTTACTATATGCACTTCCTCTGTAATCCCTCCTGGAAATGTAAGAACTTTACTTTATGCACTTCCTCTGTAATCCCTCCTGGAAATGTATGAACTTTACTTTATGCACTTCCTCTGTAATCCCTCCTGGAAATGTAACAATTTTACTATATGCACTTTCTCTGTAATCCCTCCTGGAAATGTAAGAACTTTACTTTATGCACTTCCTCTGTAATCCCTCCTGGAAATGTAAGAACTTTACTTTATGCACTTCCTCTGTAATCCCTCCTGGAAATGTAAGAACTCTACTTTATGCACTTCCTCTGTAATCCCTCCTGGAAATGTAAGAACTCTACTTTATGCACTTGCTCTGTAATTCCCCCTGGAAATGTAAGAACTATACTTTCTGCACTTCCTCTGTAATCCCTCCTGGAAATGTAAGAACTCTACTTTGTGCATTTCCTCTATAATTCCTCCTGGAAATGTAAGAACTTTATTTTATGCACTTCCTCTGTAATCCCTCCTGGAAATGTAAGAATTTTACTATATGCACTTCTTCTGTAAATCCTTCTGGAAATGTAAGAACTTTACTTTCTGCACTTCCTCTTTAATTCCCCCTGGAAATATAAGAACTTTACTTTATGCACTTCCTCTGTAAATCCTCCTGGAAATGTAAGAACTTTACTTTATGCACTTCCTCTGTAATCCCTCCTGGAAATGTAAGAACTTTACTTTATGCACTTCCTCTGTAATCCCTCCTGGAAATGTAAGAATTTTACTATATGCACTTCCTCTGTAATCCCTCCTGGAAATGTAAGAACTTTACTTTATGAACTTCCTCTGTAATCCCTCCTGGAAATGTAAAAACTCTACTTTATGCATTTCCTCTGTAATCCCTCCTGGAAATGTAATAACTCTACTTTGTGCATTTCCTCTATAATTCCTCCTGGAAATGTAAGAACTTTACTTTATGCACTTGCTCTGTAATCCCTCCTGGGAATGTAAGAATTTTACTATATGCACTTCCTCTGTAATCCCTCCTGGAAATATAAGAACGTTACTATATGCACTTCCTCTGTAAATCCTCCTGGAAATGTAAGAACTCTACTTTGTGCACATCCCCTGTAATCCCTCCTGGAAATGTAAGGACTCTACTTTCTGCACTTACTCTTTAATTCCCCCTGGAAATGTAAGAACTTTACTTTATGCACTTCCTCTGTAAATCCTCCTGGAAATGTAAGAACTTTACTTTATGCGCTTCCTCTGTAATCACTCCTGGAAATGTAATAACTTTACTTTATGCACTTCCTCTGTAATTCCTCCTGGAAATGTAAGAACTTTACTTTATGCACTTCCTCTGTAATCACTCCTGGAAATGTAATAACTTTACTTTTTGCACTTCCTCTGTAATTCCTCCTGGAAATGTAAGAACTTTACTTTATGCACTTCCTCTGTTAATCCTCCTGGAAATATAAGAACTTTACTTTATGCACTTCCTCTGTAAATCCTCCTGGAAATGTAAGAAGTCTACTTTGTGCACTTCCTCTGTAATCCCTCCTGGAAATATTAGAACAATACTTTGTGCACTTCCTCTGTAATCCCTCCTGGAAATGTAAAACTCTACTTTATGCACTTCCTCTGTAATCCCTCCTGGAAATGTAAGGACTCTACTTTCTGCACTTCCTCTTTAATTCCCCTTGGAAATGTAAGAACTATACTTTATGTACTTCCTCTTTAATCCCTCCTGGAAATGTAAGAACTTTACTTTATGCACTTCCTCTGTAATTCCTCCTGGAAATGTAAGAACTTTACTTTATGCACTTCCTCTGTAATCCCTACTGGAAATGTAAGAACTTTACATTATGCACTTCCTCTGTAATCCCTCCTGGAAATGTAAGATCTCTACTTTGTGCACATCCCCTGTAATCCCTCCTGGAAATTCAAGGACTCTACTTTCTGCACTTCCTCTGTAATTCCCCCATGGATATGAAAGAACTTTACTTTGTGCACTTCCTCTGTAAATACTCCTGGAAATGTAAGAACTCTACTTTGTGCACTTCCTCTGTAATCCCTCCTGGAAATGTAAGGACTCTACTTTCTGCACTTCCTCTTTAATTCCCCTGGAAATGTAAGAACTTTACTTTATGAACTTCCTCTATAATCCCTCCTGGAAATGTAAGGACTCTACTTTCTGCACTTCCTCTGTAATCCCTCCTGGAAATGTAAGAACTTTACTTTTTGCGCTTCCTCTGTAAATACTCCTGGAAATGTAAGAACTTTACTTTCTGCACTTCCTCTGTAAATCCTCCTGGAAATGTAAGGACTCTACTTTGTGCACTTCCTCTTTAATTACTCCTGGAAATGTAAGAACTTTACTTTATGCACTTCCTCTGTAATCCCTCCTGGAAATGTAAGAATTTTACTTTATGCACTTCCTCTGTAAATCCTCCTGGAAATGTAAGAACTTTACTTTATGCACTTCCTCTGTAATCCCTCCTGGAAATGTAAGAATTTTACTATATGCACTTCCTCTGTAATCCCTCCTGGAAATGTGAGAACTATACTTTATGCACTTCCTCTGTAAATCCTCCTGGAAATGTAAGAACTTTACTTTATGCACTTCCTCTATAATCCCTCCTGGAAATGTAAGAACTTTACTTTATGCACTTCCTCTGTAATCCCTCCCGGAAATGTAAGAACTTTACTATATGCACTTCCTCAGTAATTCCTCCTGGAAATGTAAGAACTTTACTTTATGCACTTGCTCTGTAATCCCTCCTGGGAATGTAAGAATTTTACTTTCTGCACTTCCTCTGTAAATCCTCCTGGAAATGTAAGAACTCTACTTTGTGCACATTCCCTGTAATCCCTCCTGGAAACGTAAGGACTCTACTTTCTGCACTTCCTCTGTAAATCCTCCTGGAAATGTAAGAACTTTACTTTATGCACTTCCTCTGTAATCACTCCTGGAAATGTAATAACTTTATGCACTTCCTCTGTAATTCCTCCTGGAAATGTTAGAGCTTTACTTTATGCAGTTCCTCTGTAATCCCTCCTGGAAATGTAAGAACTTTACTTTATGCACTTCCTCTGTAATTCCTCCTGGAAATGTAAGAACTCTACTTTGTGCACTTCCCCTGTAATCCCTCCTGGAAATGTAAAACTCTACTTTATGCACTTCCTCTGTAATCCCTCCTGGAAATGTAAGGACTCTACTTTCTGCACTTCCTCTTTAATTCCCCCTGGAAATGTAAGAACTCTACTTTATGCACTTCCTCTGTAATTCCTCCTGGAATTGTAAGAACTTTACTTTATGCACTTCCTCTGTAATACCTACTGGAAATGTAAGAACTTTACTTTATGCACCTCCTCTGTAATACCTCCTGGAAATGTAAGAACTGTACTTTATGCATTTCCTCTATAATTCCTCCTGTAAAAATGTAAGAAATTTACTTTAGGCACTTCCTCTGTAATCCCTCCTGGAAATGTAAGAATTTTACTTTATGCACTTCCTCTGTAAATCCTCCTGGAAATGTAAGAACTCAACTTTGTGCACATCCCCTGTAATCCCTCCTGGAAATGCAAGGACTCTACTTTCTGCACTTCTGTAATTCCCCCATGGACATGTAAGAACTTTACTATGTGTACTTCCTCTGTAAATACTCCTGGAAATGTAAGAACTCTACTTTGTGCACTTCCTCTGTAATCCCTCCTGGAAATGTAAGAACTTTACTTTATGCACTTCCTCTGTAATCCCTCCTGGAAATGTAAGAATTCTACTTTGTGCATTACCTCTATAATTCCTCCAGGAAATGTAAGAACTTTACTTTATGCACTTCCTCTGTAATCCCTCCTGGAAATGTAAGAACTCTACTTTGTGCACTTCCTCTTTAATCCCTCCTGGAAATGTAAAAACTCTACTTTGTGCACTTCCTCTGTAATCCCTCCTGGAAATGTAAGAACTTTGTGCACTTCCTCTGTAATTCCTCCTGGAAATGTAAGAACTCTACTTTATGCACTTCCTCTGTAATTCCTCCTGGAAATGTAAGAACTCTACTTTGTGCATTTCCTCTATAATTTCTCCTGGAAATGTAAGAACTTTACTTTATGCCCTTCCTCTGTAATCCCTCCTGGAAATGTAAGAACTTTACTTTATGCACTTCCTCTGTAATTTCTCCTGGAAATGTAAGAACTTTACTTTATGCACTTCCTCTGTAATCCCTCCTGGAAATGTAAGAACTTTACTTTATGCACTTCCTCTGTAATCCCTCCTGGAAATGTAAGAACTCTACTTTCTGCACTTCCTCTGTAATCCCTCCTGGAAATGTAAGAACTCTACTTCATGCATTTCCTCTATAATTCCTCCTGGAAGTGTAAGAACTTTACTTTAGGCACTTCCTCTGTAACCCTCCCTGAAATGTAAGAATTTTACTTTATGCACTTCCTCTGTAAATACTCCTGGAAATGTAAAGAGTCTACTTTGTGCACTTCCTCTGTAATTCCTCCTGGAAATGTAAGAACTCTACTTTCTGCACTTCCTCTTTAATCCCTCCTGGAAATGTAAAAACTTTACTTTTTGCACTTCCTCTGTAAATACTCCTGGAAATGTAAGAACTCTTCTTTGTGCACTTCCTCTTTAATCCCTCCTGGAAATGTAAAAATTCTACTTTGTCCACTTCCTCTGTAATCCCTCCTGGAAATGTAAGAACTTTGTGCACTTCCTCTGTAATTACTCCTGGAAATGTAAGAACTCTACTTTCTGCACTTCCTCTTTAATTCCTCCTGGAAATGTAAGAACTCTACTTTGTGCATTTCCTCTATAATTCCTCCTGGAAATGTAAGAACTTTACTTTCTGCACTTCCTCTGTAATCCCTCTTGGAAATGTAAGAACTTTACTTCATGCATTTCCTCTATAATTCTTCCTGAAAATGTAAGAACTTTACTTTAGGCACTTCCTCTGTAATCCCTCCTGAAAATGTAAGAATTTTACTTCATGCACTTCCTCTGTAAATCCTCCTGGAAATGTAAGAACTCTACTTTGTGCACATCCCCTGTAATTCCTCCTGGAAATGTAAGAACTCTACTTTCTGCACTTCCTCTTTAATTCCTCCTGGAAATGTAAGAACTCTACTTTGTGCATTTCCTCTATAATTCCTCCTGGAAATGTAAGAACTTTACTTTATGCACTTCCTCTGTAAATACTCCTGGAAATGTAAAGACTCTACTTTCTGCACTTCCTCTGTAATCCCTCCTGGAAATGTTAGAACTTTACTTTTTGCACTTCCTCTGTAAATACTCCTGGAAATGTAAGAACTCTACTTTGTGCACTTCCTCTTTAATCCCTCCTGGAAATGTAAAAACTCTACTTTGTGGACTTCCTCTGTAATCCCTCCTGGAAATGTAACAATTTTACTATATGCACTTCCTCTGTAATCCCTCCTGGAAATGTAAGAACTTTACTTTATGCACTTCCTCTGTAATCCCTCCTGGAAATGTATGAACTTTACTTTATGCACTTCCTCTGTAATCCCTCCTGGAAATGTAACAATTTTACTATATGCACTTTCTCTGTAATCCCTCCTGGAAATGTAAGAACTTTACTTTATGCACTTCCTCTGTAATCCCTCCTGGAAATGTAAGAACTTTACTTTATGCACTTCCTCTGTAATCCCTCCTGGAAATGTAAGAACTCTACTTTATGCACTTCCTCTGTAATCCCTCCTGGAAATGTAAGAACTCTACTTTATGCACTTGCTCTGTAATTCCCCCTGGAAATGTAAGAACTATACTTTCTGCACTTCCTCTGTAATCCCTCCTGGAAATGTAAGAACTCTACTTTGTGCATTTCCTCTATAATTCCTCCTGGAAATGTAAGAACTTTATTTTATGCACTTCCTCTGTAATCCCTCCTGGAAATGTAAGAATTTTACTATATGCACTTCTTCTGTAAATCCTTCTGGAAATGTAAGAACTTTACTTTCTGCACTTCCTCTTTAATTCCCCCTGGAAATATAAGAACTTTACTTTATGCACTTCCTCTGTAAATCCTCCTGGAAATGTAAGAACTTTACTTTATGCACTTCCTCTGTAATCCCTCCTGGAAATGTAAGAACTTTACTTTATGCACTTCCTCTGTAATCCCTCCTGGAAATGTAAGAATTTTACTATATGCACTTCCTCTGTAATCCCTCCTGGAAATGTAAGAACTTTACTTTATGAACTTCCTCTGTAATCCCTCCTGGAAATGTAAAAACTCTACTTTATGCACTTCCTCTGTAATCCCTCCTGGAAATGTAATAACTCTACTTTGTGCATTTCCTCTATAATTCCTCCTGGAAATGTAAGAACTTTACTTTATGCACTTGCTCTGTAATCCCTCCTGGGAATGTAAGAATTTTACTATATGCACTTCCTCTGTAATCCCTCCTGGAAATATAAGAACGTTACTATATGCACTTCCTCTGTAAATCCTCCTGGAAATGTAAGAACTCTACTTTGTGCACATCCCCTGTAATCCCTCCTGGAAATGTAAGGACTCTACTTTCTGCACTTACTCTTTAATTCCCCCTGGAAATGTAAGAACTTTACTTTATGCACTTCCTCTGTAAATCCTCCTGGAAATGTAAGAACTTTACTTTATGCACTTCCTCTGTAATCACTCCTGGAAATGTAATAACTTTACTTTATGCACTTCCTCTGTAATTCCTCCTGGAAATGTAAGAACTTTACTTTATGCACTTCCTCTGTAATCACTCCTGGAAATGTAATAACTTTACTTTTTGCACTTCCTCTGTAATTCCTCCTGGAAATGTAAGAACTTTACTTTATGCACTTCCTCTGTTAATCCTCCTGGAAATATAAGAACTTTACTTTATGCACTTCCTCTGTAAATCCTCCTGGAAATGTAAGAAGTCTACTTTGTGCACTTCCTCTGTAATCCCTCCTGGAAATATTAGAACAATACTTTGTGCACTTCCTCTGTAATCCCTCCTGGAAATGTAAAACTCTACTTTATGCACTTCCTCTGTAATCCCTCCTGGAAATGTAAGGACTCTACTTTCTGCACTTCCTCTTTAATTCCCCTTGGAAATGTAAGAACTATACTTTATGCACTTCCTCTTTAATCCCTCCTGGAAATGTAAGAACTTTACTTTATGCACTTCCTCTGTAATTCCTCCTGGAAATGTAAGAACTTTACTTTATGCACTTCCTCTGTAATCCCTACTGGAAATGTAAGAACTTTACATTATGCACTTCCTCTGTAATCCCTCCTGGAAATGTAAGATCTCTACTTTGTGCACATCCCCTGTAATCCCTCCTGGAAATTCAAGGACTCTACTTTCTGCACTTCCTCTGTAATTCCCCCATGGATATGAAAGAACTTTACTTTGTGCACTTCCTCTGTAAATACTCCTGGAAATGTAAGAACTCTACTTTGTGCACTTCCTCTGTAATCCCTCCTGGAAATGTAAGGACTCTACTTTCTGCACTTCCTCTTTAATTCCCCTGGAAATGTAAGAACTTTACTTTATGAACTTCCTCTATAATCCCTCCTGGAAATGTAAGGACTCTACTTTCTGCACTTCCTCTGTAATCCCTCCTGGAAATGTAAGAACTTTACTTTTTGCGCTTCCTCTGTAAATACTCCTGGAAATGTAAGAACTTTACTTTCTGCACTTCCTCTGTAAATCCTCCTGGAAATGTAAGGACTCTACTTTGTGCACTTCCTCTTTAATTACTCCTGGAAATGTAAGAACTTTACTTTATGCACTTCCTCTGTAATCCCTCCTGGAAATGTAAGAATTTTACTTTATGCACTTCCTCTGTAAATCCTCCTGGAAATGTAAGAACTTTACTTTATGCACTTCCTCTGTAATCCCTCCTGGAAATGTAAGAATTTTACTATATGCACTTCCTCTGTAATCCCTCCTGGAAATGTGAGAACTATACTTTATGCACTTCCTCTGTAAATCCTCCTGGAAATGTAAGAACTTTACTTTATGCACTTCCTCTATAATCCCTCCTGGAAATGTAAGAACTTTACTTTATGCACTTCCTCTGTAATCCCTCCCGGAAATGTAAGAACTTTACTATATGCACTTCCTCAGTAATTCCTCCTGGAAATGTAAGAACTTTACTTTATGCACTTGCTCTGTAATCCCTCCTGGGAATGTAAGAATTTTACTTTCTGCACTTCCTCTGTAAATCCTCCTGGAAATGTAAGAACTCTACTTTGTGCACATTCCCTGTAATCCCTCCTGGAAACGTAAGGACTCTACTTTCTGCACTTCCTCTGTAAATCCTCCTGGAAATGTAAGAACTTTACTTTATGCACTTCCTCTGTAATCACTCCTGGAAATGTAATAACTTTATGCACTTCCTCTGTAATTCCTCCTGGAAATGTTAGAGCTTTACTTTATGCAGTTCCTCTGTAATCCCTCCTGGAAATGTAAGAACTTTACTTTATGCACTTCCTCTGTAATTCCTCCTGGAAATGTAAGAACTCTACTTTGTGCACTTCCCCTGTAATCCCTCCTGGAAATGTAAAACTCTACTTTATGCACTTCCTCTGTAATCCCTCCTGGAAATGTAAGGACTCTACTTTCTGCACTTCCTCTTTAATTCCCCCTGGAAATGTAAGAACTCTACTTTATGCACTTCCTCTGTAATTCCTCCTGGAATTGTAAGAACTTTACTTTATGCACTTCCTCTGTAATACCTACTGGAAATGTAAGAACTTTACTTTATGCACCTCCTCTGTAATACCTCCTGGAAATGTAAGAACTGTACTTTATGCATTTCCTCTATAATTCCTCCTGTAAAAATGTAAGAAATTTACTTTAGGCACTTCCTCTGTAATCCCTCCTGGAAATGTAAGAATTTTACTTTATGCACTTCCTCTGTAAATCCTCCTGGAAATGTAAGAACTCAACTTTGTGCACATCCCCTGTAATCCCTCCTGGAAATGCAAGGACTCTACTTTCTGCACTTCTTCTGTAATTCCCCCATGGACATGTAAGAACTTTACTATGTGTACTTCCTCTGTAAATACTCCTGGAAATGTAAGAACTCTACTTTGTGCACTTCCTCTGTAATCCCTCCTGGAAATGTAAGGACTCTACTTTCTGCACTTCCTCTGTAATCCCTCCTGGAAATGTAAGAACTTTACTTTTTGCACTTCCTCTGTAAATACTCCTGGAAATGTAAGAACTTTACTTTATGCACTTCCTCTGTAATCCCTCCTGGAAATGTAAGAACTTTACTTTATGCACTTCCTCTGTAATCCCTCCTGGAAATGTAAGAATTCTACTTTGTGCATTACCTCTTTAATCCCTCCTGGAAATGTAAGAACTCTATTTTGTGCACTTCCTCTTTAATCCCTCCTGGAAATGTAAAAACTCTACTTTGTGCACTTCCTCTTTAATTACTCCTGGAAATGTAAGAACTTTACTTTATGCACTTCCTCTGTAATCCCTCCTGGAAATGTAAGAACTTTACTTTATGCACTTCCTCTGTAATCCCTCCTGGAAACGTAAGGACTCTACTTTCTGCACTTCCTCTGTAAATCCTCCTGGAAATGTAAGAACTTTACTTTATGCACTTCCTCTGTAATCACTCCTGGAAATGTAATAACTTTATGCACTTCCTCTGTAATTCCTCCTGGAAATGTAAGAACTTTACTTTATGCACTTCCTCTGTAATCCCTCCTGGAAATGTAAGAACTTTACTTTATGCACTTCCTCTGTAATTCCTCCTGGAAATGTAAGAGCTTTACTTTATGCAGTTCCTCTGTAATCCCTCCTGGAAATGTAAGAACTTTACTTTATGCACTTCCTCTGTAATACCTCCTGGAAATGTAAGAACTCTACTTTGTGCACTTCCTCTGTAATCCGTCCTGGAAATATTAGAACTCTACTTTGTGCACTTCCCCTGTAATCCCTCCTGGAAATGTAAAACTCTACTTTATGCACTTCCTCTGTAATTCCTCCTGGAAATGTAAGGACTCTACTTTCTGCACTTCCTCTTTAATTCCCCCTGGAAATGTAAGAACTCTACTTTATGCACTTCCTCTTTAATCCCTCCTGGAAATGTAAGAACTTTACTTTATGCACTTCCTCTGTAATTCCTCCTGGAAATGTAAGAACTTTGTGCACTTCCTCTGTAATTCCTCCTGGAAATGTAAGAACTCTACTTTATGCACTTCCTCTGTAATTCCTCCTGGAAATGTAAGAACTCTACTTTGTGCATTTCCTCTATAATTTCTCCTGGAAATGTAAGAACTTTACTTTATGCCCTTCCTCTGTAATCCCTCCTGGAAATGTAAGAACTTTACTTTATGCACTTCCTCTGTAATTTCTCCTGGAAATGTAAGAACTTTACTTTATGCACTTCCTCTGTAATCCCTCCTGGAAATGTAAGAACTTTACTTTATGCACTTCCTCTGTAATCCCTCCTGGAAATGTAAGAACTCTACTTTCTGCACTTCCTCTGTAATCCCTCCTGGAAATGTAAGAACTCTACTTCATGCATTTCCTCTATAATTCCTCCTGGAAGTGTAAGAACTTTACTTTAGGCACTTCCTCTGTAACCCTCCCTGAAATGTAAGAATTTTACTTTATGCACTTCCTCTGTAAATACTCCTGGAAATGTAAAGAGTCTACTTTGTGCACTTCCTCTGTAATTCCTCCTGGAAATGTAAGAATTCTACTTTCTGCACTTCCTCTTTAATCCCTCCTGGAAATGTAAAAACTTTACTTTTTGCACTTCCTCTGTAAATACTCCTGGAAATGTAAGAACTCTTCTTTGTGCACTTCCTCTTTAATCCCTCCTGGAAATGTAAAAATTCTACTTTGTCCACTTCCTCTGTAATCCCTCCTGGAAATGTAAGAACTTTGTGCACTTCCTCTGTAATTACTCCTGGAAATGTAAGAACTCTACTTCATGCATTTCCTCTATAATTCTTCCTGAAAATGTAAGAACTTTACTTTAGGCACTTCCTCTGTAATCCCTCCTGAAAATGTAAGAATTTTACTTCATGCACTTCCTCTGTAAATCCTCCTGGAAATGTAAGAACTCTACTTTGTGCACATCCCCTGTAATTCCTCCTGGAAATGTAAGAACTCTACTTTCTGCACTTCCTCTTTAATTCCTCGTGGAAATGTAAGAACTCTACTTTGTGCATTTCCTCTATAATTCCTCCTGGAAATGTAAGAACTTTACTTTATGCACTTCCTCTGTAAATACTCCTGGAAATGTAAAGACTCTACTTTCTGCACTTCCTCTGTAATCCCTCCTGGAAATGTTAGAACTTTACTTTTTGCACTTCCTCTGTAAATACTCCTGGAAATGTAAGAACTCTACTTTGTGCACTTCCTCTTTAATCCCTCCTGGAAATGTAAAAACTCTACTTTGTGGACTTCCTCTGTAATCCTTCCTGGAAATGTAAGAACTTTACTTTATGCACTTCCTCTGTAATCCCTCCTGGAAATGTTAGAACTTTACTTTATGCACTTCCTCTGTAATCCCTCCTGGAAATGTAAGAACTCTACTTTGTGCACATCCTCTGTAATCCCTCCTGGAAATGTAAGAACTCTGCTATGTGCATTTGCTCTATAATTCCTCCTGGAAATGTAAGAACTTTACTTTATGCACTTGCTCTGTAATCCCTCCTGGGAATGTAAGAATTTTACTTTATGCACTTCCTCTGTAAATCCTCCTGGAAATGTAAGAACTCTACTTTGTCCACATCCCCTGTAATCCCTCCTGGAAATGTAAGGACTCTACTTTCTGCACTTCCTCTTTAATTCCCCCCTGGAAATGTAAGAACTTTACTTTATGCACTTCCTCTTTAATTCCCCATGGAAATGTAAGAACTTTACTTTATGCACTTCCTCTGTAATCCCTACTGGAAATGTAAGAACTTTACTTTATGCACCTCTTCTGTAATCCCTCCTGGAAATGTAAGAACTGTACTTTATGCATTTCCTCTATAATTCCTCCTGGAAATGTAAGAAATTTACTTTAGGCACTTCCTCTGTAATCCCTCCTGGAAATGTAAGAATTTTACTTTATGCACTTCCTCTGTAAATCCTCCTGGAAATGTAAGAACTCTACTTTGTGCACATCCCCTGTAATCCCTCCTGGAAATGCAAGGACTCTACTTTCTGCACTTCTTCTGTAATTCCCCCATGGACATGTAAGAACTTTACTTTTTGCACTTCCTCTGTAAATACTCCTGGAAATGTAAAGACTCTACTTTCTGCACTTCCTCTTTAATTCCCCCTGGAAATGTAAGAACTTTACTTTATGAACTTCCTCTATAATCCCTCCTGGAAATGTAAGAGCTTTACTTTGTGCACTCCCTGTGTAATCCCTCCTGGAAATGTAGGAACTCTACTTTGTGCATTTCCTCTATAATTCCTCATGGAAATGTAAGAACTTTACTTTCTGCACTTCCTCTTTAATTCCCCCTGGAAATGTAAGAACTTTACGTTATGCACTTCCTCTGTAATCACTCCTGGAAATGTAATAACTTTACTTTATGCACTTCCTCTGTATTTCCTCCTGGAAATGTAAGAACTTTATTTTATGCACTTCCTCTGTAATCACTCCTGGAAATGTAATAACTTTACTTTCTGCACTTCCTCTGTAATCCCTCCTGGAAATGTAAGAACTTTACTTTATGCACTTCCTATGAAATCCCTCCTGGAAATGTAGGAACTGTACTTTGTGCATTTCCTCTATAATTCCTCCTGGAAATGTAAGAACTTTACTTTATGCACTTGCTCTGTAATCCCTCCTGGAAATGTAAGAATTTTACTTTATGCACTTCCTCTGTAAATCCTCCTGGAAATGTAAGAACTTTACTTTCTGCACTTCCTCTTTAATTCCCTCTGGAAATGTAAGAACTTTACTTTATGCACTTCCTCTGTAAATCCTCCTGGAAATGTAAGAACTTTACTTTATGCACTTCCTCTGTAAATCCTCCTGGAAATGTAAGAACTTTACTTTATGCACTTCCTCTGTAATCCCTCCTGGAAATGTAAGAACTTTACTTTATGCACTTCCTCTGTAATCCCTCCTGGAAATGTAAGAACTTTAATATATGCACTTCCTCTGTAATCCCTCCTGGAAATGTAAGAACTTTACAATATGCACTTCCTCTGTAATTCCTCCTGGAAATGTAAGAACTTTACTTTATGCACTTGCTCTGTAATCCCTCCTGGGAATGTAAGAATTTTACTTTATGCACTTCCTCTGTAAATCCTCCTGGAAATGTAAGAACTCTACTTTGTGCTCATCCCCTGTAATCCCTCCTGGAAACGTAAGGACTCTACTTTCTGTACTTCCTCTGTAAATCCTCCTGGAAATGTAAGAACTTTACTTTATGCACTTCCTCTGTAATCACTCCTGGAAATGTAATAACTTTACTTTATGCACTTCCTCTGTAATTCCTCCTGGAAATGTAAGAACATTACTTTATGCACTTCCTCTGTAATTCCTCCTGGAAATGTAAGAACTTTACTTTGTGCACTCCCTGTGTAATCCCTCCTGGAAATGTAAGAACTCTACTTTGTGCATTTCCTCTATAATTCCTCATGGAAATGTAAGAACTTTACTTTCTGCACTTCCTCTTTAATTCCCCCTGGAAATGTAAGAACTTTACGTTATGCACTTCCTCTGTAATCACTCCTGGAAATGTAATAACTTTACTTTATGCACTTCCTCTGTATTTCCTCCTGGAAATGTAAGAACTTTATTTTATGCACTTCCTCTGTAATCACTCCTGGAAATGTAATAACTTTACTTTCTGCACTTCCTCTGTAATCCCTCCTGGAAATGTAAGAACTTTACTTTCTGCACTTCCTCTGTAATCCCTCCTGGAAATGTAAGAACTTTACTTTATGCACTTCCTCTGTAATCCCTCCTGGAAATGTAGGAACTGTACTTTGTGCATTTCCTCTATAATCCCTCCTGGAAATGTAAGAACTTTACTATATGCACTTCCTCTGTAATTCCTCCTGGAAATGTAAGAACTTTACTTTATGCACTTGCTCTGTAATCCCTCCTGGGAATGTAAGAATTTTACTTTATGCACTTCCTCTGTAAATCCTCCTGGAAATGTAAGAACTCTACTTTGTGCTCATCCCCTGTAATCCCTCCTGGAAACGTAAGGACTCTACTTTCTGTACTTCCTCTGTAAATCCTCCTGGAAATGTAAGAACTTTACTTTATGCACTTCCTCTGTAATCACTCCTGGAAATGTAATAACTTTACTTTATGCACTTCCTCTGTAATTCCTCCTGGAAATGTAAGAACATTACTTTATGCACTTCCTCTGTAATTCCTCCTGGAAATGTAAGAACTTTACTTTGTGCACTCCCTGTGTAATCCCTCCTGGAAATGTAAGAACTCTACTTTGTGCATTTCCTCTATAATTCCTCATGGAAATGTAAGAACTTTACTTTCTGCACTTCCTCTTTAATTCCCCCTGGAAATGTAAGAACTTTACGTTATGCACTTCCTCTGTAATCACTCCTGGAAATGTAATAACTTTACTTTATGCACTTCCTCTGTATTTCCTCCTGGAAATGTAAGAACTTTATTTTATGCACTTCCTCTGTAATCACTCCTGGAAATGTAATAACTTTACTTTCTGCACTTCCTCTGTAATCCCTCCTGGAAATGTAAGAACTTTACTTTCTGCACTTCCTCTGTAATCCCTCCTGGAAATGTAAGAACTTTACTTTATGCACTTCCTCTGTAATCCCTCCTGGAAATGTAGGAACTGTACTTTGTGCATTTCCTCTATAATTCCTCCTGGAAATGTAAGAACTTTACTTTATGCACTTGCTCTGTAATCCCTCCTGGAAATGTAAGAATTTTACTTTATGCACTTCCTCTGTAAATCCTCCTGGAAATGTAAGAACTTTACTTTCTGCACTTCCTCTTTAATTCCCTCTGGAAATGTAAGAACTTTACTTTATGCACTTCCTCTGTAAATCCTCCTGGAAATGTAAGAACTTTACTTTATGCACTTCCTCTGTAAATCCTCCTGGAAATGTAAGAACTTTACTTTATGCACTTCCTCTGTAATCCCTCCTGGAAATGTAAGAACTTTACTTTATGCACTTCCTCTGTAATCCCTCCTGGAAATGTAAGAACTTTAATATATGCACTTCCTCTGTAATCCCTCCTGGAAATGTAAGAACTTTACTATATGCACTTCCTCTGTAATTCCTCCTGGAAATGTAAGAACTTTACTTTATGCACTTGCTCTGTAATCCCTCCTGGGAATGTAAGAATTTTACTTTATGCACTTCCTCTGTAAATCCTCCTGGAAATGTAAGAACTCTACTTTGTGCTCATCCCCTGTAATCCCTCCTGGAAACGTAAGGACTCTACTTTCTGTACTTCCTCTGTAAATCCTCCTGGAAATGTAAGAACTTTACTTTATGCACTTCCTCTGTAATCACTCCTGGAAATGTAATAACTTTACTTTATGCACTTCCTCTGTAATTCCTCCTGGAAATGTAAGAACATTACTTTATGCACTTCCTCTGTAATTCCTCCTGGAAATGTAAGAACTTTACTTTATGCACTTCCTCTGTAATCCCTCCTGGAAATGTAAGAACTTTACTTTATGCACTTCCTCTGTAATTCCTCCTGGAAATGTAAGAACTCTACTTTGTGCACTTCCTCTGTAATCCCTCCTGGAAATATTAGAACTCTACTTTGTGCACTTCCTCTGTAATCCCTCCTGGAAATGTAAAACTCTACTTTATGCACTTCCTCTGTAATCCCTCCTGGAAATGTAAGGACTCTACATTCTGCACTTCCTCTTTAATTCCCCCTGGAAATGTAAGAACTCTACTTGATGCCCTTCCTCTTTAATCCCTCCTGGAAATGTAAGAACTTTACTTTATGCACTTCCTCTGTAATTCCTCCTGGAATTGTAAGAACTTTACGTTATGCACTTCCTCTGTAATCCCTACTGGAAATGTAAGAACTTTACTTCATGCACCTCTTCTGTAATCCCTCCTGGAAATGTAAGAACTGTACTTTATGCATTTCCTCTATAATTCCTCCTGGAAATCTAAGAAATTTACTTTAGGCACTTCCTCTGTAATCCCTCCTGGAAATGTAAGAATTTTACTTTATGCACTTCCTCTGTAAATACTCCTGGAGATGCAAGGACTCTACTTTGTGCACTTCCTCTGTAATCCCTCCTGGAAATGTAAGAATTCTACTTTGTGCATTACCTCTATAATTCCTCCTGGAAATGTAAGAATTCTACTTTGTGCACTTCCTCTGTAATCCCTCCTGGAAATGTAAGAACTTTGTGCACTTCCTCTGTAATTCCTCCTGGAAATGTGAGAACTCTACTTTATGCACTTCCTCTGCAATTCCTCCTGGAAATGTAAGAACTCTAGTTTGTGCATTTCCTCTATAATTCCTCCTGGAAATGTAAGAACTCTACTTTGTGCATTTCCTCTATAATTCCTCCTGGAAATGTAAGAACTTTACTTTATGCACTTCCTCTGTAATTCCTCTTGGAAATGTAAGAACTTTACTTTATGCACTTCCTCTGTAATCCCTCCTGGAAATGTAAGAACTTTACTTTATGCACTTCCTCTGTAATCCCTCCTGGAAATGTAAGAACTCTACTTTCTGCACTTCCTCTGTAATCCCTCCTGGAAATGTAAGAACTTTACTTTATGCACTTCCTCTGTAATTCCTCCTGGAAATGTAAGAACTTTACTTTATGAACTTCCTCTGTAATCCCTCCTGGAAATGTAAGAACTTTACTTTATGCACTTCCTCTGTAATTCCTCCTGGAAATGTAAGAACTCTACTTTGTGCACTTCCTCTGTAATCCCTCCTGGAAATATTAGAACTCTACTTTGTGCACTTCCTCTGTAATCCCTCCTGGAAATGTAAAACTCTACTTTATGCACTTCCTCTGTAATCTCTCCTGGAAATGTAAGGACTCTACTTTCTGCACTTCCTCTTTAATTCCCCTTGGAAATGTAAGAACTCTACTTTATGCACTTCCTCTTTAATTCCCCTTGGAAATGTAAGAACTTTACTTTATGCACTTCCTCTGTAATCCCTACTGGAAATGTAAGAACTTTACTTTATGCACCTCTTCTGTAATCCCTCCTGGAAATGTAAGAACTGTACTTTATGCATTTCCTCTATAAATCCTCCTGGAAATGTAAGAACTCTACTTTGTGCACATCCCCTGTAATCCCTCCTGGAAATGCAAGGACTCTACTTTCTGCACTTCTTCTGTAATTCCCCCATGGACATGTAAGAACTTTACTTTTTGCACTTCCTCTGTAAATACTCCTGGAAATGTAAAGACTCTACTTTCTGCACTTCCTCTTTAATTCCCCCTGGAAATGTAAGAACTTTACTTTATGAACTTCCTCTATAATCCCTCCTGGAAATGTAAGAGCTTTACTTTGTGCACTCCCTGTGTAATCCCTCCTGGAAATGTAGGAACTCTACTTTGTGCATTTCCTCTATAATTCCTCATGGAAATGTAAGAACTTTACTTTCTGCACTTCCTCTTTAATTCCCCCTGGAAATGTAAGAACTTTACGTTATGCACTTCCTCTGTAATCACTCCTGGAAATGTAATAACTTTACTTTATGCACTTCCTCTGTATTTCCTCCTGGAAATGTAAGAACTTTATTTTATACACTTCCTCTGTAATCACTCCTGGAAATGTAATAACTTTACTTTCTGCACTTCCTCTGTAATCCCTCCTGGAAATGTAAGAACTTTACTTTATGCACTTCCTCTGTAATCCCTCCTGGAAATGTAGGAACTGTACTTTGTGCATTTCCTCTATAATTCCTCCTGGAAATGTAAGAACTTTACTTTATGCACTTGCTCTGTAATCCCTCCTGGAAATGTAAGAATTTTACTTTATGCACTTCCTCTGTAAATCCTCCTGGAAATGTAAGAACTTTACTTTCTGCACTTCCTCTTTAATTCCCTCTGGAAATGTAAGAACTTTACTTTATGCACTTCCTCTGTAAATCCTCCTGGAAATGTAAGAACTTTACTTTATGCACTTCCTCTGTAAATCCTCCTGGAAATGTAAGAACTTTACTTTATGCACTTCCTCTGTAATCCCTCCTGGAAATGTAAGAACTTTACTTTATGCACTTCCTCTGTAATCCCTCCTGGAAATGTAAGAACTTTAATATATGCACTTCCTCTGTAATCCCTCCTGGAAATGTAAGAACTTTACTATATGCACTTCCTCTGTAATTCCTCCTGGAAATGTAAGAACTTTACTTTATGCACTTGCTCTGTAATCCCTCCTGGGAATGTAAGAATTTTACTTCATGCACTTCCTCTGTAAATCCTCCTGGAAATGTAAGAACTCTACTTTGTGCTCATCCCCTGTAATCCCTCCTGGAAACGTAAGGACTCTACTTTCTGTACTTCCTCTGTAAATCCTCCTGGAAATGTAAGAACTTTACTTTATGCACTTCCTCTGTAATCACTCCTGGAAATGTAATAACTTTACTTTATGCACTTCCTCTGTAATTCCTCCTGGAAATGTAAGAACATTACTTTATGCACTTCCTCTGTAATTCCTCCTGGAAATGTAAGAACTTTACTTTGTGCACTCCCTGTGTAATCCCTCCTGGAAATGTAGGAACTCTACTTTGTGCATTTCCTCTATAATTCCTCATGGAAATGTAAGAACTTTACTTTCTGCACTTCCTCTTTAATTCCCCCTGGAAATGTAAGAACTTTACGTTATGCACTTCCTCTGTAATCACTCCTGGAAATGTAATAACTTTACTTTATGCACTTCCTCTGTATTTCCTCCTGGAAATGTAAGAACTTTATTTTATGCACTTCCTCTGTAATCACTCCTGGAAATGTAATAACTTTACTTTCTGCACTTCCTCTGTAATCCCTCCTGGAAATGTAAGAACTTTACTTTATGCACTTCCTCTGTAATCCCTCCTGGAAATGTAGGAACTGTACTTTGTGCATTTCCTCTATAATTCCTCCTGGAAATGTAAGAACTTTACTTTATGCACTTGCTCTGTAATCCCTCCTGGAAATGTAAGAATTTTACTTTATGCACTTCCTCTGTAATCCCGCCTGGAAATGTAAGAACTCTACTTTGTGCACTTCCTCTTTAATCCCTCCTGGAAATGTAAAAACTCTACTTTGTGGACTTCCTCTGTAATCTTTCCTGGAAATGTAAGAACTTTACTTTATGAACTTCCTCTGTAATCCCTCCTGGAAATGTAAGAACTTTACTTTATGCACTTCCTCTGTAATCCCTCCTGGAAATGTAAGAACTTTACTTTATGCACTTGCTCTGTAATCCCTCCTGGGAATGTAAGAATTTTACTTTATGCACTTCCTCTGTAAATCCTCCTGGAAATGTAGGAACTGTACTCTGTGCATTTCCTCTATAATTCCTCCTGGAAATGTAAGAACTTTACTTTATGCACTTGCTCTGTAATCCCTCCTGGAAATGTAAGAATTTTACTTTCTGCACTTCCTCTGTAAATCCTCCTGGAAATGTAAGAACTTTACTTTCTGCACTTCCTCTTTAATTCCCCCTGGAAATGTAAGAACTTTACTTTATGCACTTCCTGTGTAAATCCTCCTGGAAATGTAAGAACTTTACTTTATGCACTTCCTCTGTAAATCCTCCTGGAAATGTAAGAACTTTACTTTATGCACTTCCTCTGTAATCCCTCCTGGAAATGTAAGAACTTTACTTTATGCACTTCCTCTGTAATCCCTCCTGGAAATGTAAGAACTTTACTATATGCACTTCCTATGTAATCCCTCCTGGAAATGTAAGAACTTTACTATATGCACTTCCTCTGTAATTCCTCCTGGAAATGTAAGAACTCTACTTTATGCACTTGCTCTGTAATCCCTCCTGGGAATGTAAGAATTTTACTTTATGCACTTCCTCTGTAAATCCTCCTGGAAATGTAAGAACTCTACTTTGTGCACATCCCCTGTAATCTCTCCAGGAAACGTAAGGACTCTACTTTCTGCACTTCCTCTGTAAATCCTCCTGGAAATGTAAGAACTTTACTTTATGCACTTTCTCTGTAATCACTCCTGGAAATGTAATAACTTTACTTTATACACTTCCTCTGTAATTCCTCCTGGAAAAGTAAGAACTTTACTTCATGCACTTCCTCTGTAATCCCTTCTGGAAATGTAAGAACTTTACTTTATGCACTTCCTCTGTAATTCCTCCTGGAAATGTAAGAACTTTACTTTATGCACTTCCTCTGTAATCCCTCCTGGAAATGTGAGAACTTTACTTTATGCACTTCCTCTGTAATTCCTCCTGGAAATGTAAGAACTCTACTTTGTGCACTTCCTCTGTAATCCCTCCTGGAAATATTAGAACTCTACTTTGTGCACTTCCTCTGTAATCCCTCCTGGAAATGTAAAACTCTACTTTATGCACTTCCTCTGTAATCCCTCCTGGAAATGTAAGGACTCTACTTTCTGCACTTCCACTTTAATTCCCCTTGGAAATGTAAGAACTCTACTTTATGCACTTCCTCTTTAATCCCTCCTGGAAATGTAAGAACTTTACTTCATGCACTTCCTCTGTAATTCCTCCTGGAATTGTAAGAACTTTACGTTATGCACTTCCTCTGTAATCCCTACTGGAAATGTAAGAACTGTACTTTATGCATTTCCTCTATAATTCCTCCTGGAAATGTAAGAAATTTACTTTAGGCACTTCCTCTGTAATCCCTCCTGGAAATGTAAGAATTTTACTTTATGCACTTCCTCTGTAAATCCTCCTGGAAATGTAAGAACTCTACTTTGTGCACATCCCCTGTAATCCCTCCTGGAAATGCAAGGACTCTACTTTCTGCACTTCTTCTGTAATTCCCCCATGGACATGTAAGAACTTTACTTTGTGCACTTCCTCTGTAAATACTCCTTGAAATGTAAGGACTCTACTTTCTGCACTTCCTCTTTAATTCCCCCTGGAAATGTAAGAACTTTACTTTATGAACTTCCTCTATAATCCCTCCTGGAAATGTAAGAGCTTTACTTTGTGCACTCCCTGTGTAATCCCTCCTGGAATTGTAGGAACTCTACTTTGTGCATTTCCTCTATAATTCCTCGTGGAAATGTAAGAACTTTACTTTCTGCACTTCCTCTTTAATTCCCCCTAGAAATGTAAGAACTTTACGTTATGCACTTCCTTTGTAATAACTTTACTTTATGCACTTCCTCTGTAATTCCTCCTGGAAATGTAAGAACTTTACTTTATGCACTTCCTCTGTAATCACTCCTGGAAATGTAATAACTTTACTTTCTGCACCTCCTCTGTAATCCCTCCTGGAAATGTAAGAACTTTACTTTATGCACTTCCTCTGTAATCCCTCCTGGAAATGTAGGAACTGTACTTTGTGCATTTCCTCTATAATTCCTCCTGGAAATGTAAGAACTTTACTTTATGCACTTGCTCTGTAATCCCTCCTGGAAATGTAAGAATTTTACTTTATGCACTTCCTCTGTAAATCCTCCTGGAAATGTAAGAACTTTACTTTCTGCACTTCCTCTTTAATTCCCCCTGGAAATGTAAGAACTTTACTTTATGCACTTCCTCTGTAAATCCTCCTGGAAATGTAAGAACTTTACTTTATGCACTTCCTCTGTAAATCCTCCTGGAAATGTAAGAACTTTACTTTATGCACTTCCTCTGTAATCCCTCCTGGAAATGTAAGAACTTTACTTTATGCACTTCCTCTGTAATCCCTCCTGGAAATGTAAGAACTTTACTATATGCACTTCCTCTGTAATCCCTCCTGGAAATGTAAGAACTTTACTATATGCACTTCCTCTGTAATTCCTCCTGGAAATGTAAGAACTTTACTTTATGCACTTGCTCTGTAATCCCTCCTGGGAATGTAAGAATTTTACTTTATGCACTTCCTCTGTAAATCCTCCTGGAAATGTAAGAACTATACTTTGTGCACATCCCCTGTAATCCCTCCTGGAAACGTAAGGACTCTACTTTCTGTACTTCCTCTGTAAATCCTCCTGGAAATGTAAGAAGTTTACTTTATGCACTTCCTCTGTAATCACTCCTGGAAATGTAATAACTTTACTTTATGCACTTCCTCTGTAATTCCTCCTGGAAATGTAAGAACATTACTTTATGCACTTCCTCTGTAATTCCTCCTGGAAATGTAAGAACTTTACTTTATGCACTTCCTCTGTAATCCCTCCTGGAAATGTAAGAACTTTACTTTATGCACTTCCTCTGTAATCCCTCCTGGAAATATTAGAACTCTACTTTGTGCACTTCCTCTGTAATCCCTCCTGGAAATGTAAAACTCTACTTTATGCACTTCCTCTGTAATCCCTCCTGGAAATGTAAGGACTCTACTTTCTGCACTTCCTCTTTAATTCCCCCTGGAAATGTAAGAACTCTACTTTATGCACTTCCTCTTTAATCCCTCCTGGAAATGTAAGAACTTTACTTTATGCACTTCCTCTGTAATTCCTCCTGGAATTGTAAGAACTTTACGTTATGCACTTCCTCTGTAATCCCTACTGGAAATGTAAGAACTTTACTTTATGCACCTCTTCTGTAATCCCTCCTGGAAATGTAAGAACTGTACTTTATGCATTTCCTCTATAATTCCTCCTGGAAATGTAAGAAATTTACTTTAGGCACTTCCTCTGTAATCCCTCCTGGAAATGTAATAATTTTACTTTATGCACTTCCTCTGTAAATACTCCTGGAAATGTAAGGACTCTACTTTGTGCACTTCCTGTGTAATCCCTCCTGGAAATGTAAGAATTCTACTTTGTGCATTACCTCTATAATTCCTCCTGGAAATGTAAGAACTCTACTTTGTGCACTTCCTCTGTAATCCCTCCTGGAAATGTAAGAACTTTGTGCACTTCCTCTGTAATTCCTCCTGGAAATGTGAGAACTCTACTTTATGCACTTCCTCTGCAATTCCTCCTGGAAATGTAAGAACTCTACTTTGTGCATTTCCTCTATAATTCCTCCTGGAAATGTAAGAACTCTACTTTGTGCATTTCCTCTATAATTCCTCCTGGAAATGTAAGAACTTTACTTTATGCACTTCCTCTGTAATTCCTCTTGGAAGTGTAAGAACTTTACTTTATGCACTTCCTCTGTAATCCCTCCTGGAAATGTAAGAACTTTACTTTATGCACTTCCTCTGTAATCCCTCCTGGAAATGTAAGAACTCTACTTTCTGCACTTCCTCTGTAATCCCTCCTGGAAATGTAAGAACTCTACTTCATGCATTTCCACTATAATTCCTCCTGGAAGTGTAAGAACTTTACTTTAGGCACTTCCTATGTAATCCCTCCCTGGAATGTAAGAATTTTACTTTATGCACTTCCTCTGTAAATACTCCTGGAAATGTAAAGAGTCTACTTTGTGCACTTCCTCTGTAATCCCTCCTGGAAATGTAAGAACTTTACTTTTTGCACTTCCTCTGTAAATACTCCTGGAAATGTAAGAACTCTACTTTGTGCACTTCCTCTTTAATCCCTCCTGGAAATGTAAAAATTCTACTTTGTCCACTTCCTCTGTAATCCCTCCTGGAAATGTAAGAACTTTGTGCACTTCCTCTGTAATTCCTCCTGGAAATGTAAGAACTCTACTTTCTGCACTTCCTCTTTAATTCCTCCTGGAAATGTAAGAACTCTACTTTGTGCATTTCCTCTATAATTCCTCCTGGAAATGTGAGAACTTTACTTTATGCCCTTCCTCTGTAATCCCTCCTGGAAATGTAAGAACTTTACTTTATGCACTTCCTCTGTAATTCCTCCTGGAAATGTAAGAATTTTACTTTATGCACTTCCTCTGTAATCCCTCCTGGAAATGTAAGAACTTTACTTTAGGCACTTCCTCAGTAATCCCTCCCGGAAATGTAAGAATTTTACTTTATGCACTTCCTCTGTAAATACTCCTGGAAATGTAAAGAGTTTACTTTGTGCACTTCCTCTGTAATCCCTCCTGGAAATGTAAGAACTTTACTTTTTGCACTTCCTCTGTAAATACTCCTGGAAATGTAAGAACTCTTCTTTGTGCACTTCCTCTTTAATCCCTCCTGGAAATGTAAAAATTCTACTTTGTCCACTTCCTCTGTAATCCCTCCTGGAAAGGTAAGAACTTGGTGCACTTCCTCTGTAATTCCTCCTGGAAATGTAAGAACTTTACTTTATATACTTCCTCTGTAATCCCTCTTGGAATGTAAGAACTTTACTTTGTGCATTTCCTCTATAATTCCTCCTGGAAATGTAAGAACTTTACTTTATGCACTTGCTCTGTAATCCCTCCTGGAAATGTAAGAATTTTACTTTATGCACTTCCTCTGTAAATCCTCCTGGAAATGTAAGAACTTTACTTTCTGCACTTCCTCTTTAATTCCCCCTGGAAATGTAAGAACTTTACTTTATGCACTTCCTCTGTAAATCCTCCTGGAAATGTAAGAACTTTACTTTATGCACTTCCTCTGTAAATCCTCCTGGAAATGTAAGAACTTTACTTTATGCACTTCCTCTGTAATCCCTCCTGGAAATGTAAGAACTTTACTTTATGCACTTCCTCTGTAATCCCTCCTGGAAATGTAAGAACTTTACTATATGCACTTCCTCTGTAATCCCTCCTGGAAATGTAAGAACTTTACTATATGCACTTCCTCTGTAATTCCTCCTGGAAATGTAAGAACTTTACTTTATGCACTTGCTCTGTAATCCCTCCTGGGAATGTAAGAATTTTACTTTATGCACTTCCTCTGTAAATCCTCCTGGAAATGTAAGAACTCTACTTTGTGCACATCCCCTGTAATCCCTCCTGGAAACGTAAGGACTCTACTTTCTGTACTTCCTCTGTAAATCCTCCTGGAAATGTAAGAACTTTACTTTATGCACTTCCTCTGTAATCACTCCTGGAAATGTAATAACTTTACTTTATGCACTTCCTCTGTAATTCCTCCTGGAAATGTAAGAACATTACTTTATGCACTTCCTCTGTAATTCCTCCTGGAAATGTAAGAACTTTACTTTATGCACTTCCTCTGTAATCCCTCCTGGAAATGTAAGAACTTTACTTTAATCACTTCCTCTGTAATCCCTCCTGGAAATATTAGAACTCTACTTTGTGCACTTCCTCTGTAATCCCTCCTGGAAATGTAAAACTCTACTTTATGCACTTCCTCTGTAATCCCTCCTGGAAATGTAAGGACTCTACTTTCTGCACTTCCTCTTTAATTCCCCCTGGAAATGTAAGAACTCTACTTTATGCACTTCCTCTTTAATCCCTCCTGGAAATGTAAGAACTTTACTTTATGCACTTCCTCTGTAATTCCTCCTGGAATTGTAAGAACTTTACGTTATGCACTTCCTCTGTAATCCCTACTGGAAATGTAAGAACTTTACTTTATGCACCTCTTCTGTAATCCCTCCTGGAAATGTAAGAACTGTACTTTATGCATTTCCTCTATAATTCCTCCTGGAAATGTAAGAAATTTACTTTAGGCACTTCCTCTGTAATCCCTCCTGGAAATGTAATAATTTTACTTTATGCACTTCCTCTGTAAATACTCCTGGAAATGTAAGGACTCTACTTTGTGCACTTCCTGTGTAATCCCTCCTGGAAATGTAAGAATTCTACTTTGTGCATTACCTCTATAATTCCTCCTGGAAATGTAAGAACTCTACTTTGTGCACTTCCTCTGTAATCCCTCCTGGAAATGTAAGAACTTTGTGCACTTCCTCTGTAATTCCTCCTGGAAATGTGAGAACTCTACTTTATGCACTTCCTCTGCAATTCCTCCTGGAAATGTAAGAACTCTACTTTGTGCATTTCCTCTATAATTCCTCCTGGAAATGTAAGAACTCTACTTTGTGCATTTCCTCTATAATTCCTCCTGGAAATGTAAGAACTTTACTTTATGCACTTCCTCTGTAATTCCTCTTGGAAGTGTAAGAACTTTACTTTATGCACTTCCTCTGTAATCCCTCCTGGAAATGTAAGAACTTTACTTTATGCACTTCCTCTGTAATCCCTCCTGGAAATGTAAGAACTCTACTTTCTGCACTTCCTCTGTAATCCCTCCTGGAAATGTAAGAACTCTACTTCATGCATTTCCACTATAATTCCTCCTGGAAGTGTAAGAACTTTACTTTAGGCACTTCCTATGTAATCCCTCCCTGGAATGTAAGAATTTTACTTTATGCACTTCCTCTGTAAATACTCCTGGAAATGTAAAGAGTCTACTTTGTGCACTTCCTCTGTAATCCCTCCTGGAAATGTAAGCACTTTACTTTTTGCACTTCCTCTGTAAATACTCCTGGAAATGTAAGAACTCTACTTTGTGCACTTCCTCTTTAATCCCTCCTGGAAATGTAAAAATTCTACTTTGTCCACTTCCTCTGTAATCCCTCCTGGAAATGTAAGAACTTTGTGCACTTCCTCTGTAATTCCTCCTGGAAATGTAAGAACTCAACTTTCTGCACTTCCTCTTTAATTCCTCCTGGAAATGTAAGAACTCTACTTTGTGCATTTCCTCTATAATTCCTCCTGGAAATGTGAGAACTTTACTTTATGCCCTTCCTCTGTAATCCCTCCTGGAAATGTAAGAACTTTACTTTATGCACTTCCTCTGTAATTCCTCCTGGAAATGTAAGAATTTTACTTTATGCACTTCCTCTGTAATCCCTCCTGGAAATGTAAGAACTTTACTTTAGGCACTTCCTCAGTAATCCCTCCCGGAAATGTAAGAATTTTACTTTATGCACTTCCTCTGTAAATACTCCTGGAAATGTAAAGAGTTTACTTTGTGCACTTCCTCTGTAATCCCTCCTGGAAATGTAAGAACTTTACTTTTTGCACTTCCTCTGTAAATACTCCTGGAAATGTAAGAACTCTTCTTTGTGCACTTCCTCTTTAATCCCTCCTGGAAATGTAAAAATTCTACTTTGTCCACTTCCTCTGTAATCCCTCCTGGAAAGGTAAGAACTTGGTGCACTTCCTCTGTAATTCCTCCTGGAAATGTAAGAACTTTACTTTATATACTTCCTCTGTAATCCCTCTTGGAAATGTAAGAACTTTACTTTATGCATTTCCTCTATAATTCCTCCTGGAAATGTAAGAACTTTACTTTAGGCACTTCCTCTGTAATCCCTCCTGAAAATGTAAGAATTTTACTTTATGCACTTCCTCTGTAAATCCTCCTGGAAATGTAAGAACTCTACTTTGTGCACATCCCCTGTAATTCCTCCTGGAAATGTAAGAACTCTACTTTCTGCACTTCCTCTTTAATTCCTCCTGGAAATGTAAGAACTCTACTTTGTGCATTTCCTCTATAATTCCTCCTGGAAATGTAAGAACTTTACTTTATGCTCTTCCTCTGTAAATACTCCTGGAAATGTAAGGACTCTACTTTCTGCACTTCCTCTGTAATCCCGCCTGGAAATGTAAGAACTCTACTTTGTGCACTTCCTCTTTAATCCCTCCTGGAAATGTAAAAACTCTACTTTGTGGACTTCCTCTGTAATCTTTCCTGGAAATGTAAGAACTTTACTTCATGCACTTCCTCTGTAATCCCTCCTGGAAATGTAAGAACTTTACTTTATGCACTTCCTCTGTAATCCCTCCTGGAAATGTAAGAACTCTACTTTGTGCACATCCTCTGTAATCCCTCCTGGAAATGTAAGAACTCTACTATGTGCATTTCCTCTATAATTCCTCCTGGAAATGTAAGAACTTTACTTTATGCACTTGCTCTGTAATCCCTCCTGGAAATGTAAGAATTTTACTTTATGCACTTCCTCTGTAAATCCTCCTGGAAATGTAAGAACTTTACTTTCTGCACTTCCTCTTTAATTCCCCCTGGAAATGTAAGAACTTTACTTTATGCACTTCCTCTGTAAATCCTCCTGGAAATGTAAGAACTTTACTTTATGCACTTCCTCTGTAAATCCTCCTGGAAATGTAAGAACTTTACTTTATGCACTTCCTCTGTAATCCCTCCTGGAAATGTAAGAACTTTACTTTATGCACTTCCTCTGTAATCCCTCCTGGAAATGTAAGAACTTTACTATATGCACTTCCTCTGTAATCCCTCCTGGAAATGTAAGAACTTTACTATATGCACTTCCTCTGTAATTCCTCCTGGAAATGTAAGAACTTTACTTTATGCACTTGCTCTGTAATCCCTCCTGGGAATGTAAGAATTTTACTTTATGCACTTCCTCTGTAAATCCTCCTGGAAATGTAAGAACTCTACTTTGTGCACATCCCCTGTAATCCCTCCTGGAAACGTAAGGACTCTACTTTCTGTACTTCCTCTGTAAATCCTCCTGGAAATGTAAGAACTTTACTTTATGCACTTCCTCTGTAATCACTCCTGGAAATGTAATAACTTTACTTTATGCACTTCCTCTGTAATTCCTCCTGGAAATGTAAGAACATTACTTTATGCACTTCCTCTGTAATTCCTCCTGGAAATGTAAGAACTTTACTTTATGCACTTCCTCTGTAATCCCTCCTGGAAATGTAAGAACTTTACTTTATGCACTTCCTCTGTAATCCCTCCTGGAAATATTAGAACTCTACTTTGTGCACTTACTCTGTAATCCCTCCTGGAAATGTAAAACTCTACTTTATGCACTTCCTCTGTAATCCCTCCTGGAAATGTAAGGACTCTACTTTCTGCACTTCCTCTTTAATTCCCCCTGGAAATGTAAGAACTCTACTTTATGCACTTCCTCTTTAATCCCTCCTGGAAATGTAAGAACTTTACTTTATGCACTTCCTCTGTAATTCCTCCTGGAATTGTAAGAACTTTACGTTATGCACTTCCTCTGTAATCCCTACTGGAAATGTAAGAACTTTACTTTATGCACCTCTTCTGTAATCCCTCCTGGAAATGTAAGAACTGTACTTTATGCATTTCCTCTATAATTCCTCCTGGAAATGTAAGAAATTTACTTTAGGCACTTCCTCTGTAATCCCTCCTGGAAATGTAATAATTTTACTTTATGCACTTCCTCTGTAAATACTCCTGGAAATGTAAGGACTCTACTTTGTGCACTTCCTGTGTAATCCCTCCTGGAAATGTAAGAATTCTACTTTGTGCATTACCTCTATAATTCCTCCTGGAAATGTAAGAACTCTACTTTGTGCACTTCCTCTGTAATCCCTCCTGGAAATGTAAGAACTTTGTGCACTTCCTCTGTAATTCCTCCTGGAAATGTGAGAACTCTACTTTATGCACTTCCTCTGCAATTCCTCCTGGAAATGTAAGAACTCTACTTTGTGCATTTCCTCTATAATTCCTCCTGGAAATGTAAGAACTCTACTTTGTGCATTTCCTCTATAATTCCTCCTGGAAATGTAAGAACTTTACTTTATGCACTTCCTCTGTAATTCCTCTTGGAAGTGTAAGAACTTTACTTTATGCACTTGCTCTGTAATCCCTCCTGGAAATGTAAGAACTTTACTTTATGCACTTCCTCTGTAATCCCTCCTGGAAATGTAAGAACTCTACTTTCTGCACTTCCTCTGTAATCCCTCCTGGAAATGTAAGAACTCTACTTCATGCATTTCCACTATAATTCCTCCTGGAAGTGTAAGAACTTTACTTTAGGCACTTCCTATGTAATCCCTCCCTGGAATGTAAGAATTTTACTTTATGCACTTCCTCTGTAAATACTCCTGGAAATGTAAAGAGTCTACTTTGTGCACTTCCTCTGTAATCCCTCCTGGAAATGTAAGCACTTTACTTTTTGCACTTCCTCTGTAAATACTCCTGGAAATGTAAGAACTCTACTTTGTGCACTTCCTCTTTAATCCCTCCTGGAAATGTAAAAATTCTACTTTGTCCACTTCCTCTGTAATCCCTCCTGGAAATGTAAGAACTTTGTGCACTTCCTCTGTAATTCCTCCTGGAAATGTAAGAACTCTACTTTCTGCACTTCCTCTTTAATTCCTCCTGGAAATGTAAGAACTCTACTTTGTGCATTTCCTCTATAATTCCTCCTGGAAATGTGAGAACTTTACTTTATGCCCTTCCTCTGTAATCCCTCCTGGAAATGTAAGAACTTTACTTTATGCACTTCCTCTGTAATTCCTCCTGGAAATGTAAGAATTTTACTTTATGCACTTCCTCTGTAATCCCTCCTGGAAATGTAAGAACTTTACTTTAGGCACTTCCTCAGTAATCCCTCCCGGAAATGTAAGAATTTTACTTTATGCACTTCCTCTGTAAATACTCCTGGAAATGTAAAGAGTTTACTTTGTGCACTTCCTCTGTAATCCCTCCTGGAAATGTAAGAACTTTACTTTTTGCACTTCCTCTGTAAATACTCCTGGAAATGTAAGAACTCTTCTTTGTGCACTTCCTCTTTAATCACTCCTGGAAATGTAAAAATTCTACTTTGTCCACTTCCTCTGTAATCCCTCCTGGAAAGGTAAGAACTTGGTGCACTTCCTCTGTAATTCCTCCTGGAAATGTAAGAACTTTACTTTATATACTTCCTCTGTAATCCCTCTTGGAAATGTAAGAACTTTACTTTATGCATTTCCTCTATAATTCCTCCTGGAAATGTAAGAACTTTACTTTAGGCACTTCCTCTGTAATCCCTCCTGAAAATGTAAGAATTTTACTTTATGCACTTCCTCTGTAAATCCTCCTGGAAATGTAAGAACTCTACTTTGTGCACATCCCCTGTAATTCCTCCTGGAAATGTAAGAACTCTACTTTCTGCACTTCCTCTTTAATTCCTCCTGGAAATGTAAGAACTCTACTTTGTGCATTTCCTCTATAATTCCTCCTGGAAATGTAAGAACTTTACTTTATGCTCTTCCTCTGTAAATACTCCTGGAAATGTAAGGACTCTACTTTCTGCACTTCCTCTGTAATCCCGCCTGGAAATGTAAGAACTCTACTTTGTGCACTTCCTCTTTAATCCCTCCTGGAAATGTAAAAACTCTACTTTGTGGACTTCCTCTGTAATCTTTCCTGGAAATGTAAGAACTTTACTTCATGCACTTCCTCTGTAATCCCTCCTGGAAATGTAAGAACTTTACTTTATGCACTTCCTCTGTAATCCCTCCTGGAAATGTAAGAACTCTACTTTGTGCACATCCTCTGTAATCCCTCCTGGAAATGTAAGAACTCTACTATGTGCATTTCCTCTATAATTCCTCCTGGAAATGTAAGAACTTTACTTTATGCACTTGCTCTGTAATCCCTCCTGGGAATGTAAGAATTTTACTTTATGCACTTCCTCTGTAAATCCTCCTGGAAATGTAAGAACTCTACTTTGTCCACATCCCCTGTAATCCCTCCTGGAAATGTAAGGACTCTACTTTCTGCACTTCCTCTTTAATTCCCCCTGGAAATGTAAGAACTTTACTTTATGCACTTCCTCTGTAAATCCTCCTGGAAATGTAAGAACTTTACTTTATGCACTTCCTCTGTAATTCCTCCTGGAAATGTAAGAACTTTACTTTATGCACTTCCTCTGTAAATCCTCCTGGAAATGTAAGAACTTTACTTTATGCACTTCCTCTGTAAATCCTCCTGGAAATGTAAGAACTCTACTTTGTGCACTTCCTCTGTAATCCCTCCTGGAAATATTAGAACTCTACTTTGTGCACTTCCTCTGTAATCCCTCCTGGAAAAGTGAAACTCTACTTTGTGCACTTCCTCTGTAATCCCTCCTGGAAATGTAAGGACTCTACTTTCTGCACTTCCTCTGTAATCCCGCCTGGAAATGTAAGAACTTTACTTTATGCACTTCCTCTGTAATCCCTACTGGAAATGTAAGAACTCTACATTCTGCACTTCCTCTGTAATCCCTTCTGGAAATGTAAGAACTTTACTTTGTGCACTTCCTCTGTAATCCCTCCTGGAAATGTAAGGACTCTACTTTCTGCACTTCCTCTGTAATCCCTTCTGGAAATGTAAGAACTTTACTTTGTGCACTTCCTCTGTAATCCCTCCTGGAAATGTAAGAACTTTTCTTTTTGCAATTCCTCTGTAAATCCTCCTGGAAATGTAAGAACTCTACTTTGTGCACATCCCCTGTAATCCCTCCTGGAAATGTAAGGACTCTACTTTGTGCACTTCCTCTGTAATCCCTCCTGGATATGTAAGAACTTTACTTTATGCACTTCCTCTGTAAATCCTCCTGGAAATGTAAGAACTCTGCTTTCTGCACTTCCTCTGTAAATCCTCCTGGAAATGTAAGGACTCTACTTTGTACACTTCCTCTTTAATCCCTCCTGGGAATGTAAGAAATTTACTTTATGCACTTCCTCTGTAAATCCTCCTGGAAATGTAAGAACTCCACTTTGTCCACATCCCCTATAATCCCTCCTGGAAATGTAAGGACTCTACTTTCTGCACTTCGTCTTTAATTCCCCCTGGAAATGTAAGAACTTTACTTTATGCACTTCCTCTGTAAATCCTCCTGGAATTGTAAGAACTTTACTTTATGCACTTCCTCTTTAATTCCCCCTGGAAATGTAAGAACTTTACTTTATGCACTTCCTCTGTAATCCCTCCTGGAAGTGTAAGAACTTTACTTTATGCACTTCCTCTGTAATTCCTCCTGGAAATGTAAGAACTTTACTTTATGCACTTCCTCTGTAAATCCTCCTGGAAATGTAACAACTTTACTTTATGCACTTCCTCTGTAAATCCTCCTGGAAATGTAAGAACTCTACTTTGTGCACTTCCTCTGTAATCCCTCCTGGAAATATTAGAACTCTACTTTGTGCACTTCCTCTGTAATCCCTCCTGGAAATGTAAAACCCTACTTTGTGCACTTCCTCTGTAATCCCTCCTGGAAATGTGAGGACTCTACTTTCTGCAATTCCTCTGTAATCCCACCTGGAAATGTAAGAACTTTACTTTATGTACTTCCTCTGTAATCCCTACTGGAAATGTAAGAACTCTACTTTCTGCACTTCCTCTGTAATCCCTTCTGGAAATGTAAGAACTTTACTTTTTGCACTTCCTCTGTAATCCCTCCTGAAAATGTAAGGACTCTACTTTCTGCACTTCCTCTGTAATCCCTTCTGGAAATGTAAGAACTTTACTTTGTGCACTTCCTCTGTAATCCCTCCTGGAAATGTAAGAACTTTTCTTTTTGCAATTCCTCTGTAAATCCTCCTGGAAATGTAAGAATGCTACTTTGTGCACTTCCCCTGTAATCCCTCCTGGAAATGTAAGGACTCTACTTTCTGCACTTCCTCTGTAATCCCTCCTGGATATGTAAGAACTTTACTTTATGCACTTCCTCTGTAATTCCTCCTGGAAATGTAAGAACTTTACTTTATGCACTTCCTCTGTAATCACTCCTGGAAATGTAATAACTTTACTTTATGCACTTCCTCTGTAATTCCTCCTGGAAATGTAAGAACTTTACTTTATGCACTTCCTCTGTAATCCCTCCTGGAAATGTAAGAACTTTACTTTATGCACTTCCTCTGTAATTCCTCCTGGAAATGTAAGAACTGTACTTTATGCACTTTCTCTGTTAATCCTCCTGGAAATGTAAGAACTTTACTTTATGCACTTCCTCTGTAAATCCTCCTGGAAATGTAAGAACTCTGCTTTGTGCACTTCCTCTGTAATCCCTCCTGGAAATATTAGAACTCTACTTTGTGCACTTCCTCTGTAATCCCTCCTGGAAATGTAAAACTCTACTTTTTGCACTTCCTCTGTAATCCCTCCTGGAAATATAAGGACTCTACTTTCTGCACTTCCTCTTTAATTCCCCTTGGAAATGTCAGAACTTTACTTTATGCACTTCCTCTTTAATCCCTCCTGGAAATGTAAGAACTTTACTTTATGCACTTCCTCTGTAATTCCTCCTGGAAATGTAAGAACTTTACTTTATGCACTTCCTCTGTAATCCCTACTGGAAATGTAAGAACTTTACTTTATGCATTTCCTCTATAATTCTTCCTGGAAATGTAAGAACTTTACTTTAGGCACTTCCTCTGTAATCCCTCCTGGAAATGTAAGAATTTTACTTTGTGCACATCCCCTGTAATCCCTCCTGGAAATTCAAGGACTCTACTTTCTGCACTTCCTCTGTAATTCCCCCATGGACATGAAAGAACTTTACTTTGTGCACTTCCTCTTTAATTCCCCTGGAAATGTAAGAACTTTACTTTATGCACTTCCTCTGTAATCCCTCCTGGAAATGTAGGAACTCTACTTTGTGCACTTCCTCTATAATTCCTCCTGGAAATGTAAGAACTTTACTTTATGCACTTGCTCTGTAATCCCTCCTGGAAATGTAAGAATTTTACCTTATGCACTTCCTCTGTAAATCCTCCTGGAAATGTAAGAACTTTACTTTCTGCACTTCCTCTTTAATTCCCCCTGGACATGTAAGAACTTTACTTTATGCACTTCCTCTGTAAATCCTCCTGGAAATGTAAGAACTTTACTTTATGCACTTCCTCTGTAAATCCTCCTGGAAATGTAAGAACTTTACTTTATGCACTTCCTCTGTAATCCCTCCTGGAAATGTAAGAACTTTACTTTATGCACTTCCTCTGTAATCCCTCCTGGAAATGTAAGAACTTTACTATATGCACTTCCTCTGTAATCCCTCCTGGAAATGTAAGAACTTTACTATATGCACTTCCTCTGTAATTCCTCCTGGAAATGTAAGAACTTTACTTTATGCACTTGCTCTGTAATCCCTCCTGGGAATGTAAGAATTTTACTTTATGCACTTCCTCTGTAAATCCTCCTGGAAATGCAAGAACTCTACTTTGTGCACATCCCCTGTAATCCCTCCTAGAAACATAATGCCTCTACTTTCTGCACTTCCTCTGTAAATCCTCCTGGAAATGTAAGAACTTTATTTTATGCACTTCCTCTGTAATCACTCCTGGAAATGTAATAACTTTACTTTATGCACTTCCTCTGTAATTCCTCCTGGAAATGTAAGAACTTTACTTTATGCACTTCCTCTGTAATCCCTCCTGGAAATGTAAGAACTTTACTTTATGCACTTCCTCTGTAATTCCTCCTGGAAATGTAAGAACTTTACTTTATGCACTTCCTCTGTAATCCCTCCTGGAAATGTAAGAACTTTACTTCATGCACTTCCTCTGTAATTCCTCCTGGAAATGTAAGAACTCTACTTTGTGCACTTCCTCTGTAATCCCTCCTGGAAATGTAAAACTCTACTTTATGCACTTCCTCTGTAATCCCTCCTGGAAATGTAAGGACTCTACTTTCTGCACTTCCTCTTTAATTCCCCCTGGAAATGTAAGAACTCTACTTCATGCACTTCCTCTTTAATCCCTCCTGGAAATGTAAGAACTTTACTTTATGCACTTCCTCTGTAATTCCTCCTGGAATTGTAAGAACTTTACGTTATGCACTTCCTCTGTAATCCGTACTGGAAATGTAAGAACTTTACTTTATGCACCTCCTCTGTAATCCCTCCTGGAAATGTAAGAACTCTACTTTGTGCACATCCACTGTAATCCCTCCTGGAAATGCAAGGACTCTACTTTCTGCACTTCTTCTGTAATTCCCCCATGGACATGTAAGAACTTTACTTTGTGCACTTCCTCTGTAAATACTCCTGGAAATGTAAGAACTCTACTTTGTGCACTAACTCTGTAATCCCTCCTGGAAATGTAAGGCCTCTACTTTCTGCACTTCCTCTTTAATTCCCCCTGGAAATGTAAGAACTTTACTTTATGAACTTCCTCTATAATCCCTCCTGGAAATGTAAGAGCTTTACTTTATGCACTCCCTGTGTAAATCCTCCTGGAAATGTAAGAACTCTACTTTCTGCACTTCCTCTGTAATCCCTCCTGGAAATGTAAGAACTTTACTTTTTGCACTTCCTCTGTAAATACTCCTGGAAATGTAAGAACTTTACTTCATGCACTTCCTCTGTAATCCCTCCTGGAAATGTAAGAACTTTACTTTATGCACTTCCTCTGTAATCCCTCCTGGAAATGTAAGAATTCTACTTTGTGCATTACCTCTATAATTCCCCCAGGAAATGTAAGAACTTTACTTTATGCACTTCCTCTGTAATCCCTCCTGGAAATGTAAGAATTCTACTTTGTGCATTACCTCTATAATTCCTCCAGGAAATGTAAGAACTTTACTATATGCACTTCCTCTTTAATCCCTCCTGGAAATGTAAAAACTCTACTTTGTGCACTTCCTCTGTAATCCCTCCTGGAAATGTAAGAACTTTGTGCACTTCCTCTGTAATTCCTCCTGGAAATGTAAGAACTCCACTTTATGCACTTCCTCTGTAATTCCTCTTGGAAATGTAAGAACTCTACTTTGTGCATTTCCTCTATAATTCCTCCTGGAAATGTAAGAACTTTACTTTATGCCCTTCCTCTGTAATCCCTCCTGGAAATGTAAGAACTTTACTTTATGCACTTCCTCTGTAATTCCTCCTGGAAATGTAAGAACTTTACTTTATGCACTTCCTCTGTAATCCCTCCTGGAAATGTAAGAACTTTACTTTATGCACTTCCTCTGTAATCCCTCCTGGAAATGTAAGAACTCTACTTTCTGCACTTCCTCTGTAATCCCTCCTGGAAATGTAAGAACTCTACTTCATGCATTTCCTCTATAATTACTCCTGGAAGCGTAAGAACTTTACTTTAGGCACTTCCTCTGTAATCCCTCCCTGAAATGTAAGAATTTTACTTTATGCACTTCCTCTGTAAATACTCCTGGACATGTAAAGAGTCTACTTTGTGCACTTCCTCTGTAATCCCTTCTGGAAATGTAAGAACTTTACGTTTTGCACTTCCTCTGTAAATACTCCTGGAAATGTAAGAACTCTACTTTGTGCACTTCCTCTTTAATCCCTCCTGGAAATGTAAAAATTCTACTTTGTGCACTTCCTCTGTAATCCCTCCTGGAAATGTAAGGACTCTAATTTCTGCACTTCCTCTGTAATCCCTCCTGGAAATGTAAGAACTTTACTTCATGCACTTCCTCTGTAATTCCTCCTGGAAATGTAAGAACTCTACTTTGTGCACTTCCTCTGTAATCCCTCCTGGAAATATTATAACTCTACTTTGTGCACTTCCTCTGTAATCCCTCCTGGAAATGTAAAACTCTACTTTATGCACTTCCTCTGTAATCCCTCCTGGAAATGTAAGGACTCTACTTTCTGCACTTCCTCTTTAATTCCCCCTGGAAATGTAAGAACTCTACTTTATGCACTTCCTCTTTAATCCCTCCTGGAAATGTAAGAACTTTACTTTATGCACTTCCTCTGTAATTCCTCCTGGAATTGTAAGAACTTTACGTTATACACTTCCTCTGTAATCCCTACTGGAAATGTAAGAACTTTACTTTATGCACCTCCTCTGTAATCCCTCCTGGAAATGTAAGAACTCTACTTTGTGCACATCCACTGTAATCCCTCCTGGAAATGCAAGGACTCTACTTTCTGCACTTCTTCTGTAATTCCCCCATGGACATGTAAGAACTTTACTTTGTGCACTTCCTCTGTAAATACTCCTACAAATGTAAGAACTCTACTTTGTGCACTAACTCTGTAATCCCTCCTGGAAATGTAAGGCCTCTACTTTCTGCACTTCCTCTTTAATTCCCCCTGGAAATGTAAGAACTTTACTTTATGAACTTCCTCTATAATCCCTCCTGGAAATGTAAGAGCTTTACTTTATGCACTCCCTGTGTAAATCCTCCTGGAAATGTAAGAACTCTACTTTCTGCACTTCCTCTGTAATCCCTCCTGGAAATGTAAGAACTTTACTTTTTGCACTTCCTCTGTAAATACTCCTGGAAATGTAAGAACTTTACTTTATGCACTTCCTCTGTAATCCCTCCTGGAAATGTAAGAACTTTACTTTATGCACTTCGTCTGTAATCCCTCCTGGAAATGTAAGAATTCTACTTTGTGCATTACCTCTATAATTCCCCCAGGAAATGTAAGAACTTTACTTTATGCACTTCCTCTGTAATGCCTCCTGGAAATGTAAGAATTCTACTTTGTGCATTACCTCTATAATTCCTCCAGGAAATGTAAGAACTTTACTATATGCACTTCCTCTTTAATCCCTCCTGGAAATGTAAAAACTCTACTTTGTGCACTTCCTCTGTAATCCCTCCTGGAAATGTAAGAACTTTGTGCACTTCCTCTGTAATTCCTCCTGGAAATGTAAGAACTCCACTTTATGCACTTCCTCTGTAATTCCTCTTGGAAATGTAAGAACTCTACTTTGTGCATTTCCTCTATAATTCCTCCTGGAAATGTAAGAACTTTACTTTATGCCCTTCCTCTGTAATCCCTCCTGGAAATGTAAGAACTTTACTTTATGCACTTCCTCTGTAATCCCTCCTGGAAATGTAAGAACTCTACTTTCTGCACTTCCTCTGTAATCCCTCCTGGAAATGTAAGAACTCTACTTCATGCATTTCCTCTATAATTACTCCTGGAAGCGTAAGAACTTTACTTTAGGCACTTCCTCTGTAATCCCTCCCTGAAATGTAAGAATTTTACTTTATGCACTTCCTCTGTAAATACTCCTGGACATGTAAAGAGTCTACTTTGTGCACTTCCTCTGTAATCCCTTCTGGAAATGTAAGAACTTTACGTTTTGCACTTCCTCTGTAAATACTCCTGGAAATGTAAGAACTCTACTTTGTGCACTTCCTCTTTAATCCCTCCTGGAAATGTAAAAATTCTACTTTGTGCACTTCCTCTGTAATCCCTCCTGGAAATGTAAGGACTCTAATTTCTGCACTTCCTCTGTAATCTCTTCTGGAAATGTAAGAACTTTACTTTGTGCATTTCCTCTGTAATCCCTCCTGGAAATGTAAGAACTTTTCTTTTTGCAATTCCTCTGTAAATCCTCCTGGATATGTAAGAACTTTACTTTCTGCACTTCCTCTTTAATTCCCCCTGGAAATGTAAGAACTTTACTATATGCACTTCCTCTGTAATCCCTCCTGGAAATGTAAGAACTTTACTATATGCACTTCCTCTGTAATTCCTCCTGGAAATGTAAGAACTTTACTTTATGCACTTGCTCTGTAATCCCTCCTGGGAATGTAAGAATTTTACTTTATGCACTTCCTCTGTAAATCCTCCTGGAAATGTAAGAACTCTACTTTGTGCACATCCCCTGTAATCCCTCCTGGAAACGTAACAACTTTACTTTATGTACTTCCTCTGTAATTCCCCCATGGACATGTAATAACTTTACTTTGTGCACTTCCTCTGTAAATACTCCTGGAAATGTAAGAACTCTAATTTGTGCACTTCCTCTGTAATCCCTCCTGGAAATGTAAGGATTCTACTTTCTGCACTTCCTCTTTAATTCCCCCTGGAAATGTAAGAACTTTACTTTATGAACTTCCTCTATAATCCCTCCTGGAAATGTAAGAGCTTTACTTTATGCACTCCCTGTGTAAATCCTCCTGGAAATGTAAGAACTCTACTTTCTGCACTTCCTCTGTAATCCCTCCTGGAAATGTAAGAACTCTACTTTTTGCACTTCATCTGTAATCCTTCCTGGAAATGTAAGAACTTTACTTTATGCACTTCCTCTGTAATTCCTACTGGAAATGTAAGAACTTTACTTTATTCACTTCCTCTGTAATCCATCCTGGAAATGTAAGAACTTTACTTTATACACTTCCTCTGTAATCCCTCCTGGAAATGTAAGAACTCTACTTTCTGCACTTCCTCTGTAATCCCTCCTGGAAATGTAAGAACTCTACTTCATGCATTTCCTCTATAATTCCTCCTGGAAGTGTAAGAACTTTACTTTAGGCACTTCCTCTGTAATCCCTCCCTGAAATGTAAGAATTTTACTTCATGCACTTCCTCTGTAAATACTCCTGGAAATGTAAAGAGTCTACTTTGTGCACTTCCTCTGTAATCCCTCCTGGAAATGTAAGAACTTTACTTTTTGCACTTCCTCTGTAAATACTCCTGGAAATGTAAGAACTCTACTTTGTGCACTTCCTCTTTAATCCCTCCTGGAAATGTAAAAATTCTACTTTGTCCACTTCCTCTGTAATCCCTCCTGGAAATGTAAGAACTTTGTGCACTTTCTCTGTAATTCCTCCTGGAAATGTAAGAACTCTACTTTCTGCACTGACTCTTTAATTCCTCCTGGAAATGTAAGAACTTTACTTTGTGCATTTCCTCTATAATTCCTCCTGGAAATGTAAGAACTTTACTTTATGCACTTCCTCTGTAAATACTCCTGGAAATGTAAGAACTTTACTTTATGCACTTCCTCTGTAATCACTCCTGGAAATGTAATAACTTTACTCTATGCACTTCCTCTGTAATTCCTCCTGGAAATGTAAGAACTTTACTTTATGTACTTCCTCTGTAATCCCTCCTGGAAATGTAAGAAGTTAACTTTATGCACTTCCTCTGTAATTCCTCCTGGAAATGTAAGAACTTTACTTTATGCACTTCCTCTGTAATCCCTCCTGGAAATGTAAGAACTTTACTTTATGCACTTCGTCTGTAATTCCTCCTGGAAATGTAAGAACTCTACTTTGTGAACTTCCTCTGTAATCCCTCCTGGAAATATTAGAACTCTACTTTGTGCACTTCCTCTGTAATCCCTCCTGGAAATGTAAAACTCTACTTTATGCACTTCCTCTGTAATCCCTCCTGGAAATGTAAGGACTCTACTTTCTGCACTTCCTCTTTAATTCCCCCTGGAAATGTAAGAACTCTACTTTATGCACTTCCTCTTTAATCCCTCCTGGAAATGTAAGAACTTTACTTTATGCACTTCCTCTGTAATTCCTCCTGGAATTGTAAGAACTTTACTTTATGCACTTCCTCTGTAATCCATACTGGAAATGTAAGAACTTTACTTTATGCATCTTCTCTGTAATCCCTCCTGTTAATGTAATAACTGTACTTTATGCATTTCCTCTATAATTCCTCCTGGAAATGTAAGAAATTTACTTTAGGCACTTCCTCTGTAATCCCTCCTGGAAATGTAAGAATTTTACTTTATGCACTTCCTCTGTAAATCCTCCTGGAAATGTAAGAACTCTACTTTGTGCACATCCCCTGTAATCCCTCCTGGAAATGCAAGGACTCTACTTTCTGCACTTCTTCTGTAATTCCCCCATGGACATGTAAGAACTTTACTTTGTGCACTTCCTCTGTAAATTCTCCTGGAAATGTAAGAACTCTACTTTGTGCACTTCCTCTGTAATTACTCCTGGAAATGTAAGGACTCTACTTTCTGCACTTCCGCTGTAATCCCTCCTGGAAATGTAAGAACTTTACTTTTTGCACTTCCTCTGTAAATACTCCTGGAAATGTAAGAACTTTACTTTATGCACTTCCTCTGTAATCCCTCCTGGACATGTAAGAACTTTACTTTATGCACTTCCTCTGTAATGCCTCCTGGAAATGTAAGAATTCTACTTTGTGCATTACCTCTATAATTCCTCAAGGAAATGTAAGAACTTTAGTTTATGCACTTCCTCTGTAATCCCTCCTGGAAATGTAAGAACTATACTTTGTGCACTTCCTCTGTAATCCCTCCTGGAAATGTAAGAACTTTGTGCACTTCCTCTGTAATTCCTCCTGGAAATGTAAGAACTCTAGTTTATGCACTTCCTCTGTAATTCCTCCTGGAAATGTAAGAACTCTACTTTGTGCATTTCCTCTATAATTCCTCCTGGAAATGTAAGAACTTTACTTTATGCCCTTCCTCTGTAATTCCTTCTGGAAATGTAAGAACTTTACTTTATGCACTTCCTCTGTAATCCCTCCTGGAAATGTAAGAACTCTACTTCATGCATTTCCTCTATAATTCCTCCTGGAAGTGTAAGAACTCTACTTTGTGCACTTCCTCTGTAATCCCTCCTGGAAATATAAGAACTTTACTTTTTGCACTTCCTCTGTAAATACTCCTGGAAATGTAAGAACTTTACTTTATGCACTTCCTCTTTAATCCCTCCTGGAAATGTAAAAATTCTACTTTGTCCACTTCCTCTGTAATCCCTCCTGGAAATGTAAGAACTTTGTGCACTTCCTCTGTAATTCCTCCTGGAAATGTAAGAACTCTACTTTCTGCACTTCCTCTTTAATTCCTCCTGGAAATGTAAGAACTTTACTTTATGCACTTCCTCTGTAATCCCTCCTGGAAATGTAAGAACTTTACTTTATGCACTTCCTCTGTAATCCCTCCTGTAAATGTAAGAACTCTACTTTGTGCACATCCTCTGTAATCCCTCCTGGAAATGTAAGAACTCTACTTCGTGCATTTCCTCTATAATTCCTCCTGGAAATGTAAGAACTTTACTTTATGCACTTGCTCTGTAATCCCTCCTGGGAATGTAAGAATTTTACATTATGCACTTCCTCTGTAAATCCTCCTGGAAATGTAAGAACTCTACTTTGTCCACATCCCTTGTAATCCCTCCTGGTAATGTAAGGACTCTACTTTCTGCACTTCCTCTTTAATTCCCCCTGGAAATGTAAGAACTTTACTTTCTGCACTTCCTCTGTAATCCCTCCTGGAAATGTAAGAACTCTACTTTCTGCACTTCCTCTGTAATCCCTCCTGGAAATGTAAGAACTTTACTTTTTGCACTTCCTCTGTAATCCCTCCTGGAAATGTAAGGACTCTACTTTCTGCACTTCCTCTGTAATCCCTTCTGGAAATGTAAGAACTTTACTTTGTGCACTTCCTCTGTAATCCCTCCTGGAAATGTAAGAACTTTTCTTTTTGCAATTCCTCTGTAAATCCTCCTGGAAATGTAAGAACGCTACTTTGTGCACATCCCTGTAATCCCTCCTGGAAATGTAAGGACTCTACTTTCTGCACTTCCTCTGTAATCCCTCCTGGAAATGTAAGAACTTTACTTTATGCACTTCCTCTTTAAATCCTCCTGGAAATGTAAGAACTCTGCTTTCTGCACTTCCTCTGTAAATCCTCCTGGAAATGTAAGGACTCTACTTTGTGCACTTCCTCTTTAATTACTCCTGGAAATGTAAGAACTTTACTTTATGCACTTCCTCTGTAATCCCTCCTGGAAATGTAAGAACGTTACTTTATGCACTTCCTCTGTAAATCCTCCTGGAAATGTAAGAACTTTACTTTATGCACTTCCTCTGTAAATCCTCCTGGAAATGTAAGAACTCTGCTTTCGGCACTTCCTCTGTAAATCCTCCTGGAAATGTAAGGACTCTACTTTGTGCACTTCCTCTTTAATTACTCCTGGAAATGTAAGAACTTTACTTTATGCACTTCCTCTGTAATCCCTCCTGGAAATGTAAGAACTTTACTTTATGCACTTCCTCTGTAATCCCTCCTGGAAATGTAAGAACTTTACTTTATGCACTTCCTCTGTAAATCCTCCTGGAAATGTAAGAACTCTGCTTTCTGCACTTCCTCTGTAAATCCTCCTGGAAATGTAATGACTCTACTTTGTGCACTTCCTCTTTAATTACTCCTGGAAATGTAAGAACTTTACTTTATGCACTTCCTCTGTAATCCCTCCTGGAAATGTAGGAACTCTACTTTGTGCATTTCCTCTATAATTCCTCCTGGAAATGTAAGAACTTTACTTTATGCACTTCCTCTGTAAATCCTCCTGGAAATGTAAGAACTCTGCTTTCGGCACTTCCTCTGTAAATCCTCCTGGAAATGTAAGGACTCTACTTTGTGCACTTCCTCTTTAATTACACCTGGAAATGTAAGAACTTTACTTTATGCACTTCCTCTGTAATCCCTCCTGGAAATGTAAGAATTTTACTTTATGCACTTCCTCTGTAATCCCTCCTGGAAATGTAAGAACTTTACTTTATGCACTTCCTCTGTAAATCCTCCTGGAAATGTAAGAACTCTGCTTTCTGCACTTCCTCTGTAAATCCTCCTGGAAATGTAATGACTCTACTTTGTGCACTTCCTCTTTAATTACTCCTGGAAATGTAAGAACTTTACTTTATGCACCTCCTCTGTAATCCCTCCTGGAAATGTAAGAACTTTACTTTATGCACTTCCTCTGTAATCCCTCATGGAAATGTAAGAACTTTACTTTATGCACTTCCTCTGTAATCCCTCCTGGAAATGTAGGAACTCTACTTTGTGCATTTCCTCTATAATTCCTCCTGGAAATGGAAGAACTTTACTTTTTGCACTTGCTCTGTAATCCCTCCTGGAAATGTAAGAATTTTACTTTATGAACTTCCTCTTTAATTCCCCCTGGGAATGGAAGAACTTTACTTTATGCACTTCCTCTGTAAATCCTCCTGGAAATGTAAGAACTCTACTTTGTGCACATCCCCTGTAATCCCTCCTGGAAACGTAAGGACTCTACTTTCTGGACTTCCTCTGTAAATCCTCCTGGAAATGTAAGAACTTTACTTTATGCACTTCCTCTGTAATCCCTCCTGGAAATGTAATAACTTTACTTTATGCACTTCCTCTGTAATCCCTCCTGGAAATGTAAGAACTTTACTTTATGCACTTCTTCTGTAATTCCTCCTGGAAATGTAAGAACTTTACTTTATGCACTTCCTCTGTAATCCCTCCTGGAAATGTAAGAACTTTACTTTATGCACTTCCTCTGTAATTCCTCCTGGAAATGTAAGAACTCTACTTTGTGCACTTCCTCTGTAATCCCTCCTGGAAATATTAGAACTCTACTTTGTGCACTTCCTCTGTAATCCCTCCTGGAAATGTAAAACTCTACTTTATGCACTTCCTCTGTAATCCCTCCTGGAAATGTAAGGACTCTACTTTCTGCACTTCCTCTTTAATTCCCCCTGGAAATGTAAGAACTCTACTTTATGCATTTCCTCTTTAATCCCTCCTGTGTATGTAAGAACTTTACTTTTTGCACTTCCTCTGTAATTCCTCCTGGAATTGTAAGAACTTTACTTTATGCACTTCCTCTGTAATCCCTACTGGAAATGTAAGAACTTTACTTTATGCACCTCCTCTGTAATCCCTCCTGGAAATGTAAGAACTGTACTTTATGCATTTCCTCTATAATTCCTCCTGGAAATGTAAGAATTTTACTTTATGCACTTCCTCTGTAAATCCTCCTGGAAATGTAAGAACTCTACTTTATGCACTTCCTCTTTAATCCCTCCTGGAAATGTAAGAACTTTACTTTATGCACTTCCTCTGTAATTCCCCCATGGACATGTAAGAACTTTACTTTATGAACTTCCTCTATAATCCCTCCTGGAAATGTAAGAGCTTTACTTTATGCACTCCCTGTGTAAATCCTCCTGGAAATGTAAGAACTCTACTTGCTGCACTTCCTCTGTAATCCCTCCTGGAAATGTAAGAACTTTACTTTTTGCACTTCCTCTGTAAATACTCCTGGAAATGTAAGAACTTTACTTTATGCACTTCCTCTGTAATCCCTCCTGGAAATGTAAGAACTTTACTTTATGCACTTCCTCTGTAAATCCTCCTGGAAATGTAAGAACTCTGCTTTCTGCACTTCCTCTGTAAATCCTCCTGGAAATGTAATGACTCTACTTTGTGCACTTCCTCTTTAATTACTCCTGGAAATGTAAGAACTTTACTTTATGCACCTCCTCTGTAATCCCTCCTGGAAATGTAAGAACTTTACTTTATGCACTTCCTCTGTAATCCCTCATGGAAATGTAAGAACTTTACTTTATGCACTTCCTCTGTAATCCCTCCTGGAAATGTAGGAACTCTACTTTGTGCATTTCCTCTATAATTCCTCCTGGAAATGTAAGAACTTTACTTTATGCACTTGCTCTGTAATCCCTCCTGGAAATGTAAGAATTTTACTTTATGATCTTCCTCTTTAATTCCCCCTGGGAATGGAAGAACTTTACTTTATGCACTTCCTCTGTAAATCCTCCTGGAAATGTAAGAACTCTACTTTGTGCACATCCCCTGTAATCCCTCCTGGAAACGTAAGGACTCTACTTTCTGCACTTCCTCTGTAAATCCTCCTGGAAATGTAAGAACTTTACTTTATGCACTTCCTCTGTAATCCCTCCTGGAAATGTAATAACTTTACTTTATGCACTTCCTCTGTAATCCCTCCTGGAAATGTAAGAACTTTACTTTATGCACTTCCTCTGTAATTCCTCCTGGAAATGTAAGAACTTTACTTTATGCACTTCCTCTGTAATCCCTCCTGGAAATGTAAGAACTTTACTTTATGCACTTCCTCTGTAATTCCTCCTGGAAATGTAAGAACTCTACTTTGTGCACTTCCTCTGTAATCCCTCCTGGAAATATTAGAACTCTACTTTGTGCACTTCCTCTGTAATCCCTCCTGGAAATGTAAAACTCTACTTTATGCACTTCCTCTGTAATCCCTCCTGGAAATGTAAGGACTCTACTTTCTGCACTTCCTCTTTAATTCCCCCTGGAAATGTAAGAACTCTACTTTATGCATTTCCTCTTTAATCCCTCCTGTGTATGTAAGAACTTTACTTTATGCACTTCCTCTGTAATTCCTCCTGGAATTGTAAGAACTTTACTTTATGCACTTCCTCTGTAATCCCTACTGGAAATGTAAGAACTTTACTTTATGCACCTCCTCTGTAATCCCTCCTGGAAATGTAAGAACTGTACTTTATGCATTTCCTCTATAATTCCTCCTGGAAATGTAAGAATTTTACTTTATGCACTTCCTTTGTAAATCCTCCTGGAAATGTAAGAACTCTACTTTATGCACTTCCTCTTTAATCCCTCCTGGAAATGTAAGAACTTTACTTCATGCACTTCCTCTGTAATTCCCCCATGGACATGTAAGAACTTTACTTTATGAACTTCCTCTATAATCCCTCCTGGAAATGTAAGAGCTTTACTTTATGCACTCCCTGTGTAAATCCTCCTGGAAATGTAAGAACTCTACTTGCTGCACTTCCTCTGTAATCCCTCCTGGAAATGTAAGAACTTTACTTTTTGCACTTCCTCTGTAAATACTCCTGGAAATGTAAGAACTTTACTTTATGCACTTCCTCTGTAATCCCTCCTGGAAATGTAAGAACTTTACTTTATGCACTTCCTCTGTAATCCCTCCTGGAAATTTAAGAATTCTACTTTGTGCATTTCCTCTATAATTCCTCCAGGAAATGTAAGAACTTTACTTTATGCACTTCCTCTGTAATCCCTCCTGGAAATGTAAGAACTCTACTTTGTGCACTTCCTCTTTAATCCCTCCTGGAAATGTAAAAACTCTACTTTGTGCACTTCCTCTGTAATCCCTCCTGGAAATGTAAGAACTTTGTGCACTTCCTCTGTAATTCCTCCTGGAAATGTAAAAACTCTACTTTATGCACTTCCTCTGTAATTCCTCCTGGAAATGTAAGAACTCTACTTTGTGCATTTCCTCTATAATTCCTCCTGGAAAAGTAAGAACTTTACTTTATGCCCTTCCTCTGTAATCCCTCCTGGAAATGTAAGAACTTTGTGCACTTCCTCTGTAATTCCTCCTGCAAATGTAAGAACTCTACTTTCTGCACTTCCTCTTTAATTCCTCCTGGAAATGTAAGAACTCTACTTTGTGCATTTCCTCTATAATTCCTCCTGGAAATGTAAGAACTTTACTTTATGCACTTCCTCTGTAATCCCTCCTGGAAATGTAAGAATTTTACTTTATGCACTTCCTCTGTAAATCCTCCTGGAAATGTAATAACTCTACTTTGTGCACATCCCCTGTAATTCCTCCTGGAAATGTAAGAACTCTACTTTCTGCACTTCCTCTTTAATTCCTCCTGGAAATGTAAGAACTCTACTTTGTGCATTTCCTCTATATTTCCTCCTGGAAATGTAAGAACTTTACTTTATGCACTTCCTCTGTAAATACTCCTGGAAATGTAAAGACTCTACTTTCTGCACTTCCTCTGTAATCCCTCCTGGAAATGTAAGAAATCTACTTTGTGCATTTCCTCTATAATTCCTCCTGGAAATGTAAGAAATCTACTTTGTGCACTTCTTCTGTAATCCCTCCTGGAAATGTTAGAACTCTACTTTGTCCACTTCCTCTTTAATCCCTCCTGAAAATGTAAAAACTCTACTTTGTGGACTTCCTCTGTAATCCCTCCTGGAAATGTAAGAACTTTGTGCACTTCCTCTGTTTTTCCTCCTGGAAATGTAAGAACTTTACTTCATGCACTTCCTCTGTAATTCCTCCTGGAAATGTAAGAACTTTACTTCATGCACTTCCTTTGTAATTCCTCCTGGAAATGTAAGAAATCTACTTTGTGCACTTCCTCTGTAATCCCTCCTGGAAATGTAAGAACGTTGTGCATTTCCTCTGTAATTCCTCCTGGAAAGGTAAGAACTTTACTTTATGCACTTCCTCTGTAATCCTTCCTGTAAATGTAAAAAAAAACATAAAAAATTGACAGCTCTCCTGACAGGTTTATTTTAGTCTATTCCTCAATGAAATACCAATTCAGAAACCTCATTTTTTAAGTAAGGTTTGTGCAGTTCCTCTGTTATCACTCCTGGAAATGTGTGATTAATTTGATTGTTGGCGTTTCCATTCTCCTTGTCAATGGGATGTATCCCTATTCCCTAACCATTCTGTCTTGTCTTTAATGGGGAGGTTTTCCAACCAGTTTTTAATTTATTCATACATTTCCAGGATGGATAACTGAGGAACAGCACAAACCAGTGTTTGATAAAAGATGCTACAGATTTCAGCTCTCCTGACAAGTTTGTTTTAGTCTATTCTTGTCTACCTATTGAAATACCGATACAGAAACCTCATATTTTAGAAGGTTTTTGCAGTTCCTCCGTTATCCCTTCTGGAAATTTATGACTAAATTGACTGTTGGTGTTATCATTCTCTTCGTCAATGGGTTGTATCCATACATATATTGTCTTTCCTTAATGGGGAGGGTTACCCCCAGCTTTCATTTATTCATACATTTCCAGGAGGGCTAACAAGAGGAACAGTATAAAGCAGAGTTAAATAAAAGATATTACAAAATTCAGCTATCCAGACATGTTTGTTTTTAATAAATTCCCATATTTCTCATGAAATACCTATTCAGAAGCCTCATTTCTAAGAACTAAGCTCTATGCAGTTCCTCTGTTATCTCTCCTGGAAATGTGTGAATAAATTGACAGCCAAAGTCCCCATTCTGTTTGTCAATGGGACGTCCAATCAAGTGTGTCAATGGCAGACTGTGTAGAGACATCTCCATGGGGAAAGGCAAAGCCTAGCTGTCAATAAAAAAAAAAACATTTCCAGGAGGGGTAAAAGAGGAAAAGCACAAAACAGAGTTCAATAAAATATTTTATAGAATTATCCTTTCCAGACATATCTGTTTTAGTACACTCCCATATTCTGCATGAAATGACAATTTTAGAGCATCTGTACTTTGACCCTCTGTTTTCCCTCCTGGGAATGAATGAGTAATCTGAAAACTGGGTGTTGCCATTCCCTTGTCCATACCCACTGTGCAATCAATGATAAAACTGTGTAGAATAACATCCCATGGAGCACGGTAATACTAAGCTGTAAATTTATTTCTACATTTCCAGGAGGAATAACAGAGGAACGGCACAACAGTGAGTTCTAAAATGCTCAGAAGTATCTACTAAAACAGATGGAATTAAGCCCATAGAGATCGTTTGTAAATTGCCGACTTCTCGGAGTAATTTCTCTACACCTAAAAATGCAAATTTTCCTTTCGTACAACAAATAAAAAAAACATTATTATTCGTTTTATGCAGAACGGAGCGAAAGAAATAAGGGATTATTATTACCGATCTCCTCTGCCCTCCGCGTATATAGCAGGAGGAAACATCCAAGGATTGTTTTTTAATATGGTTTCACATAAAAGGTTGGATGACAAACATCTTCAAGGAGTTCAACCCCTATTATGTGCGGCATAAAGCAGGATGGAACAGCCACTCGCTCAGTGAGCTCTGCTCGCTCTGCGGCTGCTGCCAGGGGATTATACACAGTGACATATTTTTTAGCCAATAGATTACTCATCTACATAAATGGCGGTAAATAAAGATTACCCAAAATAAGGTGCACGTAAGCCGTCCAGCATTGTTATGGGTGTTTTCTAAAAAATAGAGTGAGGAAGCACAGGAATGGTGGAGGGGTGAGGAAGCACAGGAATGGTGGAGGAGTGAGGAAGCACAGGAATGGTGGAGGAGTGAGGAAGCACAGGAATGGTGGAGGAGTGAGGAAGCACAGGAATGGTGGAGGAGTGAGGAAGCACAGGAATGGTGGAGGGGTGAGGAAGCACAGGAATGGTGGAGGGGTGAGGAAGCACAGGAATGGTGGAGGAGTGAGGAAGCACAGGATTGGTGGAGGGGTGAGGAAGCACAGGAATGGTGGAGGAGTGAGGAAGCACAGGAATGGTGGAGGAGTGAGGAAGCACAGGAATGGTGGAGGAGTGAGGAAGCACAGGAATGGTGGAGGAGTGAGGAAGCACAGGAATGGTGGAGGGGTGAGGAAGCACAGGAATGGTGGAGGAGTGAGGAAGCACAGGAATGGTGGAGGGGTGAGGAAGCACAGGAATGGTGGAGGGGTGAGGAAGCACAGGAATGGTGGAGGAGTGAGGAAGCACAGGAATGGTGGAGGAGTGAGGAAGCACAGGAATGGCAGAAGACTGACTGCAGAAGGAAGCACAGGAATGACGGCGGTCTTCATGTGAGCCAGTTTCTTTGTAGCGCTTGAAGGTTTTTGCAACGGCACTTGGGGACACTTTCAAAGTTTTCCCAATTTTTCGCACTGACTGACCTTCATTTCTTAAAGTAATGATGGCCACTCGTTTTTCTTTACTTAGCTACTTTTTTCTTGCCATAATACAAATTCTAACAGTCTATTCAGTAGGACTATCTGCTGTGTATCCACCAGACTTCTACACAACACAACTGATGGTCCCAACCCCATTTATAAGGCAAGAAATCCCACTTATTAAACCTCACAGGGCACATCTGTGAAGTGAAGACCATTTCTGGTGACTACCTCTTGAAGCTCATCAAGAGAATGCCAAGAGTGTGCAAAGCAGGTATCAAAGCAAAAGGTGGCTACTTTGAAGAACCTAGGATATAAGACATATTTTCAGTTGTTTCACACTTTTTTGTTAAGTATATAACTCCACATGTGATAATTCATAGTTTTGATGCCTTCAGTGTGAATGTACAATTTTAAAAGTCATGAAAATACAGAAAAATCTTTAAATGAGAAGGTGTGTCCAAACTTTTGGTCTGTACTGTATATATATGTTGTGTAATACCTATACTAACAGGACGTTCAATGGACCCTCTTGCACTATATGCACTGCAGTCTGCCATATACACTGTCTGCCTTCCTGCCTAACTCCTGCTATCACCTTCACCACTGAAAATATGCAGCTAGATTAGTCCTCAGAAGGACTGTTAGTTCAGATAGATATATATACAGCTCTGGCAAAAATAAAGATTGTTGTTTTAGTCTATAAACTACTGACAACATGTCTTCGAAATTCAAAGCTAAAATGGGAACAGAACCGAGCTTTCTACATAAATATGGGAACAGAACCGAGCTTACTACACAAATATGGGAACAGAACCGAGCTTACTACATAAATATGGGAACAGAACCGAGCTTACTACATAAATATGGGAACAGAACCGAGCTTACTACATAAATATGGGAACAGAACCGAGCTTACTACATAAATATGGGAACAGAACCGAGCTTACTACATAAATATGGGAACAGAACCGAGCTTACTACATAAATATGGGAACAGAACCGAGCTTACTACATAAATATGGGAACAGAACCGAGCTTACTACATAAATATGGGAACAGAACCGAGCTTACTACATAAATATGGGAACAGAACCGAGCTTACTACATGAATATGGGAACAGAACCGAGCTTACTACATAAATATGGGAACAGAACCGAGCTTACTACACAAATATGGGAACAGAACCGAGCTTACTACATAAATATGGGAACAGAACCGAGCTTACTACATAAATATGGGAACAGAACCGAGCTTACTACATGAATATGGGAACAGAATCGAGCTTACTACATAAATATGGGAACAGAACCGAGCTTACTACATAAATATGGGAACAGAACCGAGCTTACTACATAAATATGGGAACAGAATCGAGCTTACTACATGAATATGGGAACAGAACCGAGCTTACTACATAAATATGGGAACAGAACCGAGCTTACTACATAAATATGGGAACAGAACCGAGCTTACTACATAAATATGGGAACAGAATCGAGCTTACTACACTACTGCAATGCCGTGGCAGCCAAAAAAACGTAATTCTGGCATTTTGATTTTTGTCCCCATTACCTGGGGCACTGGTTCAGTCACCGCTCTGTGTATAGAGAGTGACGGCTGTAACCGTGCCCCCAGCCCTGATTGACAGCCGGCCCTAATGCTGAGCTGCCGTCAGTCACTACAGGGGTCGCAGTTACAGGCGCCACTTCCTATACACAGAGCAGTGCCACCCCGGTGACCGGAAGTCGAACGCTACCGGGAGGAACGCCACAGGTTCATTTCAACAAAAATGTCTGCGCTGCCCCTATAAACCTATGGAAGGGGGAGCTGGAGGGAGAAAAAGCAGAGCACAGAAAAGGTAAATGCTGAGGCTTATAATGCAGAGAAAAAATGCAGGATACCCATCATATAATGTACACTCCCCATACATTCATGTACACTCAGGAGTGTATAATGAGTGGCAATTATTCCTTATATAGTACTCCTTATTCTAAAAAGTCATCTGAAAGTGAAGTTAAATCATAAGGGAATCTGCCACCCGGTTTTAGATGCCCCATCTGAGAGCAGCATGATATAAGGGGTGAGACCCTGATTACAGTGATATCTCACGCTTTTTGCTGCTTACTGCTATTTTGATAAAATCAGTGTTTTATCTGCTGCAGCTCTAGTACTTCTCTGAATGCTGAGCTTTGTATAACCCCGCCCACACCACTGATCGGCAGCTTTCCTCCAGTCAGTGGTGGGGATGGGGTTATGCAGAGCACATGAATACGGAGGACTACCTAGTAGCAGGCTTACTAGTCCTCTAGTGATAATCTCCTGCTGATAAAACTGTGATTTTATAAAAACTACAGCAACCAGCCCAATAAATGACACATCGCTGGAATCAGGGTCTCTGCTCATACATTATGTTGCTGTCAGATTAGATAGCAAAAACCTGGTGACAGATTCACTTTAAGGGGGTTATCCTGTTTCAGACAACCCCTATTCCAACACAGCATTTTTTTTTTTTTTTTAAGAAACAAACCGTGCTTCAAACCACATATCCAAGCCCTTTCCACTCCCTGCCAACGTCAACTCAAAAACATCTCCCGGATCCGTACATTCCTCAACGACAAATCTGCAAAAATACTAGTGCACGCCCTCATCATCTCCTGCCTTGATTACTGCAACCTCCTGCTCTGTGGCCTCCCCTCCAACACTCTTGCACCCCTCCAATCTATACTAAACTCTGCTACCTGACTAATCCACCTGTCCCCCCGCTGTTCCCCGGCCTCTCCTCTCTGTCAATCCCTGCACTGGCTCCCATTTACCCAGAGACTCCAGTTCAAAACCCTAACCATGGTTGCGCGCCCCCAGGGCCGTGGGGTACTCGGCAGCCGGGCCTCTAGATGCCGGTTGGCAGGGGATATCACGGTGGCTGGCCCGGTTCATGACCCAGGGCGGTCAGTGCAAAAAGGGGTTATTGTTAGAAAGTTCGTGACGCCACCTGTGGTGTCCTCTGAGGCAGATGTTAGGGCAGCAAGTGATAGGACTGCTCCCCACAGGTGGAGCAGGCCTCAGGGCAGTGTAAGATGAAGTGGTGGTTGGGCTGGGCATTGTAGTGCAGGGGGAACAATAGTGCCGCTGAAAGAATGGACTGAGGCAATGCAGTGCAGTCATCCAAGATTTTACTCACAGTTCTTAAGACACTTCACAGGTGCACTGTGCAGGTAAAGGCCTCCCTCGTCGCGCTGCGTTCACTGGGCAGGGGTTCAATCCTTCCTCAGGCAGTTTGGGAATACCTGGCAGAACCCCACTTTCTCGTGTTCCTATTTTGACCGTCTTCACACTGGTCCTTCTCCCTCCTGCTCTGCGCTGCCCACTCTCAATCCCGCTCGGGTGCTCTGAAGTCCTTCCAGTACGTCGGATCCTGGACCTACTTGACCCTCCTGGGGATTAGAATGCTGCAACGATCCCTCTGTCTTCTGACAGATGCGGGGCGTACGGGTGCCGTCCTGCACGCACTATACCCCCTGGGATCCTTTCTGTAGAACGGAGCCTACTCCCTGCTCCCCACCTGGGCCTCCTGACTTCACCCTACTTGTGGAGCAGATGTCCTAATGAGACTCTGCCCCCAGACTGTTCTTCTGTACTGACCCGAGCTGTTCTTCTGAACTGCTCCCTAGAACTGACCTAACTGAACTCTTCAGACTTGGGCCTCACTGGCTAGGCCCGCCTCTGGAGCAGAGCTCCTGCAGAGCCTCTGCTCCTCTCACTCTCCTCCTCTGACTGAACACACTCTCTAAGATGGCTTCCCTATTTATATCTCCTTCTACAAGTGCTTCCTCTAACTACTTCCTCCACCCACACCCACTACTGGTTCCCCCTACCTTTGGTTACCCCACTCCAGCCAGGGACAGGGCTCAGCAGAAAACACATTGCATCTTGCCCTTCCAGCCGGCCTGGAGCAGTGTAGTGTTGGATGCAGGTGTTTGGGGTTCCGAGCAGCACTCCCTCCTTACCTGAGAGAAGAGAGACACCACACCTCTGGTTGAAGTGCAGTACCTCTGTGGCGACTGAACCCTCAGGGGCGCCACAATGGTATACAAAGCCATTCACAACCTGTCTCCCCCATATATCTTGTGTTTCAATGTTTTTTATTGAAATTTTTTATAAACCTTCATACATCTCTGACCTAGTCTCCCAGTACTTACCTGCACGCAGCCTCCGATCCTCACAAGATCTCCTTTTCTACTCCCCTCTTGTCTCCTCTTCCCACAATCGCATACAAGATTTCTCCTGTGCATCCTCCCTACTCTGGAACTCTCTACCCCAACATATCAGACTCTCGCCTACCGTGGAAACCATCAAAAGGAACCTGAAGACCAATGCCCACCCACCCTGCTCCCTCTCTTTGGAGCACTCTGGAACGCCCGTTATGTCTGCAACAAGCTCCGTTTTGTCCACGACCTCTTTACCTCTCGTCATCTCTTTTTCCTGGGCATCACTGAGACATGGTTGACACCCTCCGACACTGCCTCCCCTGCTGCGCTGTGTTACGGTGGCCTCCACTTCACCCACACTCCTCGCCCTGGTAACAGACATGGTGAAGGAGTGGGTCTTCTCCTTTCTACCAAATGCACCTTTAGCCCTATCCCACCTCTACCCTCCCTTACTCTCCCTTCTTTTGAAGTCCACTCTGTCCTCATCTACTCTCCTTCCAATTAGCTGTCATATACCGACCTCCAGGCCCAGTCACTGCCTTTATTGACCAATTCTCCACCTGGCTTCTTTACTTTCTCTCTGCTGACATTGCACAATCATCATGGGCGATTTCAACATCCCCACTGACACTCGCCAGTCAACAGCATCCAAATTCCTGTCGCTTACTTCATCCTTTGGACTTACTCAGTGGTCCTCCTCAGCCACCCACACAGACAGACACACACTAGACCTCATCTTCTTCACCCAACTCTGCTCCCTATCTAACCTCACAACCTCCCCCCTACCCCTATCTGACCACCATCTACTCACTTTCTCATCCTTGTCCTCCTTACCTGTCACACATGTCCAGCAACTAGCACACCCCCTCAGAAATCTTGCACATCTAGACACTCACACACTCTCTGACTCTGTTCTACCACTGACATCCATATCTTTACTCCACGACACTGACAGCACCACTGCTTTCTACAATGCCACTCTTGCATCAGCTATTGACGCGGTCGCCCCTCTTGTGCATGGCAGAGCGCGATGAGTCAATAGGCAACCCTGGCACAACACCCTCACTAAACTGCTTCGGCAAGCGTCCAGGGTTGCGGAACGGCGTTGGAAGAAAACACATTCACAAGATGACTTCACTGCATTCAAACAACAACACTCGCATACAAATCAGCCCTCGCCTCTGTTAAGCAGGCCTACTTCACAATCCTCATATCTTCCTTATCCTACAAACCCAAACAGTTATTCAACACTTTTAACTCTCTTCTCCGCCCACCACTGCCCCCTCCGACCTCCGTCATCTCTGCTGAGGAGTTTGCCACACACTTCAAAAACAAGATTGACCAAACACGGCAAATCTTTACTGTCCGACCACCACAACCCCTTTGTTTCCCAGACCATTGCCCTTCCCCCATAACCTCCCTTTCCAACATCATGGAAGGAGACCTCACTCGTCTCCTTTCCAAATCACACCTCACCACTTGTGCACTCGACCCCATCCCAGCCCCCCCAACCTCACCCCCACACTCATCCCATCCCTAACCCATCTTTTCAACCTATCACTAACTTCTGTTACCTTCCCCTCTGCCTTCAAACATTCCACAATCACTCCCATCCTCAAAAAGCCATCCCTCAACCCTACCGCCTTGTCCAGCTACCGCCCCATATCGCTTCTCCTATTTGCCTCCAAACTCCTTGAGCAACACGTTCACGCTGAACTTTCCTCTCACTTCTCATCTATCTCTCTCTTCAATAACCAGCAATCTGGTTTCTGCCCCCACCATTCAACCAAAACTGCTCTTACCAAAATTACTAATGACTTACTTACAGACAAAGCTAACAGACAATTCACTGTACTCCTTCTTCTTGACCTGTCCTCTGCCTTCGACACAGTTGACCACTGCCTCCTACTGCAGATCCTCTCTTCCTTTGGAGTCAAAGACCTTGCCCTATCCTGGATCTCCTCATACCTTTCCAACCGCACATTTAGCGTCTCCCACTCCCACACTACCTCCTCATCCCACCACCTCTCTATTGGAGTCCCTCAAGGTTCTGTCCTAGGACCCCTACTCTTCTCAATCTATACCCTTGGCCTGGGACAGCTCATAAAATCCTATGGCTTCCAGTACCATCTGTACGCTGATGACACCCAGATCTACCTCTCTGGCCCAGATGTCACCTATCTGCTGTCCAGAATTCCAGCATATCTATCAGCCATATCTTCCTTCTTCTCCTCTCGCTTCCTCAAGCTCAATGTGGACAAAACTGAACTCGTCATCTTTCTCCCAACTCGCATATCTTCCCCACCTGATCTTTATATCACAATAAATGACATCACACTTTCCCCTGTACTGGCAATCCGCTGCCTCGGAGTAACCCTTGACTCTGCCCTGTCCCTCAAACCCCAAATCCAGGCTCTTGCAACCTCCTATCACCTCCAGCTCAAAAATATTTCCAGAATCCGTCCTTTCCTCAACCCTCAATCTACTAAACTGCTTGTGCATGCCCTCATCATCTCCCGCCTCGACTACTGCAACACCCTCCTCTGTGGCCTACCTGTTAACACTCTCGCACCCCTCCAGTCCATCCTCAACTCTGCTGCGCGACTGGTTCATCTCTCGCCTCGCTACTCCTCTGCTACCCCCCTTTGCAAGTCCCTTCACTGGCTCCCAATTGCCCAGCATATGCAGTCCAAACTACTAACACTGACCTTCAAAGCCATCCATAACCTTTCTCTTCCATACATCTCTGAACTAATCTCCTGATATATATTCCCTTACGTAATCTCCGGTCCTCCCAAGACCTCCTTCTCTCCTCCACACTTATTCATTCCTCACCCAATCGCCTCCAAGATTTCTCCCGAATATCCCCCATCCTAGGGAAATCTGTGCCCCAACATGTCTGATTAGCCTCCACATTTGGATCCTTCAGACGGAACCTGAAAATCCATCTCTTCAAACAAGCTTACAGCCTGCCATGACCTTGCTTGCTGCCACCTGAACAACGCCAGAGCTACTGCAACCCCCCAACCTACTGTCTTTCCCCATTCCTGTAGAATGTAAGCCTGCAAGGGCAGCGTCCTCTTCCCTCTGTACCAGCCTATCATTGTTAGTTTGTTTACTGTAAGTGCTATCTGTATTTTGTATGTAACCCCTTCTAATGTACAGCACCATGGAATCAATGGCGTTATATAAATAAATAATAATAGTGGCTGAAATTTTTGCCCATTCTTTCTTGCACACTCGCTCTAGCTCAGTGAGATTGGATGGAGGCGTCTGTGAGCAGCAATTTTCAAGTCTTGCTACAGATTCTCAAAGAGATTTAGATCTGGACTGTGACTGGGCCATTCACACACATGTATATGCTTTTATTTAGACCAGGGGTCCTCAACCTGTAGTTTGAGAGCCACATGTAGCTCGCGGGCCCGTGATGTGTGGCTCGTGGCTGTCTGCCAGCTTAGTGCATTAGCACCAGGTGTAGCAAACTGCTATTGAGAGTAGATCTCTAGATGGTGACTTTTGTGTGTATCCCTGTACAGAAGAGCAGATCTGAATGGGGGTAAGATAGGAAGCTCTGGAGCTTGGCATATTGCCCTGGTGTGATTTCAGTGGAAAAGCTTTGGCTGTCATTATATTGGTAATAGGGGTTCTGGGTGTCACTACTGTGAGTGGGGCAGGAGCTGGATGTGACTCGCAACCCTCTTTCATAGCTGAATGTGGCTATCAAGGTCAGAAAGGTTGGGGACCTCTAATCTAGACCATTCCACTGTATCTCTGGCAGTATGTTTAGGGTCGTTGTTCTGCTGGAAAGTGAACCTACACCCCAGTCTCAAGTCTTTTGAAGCCTCTAACAGGTTTTCCTCCAGGATTTCCCTCCATCTTCCCATCAACTCTGACCAGCTTCCTTGTCTCTGCTGAAGAAAAGCATCCCCACAGCTTGATGTTGTCACCACCATATTTGACGGTGGGGGTGTTTTTTTTAGGATGATGTGTAGTGTTAGTTTTCCACCACACATAACATTTTCTTTTTAGCCCAAAAACTTCTACTTTGGTCTCATCTGAGCAGAACACCTTTTTCCACGTGCTAGCTGTGTCTCCTACATGGCTTTTTGTAATAAGCAATATGAAACCATCAAAATGTGATCAAATAAGCCCAAATATAAAGAATAAGAGCCACAACAGACCACATACCACAAAGTATGTACAGTACCTAGTCACAGATCCAGGGGCGGACACAGACTGTAGTGGGCCCCTGTGCAAGAAATTTTGGGGGGCCCCCCCTGCCCTTCATAAGGCAACAAAGTTATGTAAACATAACCCCCCCATGTGCATCTCTCACCCCCCCATGTGCAGCTCTCATCCCCCCCATGTGCATCTCTCATCCCCCCCATGTGCATCTCTCATCCCCCCCATGTGCATCTCTCATCCCCCCCATGTGCATCTCTCATCCCCCCCATGTGCATCTCTCACCCCCCCATGTGCATCTCTCACCCCCCCATGTGCATCTCTCACCCCCCCATGTGCATCTCTCACCCCCCCCATGTGCATCTCTCACCCCCCCATGTGCATCTCTCACCCCCCCCATGTGCATCTCTCATCCCCCCCATGTGCATCTCTCATCCCCCCCCATGTGCATCTCTCATCCCCCCCGTGCATCTCTGATTCCCCCCACTCCTAGTTAATTAATTGTATTTAAAAAAAATAAAACTTGTTATACTTACCCCCATGCAATCCCTGCAGAATCCTGGCGCTCGTCCACGTCGCTGCCACCAGGTTCTCCTGACGTTCGGCCATGTGACGGCGCCACATACATAGCCATCAGCTTTTGTTTTGGCCAAAAGATTTTTAAAGCCGCCACCACGATAAGGTAGACTCTTCTGGGCGGGCCCTACTCTAACCTATTAAAATTTTCTTAAAATATCCAATACTCTTTTTAGATATATTTTTATTTAGTTTTCTTTAAGGGAATGTGTCATATACATTTTTTTTTTAAATGACCAATAATACCACATACAGAGAATACCGCCACACCATGACCAGACCACATATTACCACAACATAGTGACCGAATAATACCACACAGAAGGGAGAAAAACTGCCACACCATGACCAGACCACATATTACCACTACATTACTAATATTACCACCACATTACTAATATTACCATAAGTGTCATTATACACGGGAGCTCTATACATGGTATGTATAACGTAAGTGTCCAGGTAATCTAGTGATCACCAGTGAAATTATACACAGGAGCTCTGTATATAGTGTCAATGTACAGGTAATACAGTGACATTATACACAGGAGCTCTGTATATAGTGTACAGGTAATACAGTGATCATCAGTGACATTATACACAGGAGCTCTGTATATAGTGTCAGTGTACAGGTAATACAGGGATCACCAGTGACATTATACACAGGAGCTCTGTATATAGTGCCAGTGTACAGGTAATACAGTGATCACCAGTGAAATTATACACAGGAGCTCTGTATATAGTGTCAGTGTACAGGTAATACAGTGATCACCAGTGACATTATACACAGGAGCTCTGTATATAGTGTCAGTGTACAGGTAATACAGTGATCACCAGTGACATTATACACAGTGTACATGTAATAGACTAACTCACCGGTGACGTCTCTAGGTGAAGTCCTTCATCTTCGCTTTTCTCCTTCATCCAGCACAGACCGCCATCACGTCTTCCAGCCAGGACTCGTCTCTGCATAAAATAACACAGTTATCTAGAGCACATTCCCCAACTTCTACATTACGCAGCTGAATACAGACGTGCATCCACCATCAATATATGGTTAGTTATTAGGCAACCTACCATTCCAAATATAAATTGTAATCCACCACTGTGCCCCCATTAACTGTAAATAGGCACTTAATATATAATTTAATTAGAACCTCTACTCTTTCCGCCAATTTGTTACCAGTCACACTCCTGCATCCGCAACGCCCCCTACTCTATACTTCCTGCTCCCCGCATTCAATATTTACATGCACCCCCTGCCCCAATTCATTATATCATGTCCGTGCTCTCACCACCCCATCATCATTTATCATTTACTCTCCCCCACCCCACATTCGTTATGTGCAGCTCATTATCCCCCTACTCCCAATTCCCCCATGTGCAGCTCTCAAACCCCCCCATGTGCAGCTCTCATCCCCCTCCATGTGCCCCTCTCTCACCCCCTCCCCCCCACATGTGCCCCTCTCTCATCCCCCTCCCCCACATGTGCCCCTCTCTCATCCCCCTCCCCCACATGTGCCCCTCTCTCATCCCCCTCCACCACATGTGCACCTCTCTCATCTCCCCCCACATGTGCATCTCCCATCTCTCCCCCCCACACATGTGCATCTCCCATCTCCCCCCCCCCACACATGTGCATCTCCCATCTCCCCCCCACACATGTGCATCTCCCATCTCCCCCCCCACACACGTGCATTTCCCCCCCACACATGTGCATCTCCCATCTCCCCCCCCACACACGTGCATCTCCCATCTCCCCCCCCCCACACACATGTGCATCTCCCATCCTCCCCCCCACATGTGCATCTCCCATCCCCCCCACATGTGCATCTGCCACCCCCCCCCCACACACATGTGCATCTCCCATCCCCCCCACACACACATGTGCATCTCCCATCCCCCCCACACACACATGTGCATCTCCCATCCCCCCCACACACACATGTGCATCTCCCATCTCCCCCCCCTACACACATGTGCATCTCCCATCTCCCCCCCCTACACACATGTGCATCTCCCATCTCCCCCCCCTACACACATGTGCATCTCCCATCTCCCCCCCTACACACATGTGCATCTCCCATCTCCCCCCCCCACACACATGTGCATCTCCCATCTCCCCCCCCCACATACATGTGCATCTCCCATCTCCCCCCCACACACGTGCATCTCCCATCTCCCCCCCCCACACACATGTGCATCTCCCATCTCCCCCCCCCACACACACACATGTGCATCTCCCATCTCCCCCCCCACACACACACATGTGCATCTCCCATCTCCCCCCCCCACACACATGTGCATCTCCCATCTCCCCCCCCACACACACACATGTGCATCTCCCATCTCCCCCCCCACACACACACATGTGCATCTCCCATCTCCCATCTCCCCCCCCCCACACACACATACACACACACATGTGCTTCTCCCATCTCTCCACTCCTAGTTAATTGTATTTTAAAAAAAATAAAACTTGTTATACTTACCCCCATGCGATCCCTGCAGAATCCTGGCGCTCGTCCAAATCGCTGACAGCAGGTTCTCCTGACTTCCGGCCATGTGACGGCACCGTCACATGACCGGAAGTCAGGGGAATCATGAAGGCGCTGCTGCAACAGCGCAGCTCAGCGCTGAAATGTCCCGGACCCGGCGCATAGCATGGGGCCGGGGGCCCCATGAGGAGAGAGACGCACAAGAGGGGGGCCCCCGAGGGGGCCCCTACCGGCCGGGCCCCATACTGGAGTCAGGGCAGTCATGCCCTGATGGCGGCCCTGCTGGAGGCTGGAGGGGCCCCCTCTCCCTCGGGGCCCCCGTTCAATGAACCGGCTGCACGGGCGGTAGTTCCGCCCCTGCACAGATCTACATAAGCGTACACAAATGAACGCTGAATTACCAAAGTCAATAAAGATAAGGAAAAAATATGGTAGTATAGAGGTAAACAAAAAATAGAAAAAATAGCCAGGGGTCACTGAGCTCACATACCGACACAAACAGTGTATGGCAAGGTGGGAGAAAAGAGAGGGTCTAGCATGTCCCTATGGTAGCTGGACTCAACTAGCCCTACCTACCGCGGAGGTTGGCACCCTAAGGGAAACGAGAATGGCGCCCCCACTCGTCGACGGCTGACCCTCGCTAAGATAACCCTGATTGGCCCTCTTACTATAAAAAAGAGTAGAAGGATAGTTGTTCATTTAAACCTGAGGGTTGTGTTGTCCTGTGCCAGAAAATCCACTTGCATTCTTTTTGTAGGATTTTCTGGTCCCAATTACCACCTCTGACTGAGGGTGCAATCCTGTCAATTCCCATAAACTGAATGAAGTTAACATCATCCCCATGACTGATATTAATGTGATTCGATATCGGGGTGTCACGTTTGTTTACAATATCACGGACATGTTCTCTTATCCTTCTTCTAAATTCCCGTCTAGTCTTGCCCACATATTCTATTCCAATGTAGCTTTATAAATCACTCCTGTTGTGCGACAGTTGATAAAATGACGTATAGCATACTCTTTCCCAGTCACATTCCCTACCAAGGATCTGCCCTTTATCACGGATTTACATGCGCAGCAATTGCCACAACTGTAGCATCCCTTTGTCTTGTTACCCAACCATGATGGATCTGATGTCTCTTTGAAAAAACTATGAACCAACCTGTCCTTGAGCGATCTGCCTTTACGAAAGGTAATCTGAGGAAAGGGACCTACCGTATCTTTGATGTCTGCATCCATAAGTAAGATCGGCCAGTGGCGTTTCAAAATCTCTCTGACTCCCTTGGCGCCACTGGAGAAGGTAGTAATGAACCTTGAAATCTCCTCCTTTTCTTTCATAACCTTTGGGGTCAACAAAGTCTTTCGATCTCTAGATAGTGAGTCATTATAGGCCTCAGCAAGTATGTATTCAGGATAGCCTCTCTCAACAAAACGTCCACGTAAATCATGGGCCTGTTTCTTAAAAGTACTGAGATCAGAGCAATTCCTGCTTATCCTTAAATATTGTCCTTTCGGAATTCCTCTCTTAAGAGGGCCAGGATGACTACTCTCTCATCTCAAGAGAGAGTTTGTAGCCGTTGGTTTCCTATAGTTACTAGTGCTCAATTCACCAGTGTTATTTCTCTGAACACAGACATCAAGAAACGGTAGTTTGTTATAATTGCATTCATGTGTGAATCTTAAACCAATGTTGTTCACATTAAGTTGTGTAACGAAATCACCAAACGAAGATTCCGATCCCCTCCAGATAACAAAAATGTCGTCAATGTAGCGGAGCCAAACAATGACTTTGTCACTCTGAGGGATGGCTGGTTCACAAAAGACCATAGTTTCCTCCCACCAGCCCAGGAAAAAGTTAGCAAACGAGGGGGCACAAGGGCTCCCCATCGCGGTACCCCTGAGCTGGTGGAAGTACTTCCTGTCAAAAAGAAAAAAAATATTTTTGAGACAAAATTCCAGAGGACGCAAGACAAAGGTATTGTGTCTATGAAACTGACGACCTCTAGTGCTCAAATAGTGGTTAACTGCTTGTAATCCCAATGCATGAGGAATGGAGGTATAAAGTGCTTCCACATCAATGCTGCACAACAACATATCAGGTTCCAAACAAATTCCATCTAATTTACTCAAAAGGTCCGTTGTGTCATTGTGTACGAGCTCAGTGACCCCACAAATGGCTTAAGTATACAATCAAGGTAAACACCCAATTTTTGTGTTAGACTGTCGGTCCCTGCCACTATAGGTCTACCCTTTAAGAGATTAAACCCTTTATGAATTTTGGGTAAACAATAAAAAGTGGCCATGATCGGAAATTGTGGATAGAGAAATTCTCTTTCTTTACTATCCAGGACCCCAGTAGCAACCCCTTCATCAACAAGAAGCTTCAGCTCCCTTAAGAGACCGTTGGTGGGATTAGTGGTTACAACCTCGTAACTAGTGTGGTCATTCAATAATGTCAGATATAGGTTCTTATATTCACAAGTATTCATTACCACTATATTCCCACCTTTGTCAGACTGCTTGATGGTTATACTGGTGTCACTCTCAAGATTGCAAAGACTCTGCATTTCAAGCCTAGTCAAATTGTTTTTAGAAAAAGGTTTTTTACAAGGTAAATCCATAATGTCCAGAGTAGCGAGATCAAGGAAAACTTCAATGGATCCAGGATCACCAGACACCGGAGGCATATTTCTACTTTTATTTTTAAGGGGGGTAAAAGGACCATTCCCATGGTCCAGCCACTAAAGCATATCCAACGAATGGGGGCATGATTATAGGCACTTTACTCCCCTGATGATCAAAGGGAAACGCGTCGGGAGCCTACCTGCGTTGAGACTGCATACCCATCATTAACCGGTTCCCGACCGCCCACTGTACATAAACGTCGGCGCTGCCTGGGCTCTGTGCAGCGCCGACGTTTAAAAACGGTGGGTGGTCCCGCAGCGCTCAGGACCCCCAGGGTCCTGCTAGCGCTGCGGCACCGGTTCAGAGCGATAGCTCTGACATGTGGCATCATGGGGACCTGATTGGATCAGGTCCCCATGATGTTAACCTGTTCCTATCTTCTAGATGCCGCGATCCATAGCGATCGCGGCATTTAAAAGATAGTGACAGCCGGTGGTCGGCGATCGGGACCCCCCACATACCAGCCAGCGGCGGGGATCCCGGTGCTGTGACCTCTGACATCATCGATACCTGATTGGCTCAGGTCTCGATGTCAGCGTCACACCAGCCAATCAGAGAGATCACCAGGGAAGTTTGTTTTAGCAACAAACTTTCCCGGGCGATCTGCCTGATAAATACATTGTTTCTCCTCCGATCTCAGTGAAAGAGCAGAGGAGAAACACTGTGACAAGAGCTGTCAGCCTTGCCACAGTAAAAGTGAAAAAAATAAAATAAAAAAAGTAAGAGTTAGGGTTAGTCAGTCCTGTCAGATCAGTCAGTCAGTCCAGTCAGTCAGTCCTGTCAGATCAGTCAGTCAGATCTGTCAGTCAGTCCAGTCAGATCTGTCAGTCAGTCAGTCCTGTCAGATCTGTCAGTCAGTCAGTCCTGTCAGATCAGTCAGTCCTGTCAGTCAGTCAGTCCTGTCAGTCAGTCAGTCCTGTCAGATCAGTCCAGTCAGTCAGTCCTGTCAGATCAGTCCAGTCAGTCAGTCCTGTCAGATCAGTCCAGTCAGTCCTGTCATATCTGTCAGTCAGTCAGTCCTGTCAGATCTGTCAGTCAGTCAGTCCTGTCAGTCCTGTCAGATCAGTCCAGTCAGTCCTGTCAGATCAGTCAGTCAGTCCTGTCAGATCAGTCAGTCAGTCCTGTCAGATCAGTCAGTCAGATCAGTCAGTCCTGTCAGATCAGTCAGTCTTGTCAGTCCAGTCCGGTCAGTCAAGTCCGGTCCCGTCCTTTCAGTCCGGTCCGTTCAGTACAGTCAAAAAATATAAAAATAAAATGGCCCGTCAGACTTATACCGCAGAAGAGGTGTATGCCCTGCTATGTTCTGACACTGATGACAGTGCAATCTCAGATGGAGATATGGATTTTGAGGGCTTTAGTAGTGGCGACACTGAGAGCTCAGAAATGAGCAGTGATTCTGTTCCATCCTCAAGCCCAAGGACCAGTACAGCAATAGGGGCAAATAGCGCTACTGGAGAAACATCTCCAAATCAGGGAACACTGCCCAGTACAAGCGCTGTCCCTGCTACTAGTGAATTGGCGCACGCCAGTGTACAAGGGGCTTTGCCACGTGATATAGCATTTCCCAGATGGGAGGCTTCGGATTCGGCTGCTCCATTCAGCCCTGATTTCAACGCCACTCCTGGTATAAATGTGGAGGTGGAAGATTTTGGACCAATTCATTTTTTTAATTTATTTTTTACAGACAGCTTGCTAGAGCATATTGTCGTGCAAACAAATTTATATGCATCCCAATTCATAAGCCAGAATCCCCGATGTTACTATGCTAGGGCAAATTTATGGACACCAACTAATGTCCTGGAAATAAAAAAATTTTTAGGACTTACATTTGCCATGGGGCTTGTTAAAAAACCGAGCATTCGATCCTACTGGTCCAACCACCCTGTTCAAGCCACCCCTATGTTTTCAGTCGTTCTTCCTAGGACCCGTTATGAAATGCTCATGCGGTTTTGGCATTTTAACGACAATAGTCAATGCCTGCCCAGAAATGCCCCAGAACATGACAGGTTATATAAAATTAGACCCATCATTGAAAATTTGTCAGAAAAATTCTTAAGCCTCTACACCCCAACACAAAATATTTCTATAGATGAGTCCCTTGTAAAAATTCAAAGGAAGACTGCACCTCAAGCAATTTATCCCATCTAAAAGGGCAAGGTTTGGAATAAAGCTCTATAAAATGTGCGAAAGTTCAACTGGATACACATCCGCTTTTCGCATATATGAGGGGAAAGATAGCCAACTAAACCCACCAGGATGCCCTACTTATCTGGGGACATCTGGAAAAATTGTTTGGGAGCTGATAAGTCCATTTTTTCAAAAAGGCTACAATCTATATGTGGACAATTATTACACCAGCATACCCCTATTTAAAAGTCTGGTTGAACACAACATCGGGGCTTGTGGGACCATCCGTAAAAACCGTCAGGGGTTTCCACAACCATTGTTCAACCAAAAGTTTGAAAAGGGGCAGCCAGGGGCTGTACGCAACGGAGAGCTGCTTGCCCTGAAATATAGGGATAAGAGGGATATTTTTGTCCTCAGCTTGATCCACACAGATGCCACAAGGGCCACTGTAGAACTAGGATCCACCACTCCGAAGCAAAAACCTGTGTCAGTCATTGACTACAACAAACACATGGGGGGTGTGGACCTTGCAGACCAGGTTCTACAGCCATACCAGGTGTCAAGAAAGTCCTATACCTGGTATAAAAAGTTGGTTATTTATTTGTTTCAGGTGGCCACATACAATTCTTTTGTGTTGTACAAAAAAGCAGGAAATTCAGATCCTTTTCTTGATCATCAAGAAAAGGTCATTGAAAATCTTGTCTTTCAAAGTGTTAGCCCCGCTCATCCATTAGAATCTGAGGAAGTGAAAAGACTCACTGAGCGACATTTTATTGCACTTATTCTAGCAACGGAAACAAGAAGGAACCCCCAGAAAAGATGTCGTGTATGTACTAAGAGAGGAATGAGGCGTGATACCCGCTACTATTGCCCACAATGCCCATCATTGCCAGCCTTATGCGTCACTGACTGCTTTAAAATCTTCCACACAGAACCACGTTTTTAAACTGTAAAAATGTATCCCATTTTGTCATTCAAACATTTGGTTCATTTAGTGAATGACACATTCGAGTAGAGCTCACTTAATTTCCAGGGGGGGTTCTCCAGAATCTAAACCTTCCATTACGTGCTTGTTCCTGGAAATCATCCATTGAGTTAAAATGGTCACTAAACCCATAGATGAATTCCCAGAGGGGTGTCATTTCCAAAATGGGGTCACTTCAGGAGGGATTCTTTAGCTCTGGTACTCTGAAAAGTGCCAGAACAGCATAATCCCCCCTGAAGTGACCCCATTAAGGAAATGACACCTCTGTGGAAATTCATCTATGGGTTTAGTGACCATTTACCTATCTACTTATTTTCCCACCACTAGATTAATTTATACAGAGGAGTAGATTGTAAAATTCGGTCATTTGTTGTGGGTTTCCTCTGTTTAGGCACCTCAGGGGCTCTCCAAATGCAACATGGCGTCCGCTATCCATTCCAGTCAAATTTCCATTCCAAAAGTCAAATGGCGCTCCTTACCTTCCGAGCCATGCCGTGCGCCCAAACAGTGGCTTTGCACCACATATGGGGTATCAGCGTGCTCAGGAGAAATTGCACAACACATTTTGGGGTCCATTTTTTCTGGCTGCCCTTGTGAAAATTAAAAATTTGAGGCTAAAATAGCAGTTTTGTGTTAAAAATGTGTTTTTTTATTTTCACACTTCAACATTATAAAATTCTGTGAAGCCCCTGGGGGTTCAAGGTGCTCACCACACATCTAGATAAGTTCCTTGAGGGGTCTAGTTTCCAAAATGGGGTCACTTGTTGGGGGTTTCCTCTGTTTAGTCACCTCAGGGGCTCTCCAAATGCAACATGGCGTCCGCTATCGATTCCAGTCAAATTTCTATTCCAAAAGTCAAATGGCGCTCCTTACCTTCCGAGCCATGCCGTGCGCCCAAACAGTGGTTTTGCACCACATATGGGGTATCAGCGTGCTCAGGAGAAATTGCACAACACATTTTGGGGCCCATTTTTTCTGGCTGCCCTTTTGAAAATTAAAAATTTGAGGCTAAATTAGCAGTTTTGTGTTAAAAATGTGTTTTTTTATTTTCACACTTCAACATTATAAAATTCTGTGAAGCCCCTGGGGGTTCAAGGTGCTCACCACACATCTAGATAAGTTCCTTGAGGGGTCTAGTTTCCAAAATGGGGTCACTTGTTGGGGGTTTCCTCTGTTTAGGCACCTCAGGGGCTCTCCAAATGCAACATGGCGTCCGCTATCGATTCCAGTTAAATTTCCATTCCAAAAGTCAAATGGCGCTCCTTACCTTCCGAGCCATGCCGTGCGCCCAAACAGTGGTTTTGCACCACATATGGGGTATCAGCGTGCTCAGGAGAAATTGCACAACACATTTTGGGGTCCATTTTTTCTGGCTGCCCTTGTGAAAATTAAAAATTTGAGGTTAAAGTAGCAGTTTTGTGAAAAAAAGTTAAATGTTCATTGTTTTCTTCCACATTCCAAAAATTCCTGTGAAGCACCTGAAGGGTTAATAAACTTCTTGAATGTGGTTTTGAGCACCTTGAGGGGTGCAGTTTTTAGAATGGTATCACTTTGGGGTATTTTCTGTCATAAAGGCTCCTCAAAGTCACTTCAAATAAGATGTGGTCCCTAAAAAAATGTTTTTGTAAATTTTGTTGTAAAAATGAGAAATCGCTGGTCAACTTTTAACCCTTATAGCTTCCTAACAAAAAAAAAATTTTGTCCCAAAATTGTGCTGATGTGAAGTAGACATGTGGGAAATGTTATTTATTAACTCTTTTGTGTGACATATCTCTCTGATTAAAGGGCATGAAAATTCAAAGTTTGAAAATTGCAAAATTTTAAAAATTTTCGCCAAATTTCCAATTTTTTCACAAATAAACGCAAGTGATATCGAAGAAATTTTACCACTATCATGAAGTACAATATGTCACGAAAAAACAGTCTCAGAATCAGGGGAATCCGTTGAAGCGTTCCGGAGTAATTACCTCATAAAGTGACAGTGGTCAGAATTGAAAAAATTGGCCCGGTCACGAAGGCAAAAACAGGCTCTGGCGCGAAGTGGTTAATGGAGGATCAGATAAGTTGAAACATTTCCTCTATGATTATATAATAATGTTTAATGCCACAAATTAGTTTATTCAGTTGTGGATATAATGAATACATTTGTGCTGTTGTTGTTGTTCTATATGGTTGGCTGAGTAGCTTTATACATTTACTAGCATATACCTTTCCCATACGCTGTGTATTGTATCTACATCAATACCTTATCTTATTTGGCTGAATTATGGATGGGAAATAGCTAGAGAGGACACGGTTGTTTGGTGGACTATACCAGCCAGATTATCTTTGTTAGTATTCATCATTTACCTGAGAAATCAGTTCCTCAAAGGTCTTGTATGACCTATTTTTTTATATAGGAACATCATCAGGATAAGGATAAGTTTCCTATTGTGTCGTAATATTATTGTACTTTGGTACTTCTTGTACTTATGCATGCACCTTGCACCTTTTTGAACCTTTTTTTAAAATAATACTGAATAAAAGGTTATGTTTTACCCTCTTGCTATTTATTATTATAACTAACTGGGTACCACTTTTTTGCTATTTATGGCTTTTTGTAAACTGCAGACGTGACTTCTTATGCCATGCTTTCTTCTTGCCAGTCTTCCATAAAGGGCAGATTTGTGGATTATATGACTAATAGTTGTCCTGTTGACAGAATCGCACACCTGAGCTGTGGATCCCTGCAGCTCCTTCATAGTGACCATGGACCTCTTGACTGCTTCCTTAAGTAGTGCTCTCCTTGCTTGGCTTGTCACTTTGGCTGGACGGCCATATCTTGGTGCGTTTGTGACTCGCCCCCTGGGCCATGGGGCACCCGGAACCGGGCTTCTGTACGATGCTGGGGGTAGTAGTGGCAGCCCGATCCCGTGGCTCAGGGTGGTCAGACCAAATTGTGTGGCAGTCTATTTATCAGTGTTTTGTGAATGTCCGACTACGCCACCCGTGGATTGCGGTCAGAGATAACCACCGCTGCGAGGCAGACCGCTGAGGCTGATGTTGATGTGCAGCACAGGGGTAGGATAACTCCCCACGGGAGTTAACTCCTCGGTTCATGTTCCCATGGTAGATGGCGAGCAATGGTCTTCAGGCAGCTGAAACAATTCACAAAAATAAAAATACATCAGCTCTAAAGAGCACGGCTGCTCCGTGGTCAGTAATGTCGCCTTACTGCACTGAAGTGGTGCAGACATACACAGTATATAGTGGGTGTACATATCCAGGCACAACCTAGAAGGAGGTAGATACAGTACGTTTTACTTATCTCCTGAACTCTGTGTAACATTAAAATATTAGTTCATAATTACTCAATTATGTTGCAGCCATATAAAAGCTTGTACAATTTATAAGGTCAATGTTGACTTATGGGATTGCTACTTACAAGAGTCAGAGACCATTTGTGCTTCCTCTGTGAAGAGGCTCTCTGCATATTTTATTTCCCAAGGAGCATTGCCTGGTTTATAAGTCTCCCTACTCCACCTCAGTGGTCTCATTAAAGGGAATCTGTCACCAGATCTTTTGCTACTTAATCTGAGTGCAACATACTGTAGAGACAGAGACCCTGATTCCAGCCATGTGTCACTTACTGGGCTATTTGGTGTAGTGTTATTATTATTTATTATTATAGCACCATTTACTCCATGGCACTTTACATGTGAAAAAGGGGTATACATAGCAAAAATAATTACAATAATCTTGAACAAAATGTGACGGCGACTGGTACAGGAGGAGAGAGGACCCTGCCCGCGAGGGCTCACAATCTACAAGGGATGGTTGGGATACAGTAGGTCAGGGTAGAGCTGGTCGTGCAGCGGTATGGTGGAGTGAGGGCTACTGCAGGTTGTAGGCTTGTCAGAAGAGGTGGGTCTTCAGGTTCCTTTTGAAGGCTTCCACGGTAGGCGAGAGTCTGATATGTTGGGGTAGAGAGTTCCAGAGTAGGAGGGATGCACAGGAGGAATCTTGCATGCAATTGTGGGAAGAAGAGATAAGAGGGGAGTAGAGAAGGAGATCTTGTGAGGATCGGAGGTTGCGTGCAGGCCAGTACCAGGAGACTAGGTCACAGATGTAAGGAGGAGACAGGTTGTGGATGGTTTTGTATACCAAGGTTAGGGTTTTGAACTGGAGTCTCTGGGCAATGGGGAGCCAGTGAAGAGATTGACAGAGGGGACAAGCCGGGGACTAGTGGGGTGACAGGTGGATTAGTCGGCCAGCACAGTTTAGGATGGATTGGAGGGATGCGAGAGTTGTAGAAAGGAGGCCACAAAGCAGAAGGTTGCAGTAGTTGAGGCGGGAGATGATGAGGGCGTGCACTAGTGTTTTTGCAGATTTATGGTTGAGTAATGTGCGGATCCGGGAGATATTTTTGCGTTGGAGTCGGCAGGAAGTGAAAAGGGCATGGGGATATGTGGTTTGAAGGAGAGATTAGAGTCCAGGGTTACCCAAAGGCAGCGAGCTTGTGGGACTGGGGAGAGTGGACAGCCATTGACGTTGATAGATAGGTCAGATGAGGGGGTTGAGTGAGATGGGGGAAAGATGATGAATTCTGTTTTATCCATGTTAAGTTTTAGAAATCTATCAGAAAAGAAGGATGAAATAGCGGACAGACATTGTGGGATTCTGGTTAGTAGGAAGGAGATATGGGGTCCAGAGAGGTAGATCTGTGTGTCATCAGCATAGAGGTGATACTGAAAGCCGTGAGACTATGAGCTGTCCCAGGCCAAAAGGTGTAAACTGAGGTGTAAATTCATATTCATGAGCCACACAACTGATTGGCAGCTTTCTCCCTATGCACAGTGTACATAGAAAGCAGCCAATCAGTGGTGTGGGCAGGGTTATAAAGAGGTCTGCATTCAGAGAACTGGTAGATCTGAAGCAGGAAAAATAATGCTATTCTCAAAATGACAGCAAGGAGACCAGTAAGTGACACAACACTAGAATCAGGGTCTCTGCCCCTATATTATGCTGCTCTCAGATGGTGTAGCAAAAAACCTAGCGACAGATTCCTTTGAAGGTTGTAAGGTGATTACACGCGTGTCCTGGTGCTGAGTTGCTGCATAAGTCAGATTTATATCGGAATTGAAATGTACTCTAAAATGTGTCAATTTCACAATATAGCAGATCCAATGATGTTACAGTATCAGAAATGACTCTTATTTATTATCTATAGGTAACTCACCCCCTGCCCTGGTTCCAAAGAGGAGCCTACATGGCAAGGGACCTGAAAAGGCTGAATGAGTTTTATCAAGTTCCTTTACGGAGACCAAGTGATGTCTTTAATGTTATGATTAATGAAGGTTAGTATTTCCTGTGTCTGAGAAGGAATAGGAGGGTAGGATGGCCGTGTGGTGCAAAATAGGGACGGCAAAACCACCATTTACCCATATACTTATATCCTATGTATCATGTAACATCACCTTTCCTGGGTGAGGAATATGCTATAAGTGTGGTGAGCCGGCAGCATGTGAACGCTATACTCACCTAAACATTGTTACAGAGCAAGGACCCCTTCATGGCAGCGATGTCCCCCAATAGCAGTGGCCCCGTTCAGCAGGATAATGCCTTTACCACTCTGCAAAAACTACTCAGGAACATTTTGAAAAACCTGTCAAAAAGCCAAAGAATAAATGTTAGTTCCGTTCTTGGACACAGTTCAGGTCTTTGAATTATTTGGACTTTATTTATTATTATCCTAAGTCATATTGCACGACTCGTTAAAGGGTTGATTGTGACTTGTAGGATTGCTGCTTCCAATAGGTGGCGCCATAGAGTTCAAGTCCTCTTTTTCTCTGAAGAGGCAATTTGCATATTGGCCTTTACAGGGAGCCTTTCAGCCATGCGGTTTGTGACTGCTGCTCAGATGTCACATCCAGAGTTCCTCGAGGAGGTCTCCAGGAAGTTGTGGATGCGGATCTGCTCTGAGGTTGCTGTTACATTGTGTGCTATAGTATTCTTTCCATTAGCTTCTGATAACTGTACTTTTTGTTCCATTATATTACTTGGTAAAGGACAAGGAACACAGATCTAGTTATTTATTCTTCCACTGTGGGGTAAACTACAGATGTGGCATATCGCACATAGCACAGTGAGAAAAGTCCACACCTAGCTTGACATGTTTAGTGGCTTTTGATGTGTTACGTGTCCATTTACAGTTTCTGCATCAGGATATTTTTCGGCATCATGGTGTAGTTACCATGTCATGATTTAGGTTAGATAATAATACATCTGTATTAAATTGCAACACCAAGAAGGAAAAATTATGGAATTAATTACATCGTATGATCGATAGACATGTTAATGATATGCAAATGATGAAAAATTGTAAGCTTGTTGGTCCAAGCGTGCTACCATGTCTAGCAGCATCTCCAGACTTGTCTCCCATTGAGCGCATTTGTGATGTCATTGGCCGGCAATTACATGGGGAGCTGCCAGCAGCGGATCTTGATGATTTGCCAAAGTGACAGAACATTCCTTAAACAACCAATAATAACCTAATTGAAAGCAGACAAAGCATACAAGTGTAGGGACTTCTGTGCATGGCTCTTTCATAGTCCATATTGAATAAATTGAGAGGTTTTAAATCATTTGTTTCCATTTTTTTTTTCATCATTTGCATATCATTGACATGTCAATCCATCCTGTGATTTCCATAATGGTTTCATTGTTCCAGAGTTTCATTGTTGCATCTATAGAAACTGGAAACAAATTTATAATGAGCCAAATCTTGCAATACATTATTTTCTCCCTTCTTAAAAAAATGGACCAATTTTTTTTAGAATTGTTAAATCTTTAAATAGTCTGAAAATGAAGCATTTGTTTTTAATCCATTTTCATGCATTCAGTGTTCTTAGAGAGGTTTTCTGGTCTAAAATTACAAGTCTGCAGTCACTCTATGTGACTGCAGACTAGTGAATAGTAACATCGCATGCACTGCGCACTGTAAGGATTCTCCGGTGCCGACACAGAGCGAGCAGTCGCTCCTAGCCACATATTGCGACTAGACTGTTTCTGGCCTTGTTCAATGCAAGTATGCTAAGCGAGGCTTCCACGTCTAGTCGGAATGTGGACGGGGGTGTGCGTAACGCATACTTGGAGTGACATGACTGCTGTTCCCAGCACGGACACCGGCGAATCCTCAGAGCGCTGTGCACACGATGTGGGGATTCCCAGGTCTGCAGTCACATAAGTGACTGCAGATATTGTAGCTTAAGACCGGACAACCACTTTAATATTATGGTCTCTTGTGAATTGTTTTATCTCTCTTATTTACCTGTGATTTCTTCTTCCGGGATGAAGACATTTCACAACCAGAGAGCTAGGCCCGGATTGGCAATGTTCTAAAGCGGGCAGATGCCCGGTGGCTCAGTACTACAGAGTGGGCTGGTAGCCCTTTAAAAGTCTCACCAAAGGCCCGGTGTGCGCGCGCGGCCGCGTGCCCTTTCACTTCTACACACTGGCAAGGGCCGCTGCGGCCCCTGTGAGAGCGTGCACGCCGTGGCAGCGGCCCTGCCAGTCAGTGAGTGCGTGAGTGCGTCACTTGTCAGTGTGTGCAAGCAAGAGAGCGTGCGGCCTCGCGCGCACAATGGGCCTTCAACCAAAGGTTTCAAAGGGCCACCGCGGCGCGCACAAGCCTGTACCAGCGTCAGACCACCATTTTTATGGTTCCGAATCCTGCTTCAATCACCAGCCCCAGCCAGGGATCCACTCTTCTCCACACCTAACGATGGACCCTCTTAAGCTTTTCATCCTACCCCCTTCTCAGGGATCTGAGTGAGTCCCAATATGGAAAGTTTTATGTATATACAGCAGTTGCAGTATCACCTGTAGACTGTATATAGACTACTGTATATACAATATATAGGTGATACGGTGACTGCTGTGTATACAATATATATATGTGATACTGTGACTGCTGTATATATATTATATTACATAGCTGATACTGTGATTATATACAACAGTCCCAGTATCACCTATATATTATATACACTGTGTTCCAAATTATTATGCAAATAATATTTTCTCAGATTTTCCCAAATTACCTATAAGAATTGCAGTCATTGTAATTTTCCAGTCAAATAACTATTAGAGTACAATTGAAAGGTTTTTGTACAAACTGCCTATGATAACAGTATATTTTTAAAAAAATAAAACACTCAAACTGCACTCAAAATGCATGTGCCAAATTATTATGCACAGCAGAGTTTTCAACCTTTTCATTTTAATAAAGAACAAAAAAATGGTCATTTTTGAAATTATAAGCATTAGCAGGTTATTACAAACTGAAATCAAACAGTTTTCAACTCAAAACTTTATTCTAGGTGATGTTACATTTGCACATAGGACCCCTTGTTCGAAAGGAGCTTCTGAACTCTCTCGTCCATTGAATGTGTCAGGTTTTGGATGGTTTCTGCTTCAATTGTTTTGCATGAGGACAGAATACCCTCCCAGAGCTGTTGCTTAGATGTGAACTGCCTCCCGCCATCATAGACACTCCTTTTGATGATGCTCCAGAGGTTCTCAATGGGGTTGAGGTCAGGGGAGCATGGGTGCCACATCATAAGTTTGTCCCCTTTTATGCCCATAGCAGCCAGAGATGCAGATGTGTTATGTGCAGCATGATTATTAGGAAACTTCATTTCCTTTGACAAAATGGGTCAGAAGAGAGAGTTGACGGGCTCTGAAAAGTCCAAAATTGTGAGATGTCTTGCAGAGGGATGCAGCAGTCTTGAAATTTCCAAACTTTTGAAGCGTGATCACCGAACAATCAAGCGTTTCATGGCAAATAGCCAACAGGGTCGCAAGAAGCGTGTTGGCCAAAAAAGGCGCAAAATAACTGCCCATGAATTGAGGAAAATCAAGCGTGAAGACGCCAAGATGCCATTCGCCACCAGCTTTGCCATATTTCAGAGCTGCAACGTTACTGGAGTATCAAAAAGCACAAGGTGTGCGATTCCTCAAGGTAAGGAAGGCTGAAAAACGACCACCTTTGAACAAGAAACATAAGATAAAAAGTCAAGCATGGGCCAAGAAATATCTTAAGACTGATTTTTCAAAGGTTTTATGGACTGATGAAATGAGAGTGACTCTTGATGGGCCAGATGGATGGGCCAGAGGCTGGATCAGTAAAGGGCAGAGAGCTCCACTCCGACTCAGACGCCAGCAAGGTGGAGGTGGGGTACTGGTATGGGCTGGTATAATCAAAGATGAACTTATGGGACCTTTTCGGGTTGAGCATGGAGTGAAGCTCAACTCCCAGACCTACTGCCAGTTTCTGGAAGACAACTTCTTCATGCAGTAGTACAGGAAGAAGTCGGTATCGTTAAAAAAAAACATGATTTTCATGCAGGACAATGCTCCATTGCATGCACCCAACTACTCCGCAGCGTGGCTGGCCAGTAAAGGTCTAAAAGAAGAAAAAATAATGACATGGTCCCCTTGTACACCTGATCTGAACCCCATAGAGAACCACTTTTCAGTTTTTAATTTATTAAAAAAGTTTCAAATATCCAATAAATTTCATTCCCACTTGTTGTTGATTCTTCCCCAAAAAATTAGAATTTTATATCTTTATGTTTGAAGCCAGAAATGTGGCAAAAGGTAGAAAAGTTCAAGGGGGCCAAATACTTTCCCAAGGCACTGTATAGTGTACAGGTGTTTAAATAGTATGGTGCTGTGTATATAGTGTGGAACCACACTATATACACAGCACACCGCTCCAATGTATATTACCTAACACAGTATATATTGTGGAGCTATGCATGTCGTGCATACTTCCGCTGTCCTGTATACATGAAACATTGCCACATGGGCTAATAAAGTGTCCTCCATTTATTTCACAATTAATCGGAGTGCTGCATATTTATATCTACAGTGCCTACAAGTAGTATTCAACCCCCTGCAGATTTAGCTGGTTGACACATGCGGAATTAACTTGGCATTGTGACATTTGTACTGTAGATCAGCCTGGAAGTGGGAAATGCACTGCAGCAAATATTGTTTTTGTTTTTTGTTTTGTTTTTTTCTTAAAACGTTAAAAGTTAATTCAGAGTGTCATTTATTATTCAACCCCTCAAACCACAAGAATTCTGTTTGGTCCCCCTAAAGTATTAAGAAGTAGTTCAGGCACCAAGAATAATGAGCTTCACATGTGTGGATTAAAGATCTCTTTTGCCAGCCTTTTCTGACTATTTAAGACCCTCCCCAAACTTGTGAACAGCACTCAGACATGGTCAACATGGGAAAGACAAAGGAGCATTCCAAGGCCATCAGAGACAAGATCGTGGAGGGTCACAAGGCTGGCAAGGCGTACAAAACCCTTTCCAAGGAGTTGGGCCTACCTGTCTCCACTGTTGGGAGCATCATCCGTAAGTGGAAGGCTTATGGAACTACTGTTAGCCTTCCACGGCCTGGACAGCCTTTGAAAGTGTCCTCCCGTGCTTAGGCCAGGCTTGTCCGAAGAGTCAAGGCTAACCCAAGAACAACAAGGAAGGAGCTCCGGGAAGATCTCATGGCAGTGGGGACATTGGTTTCAGTCAATACCATAAGTAACGTACTCCACCGCAATGGTCTCCGCTCCAGACGAGCCCGTAAGGTACCTTTACTTTCAAAGCGTCATGTCAAGGCTCGTCTACAGTTTGCTCATGATCACTTGGAGGACTCTGAGACAGACTGGTTCAAGGTTCTATGGTCTGATGAGACCAAGATCGAGATCTTTGGTGCCAACCACACACGTGACGTTTGGAGACTGGATGGCACTGCATATGACCCCAAGAATACCATCCCTACAGTCAAGCATGGTGGTGGCAGCATCATGCTGTGGGGCTGTTTCTCAGCCAAGGGGCCTGGCCATCTGGTCCGCATCCATGGAAAGATGGATAGCACGGCCTACCTGGAGATTTTGGGCAAGAACCTCCGCTCCTCCATCAAGGATCTTAAGATGGGTCGTAATTTCATCTTCCAACAAGACAACGACCCAAAGCACACAGCCAAGAAAACCAAGGCCTGGTTCAAGAGGGAAAAAGTCAAGGTGTTGGAGTGGCCTAGTCAGTCTCCTGACCTTAACCCAATTGAAAACTTGTGGAAGGAGCTCAAGAATAAAGTCCACATGAGACACCCAAAGAACCTAGATAACTTGGAGAAGATCTGCATGGAGGAGTGGGCCAAGATAACTCCACAGACCTGTGCCGGCCTGATCAGGTCTTATAAAAGACGATTATTAGCTGTAATTGCAAACAAGGGTTATTCCACAAAATATTAAACATAGGGGTTGAATAATAATTGACCCACACTTTTATGTTTAAAATTTAATAAAATTCAACTGAGCAACATAACTTTTTGGTTTGTAAGATTTATGCTTCTGTTCATAAATCCTATTCTCGTTTGCAGTTTGAAGGCTCTAACTTATTTGCATCTTATCAAACCAGCTAAATCTGCAGGGGGTTGAATACTACTTGTAGGCACTGTATATATATATAATCGTCTTATCCCGTCTGTCTGTCTGTCTGTCCTGGAAATCCCGCGTCGCTCATTGGTCCGGCAGCGGCCAATCAGCGCCGTGGGATTTCTGAAAAAAGATGGCGGCCGTTAGCGGCTCATCTGCGGGACGGAGATGACCGGCGCGAGGCGCTCATCTCCCGGCCGGTAGCAGCAGAAGGACCGCCGGCGCCACTGACCTCCATGCAGAAGGGAGGACCGGGGAGCGGCGCTGTGGGTCGGGATACTTCTGCTGCGAGCAGTCGCTCATCTCTCGGCTTCTCGCAGCGGAAGTAGCCGCACAGGCAGTGGCGCTCCCCGGTCCTCACCAATACGATTCCGCTCCCCGGTCCTCACAATACGATTCGATGATTGGTCGCGGTCTTCGGCCGCGACCAATCACTGATCTTGCCACAAAAGTTAAACACCGCTGTGCTGATTGGTCGCGGACGCTGCCCGCGACCAATCACCGATTTGGGCGCCACATTTAAATACTGCTGTGCTGATTGGTCGCGGACGCTGCCCGCGACCAATCACCGATTTGGGCGCCACATTTAAATAGCGGCCGCGACCAATCACCGATCTTACAGACACATTTAAACACCGCTGTACTGATTGGTCGCGGACGCTATTCAAATGTGGCGCACAAATCGGTGATTGGTCGCGGGCAGCGTCCGTGACCAATCAGCACAGCAGTGTTTAAATGTTGCGCCAAGATCGGTGATTGGTCGCGGCCGCTATTTAAATGTGGCGCCCAAATCGGTGATTGGTCGTGGGCAGCGTCCGCGATCAATCAGCACAGTGGTGTTTAAATGTGCTCCAAGATCGGTGATTGGTCGCGCCCGCTATTTAAATTTGGCGCCCAAATCGGTGATTGGTCGCGGGCAGCGCCCGCGAACAATCAGCGATTTTGAACACAAATGTCCGGTCCTTAGTAACACCATGCGGCTACTGTCGGGAGATCAGCGGCTAGCATGTCCAGGGAGGACTGGGGAGCGGCGCTGCGGGTCGGGATACTTCTGCTGCGAGCAGTCGCTCATCTCCCGGCTTCTCGGAGCGGAAGTAGCCGCACAGGCAGCCCCTCCCCGGTCCTCACTAATACAATTCGCTGATTGGTCGCGCCCTCCTTCCGTGACCAATCAGAGATTTTAACGCTAAATTCAAACACGATGTCCGCTCCTTAGTAACACGGCGCGCGAGATTTAAAACCCGCTTCTATGATTGGTCGCGGACGCCGCCAGCGACCAATAACAGATTTTCGCGCCAAATTTAAACACGCTCTCTGGCCAATTACCGCAACATTTCAAATAGCTACGCCACCTTCGGAAGCTAGCAGGGCTAACTCCGCCCATTTGGTCATGTGACTCACAAACTGCTCATAACGTACTGAGCAGGTTTTCTCAGTCACACTGTGCGAGGGACTTCAGCCACACTGTGCGAGTGACTTCAGCCACACTGTGCGAGTGACTTCAGCCACACTGTGCACGGGACTTCAGCCACACTGTGCACGGGACTTCAGCCACACTGTGCACGGGACTTCAGCCACACTGTGCACGGGACTTCAGCCACACTGTGCGAGGGACTTCAGCCACACTGTGCGAGGGACTTCAGCCACACTGTGCGAGGGACTTCAGTCACACTGTGCGAGGGACTTCAGCCACACTGTGCGAGGGACTTCAGCCACACTGTGCGAGGGACTTCAGCCACACTGTGCGAGGGACTTCAGCCACACTGTGCGAGGGACTTCAGTCACACTGTGCGAGGGACTTCAGTCAGGTTTACTGAACACGTTCTGCCAGTGACAGCGCGCTGAAGAGATACTTCTTTACGCTTCCTGTTTTATAATGGGTCGTAAGCGAAAATACGCCATGGAGGAAGACAGAAAAGGAGCAGAAGCAGCAAGAAAACGACAACGTCGAGAGCAACAGACACCACAACATACTGCTGCCAGACAAGCCCAGGATGCGGAATCTCACAGACAATGTCGGAAACGGGAGACACCGCAACACACTGCCGCCAGACAAGCCCAGGATGCGGAATCTCACCAAAAACGCCGGGAACAGGAGACACCGCAACACACTGCTGCCAGACAAGCCCAGGATGCGGAATCTCACAAAAAACGCCGGGAACAGGAGACACCGCAACACACTGCCGCCAGACAAGCCCAGGATGCGGAATCTCAAAAAAAACGCCGAGAACAGGAGACACCGCAACACACTGCTGCCAGACAAGTCCAGGATGCGAAATCTCACAAAAAACGCCGGGAACAGGAGACACCGCAACACACTGCCGCCAGACAAGTCCAGGATGCGGAATCTCACAAAAAACGCCGGGAACAGGAGACACCGCAACACCCTGCCGCCAGACAAGCCCAGGATGCGGAATCTCACCAAAAACGCCGGAAAAAGGAGACACCGCAACACACTGCCGCCAGACAAGCCCACGATGCGGAATCTCACCAAAAACGCCGGGAACAGGAGACACCGCAACACACTGCCGCCAGACAAGCCAAGGATGCAGAATATCGTCAAAAACGCTGGGAACAGGAGACACCACAACACCACAAGCCCAGGATGCGGAAGCTCACAGAAAACAACACCACACACTGAAGCCAGACAAGCCCAGGATGTGGAAAATCACAGAAAAATTCGGCAACAGGAGACACCAAGACACACTGCCGGCAGAAAAGCCCAGGATGCGGAAGCTCACAGAAAACGTCGGGAACAGGAGACACCACAACACACTGTCGCCAGACAAGCCCAGGATGCCGAATGTCAAAGACAACGTCGGGAACAAGAGACACCACAACATACTGGCGCCAGGCAAGCCCAGGATGCCGAATCTCACCAAAAACGCCAGGAACAAGAGACAGCACAACACACTGTCGCCAGACAAGCCCAGGATGCGGAATCTCACAGACAACGTCGGAAACAGGAGACACCACAACACACTGCCGCCAGACAAGCTCAGGATGCGGAATCTCACAGACAACGTCGGGAATGGGAAACACCGCAACACACTGCGGCTAGACAGGAACACGATGCGGAATCCCATAGACAATGTCGGCTGAATGAATCTCCAGAATCCAGGACAAACCGAGAACAACACGATCGACAAATTTATCAAAAACGAATGCTCTACCAACTAAGGCAAACCCAGCAGAACATTCAACAACTTGCACGTTACGTAACAGACAAAGAAACCATAATTATTCAACACTACTGTGGGAATATGAATATAGTTTGTTCAAAATGTGACTCTCTGAATTTCATCGAGGAAAAACCATCTGACAATCAGTTTACTCAATGCTGCCAAAAAGGAAAAGTGATGCTACTAAGATGTCACTACTCAGATCTGTTTGAACAGTTGATGAAAGGAACGCTTGAACACAGTAGAAATTTTATGGAAAATATCAGAAGTATCAACAGTTCTCATGCGTTTGCTTCATTTGGTGCCAACATTGAACCGCCCCCTGGATTCGGACCGTATTGTTTTAAAATTCATGGCCAGATCTACCACCGCACTGGAACACTTCACCCAGAACTAGGACAACCACCAACATTTGCACAATTATACATCTTTGATCCAAATGAGGCTACAGAACAAAGGATGAACCGAAAAGAAAATGAAAAGTGTAATGCCGAACTGATGAACCTAATTGCCATACATTTACAAACAATCAGCCCATTTGCTGCCACATATCGCATGCTAAAAGACGGTGAAGCTGGGGAGGAACAGAGAGCTATACAAAATGGGACGGAAATGCCTTCTATTATCATGGCCATTAAACAAGAACGTCAACAAGATCCTCGATGTTACAACAAACCACGTGTAAGTGAGGTCGCAGTTGTTTTTCAAAACGATGATGGAGAGCCTCCTTTTCAAAGAGATATATTAGTCCATCTTAAACCAGACAAAAACAACCCTTTCGTTCCTAAAACACAACGTATTAGCATTTTGCACAGCAACCTTGATGCTCTTCTGTATCCGCTATTCTTTCCAAGCGGTGATCAAGGGTGGCATGAAAACCTACACCAGCAAGGAAGTTCAAGAAGAATTACACAACTACAGTACTACAGTTTTCTTCTGTCTGTGCGAAATTACTTCAATCCTATTTTAAACGGTGGGAAACTGACACAACAGTACTTAGTCGACGCATACGTTAAAATTGAAGCTAATCGGCTAAATTTCATACGAATGAACCAAAAACAACTTAAAGTTGAAGACTACTGCGTTCTTCAAGAACATTTGCAAAAACAATCCATTCAAAAAGGAATTCCAATTGGAAAAACAGTAATTCTCCCGTCGTCCTTTGAAGGTAGCCCCCGCAACATGCAACAGCGTTATCAAGATGCAATGGCAATAGTAACAAAGTATGGAAGACCTGACATTTTTTTAACAATGACATGTAATCCTAAATGGCCAGAAATTACCGAAAATCTACAACCCTGGCAGCAAGTTGAACACAGGCCGGACTTAGTTGCACGCGTATTTCGACTAAAACTCAGCAGCCTTTTTAAAGACATCAAAAATGGGCTTTTTGCAACAGTCGTAGCAATGGTACATGTCATAGAGTTTCAGAAACGAGGTCTCCCACATGCGCATATACTAATTTTAGACGCGGATTCCAAGTTTCGCACGGAGGACGAAATTGACAACATAGTGTGGGCTGAAATTCCTAACCAAGAAAAGTATCCTGAATTGTATAATATTGTAATCGGTAATATGGTTCATGGCCCATGCAGTGTAGCAAATCCAAAAAGTCCATGCATGGAAAACGGAAAGTGTACAAAAGGGTTTCCAAAGCAGTTGAAACAGCACACTGTTAAAGATTTGGACGGCTACCCATCCTACCGGAGACAACTGATTGCTAACATTGTACACAACAAAAAGATTATAAATAACTCATGGATAGTTCCATACAACCAGTACTTATTAAAACGCTACAACTGTCACATCAACGTTGAAATCTGCGCTTCAATAAAAAGTGTTAAATACCTTTTCAAGTACATCTACAAGGGACATGACAAAGCTAACGTCGAAATCCAACAAAAAACAGTCAATCACGATGAATCATCACGGTTTGTTGACTCAAGATATGTCAGTGCTCCAGAAGCTGCTTGGAGAATATTTGCGTTTCCAATGCATTCACAGTCCCATGCCATTTTACGTTTAGCTATTCATTTACCAAATCAACAGCATCTTTATTTCTTTGAAAATGCTCAAGTCGAAGATGTCTCAAAAAATTTAAGCCCAACGTCAACATTAATGGAATGGTTTTTGCTGAACCAACGTGACGAAAACGCAAGGCAGTATTTGTATCGAGAGATTCCAGAGCATTACGTTTGGAATAAAACTTGGAAGCCAAGGCAACGAGGACTTAGCAGAATAATTGGACGCATGTATACGGTTAGTGTCAAGGATCAAGAAAGATATTGCCTTCGGCTGTTACTACTGCATGTCAAAGGAGCTAGAAGTTACGAAGATTTGAAAACAGTTAATGGTTATTGCACGATACATTTAAAGCTGCAGCTTTGGCTTTAGGACTTCTATTGGATGATACTATGTGGACACTTACTTTAGAAGACGCAGTTACCCTACATATGCCTAAGAAACTTTGTGAATTGTTTGCCTACATTTGTGTCTTTGGACCGCCTACAAATCCGGCTTAACTTTGGACAAATTTCAAAGAACATATAATTGAAGATTACGTCTTCACAACAAAAGTGGAAATTGTCAAAATTGCGAATCTTATGCCATGCAAGATGTCCAAAATGTCCTACTACTGCATGGAAAAACGTTTTCAGACTTTAATTTGCCACAGCCTGCAAGTCAAGTTGCACAAATTCAAGAGTATGACGAAGCTTATGAATTATTGTTGGCAACAGAGAAGAAAAACTCCTTAAATCAACAACAACAGATTGCATATGACACTATTGTGAGCGCTGTAGAAAACCAAGCTGATCCAAAGCCAAAATGTTTCTTTATTGACGGTCCTGGAGGCAGCGGTAAAACATACCTCTATGAAGTTTTAATGCATCACGTTAGAGGGTTGGGAAAAGTCGTATTGCCATCGATTACAACAGGTATTGCAGCAAACCTTTTAAGAGGAGGTCGCACTATGCATTCACTCTTTGGGATACCAGTTCCAGTCAATGAAATCTCCATTTCCAGAATCAAACAAGACACATTTGCAGGAAAACAGTTAAACAGTGCAAATCTTTTGATACTTGATGAGTGCACCATGGCACCCAAATATGCTTTGAGCTTAATTGACAGACTTCTGCGTGAAGTTATGACTACAAATATTGCAGAAAAAAATGAAATTCCTTTTGGAGGTAAAGTTTTTGTCTTTGGCGGAGATTTTAGGCAATGCCTTCCAGTTGTACCAAATGGAACAAGAACAAATATTATCGAGTCAACCTTAAAAATGTCAGACCTTTGGAAAGAGTTTAATAAACTCCAACTAATTAACAACATGTGATCTTCTGACCCAGAGTACAGCAACTGGCTTCTTAAACTTGGTAATGGTGAACTTAGCAATGAATATAACCTTGGAGAAGACATTATTGAAATACCAGAAGACATGTTGTGCACTGACTGCATCGTAAGTGATGTTTTTGGACAACGCGTTGAAATAGATGTGAACGACCAAAGCAGTGTTGAGAGGGCCTCTTCCTATGCAATTCTCTGTCCCAAGAACGATGACGTAGCTCTGCTAAATTCCCGTGTGATGGATAGAATGCCTGGAGAGTATAAATTGTACAAAAGTGATGATTCGGTGGATGTCGACAATGAAGATGAACGAGAGCATTATCCAGTTGAATTTTTAAATAGTGTTACGCCATCAGGAATGCCATCCCACAGACTACAACTTAAAGTTGGAGCAATCGTAATGTTGCTGCGGAATCTAAATACAAGAAATGGTCTATGTAATGGGACTCGCCTTATTGTTACTGGACTCCATTCCCACATAATTCAAGCAACAGTGATCACTGGATCTGCAAAAGGAGACGAAGTGTTCATTCCACGCATTGATTTATGTCCTTCAGACACCGGTCTTTCATTTAGGCTTCAACGTCAACAGTTTCCAGTAAAACCAGCATTTGCCATGACAATAAACAAGTCACAAGGTCAAACTCTACACCGTGTTGGCATATATTTACCGGAGCCCGTTTTTGGTCATGGAGAACTCTATATTGCATTTTCAAGAGTTAAAATGAGATCTAATGTCAAGGTGCAAGTTTTGGATACTCATTTACAAGGAAAGTTGCTTACAGATAGTCCAAAAGTATTCACCAAAAATGTTGTGTACAAAAATATTTTAGGTTGATATTGTTAAGAAATATATTCTAGGGTCGTACTTCTTTTGTCCGATGATTTATTGTAAAATATTGTTACATATTCATGGAATAGTTTATATATTTTGATCATCTGTTTAATAATTTTGTTCAGTTGTATTAAGTTCTATAACCAGTAATAGTTAATAATAAAGTATTATTTTGTGTATTCATTGTATTATTCTTAAATCTTCATAGCGACATCTGCAGCATGTGCTACTAAAGTGAATGCAGATTTGTGCCTCTCCACGCACTTAGTCCTGGCGTGGAAAGCAGCGAATCTACAGACAGCAGCTAATCACAGCAGTATCTGAGAGCGCGTGCTGTGCCTCACATCCTGCGAGGAGCTGCTGAAAACAGGACAGACAGCGCTGGAGCAGAGAAAGGAAACAAGGGGAGGATTAGGGTTTAGTTATTTAACTGTGCTGTGGAGATGAGTAGGTCATACAAAACCAGGATAAGGGGGCAATACAAGCTAAGATGAGAAAGCCGTACAATCCAAAATAAGTCAGCCATACAAACCAAGATTAGAGGAATGACGGAGCCATACAAACCACATTGACAGACCGCGCTGTGGATGCTGGATGTGACACGATGTGGGATAACCCCGGCCACAGCCCGTCATTCACTGTGGTGCGCGGAACAGCAGACCCCCGGCTGCAGCCGCAAATAGTCGCGATGTAAACGGAAGAAAGATCCGGCTGCAGGCGGGAGAATTACGTGCTGGCTGTGCGTCGTCAGCGATGTTGTCACAAGCAGGATTGACAACATGACGTAATGACAAAATTCATTAGGGGCACCGAGGGGATACATTGTGAAGTTAATTAAAAGTAGTGCACAACCCATTTAAACACTGCTTCGCTGCTTAGTGGCGCCCGGTCAGCCGCATGCATATTCTAGAATACCCGATGCATTAGAATCGGGCCACCATCTAGTATATATATATTAGCCCATGTGGCAATGTTTCGGATCCACAACAGAACATTTCTCTGCTATGGAACTGAAATGTTGTTACATGGGCTAATAAAGAGTCCACTTCTTAAATGGAATCTGTCACCCCCTGGGACGTTTTTTAGCTATTAATACGGGCATACAGGTGATAGAATGGTTATAATAGTCCTACCTGTATGCCTCATATCTGCGTCTTGTTGTGGAGAAATCATCTTATTTCTTTATGGTAATGATTTCTTCCAGGCACTGCGGGGTGTGATGCCTGGAAGAAAACTCTGCCTCCGGTGTCTTCATTTGCGTTTCACCTCTCCCATTAGCGTCACAGGACCCTGTGACCTGTACTCTGCCCATTGAATGACAGAAAAGGTGCGTATAATCACACTATTGCAGGGGCGGGATTCCTGGGCCACCAATACACATCACAGGACCCCGTGACGCTGATGGGAGAGGGATGGTACGCAAATGAAAACCGGAGGCAGAGTTTTCTTCCAGGCACCGTGCGCCCCAGAACCTGGAAGAAATCATTACCATAAAGAAATAAAAGATGATTTCTCCACAACAAGACCACAGATATGAGCATACAGGTAGAATGGTGATAATAGTCCTATCACTTGTATGCTCGTATTAATAGCTTAAAAACTTCCCAAGGGGTGACAGATTCCTTTGATTTAGTGCTGCACATGTTCTGTATATATACACACCGCACAGTACCACTTGTCCTGTCCTGTATACATACACACCGCACAGTACCACTCCTCCTGTCCTGTATACATACACACCGCACAGTACCACTTGTCCTGTCCTGTATACATGCACACCGCACAGTACCACTTGTCCTGTCCTGTGTAAATACACACACTGCACAGTACCACTTCTCCTGTCCAGTATATATACACATTGCACAGTACCACTTCTCCTGTCCTGTATACAGTGGGTTCGAAAAGTATTCAGACCCCTTTACATTTTTCACTTTTTGTTTCATTGCAGCCATTTGGTAAATTCTTGACTGAAAAAAAAACAGAAATGTAGAAATTTTTGCAAATTTATTAAAGAAAAACTGAAATATCACATAGTCATAAGTATTCAGACCCTTTGCTCAGACACTCATATTTAAGTCACATGCTGTCCATTTCCTTGTGATCCTCCTTCAGATAGTTCTACTCCTTCACTAGAGTCCAGCTGTCTATATATGACCTCACAGATCACAGTGCATGTCAGACCCTTTTGAGCTCATGATTCTCATTTGAACTGCCCAAGGAGCTCAGAGACAGAATTGTGGCAAGGCACAGATTTGGCCAAGGTTACAGAATTTCTGCATTACTCAAGGTTCCTAAGAGCACAGTGGCTTCCATAATTTTTAAATGGAAGACGTTTGGGACCACCAGAAGTCTTCATAGACCTGGTCGTCCAGCCAAACTGAGCAATCGGGGGAGAAGAGCCTTGGTGAGAGATGTAAAGAAGAACCCCAAGATCACTGAGGCTTAGCTCCAGAGATGCAGTAGGGAGATGGGAGAAAGTTCCACAAAGTCAGCTATCACTGCAGCCCTCCACAAGTCAGGTCTTTATGGCAGAGTGGCTTGATGGAAGCCTCTCCTCAGTGCAAGACATATGAAAGCCCTCATATAGTTTGCTCAAAAACACATGAAGGACTCCCAGACTATGAGAAATAAGATTCTCTGGTCTGATGAGACGAAGATAGAATTATCACCAAAAAGTTCTAAGCGGTATGTGTGGAGAAAACCAGGCACTGCTCACCACATCCCAACAGTCAAACGTGGTAGCAGCATCATGCTATGGGGGTGTTTTTCAGCTGCAGAGACAGGACGACTGGTTGCAATTGAAGGAAACATGAATGCGGCCAAGTACAGAGATATCTTGGATGAAAACCTCTTTCAGAGTGCTCTGGACCTCAGACATGGCCGAAGGTTCACCTTCCAACAAGACAATGACCCAGCTAAAATAACAAAGGAGTGGCTTCAGAACAACTCTGTGACCATTTTTGACTGGCCCAGCCAGAGCCCTGACCTAAACCCAATTGACCATCTCTGGAGAGACCTGAAAATGGTTGTCCACCAACGTTCACCATCCAACCTGACGGAACTGGAGAGGATCTGCAAGGAAGAATGGCAGAGGATCCCCAAATCCAGGTGTGAAAGTAGGCATTAGACCTACCGGTAATAGGGATTCCAGGAGTCCCTCATGACAGCACCATCAGGAGCTCGTCCTTCATATCCTTGATAGGGACAGGAAACACACAAGAGGTTAAAAGGCCCCTCCCTCCACCCTCACTCCAGTGATTTTCCAAGTACCACACCAGGATGGATGCAACTCTATTTTATTTGCCTTTCAACAATCTATGTTAATTTCACATAGCCGTTTAGGAATATTTAGGGAGGGAATATAATGGGTGCTGTCATGAGGGACTCCTGGAAACCCTATTACCAGTAGGTCTAATGACTACTTTCCAGGACGTCCCTCCTGACAGCACCATCAGGAGAATACCAGAGTATACATTTTAGGGTGGGGACCACTGCCTGGAGGACCTTCCTTCCGAAGGCCATCTTTTGGCCTGATAGAATGTCCAATTTATAATGTTTACAGAAGGTGTTCAGATTTGTTCAAGTTTCCGCTCTTCAGATTTGGTCCACAGATGCCCCTGCTCTTTCTGCCCATGATGCGGACATAGCCCTGGTAGAATGGGCTCTAATATTTTCTGGAGGGGACTTCCCCTCGGCTAAATAGGCTAGACTAATTACTGATCTGACCAATCTTGCTAATGTAGATTTTGTTGCTTTTTTCCCCCTATTTTTTTCCCCCAAACTGTATAAATAGGTTGGAATCTATGCGCCAGTCCTTTGTGACTTCTAGGTAGTGTAGAACTAATCTCCTGACATCAAGTGAGTGGAAAGTTAGTTCTTGATCATTCTTATAGTCCTGACAAAAAAAGGGTAGAACTACCTCCTGATTCATATGGAAAGGGGTAACCACTTTTGGCAAAAAAGCTGGGTCTAACCTAAGGATAATACAATCCTCTAGGCATTTCAAGTATGGGTCTCTGATTGAGAATGCTTGAATTTCCCCTATCCTTCTCGCTGTGGTTATTGTGACTAGGAACACTGTCTTAAGTGAGAAGAATTTTATGTTTGATTCTATGAGAGGCTCGAAGGGCTTGTTGCATAGGCTCTTTAGGGCCATATTCAAGTCCCATGGTGGGATATGGGTTTTAATTGTTGGTCTTAACCTTGTTGTAGCCTTAACAAATCTTTCTACCCATGGATGGTGAGCTAGTTGGTAATCCATGAAAGCACTCAATGCAGCAATTTGTACTTTTAATGTGCTGAGCCTTAGACCTTTTTCAAACCCTGTCTGCAAGAATTCTAATATTTTGGGGAAGTCTGGAACGGAACTCTCAGATGCTGGTTGGTACTGCAAACAGAATCTCTTCCAGATTTTTGTATAGATGGCCGATGTTACAGGTTTCTTACTATTTGCATGTTTGAGATTACTGCGTCTGATAGGCCTCTAGATCTCAGGATCTGCCTTTCAGGGTCCATGCCGAAAGCTGGAGAAATTTCACATCGGGATGGAATATCAGGCCCTGAAACAGCAAGTCCTGCCTCTCCGGAAGAATTATTGGATCCTCCAGGGACATTTTCTTCAGTAAGGGGAACCAACTTCTCTTGGGCCAGAAAGGGAGGATTATTATCACCCTGGCTCGGTCTTCCTGAATCTTCTTTAGCACCCACGGTATCAAGGGTATAGGAGGGAATGCATATGCTAGATTCATGTTCCATCTTTGAGATAACGCATCTATCATTTCTGGTCTGTCTTCTGGATTGAGGGAGAAGAATTTTTCTGCCTTTGCGTTTTACTGAGTGGCGAAAAGATCCCATTGGGGAATGCCCCATCGATGTGTTACCTGACGAAACACCTCCCAATTCAACTCCCATTCTGACTGTAGAACAGTTTCTCGACTGAGGAAGTCTGTTACTGTATTTTGAGAGCCTTTTAGATGTACTGCAGATATTGAAAGGACCGAACTTTCTGTCCACTGGAAGATTTTGCCCGCCAAGGATTGTAGAAGGTGGTGACGAGGACCTCCCTGATGTTTGAGAAAAGCCACATGTTGTCTGTTAATACTCTGACATGTTGACCTTTTAGATGTTTTTGACACTTTAACGCCTCCCAGACGGCCTGAAGCTCTCTTAGATTTGATGATCTGGGATGATCCTGCGTCTGCCAGGTACCTTGTAGGTATTGACCATTTACGTGAGCACCCCAGCCTCTGCTGCTCGCATCGGTAGTGAGAGTCATGAATGGGGCTAATTTCCACATGACTCCTTCCTGTAGGTTGGCCTTGGAGGTCCACCAAGTCAATGATCTTTTGGTTACCTTTGATAAGGAAACCTTTTTGTCCAGATCGACCATTTTCCCATTCCAGGTTGATAGAATTTGTTGTTGCAATTGTCTTGAATGGAATTGGCTCCACCTGACTCCCGGTATGGAAGCTGTCATGAGACCCAGGATTTTCATACATTCCCGAATCGTAACTTTCGTGTTCCTCATGAATTTCTTGATCTTGACCCTGAGCTCTGTCTGTTTCTTTTCCGGCAGAAAAGACATTTGTTGTTCTGAGTCTAGTAGGATTCCCTAAAAAATCTTTCTTCTTTCTGGTACAAGATGTGATTTTTCCCAGTTTATAATCCATCCTAAATTTTTTAGGGTCAGGATGTTAGGTTGGTTTTTAGCTGCTGTGGAGAGTCTGTCAATACCAGGAAGTCGTCTAGATATTGAATGATTAATATTCCTTGTTCCCTGAGGAACGCCATAACTTCGGCCATCAGTTTGGTAAAGATACGTGGAGCTGAAGATAGGCCAAACGGAAGACAAGTAAACTAGAATGGTGTCTCCTTTCAGAGCAAACCGTAGAAATTTTTGACTGTGACGGTGAATTGGGACATGATAATAGGCCTCTTTGAGATCTATTGTACACATCACCATGTTGTGTCCGATTAAGCGAATTGTCGACCTGATTGATTCCATTTTGAATTTTTTGTAAACGACTGATTTGTTTAGAGATTTCAGATTTATTATGGTGCAATAATCGCCCCCGGGTTTCTTTATCGAAAAAAGACTCAAGTAAAAGCCCAGGAACTGTTCTGCTTCTGGTACTGGTATTACTGCTCCCGATTTTATCAGCTTCCTCACGTCTGTTAGCAGCCTTTTGGAGACCTGGGCGGAATGGGTTGTTGTCAGGTGAAACCTTCCCTGCGGAATCTGTCCGAATTCTATCTTGTAGCCCTGTGCGATAGACTGAAGAATCCATGGGCTGTTGGTAATCTTCATCCAAGCTCCGTGGAAAAATTGGAGTCTTCCTCCCACTGTCCTGGCGTCATCTTCTACGTGTGTTAGCACTTGTAGAGGGAAGGGGATTCCTCGAGATACCTCCCTTCTGGTAGCTCCATCTACCTGACTTCCCTTTTCCGGAATATTCTGGCTTTTGCTGGTAACGAGGTTTCCGAAAGGAGGACACCTTCTTAGGTGTCTCCTCCGGAAATCCCTTTTTTTCATCTGAGGCCTTCTCCAGTATTTCATCCAATACTGGACCAAACACCTGGAGGCTTGAAAAGGGAATGGCACATAATTTACTTTTAGAATGACTGTCACCTTACCAGGTTTTTAGCCATATTGCTCTCCTGGATGTAGTAGAAAGGGCCCCATTCCGAGCAGCAAATCTTATTGATTCTGCCGAGGCATCTGCGATGAACCCTGTTGCCATCTTAAGTAGCGTAATGGAGTAGAGGATCTTCTCTCTGGATATCTTCCTCCTCAGGTGGTCTTCCAGTTGTTCCAGCCATATACTCATGGATGCGATATTGGCTTTTATTATTGCTGCAGATGTTTCCCAGGTCTTTTTAAGGAGACTGTCTGCTTTCCTATCCATTGCATCCTTTAGAGATGATGAATCCTCAAACGGGATGGATGTTTTTTTCGCTACCCTGGCAATCGGAATATCAATTTTTGGGGTTTCCTCCCATAATTTTATATCTTCTGGTTCGAATGGTAGGCGAGTTCTGAAGCTTCTGGGAATTACTAGCTTCTTCTCTGCGTCCTCCCACTCTTCCAGGATCATTGCCTTAATGTGATTATTTAAGGGAAAAACCTTATTCCTGCGGGTTCTCAACCCCCCAAACATCTCATCCTGCACTGATGACGGTTGATAAGTGTTTTCTATTTGCATAGTGTTTCTTACTGCGGTTAACAGTGTATCGGTATCTTCCCAGGAGAAGAGATTTTTTTTCTTCTCTTCTGGAGGGTTAATGATAGAATCTTCCCTGTCCTGATCGGGGGCAGAAAAATCCGACAATTCTTCTTCCCCAGAACTGGACTCCAGCTCCTGACGTGGCCTCTTGAGACGGGGCGCACCCTGAGGAGCTTGGGGAGCGACTAAGTCTGTGACAGTACTCTGCAATTCCTCTCTTACTATGGGTTTTAAGTCTGACATGAAGGAGGAATGTAATTCTTTGACAATTTTTGCAATACAGGTAGAGCATAACTGTTTCCCGTATGTGTCCGGTAGTTTCTTGTTATAGATGGCGCATCTCCTTTTCTTAGGAGCTGATGTTATCGAGTCTTTTTTAGGTGTCTCCTTGTCCTAAAAAGACAAGGAGCACAAGACTTTTACTACCGTATACCAATGGTAATGAAGTGAGAAGAGGGGAAGTACCCAGTAAATTTACTTGGGCTGGAGGTTCAGTCTGAGTGACAGAACGACCAGTGGTTTGATCTGCCATTGCTGGTGTGCTGGTTGACTGATAACCTTAGTCCCATCCCACCTTAAATAGACCCTCTCACCTGTCTTCCATCTGAATCGTCAGAAAAAAGGGCGTTTCTCCTTTAATTTTTAGTTTGGCGCCATTTTTTTCAAATTTTCCAGAAGTGCGTTCCACTGTGGAACGCACGTCGGTTACTAGAGGTTCGCGTATCGCTCCCTCTGTAACCGGAAGTGCTGTCTCCGCCATCTTGCGCACGCCGGAGTATGCAGGGCTGCAGCTGCTGGAACCAAGAGCCCCCTTTGCGGGGAGACTGTTTCACTCCCACCGGAAAAAAAAAGGCTGAGGGACCCCTGGTTTCAGCGGGGTGTCGGCCTCCGGACCCTGGCAGGAGGGAAGGGAGGAGTGCGAGGACCCCGGCCCGATCCTCCTGCGCCCGGCTTCAGGAACTCCTGCTCCCGGTATGTAATCCTCTTCTGTGTCCGTCCCTGATAGGGACAGGAAAAACACTGGAGTGAGGGTGGAGGGAGGGGCCTTTTAACCTCTTGAGTGTTTCCTGTCCCTATCAAGGATATGAAGGACGACCTCCTGATGGTGCTGTCAGGAGGGACGTCCTGGAAAAACTTGTTGCATCATTCCCAAGAAGACTCATAGCTGTACTAGCTCAAAAGGGTGCTTCTACTCAATACTGAGCAAAGGGTCTGAATACTTATGACCATGGGGCAGGTGGTGAGCAGTGCCTGGTTTTCTCCACACATATCGCTTAGATGGTCCCAAACTTCTTCCATTTAAAAATTATGGAGGCCACTGTGCTCTTAGGAACCTTGAGTAATGCAGAAATTCGGTAACCTTGGCCAAATCTGTGCCTTGCCACAATTCTGTCTCTGAGCTCCTTGGGCAGTTCCTTTTGAGCTCATGATTCTCATTTGGTCTGACATGCACTGTGATCTGTGAGGTCTTATATAGACAGCTGGACTCCAGTGAAGGAGTAGAACCATCTGAAGGAGGATCACAAGGAAATGGACAGCATGTGACTTAAATATGAGTGTCTGAGCAAAGGGTCTGAATACTTATGACTATGTGATATTTCAGTTTTTCTTTTTTAATAAATTGAAAAAAAATTAAGATGGGGTGCAGAGTGTACTTTAATGAGAAAAAAAATTAACTTTTTAGAATTTACCAAATTGCTGCAATGAAACAAAGAGTGAAAATTTTAAAGGGGTCTGAATACTTTCCGTACCCACTGAATATACACACCGCACAGTACCACTCCTCCTGTCCACATACACCGCACAGTACCACTCCTCCTGTCCTGTATACATGCACCACACAGTACCACTCCTCCTGTCCTGTATACATACACCACACAGTACCACTCCTCCTGTCCTGTATACATACACCGCACAGTACCACTCCTGCTGTCCTGTATACATACACCACACAGTACCACTCCTCCTGTCCTGTATACATACACCGCACAGTACCACTCCTGCTGTCCTGTATACATACACCGCACAGTACCACTCCTCCTGTCCTGTTGTCGGAGAGGCGTCAATATTGGTTTAGTATTTTCAATATTACTATGGCCAAATAAAAATAAATATTGGAAAATCTGTTTAAATTGATTATTCCAAGTAATGCCTTCTCCTCTGGATAGGGGATAACTGTCCAATCGCTGGAGATCCGACTGTTGGAACCCCCATGATCCTGAGAATCGGAGCTCTGTAGAGCACCATGTAAATGGAGCTGTAGTCAATCATACGCACTGTGGCGCCATTCACATGCACCTCTTCAAATAACTCCTTTTAAGAGAGTGAGGGGCACAACAAAGTAAAGCAATGATCGGGGGTAACGAGTATTAGGGTATGTGCACACGATCATATGTTACAGCATATATGTAGTAGATGGGATTTGTACAATCACCCGCAGACACAGAGATGCGATGCGTCTTTCCAGACCGCAGCATGTCAATTTCTCTTGCGGAATCGCTAGTTTCCACAAGAGAAATTCAATCAGTGCAATGTATAGGATGCAGTGAATCCGCATGGTTCAATGAACACAAGCGGATTCACCTGCGTGCAGCGCTTTGAATGCAGCATAAAGTATACTGCGTTGAAAGCGCTGCCAATACCGACCGTGTGCACATACCCTTCTAGTGTGTGGGCTGGTGGGGTTTGTGTGGCAGGGCTGCTTTTTTGACCCAGTCCGGCCATGGATACCTTTATTGACTAACCAGAATCTATATATATAATCGTCTTATCCCGTCTGTCTGTCTGTCCAGGAAATCCAGCGTCACTGATTGGTCCGGCAGCGGCCAATCAGCGACGTGGGATTTGAGAAAAAGATGGCGGCCGTTAGCGGCTCATCTGCAGGACGGAGGTCAGCGGCGATGCAGCCGGGAGATGAGGCGGCGCGAGGCACTCATCTCCCGGCTTCTCGCAGCGGAAGTAGCCGCACAGGCAGCGCCGCTGCCCGGTCCTAATACGATTCGCTGATTGGTCGCGCGCCGCGACCATTCAGCGATTTTGGCGCCAAATTTAAACAACGCTCTGCTGATTGGTCGCAGCCGCCACCCGCGACCAATCACCGATATTGCCGCCAAATTTAAACACCGTTTTTCTGCTTGGTCGCGGTTGCCGGCAGCGACCAACCAGCGATTTTGGCGGCAAATTTAAACAACGCTCTGCTGATATCAGCGAGATTGGCGCCAAATTTAAACAACGCTCTGCTGATTGGTCGCGGCCACCAGCCAACCGCGACCAATCAGCGATATTGGCGCCAAATTTAAACCCCGCACTGCTGATTGGTCGCGGCCGCGACCAATCAGCGATTTTATTGCCAAATTTAAACAAGCTCTCCGGTCCTCACTAACACAGTTCGCTGATTGGTCGCGGCCGCCACCCGCGACCAAATCACCGATATTGCCGCCAAATTTAAACACCGTTCTTCTGCTTGGTCGCGGTTGCCGGCCGCGACCAATCAGCGATTTTGGCGGCAAATTTAAACAACGCTCTGCTGATTGCGCCCAGTCGGCCGCATACATATTCTAGAATACCCGATGCGTTAGAATCGGGCCACCATCTAGTAAATATATATGCAAGCTTTCAGAGCACAGGGGCTGCTTCTTCAGGCAGGATTACAAATTAATGAGACAAATGAAGAAGGCACAACGTTTATATCTATACTGTCCTCACACGATAGCACGGTGTGCAGTGAGACATGTAGCTAAACCCCCTGTCTTCTTTAAGAAAAAGAGGCTGTGAACTTGTAACCTTCTTTTATTGATTGTAGATGGACAGGAAGATGATGATTACCCATCTAATACATCAATACACTTCTAACATCAGTGCATTGTAACACAGATAGAAGCTTACCAACTATGCTAAAACAGGCTGTATGCAAAGAACAAGACAGAGCAACACGTGAGGTGGTTTTGCCTCAGAAGAATGCAGGAAATGGCTGCTGGTATTTTCACAGTGTCATAATAAGACCACAATGCATTGCAATAATGACAGAATGCCTCAGGAACCTCCCACAATACATTGCAAACTGAAACTAAAATGTATACATTAATCGCCAGGAGATGGAGCTGTTACCAAACATTAGGAGCAATAAACATTATTGTAGCAATTTCTCGGATGGGTTTTTTCTGTTTTTTGCAGCTTATGGATGGCTTGTTTCACCTGCATGGAGAGCTCCTTTGACCGCATGTTTACTTCACAGCAAAACCTTCCAAATGCAAGCACCACACCTCAAATCAACTCCAGGCCTTTTATCTGCCTAATTGAGAATGACATAACGAAGGGATTGCCCACACCTGTCCATGAAATAGCCTTGGAGTCAATTGTCCAATTACTTTTGGTCCCTTTAAAAACAGGGTGGCACATGTTAAGGAGCTGAAACTCCTAAACCCTTCATCCAATTTTAATGTGGATACCCTCAAATAAAAGCTGAAAGTCTGAACTTCAACTGCATCTGAATTGTTTTGTTTAAAATTCATTGTGGTAATGTCTAGAACCAAAATGAGAAAAATTTTGTCTCTGTCCAAATATATATGGACCTAACTGTAAGTTTACCACTAAAAGTACAATGTGTCAAAAAAAAAAACAACCCAATCTCAATCATTGGGATTTGAAGCGTTCAGAGTTACTACAATATAAAGTGGCAGTGGTCTAAATTGTACAAGTTGGCCTAGTCATGAAGGTGAAACAAGGGTGAAGGGGTTAAAGAACTGATTAGCTCTTCACATCACATGGCTATCATTATCAGAAGGGATATTTTTACCACTTTTAAAATTACATTCATTGGGCAAGAAAAAAGTGAAAAGGACATCTACAGAATGGGAAGAATAGAACCAAGCAACAGCACATGTGAAAAAGACTTGGGTATAATAATAGATCACAGACTGCACATAAGTCAACAGTGTGATGCAGCAGAAATAAAGGCAAACAGTTCTGGGATGTATTAAGAGAAGCATAGAATCTAGATAAAGGGAAGTAATTATCCCCCTCTACTCCTCCATGGTCAGACCTCATCTGAAATACTGTGTCCACTTCTGGGCATCACATTTGAAAAAGACATCGAAAAACTGGAACAAGTTCAGTGAAGATCCACAAGGATATTGAGCGGACTGCAAACTATGTCCAATGAGGAACGGTTAAAGGATCTGAGAATGTTTAGCTTGCAAAAAGAAGGCCAAGAGGAGACTTAATAGCTGTCTACAAATATCTGAAGGGATGGGACAGTGTAGAGGGATCATCTTTATTCTAATTTGCACATGGAAACACGAGAAGCAATGGAATAAAACTGAAAAGGGAGCAGATACAGATTAGATATTAGAAAAAACATTTTGACAGGGTGATCAATGAGTGGAACAGGCTGCCACGAGAGGTGGCGAGTTCGCCTTCAATAGAAGTCTTCAAACAGAGGCTGGACAGACATCTGTCCGGAGATGGTTTATTGAACCTTGCATTGAGCAGGGGGTTGAACACGCTGAACCTGGAGGTCACTTACAGCTACGAATCTATGATTCTATTCAATGGCCCCGATTTTGATAGGTTGGGGTATCCTCATTATGAAAAAGCTAAATCTGTATAGTAATATTATGGACCAGGTTATCAATGAGACTTCTGATGCTCTGGCAGAAATCTCTTTAGAATTAGAACAGACATGTAGAGTAGCAGATTTCTTACTGGCAGCTCAAGGTTGTGTGTTCATTCGTGGAGGATTAATGTTGTATCTTTGATAGCTCTGAAGTTGTGATTCAGCATCTCAAGAATGTAAAAGAGCTCCAAGTGATAGCATCCAAAATAGGTTCCCTAGGAGCTCAGTTGATTGAGTTCTTTGTTTCAATCCTCAAAACCTATTGTTGCAATTTGTGTTATTATAATTCTAGACATTGCAAATACACATGAAGATTCGAAATAGAAACAGTGTACTTTTAAGCTTGAAAAAGTAGCTATTGCTTTTAATTTTGTGATTCATAGAGTTGTTTACGTGCAAAACAAAGGTGGGAACTGATGAAAATAATCCGTATAGCTATTATAACAAGTAATATAACATATTGGCAAATGACGGATTATATGTCAGCTTTATAAAGTGATGTTTTGTTTCAGCTAAAAGAAACCAATTCTAATCAGGGGCGTATCTAAGGGGGTGCAGGTGTGGCATTAAACTTCAGTGCAGCAGGCCAGGGGGCGCCATCGGGCCACCTAAAGTCGCGGTCAGACGTGTCTCTGCCGCCCCCATAATGGGATTCAGCTATTAGCTTGATGGCCGGCTCAGAGCAGGTGCAACAACGGCTCCCAGCAATCAACTTTACTCACGTCTTTCATGCACAAGAACAATTCAAGCATTGACTTCCCGCACTTCTGGGTCAGGGCGACGTCAGCAGCGTCATCAGGTCATCTGATTACACTGCTGATGACACTCTTCAGCGACACATAGGCGTGAAGAATGTCTGTTGGTGTGGCAAGGGCCCCAATTAAGCTGAAGGAACCAAAGAATTATTGTAATGCTGGGTGAATTTGAGGAGACAGTATGGAGAGAATGTGTGAAGAAACAGTACGGAGAGGAGGGGGGGGGGTGAGTGTGGGATCAGGATAGGAAGGGGGATGCATTGGGATACAGAATGGAGAGCGAGGGGAGAATGTGTGAGGAAACAGCATAGTGAGCGGGGGTGAGGAATGGGTGTGGAAACACTGCGGGGAGGGAATATGTGAGGAGCAAGCGTGAATGGGTGTGTGGAAATAATGAGGAACGGGGGGGGGATGTGTGCAGAAATAGTATAAGGAATGGTGGGGGGGATGTGTCAGGAGACAGTATAGGAGGAGAAAAGTTTGTGCAGGCACATAATAGAGACTGGGTAATGTGGGGAAAGGGGTAACATGAAGAGACAGTGTGAGGACATACCAAGGAGGAGACAGTACATGTACTGATGGTGGTTCTGGTGTTGTACTGTACTGATGAGGGTTGTGATGCTGTATTTTTGCATACTGCTGGTAGTTATGTTGATGTATTTTTGTGCAGTTATTGGTTCTGATCCTGTACACATTGAACAGTCCATAACTTATAAAATTACACGATACATGGCCATATTAATAAAGTGTTGTGCTGTCTGACAAGAGTTACTCTGTTTTTATTTGTTTTAGAAAAATTAAAAGGGCTGTTCAAATTTGTGATGAAAGTCTGCAATCACTGACAGCAGACCTCTGAATTCTCACTGTGCGCATGTGCACTGCATGCGGTCAGGATTCTCTGGCGCTAGTGGTGAGAGCAGGAAATCTTGAAACCACAATTATGCAATTTGCATACACTTGGTCACATGCCAACTAGACATGCGTGGCCTCATTCTATACAAATGACTTGAGTGAGGCTGGTCACGTTTAGTTGGAATGTGGCCAGAAGTATGAAAATCTCATACTTGCACTCACATGACCTTTCAGGATTCTCCTGTGCTGGAGGAAAGGTGAAAGTGTGCAGTGCATGCGCTGCGAGTATTCAGAAGTCTGCAGCCACCTAGAGTCACTGCCGACTTTAATCAAAAACCTGGACAACCCTTTTAATTATAAAATTAAGTACTGTAGCATGCCCAACCTTAACAGCGTGCAATATACTCAATGTCAGGATTCAGCTCTGCTAGCTGGGTCCAGCAGACACCACATGACCACTCGTATGTGATTTTCATACTTACGGTTATGTGACAACTAGCCTTTAATCCTGCTTCTCTTCATGAAATAGGGGCTGTAGTTTTTCACTGAAATTGAGAGAATTAGGAAGAGCAGCTAGTCACATGACTGTCAAAAAGCAAATCGTATATGAACGGTCACATGACTACTATTCAAACTGCATGAGCGGTGTGTGTGGGGGGCGCCAAACTGAAGTCTTGCTCCGGGTGCCGGAAAACAGATCTGCCTCTGTGCTAAGCTTCCGATATGGTCAGAAGGTTCTGTAAGACATTGCACTATAGATCAGATATTCTTTCAGAAACAAACCGCCTGGAAGCCTCCTTGTCAGATTTATGCTTAAGTACTAATTATATTTTACTTTAAATATTTCTAATAAAGAAAATAATCAATACAGTAATTATAATCCATAATTTTCCAATATGTTATATTACTTGTGATACGTCTGATATAGTCTAGCTTTATTAAATCATGTTTTGTTTCTGTAAGGGAAATCAAGGCTGAGCCTGCAGATATTGTTAGAAAGTTCTGTACCATGTTATTCCATAGATAAAATGTACTCACAGAAACCAGGCGTCTGGAGGTCTCCTGCAACAGACTTATCCTTGAGAACTAAGAATTGTAATGTTTAATCTGAACATGCATGGAAACTTTGTTACTGTGAGCCAGAACTTTGGTTTAGATCCTGCACTCTTCTGTAACAGAGTAGGTCCCGCTCTCATTCATAGGGGTCCTGTATACGCATTTTATGTCTCATCTCCATCTCTGAACTGTAACTATTATTCAAAATACATTTTTCTCTCATTCAAATCACCTGTGAATATGGATGTTTTGCTTGGAATACAGATTTCCATGTCATTTCATTATATTGTCTGGGCGTGCGTGGAAACTCCATGCATGAGAGAAATTTACATTTAAATACTGCACCCTTTTGCAAGAAGGCAGACCCACTTCTCATTCATAGAGGTTTCTGTATAATAAGATAAGATAAGATAAGATATACTTTATTTATCCCGGAGGAAATTGCGGTATCACAGCAGCAGAACACAGATCTCGAACATGACACATATAATAACATAACATTTGGAATGCTTTAGACATTGCTTTTCAGACATTTGTTAAACACCCCCATAGCTGTTGGAACAAACGATCTCCTGTATTTTTCCTTTTTACACCTTAGTTGTATTAGGCGATTGCTGAATGTGCTCTTCTGTTTCGCAAACAGTTCATAAAGCGGGTGTGTGTTGTTGCCCATTATAGCTCTGCACTTCTTCTTAATCCTATCCTCTACCACCTCTTCAAAAGTCCCAAGCTGTAGGCCCACCGTCGCGCTAGCCTTCTTTATAAGTTTGTTGAGCTTGTTGGCGTCAGCAACACGCACACTGTTACCCCAGCAAATTATTGCCGCAAAGGTGACACTAGCCACAATGGATTGGTAGAACACCTCAAGCATTTTGCCACACACATTAAAAGACCTTAACTTCCTTAGGAAGTACAATCTACTCATCCCCTTCTTGTAGACCTTCTCCATGTGGCACTTCCAGTCTAGCTTGCTATCCAGGTAAACCCCCAAATATTTGAAACTGTCCACCATCTCCACATCCTGACCGTCAATGGTAACAGGTAGGCATACCTTCTTGCACCTTCCATAGCTCATCACCAACTCCCTGGTTTTCTTAACATTTAGTTCTAGATGGTTAGCCTGGCACCATACTACAAAGTCCGCAACCACCCTTCTATATTCCTCTTCATCCTGGTCCTTCCCAATACCGCCAACTATCACAGAGTCATCCGAGTACTTCTGGAGGTGACAATGGTCTGATTTATACTGAAAGTCAGCTGTGTACAATGTAAAGAGGAATGGCGACAGCACTGTTCCCTGCGGGGCTCCGACACTGCTCAGTACACTATCTGATGTAGCCGTCCCCCACCTAACAAACTGTGGCCTATCCGACAGGTAGTCAATTATCCAATTCACAAGTCCCTCATCCACCGCCATTTTAAGGTTTTTATATCTTATCCTTATCTATACCTTTACTTGTAACTTTATTCTAAATAAACCTCCATTTTATTCAATTACCTATGAAGACCTGGTTTGGCCATTCCAGCAGTGTCAGCACTGGCTCTCCCGGGGCCCGCGATCCCTGCGGCCAATCAGAGGTGTCGTCACTCTCTCGTACTTTGGAGGAATTGACCGCTGCAGCTGCTCTCCCACCTCCTCCAGATGTCAATGATGTCTGTAGGAGAGGAAAGTGAAGCCAGCACTGAATGTCACGCCAAATATGGCTACCCTCCTATTATATAAATCTCACTATAACTCCACCACCAGCCTATCACATTCCTAGTTCCACATCCAACCTCCATATCAAACCCTGTAATAAACCCTTCATTACCTGGTCTTGTCAGGACCTCAATAAACTCAGCCTTTTTGAGGGCTAGTTCTGTACGGCCATTAATAATGCACTGGTGTAAATAATGTGTGTGAGGTAAATTGTGTGGAAAACCGGATTGTAATCAAGAAATGATTTCTTCAATTGGACTGCAATGTCCTGAACCATACGACTGGTACCAGTCATGTGACTTATGCTGCCCCAGGACTACAGCCATATTGGCCAAAGCTGTGATATCACAGAGGCACATACCAGCATGTGGAAGCATGGCGACATAGCGATGACATCACAATGGCAGGTGCCGGAATGTGGAATCTATGACATAGCGATGACATCACAATGGCAGGTGCCTGCATACACAGGAGCGCAGGTGAGAGGAGACACACGGGAGCTCACAAACCACAAGGAAGGCAAGAAGAATCGATTGGAGAATAGGGACAGGAGAAGCCAAGAAGAACAGAATAACCCGCTTCTTAGCCTTCACTGAGCCATGACAAGACTGACCGGATGGAAGCGGAGGAGGAGACCCAGGACCCCGTCACATCCACCTGAATGATGAGAAAGGGGAGAAATTATGTAGATTATGTAGCAGAATTACAACTATTCTCGTTACCCATAGCAACCAGTCAGAGCTCAGCTTTTATTACAGGGGTATTCCCATCTCCAAAATCCTCTCCCAATATGGAGTAGGTTGTAGTGGAGAGAAGATTTCCCTTTTTCGGCGCTTCCAGAGGATAAGGATCGTTACAGATGAATTCTTTTTCTCAAAATCAGATTTATTCGGACACTATATTAAGAACAAACAACGCGTTTCTGCCAGCAACGGCCTTCATCAGGTATAATATGCACTTGTAAGGACTTTAAGGGAAGACAATCTTTATAGACTAGTTACTCTTAAGATGTCGTGGTTTTTTTTTTTTTTTCTTTCCTTGACTTGGTTGAATTGATTAGGATTGACACCACACCCCAATTAAGTTAGGAGAGTGGGTAGTTGTTCAGCATTACATTCTAGCACCATTCTGTGTACTAGAATGGTATATTTTTTGATATTAGAATGAACATATATATAATAAAATTCCTTTCTCTTATCATTTCCTTCACTTTCCCCTCCTTATATATATAGAAAGAGAAAGTGATATATAATAGTAATTTTAGAATACATAGTTGTGATTAAAATATACCTGGTGATGGTTATATTTATATAAAAAAATAAATTACATAGTACTGATCATAAAAATACATAATTGTTAGTCTAGTATATAAAAAAAAAATCATAAAATATAACAGTTATTTTTACAGGAATGAGATCTTACAATAAAACAAATATTATTTTCAGTATTGGTAAATAGGGCTGTGCATTATTAAATATACATTTTTTTTCTTCTTTTTCCCCCTCACACATTTTCCACTATATCATTGAGACCATCTGGATATAGGGTTTTCAATCTAAAGATCCAATAAGACTCTTTTCTGTTTAGTTTCTAGATCCTATTTATGTCATTCTGTGGTATTTGTTCAACAGGAGTTACCTTTATGTCAAATTGTTTGTGGTGTTTAACTAAAAGGTGTCTGGACAAACTGTGTTTTAAAAAACCTTTTTTGGTGTTGTGTCTGTGGCCATTCATACGCGACCGCAGTGTCTGTGTAGTGCGGCCCACGTATTGAAGACCACAGGCACAATTGATCACGTAGATAACGTGATCACTCTCACAAGTAAGGTGCTGGTTTATATTTATTGTCTCTCCTGTGCTTCTTGATGTGATACATTTTTGTTTGTGACTAATGATATTGCAGCAATGACATTTTTTTGATCCACATCTAAAAACTCCAAGGGGATTTTGTATAGGAGTCTTTTTTGGTCTTAAAGGAGAGAGGGGTTTCCCTAAGACACTAGGCGCAATAATGTTCCCAATAGTAACCCCCCTCTGGAATGTGATACCAGGATTCTCCGGTAGCCACTTTTTGAGAAAGGAATCCCTTCTTAGAATGTACCAATACTTTTTTTAAAAATAATAAATACAAAAATACTGAAAAAATATCATTCAATACCAAAGACAATATTTCAAAATCAGAGAAGTTAGCTCTCAAACAATTGAAAAATAATAAAAAATAGTCATCAGACAAGCTGATAAAGGAGGTGGAGTGGTCATTCAGGACAGGGAAACATATCTGCAGGAAGCTCACAATATCCTAGCAGATAAAAAATACTATAAAAAATTAGATACAGATCCTGCAAAAACATTTAAATCAGAATACCACATGTTCATAAATGTAGCATATTCACAAAATATTATCAATAAAAAAGAAAAACGTTTCCTGACAAACAAAAACCCAAACACAGCAATTTTTTATCATTTACCAAAGGTCGACAAAAACCCTGTAGTACCACCAGGTAGACCGATTATTTCTGGTATTGGATCTCTAACTAGTCAGTTATCTCACTATATAGACTTACATCTTCAGGACCTTGTAAAAAAGCTACCGTCTTTCCTCCATGATTCTTACCAACTTATAAAGGAATGTAGTTCTTTAAACTGGGAAAATGATTATCTTTTCATTACACTGGACGTGAATGCTCTGTACTCCAATATAGAACATAATATGGGAGTTGAAGCAGTATCACACTATTTATCTGAGATTCCAAATATGCCGTCGGCCCAGAGAGATTTCCTTCTATCAGGCTTAAAGTTTATATTGGAACATAATGTTTTTGAATTCCAGGGTGAATTGTTCCTGCAGCAGTTTGGCACCGCGATGGAGACTCGGGTCGCGCCAAGTTTCGCTAATCTTTTTATGGGGCGATTCGAGTCCTCATCGCCCATCAGCCAAACACCATATAAGGAACACATATTGCTATATAGGCGCTATATAGATGATTTAATCATCTTCTGGAAGGGCACAGAAAAACAAGCTATTTCTCTTATAGAGGAACTTAACAAAAATAGTTGGGGTATTTCATTCACATATAACATGGATAAAGAAAAAATCCATTATCTGGACCTGGAAATCAGTCACTCTAATAATAAAATTATAAGTAAAACCTTTTTTAAAAAAAACGGATTCTAATGGATTTTTGGACTTTCGGAGCGCACATTATCCAAAATGGAAGCAGAACATACTGTTCAGCCAATACCTGCGCATCCGAAAGACAAAGATTATGTGGAACAATCCAAAATTCGGACTAAAAAATTCTTGGATAAAAAATACCCCAAAAAATTGATAGCAGAAGCCTATGAAACCAACCTGAAAAAAACTCAAAATGAATGTCTGTATGAAAAACTCACAGAAAAAAAACAGTGCTCTGTTATAGACAATGAACAAACAAATAAGTACAAAAAGAGAGATAAAGAAAATAATACAAGATGGCAATATAATTTTATTACTGCTTTTAATCAGGGAAGTGTGAAAGTAAGACAGATTTTAAAAAAGTATTGGTACATTCTAAGAAGGGATTCCTTTCTCAAAAAGTGGCTACCGGAGAATCCTGGTATCACATTCCGGAGGGGGGTTACTATTGGGGACATTATTGCGCCTAGTGTCTTAGGGAAACCCCTCTCTCCTTTAAGACCAAAAAAGACTCCTATACAAAATCCCCTTGGAGTTTTTAGGTGTGGATCAAAAAAATGTCATTGCTGCAATATCATTAGTCACAAACAAAAATGTATCACATCAAGAAGCACAGGAGAGACAATAAATATAAACCAGCACCTTACTTGTGAGAGTAATCACGTTATCTACGTGATCAATTGTGCCTGTGGTCTTCAATACGTGGGCCGCACTACACAGACACTGCGGTCGCGTATGAATGGCCACAGACACAACACCAAAAAAGTTTTTTTAAAACACAGTTTGTCCAGACACCTTTTAGTTAAACACCACAAACAATTTGACATAAAGGTAACTCCAGAAACTAAACAGAAAAGAGTCTTTTTGGATCTTTAGATTGAAAACCCTATATCCAGATGGTCTTAATGATATAGTGGAAAATGTGTGAGGGGGAAAAAGAAGAAAAAAAATGTATATTTAATAATGCACAGCCCTATTTACCAATACTGAAAATAATATTTGTTTTATTGTAAGATTTCATTCCTGTAAAAATAACTTATATTTTATGGATTTTTTTATATACTAGACTAACAATTATGTATTGTTATGATCAGTACTATGTAATTTATTTATTATTATTTTTTTATATATAAATATAACCATCACTATGTATTCTAAAATTACTATTATATATCACTTTCTCTTTCTATATATATAAGGAGGGGAAAGTGAAGGAAATGATAAGAGAAAGGAATTTTATTATATATATGTTCATTCTAATATCAAAAAATATACCATTCTAGTACACAGAATGATGTTAGAATGTAATGCTGAACAACTACCCACTCTCCTAACTTAATTGGGGTGTGGTGTCAATCCTAATCAATTCAACCAAGTCAAGGAAAGAAAAAAAAAAAAAAAACGATATCTTAAGAGTAACTAGTCTATAAAGATTGTCTTCCCTTAAAGTCCTTACAAGTGCATATTATACCTGATGAAGGCCGTTGCTGGCAGAAACGCGTTGTTTGTTCTTAATATAGTGTCCGAATAAATCTGATTTTGAGAAAAAGAATTAATCTGTAACGATCCTTATCCTCTGGAAGCGCCGAAAAAGGGAAATCTTCTCTCCACTACAATATCCAACATGCAAGCCTTATACCAGGGCTGAAATAGTTCCCGCATTTGTGCTGCAGACCAGAGGATTGCAAAGAGCTGATCCACTATACAGATCATTTGAGTGAAAATACAAGACATCTAAAGGGTGAGTGCAAAAAACAAATATTGTTGTGGCAAATGCACATATTCATCTACACTTAGACTCTGCGCCCCTTGTCTCCCCTTTTTATTCTTTTTTTATATCACTGTGGAATATGGAGTAGGTGCAATAATAATAATGTTAGCAAATACCTCCAATTAGAAATGTAGAATAGTTTTTCTGATTCGCCATGTCTCTTCCCTCATGTGCAGGCATTGCAGGACCTTAGCTATCCATGCTTACAACCACTTATAGTGATAGTTATCTAGTTGCTAGTGGTCGTAACCATAGATACCTAAGGTCCTGCAATGCCTGCACATGAGGAAAGAAACATAGCGAATCAGAAAAACTATTCTACATTTCTTATTGGAGGTATTTGCTAATATTATTATTATTACACCTACTATATATTGGGATAGGATCTTGGAGATGCGAATACCCTTTTAATTTCTGATTGCTATGGGTAACTAGGAGAGTTTTTTGTTGCTCAGCTTTGATAAGGGATGATAGATTTTACTAGGCTAAGTGGATATCATTGGTGCAACCAGTGCAGATGCACAGGGGACTAATAGGTTAGGGGCTACCCTCTGGTGACTGTGGGGCGGTCATAAAACTACCCTCTGGTGACTGTGGGGCAGTCATAAAACTACCCTCTGCTGACTGTGGGGCGGTCAAAAAACTACCCCCTCTGCTGACTGTGGGGCGGTCAAAAAACTACCCCCTCTGCTGAGTGTGGGACGGTCAAAAAACTACCCCCTCGGCTGACTGTGGGGCGGTCAAAAAACTACCCCCTCGGCTGACTGTGGGGCGGTCAAAAAACTACCCCCTCGGCTGACTGTGGGGCGGTCAAAAAACTACCCCCTCGGCTGACTGTGGGGCGGTCAAAAAACTACCCCCTCGGCTGACTGTGGGGCGGTCAAAAAACTACCCCCTCGGCTGACTGTGGGGCGGTCAAAAAACTACCCCCTCGGCTGACTGTGGGGCGGTCAAAAAACTACCCCCTCGGCTGACTGTGGGGCGGTCAAAAAACTACCCCCTCGGCTGACTGTGGGGCGGTCAAAAAACTACCCCCTCGGCTGACTGTGGGACGGTCGAAAAACTACCCCCTCGGCTGACTGTGGGGCGGTCAAAAAACTACCCCCTCGGCTGACTGTGGGGCGGTCAAAAAACTACCCCCTCGGCTGACTGTGGGGCGGTCAAAAAACTACCCCCTCGGCTGACTGTGGGGCGGTCAAAAAACTACCCCCTCGGCTGACTGTGGGGCGGTCAAAAAACTACCCCCTCGGCTGACTGTGGGGCGGTCAAAAAACTACCCCCTCTGCTGACTGTGGGGCGGTCAAAAAACTACCCCCTCGGCTGACTGTGGGGCGGTCAAAAAACTACCCCCTCGGCTGACTGTGGGGCGGTCAAAAAACTACCCCCTCGGCTGACTGTGGGGCGGTCAAAAAACTACCCCCTCGGCTGACTGTGGGGCGGTCAAAAAACTACCCCCTCGGCTGACTGTGGGGCGGTCAAAAAACTACCCCCTCGGCTGACTGTGGGGCGGTCAAAAAACTACCCCCTCGGCTGACTGTGGGGCGGTTAAAAAACTACCCCCTCGGCTGACTGTGGGGCGGTCAAAAAACTACCCCCTCGGCTGACTGTGGGGCGGTCAAAAAACTACCCCCTCGGCTGACTGTGGGGCGGTCAAAAAACTACCCCCTCGGCTGACTGTGGGGCGGTCAAAAAACTACCCCCTCGGCTGACTGTGGGGAGGTCAAAAAGCTACCCCCTCGGCTGACTGTGGGGCGGTCAAAAAGCTACCCCCTCGGCTGACTGTGGGGCGGTCAAAAAGCTACCCCCTCGGCTGACTGTGGGGCGGTCAAAAAGCTACCCCCTCGGCTGACTGTGGGGCGGTCAAAAAGCTACCCTCTGCTGACTGTGGGGCGGTCAAAAAGGTACCCTTTGCTGACTGTGGGGCGGTCAAAAAGCTACCCTCTGCTGACTGTGGGGCGGTCAAAAAACTGCCCTCTGCTGACTGTGGGGTGGTCAAAAAACTACCCCCTCTGCTGACTGTGGCGCGGTCAAAAAACTACCCCCTCTGCTGACTGTGGGGCGGTCAAAAAACTACCCTCTGCTGACTGTGGGGCGGTCAAAAAACTACCCTCTGCTGACTGTGGGGCGGTCAAAAAACTACCCTCTGCTGACTGTGGGGCGGTCAAAAAACTACCCTCTGCTGACTGTGGGGCGGTCAAAAAACTACCCTCTGCTGACTGTGGGGCGGTCAAAAAACTACCCTCTGCTGACTGTGGGGCGGTCAAAAAACTACCCTCTGCTGACTGTGGGCGGTTCTCAAACTACTCCTAGTGCTGGCGGGCGGGTTCTAGTACTGCTCCGGCGGTTCTAGTACTGCTCCTGGCGGGGCGGCTCTAGTACTGCTCCTGGCGGGGCGGCTCTAGTACTGCTGCTGGCGGGGCGGCTCTAGTACTGCTCCTGGCGGGGCGGTTCTAGTACTGCTCCTGGCGGGGCGGTTCTAGTACTGCTCCTGGCGGGGCGGTTCTAGTTCTGCTCCTGGCGGGGCGGTTCTAGTCCTGCTCCTGGTGCTGGCGGTTCTAGTCCTGCTCCTGGTGCTGGCGGTTCTAGTCCTGCTCCTGGTGCTGGCGGTTCTAGTCCTGCTCCTGCTGCTGGTGGGCGGGTCTAGTACTGCTCCTGGCGGGGCGGGTCTAGTACTGCTCCTGGCGGGGCGGGTCTAGTACTGCTCCTGGCGGGGCGGGTCTAGTACTGCTCCTGGCGGGGCGGTTCTACTACTGCTCCTGGCGGGGCGGTTCTAGTACTGCTCCTGGCGGGGCGGTTCTAGTACTGCTCCTGGCGGGGCGGTTCTAGTTCTGCTCCTGGCGGGGCGGTTCTAGTACTGCTCCTGGTGCTGGCGGTTCTAGTCCTGCTCCTGGTGCTGGCGGTTCTAGTCCTGCTCCTGCTGCTGGTGGGCGGGTCTAGTACTGCTCCTGGCGGGGCGGGTCTAGTACTGCTCCTGGCGGGGCGGGTCTAGTACTGCTCCTGGCGGGGCGGTTCTAGTACTGCTCCTGGCGGGGCGGTTCTAGTACTGCTCCTGGCGGGGCGGTTCTAGTACTGCTCCTGGCGGGGCGGTTCTAGTTCTGCTCCTGGCAGGGCGGTTCTAGTCCTGCTCCTGGTGCTGGCGGTTCTAGTCCTGCTCCTGGTGCTGGCGGTTCTAGTCCTGCTCCTGGTGGTTCTAGTCCTGCTCCTGCTGCTGGTGGGCGGGTCTAGTACTGCTCCTGGCGGGGCGGGTCTAGTACTGCTCCTGGCGGGGCGGGTCTAGTACTGCTCCTGGCGGGGCGGGTCTAGTACTGCTCCTGGCGGGGCGGTTCTACTACTGCTCCTGGCGGGGCGGTTCTAGTACTGCTCCTGGCGGGGCGGTTCTAGTACTGCTCCTGGCGGGGCGGTTCTAGTTCTGCTCCTGGCGGGGCGGTTCTAGTACTGCTCCTGGTGCTGGCGGTTCTAGTCCTGCTCCTGGTGCTGGCGGTTCTAGTCCTGCTCCTGCTGCTGGTGGGCGGGTCTAGTACTGCTCCTGGCGGGGCGGGTCTAGTACTGCTCCTGGCGGGGCGGGTCTAGTACTGCTCCTGGCGGGGCGGGTCTAGTACTGCTCCTGGCGGGGCGGGTCTAGTACTGCACCTGGTGCTGGCGGTTCTAGTCCTGCTCCTGGTGCTGGCGGTTCTAGTCCTGCTTCTGGTGCTGGCGGTTCTAGTCCTGCTCCTGGTGCTGGCGGTTCTAGTCCTGCTCCTGGTGCTGGCGGTTCTAGTCCTGCTCCTGGTGCTGGCGGTTCTAGTCCTGCTCCTGGTGCTGGCGGTTCTAGTCCTGCTCCTGGTGCTGGCGGTTCTAGTCCTGCTCCTGGTGCTGGCGATTCTAGTACTGCTCCTGGCGGGGCGGGTCTATTACTGCTCTTGGCGTGGCGGGTCTAGTACTGCTCCTGGCGGGGCGGGTCTAGTACTGCTCCTGGTGATGGCAGGTCTAGTACTGCTCCTGGTGCTGGCGGTTCTAGTACTAGCTATGATAGAAGAAACCAGCTGATAGACCCTGCACTCTGCATGATTGACCACAGCAGGAGAACTACAGTAGCACAGATCTAAATGCAATACAGCCTGCGGGCACTGCAGAGCTATGATAGAAGAAACCAGCTGAGAGACCCTGCACTCTGCATGATTGACCACAGCAGGAGAACTACAGAAGCACAGATCTAAAGGCAATACAGCCTGGAGGCACCGCAGAGCTATGATAGAAGAAACCAGCTGAGAGACCCTGCACTCTGCATGATTGACCACAGCAGGAGAACTACAGAAGCACAGATCTAAATGCAATACAGCCTGGAGGCACCGCAGAGCTATGATAGAAGAAACCAGCTGAGAGACCCTGCACTCTGCATGATTGACCACAGCAGGAGAACTACAGAAGCACAGATCTAAATGCAATACAGCCTGGAGGCACCGCAGAGCTATGATAGAAGAAACCAGCTGAGAGACCCTGCACTCTGCATGATTGACCACAGCAGGAGAACTACAGAAACACAGATCTAAAGGCAATACAGCCTGCAGGCACCGCAGAGCTATGATAGAAGAAACCAGCTGAGGGACCCTGCACTCTGCATGATTGACCACAGCAGGAGAACTACAGAAACACAGATCTAAAGGCAATACAGCCTGCAGGCACCGCAGAGCTATGATAGAAGAAACCAAGTGAGAGACCCTGCACTCTGCATGATTGACCAGAGCAGGAGAACTACAGAAGCACAGATCTAAAGGCAATACAGCCTGGAGGCACCGCAGAGCTATGATAGAAGAAAACCAGCTGAGAGACCCTGCACTCTGCATGATTGACCAGAGCAGGAAAACTACAGAAGCACAGATCTAAAGGCAATACAGCCTGCAGGCACCGCAGAGCTATGATAGAAGAAACCAGCTGAGAGACCCTGCACTCTGCATGATTGACCACAGCAGGAGAACTACAGAAGCACAGATCTAAATGCAATACAGCCTGGAGGCACCGCAGAGCTATGATAGAAGAAACCAGCTGAGAGACCCTGCACTCTGCATGATTGACCAGAGCAGGAGAACTACAGAAGCACAGATCTAAATGCAATACAGCCTGGAGACACCGCAGAGCTATGATAGAAGAAACCAGCTGAGAGACCCTGCACTCTGCATGATTGACCACAGCAGGAGAACTACAGTAGCACAGATCTAAATGCAATACAGCCTGCAGGCACTGCAGAGCTATGATAGAAGAAACCAGCTGAGAGACCCTGCACTCTGCATGATTGACCACAGCAGGAGAACTACAGAAGCACAGATCTAAAGGCAATACAGCCTGCAGGCACCGCAGAGCTATGATAGAAGAAACCAGCTGAGAGACCCTGCACTCTGCATGATTGACCACAGCAGGAGAACTACAGAAGCACAGATCTAAATGCAATACATCCTGCAGGCACCGCAGAGCTATGATAGAAGAAACCAGCTGAGAGACCCTGCACTCTGCATGATTGACCACAGCAGGAGAACTACAGAAGCACAGATCTAAATGCAATACAGCCTGGAGGCACCGCAGAGCTATGATAGAAGAAACCAGCTGAGAGACCCTGCACTCTGCATGATTGACCACAGCAGGAGAACTACAGAAACACAGATCTAAAGGCAATACAGCCTGCAGGCACCGCAGAGCTATGATAGAAGAAACCAGCTGAGGGACCCTGCACTCTGCATGATTGACCACAGCAGGAGAACTACAGAAACACAGATCTAAAGGCAATACAGCCTGCAGGCACCGCAGAGCTATGATAGAAGAAACCAACTCAGAGACCCTGCACTCTACATGATGGACCAGAGCAGGAGAACTACAGAAGCACAGATCTAAAGGCAATACAGCCTGCAGGCACCGCAGAGCTATGATAGAAGAAACCAGCTGAGAGACCCTGCACGCTGCATGATTGACCACAGCAGGAGAACTACAGAAGCACAGATCTAAATGCAATACAGCCTGGAGGCACCGCAGAGCTATGATAGAAGAAACCAGCTGAGAGACCCTGCACTCTGCATGATTGACCAGAGCAAGAGAACTACAGAAGCACAGATCTAAATGCAATACAGCCTGGAGACACCGCAGAGCTATGATAGAAGAAACCAGCTGAGAGATCCTGCACTCTGCATGATTGACCACAGCAGGAAAACTACAGAAGCACAGATCTAAATGCAATACAGCCTGCAGGCACCGCAGAGCTATGATAGAAGAAACCAGCTGAGAGACCCTGCACTCTGCATGATTGACCACAGCAGGAGAACTACAGAAGCACAGATCTAAATGCAATACAGCCTGCAGGCACTGCAGAGTTATGATAGAAGAAACAAGCTGAGAGACCCTGCACTCTGCATGATTGACCACAGCAGGAGAACTACAGAAGCACAGATCTAAATGCAATACAGCCTGCAGGCACCGCAGAGTTATGATAGAAGAAACAAGCTGAGAGACCCTGCACTCTGCATGATTGACCACAGCAGGAGAACTACAGAAGCACAGATCTAAATGCAATACAGCCTGCAGGCACCGCAGAGCTATGATAGAAGAAACCAGCTGAGAGACCCTGCACTCTGCATGATTGACCAGAGCAGGAGAACTACAGAAGCACAGATCTAAATGCAATACAGCCTGCAGGCACCGCAGAGCTATGATAGAAGAAACCAGCTGAGAGACCCTGCACTCTGCATGATTGACCACAGCAGGAGAACTACAGAAGCACAGATCTAAAGGCAATACAGCCTGGAGGCACCGCAGAGCTATGATAGAAGAAACCAGCTGAGAGACCCTGCACTTTGCATGACTGACCACAGCAGGAGAACTACAGAAGCACAGATCTAAAGGCAATACAGCCTGGAGGCACCGCCGAGCTATGATAGAAGAAAACCAGCTGAGGGACCCTGCACTCTGCATGATTGACCAGAGCAGTAGAACTACAGAAGCACAGATCTAAATGCAATACAGCCTGGAGGCACCGCAGAGCTATGATAGAAGAAAACCAGCTGAGAGACCCTGCACTCTGCATGACTGACCACAGCAGGAGAACTACAGAAGCACAGATCTAAATGCAATACAGCCTGGAGGCACCGCAGAGCTATGATAGAAGAAACCAGCTGAGAGACCCTGCACTCTGCATGATTGACCACAGCAGGAGAACTACAGAAGCACAGATCTAAATGCAATACAGCCTGCAGGCACCGCAGAGCTATGATAGAAGAAAACCAGCTGAGAGACCCTGCACTCTGCATGATTAACCACAGCAGGAGAACTACAGAAGCACAGATCTAAAGGCAATACAGCCTGCAGGCACCGCAGAGCTATGATAGAAGAAAACCAGCTGAGAGACCCTGCACTCTGCATGATTGACCACAGCAGGAGAACTACAGAAGCACAGATCTAAAGGCAATACAGCCTGGAGGCACCGCAGAGCAATGATAGAAGAAACCAGCTGAGAGACCCTGCACTCTGCATGACTGACCAGAGCAGGAGAACTACAGAAGCACAGATCTAAAGGCAATACAGCCTGGAGGCACCGCAGAGCTATGATAGAAGAAAACCAGCTGAGGGACCCTGCACTCTGCATGATTGACCACAGCAGGAGAACTACAGAAGCACAGATCTAAAGGCAATACAGCCTGGAGGCACCGCAGAGCTATGATAGAAGAAAACCAGCTGAGAGACCCTGCACTGTGCATGATTGACCACAGCAGGAGAACTACAGAAGCACAGATCTAAAGGCAATACAGCCTGCAGGCACCGCAGAGCTATGATAGAAGAAAACCAGCTGAGAGACCCTGCACTCTGCATGATTGACCACAGCAGGAGAACTACAGAAGCACAGATCTAAAGGCAATACAGCCTGGAGGCACCGCAGAGCTATGATAGAAGAAAACAGCTGAGAGACCCTGCACTCTGCATGACTGACCAGAGCAGGAGAACTACAGAAGCACAGATCTAAAGGCAATACAGCCTGCAGGCACCGCAGAGCTATGATAGAAGAAAACCAGCTGAGAGACCCTGCACTCTGCATGATTGACGACAGCAGGAGAACTACAGAAGCACAGATCTAAAGGCAATACAGCCTGGAGGCACAGCAGAGCTATGATAGAAGAAACCAGCTGAGGGACCCTGCATTCTGCATGATGGACCAGAGCAGGAGAACAACAGAAGCATAGATCTAAGAAACCAGCTGAGAGACCCTGCACTCTGCATGATTGACCACAGCAGGAGAACTACAGAAGCACAGATCTAAAGGCAATACAGCCTGCAGGCACCGCAGAGCTATGATAGAAGAAACCAGCTAAGAGACCCTGCACTCTGCATGATTGACCAGAGCAGGAGAACTACAGAAGCACAGATCTAAATGCAATACACCCTGGAGGCACCGCAGAGCTATGATAGAAGAAACCAGCTGAGAGACCCTGCACTCTGCATGATTGACCACAGCAGGAGAACTACAGAAGCACAGATCTAAAGGCAATACAGCCTGCAGGCACCGCAGAGCTATGATAGAAGAAACCAGCTGAGAGACCCTGCACTCTGCATGACTGACCACAGCAGGAGAACTACAGAAGCACAGATCTAAATGCAATACAGCCTGGAGGCACCGCAGAGCTATGATAGAAGAAAACCAGCTGAGAGACCCTGCACTCTGCATGATTGACCAGAGCAGGAGAACTACAGAAGCACAGATCTAAAGGCAATACAGCCTGGAGGCACCGCAGAGCTATGATAGAAGAAACCAGCTGAGAGACCCTGCACTCTGCATGACTGACCAGAGCAGGAGAACTGCAGAAGCACAGATCTAAATGCAATACAGCCTGGAGGCACCGCAGAGCTATGATAGAAGAAAACCAGCTGAGAGACCCTGCACTCTGCATGATTGACCACAGCAGGAGAACTACAGAAGAACAGATCTAAAGGCAATACAGCCTGGAGGCACCGCAGAGCTATGATAGAAGAAACCATCTGAGAGACCCTGCACTCTGCATGATTGACCAGAGCAGGAGAACTACAGAAGCACAGATCTAATGCAATACAGCCTGCAGGCACCGCAGAGCTATGATAGAAGAAAACCAGCTGAGAGACCCTGCACTCTGCATGATTGACCAGAGCAGGAGAACTACAGAAGCACAGATCTAAAGGCAATACAGCCTGGAGGCACCGCAGAGCTATGATAGAAGAAACCAGCTGAGAGACCCTGCACTCTGCATGATTGACCAGAGCAGGAGAACTACAGAAGCACAGATCTAAATGCAATACAGCCTGGAGGCACCGCAGAGCTATGATAGAAGAAACCAGCTGAGAGACCCTGCACTCTGCATGATTGACCACAGCAGGAGAACTACAGAAGCACAGATCTAAAGGCAATACAGCCTGCAGGCACCGCAGAGCTATGATAGAAGAAACCAGCTGAGAGACCCTGCACTCTGCATGACTGACCACAGCAGGAGCACTACAGAAGCACAGATCTAAATGCAATACAGCCTGGAGGCACCGCAGAGCTATGATGGAAGAAAACCAGCTGAGAGACCCTGCACTCTGCATGATTGACCAGAGCAGGAGAACTACAGAAGCACAGATCTAAAGGCAATACAGCCTGGAGGCACCGCAGAGCTATGATAGAAGAAATCAGCTGAGAGACCCTGCACTCTGCATGACTGACCAGATCAGGAGAACTACAGAAGCACAGATCTAAATGCAGTACAGCCTGGAGGCACCGCAGAGCTATGATAGAAGAAAACCAGCTGAGAGACCCTGCACTCTGCATGATTGACCAGAGCAGGAGAACTACAGAAGCACAGATCTAATGCAATACAGCCTGCAGGCACCGCAGAGCTATGATAGAAGAAAACCAGCTGAGAGACCCTGCACTCTGCATGATTGATCAGAGCAGGAGAACTACAGAAGCACAGATCTAAAGGCAATACAGCCTGGAGGCACCGCAGAGCTATGATAGAAGAAACCAGCTGAGAGACCCTGCACTCTGCATGATTGACCACAGCAGGAGAACTACAGAAGCACAGATCTAAATGCAATACAGCCTGCAGGCACCGCAGAGCTATGATAGAAGAAAAACAGCTGAGAGACCCTGCACTCTGCATGATTGACCACAGCAGGAGAACTACAGAAGCACAGATCTAAAGGCAATACAGCCTGGAGGCACCGCAGAGCAATGATAGAAGAAACCAGCTGAGAGACCCTGCACTCTGCATGACTGACCAGAGCAGGAGAACTACAGAAGCACAGATCTAAAGGCAATACAGCCTGGAGGCACCGCAGAGCTATGATAGAAGAAAACCAGCTGAGGGACCCTGCACTCTGCATGATTAATCAGAGCAGGAGAACTACAGAAGCACAGATCTAAAGGCAATACAGCCTGCAGGCACCGCAGAGCTATGATAGAAGAAACCAGCTGAGAGACCCTGCACTCTGCATGATGGACCAGAGCAGGAGAACAACAGAAGCATAGATCTAAATGCAATACAGCCTGGAGGCACCGCAGAGCTATGATAGAAGAAACCAGCTGAGAGACCCTGCACTCTGCATGATGGACCAGAGCAGGAGAACAACAGAAGCATAGATCTAAATGCAATACAGCCTGGAGGCACCGCAGAGCTATGATAGAAGAAACCAGCTGAGAGACCCTGCACTCTGCATGATTGACCACAGCAGGAGAACTACAGAAGCACAGATCTAAAGGCAATACAGCCTGGAGGCACCGCAGAGCTATGATAGAAGAAAACCAGCTGAGAGACCCTGCACTGTGCATGACTGACCACAGCAGGAGAACTACAGAAGCACAGATCTAAAGGCAATACAGCCTGGAGGCACCGCAGAGCTATGATAGAAGAAACCAGCTGAGAGACCCTGCACTCTGCATGATTGACCAGAGCAGGAGAACTACAGAAGCACAGATCTAAATGCAATACAGCCTGCAGGCACCGCAGAGCTATGATAGAAGAAACCAGCTGAGAGACCCTGCACTCTGCATGATTGACCACAGCAGGAGAACTACAGAAGCACAGATCTAAATGCAATACACCCTGGAGGCACGCAAAGCTATGATAGAAGAAACCAGCTGAGAGACCCTGCACTCTGCATGACTGACCACAGCAGGAGCACTACAGAAGCACAGATCTAAATGCAATACAGCCTGGAGGCACCGCAGAGCTATGATAGAAGAAAACCAGCTGAGAGACCCTGCACTCTGCATGATTGACCAGAGCAGGAGAACTACAGAAGCACAGATCTAAAGGCAATACAGCCTGGAGGCACCGCAGAGCTATGATAGAAGAAACCAGCTGAGAGACCCTGCACTCTGCATGATTGACCACAGCAGAACTACAGAAGCACAGATCTAAATGCAATACAGCCTGCAGGCACCGCAGAGCTATGATAGAAGAAACCAGCTGAGAGACCCTGCACTCTGCATGATGGACCAGAGCAGGAGAACTACAGAAGCACAGATCTAAAGGCAATACAGCCTGGAGGCACCGCAGAGCTATGATAGAAGAAACCAGCTGAGAGACCCTGCACTCTGCATGATTGACCAGAGCAGGAGAACTACAGAAGCACAGATCTAAAGGCAATACAGCCTGGAGGCACCGCAGAGCTATGATAGAAGAAACCAGCTGAGAGACCCTGCACTCTGCATGATTGACCACAGCAGGAGAACTACAGAAGCACAGATCTAAAGGCAATACAGCCTGGAGGCACCGCAGAGCTATGATAGAAGAAACCAGCTGAGAGACCCTGCACTCTGCATGATTGACCAGAGCAGGAGAACTACAGAAGCACAGATCTAAAGGCAATACAGCCTGGAGGAACCGCAGAGCTATGATAGAAGAAACCAGCTTGGAGGAACATATTTTGGGGTGTAATAAGTGCAAAACAGCTCAGATTTAATCATGAGTTATACTGATACAACTAAATAAATATATGTGTACACTAATATGAGACAACATTGTGATTTGAGGAATTAACAATTTAAATATTAACTAGTGCACGCCTCATCCAATAGGTGTATATATAGAAATCTTTGGGCTCTAAACCATTATAGAGAATTTAGCCACGTACACTACAACTTTTTTCAAGTTAATGACCACGATTTGGTTTTAGGTCTAAAATGCGTTGAATGATTACATATTTCTACACTGTTTTTCACATTTGATAAATGATATTATTGTGGTTGAGTGCAGCTGATACTAATGAAAATGAATTGTACAAGTATTTATAATGTCCTCTGTATAAATCTGTCCACATTGAGTGTGGGCTTTATCTATGAACTATAATAGCGTTATGGCAAGCAAGAGAAGTTTATTTCCACTATGGTTTCCATAGCTGCCATGTCCCCATCCTTTATGGTAAGTATCCAGGCTCAAATCTGCCTGAGCGAGATTTTACTGCTTTTTAGGCTCTGTTCACATCTACACTACAATGGAGAAAAAAAGTATTTAGTCAGCCACCAATTGTGCAAGTTCTCCCACTTTAAAAGATGAGCGAGGCCTGTAATTGACATCATAGGTCGACCTCAACTATCAGAGACAAAATGAGAAAACAAATCCTGAAAATCACATTGTCTGATTTGGAAAGAATTTTTTTTCTGGTTTTGGTGGAAAATAAGTGTAATGCACACGCCCGGGCTGAGCGGCGTGTGCGTGTGATTCCACTGGACCGTGCCGGAGAGTGAATACCTGGAGGGGCGTAACTAGGTATTCACCCGATCCGACCAGGGTCGCACCACGGCATACGACCCCAGTGCACCAAAGAGGAACCGAGCAGAGGGACCAGGTGCTACTCCAGGACAGACCCCGGACACGGCTGTTGACCCACACAGGGGAATACAGGAACAGACAGGTTAGGCTGGCACACAGACTGGTGGGTATATGCAGGCACGACTGGTATGCAGGCAGGCGGGTATGCAGGCAGGGGGGTACAGGCAAGCACGGCTAGAGTGCAGACAGGGAGGCACTAGCAGGTAGGAACACAGGCGGAATATGACCCAGTACACACTGGGACTCAGGAACAGAACCACAGATGTGGCGGACAAACACAGCAGAGTAAGGCCGAAAAGAGTGGTGAGCGACAGCAGGGAAAGACGAGACCGCCTAGAGCGGTGAGCGAGAGCAGGGCAAGACGAGACCGCCTAGAGCGGTGAGCGAGAGCAGGGCAAGACGAGATCGCCTAGAGCGGTGAGCGAGAGCAGGGCAAGACGAGACCGCCTAGAGCGGTGAGCGAGAGCAGGGCAAGACAAGACCGCCTAAAGCGGTGAGCGAGAGCAGGGCAAGACGAGACCGCCTAGAGCGGTGAGCGAGAGCAGGGCAAGACGAGACCGCCTAGAGCGGTGAGCTAAGGCAGAGCAGGCTAGAACTGCCGGAGTGGTGAGCAAAGGCAGAGCAGGCTAGAACCGCCGGAGCGGTGAGCAAAGGCAGAGCAGGCTAGAACCGCCGGAGCGGTGAGCAAAGGCAGAGCAGGCTAGAACCGCCGGAGCGGTGAGCAAAGGCAGAGCAGGCTAGAACCGCCGGAGCGGTGAGCAAAGGCAGAGCAGGCTAGAACCGCCGGAGCGGTGAGCAAAGGCAGAGCAGGCTAGAACCGCCGGAGCGGTGAGCAAAGGCAGAGCAGGCTAGAACCGCTGGAGCGGTGAGCAAAGGCAGAGCAGGCTAGAACCGCCGGAGCGGTGAGCAAAGGCAGAGCAGGCTAGAACCGCCGGAGCGGTGAGCAAAGGCAGAGCAGGCTAGAACCGCCGGAGCGGTGAGCAAAGGCAGAGCAGGCTAGAACCGCCAGAGCGGTGAGCAAAGGCAGAGCAGGCTAGAACCGCCGGAGTGGTGAGCAAAGGCAGAGCAGACTAGAACCGCCGGAGCGGTGAGCAAAGGCAGAGCAGGCTAGAACCGCCGGAGCGGTGAGCAAAGGCAGAGCAGGCTAGAACCGCCGGAGCGGTGAGCAAAGGCAGAGCAGGCTAGAACCGCCGGAGCGGTGAGCAAAGGCAGAGCAGGCTAGAACCGCCGGAGCGGTGAGCAAAGGCAGAGCAGGCTAGAACCGCTGGAGCGGTGAGCAAAGGCAGAGCAGGCTAGAACCGCCGGAGCGGTGAGCAAAGGCAGAGCAGGCTAGAACCGCCGGAGCGGTGAGCAAAGGCAGAGCAGGCTAGAACCGCCGGAGCGGTGAGCAAAGGCAGAGCAGGCTAGAACCGCCGGAGCGGTGAGCAAAGGCAGAGCAGGCTAGAACCGCTGGAGCGGTGAGCAAAGGCAGAGCAGGCTAGAACCGCCGGAGCGGTGAGCAAAGGCAGAGCAGGCTAGAACTGCCGGAGCGGTGAGCAAAGGCAGAGCAGGCTAGAACCGCCGGAGCGGTGAGCAAAGGCAGAGCAGGCTAGAACCGCCAGAGCGGTGAGCAAAGGCAGAGCAGGCTAGAACCGCCAGAGCGGTGAGCAAAGGCAGAGCAGGCTAGAACCGCCGGAGTGGTGAGCAAAGGCAGAGCAGACTAGAACCGCCGGAGCGGTGAGCAAAGGCAGAGCAGGCTAGAACCGCCGGAGCGGTGAGCAAAGGCAGAGCAGGCTAGAACCGCCGGAGAGGTGAGCAAAGGCAGAGCAGGCTAGAACCGCCGGAGCGGTAAGCAAAGGCAGAGCAGGCTAGAACCGCCGGAGCGGTGAGCAAAGGCAGAGCAGGGGGGACAGGGCTCTGTTCACACGGAACAGACAGGAAGGGAAAGGCAGAACCAGATACCCACAGGGTACTTGCAGTGAAGTAGCGAGTGGACCACAAACTCACAAACGGGAGTACAGTGACAACGAGCAGGAGTTAGGTACGAGTTCAGACTTTGCAGAAAAAGGAAAAGTACGGACATAGAGAAACACGGGAAACAGGCTAGAAGAGTATACAGACAAGAACAGACACAGTAGCAAGATACAGGAGCGGGTCTAGGAATGCAGCCCCTAGAAGGCGGGAGGAACAGGCCAGGAGCATGTTCAGACAGGACAGACTAGATACAGGAGTGGGTCTAGGTATGCGGCCCCTAGAAGGCGAAACACACAGGCAAGGAGCGTGTTCAGACAGGCCTGGAAATACAGCCTCCAGGATAGGCAGACAAGAGAACACAGAAGGGGACCTGGCACATTCAGAGTGAAAGACCACACTGAATGAAACACAATGCTCAGGCAGGGATTCATTGGAGCAGCTGGGTTAAATACCAGGAGACAGACAGCAATAGGCTGAGGACGCACAAGGGGTGTGCCTGCAGCAGGTACAAAAAGCAGGAAGTGATCGGGCGCCGCCCTTAAGCAGCAGACACAGAGGCAAACAGACAGCATGAAGGGAAGCCAGAGAGACATTCTGGATTGGAGATCAACTGCGCGCTCTTGCACAGTGGGAGATGGACCACTATGCAAGGACGCCGCCAGGTATGTTACAATAAGTATTTGGTCAATTACAAACAAGCAAGATTTCTGCCTCTCACAGACCTGTAACTTCTTCTTTAAGAGGCTCCTCTTTCCTCCACTCATTACCTGTAGTACTGGCTCCTGTTTGAACTTGTTATCAGTATAAAAGACGCCTGTCCGCAACCTCAAACAGTCACACTCCAAACTCCACTATGGTGAAGACCAAAGAGCTGTCGAAGAACACCAGAAACAAAATTGTAGCCCTGCACCAGGCTGACTAAATACTTTTTTTTCCCCACTATGTTGTGATTTCCATATTTTTGTTCTATGATAAAAAAAGAAAAGATGAAGATAACGGAAGCGCCGGACCCCCTGTATATCGGACACTGAGGTTTGTCTAGTGTCCACTGGAACATTACAATATTTTACTGGACAGAATGGTGCAGCATGCTGCTATACATGCAACTCTTGGGGCCGACTGTGCAGTGAATATTGTGTGACAAGGAGCAAGGACCTAGCAAGGACCAAGTTCTAAAATGGTTTGAAACCACTTTAATAAAGTCTGATGGTTTACAGGTCTATATATTGCACAGTTTTATTATTTAAAAATACTTAGTTTAACCACAGATTTCATCTCTAAGAAACAAGTTCAATGGCATTTACCATATGGCGTTTAGATTTGTGTCAGGGGTTTCTCACTTACAGAATACAAGCTGACACTTTCTCATCATGTCCTTTTGCTACAAATAGGGCAATGTAAGGCTGTGTGCCCACGTAGCGTTTTTCAAGCGTTTTTGATGCGGAATTTCCGCAGCGGAAACGCTTGTAAAACGCTTGGTAACCCGCACCCCATGGTCCCCAATGGGATTCCGCAAGTTCTATGCACATGCTGCGGATTTTTCCGCAGCATTTATGCTGCGTTCAAAAATCCGCAGCATGTCATTTAATTTTGCGTTTCCGCAAGCGGAATTGCCTTTGTCCAATGCATAAAAAACGCAAGGCAATTCCGCATGTGGAAAACGCGTGATAAACGCGCGAAAAATGCGCGATAAACGCGTGCGGAATTCCGCATGCGTTTTTCCGGGAGAGGACTTGCAGAAATGAAGCAGAAATTTTCTGCTTCATAAATGCAACGTGGGCACATAGCCTAATAAGGAGCATCTGACAGATACAGCAAATCTTCCTAAGAGTGAATTAAAAAACGACTGGCATTTATATGGAACATATTCAATACAAGCCATGTATAAAAATGATGATATACAGTACAGACCAAAAGTTTGGACACACCTTCTCATTTAAAGATTTTTCTGTATTTTCCTGACTATGAAAATTGTACATTCACACTGAAGGCATCAAAACTATGAATTAAGACATGTGGAATTATATACTTAACAACACATGTGTTAATTCATAGTTTTGATGCCTTCAGTGTGAATGTACAATTTTCATAGTCAGGAAAATACAGAAAAATCTTTAAATGAGAAGGTGTGTCCAAACTTTTGGTCTGTACTGTATATGCTTATATAGAATAAACTAAATAAAGCTATTGGTCAGTTACTGGTCACATGGCCAGCCGTGCGGCCAGGCCAAGTGTGTATATAATATTTGAATGGAAGTTGACAGTTGAGAGTGACAGTTGGAGTTGACTTGCGACGGTGGAGGAGATATCTGCCAACCCTGAACTGAGTAGCAAAAATATGGAGATGAATGAAGACAGAGGACAACCGAGGAAGGGAAAGAAGAGGACAAATGCCACATTGATCTCATCAAATGAAGATAAGAAGACATCGAAGAACAGCAGCCAAGAGAGGAAGAAGAGAAGGACAAGCTCAAGGCCAGCTGAGAAGATGTCTTCCAATCTGAAGATGAATCAAGTGGATGAAGAGAGGAAAAAAAGTGCCAAGAAGAGAAAACACACCATAAACTCTTCAGGAGAAAAAAATCCGCTGCCCAAAAGAGCCAAAGGGGTCCTGAAAACAGAAGACCAGCAGGGACTCCAGAGAGGCTCAGGTAGATTAATACATACATTTATGGGTTTTTTTTAAAACAAGTCATACCTACCATTGTGGAGGGTTTTCTTCACTATTTAGTGAGCAGACTATTTTGGGCCCTATTCTAATTTTTATTTTTTTTTGTTTTTTTTTCATTGTAGAACATCAAAAGGCATGACTTTTTTATATCTTCATTGACACAGTTATAAAAGACTTACTTCTTCTGGGACAAATTGTATTTTTAAGTCATAATTTGGGATACTGTATATTTAATGCATTGATTTCATTTACATTTAAATAACTTCTTGAGGGAAATCTAAAAAAACAGTTGCAATTCTGTCATTTATTCTTTTTTTTCATCATTCACTTTACAATATACATTACAAATCTCAAGATAATGTTAATCTCTGGGTCAATGATGTATTCAGCTGATATCTATGGAAATCGAGGTCTGGGGGTGGGCTGCTTATATGTGGTGCACAATAAAACATTGAAAATCGGTCCGGTGAGGCCTTGGACTCTTGTGTCTTTATTATCTGGGTCAGGACAATTATGGTGATTCCAACTTAATAAAGTTTATTGAAGTTCTACTGTTATTGCCATAAAAACACAAACACTTTAAACAATTATTTTTTTCTGCCATCATATTTCAAGACTAATAACAGTCTTATTTTTCCAGTGACAGTGGCATCCATTGGTCACCAAAGAATGTGGTTGTGGAGTGCGGATGGGATGTCATGGCAGCCGGGGGACAGATCATTATCCCCATGGCTGCCATATTGGTACCCCTGTGAAGCCCCGTCAATGGCTGGGGTTCATAGGAGACAGTGATTTAGCTAAATATTACATTACAAGACAAAAAATAAATAAATTATATATATATATATAAATATTTATAGTTGTGTGCACAGTATATATATATATATGTATATACATATATATGTCTTTATTTTATTGGAAAAGATGGGGTGATATGAATTTTCATGTTTTTTTTATTGTTACTGTATACATGTGGTATTGCTGCAACCATTAAAGTCAATTAAGTCCAATTAATGTGGTATGCTGCCAGTATTCATTACTATTTTAATGGTGGATGTGTGATACTAAGACCCCAATGATTGTAAGAATGGGGGTTCAATGAATCTTTTGCTACATGTGCATTGCGATTTACATTGCAGTCAATGAGAAGTGATGGAAAAACATCAATAGACAATGAACTACTATTCTAAAACTTGGGTGCGTGACCCAGCAGACGCCCACCTCAGACTTTAAAGGATATTAGAAGATTATTTTTTTTATTCCAAATGCTTGGCTGCTATAACAATGATAAATGAAGCTGTCCTCCTCATCCTCCTCATCCTCCTCATCCTTCCTAGGTTGGGCAATGTCTCTCCACTGTCTCTGTCCCTGGTCTTTGGTGGCAGATTATAGCAGAAGCATCATGACCACAGTGCACATTATGGCAGCAGCCAATCATAGGGGTTCAGCAATGATGTTGATACAGTCATCACAATACCACTGAGCCCAGCGATTGGCTGCAGCGGTCAGATATGCTGGAGTTGTGAAGTTATCCCTATAGCCTATCAACTTTAAAGAGTGGATGAGAATAGCTTTTTTAATATTTTTATAGTGGGAAAGTATATGAAATAAAAAACATAATGTCTTTGGTATGAAAACTCCTTAATGTCTAATAAAAATGTGGTAAGGTCTATTCACAGTCCAGGTTTTGTCATGATTTTGATTGAGGTTTGGGAGTTTTATTGGGCTAAATGGGCCTGAATTATTTTGTGTTATTGGCATTTTTTGAGCCTCACTATTAAGGGTCTAGAAAAGGGGTTGATATAAAGTAAAGAAGTGTGGCTTAGTGTTCAACAGGTCTAGCAAGATCAAAATGTATCATACAGCATAGATGGGATAGGTCATGAATATAATATAGGTGAGGGACTGCCACCCAGCCCCCACTGATCGTCTGTTATCCGCCATTGGCAGGATGTAAATAGTGTATGGAGCAGAATAGCACAGCGCTGGACATTGTGTAGTGGCCGCTGCCAGGAACTGCAGATAGGTTTCTAGTGAAGTGACTAGGAGCTGATCGGCAGTACCCCACAGCAGCCATTAAACAATGTCCACTGTGCACATCTAGCTGGTGGCAACTCACATACCAAATGATCGTGGTGGTGCTGGGAGTCCGAGACCGATCACCAACCCCTTGAACAGGGCCGGCGTCAGCACCCGGGCAAATGCCGGGGCCCTGAGCAGGCAGAGGGGCCCACTGGCGGTCGCGCACCCCGCTGGGCTATGGGCGGAGGAGAGCGGTGTCAGCGCCCGCCCTTCTCCGCCTCTTGCTCAGGGCCCCGGCAGCCGGATACTTACCTCTCCCCGTGCCTCCGCAGATCAGCTGTCTTCCTGCTCTGCGCTCCGTGTGACGTCTCAGGTCAGAGGGCGCGGTGACATCTTTACACCGCGCCCTCCCCTGAGCCGTCACAGGGAGCGCTGAGCGGGAAGACGCCGACAACGCTGGAGTTCGGACCCGAGCAGCGGGCAGCAGGTGAGGAGAAGGGAGGTGAGTATTTGATTTTTTTTTTAATGTATGGAGGCATGGAGCATTATAAAGAGAAGGGGGGGCATCCTGCATGGGGCATTATAAAGAGAGGGGGGGGGGCATCCTGCATGGGGTATAAAGAGAGGGGGGGGCATCCTGCATGGGGCAGTATAAAGAGAAGGGGGGTGGCATCCTGCATGGGGCATTATAAAGAGGGGGGGCATCCTGCATGGGGCATTATAAAGAGAGGGGGGGGCATCCTGCATGGGGCAGTATAAAGAGAAGGGGGGGTGGCATCCTGCATGGGGCATTATAAAGAGGGGGGGGCATCCTGCATGGGGCAGTATAAAGAGAAGGGGGGTGGCATCCTGCATGGGGCATTATAAAGAGGGGGGGGTGACATCCTGCATGAGGCATTATAAAGAGAGGGGGGGGCATCCTGCATGGGGCAGTATAAAGAGAAGGGGGGGTGGCATCCTGCATGGGGCATTATAAAGAGGGGGGGGTGACATCCTGCATGGGGCATTATAAAGAGAGGGGGGGCATCCTGCATGGGGCATTAAAAAGAGAGGGGGGGACATCCTGCATGGGGCATTATAAAGAGGGGGGGTGACATCCTGCATGGGGCATTATAAAGAGAGGGGGGGCATCCTGCATGGGGCATTATAAAGAGGGGGGGTGACATCCTGCATGGGGCATTATAAAGAGAGGGGGGGGCATCCTGCATGGGGCATTATAAAGAGAGGGGGAGGCATCCTGCATGGGGCATTATAAAGAGAGGGGGGGGCATCCTGCATGGGGCATTATAAAGAGAGGGGGGGACATCCTGCATGGGGCATTATAAAGAGAGGGGGGGGGCATCCGGCATGGGGCATTATAAAGAGAGGGGGGGACATCCTGCATGGGGCATTATAAGGTGGGGAACAGCCTGCATGGGGCATTATAAAGGGGGGGGGGGCAGCCTGCATAGTGCATTATGTGGGGGGGAACAGCCTGCATGGAGCATTATGTGGGGGGTAACAGCCTGCATGGAGCATTAAAAGTGGGGGGGCCTGTATGGGGCATTATGTGGGGGGTAACAGCCTGCATGGAGCATTATAAGGGGGGGACAGCCTGTATGGGGCATTATGCATGCAGCATTATATGGGGGCCAGTATCCTGTATGGAGCGTTATAAGGGGACCGGTATCCTGTATGGAGCGTTATATGGGGGCCAGTATCCTGTATGGAGTTTTATAAGGGGACCAGTATTCTGTATGGAGCGTTATATGGGGGCCAGTATCCTGTATGGAGCTTTATAAGGGGACCAGTATCCTGTATGGAGCGTTATATGGGGGCCAGTATTCCGTATGGAGCCTTATATGGGGGCCAGTATTCCGTATGGAGCCTTATATGGGGGCCAGTATTCTGTATGGAGCCTTATATGGGGGCCAGTATTCTGTATGGAGCCTTATATGGGGGCCAGTATTCTGTATGGAGCCTTATATGGGGGCCAGTATTCCGTATGGAGCCTTATATGGGGGCCAGTATTCCGTATGGAGCCTTATATGGGGGTCAGTATTCCGCATGGAGCCTTATATGGGGGCCAGTATTCTGTATGGAGCCTTATATGGGGGCCAGTATTCTGTATGGAGCCTTATATGGGGGTCAGTATTCTGTATGGAGCCTTATATGGGGGCCAGTATTCCGTATGGAGCCTTATATGGGGGCCAGTATTCCGTATGGAGCCTTATATAGGGGTCAGTATTCTGTATGGAGCCTTTTATGGGGGCCAGTATTCTGTATGGAGCCTTATATGGGGGCCAGTATTCTGTATGGAGCCTTATACGGGGGCCAGTATTCCGTATGGGGCCTTACATGGGGGCCAGTATTCCTTATGGGGCCTTATATGGGGGCCAGTATTCCGCATGGGGCCTTATACGGGGGCCAGTATTCCTTATGAAGCGTTATATGGGGGCCAGTATTCCGTATGGAGCCTTATATGGGGGCCAGTATTCTGTGTGGAGCGATTCACCAGTTTCTGAGCTATTGTAGAATTTACAATAGATATCACTCATGTAATGTAAGAAGTGAAATCTTTGCATTGTACTATATATATATATTTCTCCGCCGTATCTCTGCATCATGAATCGTGTATGTGTTAAAGGGGCCCACTGAGACTCTTTCGCCCGGGGCCCAGAAAAACCTGGAGCCGGCCCTGCCCTTGAACATATGGCCTGAACATACAATCCATAAGTGAACATGGGCTATTTATTTTTTAAAGCACATTCTGACATATGCTGATTAAAATACAGGGATGGAAAACCTCTTTATGGGAAGTTTAAGACCTTAAAAAGTTTATCCCAAGAACAATTGAACATTTTAATCAATAGATCATGAAAAACGAAGCAGTTGCACAATTGGATATATTTAAAAAAAAATCATATTGTTGAGATAAACTTATAAATGCGCCCCTCATGTATACCGTGTATCTAGCTTTGCCCAAGTATGTAACATAGCAACAGACAGTATTAACATCATTTTTAAAACCCCTTTACAACCTATGACGTCTTAGTACGTCATAGGCTACCTCCCCCGGTTCAGTGAGGGCTCCGGCGCTGAGCCCGCACTGAACCGAGCACATGTCAGCTGATTCTTACAGCTGACATGTGCCCGCAACAGCCACGGGTGGAATCGCGATCCACCCGCGGCTGTTAACATGTTATATGCCGCTGTCAATCTCCGGGAAGCGCGTCCTAAGCCCCGCCCATCGGTTACCCCATCACGTGATCGCGGGTCACCGATGGGTGGGCATGACAACCCAGGGTCTGCAGCAGATGCCTGCGGTTGACATGAGCTGGACGCTATGAGCGCCACCTAGTGGTCGGCGCTCATAGCACAGGACCAATTCTGCTATATATAGGGGATCTGCTGATCCCCTGTATGTAGCAGAGGCGATCGGATAGTTGCTGCTTCTAGTCTCCTATGAAGACTATAGAAGCATGCAAAAAGTGAAAAAAAACGTTTTTAAAAATATAAAAAAATTTTTAAAAAATATAAAAGTTTAAATCACCCCCCTTTCGCCCCATTCAAAATAAAATATTAAAAAAAAAACCCTACATACACATATTTGGTATCGCCGCATTCAGAATCGCCCGATCTATCAATATAAAAAAAGAATTAATCCGAACGGTAAACGGCGTAATGATAAAAAAATTCTAAACGCCAGAATTACGTTTTTTGGTCGCCGCAAAATTGCAATAAAATGCAATAACAGGCGATCAAAACATCAGATCTACCCCAAAATGTTATCAATAAAAACGTCAGTCCGCCGCGCAAAAAATAAGCCCTCACCCAGCCCCAGATCCCGAAAAATGGAGATGCTACAGGTCTTAGAAAATTGCGCTATTTTTTTTTTTTACCAAATTGTGGAATTTTTTTCACCACTTAAATATAAAAGAACCTATACATGTTTGGTGTCTACGAACTCGTAATGACCTGGAGAATAATGATGGCAGGTCAGTTTTAGCATTCAGTGAACGTGGTAAAAAAATAAAAATAAAAAACAACTGTGGTATTGCACTTTTTTTGCAATTTCACGGCACTTGGAATTTTTTTCCCGTTTTCTCGTACACGATATGGTAAAAGTAGTAATGGCGTTGAAAAGTAAAACTCGTCCCGCAAAAAATAAGCCTTCACATGGCCATATTGACCAAAAAATAAAAACGCTATGGCTCTGGGAACAAGGGGAGCAAAAAACGAAAATGTAAAAACGACAAAACCCAAGGTTGCGAAAGGGTTAAGGTTGAAGGAAGACTAAGTTCATCTAGTTCAACCCATAGCCTAACATTTTAATCCAGAGGAAGGCAAAAAAAAAACCATGTGGCAAACACTAAGCTCCACATTGGGGAAAAAAATTCCTTCCTGACTCCATACGACAATCAGACTAGTTCCCTGGATCAACGCCCTATCAAGGAATCTAGTATATATAACCTGTAATATTATACTTTTCAAGAAAGGCATCCATGCCCTTCTTAAATTTTAGTAGTGAATCACTCATTACAACATCATGCGGCAGAGAGTTCCATAGTCTCACTGCTCTTACAGTAAAGAATCCGCGTCTGTGATTATGATTAAACCTTCTTTCCTCCAGACGTAGAAGATGCCCCCTTGTCCCCGTCTCAGGCATCAGAGTAAAAAGATCAGTAGAAAGGTCTTTGTACTGTCCCCTCATATACTTGTACATAGTAATAAGATCACCCCTAAGCCTTCTTTTTTCCACAGTAAATAACCCCAAGTGTAATAAGTGTAATTACTAATAACCTGTCTTGGTATTGCAGACCCCCCAGTCCTCTAATAACCTGTCTTGGTATTGCAGACCCCCCAGTCCTCTAATAACCTGTCTTGGTATTGCAGACCCCCCAGTCCTCTAATAACCTTGGTCGCTCTTCTCTGCACCCGCTCTAGTTCAGCTATGTCTTTCTTATACACCGGACACCAGAACTGTACACAGTATTCTAAGTGTGGTGGTACTAATGACTTGAATAGAGGTAAAATTATGTTCTCCTCATGAGCATCTATGCCTCTTTTAATGCATCCCATTATTTTATTTGCCTTTGTAGCAGCTGCCTGACACTGGCCACCAAACGTGAGCTTGTCGTCCACCAATACACCCAGGTCTTTTTCAGTGACAGTTTTGCCCAGTGTTTTACAATTAAGCATATAATTATACATTTTATTTCCTCTACATTTATCTCCATTAAAGCTCATTTGCCATTTATCAGCCCAAGCTTCTAGTTTACATACTGTACATTGTGAAAATGTTTGGACCCCTTGAACTTTTCTACCTTTTGCCACATTTCTGGCTTCAAACATAAAGATATAATATTCAAATTTTTTGGGGAAGAATCAACAACAAGTGGGGCACAATCGTGAAGTGGAATGAAATTTATTTGCTATTTTAAACTTTTTTAACAAATTAAAAACTGAAAAGTGGGGCGTGCAATATTATTCGACCCCCTTGAGTTAATACTTTGTAGCGCCACCTTTTGCTGCGATTACAGCTGCAAGTCGCTTGGGGAATGTCTCTATCAGTTTTGCACATCGAGAGGCTGAAATTCTTGCCCATTCTTCCTTGCAAAACAGCTCGAGCTCATTGAGGTTGGATGGAGGGCGTTTGTGAACAACAGTTTTAAGCTCTTTCCACAGATTCTCGATTGGATTCAGGTCTGGACTTTGACTTGGCCATTTTAACACCTGGATACGTTTATTTTTGAACCACTCCATTGTAGATTTTGCTTTATGTTTGGGATCATTGTCTTGTTGGAAGATAAATCTCCGTCCCAGTCTCAGGTCTTTTGCAGACTCCAGCAGGTTTTCTTTCAGAATGGTCCTGTATTTGGCTCTGTCCATCTTCCCATCAATTTTAACCATCTTCCCTGTCCCTGCTGAAGAAAAGCAGGCCCAAACCATGATGCTGCCACCACCATGTTTGACAGTGGGGAGGGTGTTTTGAGGGTGATGAGCTGTGTTGCTTTTACGCCAAATATATCGTTTTGCATTGTGGCCAAAAGGTTCGATTTTGGTTTCATGTGACCGAGCACCTTATTCCACATGTTTGGTGTGTCTCCCAGGTGGCTTGTGGCAAACTTCAAACAAGACTTTTTATGGATATCTTAGAGAAATGGCTTTCTTCTTGCCACTCTTCCATAAAGGCCAGATTTGTGCAGTGTACGACTGATTGTTGTCCTATGGACAGACTCTCCCACCTCAGCTATAGATCTCTGCAGTTCATCCAGAGTGTACATGGGCCTTTTGGCTGCATGTCTGATCAGTCTTCTCCTTGTTCGAGATGAAAGTTTAGAGGGACGGCCGGGTCTTGGTAGATTTGCATTGGTCTGATACTCCTTCCATTTCAATATGATCGCTTGCACAGTGCTCCTTGAGATGTTTAAAACTTGGGAAATCTTTTAGTATCCAAATCCGGCTTTGAACTTCGCCACAGCAGTATCTCGGACCTGCCTGGTGTGTTCCTTGGTCTTCATGATGCTCTCTGCACTTGAAACAGAACCCTGAGACGATCACAGAGCAGGTGCATTTATACGGAGACTTGATTACACACAGGTGGATTCTACTCATCATTACCAGTCATTTAGGACAACATTGGATCATTCGGAGATCCTCACTGAACTTCTGCACTGAAAGTAAAGGGGCCTAATTATATTGCACGCCCCACTTTTCAGTTTGTAATTTTTTTTTTATTTAGAAAGTTTAAAATATCCAATAAATTTCGTTCCACTTCATGATTGTGTCCCACTTGTTGTTGATTCTTCCCAAAAAAATTAGAATTTTATATCTTTATGTTTGAGCCAGAAATGTGGCAAAAGGTAGAAAAGTTTAGTGTCATCTGCAAATATTGAAATACTACTCTGTATGCCCCCTACAAGGTCATTAACCCCTTCGCAACCTTGGGTTTTGTCATTTTTGCTTTTTCGTTTTTTGCTCCCCTTGTTCCCAGAGCCATAGCGTCTTTATTTTTTGGACAATATGGCCGTGTGAGGGCTTATTTTTTGCGGGACAAGTTGTACTTTTCAACGCCATTACTAGTTTTACCATATCGTGTACGGGAAAACGGGAAAAAAATTCCAAGTGCGGTAAAATTGCAAAAAAAGTGCAATACCACAGTTGTTTTTTATTTATTTTTTTTACCACGTTCACTGAATGCTAAAACTGACCTGCCATTCTTATTCTCCAGGTCATTACGAGTTCGTAGACACCAAACATGTATAGGTTATTTTATATTGAAGTGGTGAAAAAAAAATCCAAAATTTGGTAAAAAAAACTAAAAAAAAATAGCGCCATTTTCCGAGACCTGTAGCGTCTCCATTTTTCGGGATCTGGGGCTGGGTGAGGGTTTATTTTTTGCGTGCCGGGCTGATGTTTTTATTGATAACATTTTGGGGTAGATCCGATGTTTTGATCGCCCGTTATTGCATTTTATTGCAATTTTGCGGCGACCAAAAAACGTAATTCTGGCGTTTAGAATTTTTTTCTCGTTACACCGTTTACCGATCGGATTAATTCTTTTTTTATATTGATAGATGGGGCGATTCTGAACGCGGCGATACCAAATATGTGTATGTGGGTTTTTTTTTTATATATATATTTTATTTTGAATGGGGCGAAAGGGTGGTGATTTAAACTTTTATATTTTTTTTATTTTTTTTATATTTTTAAAAACATTTTTTTTTCACTTACTGCATGCTTCAATAGTCTCCATAGGAGACTAGAAGCAGCAGTTGTCTGATCGTCTCTGCTACATACAGGGGACGAGCAGATCCCCTGCATATAGCAGAAATGGTCCTGTGCTATGAGCGCCGACCACTAGGTGGCGCTCATAGCGACGAGATCATGACAACCACAGGCGTCTGCTGCAGACCCTGGGTTGTCATGCACGCCCATCGGTGACCCGCGATCACGTGACGGGGTCGCCGGTGGGCGGGGCTTATGACGCACAACCCGGAAGCGCGCGTTAAATGTCGCTGTCGGAGATTGACAGCGGCATTTAACATGTTAACAGCCGCGGGTGGATCGCGATTCCACCCACTGCTGTTGCGGGCACATGTCAGCTGTAAGAATCAGCTGACATGTGCTCGGTTCAGTGAGGGCTCAGCGCAGCAGCCCTCACTGAATGGGGGGGTACGCAAATGTGCGTACTAATACGGCATGGGCTCTAAAGGGGTTAATAAATATGTTAAAAAGGAGCTGGCCCAATACTGACCCCTGTGGTACCCCACTGTTAACTGAGACCCAGTCTGAGTGTGTTCCATTAATAACCACCCTTTGTTTCCTATCATTGAGCCAGTTCTTAACCCACATACATATATTTTCCCCTATCTCCATTGTTCTCATTTTATGTATCAACCTTTTGTGTGGAACCGTATCAAAAGCTTTTGAAAAGTCCATATACACAACATCCACTGCATTTCCTTGGTCCAGTCTGGAACTTAAAGTAAATCTTCATAAAAGCTGATCAGATTAGTCTGACAGGAATGGGGTAAACCCATGTTGATATTGGGTCATGAGGTTATTCTTCTTCAGATACTCTAGTATAGCATCTCTTAGGAAACCCTCCAGGATTTTACCCACAGTAGAGGTTAAGCTTACCGGCTTATATTTTCCAAGTTCGGTTTTTGTCCCCTTTTTGAATATTAGCACCACATTTGCTATACGCCAGTCCTGTGGTACAGACCCTGTTATTATGGAATCTTTAAAGATTAAAAATAATGGCCTATCTATGACGTTACTTAATTCCTGCAGTACTCGTGGGTATATCCCATCCGGGCCCGGGGATTTGTCAACTTTAGAGGTTTTTAGACGCCGCCGTACTTACTGCTGGGTTAAGCAAGTGACATTTAAATGGAGAATTTTTCTCATCACTAATCATGTTTTCTGTCATGCAATTTTCTTGGGCAAATGCTGTTGAAAAAAAAATCATTTAGCATATTGGCTTTTTCCTCATCCTCATGCACCATTTCACCCAGACTATTTTTAAGGGGGCCAAGACAATCATTTTTTAGTTTTTTACTATTTATGTAGTTAAAGAATATTTTGGGATTATTTTTACTTTCTCTGGCAATGTGTCTCTCTGCCTCTATCTTTGCTGCCTTGATTTTGTTTTTTTACAGAATTTATTTAATTTTCTGTATTTATTTAATGCCTCATCACTACCTACTTGCTTTAGTTCTCTAAATGCTTTTTTTTTGGCACTTATTGCGCCCCTTACAGCTTTATTTAGCCATAGTGGTTTCCTCCTATTTCTAGCATGTTTATTCCCATAGGGTATATATTGTGCACACGTCCTATTCAGGATGCTAATAAATGTATCTCATTTGCTTTGTGTAGCTTTATGTCTCAGGATATCATCCTAGCTTATTGCACTAAGATCATCTCTCAACCGTTGAAAATTTGCCTTCCTGAAGTTTAGTGTCCTTGTAACCCTTCTACTACATATCGTATTGAAGGAAACATGAAAACTTATTATTTTGTGATCACTATTACCCAAGTGACCCCCATCTCGTATATTTGATATGTGGTCTGGCCTGTTGGTTAGTATTAGGTCTAGCAGTGCCTCTCTTCTTATTGGGTCCTGAACCAGTTGTGAAAGGTAAATGTCTCTCATAGTTGTCAAAAAGCTATTACCTTTGCTGGAACTACAGGTTTCTGTTCCCCAATGTATTTCAGGGTAGTTGAAGTCCCCCATAATAATGACTTCTCTTTGAGTCACTGCCTCATCTATTTGCTTTATGAGGATATTCTCCAATATTTCCATTATTTTTGGAGACTTATAACAAACCCCTATCAGTAATTTATTATTTTTTTCCCCCTCCCCTTATCGCCACCCATAGGGACTCTCTACATTTTCATTAGACTCACATATATGCTCACGCAAGATGGGTTTTAAGGATGATTTTACATATAAACACCCCCCCCCCCCCTTCACTTGTTTGTACGGTCATTTCTGAACAGACTATAGCCCTGTAAATTAACTGCCCAGTCATGGCTCTCATCCAGCCCTGTCTCAGATATCCCCACCATGTCATAATTATTTTCCAACAAAATTAATTCTAATTCCTCCATTTTGTTGGTGAGGCTTCTGGCATTAGTGTACATGCATGTACATGTATCTCTCTGTACCTGTATTCCTTCCTACTATATTGACTGTTCTAAGCCCACCCCCAATTTCTTTATGTGTGCCCAGGTCACTATCTGCATTATCTTCCCCACCTATAAAATGAATACCCCCCCCCCCAATCCCTAGTTTAAACACTCCTCCAACCTTCTAGCCATTTTCTCCCCCAGCACAGCTGCACCCTCCTCATTGAGATGCAGCCAGTCCCTAGCGTAGAACCTGTAGCCACCTGAGAAGTTGGCCCAGTTCTCCAGGACCCCAAACTCCTCCTTCCTACACCAATTCCTGAGCCACTTATTTATCTCCCTTATCTCCCTAATCTTCCATTGCCTCTCTTTGTGGTACAGGCAGTATATCAGAGAATACCACCTTGGGAGTCCTTGCTTTAAGCTTGCAGCCTAATTCCCTGAAATCATCTTTAAGGACCTTCTACCAGGACATCTGTCATGGGTTCCCATGATTTCAATGTACGCCCCTGTCCCTGCCTATTTGTTTAATCAAATTAGTGCCCGTATCTTTACACAGCTGTATCTGCTGTGTTCCTGTGAGCTCATCATGAATCAAACCAGTAAAGTATAAGCTCAGCAGACGAACCCCTAAACTGAGCACACAGCTTAGACCACGTCCCCACCTTCAGTATTTGGTCAGTATTTTACATCAGTATTTGTAAGTCAAAACCAGGAGTGGGAGAAAAATACAGAAGTGGTGAGGAGTTTCTATTATACTTTTCCTCTGATTGTTCCACTCTTGGTTTTGGCTTACAAATACTGGTGTAGAATACTGTCCAAATACTGAAGGTGTGAACGTGGCCTTATCGTTACAAAAAAAACGGAGCTATCACTCAGCCCTAGAGTGAACGACGTTAGTCTTCTCTCTGCTTATTCCTTTCATCTAAGGACTAACAGCATTGCAACACTTACCTCATAGGCCCCTGATGAAGCCACCATGCGTGGCGACACGCGTTGGGCATTGACAGCTCATCCACACCACCCCGGTCCCTGGTGATAGGTCTTTGCCTATTTAGGATATGCTAGTGTTATTTTCCTTGAATTTATAATCTACCCTTAAAATCTAATGGCTGAACAGGAAGCCTAAATTTGATCTATTGTCTAGTGACTTTTGTATCTTTATTAGGCTTCATCTGGTCATTGCTGACATTCATCTGGTGTCCTCTTCTTGGGCAATCATTGTTATTGTGGTGTGTGTGACTTTAATATCACACTCTTTATTCATGTACAACAAGATTAGAGGATTCCTGTTACCATATTATATTTCTGCCCAGGTGGGGTATTGATTATCACAGATAGTTTTATTCCAGCCGGCTTTCATATAAAACTTTTACCTATCTTATTTATGATGATTTATTTTTGCAGGGTGGTCTTTGTAGTGGGTGGGCTCTCACTCAGTGAGGGATTCCACTGAGTTTTTACTTGTGTTTTAATGGATTTTGTGTCGTTGATGTGTATGTATTTTTCCTAATAAAATTGATATATATTTTTCTATTAATATCAGCTAATGATTTTTTATGCATGGCGATCACTGGTCTAATAGTATGCCCCTATTCTTTTGGGCCTTTCATCTAAGGATACATGCTATTGCATTGGACTTTTTACTAGCTTCTTCATACTAAGACTGCACTGGGCTGGGGGGGAGGGATGTCCCCCCGCGCCGGATCCCATGAAGCTACTCAGGGGGGCTGCCGGGGAGCTGCACTGTAGCTGCTGTCCTGGCCACATCACAGTGATGCAGACATGCCAACTGCATGCTATGTGTGCTGCTCCCAGGGTCGGACTGGGGTGCCTAGGGCCCACCAGGGGAACTGACTCTAGGGGCCCACACTACAGCCCACCTAAACGGTTTTATTACTTGTTATGTTTTTCTATAATGTACTATAATTACATGTTTGGCCGCGCTGTGGAGCACCAAGCGGCAGGACTTTCTTCGAACAGTCATTCCGCACTGCCAGAGTCCCTTTAATGGTAACTTGCCACCTTGAAAAATGATATTTATCTGCAGATATAGGGGTAATCTGCAGGTAAATAGGGTGTAAAGCCTGGTTAGACGGCTTATTGGAAAAGCATTTTATACACGGAGAAAATTACATTTTATTCTCCCTGCCGCCACTCACTTCCTGTCATAGGGTTGGTGAGGGTGCTGCAATAACTTCCGGCACCTTGATTGTGACATCTTCCATGGAGGCCAACCTCAGGCTGAGCTTCATTGAATGACTAACATGGCAGCAGCACCTGGCAACTAGTGCTGAGCGAACGTGGTTGGATAAGGTGTGATCCCAGCATGCTCTGGTGTTATCCAAGTATCTTGTAGTGCTCTGCTACTATGCTCGAGTCCTCGGGGTAGCATGTTTTACGGAGGTAGACAAACGCAACACATACAGGAATTGCCGGTTTGTTAGGTAATCCCTGCATGTGTTGCTTCTGTCTATCACCGCAAAACATGCTACCCCGGGGACTCGAGCATATTAGCAGAGCACTACAAGATACTCGGATAACACCCGAGCATGCTGGGATCACACCTTATCCGACCAAACTCACTCAGCACTAGTTGCCAGGTGCAGCTACCATGTTAGTCATTCAATGAAGCTCAGCCTGAGGTTGGGCTCCATGGAAGTGTCACAATCAAGGTGCCGGAAGTTATTGCAGCACGCTCACTTTGTAGTTCGCGGTGACTGTAATGTCTCTTATCCGACCACGCTCACTCAGCACTACTGGCAACCCATCAGGAACCTGCAACTGCGTCACAGGGGGCTGAAGGGAACAGGTGACTGCATGCACCGGCCATTGTGCTATCTAAATGCTGCTGTCAGTGATTGAAAAGGGCACTTAAATACTCAAAACAGCAGCAATCAAGGCGAGCTCTGATCACTGCTGTTACAGGCAGATGCCGGCTATGTAACACAGCCGACATCTGCCTGGTATGGAGCAGGCTCAGCTCCCGAACCCGCTCCATACAAGCACATCCCAATGGTGACAGTTATGACAAGGTTAGCAAATTTCACTTGTCTGTTCCTAAATGTGGAAAGACAAATGGAATTCCCTAACACATGTGAAAGAGACCTAATAGATTTAGTAAAGGTGCCTCAAGCATATGAATGTTATTACACACCACAATGCACAGTTACATACACGCATCTTACAAAAATACATATTATTCCAGATACGCAGGCGTGCACAAACACGCAGACGCGCACAAACACATCAGTACATGAATACATCATCGGAACCACCATCATTTGTAATGTCAGGTCAGCCCCATATATCTTTGTATCGCATAAACCTACAACTCCCAGTATGTAACTAACAATAGAGATACTGGGAGTTATCAGTCATCATCAGACTGCGGACCATACAGGAACCACAGTACTGATGAGACGCAGGCAGGATCACAAATGAACATTTACATCCAGGTATCTTACCTCTTGTCCAGTCTCCATGATGACTTTTCTCATCCACAGCGCGTCTCTGCAGACTTCCATCTTCTCCGGTCTTCTGCAGCACATCCCCACACGATGCCCTTAAAGATAGCAGAGTCATTATAATGCTCCTGAATAAAAATATCTACACTGAGCCCCTGAATAAACCTAACTCTTACAATGCTCCCTGCACAAAACATGACATACACTCTACCCCTCTTATGGTACCTGCTCTCCACACTGTCCTCTCCTGCCCGCTCGCACGGATTACAGTGGGTGACACTTAGGAGAGGTGAGTATAAGGATTTTTTAATTTTATTCCTATTTTTACAGTTGGACATGGCGGGAGTAGACTACTACTCTCATCATTGACCCTGCTGCTGCTGATCGCAGCACCGGCAGGGATCTATGATGAGGGCAGCACCCAGCTCTTGGGAACAGCGCTAACTGTACATTGATTCCCAAGCACTGGTATGTGTCACACGGATGACACACAGGTGGACACGGATATCTCCAGTCCCGTAAATATCAGGACATGTGAAAGAGCCCTAATATACACACGCAGATACACATACAGAAATGGGGACACGTACACACGCAGGCAAGCACACACAGAAATGCACACGCAGTCATGCACAGACACACTCAGACAATCACACACAGAAATGCAGACATGCAGGGAAGCACACACACACGTGTGAAGACACATATACACATGTAGACATGCAGGCACTCAAATACATACACACACAGCATGCAGGCATATACACACACATGCAGGCAGGCATATACACACACACTGTACACACACAGCCATATACACAAACTGTACACACATGCATATACACACAGGCAGGCATATATACACACACACACACACACAAGCATATATACACACGCATCGCAGGCATATACACACACACTGTACACACAGGCATATACACACACACTGTACACACACAGGCATTTACACAAACACTGTACACACACAGGCATTTACACACACACTGTACACACACACACGCAGGCATATACACGCACGCACCACAGGCATATACACACATGCACCAGCAGGCATATACACGCACCAGCAGGCATATACACACACACAGGCATATGACTCACCCATAAAAACGTTATTGAATATTTGGCATGGTGCTCTTGACTTGAAAGTGAAGCAGTGGCAGCTGTAGGCCTGCAGCCTTGTTTCCAATTCCAGGCCTGGTTGGAGAGTTGAACTGTAGAGTGCTGCAGGTCACCGTCCACATATCCAGCCCCGGAACCGGTATAAAAAAGCCCAGAGTCAGAGCAGGAGAGAAGGGGGCGGTGCCACCACCTGGTCGGGAGCTGGTATTACTACAGGGGAGCAGGCCAGGGCAGATATGGAGCCGGGATAGGACGTATCAGAAGCCCGGGAGCAGGGAGAGCAGAGCGAAACATCAGCTTTGGTGGCGCCGGCGTCTCAGAGGCCGGCCCTGGAGCAGAGAGAGAGCACTGCAGAGCGCGGCCGCGGCGTATCAGAGGCCAGAAGAGAGCGGCGTCAGCGTCACCTGACACCACACCAGTCTGCCAGCCAGTTGGAGAGCAGAGCGCAGTGCGTGTCACCGCCCAGAAAGAATCCGTCCTCTCAGTGTCAGAGACTCACGTGGTAAGTATGCTGCATGCACGTCACTGCAGGCCCGCTGTCACCAATGAATGTGCCGTGCGCGCGACGCTACATTTGCTTCAGCCGCGCTTTTAAAGAGCCCCCGCCACCAATTTTCTCACTCTCATATCGGGGCCCACCGGGAAATTTCCCGATTTCCCGCCAGGCCAGACCGACCCTGGCTGCGCCTGCAGAAGTGGCGTCACAGCGCGCCTGCAGCTGATTCATTCTGTTGGAGAGGAGCCTGGGGATCGGAGACCTCCGTGGATAAGTGTGACATTAAGAGGTCTGCAGTGAGGAGGGAGCAGGAAGCTGCTCATCTCCTCATAAGCCCACATGGAGGAGGTAGCAGGAAGCTGCTCATCTCCTCATAAGCCCACACGGAGGAGGTAGCAGGAAGCTGCTCATCTCCTCATAAGCCCACACGGAGGAGGTAGCAGGAAGCTGCTCATCTCCTCATAAGCCCACACGGAGGAGGTAGCAGGAAGCTGCTCATCTCCTCATAAGCCCACACGGAGGAGGTAGCAGGAAGCTGCTCATCTCCTCATAAGCCCACACGGAGGAGGTAGCAGGAAGCTGCTCATCTCCTCATAAGCCCACACGGAGGAGGTAGCAGGAAGCTGCTCATCTCCTCATAAGCCCACACGGAGGAGATAGCAGGAAGCTGCTCATCTCCTCATAAGCCCACACGGAGGAGGTAGCAGGTAGCTGCTCATCTCCTCATAAGCCCACACGGAGGAGGTAGCAGGAAGCTGCTCATCTCCTCATAAGCCCACACGGAGGAGGTAGCAGGAAGCTGCTCATCTCCTCATAAGCCCACACGGAGGAGGTAGCAGGAAGCTGCTCATCTCCTCATAAGCCCACACAGATTTGTGTTTTGTCCTGTCGGTGGTCGCTCTGCTGGTGCTCAGTGTTAGTTTTTGCAGGGGTCTGAACTTCGATGCAGATTAGGGTCGCCCTGTCAATGCAGAAAGTTCAGTCTGGAGCAATAAATCACACTGAGTCCCAGCAGAGAGGCCCACAGACATCACTATACAGGATCCTGGATTGACTGATCACACTTGAACCTACAACACATGACAGATTGTACTATATGGCCCAATATGTAATATGCTAGGTCCTGTAGGCCGGTCCAGGTGTGATCAGTACACTGCATTGTATATCTGTGTACATAATATACCACATCTAGTATACAGATTGGTGTATGATCTATTGTGATACAGAAATCAGATGTTTTAAAAAATACACATTGCTATATACCATCAGATGTCTGTTGTCACAGTATATTATATACCAGTCATGAATTCCCCCCCTATATTCTGGTAGCTCACAACTATCCCGTATTCAGCAGGACTCTCCCGAAACGTCAGCGCTTTTGTCCTGGCTTCTGATACTCACCTCTCTCCAATGTTTTCGTCGCTCCGTAACTCCTCCTTTTTGGGGCAGGGCCGCTTCTCTACTCAGTGCATAAATTAAGTTATATATGAGACGCCCTCCCTGGGAGATGGGGTTACTCGGAGCCGGGTCGGTTGTAGGGGAGGGGGATGCAGTCGTGGCCTAGACCCATTCCGTGCCCAGGGCTGCCTCATAAAAAATTGGGCTTTTAAGTGAGAGTGGTATTTCGACTACACCACCTGTGGTTTCTGGTGATGGACACCAGCGCTGCTTCAGTCCACTGAGGCCGGTGTTACGGGCAGCTAAGATGGGATGGCTCTGTAGTGCCCCGAGGGTTCGGCCGCTACAGGGGTATTGCCCCTCTGCCAGAGGTGTGGTATTCCACTCCCAGGTAAGGATGGAGTATGGACCAGGGCTCAGTTAGCTGCATACAGCACACTCACCCCATTTCCGAGGGACAGTTCAACGGTACTCCCATTAGACAGAAATGCAGGTACGACAGACCATGTCCCTGGCTGGAGTGGGGAGGGGGGAGGAATACCCAGTGATGTAGGAGCAGATAGGGGTTGGTTCCTGAGCGTAGGTAGGAGCCCATTGGTTGCTGGTCACCTGGGCTCATGTTCTAGAGGGAGGTATATAAGGTGGGCACCATCTTAGTTCTGGGTCAGTTCAGCCAGTTCAGAGTAGAAGGAGAGAAGTTGAGTTCAGCCAGAGAGGGCTGATAGGGAGCTGTGGCTCAGTCTGGGCCCAGCTCCATGAGGCAGGCCTAGGGTGAATGCCGGGAACAGAAAGGAACAAGAACAGAAAGGAACAAGAACAGAAAGGAACAGAAACAGTAAGAAACAGCAGGAAAGAGAGAGAGAAGAACAGAAGGGCTCAGGAACAAGAAGGCAGAAGGGACCCTAAGAACCCACGAGAATACAGGGTGAAGGGTCAGGCAGATTAAGGGTACCGGATCCCAAGTTAGTGGAGGAGAAACAACCCTCAGCCAAAGACCGGAGGTCGTGATCATTTATTGGTGCGACACCTCATCAAACCTGCTAGGAAGGCACCATATAGAACAGCGGGGAACGGGATCCACGTTTACCCACACAAGTTCGCAGCAGCTGGACAAAAGTGGGTCACTCGTGAGGCAGGCCAGAGAAAGGATAAAAGGGGGTCCTGTGCCATGCTCCTGAATCGTCTGGGAGTTGACCGAGCCCCTCACCTGGTGGACACCGCACGGCTTGGGTGGTCACTACCTGTACAGAAGTGACCCGGAGAATCTGAACTGTGAGTAAAAGACATTGGACTGTAGTACGTTGTCTGTGTGCTCTTTCGCTCCTCCAGCACTAACGGCACTGGGACTCTCTGCACCATCACCCCCACCATTCTCAGCACTGCCCTGGGGTTACACTTTTCCCGTGGGGAGTTACCCAATCTCAGCTGCACACACCATCAACCTCAGGGGACTGCCTTGCAGCGGCGGTTCCTAATAACCGCAATCCACGGGTGGCGTAGTCGGACATCACTTAAAATATCTAAAGGATTGCCACTGGTCTGACCACTCTGAGCCATGGGACCGGGTTGCCACTACTACCCCCATCGTCTCCCTATTGCCCGGTTCCGAGTGCCCCACGGCCCAGGGGGCGAGTCAGCTCCCCACAGGCGGAGCAGGCTTCAGGGCAGTGAGATGAAGGTGATGATGGGTGCAGTGCCACACAGAAAATAACAGGCTGAAGCGGTGTGTGAAGTCATCCAGGGTTTTTACTCACTTTCAGATGAACTTTATCTGCAAAGCCTCCCTGTGCTACACACGGCGTACTGCGGCCACCGGGAAGGGGGTTCAGCACTTTCCAGGTAGATCAGGAGCACCTGTCGAGACCCCTCTGGTGTGTTCCTCTCCTTGGTAAGTTCTCCCACTAAGTCTTCTCCTGACTGTGCGTGGTATGAACGTGGTGTAAGGCCGGGTCCCACTGGATAAACGCACTTTAAGAGATACAGGTGGCGTATGCCGTTCCATCCATATCCCCCTGGGATCCACTAAGCCTCCGGGCATTTCCGACTGAGACGTGAAGTAACAAAGTCAGATATCGGGGGCCGGTCACCCCTTTTGCAGCAGGAATCCCTCTGACTAAACCAGAATAAAGAGTACAGGTGGCGTAGGCTGCTCCGTCCGTATCCCCTGGGATCCTTTTGCCTGTGGAGCCAATCTCCTCTGCTCCCCTCCAGGCCTTCATAGGTCAGGACCTTGACCAGGTAGAGACAGCTGTTAACTCTGACCCGCTCCTTGTCTCAAGGCCAGAGTACGAGGACCGTGTATCTTCAGCCAGCTACAGCCTCTTGCTGGACCCCGACAGAAGACCACAATCAAAGACCTTGAACTTAAGATGGTCGTAGATTAAATATGAAAGAATAAGTGTTTCCTAAAAGTGTGTCCTCCACCCTCACCCACTACATGGTTCCCCCTATCTTTGGTTCCCCCCATCTCCTCTATCCCGGCCCGAGGCAGCACCCTGGTGCATTTAGGCCCCCTACAGGACAGGAGTGGTGTAGTGTTGAGTGGTGAAGTAGGGTCCTGAGATATGCTCCACCCTTACCTGGAAGAGCAGATACCACACCTCGAGCTGAGGTGCAGTACCTCTGTGGCGACTGAACCCTCAGGGGCGCCACATTCCCCACCGGTGAAACACAGCACGTCCGCGGGCTGCAATAGAGTAAAAAGTTGGTACAGACATTCAAATTTTTAAATGCTTTTGTAAACAGTAAAACATTCTTCCCTTTATGGGAGGTTAGGACTCTTTTAACGTTGCATGATATATATATATATGTATATAGAATATAAATATAGAAAAATATTAAAGAGACATTATACATGTATGGAAAACATTAAAGAGACATTATGCATGTAGACAGTTCTGTAGAAAATACGGTAGAAAGTGTCAGTTCAGCAGCATGAGGGACCTGTCCCAAACCCTCAACGTAGGCCCTGGGGTGGCTGCAGGGCATGGATATCCCGAGTTGGACCTCCAGGAGAGCCACACCAGACAGGTTTTGCTTCTGAGGTCTGAGTTAGAAGGGGTTTTGTATAAAACCAATAGGGAGCACCGTTATAGGTGCAAACTATTTACAAAGTTAGTCTGTCTACTGCTCAACGTCCGCAGGGACAAATGTCTCTGTTAACTCAAATCCGGGTGAAGAAAAAGGAAAACACATAACTGTTCAAACTAAGGGGAGATACATCTCCGAGGGCTGCTCAGAAGTGGTATCCCCACCGGGGAAATGGTTCATCTTTCCCGACGGAGCCCGACCGGTCCTCTGTAGGTAGGTGAGTGGGGGTATCCTCCTTAAATACCCTGTGGACGATCAGGGCATACCACCCACACTCCCCATGGTGGCGGGTGTAGGACACCAAATCGCCCGGGTAGAGGTTCCGGCCAGGATGGCCCTGCTCCAGCTGCGGCTTGACGTCCCGCCGGTTGACGAACACGTCCCGGTCGAACTGTGGGCTGCGGATGAAGCCCCATCCTGCCACCTGGTGGAAGCGCACGACTAGGCCCTCTTCCCAGGGGCTTGGACGGGTGGCCTCCGCCTGACGGTCCTGCGACTTAGCAGCCCTGGCGCGCACCTCCATGCGCTCACAGCGGACCCGCTTCTCCCGTCGCTCTTTTTCAAATTGGAGGAGTACCTTTCGGCACGTCTCCTCCCGCCTCCGCGCTTCGGTCTTGGTTTCCCGGGGGAAGCCCATCAGGTCGCCCCCCCGGTTATCCCAGGCGAACTCTTCTGCCGCCGGGCAAGCGACCGGTGGAGCGGGCAGTGGCTGTAACGGGGGTTGCTGCGTGCGCTCTGTTGATGCGGCCCAGTTCGGGTTGGTGCAGGTGGACACCCAGGTTAGGGCAGGCGCTTCCGGATCGGGGGTCGGGAGGCATAGCAGGTCTCCGACTATGGCGGTGGCTTGGGACAGGGGTGTATCCGGGGACAGGGGTGCTGGCAGGATACTTAGGAGGGCTTCAGTGTGTCTCTCGCCCGGGGTAGGGGTTTTTGCCTTACCCGCACTTGGGCTGCACGGGGCCTCCTGGGCTTCCTCCTCCTGGGCTGGAGCCTCACTTGACAGGCGCAACGAGCTCTGGCGGCGGTCCCGGATCCTCCGCAACACATCCTCTCTCCACTCTGCGGCGGCCAGTCGCTGGGCCTCTTCGACCCTCCGGGTCAGGTCCTGCGATTCTCCACGGAGGAACTCGGCCTCCTCCGGGATCAGGTGAATTCCCTCCATACCGAGGGAGGTGGCAGTTGGTGGGCCAGCATCGGATGACTCGGAGGACATCTCCTTTGCTGCTTCCATCTTTGCTGCTGGGTGCAGTCTCTTTCTCCTCCTTCTTTTGGGGCGGCTCCAGGGCAGCTGGCTGACGGGCACTCCTTGGGATGTCCCATCCGTCTTGACGGACACTACTATACGGACTTTCTCTGCTGGAGAGGGCGGTCTGCAATTTTGGCGCCATTGGGGAGCCAGGCCCACGATGGGAGGACTTTGGCTGCTGTTGTTTTTGCGCATAATGGCGTCCGTTCTTCTTGGGCGGGCGCCACTTTAAGTGTGAAGCGACAGTCTTTTTGTGAAAAGGCGCACAGTACCCGTCGGCAATGGGGACTATCTTCTTCCGTTGCTGTGGGCACGCAATCCTGCCGACTACGCCAAGTTTGAGACGCCCTCCCTGGGAGATGGGGTTACTCGGAGCCGGGTCGGTTGTAGGGGATGGGGATGCAGTCGTGGCCTAGACCCGTTGAGTGCCCACGGCTGCCTCATAAAAAATTGGGCTTTTAAGTGAGAGTGGTATTTCGACTACGCCACCTGCGGTTTCCGGTGATGGACACCAGCGCTGCTTCAGTCCACTGAGGCCGGTGTTACAGGCAGCTAAGATGGGATGGCTCCCCACAGGCAAAGCAGGCCTCAGGGCAGTGAGATGAAGGTGATGATGGGTGCAGTGCCGCACAGAAAATAACAGGCTGAAGCGGTGTGTGAAGTCATCCAGGGTTTTTACTCACTTTCAGATGATCTTTAGCCGCAAAGCTTCCATTTGCTACACACGACGTAATGCGGCCACCGGGAAGGGGGTTCAGCACTTTCCAGGTAGATCAGGAGCACCTGTCGAGAATCCTCTGGTGTGTGTTCCTCTCCTTGGTTATTTCTCCCACTAAGTTTTCTCTACAGCCAGCTACAGCCTCTTGCTGGACCCCGACAGAAGACCACAATCAAAGACCTTGAACTTAAGATGGCCGTAGATTAAATATGAAAGAATAAGTGTTTCCTAAAAGTGTGTCCTCCACCCTCACCCACTACATGGTTCCCCCTATCTTTGGTTCCCCCCATCTCCTCCATCCCGGCCCAGGGCAGCACCCTGGTGCATTTAGGCCCCCTACAGGACAGGAGTGGTGTAGTGTTGAGTGGTGAAGTAGGGTCCTGAGAAATGCTCCATCCTTACCTGGAAGAGGAGATACCACACCTCGAGCTGAGGTGCAGTACCCCTGTGGCAACTGAACCCTCAGGGGCGCCACATATATTCACTGCTTCTCCAGTGATCTGGTCTTACACTCACATCTCCATGTTCACAAGCTGCCGCTCTACTAATGAGCCACAACTTATAATGATTCACATAGGAGAATTTGGCAATCTTGACCTCTATTGCAGGCAGTGAACCCAGAATCAGATTATACATGTCCATACAGATCCATTGTATATATAACAATGTATTTCTATGTTCCCTGTATACTGAGGTGAAGAAAAAGATTGCTATAAAAGTAGTAAAAATTAGAAGCAATTACAAAAACATAATTTTCTCTAATTTTGTGAGTCTCCCCAGGTCCCGAACCCATAACCTTAACATTACAGGCAGGAGCCTAAGCTACTGAGCTACAAGCTCTGGTGAGGTCATGAGGAGAATTTAGTATACTTTATCTCTATTGCAGGCTCTGACTCAACAAACAGATTCTACTGATAGAAATACACTGCTGTGTACAATGTATGTATTTGTATTCTAGAGATAAAATTACTAAAAAATAATGAAAAACACTTGATAATGAAAAAAATATTGTCATTTGTAATGCATTTTTTTAAATTTAAATAAAAAACATCACAAATCAGCAAATAACACTGACATATTTGGTGTTCCTGTAATCGTGATAACCCGCACAACACAGCCATCAAATTATTTATGGGAATCAGTAAATGGCATAAAAAAAGGCGTGATTGATATTTCTCTATTAAACCAATAAAAAATGTAATAAAACTGTAGTGCTGAGGCCGTGTTCACACGTAGCGCAAATGCTGCGTTCTTTCTACAGCTTTTTTCTGCAGGTGTCCTCACCAAACGATGCAATAACAATCTTCCCTGATTGTTGTGTGTTTGCTGCGTTTCTTTTATGCGTGTTTCCCTTATTTCATGCGATTTTGTGGCAGATATAAAGCACAGTTTTTAGCACTTTTTTAATAGTACAGAAAAGCTTTGATTCTGCGCTTAAAAATGCATCAGCGTTTTTTTCATGCATTTTTTTCAGAAGAAGCCTATAGAGAAAAAGGCACTAAAACCGCAGAGTACAGCAGCGTATTTACATGCACAGAGGGCGGAGATTTCATGCAATCACATTTACTTGTTCCCATGTAGCATAAATGTTGCATATTTTCTGCTGCTTTTTTTGCACATAAATTCTGCTGGGTTTAGCTATCCAAGCGAAGTGGATGTGATTTCATGAGAACTGCGCCTTCTGTAGTCTCGACACGCTGCTAAACTGTGCAGTTTTGGTGTTTTTTTCTTTCTCTTGTCTTCTATGTGGAGCCTAAAAAAAACGCATGTAAAAAACTGCAGTTACTTTTTTAAGTGGAGAATCAAAACTGGGGGAACAAGAGTGAAGTGAGATGGTGTTGTTTTTTTTCTTTTATATGTGTTTGGGATGTGTGTCTGCATAAAGAAGGCTGTGTGAGAACGCATACTGTATATAGGAGGTTATGTGTGGGCTCATACTGTATATAGGAAGCTATGTGAGGGCATATAGTATACACAGGCTATGCGGGGGCTCATACTGTATATAGAGAGGCTATGTGGGGGGTCCCACTGTATATAGGAGGCTATGTAGGTCTCCACATTGTATATAGGAGGCTATATGGGGCCTCACACTGTATACAGGAGGTTATGTGGGGCCTCACGCTGTATATAGGAGCCTATGTGGTAGCTCATAATGTATATAGGAGGCTATGTGGGGGCTCACACTGTATATAGAAGGCTATATGGGAGCTCATAATGTATACAGGAGGCTATGTGTGGCTCACACTGTATATAGGGGGCTATGTGAGGGCTCACACTGTATATAGGGGCTATGTGAGGGCTCATAATGTGTATTGGAGGTTATGTGAGGGCTCATACTGTATTTAGGAGGTTATGTGAGGACTCATTGTATATAAGGGCTATGTGGGGTCACACAGTGTATAATGGGCTTATACTGTGTATAAGGGGCTATGTGGGGCTCATACTAAACAAAGGGGGCTATGTGTGTGCGTTCATGCGGTATTTAAGGGGATGTCAACATACTTAATTCTGCTCAATATCAAGTGATATAATTAATATTTTATATTAATATAAATTTTTGTTAATATTAATGTTTGTTAATATTAATATTGAGCAGAATTAACTTCAATCTATTGGTTCGACCCTCCACAACAGTCACGTTCTCTCATGTGGCCATTCGGGTAAATTAATTGCCCACCCCTGACATATGCTATCATATATTATCCAGTATATACCATCTTATGTCTGTATCAAAGTATGTCAAATACCATCCCATATTATCCCGTATACTGGATGTGATATACTTTGTGCACAGACATCAGATGGTATATACAGAATAATATGTGAGTGGTGTAATATCTGATGTCTGTAGTCATAGTGTAATATGCACTAGTTACATATTATCCTGTATGTGGTATACTATATGCAAAGACATCCCATATTATATACAAGATAATTGATGGCTGGTAAAATATCTGATGTCTGTATCACAGTATATCATATACCATCACATATTATGCTGTATACTGGATGTAATATCCTGTGATACAGACATCCAGTGCTAGGCTGGGGTCACACTAGCGTATAGCATCTGCTGCGAGAGTGAGCCGAGTGTCAGTGCACTGTGCTTCCATCCTCTGTAGGTGCAGAGCAGACGAAGAAAGTCATTTCTCCATCTCCTCCATTGCCAGCGTCCATGGTAATTGCACTGCACTGGGATGACATCCAAGTGCAGTCCGATGTTTCACACGCATCCATAGACTTGTATGGGAGAGTGTGAGCCAAGTCTTGCTGCCAATCGCAGCATGCTGCATCAGCATGAGAAAATAATCACAGATCTGAGCCGGCCCATAGAATAACATTGGGCCGAGGGCTATCAGATCAAACATCCCATAATAGACACAACATAATATGGTGTCATATCTGACGTCTGTAGTCATAGTGTCATATATAGCTGTCACATGATATCCTGTATATAATATCTGATACTGTATGTATAGTCATGATATGTCAGATACCAGTACAGATGTGCCAATTGATTCACAGGACACTGGTCAGTCACGTCAGTAGTCCATGGCCACCAGACCAGGGCCTGCGAGCCTCCTCCTACCTGCCGGCATCTCGGACTCCTCTTTTGATTTGTAGACCTTGAGTGGTGTCATCTTTGTGGCGTGACACATGCAAGACATTGTGCCTGCCTACAAATCAAAGAAAGACAAAAAGAATGGTGTCAGGTAGGAGGCGGCCATAGGGCTCTGATCAAGTAGCCACTGAATAATCATCTGACCACTAGATGATTGCTCGTCTCTATATAGCAGCCATATCTTCTCCTATGTATATTGTACTGTATGTGGTATAATATGTACACTGTGTGCACAGACATCAGATAGTGCACACAGGATAATTAGTGACTGCTACAATAATGTGACATCATCTATAATATAACGTTGGATGTGTCCGTCTGTCCGAAGCATATGTGGACTGAGCCTGTGCAATACGCCTGCGCAGTCTGGCCCCAGACAGAAGAACGCATCCAGCAGCTGCAGGTTACAGGGAGGAGGAGTGTGGCGCCAGAGATCGCGGTATGTGTAGGCACTTAACGCATACCGCCATCTCTGGCTCCATAAGCACATACCTACCTGGGAAGAGTGTTGCACCTCTGTTCGGGCCGGAGGCCGGGGAGGAGTGTGGCGTCGGAATCGGCGCCTGCACATAGCGCGATATCCGGCGCCATTTTAGTACAGACACATTTGCAGTGTGTCTTCAACAAAATGGCGCCAGACAGCATGGTATGCACATGTGCGTACTCCGACGCCATTTTGTTGAATACACTCTGCAAATGTGTCTTCACTAAAATGGCGCCGGATATCGTGCTATGCAGGCGCTGATTCTGGTGCCATTTTAGTAAAATAACACAGGCAACGCACTGCAGGGGAGCGATGGAAAGGTGAGTAGGAGTGTTTTTTTTACTTAATTGATGGAGTATGGGAGAGCATATAACAGGATTGGGGGAGCATATACCAAGATGGGGGAGCATATACCAGGATGGGGGGAAGCACATAACAGTATGAGGGTGAGCACATAACAGAATGGGGGAGCAGATAACAGGATGGGGGAATACATACCAGGATGGGGGAAGCACATACCAGGATGGGGGAAAGCACATACCAGGATGGGGGGAAGCACATAACAGGATGGGGGGAAGCACATAACAGGATGGGGGGGAGCACATAACAGAATGGGGGAGCAGATAACAGGATGGGGGAATACATACCAGGATGGGGGAAGCACATACCAGGATGGGGGAAGCACATAACAGGATGGGGGAAGCAAATAACAGGATGGTGGGAGCACATAACAGGATGGGGGAAGCACAGAACAGGATGGGGGAAGCACAGAACAGGATGGAAGAGCACATACCAGGTTGGGAGAAGCACATACCAGGATGGGGGAAGCACATACCAGTGTAGACCGTGTAGCGGGGAGGTCACTATCAGAATACAACGGCCCGAGGACAAAGGATACTAGCAGACAATTTGTTAGGGAACCACCTTTTTACTAAGAACAGAAACTTGGTTGCCCCAGCAACGTAAGAAAGGAACACAAATGAACTTCACACATACCTAGCTCAGCACAGCTAGGACCCCTGCGCTGTACAACTGACAGGACCAGGATGTACTAAAAGATGAACTATAATTTGCCTGACCAGTGGTTCCACCTAATGCGGTAACCGCGGGTTATCCGAAGCAAGGATGTAATTAGATGGGTGCAAGGGGCAGCCCCTGCAGGGGTGCAGTGCAAAAGTTCACAAACTTAACAACTTACTACGATTACAATACTGTTACACTATCTATACACAAGCTCACCCACTGAGGGGAGTATCTAGCTAAGGTTCACACAACCCTATTAGCAAACAATGTCTCTAACTGAGAATCTATGGTGCCAAACTCTCTCTATAGTCTGCGTGCACGTTTCCACTGGGATCCCTATTTTGGGGCCTGAGCTCAGAACTTACCGGCCATTAACTGATCTCTGAAGAGGCTGTCTAATCGTCCGATCAGCCACTTAGCTGCGAGACCAAGGAGGGAATGCTGGGCTTGTCACAGGAACGCAGTTTCAGTCTGACAGGCTAGCAGATGACCCTTCACGTCACCGCAGATACCTTGGGGGGAATCCAACTCTGCATCCAACCGTAGTTGTCTCCCCAAAGTGATTCAGGATGTGGGAGCATTGACCAGGATGAGGACGCAAATACCGGGATGGGGGACCAGGATGGGGGAGCATATACCAGGATGGGGGACCAGGATGAGGTAGCACATAACAGGATGGGGCAGCATATAACAGGATGGGGGAGCATATATCAGGATGGGCAACCAGGGTGGGGGCACAAATACCTGGATGGGGGACCAGAATGGGGGAGCATGAACCAGGATAGGGGACCATATACCAATAAAAATGCTCGCCACCAGGGCGTAGAACGGGTTTAATAGCTAGTATACTATAATATGGAATGGAATTTTACAATGATGATTTGCTTGATCAAGTTTGTTTGAAAAAATACACAAAATAATAATTCACAGGTATCTATGTGGCAGATCTGGACTTATGTGTGGCCACCTTTACTCTGCTGATATGTTTTTTAGGAGTGTAGAAAAGCACAGCATACCTTGTTTTACTACATCTCTAATATTGTATATCCAATTGAAAAATGGTCATGCATAAGCATAATATGTACTGCGTCTTACCACTACAAACGCTCATCTGACCTGGTCCAAGTGCTGTGGGTTTTTCCATGGGCAGCTCTCAGACAGACAATATGGTTGTGTGAATATAGCCTATGAAGCTGCTGGAAATAAGCATGTTAAGGATGGGCCGCTACTTATGGGCCACTGCTGTGTGCTTGCCCCCCAGGCACTGCATGAGGTCTCAGCATTCACTGTAATGATAATCTGTGGGCTCAGATTAGGTGTCCGACCACTGAGCTTGTACTTCAATGGTTGGACTCATGATGAGCTCACAAGATGGTGAAGCAGCAGATACTCTCCTCCTTCAGGGAAACAAATGGGGAGAGAAAGGAGTGAATTCACACAAAGAAGCAGCTCTATCAGTCTCTTCCAGAAAGGGAATTAGGTGAAAGCCCCTCATGACTGAGATTGAATGAGAGGGTCAATTTGAAATAATGCAGGGGGTTTATAGGGTGGTCATTAGTGTTTAGAAAAAGGGGGTGGAGGATGAGCAGTATTTAGGGGAAAAATGCCGGAAAGAGGGGCCATCTTGGGTCAGTGAAGCTGAGAGTGACCCACCCTCCTTCCCTTAGGTGAAGCAGGGATTGGTAGGAGCTGTATGTTCTTATAGTTATATATGTATACATATTTATTAAAAAAAAAATTGTCACAGTGGTTGTTGGTGGGAGGGGGAGGGGTCCTGGGAGTTGGTGTATTATTGGTGGTGGAAGGAATTATATTGGATAATTCACTCTCAGTATAATATGGAGAAAGGGTTAATCTGGCATTTTTTTGGGCTCTGGACGGGGTTTTACCCTGGGAGCTTATGGTTTGACAAGCTATCCCAGACTGTGGTAGTATGGTGCACTCGAGCTAAGGTTTCACGGCTGAGGGTAAAATGGTCGGTTAATAATTTTATTAGGTGGTGCCAGATGTTTTAGCTCCAAGAAACCCTCCCACCTTCTTTCTTTAAAGAGGTTGTCCACTACTATAGAGAATGCCCCCGTCGATTTAAAAGGTGGAAATAAGATTTTTTGTAATTACTTTGTGTTGTGATTCTTGCCTGTGGATGGCGCTATCACTGACTGCTAACCAGGCATCATGTGACGCCGGCTCTGACATCCGCTGATGTCACGTCAGGTTCTGGCTGCAGCTGGGCGTGACCCAGTGACGCGCTCCCCCCTGATTGATGGGCTGTGGGCGGGATTTCACCGCACGTCACAGTCCAGCATCCACCAATGAATGCAGAGGAGAGGGAAAGCGCGGTGGATGCTGGGCTGTGACACGCGGGGAAACCCCACCCATAGCCCATCAATCAGGGGGGAGGGCGTCAATGGGTCACGCCTGGCTGCAGCCGGGATCACATGATCACTGGTGAGTGGTCTGCAATATCGCTGCTCACAGGCAAGAATCACAACACAAGGTACTTATAAAAAATCTTATTTCCACCTTTTAAATAGAAGGGGGCATTCTCTATACACTGTGTGCAGAATTATTAGGCAAATGAGTATTTTGATCACATGATACTTTTTATACATGTTGTCCTACTCCAAGCTGTATAGGCTTGAGAGCCAACTACCAATTAAGTAAATCTGGTGATGTGCATCTCTGTAATGAGGAGGAGTGTTGACTAATGACATCAACACTGTAGTATCGGCGTCTCTGCCCCCTGACAGGCAGAGACTCCGTCCCAATTACCGCTGCACTCCCTGCCCGGCGTCCTCCGGCGCTCCTGCTTCTGTTGCTGCCGGCACGAGCAGCTTCCCGGGCACTGTTCTTAGGGCGCGCGCGCTTCCTCCCTCTGAAAGGGGCCGCGCGCGCCGTCCTAAGGAGTCCCCGGCCAATGGCCGGAGGACCTTTCATATAAAAGGCACCTCCTCCAAAATGGAGGTGCCCGTGCAAGGTTGTAGCTTTGTGTGTTTTACTCTGCTTCAGCCCTCAGGTCCCGCTGCTAGCCTGACTACCAGTCCAGCCCGCCAGCCTGACTACCAGTCCAGCCCGCCAGCCTGACTACAAGTCCAGCCCGCCAGCCTGACTACCAGTCCAGCCCGCTAGCCTGACTACAAATCCAGTCTGCCAGCCTGACTACAAGTCCAGCCCGCCGGCCTGACTACAAGTCCAGTCCGCCAGCCTGACTACAAGTCCAGTCCGCCAGCCTGACTACAAGTTCAGTCCGCCAGCCAGACTACAAGTCCAGTCCACCAGCCTGACTACAAGTTCAGTCCGCCAGCTTGTCTACTCTCCAGCCCGACAGTCTGTCTACAGTCCAGTCTGCCAGTCTGTCTATGGGCTCTGCCCACCTGCTTACCTGGAAGCACCTGCCCGTTACCTGCCTTGCCTGCCAGACCACTTACCTACAAGCACCTGCCTGTTACCTGCCGTGCCTGCCAGCCCGCTTACCTAGAAGCACCTGCCTGTTACCTGCCGTGCCTACCAGCCAGCCTACTTGGAGGCTCCTGCTTGTTACCTGCCGTGTCTGCCAGTCCGTCTGCCCGGATCACTCGTCAGCCTGCCTGCCGTGCTCATCTGCTGTACCGGTCAGTCCCTGCCTTCTGACCCGTGGGAGTCACCTGCTCTCATACAAGGTCGGTCCCCAGAGTAGCACCTGGTCCCTCTGCTCGGTCCTTCCCTGGTCACGGAGTCGATTGAGCCGCCGTACGATCTTGGTCGGTCCAAGTTGATACCTAGTTACTCCCCTCAGGTCCCGTCTTTCACCGCAGCACAGAGGTTCCACCACCCGGATCTGTAGCAAACACCCTATAGAAGGTGTGCTTAATTATTAGGCAACTTCCTTTCCTTTGGCAAAATGGGTCAGAAGAGAGATTTGACGGGCTCTGAAAAGTCCAAAATTGTGAGATGTCTTGCAGAGGGATGCTGCAGTCGTGAAATTTCCAAACTTTTGAAACGTGATCACGGAACAATCAAGCGTTTCATGGCAAATAGTCAACAAGGTCACAAGAAGCGTGTTGGCCAAAAAAGGCGCAAAATAACTGCCCATGAATTGAGGAAAATCAAGCGTGAAGCTGCCAAGATGCCATTCGCCACCAGTTTTGCCATATTTCAGAGCTGCAACGTTACTGGAGTATCAAAAAGCACAAGGTGTGCGATACTCGGGGACATGGCCAAGGTAAGGAAGGCTGAAAAACTACCACCTTTGAACAAGAAACATAAGATAAAACGTCAAGAATGGGCCAAGAAATATCTTAAGACTGATTTTTCAAAGGTTTTATGGACTGATGAAATGAGAGTGACTATTGATGGGCCAGATGGATGGGCCAGAGGTTGGATCAGTAAAGGGCAGAGAGCGCCACTCTGACTCAGACGCCAGCAAGGTGGAGGTGGGGTACTGGTATGGGCTGGTGTCATCAAAGATGAACTTGTGGGACCTTTTCGGGTTGAGGATGGAGTGAAGCTCAACTCCCAGGCCTACTGCCAGTTTCTGGAAGACAACTTCTTCAAGCAGTGGTACAGGAAGAAGTCGGTATCGTTCAAGAAAAACATGATTTTCATGCAGGGCAATGCTCCATCACATGCATCCAACCACTCCACAGCGTGGCTGGCCAGTAAAGGTCTAAAAGAAGAAAAAATAATGACATGGTCCCCTTGTTCACCTGATCTGAACCCCATAGAGAACCTGTGGTCCATCATAAAATGTGAGATCTACGGGGAGGGAAAACAGTACACCTCTCGGAACAGTGTCTGGGAGGCTGTGGTGGCTGCTGCACGCAATGTTGATCGAAAACAGATCAAGCAACTGACAGAATCTATGGATGGAAGGCTGCTGAGTGTCATCATAAAGAAAGGTGGCTATATTCATCACTAATTTTTGGGGTTTTTGTTTTTGCATGTCAGAAATCTTTATTTCTAAATTTTGTGCACTGATATTGGTTTACCTGGTGAAAATAAACAAGTGAGATGGGATTATATTTGTTTTTCATTAAGTTGCCTAATAATTCTGCACAGTAATAGTTACCTGCACAAACAGATATCCTCCTAAGATAGCCAAATCTAAAAAAAAACCACTCCAACTTCCAAAAATATTAAGCTGGGATATTTATGAGTCTTTTGGGTTGATTGAGAACATAGTTGTTGATCAATAATAAAAATAATCCTCTAAAATACAATTTGCCTAATAATTCTGCACACAGTGTAGTAGTGGACAACCTCTTTAAGTTTACATGGTATTGTTCTTAATATAATGTTATAATGTTATAATAAGTGGCCGCTGTGGTGAAAATTATCCAAAGGAAAAAAGTGTCAGTGTTTTAATTGGGGAGACGGAGTGAAGTGGTATTGGAGAGGGAAGATGAAGGGGTAATTTCGATCCATACCCAGTCATGTGGCATCAATACAATGTATTCTCTTATGCCTCTACCCCTTGCCAGAAGTTATGTGTGCATGGCCATCAGCTGTAGCATCTCTACAGGGTCGGGCATAGCTAGTTACACAGGATACAGCAGAGGCACCTTGATAAATTTATCACAGCACTTTTTATAAACACATCCATTTGTGGAACTACTTTAGTTTTCATGATCTCTTGATTAAAATCTACTTTTGTTCATCGGACAATAAATCTGCCCCATGGTTTACTGAATGACAACTTAAAAATGACATCAATAGCAATTCCCCAATAATGTTATGAATCATAATTACTTTTCCAAAGATTATTCTGCACAGTGAACACTAGTGATGAGCGAGTACCGTAATATTCGTAATCGCTATACTCGTAATGAGTACTTTGTAATAATTGCGTATTCGTTCGGAATAGCGAGTACAATGTAAGTCAATGGGAAATGCAAGTAATTTTCTGCTGGACCCTACAAAGGGGTCTGGGGGCTTGAGGAAAAGGCTAAAAAGGATGGGAAAGTGATGAAACAGAATGGGAAGAGCCTGGAGAATGGGCCTGCATGCATTTCTGACTCACACATGGTTTCTGGGAATAAGTTTGTCGCAGTATTACGCCACTTTTACAGACACACAAGAACAACTACCAAACCTAACCTAAATTGCATTTAACAGGCCAAAAAGGTTAAGAAACAGTTTTTCCTGCACAATCACTTGTTTATAAGGCCAAATAAACCAGAAAAACCAAAAAATATCTCTTTTAGCGTTTGTTCACACATACTGTTGTGGCTTTTTTTCGCCTTTTACAATTGGGAGGGCCCTGACTTATACATTTTGTAGGTCCCTCTGTCATACATCATTTTTAGCTCGCTATTCCCCAGCACTGCTAGAACATACTAGTAGATATGTTGATCTTTGACTTGAGATTCCTCAGGTAGCTCTGTAACATGCGTTTTGGAGGGACAGCTGTTACTTAGACATTTGGGCGGTCCCTCCATCATTGACACTCAGATAGTGGAATACATATTCCATACCAGTTTACAATGTGCCCATTTTAGCGTTGGGCTTGACCCCCTCCTCCTCCTCCTCCACCACCATGTGATACTGCGGCACTAAATTCAAATGTTCAGAGTCCCTGCAGTAGGCAGGAAAGCTGAGTTTTGTGAGAGCCCTCGTGTGGCCCTGTAACATACATTTTGAAGTGCCCTCCTCTAGAAATTTTGGGGGTGCCTCTTGTGTACATTTGAGAGTGCCCTCACTTATTCATATTGTAGGGCCCTCACTATTATTTAACTAATTTAAGGGCAGAGACTACAGAGAAAATGGCAAAGAGACATGGCGACATGGCGTACTAGAAGGTAGCAGTGAGTGCGGCCTACGAACCTCAGGTATAGCTGAACTCTGTGATCCGGAAAAATAAATCTGCACAAGTCAACTGGATGATGAGCTCAAATATATCACTTGTGCAAGTCAATGGACTAAGGATATATGGTACCCCCTTCCAGAATGGGTTGGAGAAGCTTCTCCAAATGGCTTAGAGATTTTGATTTTCAATATTCCCCAGATTATATAGCAAGTAAAGACTTCATGATACTGTTCTACTTGGTCCAGTGTAGAATGTGCATCGCATTTCCAAAAATTACTCCTGGGGCTGGGGGCTGTGTCATAGGTGCAGGAAGATTCCATGACAAGGGCCTCCCTTGACAAACATTATCTACGATGGAGTACTGTAGTAGTTGTGGCCCTCAATTCAAGTTTTCAGAGGGCCATCATTCGGTCATCAACAGTCAGTGTAAATTTCTATTGAATATGTATCCCCTATCTCAATCACAGTGTGACACAACCTGTAACAAGGGCCCATAATGACAGATATTAGTTTGGTAGGACTACTGTAGATTCCAGATTTGTCCACTGCACAATGTGCATCTGGTTTGTGAAAATTAGCTCTATGGGCTGAGTCATGGTTGATGCAGTAAGTCCCCATCCCAAGGGCCTCCAACCACAAATAGTAGTTAGGTTGGAGTAGGAATACTGTCCTGGTTTGTCCACTGCGCAATGTGCATAGGATTTGTAAAAAATTAGCCCTATGGCTATTTATTTATTGACTCACTATTTTGGCTGTGCCTGTGACAGCTAGCTTGGCTTGTGCTATCAACATCTGAAAATCTGTCAACAAAACCCAAAATGCCAAAAAAGCCTGTTGTTAAGGGACGTGGAGGTGGTGTTGTCAGTGGTGTTCGAGATGGCACTCAGTCTGTGTCAGGTTAGAAGAAGCTTGATGCATCCACTATGTTCCTGGAAAAATTTCCCGGTCTGGAACGTAAACGTGTGTGGAAGCCAGAAGAGCCAGAGCAGATTCTGTCTTGGATAGCAGACAAGGCCTTTACACATTTTTCAAGCAGCAACATATCTTCCATGACCACACAGTCTACTGTGGATACACAGAAGGCTGGCCCTTCTAATCCTGAAGCTGGTTCTCCTTTCTCCCGCCATTATCAGTCACAGGAGACATATGACCCAAGCTTGGCTACTCCGAGGATCTGTTTGGTACGTATCATTTGGTTGGCTCTGGTCTATCATTGTACAGCATTGAAGAGGGACAAGAGGAGGTGGCGTGCGTTGATGCTCAAGAATTTGAGGATCTATGGCCAGAAGAAAGCCACTTGGAGAAACGTCATTTACTGTCTTCAGAGGTGGAGGCTGATGATGATGAGACAACGTTGCCATCAGGTCAGCCTACAACTGGGAAGGAGGATGAGATAGAAGATGAGGTGGTCGATGATGAGTCGACTGATCTGACCTGGACCGTTGGCATGCATAGCCATGACAGCAATACAGAGGAAGATGGATATGTAGCACCAATGCAGGCACCAAGGGGTCGTGGTTTACCCAGAGTGAGAACTGGGTCAACTGTTCCCAAGAGCACCCCCGCTGTGTGCCAAGTCAGGGCTAGGGGGTGTTCAGCTGTTGCGTGGAATTTTTTTTTCTGAAAGTCCTTCAGAGAAAAACATTGTTGTCTGTAGCATCTGCCATACCAAGTTGAGCAGAGGCCAGGGCAAAGGCAACCTGAGCACCACCAGTATGAGAAACCACATGGCAACCAAGCAGCCTAGTAGGTGGGCGGGACACCAGGGTACCAAATCTGCATCTACGGGTCAAACCAATAATAATAATAATAATAATACTCTTTATTTATATAGCGCCAACCTATTCCGCAGCGTTTTACAATTCAGAGGTTCATATTCAACAGTCATAAGTAACATAGCTAAAGATAATACTATAATTAAAGCAAAAATAATGACGACCCTGCTCGTAAGAGCTTACAATCTACAATGAGGTGGGGGTGACACAAAGTACAGGGGCTTATTTACAATGATGGTCCAGCCATCTTGAGGGGATGAGGGATAAATAAAGGCTGCATGAGCTCATCACCAGCCAGTATCTGTAGTGCTTTTGGGTTCGGTGGAGACTTATGCCATGTTGCCTGGGCTATGTCCTTCAGAATCTGCTGTTCAAGAAGCAGGCGCTCATATCTCCTGCCCACAAGCTGCGGTTGCTCTCACACAACAAACATCAACCACATCCACTTCCTTGTGCAAGCAAAGCGTCCAATTGTCCGTGTCTGAGAGCTTGGAAAGCTACGTAAATACCCAGCCACGCACCCACAGGCACAAATACTAAACTCGCACATTGCCAAATTGCTAGCTGTGGAGATGTTGCCGTTTAGGCTTGTGGGAACACAGTCTACCGTGATCTCTTGGCTGTGGCTGCCCCACAATACAGTGTTTCAAGCCGCCACTATTTTGCCCGGTGTGCCGTCCCTGCGTTACACAAGCACGTGTTAAACAATCTGAACCGTGCTCTCACCAAAGCCGTAACCCAGAAGGTCCACCTAACAACAGACACCTGAACAAATTGTTGTGTACAGGGACAATACATTTCTGTCATGGCATACTGGGGTAACCTGGTGGAGAGTGGGACAAAGGCGCAAACTGGAACATCACACATCCCACCCACGCTAAGAATAGCGGGCCCAACTTCTGTCAGGGTTTCCACCTCTTCATATTCCACTTCCTCTCTCCCCTTCTCTTGCTCCTCATCCTCTGCTGAATTACTCTCCCCATCACTGCCAAGCTGGGACCTGTGCAGTAGTGCATCGGCAAAGTGGCAAGACGCTCTGCTGAAGCTGATCTGTTTAGGTCAGAAAGCACACACTGCAACAGAGCTGTGGCAAGCTTTAAAGCAACAGACCGATCAGTGGCTCTCCCCGCTGCACCTCCAACCCAGTCTGGTCGTCTGCGATAATGGGCCTAACCTGGTGGCGGCTTTAAAGATCGGCAAGCTGGTACACGTGCCATGCCTGGCTCACGTGCTGAACTTAGTTGTTCAGAAATTTCTGAAAACTTTCCGTGACTTGCCGTACCTACTTGAGAAGGTGCGCCATATTAGCACCCATTTTCGCCATTCCTCTACTGCTTTTGCTGCTTTTACAGCACTGCAAAAGCGCTTGAATTTGCCAAGTCACCGACTCATTTGCGACCTGCCCACAGGGTGGAACAACTATCATATGTTGGCGAGGATTAGTGAACAGCAGAGGGCAGTAGCTGAATACCAGCTTCAGCATGCCGGTCAGACTGAGAGTCAGCCACCACACATAACAACTGTAGAGTGGGTGTGGATCGCTGACATTTGTGAGGTTCTTGAGAACTTTGAGTACTGCACCAACCTTGTGAGCGGTGATCAGGCTATTATCAGCGTAACTATCCCGCTGCTGTGTCTCTTTAAACAATCACTGCATAATCTCAAAGAGGAAACTTTGAGTGCCCAGCATGTTGGTATGGAGCCAGATTTCCCAATGGGTGATACTACCCAGCCCAGCCAATATTCTGAGGCAACATTGGGTGATGAGGAATAAGATGAGGAGGGAGAGGACTTGATTTTCTGTGCTACCGAGGGGACTCGTAATGCTACAGAGGGGACACCCAACCCAAACTTCATGTCTGTCCAGCCTGGATGGGCTGGAGAGGAGGAGGTGGAGGAGGAGGAGGCGAGTCAGCGTGAGGAGAGGATGGGTACTGTTTCTACTGTTGGGGACACAAAACATTTGCCTTTTTGCAGCTGGCCCACATGGCACCGTTCATGTATAGGTGTCTGTGGCAAGACCCTCGCTTGATACACATTTTATCCAACAGTAATAATTATAATATTTTGTATTTATATAGTGCAAACATATTCCGCAGCACTTTACAATAAAGCAGAGACATGTACATACAATAAATTCAATACAAGGTAAGACAGTTTAAACAGTTACATTAGGAGTGAGGTTCCTGCTCGCAAGCTTACATTCAACAAGGAAATGGATGGACACAATAGGTCAAAAGTGCTTGTTATTTCAGGTCAGGCAATTATAATAAGAAGGGATTTTCATATAAGACTGCATGAGCCGGTCATCAGCCAGTATGTTTAAGTGCAATAATCAAGTATCGAGTGTAGTTATCATGTGCATGGAGGGTGTGGAGACAGATGAATAGTAGGGTGCAGATTAAGAATAATATTTAGAAGGAGGGAACAGGGGAAAGTTAGTTTGCTGAGTAGTTGAGGTGATAGGCTTGTTTAAAGAGATGGGTTTTTAAAGCGCGCTTGAAGACGTGGTGGCTAGGCATCAGTCGGATCGTCTGGGGTAGAGCATTCCAGAGAACTGGTGCACCACGAGAGAAGTCTTGAAGACGAAGGAGCGAGGTTCGGATTATGGGGGATGTTAGTCTTAGGTCATTTGTAGAACGGAGGGCACATGTACAGTCATGGTCAAAAGTTTTGAGAATGACACCAAAATTATATTTTCACATGATCTGCTGGCCTCTGGTTTTTATTAGTGTTTGTCTGATGTTTATATCACATACAGAAATATAATTGCAATCATATTATGAGTACCAATAGGTTATATTAACAGTTAGAATGAGTTAATGCAGCAAGTCAATATTTGCAGTGTTGCCCCTTCTTCAAGACCTCTGTAATTCTCCCTGGCATGCTCTCAATCAACTTTTGGACCAAATCCTGACTGATAGCAGTCCATTCTTGCATAATCAATGCTTGCATTTTGCCAGAATTTGTTGGTTTTTGTTTGTCCACCCGTCTCTTGATGATTGACCACAAGTTCTCAATGGGATTAAGATCTGGGGAGTTTCCAGGCCATGGACCCAAAATCTCTATGTTTTGTTCCATGAGCCATTTAGTTATCACCTTTGCTTTATGGCAATTTGCTCCATCATGCTGGAAAAAGCATTATTGGGCGCCAAACTGCTCTTGGACGGTTGGGAGAAGTTGCTCTTGGAGGACATTCTGGTACCATTCATTATTCATGGCTGTGTTTTTAGGCAAGACTATGAGTGAGCCGATTCCCTTGGCTGAGAAGCAACCCCACACATGAATGGTTTCAGGATGCTTTACAGTTGGCATGAGACAAGATTGGTGGTAGCGCTCACCTCTTCTTCTCCGAATAAGCTGTTTTCCAGATGTCCCAAACAATCGAAAAGGGGATTCATCAGAGAAAATGACTTTGCCCCACTCCTCAGCAGTCCACTCCCTGTACCTTTTGCAGAATATCAATCGGTCCCTGATGTTTTTTCTGGAGAGAAGTGGCTTCTTTGCTGCCCTCCTTGAAACCAGCCCTTGCTCAAAGAGTCTCCGCCTCACAGTGCGTGCAGAAGCACTCACACCAGCCTGCTGCCATTCCTGAGCAAGCTCGGCACTGCTGGTAGTCCGATCCCGCAGCTGAAACAGTTTTAAGATACGGTCCTGGCGCTTGCTGGTCTTTCTTGGGCGCCCTGGAGCCTTTTTGACAACAATGGAAGCTCTCTCCTTGAAGTTCTTGATAATGCGAAAGATTGTTGACTGAGGTGCAATCTTTGTAGCTGCAATACTCTTCCCTGTTAGGCCATTTTTGTGCAGTGCAATGATGGCTGCACGTGTTTCTTTAGAGATAACCATGGAGAAACAATGATACCAAGAACCAGCCTCCTTTTAAAGTGTCCAGTGATGTCATTCTTACTTAATCATGACTGATTGATCGCCAGCCCTGTCCTCATCAACACCCACATCTGTGTTAATGGATCAATCACTAAAACGATGTTAGCTGCTCCTTTTAAGGCAGGACTGCAATGATGTTGAAATGTGTTTTGGGGGTTAAAGTTCATTTTCTGGGTAAATATTGACTTTGCAAGTACAGTAATTGCTGTTAAGCTGATCACTCTTTGACATTCAGGAGTATATGCAAATTGCCATTACAAAAAATGAAGCAGTAAACTTTGGAAAAATTACTATTTGTCTCATTCTCAATACTTTTGGCCATGACTGTAGGGCGATAGAGATGGGAAAGGAGATATAAGGCGGTGCAGAACTGTGGAGAGCTTTGTGAGTGAGAGTGATGAGTTTATATGGGATCCTGTAGCAAATGGGCAACCAGTGTAATGACTGGCACAAGATGGAGGCATCGGTGAAGCGGCTGGACAGAAATATGACCCTGGCTGCCGCATTCAGGACGGATTGAAGTGAAGAAAGTTTGGTAAGAGGGAGACCGATCAGAAGAGAGTTGCAGTAGTCCAGACGAGAGTGAATAAGACTGACAGTAAGAATTTTAGCAGTTTCAAAGGTGAGAAAAGGTCGGATTCTGGAGATATTTTTAAGGTGCAGGTGACAGGAGCGACCTATACTGGTTGGCCACCTTTCTCGATCCATGGTACAAGGAGAAATTTCCTTCTCTCCTTGTGGAGTCAACAAAGAGTTTTACAATTGAATTGTTCAAGAGGGCCGTTGTAGATCAGTTGCTGAAAACATCACCCTCAGATAATGCTGGTGGCAGAGGTACCGGCTCTTTTCAACACCAAGGGATAATGAGAAGAGAAAAGAACACCAGCTCCAACAGAGGTGTGGGGGGGGGGGAATGTGCACAAATTGGGCAATTTTCAATAAACCAGCACAACAGTAAAGGCTATCTGTGCCTGTAACAATGCCAAGGAGGGATAAGTTGCAGAACATGGTCAAGGGGTACTTAAGTGACCATACGTGCGTCCTTTCTGACGCTTCAGTTCCCTTTAATTATTGGGTGTCTAAGCTGAACACTGGGGCAATCATCACTGATAGGCACACACGCCTCTCCATGTAAAATGCAGACAGACTTACACTGATTAAATTCAACAAGGACTGGAGATCTCCATAGTTTGTAATCCCTCCAGATGATAGCAAGCCAACCTAAATTCACCAAAAATGCAGATTCATGCTACTGCTGTTAAAATCACCCCCTTCCCATAAGAACCCTTTTCCTTCCTTCGTCAACCATAACTCAGCTTATAGGGCTAATTTTTACAAACCCTATGCAAATTGTGCAGTGGACAAACCAGGACAGTATTCCTACTCCAGCCTAACTACTATTTGTGATTGGTGGCCCTTGGGATGGTGGCTTCCAAAACAGTGGTTAAAATGGCCTGGTGCGTGCTTTGTAGCAGACAGTAGGAAATGTTTGGACCACTGCTTTGTGCAGGGCACTCAATGATTTTTAAGTGGACTAATATGGACAGAAGGAAGGCTGACACCCCAAAATAGTGGTTAAAATGGCCTGGTGCGTGCTTTGTAGCAGGCAGTAGGAAATGTTTGGACCACTGCTTTGTGCAGGGCACTCAATGATTTTTTAAGTGGACTAATATGGACAGAAGGCAGGTTGACACCCCAAAATAGTGGTTAAAATGGGCTGGTGAGTGCTTGGTAGCAGGCAGTAGGAAATGTGGGGACTACTGCTTTGTGTAGGGCACAAAACACTTTTTTAAGAGGACTAATGTAGACAGCATAAGCCAGGCTCTAACCCCTAAAACAGCAGGGAAAATAGACCGGTGCTAAAAAAAGAAAGGCAGCACAAAATACTACTTCTTTGTGTGCAGGAAAAATATTGCTTTGCATCTGACAAGAGCTGTTTTAAGATGGACACTGGAAGAACACTTTAACCTCTCCCTACCTAATACACAATCTTTCCCTCCCTGTACTCTGACTTTGTTGTGAGCCTTCAGCTCTTTTGGTGGAATTATGGAGCTAGTAAGCGGCTCCTTTAAACACAGAACTAGTATACCCTGCAGGTAGCCCGTAAAATGGCTTTTGTTTTAGCAAGAGGCCTAAACACTCTCCCTAGCAGCTCAGCGATCTCTCCCTAGGCTATTACAACGCAGGCTCCAGATGCAATGTGCATAAAATGGCAGCGGCAGGGCTTAAATAGACCCTATGACGCTGGGCGGCCAGCCAATCACAGTAATGCCAAAACCAAGATGTCTGCGGTATTACTGTGACTGGTTAAGAAGCCCAACATGTCTAGTGGCGGCAAAGAAGGCACCAAAACTGCAGGGCGGGACAACCGAATATAGCGAGGCGAGTACACAAATACTCGCAGAATAGCAGTAACCCGAATACCGTACTATCCGTGTGAATAGTAACGAATCCACTCGCTCATCACTAGTGAACACTCAAGCTGTCAAAACTGTGCACAGAATGTGAAAGTCTGTACCACAGCGTATTGATGGAGCACAGGATCCATAAACAGCCTCCATTTAGGACTCCTCCAGGGAAGTTCTATAAGCTGACAATTCTGTATTTTAAGCTTCTATCAACACCGTGGAAACCTACAAAGAATAAATAGACAATCAAAAGATAACTGCAAATTCAATTTTCTTAAAGTAGATTCAACAAAATTCCTTTAAAATAAGTGTGTAGTCCTTGAGAAGGCTATGGCGAAACATACATTGAAGTCCTGGGGGATTCACTCTTCTGGTCAGTCTCTCTTCATGCACATGTTATCTTTACATTGGACATTTGTATTGAGTCAATGTTATGCTATTTTATTACGCCATATTATTTACATATGGTTTTATATCTATTGTGAGGCAGTGACTGGAATCGTATATGAGGGACGTTATATATCCCCCAGAATGTGTACAGACACCTATTAAACCCATTGGAGTGCATTGCAGTCACAAACTCTCCTGCGGCTGCAATGCAGGAATGAAGGTGAGCAATGACCTGGTCAGGCTACCTGGCTAAGGCAGATTAAGTAAAACCCGGCAGGGCCTTCATTTCTTGAAGGAGGCTACAGGAGGCAGTGGGGCGGCCTCCTTCCTTCAACCTGGGTTTTCCAGTGGCTCTTGCCACAGGTCCTTTAACCTCTTTACAATCCAAGGTGGTTTGCACGTTAATGACCAGGCCAATTTTTACAATTTTGACCACTGTCACTTTATGAGGTAATTACTCTGGAACGCTTCAACGGATCCCCCTGATTCTGAGACTGTTTTTCATGACATATTGTGCTTCATGATTGTGGTAAAATTTCTTCGATATCACTTGCGTTTATTTGTGAAAAAAACAGAAATTTGGCGAAAATTTAGAAAATTTTGCAATTTTCAAAATTTTAATTTTTATGCCCTTAAATCAGAGAGATATGTCACACAAAATAGTTAATAAATAACATTTCCCACATGTCTACTTTACATCAGCACAATTTTGGAGCCAAAATTTTTTTTTATTGGGGAGCTATAAGGGTTAAAAGTTGACCAGCGATTTCTCATTTTTCCAACAAAATTTACAAAACCATATTTTTAGGGACCACATCATATTTAAAGTCACTTTGAGGGGTCTTTATGACAGAAAATATCCAAAAGTGACACAATTCTAAAAACTGCACCCCTCAAGGTGCTCAAAACCACATTCAAGAACTTTATTAACCCTTTAGGTGCTTCACAGGAATTATTTTTGGAATGTGAAAGAAAAAAATTAACATTTAACTTTTTTCACAAAAATGTTACTTTAGACCCAATTTTTTTTATTTTTGCAGGGGTAACAGGAAAAAGTGGACCCCAAAATTTGTTGTGCAATTTTTCTTGAGTAAGCAGATACCCCATATGTGGGGGAAAACCACTGTTTGGGCGCTCGGCAGGGTTCAGAAGGGAAGGAGCGCCATTTGACTTTTTGAATGTAAAATTAGCTTGAATATTAGCGGACGCCATGTTGCGTTTGGAGAGCCCTTGATGTGCTTAAACAGTGGAAACCCCCCACAAGTGAAACGATTTTGGAAACTAGACCCCTCAGGGAACTTATCTAGATGTGTGGTGAGCACCTTGAACCCCCAGGTGCTTCACAGAAGTTTATAACATTGAGCCGTAAAAATACAATTTTCACATTTTTCCCACAAAAATGTTTTTCAGCCCCCACTTTTGCATTTTCATAAGGTTAACAGGAGAAATTGCACCATGCAGTTTGTTGTGCAATTTCTCCTGAGTAAGCAGATACCCCATATGTGGGGGTAAACCACTGTTTGGGCGCACGGCAGGGTTCGGAAGGGAAGGAGCGCCATTTGACTTTTTGATTGTAAAATTTTCTTGAATAATTAGCGGATGTGCCCCTGATGTGCCTAAACAGTGGAAACCCCCCACAAGCGACACCATTTTGGAAACTAGACCGCTCAGGGAACTTATCTAGATGTGTGGTGAGCACCTTGAACCCCAAGGTGCTTCACAGAAGTTTATAACATTGAGCCGTAAAAATAACATTTTCACATTTTTCCCACAAAAATGTTTTTCAGCCCCCACTTTTGCATTTTCATAAGGGTAACAGAAGAAATTGCACCATGCAGTTTGTTGTGCAATTTCTCCTGAGTAAGCAGATACCCCATATGTGGGGGAAAACCACTGTTTGGGCGCACGGCAGGGCTCGGAACGGAAGGAGCGCAATTTGACTTTTCGAAAGTAAAATTTGCTTGAATAATTAGCGGACGCCATGTTGCGTTTGGAGAGCCCCTGATGTGCCTAAATAGTTGAAACCCCCCACAAGTGACCCCATTTTGGAAACTACACCCCTAAAGGATTTTATCAAGGGGTATAGTGAACATTTTGAACCCAGAGGTACGACACAGAATTTGATGACATTAGGTCATCATATTGAATAAGTTGTCATTAGTCTTGAGCGCAAGTGCTCGCTACTTGAGTTTGCATCGGTTACTCAGGTATGCACCATGTATCATGGGTGCTCAAGTGAAATGCTCGAGTCCCCGCCCGCATGTTTCACGGTTATTAGACACCCCCAAAAAAACATGCGGAGATCGCTCGTGCATGGCAGGCAATCCCCGCAAGGTTTTTTTGGCCGCGAAGCATATGGAGCGGAGACTCAAGCACCCGCGATACTCAGTGCATACCCGAGCACCCGATGCAAACTCAAGTAGCGAGCACTTGCGTTCAACACTAGTTGTCATATCGTCATCTTTTTTTTTTTTTTACTTTTGAAAAAAAAAAACAACCCTAACCCCAACCCTAACATTAGCACAACCCTAACCCCAACCCCAGCCCTAGCGTTTATTTTTTATGGTATAGTGCGGTATAAGTGATTAGACGACCTTATTCTTCGGGTCGGTGCGACTACAGAGATACCAGAATCATATCGGGTTTTTATGATTGACAGCTGTCACACACTAAAAGACACATATTTTGTAAAATCTAGTTTTTGCATCGCCATATTTTGAGAGCTATAATTTTTCCATAGTTTGGCCTACAGAGTCATGTGATGGCTTGTTTTTTGTGGGACCAGTTGACGTTTTTATTGGTGCCATTTTCAGGCACGTGACATTTTTTGATTGCTTTCTATTCCAGCTTTTGGGAGACAGAATAAACAAAAATCAACAATTCAGGAATTGTTTTTTTTTTTAAATTTTTTTATTCTACTCCGTGTGTGGTAAAATTGATAAGGTAGCTTTATTCTTTGGGTCAGTACGTTTACAGCGGTACCACATTTATATTGTTTTTCTATGTTTTGGCGCTTTTACACAGTAAAAGCTATTTTATAGAAAAAATAATTTTTTTGCATCGCTTTATTCTGAGAGCTATAACTTTTTGATTTTTCGGATGATGGAGCTGTATGGTGGCTTTTTTCTTGCGGGACAAGATGACGTTTTTAGCGGTACCATTTTTATTTATATTCGTTTTTTTGATCGCGTGTTATTCCATTTTTTGTTTGACGGTATGATGATAAAGCATTGTTTTTTGCTTCGTTTTTTTTTTTTTACCTGAAGGGGTTAACTAGTGGGACAGTTTTATAGGTCAGGACGCGGCGATACCAAATATGTGTACTTTTATTGTTTGTTTGTTTTTTTCATAATAATATTTATTGATGGGTACATTATATTTTTATTTTTAGTGGATTATTTTTTTTATTTTATTTTTAATATTTTTACAATTTTTTTTTATTTTTATTTTTTCACTTTCTGAGAGTTTTTTTTACTTGTTTACTTTGTCCCACTATGGGACTTTCACTTTTTTATTCTGATCGCCTGCATAGCATAGTGATGGAGCACCATCCCTGTGCCATGCTGGCAATCAGCGCTGCACAGTGAGAAGATTGTTTGGTCATGCACTGCGCATAACCAAAAAATCTTCCTGCTGTCTGGTGACCCGGATGTTGTCATGACGACATCAGGTCGTCATGGCAACACCCGGGAAGCCGCGGCAGACAGCGCTGGAGGCGGAAGAGGAGGTGAGTATACCGATCACCTCCCCTTAGCCACCGCAATGCTGCGATCGACTTTGATTGCAGCATTGCGGGGGTTAATGTGCCGGGAGCGGTGCGGGACCGCTCCCTGAACATAGTACCGGGTGTCAGCTATGACAATCAGCTGACACCCGGCGGCGATCACGCCCGCACAGTCTGTGTGCGAGCGCGATCGCGATGACGTACTAATACGGGTCAGGCTCTTAAGTCCCAGGGCACAGACACGTATTAGTACTTCATGGGCTTTAAAGGGGTTAAAAACCCTGCACTAAGGATTAGTGTTGTTCTATGTTGGAACCTGCTAGGAGCATAGCAGGAAAGCTCAGCAGGATTGAATGTGGCTGAACCCGTGCCTGGGAAGGCTCTGCACCTGTCAGGCTCTGAGCGGCCCGGCGCGGCACCGTTGTTTAAGGACTCATGTTAACCCGGCTGCGAGCCAGAGGACTTTTCTGTTTACCCGTGAGTATTTGAATAAAGCTGTTTATGTTGGACTTGCTTGGGTCACTGCCTCAGTTACTGCACGGTGTGAACACCGCCGCCTTACACTATATACCACTATTTTACCTGCATAAATACTATGTGTCTAATTCACCGCCACTTTACTTATTATAGAGTTGAATACTGATCATTAAATTATACCCATATGTGATATGCTTTCCATAAAATTTCTATTGTGTGACGCTCTCCATGTATTTTAACGGAATTTTGTTTAATTCTCAATATTAATACTTTAATAAAATTTAATTTGTAGTTATCTTTTGAGTGGTGGCCATTTATTCTTTATAGTTTTAAATAGCTTAATGGGAACCTGTGACATAAAAAAACGGTATTAACCTGCAGATCTGGGGTTAATCTGCAAGTTAATAGCGTTCTGAACCTGCCCGGCGCCGGCACTTAGAACCCTGCTGCCAGGAGGAAATTAACTTTATTCCTTCCAGTTGTGTTTGGGTTTTAGTCACAGGGGTGAAAACTGATCCTAATGCAGAGCCTGCTGTCAGTTAGTGCCGGGGGTGTGATTACAGTCGCTGGTCTCTATACACAGAACTGTGGCTGAACCTGCACCAGCGCCACCTCCGTGACTGAAACCCAAATGGTAGCGGGAGGAATAAAGCAGGGTTATAAGTGCCGGTGTTGGGCATGTTAAAAATGCTATTAACCTGCAGATTAACCCCAGGTTAGTAGTGTTTTTTCATGCGACAGATTCCCTTTAAAGGGAATCGGTTAGTAGGATCCACCCTCCTAAGCCACCTATATGGGCATGCAGGTTTAAGGAAGCTGAATAAAATAATACCTTGATATCTGCGATCTGATGTCTTATTCCAGAGAAATGCACATTTTCTGACCTTTTCCAGGCTATAGGGAGGATGTTGCCGGGAAGATAACTCGGCCTCAAGAGCTTATTTTAAATAAAAGGGGGAGTTACCAGTGTGAGACAAGTACCTGACACAGAACAGGAGAAATTAACTTTGTCTTCTTACAAACACATTTTTTGCAGCTCTCTGAGCTCTGCTGTATTGCAACAACATTGCAAGAGAGGAACCTGCAGATGTGTGAGGTATAATTGTGGTGCCCCTGAGGGTTCAGTCGCCACAGGGGTACTGCACCTCAGAACGAGGTGTGGTATCTCCTCTCCCAGGTAAGGGATGGAGCACTACACAGGACCCCAACCACACACTCAACACTACACCACTCAAGTTCTGAAGGGGGCCTAAAGCACCATAGTGCTGCCCCGGGCCTGAATGGAGGAGTTGGGGGGAACCAAAGTAAGGGGGAACCACATAGTGAGCGAGGGTGGAGGAAGCATTTACCTAAGCACTTTATTAGAATTCTATATAACTGGAGGCCATTTTAATAACAAGGTCTTTGGTCGTGGTTCTTTGGGACGGCAAGTCAGCACAAGGCTGCAGCCGGCTGAGAGTCCACCGTCCCCGGTCTCAGGCCTCGAGACGGGGGGTCGGGGCAGAGTTATAACCGACACTGTCCCTGGTCAGGGTCCAAGCAAGAAAGCCCAGGAGGGGAGCAGAGGAGATAGGCTCCACAGGCGAAAGGATCTCAGGGGGTGTGGACGGAGCGGAGTCGCCACCTGCATACCTTATTCTGGCCCAGCCAGAGAGACCCTGCCGCAAGAGAGGGTACCGGTCCCGATTATCTGACTTTGCACTTCACGTTTCTGTCGGAAAAGTCCGGAGGCTTATGTGGATCCCAGGGGGATACGGACAGAGCGGAGTCGCCACCTGTATGTGACGCGCCCCTGGGCCTGCTGTGTCGTGCGGCATCGCGCGCACGGGGGATTACCCGGAGCCGGATCAGATGGGGGTAGTAGTCTCATGGCGTTGACCCGGTCCGTGCCCAGGGAGTCAAACTGAGCGGCAGTCTTCAGCAGTAGATGTTAGAATGTTCGACTACGCCACCCGTTGAATGCGGCTATGAAGCCGCCGCTGCAGGGCAGACCGCTGAGGTCGGTGGTAAGGTTGTGCAGCGTAGCTGGTAGAACCCCCAACGGGAGGGGTATGACCTCAGGGCAGCAGATGTGGAAGTTAGTGGTAGTGATGGTGCAGCAAGGAAGCTCAGAGACGTGTGGTGCAGTTCAAGGCTTTTACTCACAGGTGTTGTTCCGGTCACTTCGGCCAGCAGTGACCACCCGAGCCGTGCTGCGTCCACCAGGTGCGGGACTCGGCCAACCCCCAGGCAGTTCCAGAGCGTGGTCCCAAGCTCCCCTCTATTCCTTCCTACGGGCCCTCCTCACCAGGGACCCACCTTTGTCCGGCTCCCTCGGGTCTTTTGGTGGCGAAACCTTTCCCGGCTTCCCTGACCCTATGCGTGGTTTGCCTTCCTGGTGGATGTGGTGAGGGGTCGCGCCAAAACTTGTCCACGACCTCCGGTTCCTGGCTAAGGATGTTTAGCCTCTACCAGTTTGGGATCCGGTACCCTCTTCTGCCAACCCTTCACCCTTTCTTGTTCTCTTGTGGGATCTCAGGGTTCCCTCTACTCATGCGTCTCTGGGCTTCTCTTGGTGCTCCTGTTCCTTCTTCTCCTTCCTCTCTCTGCCTCAGGCCTTCAGTCCAGGCCTGGCTCTGGAGCTGGGCCCAGCCGGAGCCACAGCTCCCTGTCAGCCCTCTCTGGCTGAACTCTCTCTCAGAACAGACCCTGTCTCAAGATGGTGCCCACCTCTTATACTCCCTCTGACACCCGAGCCCAGGTGACTAGCACCCAATGGGCTCCTTCCTATGCCCAGAGTCCCTCCCCTGTCTGCTCCTACACTACTGGGATGTTCCTCCCCCCTCCCACTCCAGCCAGGGACAGACGCTGTCGTACCTGCACATCTACCTAGTGGGACTACCGTTGTTCTGTCCCCCGGAAATGGGATGAGTGTAGTGCATGCAGCTAACTGAGCTCGGTCCCACACTCCATCCTTACCCGGGAGTGGAATACCACACCTCTGGATCGAGGTGCAATACCCCTGTAGCAGCCGAGCCCTCAGGGTGCTACATTCCCCCCTGGTAAATCACAGCACGTCCTCGGGCTGTAAAAGAATAAAACAAAACATACAAAATTTTTTTTTTTTTTAAAGTACACACTAACATATAAAACATTATAAAAAACATTATCAGAAAAATATAACGTTACAGGTAACTTTTTTTTTTTTTTTTTTTTTTTTTTAGATTACTATCTTAGCAGCATAAACTTTTGATATAAAACTTTTCCATATAAAGCATTCTTGTTCCTCCGGCCACGGTGCAACTTATGACCGGGTAAAGTGCAACAGTCACTAATAGAAAAAACAGTTCCTTATAAAACCAGAAGGGGGCGCTTTAGGAAGCGCAACTATTTACAGGGTATGGCCGCTCTCAGTCCTCGGCCAGTGGGGATAGGGGAATGGCTGCTCACAGTCCTCAGCCTGGTAAGGGATAGGGGCACACAGGAAACAGTTCCTTTAAACAGTTCCACACTAGTCCCAACGGGGACCATACTCTGATTAGCAGCATGTGAAGTACCCTTACGGGTAACTATTTACAGTACTTTATTTGGGCTACTTCCCTTCAGTAGCGGTGTCTTCTCCTTGTCTCCTCCTGAGGATAGTCTTCAGACCCGTCTGGGTCCTCTTGATCTTCCTCCCACTGTAACTCCTCCTCAGTCAACCGGTGCACGTGAAGGGCGTATGGTCCTTTGGCACACTGGTGCCGGGTGAAGGTAACCTCATCACCCGGGTAGAGGTCACGTCCTCGGTGTCCCTCCGGCAGGTGAGACTCGACATCCCTGCGGGTGACAAAGACATCGCCGGGGGTTCTGTGATCCCGGATAAAGCCCCAGCCGTGCTCCATTTGAAACTTTATTACAGTCCCGGTGGCGCGGGGACCGTAGGCCGCACGGCGGTTTCGTCGGGTCCGGCTTTTCTGCTCCGCGCTTTGGACCTGCAGCCGCTCCTCGCGGACCCGCCTCTCTAGCCGTTCCCTCTGAAAGACCTCTAGCTGTTGACGACAGCACTCCTCACGTTGGGCTGCGGCCGCCCGGGTCTCTTGGGTGAACCCCATGAGGTCTTCGCCGGTGGGGTCCCACGCAAATTGGGCCTCTTCCAATGGGAGCGGGACAATGTTGGCGGGCGCCGGAGCCGGGATCAGAGGCTTACACTGGGGCCACTCCTTCCGGAGTCGGGGGTTGACGTACTCCGGTGGCCACACGAAGGACTGCCCATCCGGGCAAGTGTGCTGCGTGAATAGGTCTTCACCCAGGGGCAGCACTGTGGAGGTTGAGGGCGCGGTGGGGGCAGCGGCGCCCAGATTCACCAGGCCTTGCGACCAGGCCGGTGGCACTCTGAAGGTGAAGGGTACTGTGGAGACGGCGGCGCCCTGGGGTACTTGGCCCTGCGACCGGGCCGGGGGCACTTCCTCTTTTGCCGCGCTCAGGGTCAAGGGGCGTGGCGTAACAGAGGATGCGACCGCGGCTCCTGCCGCTTGAGGCCTAGTTGAAAGCAGCGGCGGTGCGGCAACGGGTGCGGTGAGTGGAACTTCGGGCTCTGCGACGGGGAGCTGGGGCAGGCTTATGGCTACGGGGCTCGGGGTGATGACGTCCCCATTACCTGCTTCCATCTCTGCGGCTCCCTCCGCGGCGTCGTCTCCGGCCTCCGTTCCTCCTGCACCATCCTCAGGGGCAGACACGCTCCACGTTGCGGGTGGCATCCTCTGCTGGCGGGTTCCAGCCTGCTGGACCATCTCTCTCCTCCACTCGGCCAGTGCTTCTTGCTGCACTCGGGCCATCTTCCGGGCCAAGGCCTCCAGCGCGGTCTGTGCACGCTCCCGATTTCTGGGGAGCTGTGCCAGGATCTCCACCAGGCCTTCTGGGGTGGCAGCCTGCAACAGGTTCCGGACCACAGGGTCGGTGCTGATTGACTCTTCCTCCATCTCCGGGTGCGATCTGTCCAGACTCCTCCAGGCCGCACCCATCTTCTCTGTTTTGTTCTGTATCCGCCCCCATTGAGGGTGGTCCCGTGGCAACTTAGTGATTGTCAGTTCCAGGGGCAGCCCTCTCACACTGATGGACATTTCTATCATTGCAGTCTCTGCTGGTGGGGGCGCTTTCCGCTTTTGGCGCCATTCCTGGACCTGGCCCACGATGGGAGGTGGCCTCTTGCCACCCTCTGGCACGCCCACAATGGCGTCCGCTCTGCCAGGGCGGGAAATCGTCTCAGATGGCGGGAATCGTCTCCTTATGGCGGGAAACTCCGTGGATGGCGGGAAAAGGCTGCAGATGGCGGGCAAACGGCGGGAAACGATCCGAGATGGCGTCCGATGGCGGGGACCCTCCGGAATTGGCGGGAGACTCCTTTTTACGGTAAATGTGAACTTTTCTTCAGGCACGCAGTACCCGTCGGTTGCGGGCACGTAATCCTGCCGACTACGCCAAAGTTGACGCGCCCCTGGGCCTGCTGTGTCATGCGGCATCGCGCGCACGGGGGCTTACCCGGAGCCGGATCAGATGGGGGTAGTAGTCTCGTGGCGGTGACCCGGTCCGTGCCCAGGGAGTCAAACTGAGCGGCAGTCTTCAGCAGTAGATGTTAGAATGTTCGACTACGCCACCCGTTGAATGCGGCTATGAAGCCGCCGCTGCAGGGCAGACCGCTGAGGTCGGTGGTAAGGTTGTGCAGCGTAGCTGGTAGAACCCCCAACGGGAGGGGTATGACCTCAGGGCAGCAGATGTGGAAGTTAGTGGTAGTGATGGTGCAGCAAGGAAGCTCAGAGACGTGTGGTGCAGTTCAAGGCTTTTACTCACAGGTGTTGCTCCGGTCACTTCGGCCAGCAGTGACCACCCGAGCCGTGCTGCGTCCACCAGGTGCGGGACTCGGCCAACCCCCAGGCAGTTCCAGAGCGTGGTCCCAAGCTCCCCTCTATTCCTTCCTACGGGCCGTCCTCACCAGGGACCCACCTTTGTCCGGCTCCCTCGGGTCTTTTGGTGGCGAAACCTTTCCCGGCTTCCCTGACCCTATGCGTGGTTTGCCTTCCTGGTGGATGTGGTGAGGGGTCGCGCCAAAACTTGTCCACGACCTCCGGTTCCTGGCTAAGGATGTTTAGCCTCTACCAGTTTGGGATCCGGTACCCTCTTCTGCCAACCCTTCACCCTTTCTTGTTCTCTTGTGGGATCTCAGGGTTCCCTCTACTCATGCGTCTCTGGGCTTCTCTTGGTGCTCCTGTTCCTTCTTCTCCTTCCTCTCTCTGCCTCAGGCCTTCAGTCCAGGCCTGGCTCTGGAGCTGGGCCCAGCCGGAGCCACAGCTCCCTGTCAGCCCTCTCTGGCTGAACTCTCTCTCAGAACAGACCCTGTCTCAAGATGGTGCCCACCTCTTATACTCCCTCTGACACCCGAGCCCAGGTGACTAGCACCCAATGGGCTCCTTCCTATGCCCAGAGTCCCTCCCCTGTCTGCTCCTACACTACTGGGATGTTCCTCCCCCCCTCCCACTCCAGCCAGGGACAGAAGCTGTCGTACCTGCACATCTACCTAGTGGGAGTACCGTTGTTCTGTCCCCCGGAAATGGGATGAGTGTAGTGCATGCAGCTAACTGAGCTCGGTCCCACACTCCATCCTTACCCGGGAGTGGAATACCACACCTCTGGATCGAGGTGCAATACCCCTGTAGCAGCCGAGCACTCGGGGTGCTACATATGCCCTAATCTGAGATTATCCAGAGGGACCCGGCCTTACGCCACGTTCTCACCACAAGTCACCAAAAAGGGCACCCAGTCGGTCTGGGGACTACACGTTACCCACAAGGGACATCGCAGTACCTGTACGGGACTCAGTGGGGGACACAAGGCGGGAGAAGTTGAACAAGAGAGGAACACAATAGAGCGGGGGTCCTGTCAAGTGCTCCTGAACTATCTGGGGAGTGCTGAACCCCACCCTGGCGGCCGCAGCTCATCGTGTGACAGCATAGAGAAGATCTGAGCTGAGAAAACACCAAAGTGAGTAAAGACTTGGATGACTTCAACTACCGCCTCTGTCTGGTCATTCCTCCGCGGCTCTGCACCCGCCAACGCTCTACTCTACACCCTCTCTACACTGCCCTGAGGCCCCGCTCCACCTGTGGTGAGTCGTACCAACTAAGTTGCCTAAACACCGGCCTCAGAGGACTGCTGCATCGCTGGTGATCCTCACCAGACACCACAGGTGGCGTCACGAACATTCCCTATCCCATATAACTTCCCCCCCTTTCTTTTAAGAGTGACCCCAGGGTACAGGCCCGGGAGCCGGCCACCGCGACATCCCCCAAGATCAGGCAACAACTAGGCCCGGGCGCTGAGTCGTCCCCATCCCCCTGGGCGCGTCATAATCACACACAGTTCTGCAGTGAGATCAGAGAGCGGCCTTTACACATCACACTGGTAACTCTCCCTTCATGGAAAATAAGCTCTGGAGGCAGATTCTCATGCAGATCAGTGTCCACCCCATAACCTGGAAAGCTCACTTACATAAAAAAACATAGATTTCTCTGGAAGAAGACATTGGATCCCAGATATCAACGTATCATTTTATTCAGCTTCCTATGACCTACATGCACATATAGATGGCTTAGGGGGGACGATCCTACTGACAGATTCCCTTTAATACCCACTTAATTTTTGTATTTAGGATTTAACTCTTTTGTAGGTGTTTATAACTTTTTTTCCTATCAGCACAGTGTAAACAGTATAGTATATGTAAATGTAAATGTCTTCTCATGCTCTCTTATTTTTCATTCTAATAGAGGACAGCAGTGTCCGGCCAACCTGCTCTAGAAGTGCAATCTCACATAACATCAGAAAGAGATTATTATTCCATCATGTGCTCGGGCAGGGGAGCTTTGGAAAAGTTGTGCTGGCGGAGGACACTTCTAACCATCAGAAGTATGCTGTTAAGATCATCAGCAAGAGATCCCTGCTCGCTTCTGGCAATGAGGAATATGTGATGGTGGAGCGCCGAGTTTTACAGCTGGCATCTGGGAGCCCCTTCCTTGTCCGCGCAGACTTTGCATTCCAGACCAAGGTACAGTAGTGACTTATTGCTCCTTATTAAATGTCCCCCTATGTAACACAAACTTTCCCATTGTATATAAAATAATCACAAATGTATTTTATATAACAAAGTGTTCTTTAAGGTTACCATCAATAAAAAAAAGCTTAATATTTGGGGAATTACAACCCATACTTGCGAGGATCATGAGAAAATTTGTAAAGATGTAGAAAAGCCACTGATCTCTTCTTTGTAGTAACTGTGTACATGTCACAATGGTTTGGCAACTATGGCTTTTTGATTCATCAAAGCTATAATGTCAAAATGATGGCATAAAAAGCTTTGAAAAGTCTCAAAATCTTTGTGCAACGCAAGGCTGCGCAAAAATGTTGCATCTTTTGGCATTTTCAAGCCATTTTCGCCAAACTCCAACAAGGTTGGTGGAGCTGGTGCATGATAGGATGTGGTGACGTCAAATTCTTGAAGCGCAGCTGCGACCTTTACGCCACAAATTTTACTCCAGTTACCTACAGGTGTAGCATTTGTGGCTAGGTGCGCACGAAGACAGACGCCACTAGGCTCCTGGCCTAATTCTTTAAGAGACGTGTCTCTTAACAAATCAGCACTCCATTCCACCTGCTCATCAAGAACGGTGTGAAAAATGCCAGTCCTGATGAATCAACGCAAAAGTCTTCTCTCTCTTTTATTTCTTCTATAGATGCTTGCGCTACTTGGGCTGGAATACATGAGCTGCGGGGACTTCTTCGACTTTCTAGAGATGAAGGGGCGGCTTGACATCCCCAGCGCAAGGTATAGTTTTAAGTTTTATCTTAGGTAAAGTAAATTGCAAATAATAGCCTACATTTCTCAAAGCTCCATCATGAGGATACAATACTTCTAATGTTTTCCTATAATACTAATGCCTATTTTTTTCCATAACGATACAACACATTCTTATTTTTAATCGTTTCCTAACCACCCAATGTCTTTTGATGGTTGGTCGTGCAGGTCCTAAGTCAGCAGTGACCTTCTCTGCAGTTGTTGCTTTAGCGCCCATGTTTCTGAAAGCCAGGAGGTACCGGTCAAGTCTCTGGCTGTTCACATCAAGCAGGGACCTTAAAGAGATAACAGTCTACTGACTCATGTGAATTTCTAAAAATTCCCTGTCATATTCTGACATTCTTTCATCTTCTTTTCCGATAGATTCTATGCCGCTGAGCTCGTGTGTGGCATCCAGTTTCTCCATTCGAAGGGCATTATCCACAGAGATCTCAAGCCCGAGAACATCCTGGTGGCTGACACGGGGCATATTAAAATCACGGATTTCGGTCTCGCACTTGAGAACATGCTTGGAGACCGCACAGCCACCAAATATGTTGGAACTAGGGAATTTATGGCTCCTGAGGTGAGAAGAAGAGAACTCTCTTGCTGACTGATGTATTAATGATTTAATTTGTATCTGTATTGCTATTAATGGAGTCATCCAACTTGTAGAAAAATTATAGAAATGGCTGCCGAAATTGTAAAATAGCAAAATCATCACACACCCTCTTCCCAATCGATCCAACGGTAACATTATTGCAGCGCTCCCAGACTTTGCGGCATGTGACCACTCCAGTCAGTCTGTTGTCCTGGCGGTTATATGCCAAATTACTGGTATCATGGCGTACATCACAGATCAGTGATGCTTTTTATATGGCACATGACCACTGCACCCACTGACTGGCTGCAGTGGTCAAATGCCACCTCCATTTAAATGAAGACTGGGAGCACTGCAGTGGGAGAAGTGAGTAGTGATGATTTTGTTATTTTACAGTGTTGCTAGTTAATTTTACTAAATTTCTACAAGTTGGAAAACCCCTTTAAATATTCTCATGGAAAACCTAAGGGCTGGTTCAAAATATTTTGTTTGACTCTTTTTAATGTATGGGCCAGTAAAACCTATCAATTACGTTAAATGGAAGCTTTGATGGATACCTGACAGTGGCATCCATCACCCATGGACCATAAAGGTATTCGCTTAACAGATACAAGTGCTTCTCACTAAATTAGAATATCATCAAAAAGTTAATTTATTTCAGTTCTTCAATACAAAAAGTGAAACTCATATATTATAGCGGGGCTCCTTTTGCATCAATTACTGCATCAATGCGGCATGGCATGGAGGCGGTCAGCCTGTGGCACTGCTGAAGTGCTATGGAAGCCCAGGTGGTTTTGATAGCAGCCTTCAGCTCGTCTACATTGTTGGGTCTGGTGTCTCTCATCTTCCTCTTGACAATACCCCATAGATTCTCTTAAGGTCAGGCGAGTTTGCCGGCCAATCAAGCACAGTGATACTGTTGTTTTTAAACCAGGTATTGGTACTTTTGGCCGTGTGGACAGGTGCCAAGTCCTGCTGGAGAATGAAATTTCCATCTCCAAAAAGCTTGTCGGCAGAGGGAAGCATGAAGTGCTCTAAAATTTCCTGTTAAACGGCTGCGCTGACTTTGGTCTTGATAAAACACAGTGGACCTACACCAGCAGATGATATGGCTCCCCAAACCATCACTGATTATGGAAACTTCACACTAGACCTCCAGCAGCTTGGATTGTGGCCTCTCCACTCTTCCTCCAGACTCTGGGTCCTTGATTTCCAAATGAAATGCAAAATTTACTTTCATCTGAAAACAACACATTGGACCACTGAGCAACAGTCCAGGTCTTTTTCTCCTTGGCCCAGGTAAGACGCTTCTGGCATTGTTTATTGGTCATGAGCGGCTTGACACAAGGAATGCGACACTTGTAGCCCATGTCCTTGATACGTCTGTGTGTGGTGGCTCTTGTAACAATGACACCAGCAGCAGTCCACTCCTTGTGAATCTCCCCCAAATTTTCTAATGGCCTTTTCTTAACAATCCTTTCAAAGCTGCGGTTATCCTGGTTGCTTGTGCACCTTTTTCTACCACATTTTTTCCTTCTACTCAACTTTCCATTAATAGACACAGCACCCTGTGAACAACCAGCTTCGTTAGCAATGACCTTTTGTGGCTTACCCTCATTATGGAGTGTGTCAATGACTGCCTTCTGGACATCTGTCAAGTCAGCAGTAGTGTTGAGCGATACCTTCCGATATCGGGAAATATCGGATCGGATTGGATCGGACCGATACCGAAAAAGTATCGGATATCGCCGATTCCGATACCGGAAACCAATGCAAGTCAATGGGACATAAATATCGGAATTAAAATAAACCCTTTCTTTCCTTGTAGGTTATTTCTACATGAAGGAAAACAACTAAGAATAATGTAGAATGTATTGGGGGAGGTGGGGGAGACAATAAAGGCATAGAGGTTTAGCCCAGTCAAATGGAATAGCAGGAATTAATATTTTTTTATTATGTTCTGAGTTACGGAAATATTAACTATGTTAAGTATTTTTATATTTTGTCAGATATTTATGTTTCACTACTTCCATGCTCTTCACCTTCTTTTTTACTTCTCCCACACTTTCTCCTTCATCATCCTCAGCATCTTTTTCATCCACTTCTTCTTCACCTTCTTCTTCTTCACCTTCTTCGTATTATTCTTTTTTTTACATTCTTCATATTCTACTTCTTCATCTTCTTCATATTCTTCTTCTTCATCATATTCTTATTTGTGACAGGCATTCCTGTAGTTGTTATCTATAAAAGGTTGGACATTACACCTTTCGTTCTGCCCGTCACAAAAGATTTACAACAGGATTTGTCCGCGTTCAGTTTGGCCTGCAGCAGCAGGTCTTTTCCAGGGGCACCACGAGGAGGAACGGACTCACCCCCATACACTGCTTAGTCATCTTCTGCTTATAATTTAGATATTATCTTTTGCTCTGATTTTTAGTCTTATGCTTAATGTTCTTCCGCTTTTTGTTCTGCAGCTTCTTGTATTTCTGCTTCTTGGTTTTCTGTCTCTTGTTTTTCTGTATCTTGGTGCTTGTCTTCTCTTCTTTGTCTTCTTGGTCAACTTCTTCAGGGTCATCTTCTTGGTCTTCTTCGGGGTGGTCTTCAGGGTCGTCGTCTTCGGGGGTCCTCGTCTTCGGGGTCCTCGTCTTCTTCGGGTTGGTCTTCTGGGTCCTCGTCTTCGGGGTCCTCGTCTTCTTCGGGGTGGTCTTCAGGGTCCTCGTCTTCTTCGGGGTGGTCTTCAGGGTCCTCGTCTTCTTCGGGGTGGTCTTCAGGGTCCTCGTCTTCAGGGTCATTGTCTTCGGGGTCCTCGTCTTCTTAGGGTTGGTCTTCAGGGTCCTCGTCTTCAGGGTCCTCGTCAGGGAGATCCAGAGTGATTACCAAGAACCATTTCAAAAAGCTTGAACTTGGAAATGTAGCAGAAGGTACAAGAAAGCTGAGGAACTACCGAGGACCAGCTGACGGTACTGGAACCCGGATGGATAGCAGAAGGTACAAGAGCCAATGGAACTACCGAGGACCAGCTGATGTTACTGGAACTCGGTTACTAAGCAGGAGGTACCTGTGCCAGAAAGCACTACCAAGGACCAGCAGACGTTGGTGGAACTTGGATACCGAGAAGGAGGCACCTAATCCAAAGGCACTGCCGAGAACCAGCTGACGGTACTGGAACCCGGATGGGTAGCAGAAGGTACAAGAGCCAATGGAACTACCGAGGACCAGCTGATGTTACTGGAACCCGGATGGGTAGCAGAAGGTACAAGAGCCAATGGAACTACCGAGGACCAGCTGATGTTACTGGAACTCGGTTACTAAGCAGGAGGTACCTGTGCCAGAAAGCACTACCAAGGACCAGCAGACGTTGGTGGAACTTGGATACCGAGAAGGAGGCACCTAATCCAAAGGCACTGCCGAGAACCAGCTGACGGTACTGGAACCCGGATGGGTAGCAGAAGGTACCCATGTAAAAAAAAAGTTCAAGGCCGCGAGCCGGCCGCAGTTACCAAAACCCACAGTCCTACAGAGGGTGCTTGTCCTATTGGCACTATGGAACCAGCCTTAATTGCCAGATCCCGCAGCCCACATAGGAGTCACCTAAACTGCAGGCACCATAGAGTCGGCTAACCCGACCGCAACACGACAGGACAACGCATTGGAGGCAAAGTGACGTTGACACTACCCGGAAACAGCTGGCGTGCTGGAACCAGGCTGGGCAGGAGGGAGTACCCGTGCCAAAGACACTGCCGAGAACCAGCTGACGGTACTGGAACCCGGATGGGTAGCAGAAGATACAAGAGCAAATGGAACTACCGAGGACCAGCTGATGTTACTGGAACCCGGATGGGTAGCAGAAGGTACAAGAGCCAATGGAACTACCGAGGACCAGCTGATGTTACTGGAACTCGGTTACTAAGCAGGAGGTACCTGTGCCAGAAAGCACTACCAAGGACCAGCAGACGTTGGTGGAACTTGGATACCGAGAAGGAGGCACCTAATCCAAAGGCACTGCCGAGAACCAGCTGACGGTACTGGAACCCGGATGGGTAGCAGAAGGTACCCATGTAAAAAAAAAGTTCAAGGCCGCGAGCCGGCCGCAGTTACCAAAACCCACAGTCCTACAGAGGGTGCTTGTCCTATTGGCACTATGGAACCAGCCTTCATTGCCAGATCCCGCAGCCCACATAGGAGTTACCTAAACTGCAGGCACCATAGAGTCGGCTAACCCGACCGCAACACGACAGGACAACGCATTGGAGGCAAAGTGACGTTGACACTACCCGGAAACAGCTGGCGTGCTGGAACCAGGCTGGGCAGGAGGGAGTACCCGTGCCAAAGACACTGCCGAGAACCAGCTGACGGTACTGGAACCCGGATGGGTAGCAGAAGATACAAGAGCAAATGGAACTACCGAGGACCAGCTGACGGTACTGGAACCCGGATGGGTAGCAGAAGGTACAAGAGCCAATGGAACTACCGAGGACCAGCTGATGTTACTGGAACTCGGTTACTAAGCAGGAGGTACCTGTGCCAGAAAGCACTACCAAGGACCAGCAGACGTTGGTGGAACTTGGATACCGAGAAGGAGGCACCTAATCCAAAGGCACTGCGGAGAACCAGCTGACGGTACTGGAACCCGGATGGGTAGCAGAAGGTACCCATGTAAAAAAAAAGTTCAAGGCCGCGAGCCGGCCGCAGTTACCAAAACCCACAGTCCTACAGAGGGTGCTTGTCCTATTGGCACTATGGAACCAGCCTTCATTGCCAGATCCCGCAGCCCACATAGGAGTCACCTAAACTGCAGGCACCATAGAGTCGGCTAACCCGACCGCAACACGACAGGACAACGCATTGGAGGCAAAGTGACGTTGACACTACCCGGAAACAGCTGGTGTGCTGGAACCAGGCTGGGCAGGAGGGAGTACCCGTGCCAAAGACACTGCCGAGAACCAGCTGACGGTACTGGAACCCGGATGGGTAGCAGAAGATACAAGAGCAAATGGAACTACCGAGGACCAGCTGACGGTACTGGAACCCGGATGGGTAGCAGAAGGTACAAGAGCCAATGGAACTACCGAGGACCAGCTGATGTTACTGGAACTCGGTTACTAAGCAGGAGGTACCTGTGCCAGAAAGCACTACCAAGGACCAGCAGACGTTGGTGGAACTTGGATACCGAGAAGGAGGCACCTAATCCAAAGGCACTGCCGAGAACCAGCTGACGGTACTGGAACCCGGATGGGTAGCAGAAGATACAAGAGCAAATGGAACTACCGAGGACCAGCTGACGGTACTGGAACCCGGATGGGTAGCAGAAGGTACAAGAGCCAATGGAACTACCGAGGACCAGCTGATGTTACTGGAACTCGGTTACTAAGCAGGAGGTACCTGTGCCAGAAAGCACTACCAAGGACCAGCAGACGTTGGTGGAACTTGGATACCGAGAAGGAGGCACCTAATCCAAAGGCACTGCCGAGAACCAGCTGACGGTACTGGAACCCGGATGGGTAGCAGAAGATACAAGAGCAAATGGAACTACCGAGGACCAGCTGACGGTACTGGAACCCGGATGGGTAGCAGAAGATACAAGAGCAAATGGAACTACCGAGGACCAGCTGACGGTACTGGAACCCGGATGGGTAGCAGAAGGTACAAGAGCCAATGGAACTACCGAGGACCAGCTGATGTTACTGGAACTCGGTTACTAAGCAGGAGGTACCTGTGCCAGAAAGCACTACCAAGGACCAGCAGACGTTGGTGGAACTTGGATACCGAGAAGGAGGCACCTAATCCAAAGGCACTGCCGAGAACCAGCTGACGGTACTGGAACCCGGATGGGTAGCAGAAGGTACCCATGTAAAAAAAAAGTTCAAGGCCGCGAGCCGGCCGCAGTTACCAAAACCCACAGTCCTACAGAGGGTGCTTGTCCTATTGGCACTATGGAACCAGCCTTCATTGCCAGATCCCGCAGCCCACATAGGAGTCACCTAAACTGCAGGCACCATAGAGTCGGCTAACCCGACCGCAACACGACAGGACAACGCATTGGAGGCAAAGTGACGTTGACACTACCCGGAAACAGCTGGCGTGCTGGAACCAGGCTGGGCAGGAGGGAGTACCCGTGCCAAAGACACTGCCGAGAACCAGCTGACGGTACTGGAACCCGATGGGTAGCAGAAGGTACAAGAGCCAATGGAACTGCCGAGAACCAGCTGGCGGTGCTGGAGCCCAGGGTAAATACTAAAAACAGAAGAGCCAGAGGTGTATTTGGAGGAGGTTTTAAATCCGTACTACAGTGGATGTGGACAAAGCAGGAGAATTTGCCGGACACACAGCTGGGGATCAGCTGACGTTACTGAATCCCAATAACACTGGAGCAAGCGTTGACTGTGCAGACGGCACTTCTGAGCAGCAACTAGCGGTATTGGAGCCCAGGGTAAATACTAAAAACGGAGGAGCCAGAGGTGTAATTGGAGCAAGTTTTAAATAAGTAGCACAGTGAATATGGACAGAGCAGGAGAAATTGCCGTGAACACAGCAGGGGAACAGCTGACGTTACCGAACCCCAATAACACCGCAGCAAGTGTTGACTGTGCAGACGGCACTTCCGAGCGCCAACTGGCGGTGTTGGAGCCCAGGGTAAATACTAAAAACGGAGGAGCCAGAGGTGTAATTGGAGCAAGTTTTAAATAAGTAGCACAGTGAATATGGACAGAGCAGGAGAAATTGCCGTGAACACAGCAGGGGAACAGCTGACGTTACCGAACCCCAATAACACCGCAGCAAGTGTTGACTGTGCAGACGGCACTTCCGAGCGCCAACTGGCGGTGCTGGAGCCCAGGGATAAGAATGAAAACAGAGGAGCCAGAGGTGTAATTCGAGCAACTTTAAAATGTGTAGTACAGTGGATGTGGACAAAGCAGGAGAAATTGCCGTCCGCACAGCAGGAGAACAGCTGACGTTACTGAACCCCAATAACACGGCAGCAAGTGTTGACTGTGCAGACAGCACTTCCGAGCGCCAACTGGCGGTGTTGGAGCCCAGGGTAAATACTAAAAACGGAGGAGCCAGAGGTGTAATTGGAGCAAGTTTTAAATAAGTAGCACAGTGAATATGGACAGAGCAGGAGAAATTGCCGTGAACACAGCAGGGGAACAGCTGACGTTACCGAACCCCAATAACACCGCAGCAAGTGTTGACTGTGCAGACGGCACTTCCGAGCGCCAACTGGCGGTGCTGGAGCCCAGGGATAAGAATGAAAACAGAGGAGCCAGAGGTGTAATTGGAGCAACTTTAAAATCTGTAGTAGTGAGAATGTGGACAGAGCAGGAGAAATTGCCGTCCGCACAGCAGGGGAACAGCTGACGTTACTGAACCCCAATAACATGGTAGCAAGTGTTGACTGTGCAGACAGCACTTCCGAGCGCCAACTGGCGGTGCTGGAGCCCAGGGATAAGAATGAAAACAGAGGAGCCAGAGGAGTAATTGGAGCAACTTTAAAATGTGTAGTACAGTGGATGTGGACAAATCAGGAGAAATTGCCGTCCGCACAGCAGGAGAACAGCTGACGTTACTGAACCCCAATAACACGGCAGCAAGTGTTGACTGTGCAGACGGCACTTCCGAGCGCCAACTGGCGGTGCTGGAGCCCAGGGATAAGAATGAAAACAGAGGAGCCAGAGGTGTAATTGGAGCAACTTTAAAATCTGTAGTAGTGAGAATGTGGACAGAGCAGGAGAAATTGCCGTCCGCACAGCAGGGGAACAGCTGACGTTACTGAACCCCAATAACATGGTAGCAAGTGTTGACTGTGCAGACAGCACTTCCGAGCGCCAACTGGCGGTGCTGGAGCCCAGGGATAAGAATGAAAACAGAGGAGCCAGAGGTGTAATTGGAGCAACTTTAAAATCTGTAGTAGTGAGAATGTGGACAGAGCAGGAGAAATTGCCGTCCGCACAGCAGGGGAACAGCTGACGTTACTGAACCCCAATAACACGGCAGCAAGTGTTGACTGTGCAGACAGCACTTCCGAGCGCCAACTGGCGGTGTTGGAGCCCAGGGTAAATACTAAAAACGGAGGAGCCAGAGGTGAAATTGGAGCAAGTTTTAAATAAGTAGCACAGTGAATATGGACAGAGCAGGAGAAATTGCCGTGAACACAGCAGGGGAACAGCTGACGTTACCGAACCCCAATAACACCGCAGCAAGTGTTGACTGTGCAGACGGCACTTCCGAGCGCCAACTGGCGGTGCTGGAGCCCAGGGATAAGAATGAAAACAGAGGAGCCAGAGGTGTAATTGGAGCAACTTTAAAATCTGTAGTAGTGAGAATGTGGACAGAGCAGGAGAAATTGCCGTCCGCACAGCAGGGGAACAGCTGACGTTACTGAACCCCAATAACATGGTAGCAAGTGTTGACTGTGCAGACAGCACTTCCGAGCGCCAACTGGCGGTGCTGGAGCCCAGGGATAAGAATGAAAACAGAGGAGCCAGAGGAGTAATTGGAGCAACTTTAAAATGTGTAGTACAGTGGATGTGGACAAATCAGGAGAAATTGCCGTCCGCACAGCAGGAGAACAGCTGACGTTACTGAACCCCAATAACACGGCAGCAAGTGTTGACTGTGCAGACGGCACTTCCGAGCGCCAACTGGCGGTGTTGGAGCTCAGGGATTACAGTTCAGGTGGTAGAAACATGAACAGAACAGGAGACCTGGATACTGTTGCCAACCAATTATTTATTCTGGAAGAGGACTGGCAAATTCATGAGAGATCCAGGCCTTGTTCATTTTGAGAAAAGTAAGCCGGTCAACGTTATCGGAGGATAGTCGCATGCGACGGTCTGTTAGTACACCACCTGCGGCACTAAAGACGCGTTCCGATAATACACTAGCAGCAGGGCAAGCTAGCACCTCCAGTGCATACTGACTAAGCTCTGGCCATGTATCCAGCTTACAGACCCAAAACTTGAAGGGAGAAGAGCCGTCTGGGAGTACACTAAGAGGGCAAGACATGTAGTCTGTCACCATCTGACGGAAACGTTGCCTCCTGCTGACTGGAGCTGTCTGTGATGGTGTAGACATTTGTGGCGGCGGGGACACAAAACTTTGCCACATTTCGGCCATACTGGTCTTGCCTTGTGCTGAGGCGCTGCTTCTGCTCCCTCTTTGTGCAGAGCTTCCTCCACTGCCTCGACGCACTGAGCTGCTTTGTAAAGCACTAGCAGCACTGCTCTCGGTTGGAATGGAGAACATGATGGAATGCACCAGTGCGTCTTGGTACTCCCGCATTTTACGCTACCGGTTCAATGGTGTTATGAGGCTTTGTAAGTTGTCCCGGTAGCGAGGATCTAGGAGGGTGGACACCCAATAATCAGCCGTGTTGAGAATGTGGGCGATGCGGCGGTCGTTTCTGAGGCACTGCAGCATGAAATCAACCATGTGCTGCAGACTGCCAACTGGCCAAGAAACGCTGTCCCCTGCTTGAGGCGTGATCTCTGCCTGCTCTGCATCACCCCACCCTCGCTCTAGATACTGACTACTAGAGCATTGTGTACCTCCCTCCTCTGGACAGATGTCTTCCTCATCCATTGACTCCTCCTCATCCTCCTCACAAAGTGTCCCCTGCCTAGGCCTTTGTGAGGAACCACGTTGCGCAGACTGTAGAGAAGCAGATGGCATTTGTGACTCCTCATCCTCCACCTCTTCCAAAACCTCGTCCCTTAGTGCTTGCAGTGTTTTTTCAAGCAGGCAGATAAGGGGGATAGTCATGCTGACTAGTGCATCATCTGCACTCGCCATCCGCGTGGAATAATCGAAGGCACGCAAAACGTGGCAAATGTCCTTCATAGAGGCCCACTCAGTGGTGGTGAAGTGTGAACGGCGCGCACTGCGACTTGTTTGCGCCTGCTGCAGCTGGTACTCCATTACTGCTGCCTGCTGCTCACACAACCTCTCCAACATATGTAACGTTGAATTCCACCTGGTGGGTAGGTCACATATGATGCGATGTTCCGGAAGACATAATCGGCGCTGCAGAGCTGCAATGCGTGATCTTGCATTGCTGGAACGCCGCAAGTGAGCGCACTCTATGCGGACCTTGTGAAGCAGTGCATCAAGATCCGGATAGTCCCTCAAAAAACTCTGCACGACCAAGTTGAGCACATGTGCCAGACATGGGATGTGAGTGAGGTTGCCTAGGCCCAGAGCTGCCACCAGATTTCGGCCATTGTCACACACTACCATGCCTGGCTGGAGATTCGCTGGCACAAACCACACGTCACTCTGCTGCTTGATGGCATTCCAGAGCTCCTGCGCTGTGTGGCTTCGATTCCCCAAAGAAATTAATTTTAATACGGCCTGTTGACGTTTGGCCACGGCTGTGCTCATATCGGTCATCATAACAGGTAACCGTTCACGGGTCGATGTGGAGGTAGACCGTGACGGCTCCTGCAGCGCTGATTCAGAGGAACTGGAGTATGAGGAGGAGTCAATGTGTACAGACTGGATTCCTGCAATCCTTGGAGTTGGCAGAACACGTACAGCGCCACTCTCAAGATCTGTACCTGGCTCCACAACATTTACCCAATGGGCAGTGAGGGAAAGGTATCGTCCCTGTCCATGCTTACTGGTCCACGCATCAGTGGTCAGGTGGACCTTGCTACTGACGGCGTTTTGTAGCGCATGTTTAATTTTTCCCTCCACATGATGTTGCAGGGCAGGGACGGCTTGCCTGCTGAAATAAAAGCGGCTGGGCACGTTGTATTGTGGGACTGCCAATGCCATAAAGTTACGGAATGTGTCAGTCTCCACCAGCCTGAATGATAGCATTTCAAGGGCCAGTAGTTTAGCAATGCCAGCATTCAGAGCCTGTGCTCGGGGGTGGTTTGCCGAGTATGGGCGCCTTTTCTCCCATGCCTGTGCTAACGATGGCTGTAGACTGGCCTGGGAGTGTGAGGATGACTGGGAAAGTGGTGCTGTGGGTGGAATTACACTGTGTCTCTGTACAACAGTGCCAGAGATTCTTCCATGGCGATCCTGTGAGGAAGCCGAACCAGCTGTGTGTGAGCTGGAGGAAGAGGCTACAACACGAGCTGAAGAGGTGGTAGGTGGCGCTGTAGGTTGGCCTAGGTCTTCAGTGTGTTTGTGTAACTCCACCACGTGCTTGGTCCGCACATGTTTCCACATATTTGTGGTATTGAGGTTGCTGACACTTTTCCCTCTTTTCACCTTCTGATTACACAGCTTGCATTTGACAAAGCAAATGTCATCTGCAACTGTGTCAAAAAAGGACCAGGCACTGCAAGTCTTGGGAGCGCCCGCTTTGGATTTTGGAAGAGCCATGCTCCTAATGGGTGCCGAAGTGGAGGCTACAGGCAACCAAGTCTGCCCCCTCCCTCTCCCTCCTTTTTGGGCCGTTCGGGGAATCTCTTCCTCAGAGCTGCTCCCACCACCTTCCTGTCCCTCACGCCATGATGGGTCAAGGACCTCATCATCTACACCACCCTCTTCAAACAACTGCTTCTCCTGGGTAGTCTCGACAGCACAGTACGCACCAGAAAGTGGCACCTGAGTCTCATCATCAGATGCGTACTGAGGTGTGCTGCTGACCATAGGCACTGGCCCACCCGCCTCTTCAGATTCAGAGAGACAAAACGGTTGCGCATCACTGCATACTACCTCTTCTTCAAATTCTCGAATTCTGCTTGGCTGGCCCCCTCTTTCCAAGCCAAGAGATTCAGAGAACAGAAGTAGAGATGGCTCCTGTCCAGGGCTCTCTGACTGCCTGGGCAATTTGGCAGGTGGTGAAGAGACAGATGGGTGCTCTTCAGTGCTCAGGACCTGAGAGGATCTGGAACTAATTGAAGTCGATGCGTTAGCTGCCATCCATCCGACAACGGCTTCAATTTGGTCCTCGCGCAGCAGTGGGGTACGGCTAGCTCCTACAAAGCTGCGCATAAAGGACTGTTCCCTGGTAAAACTGGGGGATGCTGAGTCACTGGTGCCCGCAGCAGGCACAGAATCCCCACGTCCTCTCCCTGCAGGCACAGAATCCTCACGTCCTCTCCCTGCAGAAACTCCACGCCCACGCCCACGACCACGACCACATGCCTTACTCCCTGCCTTCTTCATCTTGGTAGACTGATAAAGATAGGCAGAAAAGTACTAAGGGCTTAGTGTGCTTATTCCTGAACAGCTGCTAACAGGTATAAGAAACACTAATTTTATAAAGTGTGGACTAGACTTTAATATGAGCTAATGTGGCCTACACAACTGTAAAGTGGAGTGTTTGGTGAACTTTATTTAGGTTTTTTTTGTCACAAAAAGACACTGGATGTGCCTAAAGATGTAATAACGATAGTATCACAAACTTTTTGTAGCTATTACAATGTAGGAAGGTAACCTACAATGCAATAGATGAGGCTGCAAAAAATAGGCTAATACTAATCTGGCTGGGGCTGCAGGGCCCAATGCTGCAGAAAGGCTCCTCTATCTACTCCTATATAGTGTGTTTGGAATCAATTTAGCTGAATATGGATGGAACCACCACACTAATAGGAGATATCAGGAAAAATTATGAATTGGCAATAAAGGACAATGTATGAGGCAGTGACACACACTGAGTGCACTACAACCAGACGGGGTTGAAGCACACACTACAGGGTGAGCTGCACTCACACACCAGACCTTGCAGACAGCGGTGAACAGTACAGATGCAGAGCACTGTGCACTAGTGCTGCAAGACGGAAAAAAATTCTCTATCTACTCCTATATAGTGTGTTTGGAACCAATTTAGCTGAATACAGATGGAACCACCACACTAATAGGAGATATCAGGAAAAATTATGAATTGGCAATAAAGGACAATGTATGAGGCAGTGACACACACTGAGTGCACTACAACCAGACGGGGTTGAAGCACACACTACAGGGTGAGCTGCACTCACACACCAGACCTTGCAGACAGCGGTGAACAGTACAGATGCAGAGCACTGTGCACTAGTGCTGCAAGACGGAAAAAAATTTCTCTATCTACTCCTATATAGTGTGTTTGGAACCAATTTAGCTGAATACAGATGGAACCACCACACTAATAGGAGATATCAGGAAAAATTATGAATTGGCAAAAAAGGACAATGTATGAGGCAGTGACACACACTGAGTGCACTACAACCAGACTTGGCTGAAGCACACACTACAGGGTGAGCTGCACTCACACACACAGACCTTGCAGATAGCGGTGAACAGCACAGGGAACTGTGCACTAGCACTGCAAGGCACAGTGATTTAGAAAGTAGCTTGGGTAAAGCAGTATAGAGCAAATAGGTAGCTAAAACTGTCCCTCAGAACAACAGCGTCCTATCCCTAACTGAATTCACAGCAGAGTGAGCTCAAAATGGCGGCGGTGGCTTTTATAGTGCATCATGACATCATTTCAGCAGCCAATCACAGCCATGCCATTAGTTAAGATGCCTACATGCCTAACAGGATGTGCCCACACTTCTTAGGATCCTCATTGGCTGAATAAAATGAAAATGTCTCATTGCATTATGGGAACTTCCGATTCCGGTATACGATATTGCAATAGTATCGGAATTAAGTATCGGAATTCCGATACCGCGAATATCGGCCGATACCCGATATTTCAGTATCGGAATGCTCAACACTAGTCAGCAGTCTTCCCCATGATTGTGGAGCCTACTGAAACAGACTAAGGGACCTTTTTAAACGCTTAGGAAGCCTTTGCAGGTGTTTTTTGTTAAGTATTCTTTACTGAGATAATGACTTTTGTGTTTTCATTGGCTGTAAGCCATAATCATCAACATTAACAGAAATAAACACTTGAAATAGATCACTCTGTCTGTAATGACTCTATATAATATATGAGTTTCACCTTTTGTATTGAAGAACTGAAATAAATTAACTTTTTGATGATATTCGAATTTAGCGCGAATCACTTGTATATCAGTATAACCTATTGAAAAGTTCAGGATGTATCCCTGTAACAAATGCGTGTGATGGATGGCAAACAGTGGTATCCATAACTCACAGACCTACATGTTAAAAAAGTGTAAATTTAAAATATATGTTTATACTGTATTAAATGATGGAATAGTGTGTTCTACTAGCTATCCCATACTTTTTTTCAGAATAGTAACATACACTGGACAAATAGACGGCAAAAAGACGTATTTAGAGAGGTTTGAAAAATTGGCTGAAAAAGCACTCATGAAAATATTATTATTTATGTATAGCGCCATTGATACTGTACATAAGGATGTACATGGTGCTGTACATAAGGAGGGGTTACATACCAAATACAGATATCACTTACAGTAAACAAACTAACAATGATAGACTGGTACAGAGGGAAGAGGACCCTGCCCTTGCGGGCTTACATTCTACAGGAATGGGGAAGAAGACAGTAGGTTGGGTTGTTGCGGTGGCTCCAGTGTTGTTGAGGTGGCAGCAGGCAAGGTCATGGCAGGCTGTAAGCTTGTTTGAAGAGATGGGTTTTCAGGTTCCGTCTGAAGGATCCAAGTGTGGAGGATAATCAGATGTGTTGAAGCACAGAATTCCATAGGATGGGGGATATTCGGGAGAAATCTTGGAGGCCATTGGGCGAGGAGCGAATAAGTGTGGAGGAGAGAAGGAGTTCTTGGGAGGACCGGAGATTACCGGGGTGAGGAAGTAGTGTGGGAGTGGGAGATGCTAAATGTGCGGTTAGAAAGGTATGAGGACATCCAGGATGGGGCAAGATTTTTGACGCCAAAGCAAGAGAGGATCTGTAGTAGGAGTCAGTGGTCAACTGTGTCGAAAGCAGAGGACAGGTCAAGAAGAAGGAGTACAGAGAATTGTCTGTTAGCTTTGGCTGTAAGTAAGTCATTGGTGATTTTGGTAAGGGCAGTTTCAGTGGAATGATGGGGGCGGAAGCCGGATTGTCGGTTGTCGAAGAGAGAGTTAGATGAGAAGTAAGAGGAAAGTTCAGTGTGAACATGTTGCTCAAGGAGTTTGGAGGCAAATGGGAGCAGCGATATGGGGCGGTAGCTGGACAAGGCGGTTGGCTCGAGGGATGGCTTTTTGAGGATGGGCGTGATTGTGGCATGTTTGAAGGCAGCAGGGAAGGTGCCAGAAGTTAGTGATAGGTTGAAGAGATGAGTAAGGGATGGGATGAATGGTGGGGTGAGGTTGGGGAGGAGGTGGGATGGGATGGGGTCGAGTGCACAAGTGGTGAGGTGTGATTTGGAGAGGAGACGAGTAAGGTCTCCTTCCGTGATGTTGTGAAGGTAGGTTATGGGGGAAGGGCAATGGTCTGGAAAATAAAGGGGTTGTGGTGGTTGGGCAGTATAGACTTGCCTTGTTTGGTCAATCTTGTTTTTGAAGTGTGTGGCAAACTCCTCAACAGAGATGACGGCGGTCGGAGGGGGCAGTGGGGGGTGGAGGAGAGATTTAAAAGTGTTGAATAGCTGTTTGGGGTTGTAGGATAAGCAAGATATGAGGGTTGTGAAGTAGGCATGTTTAGCAGAGGTGAGGGCTGATTTGAATGCAAGTGTTGCTTGTTTGAATGTAGTCATCTTGAGAATGTGTTTTCTGCAACCCTGGATACTTGTCGAAGCTGTTTAGTGAGGTTGTTGTGCCAGGGTTGCCTATTGACTCGTCGTGCTCTGCCATGCATAAGAGGGGCGACCGAGTCAATAGCTGATGCAAGAGTGGCATTGTAGAAAGCAGTGGCGCTGTCTGTGTCGTGGAGTGAAGATATGGATGTCAGTGGTAGAATAGAGTCAGAGAGTGTGTGAGTGTCTAGATGTGCAAGGTCTCTGCGGGGGTGTGCTAGTTGCTGGACATGGGTGACAGGTGAGGAGGACAGGGATGACAACATGAGTAGATGGTGGTCAGATAGGGGTAGTGGGGAGGTTGTAAGGATATATAGGGAGCAGAGTCGGGTGAAGATGAGGTCTAGTGTGTGTCCGTCTGTGTGGGTGGCTGAGGAGGACCACTGAGTAATTCCAAAGGATGAAGTAAGCCACAGGAGTTTGGATGCTGCTGGCTGGTGAGTGTCAGTGGGGATGTTGAAATCGTCCATGATGATTGTGGGAATGTCAGCAGAGATAAAGTAAAGAAGCTAGGTGGAGAATTGGTCAATAAAGGCAGTGACCGGGCCTGGAGGTCGGTATATGACAGCCACTTGGAGGTTGGAGGGAGAGTAAATGCGGACAGAGTGGACTTCAAAAGAAGGTAGAATAAGAGAGGGTAGAGGTGGGATAGGGCTAAAGGTGCAGTTGGTAGAATGGAGTAGACCCACTCCTCCACCATGTCTGTTACCAGGGCGAGGAGTGTGGGTGAAGTGGAGGCCACCGTAACACAGCGCAGCAGGGGAGGCAGTGTCAGAGGGTGTCAACCATGTCTCTGTGATGCCCAGGAAGGAGAGATTGTGATAGGTAAAGAGGTCATGGACAAAATGGAGCTTGTTGCAGACAGAGCAGGCATTCCAGAGTGCTCCAGAGAGAGGGAGCAGGGGGATGGGCGTCAGGGGCATGGAAATGATGAAGAAGGGTAAAAAAAAAAAGATGCTTCAGGATAAAAATAACTCAGACTTTTCCTGAAGCGTCTTCCTCTTGAAAAACTCGGTGGACTTGCCCCTCCTTCCCAAAAAATACATCATGTGCATTACCCTAGAGTACACTAAACTTTGGCCGACAGCCTAAAATGCAAGGTTAAAAAATAATGCACTAAACTACAATGAAGTAGTCGGCAGTCGGCACATCTCTTCCAGGAAACTTAAAAGCCTCTTTTAGCAAACATCAATGATGCTTCTTACTTCAACTGACTCTGTCATTTTACCACAGAAGTACACAAACGTGATACAAATCCTGATACATTCATGTGCTGACATGTCACCTATGTAGTAACTGTTCTCTCCTCTGTGACAGATGCTGGCTAGGGAGGAGTATGGCGCCGGAGTGGACTGGTACGCGCTTGGCCTCATCATAAATGAGATGGTTACCGGTGAGTGCACTTACCATCCTGCACTATTTGATACATCTTCCTCCGGCGCTGAAGACATCATTAGAGAGGTGAGAACGATACGGATATTGGATTTACTACTTAGTAATGTACTGCCATGGTAAATGTACTGAAGCCGCACAGAATAGGCCAATGTACTCTTAATTTTTCCCTTTCTAACCAGCAATGAATCCATTTGAGGATCTACATGAGTACTTGTTTTGCTGGGTAGAAGTGTTTAGTCACTGAGCCTTGCTGTCATGGATCTACTAGCAGTCTACAGTCAGTTGGACCTAAGGGCTCTTTCACATGTCCTGATATTTCTGGTCCCGGAGATATGCGTGTCCTTGTGCACCTGTGTGGCACACGTGTGACGCTCATGTGCCACCCGTGTGGCGCATCAGTAGCACACGCACCGGAATTTGGGAATCAGCGGTACAGTTAGCACTGTTTCCAAGCACCGGGCGCTGAACACTGCCCTCATCATAGTCCCCTGCCGACGCTGCGATCGGCACCAGCAGGACATAATGATGAGAGTAGTAGCAGAGGAGCAGGGGAGAATGACTCCTGCAGCGAGCAGGCCCCAGAGCTGCGCTGAGCTCAGTGACTGACAGGACACCGCTCACTGAGCACAGCTCCTCTGCTGAGCGGTCGTGTGGATTACAGTGGGGGACACTTAGGACAGGTGAGTATAAGGATTTTGTAAATTTTATTCTTATTTTTACAGGTGGAGACACCGGGAGCAGAATTCTAGTCTCATCACTATCCCCTGCTGGTGCTGATCGCTGCGCCGGCAGGGAACTATGATGAGGACAGCATTCAGCACCCGGCATTTGGGATTAGCTCTAACTGTACCGCTGATTCCCAAGCCCGGAACATATCACACGGATGGCATCTATGTGCGGTACATGTTTACACAGACCCATTGACTTGAATGGGTCCGTGTGATCCGTGCTGCCGGCTGGCAAAAACTGGCATGTCTGTGTGGATCACACAGACACACGGTCCGTGGAAACACACTGACATGTGCGCAGACCCATTCATTTGAATGGGTCTACGTGTGTCAGTGTCTCCGGTACGTGTGGAAACTGTCACCACACATACCGGACACACAGACGTGTGAAAGAGCCCTAGGGTCTAACGTTGCACTACAGAAGTCCTGTAGAATTGTTCTGTTATAAGATTTTTTACCTGCACTGATTGACTATTAAGCATATTTTTCATTTCCAGCTCCTCCAGAGAGATCCCGCCAAGCGCTTAGGAGTCCACAGAAACATCAGAGATCATCCCTTTTTCCAGCATATTGACTGGGTCTCTGTGGAAGCCCTTCAGATGCCCCCACCACACATCCCTGTAGTAAGTAAATGGACAGAAATTGTATCCAGGTCAGGGTGAACTTTTTACTATGTAATCTGTGGACAGCATGAGGAAGAGGTTAAATCACAGATTTCAATGATATGTCACCTGTAATGCTGTGTGCTGTTGTTTACTTACACTGAAAGTTTTATCACCTGGTGATTATCATTGCCAGGACTACAACAGCACATGCTTGCTAGTCCGACTCCGCCTCCTCCTGTGTTAAGCAGCTCAATGTCAATGGACTGTTTACATGCACAGCCTAGTGTGGGCGGGGTTAGCTTTCTCAACTCTGCTACATTGCTAAATCTAAGAACTCTGTATCAGAACCACTGCACAAAGTAAACTAAGTGATACATTGTTGGATTCAGGGTCTCTTTATCTACATCATGCTGCTCTCAGATAAGGTAGCAAAAACCTGGTGACATATTGCCTTTAATAGATTTACTGTTACATATTATAGAAAATGATACAAGGGTAGCATAGATGTATTTATCTCTGTAAAACTATTCAAGCACCAGATTTTTCTAAAGGCCATGCACCTTGTCATAAATTTGGTGCATTTTACTCCAATACACATTAAACTATTGTTGGCCAAACCCACCGATAACGATAGATTCTACCAACAGTCTAATCTGTATAGGAACCCCCGGACAATTGATTTTTGCGGGAGTTAAGTATCTGACATGTCCAATTCAGGGTTGCCAATCCTTTTGTTCTCATTGAGATAAACCACCTATAGGCATGTCTGGCAGCAGCTCTCACATAGGGAACACCGGAGAGCTCGGTTGAGCGAGGGCCGACATAGTAGCTGGCCAAATATCTGGTGGCGACTTATCTCAGTAAGAACAAAAGGATTGGCAGTCTGAAATTGTACAGCCATCTAATGTTTAAGAAGAGTAAGACTAGTGAATGCAACGCCCAATATATTCTTCTTTAACCATTGTACATAAGAGAAAGTGCTCATGGATAAGGTCGAATTACAGCTCGAATTTGTACAAAACTGTAATAGGTCTCCCAGAAAAGTCTATATATGAGCATGAGCAGTCTTCTCAATCCTCATATACCTCGAGGAGGCATATAGAGGCTTCTGCTGTCCGAATTAGTAGGAATCTGAAAGAAAAAAAATTATGCCAAGTGCCATCGGATTGTGAATTTAATGCCCCTCCATAATTGATTGTGCACAGGGTCTGTACAGAGCACCCGGGTTTGATGCATCTAGCTTGAGCTCTTATGTTCATACACCAACAATCTTTGACGTCATCCTGCATACATTAATGTTTGCTAGCATGAGCTTTGTATGACGGCACACTGGATTAGTGGGTGAGCAGCCTAAAAGGCGGTAATTTGCCAGCCACCAAACGAACCTGGCATAAATGTTTCCCATGAAGATCACCAATCTCACATGACAGAAATATTACAGTATATTACCGATGGAACCTCCCATGATTAGGTAATAAACCAAATATAGTCAATTGCTGTATTGATTCTCATGCTAATTGCAGTACATTGACCAGAAAACCAATATGTAGGATTACTTGGGAATAAAATATACACAAATGAAGAGCAAAGATTGTGACTTTATTTAATGTGATAAGTCATCATCCTTAAATACTAATCTTCTGTTGTGTTTCATCCAGACATCTGAACCTCATCACCGCCGCAAAAGGTTCCATCTAGGCAAGTTGGAGGCAGCAGAGGCCACAATGTCATCGATCCCCCCAGACAAACAGGCTGCATTCAGAGGGTTTTCATTTGTCAGCTAGAAAACCCTTGAAGACTCACGTGTCATCAGAGATAGTGCCCTCTTGAGTCCCTGGAAGAAGAACAGAATGAAATGAAGATCATCAGAATATAGGAAGATTGAAGTATGGATCCCAGGATTGGCACTGGCTACAGGGCGACGTGGAGTAAGAAGATGTCTCCAATATCCATCAGGCACTTAACCTCGGGAGGAGCGAAGATGCAAACAGCAAGATGGAGGAGCCAAGAGATGCTTGGTAAGTAGAAGTGCAATAACACCTGCACTTCACCTTGGTCATAGGCATTTAGAACCGGTGACTGCATTTCCTCTCGCCCATCATAGCAGCAGATTATGGTGCTGTCCTGAGCTGAGAGGAAATAAAAGGTGCGAGACAGGCCGGCTATTAAGGGGTGGAAGGAGGCCGGACTTTTTTTTTTTTAATGCCTATGACAATTTTTAAATATACCGGTAATTTAAATTCCTCATATTCGTGACAGCAATGACACGGGCTGTGAGGAATAAGGTGTGAGATGGCCGGCTATTAAGGGGTGGAAGGAGGCCGGATTTTTTTTTTTTTTAAATCATAGCATTTAAAGCTATATTGCTTTGCTATGTAAAATAATTATATTTACCGGTGACTACCGATGACTATAGTTATACTTTTCCCCCTCCTCCATAACAACTCATTGAGCTGTTCTGGGTGACGGGGAAATAAGGTGTGAGATGGCCGGCTATTAAGGGGTGGAAGGAGGCCGGATTTTTTTTTTTTTTTTTTTTAAATCATAGCATTTAAAGCTATATTGCTTTGCTATGTAAAATAATTATATTTACCGGTGACTACCGATGACTATAGTTATACTTTTCCCCCTCCTCCATAACAACTCATTGAGCTGTTCTGGGTGATGGGGAAATAAGGTGTGAGATGGCCGGCTATTAAGGGGTGGAAGGAGGCCGGATTTTTTTTTTTTTTTTTTTTAAATCATAGCATTTAAAGCTATATTGCTTTGCTATGTAAAATAATTATATTTACCGGTGACTACCGATGACTATAGTTATACTTTTCCCCCTCCTCCATAACAACTCATTGAGCTGTTCTGGGTGACGGGGAAATAAGGTGTGAGATGGCCGGCTATTAAGGGGTGGAAGGAGGCCGGATTTTTATTTTTTATTTTTAAATCATAGCATTTAAAGCTATATTGCTTTGCTATGTAAAATAATTATATTTACCGGTGACTACCGATGACTATAGTTATACTTTTCCCCCTCCTCCATAACAACTCATTGAGCTGTTCTGGGTGACGGGGAAATAAGGTGTGAGATGGCTGGCTATTAAGGGGTGGAAGGAGGCCAGTTTTTTTTTTTTTTTTTTAAATCATAGCATTTAAAGCTATATTGCTTTGCTATGTAAAATAATTATATTTACCGGTGACTACCGGTGACTATAATTACCCTTTTCCCCCTCCTCCATAACAACTCATTGAGCTGTTCTGGCTGACGGGGAAATAAGGTGTGAGATGGCCGGCTATTAAGGGGTGGAAGGAGGCCAGTTTTTTTTTTTTAAATCATAGCATTTAAAGCTATATTGCTTTGTTATGTAAAATAATTATATTTACCGGTGACTACCGATGACTATAGTTATACTTTTCCCCCTCCTCCATAACAACTCATTGAGCTGTTCTGGGTGACGGGGAAATAAGGTGTGAGATGGCCGGCTATTAAGGGGTGGAAGGAGGCCAGTTTTTTTTTTTTAAATCATAGCATTTAAAGCTATATTGCTTTGTTATGTAAAATAATTATATTTACCGGTGACTACCAGTGACTATAATTACCCTTTTCCCCCTCCTCCATAACAACTCATTGAGCTGTTCTGGGTGACGGGGAAATAAGGTGTGAGATGGCCGGCTATTAAGGGGTGGAAGGAGGCCGGAGTTTTTATTTTTTTTTTTCTATTGCTATTGCATGTCCATGTACATGTCTTTGGAATTCCTCATATTCAAGAAAGTAATGACATGAGCTATAAGGAATATAGTGTGAGGCAGACACCGCCCTAGGTCATAGGTGTATAATACCACCAATACCACCATACTGGATAACACTCCCCCCCCCCCCCGACTTTGGGAAGAATGAAGATGGATGCTGCAAGATGAAGGAGCCCGCAGATTAGTGATGGGTCGTTCACAAACGAACTGAAACAAACTGACGGCTTCCTGCTGTGAACGATGGGGGTCAGCCCCCCAGTGAGAGCCACTATATTCTCTGAATGGCTCTAACTGGGTGTTAAATTCCAGTGTTCAGGGGTCGTAACTCCCACCCAGACCAAATTCTGCCCACTCATCAATTTAATTGGTCAACTGCAAGTAGGCAGAGTTTCAGCCTCATTAACATCATCTTAAATATGTGTTCACCTATTGTAAACACATATTTAATAGGGATCGGTTTAGGATCCAAAAGAGCTGGCTGTTTTTGGTGAGCAGAGCCAGGAGAGACAGATCGCCAAAAAGAGCCAGACTGTCCATCACTACTGCAGATGCACTGTGGGTAAATGGAAGTACAAGAATACCTGTTATAGGCATTTGTAACCAGTGATTCCTTTTCCTCTAACCTACAATAGTAGTAGTCTGCATCATTTCCCAGAGATGTTGACTGTTAGGGTATGTGCACACCGCCTCATTTTCAGGCATATTCTGCCATGAACCCACCTGAAAAAACACTTAAAAAACATAAAAAAGAATGAATATATGCACAGCAATGTCAAAACGAATTGCTGTGCATATATTTCATTTCTTGTCTCTTCTGTTAAGCACTTCAGGCTTCGAAAGCAACTAAAAGAAATGACCGTTCCAATCTTAAGCTTCCACTATTTTATCTATCCACACAGCCAGGGTTTTCCAGAAGCGTCTTTCTATAGAAAAAAAATAAGTGGATACGCCGATGTATAAAAGACTGCACATGCACATACCCCTATGTCACGTGCACACGTTGAGTATTTGGTGAGTTCTTTACATCAGTATATGTAAGCCAAAACCAGGAGTGGAACAATCAGAGGAAAAGTATAATAGGACCATGTCACCACCTCTATATTTATCACCCACTCCTGGTTTTGGTTTACAAATACTGATGTAAAAAACTCACAAATACTCAATGTGTGTACGTGGCCTAATACAGGCAGCATCTGACTGTAACAGCAGCAGGCAGAGCTAAGCTCCACTCGCTGCTGTTAATCCCTTAAATGCTGCTGTCAATCTCATTTTTAAAGCGCAGTCTGGGGGGCACACCTTGCCCCTTCCTCCAGTAATGCAGGGTGCCGATGGTTTGTCATGGCTGCCGCTGGCCTGTTGAAGGCCCTGGAGCCTGTTCTGACGGCGCTCCATTGAAGATCAGCCTGTGGTGTGATTTTTACTACATATTGCAATATTGTGGTTTAGCATAGCATAGAATATAGCATAAGGATAATAGATTAGCATGTAAGATAGGAAATGGTTAAGGTTAGGTTTAGCCCAGTGGGAGGGCACTAGTGCTGATAAGAAGGGGGGCACTTCCTGGTTAGAGGGGATTCAGTGTCTGCAGTGAAGGGTAGAAGAGAATTCAAGTTCAGGTGGGGTGGTGGGTTGCTAGGGGCAGCATGGGCCAAATGTTCTGTACAGTGGGAGGCCAAATGGAGATCCGTGATGGACATTCCAACAGCACCTGGAGCCTATGGCTCAGGCCAGGTACCATGGAGCGGGCTGGTCTTCTGACATTGCGACATGGAGTTACATGAGGAGCAGGTGGCAGGTCCCGGGTGCACTGCTGGAGTGGACAATGAATCCCTGGGGCTGATGGAGTCAGCAGACTTGGGGGTAGTCCAGAATGAACGTGTGGCAGAAGAGAAGAGGAGTTGTGCTAAGGAGGAAGGAAGTCTGCATTGCTGGGCCCTATCCCACTTGTACCCACATGATGAACTTGTACTTGTTAGTGAAAGTTTGACTGTTTGTTTGAATGTTGTTCCATGCATTGTGTACGGCGGCTCCTGAGGACGGAAGCCTGGAGGCAGCGGAAGCCTACGGCCCACAAGTGGGTGTGATGCCCCCCACACTTTATAGCACACTGGGACTGGGACACCCCTTGTCTGTAAAGTGCCAAAGGGACTGCAGCTCGGTCACGACTACAGCACTACAGCACTTTACACTCCCTCCCACTGTTTTTATAGAGATGATAGAAGAGCCAATGCCTTCATTTTTATGATGTTTAATTGGCCAAAGGATTTAACTAAATGACTCTTATGAAAAATACATTTAGTTAGTGAAATGTTTACTGGGAATGTGTTAGGAAGTTTTTATGTTAAGGGCATTGACCACTCTCTGGTTATTGTTAACCAATGTGTTTGTAGATGATTAAAAGGCATTCAGTGCAGAAATTCAGCAGAGCCGAGATTTGTGTTTCCCATATTTGATATTTAGTGCTGAAATTCAAGAAAGGCCATATTAGTAAGTGCCTTATCTTCTTCTCAAACACATTGGTCAACAATAAGCAGAAAATGGCCAATCCTTTTAATCATAGTTTAAAGTCTTGGAATAATTTACTTTACAGTTTGTCACCTCTTATATCATAAAATAATAAATAAACAGAAACTGCTTTTCTAATAGACTAACAAGTCCAGAAGAGATTCCTTTTCAGCAGTCAGCTCATTATCATAACAAGCAGGATTACAATGAGAGATAACATAATCCACCATTCACAGTAGGTAGTGTCACAGCTCACCTCTCCCCCCTTCCTGCACAATAACATCTGCATGTCACTAAACATGAGAACATGTATAGAAAGCTCTCTCAAGGAAATAGAGTCCCCTATAATACAATATCTTGTGACATATGTCCAATGTCCATATCTCCAAACAGGCAAGAGAGCAGCTTCCATAAATGTACAGGAAACAGAATATAATACCCTGAAATCAGAAATACAGATTATAAAAACATTATCACAATCTGGTTTCAATTAGTTTAAAAAATGTATGTACATTCCCTTAAAGAGAAATAAGTACAAATATACCTAAAAAGAGTATTGGATATTTTAACAAATTTTTAATGTTAGAGTAGAGTAGGGCCCTGCCAAAAGAGTCTACCTTGTCGTGGTGGCAGGCTTAAAAAATCTTTTGGCCAAAACAAAAAAACAATGTATCTAATATGGTGTTCCATGAGAACTGTTAATGTGGGATTGGGAAGGACGTGGTGCAGAAGTGGGCTGTGGCACTATGAAAGATTTGAGAGATGGAGGCGGAGCTGGGGTGGAGTCTGGGCGTAGTATCAAGGGGCCCAAAAATGTTGTCAGTATGGGGCCCTGAAATTCCTGATGGCAGCCCTGCAAACATACTGTAAATATACGCACTGTATTCACATACAGGTGCATCTCACTGAATTAGAATATCATCAAAAAGTGAATTTATTTCAGTTCTTCAATACAAAAAGTGAAACTATATTATATAGAGTCATTACACACAGAGTGATCTATTTCAAGTGTTTATTTCTGTTAATGTTGATGACTATGGTTTACCGCCAATGAAAACACAAAAGTCATTATCTCAGTAAACTAAAATAATTAACAAAAAACACCTGCAAAAGCTTCCTAAGCATTAAAAAAGGTCCCTTAGTTTGACACACTCCACAAGGTCCCAGAGTTCCAATTATCATTTGGAAATCAAGGTCCCAGAGTCTGGAGGAAGAGTGGAGAGGCCACAATCCAAGCTGCTGGAGGTCTACTGTGACGTTTCCACAATCAGTGATGGTTTGGGGAGCCATGTCATCTGCTGGTGTAGCTCCACTGTTTATTATCAAGACCAAAGTCAGCGCAGCCGTCTACCAGGACATTTTAGAGCACTTCATGCTTCCCTCTTTTTTTGGAGATGGAAATGTCATTCTCCAGCAGGACTTGGCCCCTGTCCACACGGCCAAAAGTACCAATACCTGGTTTAAAAACAACAGTATCACTGTGCTTGATTGGCCGCAAACTTGCCTGACTATAGCCCCATAGAGAATCTATCATAGAGAATCTATGGGGTATTGTCAAGAGGAAGATGAGAGACACTAGACCCAACAATGCAGACGAGCTGAAGGCTGCTATCAAAGCCACCTGGGCTTCCATAACACCTCAGCAGTGCCACAGGCTGATCGCCTCCATGACACATTGCCACATTAATTGATGCAAAAGGAGCCCCGACCAAGTATTGAGGGCATTTACTGAACATACATTTCAGGAGGACAACATTTCGGATTGTAAAAACATTTTTCAAGCTGTTGTTATAAAGTATTCTAATTTACTGAGATAATGACTTTTGCGTTTTCATTGGCTGTAAGTAGTGTTGAGCGATACCTTCCGATATCGGGAAATATCGGATCGGATTGGATCGAACCGATACTTTTTGGGTATCGGATATCGCAGATTCCGATACCGGAAACCAATGCAAGTCAATGGGACAGAAATATCGGAATAAAAATAAACCCTTTCTTTCCTTGTAGGTTAATTCTACATGAAGGAAAACAACTAAGAATAATGTATAATGTATTGGGGGAGGTGGGGGAGACAATAAAGGCATAGAGGTTTAGCCCAATCAAATGGAATAGCAGGAATTAATATTTTTTTTAAGACGTTCTGAGTTACGGAAATATTGACTATGTTAAGTTTTTTAATATTTTGTCAGATATTTATGTTTCACTACTTCCATGCTCTTCACCTTCTTTTTTACTTCTCCCACACTTTCCCCATTCATCATCCTCAGCATCAGCATCTTTTTCATCAACTTCTTCTTCACCTTCTACATCTTCTTCTTCACCTTCTTCCTATTATTCTTTTTTTTTTACATTCTTCATAATCTTCTTATTCAACTATTATTCTTCTTCATATTCTACTTCTTCATCTTCTTCATATTCTTCTTCTTCATCATATTCTTATTTGTGACAGGCATTCCTGTAGTTGTTATCTATAAAAGTTTGAACATTACACCTTTCGTTCTGCCCGTCACAAAAGATTTACAACAGGATTTGTCCGCGTTCAGTTTGGCCTGCAGCAGCAGGTCTTTTCCAGGGGCACCACGAGGAGGAACGGACTCACCCCCATACACTGCTTAGTCATCTTCTGCTTATAATTTAGATATTATCTTTTGCTCTAATTTTTAGTCTTATGCTTAATGTTCTTCCGCTTTTTGTTCTGCAGCTTCTTGTACTTCTGCTTCTTGGTTTTCTGTCTCTTGTTCTTCTGTATCTTGGTGGTTGTCTTCTTCTTCTTTGTCCTCTTGGTCAACTTCTTCAGGGTCATCTTCTTGGTCTTCTTTGGGGTGGTCTTCAGGGTCGTCGTCTTCGGGGTCCTCGTCTTCAGGGTCCTCATCTTCTTCGGGGTGGTCTTCAGGGTCCTCGTGTTTAGGGTCGTCGTCTTCGGGGTCCTCGTCTTCTTCGGGGTCGTCTTCAGGGTCCTCGTCTTCAGGGTCGTCGTCTTCGGGGTCCTCGTCTTCTTCGGGTTGGTCTTCAGGGTCCTCATCTTCAGGGTCCTCTTCTTCGGGGTCCTTGTATTCTTCGGGGTGGTCTTCAGGGTCCTCGTCTTCAGGGTCCTCGTCAGGGAGATCCAGAGTGATCACCAAGAACCATTTCAAAAAGCTTCAACTTGGAAATGTAGCAGAAGGTACAAGAAGGCTGAGGAACTGCCGAGAACCAGCTGATGGTACTGGAACCCGGATGGGTAGTAGAAGGTACAAGAGCCAATGGAACTACCGAGGACCACCTGACGGTACTGGAACTCGGTTACTAAGCAGCAGGTACCTGTGCCAGAAAGCACTACCAAGGACCAGCAGACGTTGGTTGAACTTGGATACTGCGAAGGAGGCACCTAAGCCAAAGGCACTGCCAAGAACCAGCTGACGGTACTGGAACCTGGATGGGTAGTAGAAGGTACCCATGTAAAAAAAAGTTGCAAGGCCGCGAGCCGGCCGCAGTTACCTAAACCCACAGTCCTACAGGGGGTGCTTGTCCTATTGGCACTATGGAACCAGCCTTCATTGCCAGATCCCGCAGCCCACATAGGAGTCACCTAAACTGCAGACACCATAGAGTCGGCTAAACCGACAGCAACATGACAGTACAACGCATTGGAGGCAAAGTGACGTTGACACTACCCGGAAACAGCTGGCGTGCTGGAACCAGGCTGGGCAGGAGGGAGTGCCCGTGCCAAAGACACTGCCGAGAACCAGCTGATGGTACTGGAACCCGGATGGGTAGCAGAAGGTACAAGAGCCAATGGAACTACCGAAGACCAGCTGACGGTACTGGAACTCGGTTACTAAGCAGGAGGTACCTGTGCCAGAAAGCACTACCAAGGACCAGCAGATGTTGGTGGAACTTGGATACCGTGAAGGAGGCACCTAAGCCAAAGGCACTGCCGAGAACCAGCTGACGGTACTGGAAACCGGATGGGTAGCAGAAGGTACCCATGTAAAAAAAAGTTGCAGGGCCGCGAGCCGGCCGCAGTTACCAAAACCCACAGTCCTACAGGGGGTGCTTGTCCTATTGGCACTATGGAACCAGCCTTCATTGCCAGATCCCGCAGCCCACATAGGAGTCACCTAAACTGCAGGCACCATAGAGTCGGCTAACCCGACCGCAACACGACAGGACAACGCATTGGAGGCAAAGTGAAGTTGACACTACCCAGAAACAGCTGACGTGCTGGAACCAGGCTGGGCAGGAGGGAGTACCCGTGCCAAAGACACTGCTGGGAAACAGCTGGCGGTGCTGGAACCCAGGGTAAATACTAAAAACAGAGGAGCCAGAGGTGTAATTGGAGCAAGTTTTAAATCAGTAGTACAGTGGATGTGGACAAAGCAGGAGAATTTGCCGGACACACAGCTGGGGATCAGCTGACGTTACTGAACCCCAATAACACTGGAGCAAGCGTTGACTGTGCAGACGGCACATCTGAGCAGCAACTAGCGGTATTGGAGCCCAGGGTGAATACTAAAAACAGAGGAGCCAGAGGTGTAATTGGAGCAAGTTTTAAATCAGTAGTACAGTGGATGTGGACAAAGCAGGAGAATTTGCCGGACACACAGCTGGGGATCAGCTGACGTTACTGAACCCCAATAACACTGGAGCAAGCGTTGACTGTGCAGACGGCACTTCTGAGCAGCAACTAGCTGTATTGGAGCCCAGGGTAAATACTAAAAACAGAGAAACCAGAGGTGTAATTGGAGCAAGTTTTAAATCAATAGTACAGTGGATGTGGATAAAGCAGGAGAATTTGCCGGACACACAGCTAGGGATCAGCTGACGTTACTGAACCCCAATAACACTGGAGCAAGCGTTGACTGTGCAGACGGCACTTCTGAGCAGCAACTAGCGGTATTGGAGCCCAGGGTAAATACTAAAAACAGAGGAGCCAGAGGTGTAATTGGAGCAAGTTTTAAATCAGTAGTACAGTGAATGTGGACAAAGCAGGAGAATTTGCCGGACACACAGCTGGGGATCAGCTGACGTTACTGAACCCCAATAACACTGGAGCAAGCGTTGACTGTGCAGACGGCACTTCTGAGCAGCAACTAGCAGTATTGGAGCCCAGGGTAAATACTAAAAACAGAGGAGCCAGAGGTGTAATTGGAGCAACTTTAAAATCTGTAGTAGTGTGAATGAGGACAGAGCAGGAGAAATTGCCGTCCGCACAGCAGGGGAACAACTGACGTTACTGAACCCCAATAACACGGCAGCAAGTGTTGACTGTGCAGACAGCACTTCCGAGCGCCAACTGGCAGTGTTGGAGCTCAGGGATAATACTGAAAACAGAGGAGCCAGAGGTGTAATTGGAGCAACTTTAAAATCTGTAGTAGTGTGAATGAGGACAGAGCAGGAGAAATTGCCGTCCGCACAGCAGGGGAACAGCTGATGTTACTGAACCCCAATAACACGGCAGCAAGTGTTGACTGTGCAGACAGCACTTGCGAGTGCCAACTGGCGGTGTTGGAGCTCAGGGATAATACTGAAAACAGAGGAGCCAGAGGTGTAATTGGAGCAACTTTAAAATCTGTAGTAGTGTGAATGAGGACCGAGCAAGAGAAATTGACGTCCGCACAGCAGGGGAACAGCTGACGTTACTGAACCCCAATAACACGGCAGCAAGTGTTGACTGTGCAGACAGCACTTCTGAGCGCCAACTGGCGGTGTTGGAGCTCAGGGATAATACTGAAAACAGAGGAGCCAGAGGTGTAATTGGAGCAACTTTAAAATCTGTAGTAGTGTGAATGTGGACAGAGCAGGAGAAATTGCCATCCGCGCAGCAGGGGAACAGCTGACGTTACTGAACCCCAATAACACGGCAGCAAGTGTTGACTGTGCAGACAGCACTTCTGAGCGCCAACTGGCGGTGTTGGAGCTCAGGGATAATACTGAAAACAGAGGAGACAGAGGTGTAATTGGAGCAAGTTTTAAATCAGTAGTACAGTGGATGTGGACAGAGCAGGAGAATTTGCCGGACACACAGCTGGGGATCAGCTGACGTTACTGAACCCCAATAACACTGGAGCAAGCGTTGACTGTGCAGACGGCACTTCTGAGCAGCAACTAGCGGTGTTGGAGCCCAGGGTAAATACTAAAAGCAGAGGAGCCAGAGGTGTAATTGGATCAAGTTTTAAATCTGTAGTACAGTGGATGTGGACAGAGCAGGAGAATTTGCCGCACACTCAGCTGGGGATCAGCTGACGTTACTGAACCCCAATAACACTGGAGCAAGCGTTGACTGTGCAGACCGCACTTCTGAGCAGCAACTAGCGGTGTTGGAGCCCAGGGTAAATATTAAAAACAGGGGAGCCAGAGGTGTAATTTGTGCAAGTTTTAAATCTGTAGTACAGTGGATGTGGACAGAACAGGAGAATTTGCCGGACACACAGCTGGGGATCAGCTGACGTTACTTAACCCCAATAACACGGCAGCAAGCATTGACTGTGCAGACGGCACTTCTGAGCAGCATCTGGCGGTGTTGGAGCTCAGGGATTACAGTTCAGGTGGTAGAAACATGAACACAACAGGAGACCTGGATACTGTTGCCAACCAATTATTTATTCTGGAAGAGGACTGGCAAATTCCTGCGAGATCCAGGCCTTGTTCATTTTCAGAAAAGTAAGCAAGTCAACATTATCGGAGGATAGTAGCATGCGACGGTCTGTTAGTACACCACCTGAGGCAGTAAAGACGTGTTCCGATAATACACTAGCAGCAGGGCAAGCTAGCACCTCCAATGCATACTGGCTAAGCTCTGGCCATGTATCCAGCTTAGAGACCCAAAACTTGAAGGGGGAAGAGCCGTCTGGGAGTACACTGAGAGGGCAAGACATGTAGTCTGTCACCATCTGACGGAAACGTTGCCTCCTGCTGACTGGAGCCGTCTCTGATGGTGTAGACATTTGTGGCGGCAGGGACACAAAACTTTGCCACATTTGGGCCATACTGGTCTTGCCTTGTGCTGAGGCGCTGCTTCTGCTCCCTCTTTGTGCAGAGCTTCATCCACTGCCTCGACGCACTGAGCTGCTTTGTAAAGCACTAGCAGTACTGCTCTCGGTTGGAATGGAGAACATGATGGAATGCACCAGTGCGTCTTGGTACTCCCGCATTTTACGCTCCCGGTTCAACGGTGTTATGAGGCTTTGTAAGTTGTCCCGGTAGCAAGGATCTAGGAGGGTGGACACACAATAATCAGCCGTGTTGAGAATGTGGGCGATGCGGCGGTCGTTTCTCAGGCACTGCAGCATGAAATCCACCATGTGCTGCAGACTGCCAACTGGCCAAGAAACGCTGTCCCCTGCTTGAGGCGTGATCTCTGCCTGCTCTGCATCTCCCCACCCTCGCTCTAGATACTAACTACTAGAGCATTGTGTACTTCCCTCCTCTGGACAGATGTCTTCCTCCTCCATTGACTCCTCCTCATCCTCCTCACAAAGTGTCCCCTGCCTAGGCCTTTGTGAGGAACCACGTTGTGCAGACTGTAGAGAAGCAGATGGCATTTGTGACTCCTCATCCTCCACATCTTCCAAAACCTCGTCCCTTAGTGCTTGCAGTGTTTTTTCAAGCTGGCTGATAAGGGGGATAGTCATGCTGACTAGTGCATCATCTGCACTCGCCATCCGCGTGGAATAATCGAAGGCACGAAAAACGTGGCAAATGTCCTTCATAGAGGCCCACTCAGTGGTGGTGAAGTGTGAACGGCGTGCACTGCGACTTGTTTGCGCCTGCTGCTGCTGGTACTCCATTACTGCTGCCTGCTGCTCACACAACCTCTCCAACATATGTAACGTTGAATTCCACCTGGTGGGTAGGTTACATATGATGCGATGTTCCGGAAGACATAATCGGCGCTGCAGAGTTGCAATGCGCGATCTTGCATTGCTGGAACACCGCAAGTGAGCGCACTCTATGCGAACCTTGTGAAGCAGTGCATCAAGATCCGGATAGTCCCTCAAAAAACTCTGCACGACCAAGTTGAGCACATGTGCCAGACATGGGATGTGAGTGAGCTTGCCTAGGCCCAGAGCTGCCACCAGATTTCGGCCATTGTCACACACTACCATGCCTGGCTGGAGATTCGCTGGCACAAACCACACGTCGCTCTGCTGCTTGATGGCATTCCAGAGCTCCTGCGCTGTGTGGCTTCGATTCCCCAAAGAAATTAACTTTAATACGGCCTGTTGACGTTTGGCCACGGCTGTGCTCATATCGGTCATCATAACAGGTAACCGTTCACGGGTCAATGTGGAGGTAGACCGTGACGGCTCCAGCAGCGCTGATTCAGAGGAACTGGAGTATGAGGAGGAGTCAATGTGTACAGACTGGATTCCTGCAATCCTTGGAGTTGGCAGAACACGTACAGCGCCACTCTCAAGATCTGTACCCGGCTCCACAACATTTACCCAATGGGCAGTGAGGGAAAGGTATCGTCCCTGTCCATGCTTACTGGTCCACGCATCGGTGGTCAGGTGGACCTTGCTACTGACGGCGTTTTGTAGCGCATGTTTAATTTTTCCCTCCACATGCTGTTGCAGGGCAGGGACGGCTTGCCTGCTGAAATAAAAGCGGCTGGGCACGTTGTATTGTGGGACTGCCAATACCATAAAGTTATGGAAGGTGTCAGTCTCCACCAGCCTGAATGATAGCATTTCAAGGGCCAGTAGTTTAGCAATGCCAGCATTCAGTGCCTGTGCTCGGGGGTGATTTGCCGAGCATGGGCGCCTTTTCTCCCTTGCCTGTGCTAACGATGGCTGTAGACTGGCCTGGGAGTGTGAGGATGACAGGGAAAGTGGTGCTGTGGGTGGAATTACACTGTGTCTCTGTACAACAGTGCCAGAGATTCTTCCATGGCGATCCTGTGAGGAAGCCGAACCAGCTGTGTGTGAGCTGGAGGAAGAGGCTACAACACGAGCTGAAGAGGTGGTAGGTGGCGCTGTAGGTTGGCCTAGGTCTTCAGAGTGTTTTTGTAACTCCACCACGTGCTTGGTCCGCACATGTTTCCACATATTTGTGGTATTGAGGTTGCTGACACTTTTCCCTCTTTTCACCTTCTGATTACACAGCTTGCATTTGACAAAGCAAATGTCATCTGCAACTGTGTCAAAAAAGGACCAGGCACTGCAAATCTTGGGAGCGCCCATTTTGGATTTTGGAAGAGGCATGCTCCTAATGGGTGCCGAAGTGGAGGCTACAGGCAACCTAGTCTGCCCCTTCTCTCTCCCTCCTTTTTGGGCCGTTAGGGGAATCTCTTCCTCAGAGCTGCTCCCACCACCTTCCTGTCCCTCACGCCATGATGGGTCAAGGACCTCATCATCTACATCACCCTCTTCAAACAACTGCTTCTCCTGGGTAGTCTCGACAGTACAGTACGCACCAGAAAGTAGCACCTGAGTCTCATCATCAAATGCGTACTGAGGTGTGCTCATCATAGGCACTGGCCCACCCGCCTCTTCAGATTCAGAGAGACAAAGCTTCATACTACCTCTTCTTCTAATTCTAGAATTCTGCTTGGCTGGCCCCCTCTTTCCAAGCCAAGAGATTCAGAGAACAGAAGTAGAGATGGCTCCTGTCCAGGGCTTTCTGACTGCCTGGACAATTTGGCAGGTGGTGAAGAGACAGATGGGTGCTCTTCAGTGCTCAGGACCTGAGAGGATCTGTAACTAATTGAAGTCGATGCATTAGCTGCCATCCATCCGACAACGGCTTCAATTTGGTCCTTCCGCAGCAGTGGGGTATGGCTAGCTCCTACAAAGCTGCGCATAAAGGACTGTTCCCTGGTAAAACTGGGGGATGCTGAGTCACAGGTGCCCGCAGCAGGCACAGAATCCCCACGTCCTCTCCCTGCAGGCACAGAATCCTCACGTCCTCTCCCTGCAGAAACTCCACGCCCACGACCACATGCCTTACTCCCTGCCTTCTTCATCTTGGTAGACTGATAAAGATAGGCAGAAAAGTACTAAGGGCTTAGTGTGCTTATTCCTGAACAGCTGCTAACAGGTATAAGAAACACTAATTTTATAAAGTATGGACTAGACTTTAATATGAGCTAATGTGGCCTACACAACTGTAAAGTGGAGTGTTTGGTGAACTTTATTTAGTTTTTTTTTGTCACAAAAAGACACTGGATGTGCCCAAAGATGTAATACCGATAGTATCACAAACTTTTTGTAGCTATTACAATATAGGAAGGTAACCTACAATGCAATAGATGAGGCTACAAAAAAAAGGCTAATACTAATCTGGCTGGGGCTGCAGGGCCCAATGCTGCAGAAAGGCTCCTCTATCTACTCCTATATAGTGTGTTTGGAACCAATTTAGCTGAATACGGATGAAACCACCACACTAATAGGAGAAATCAGGAAAAATGATCAATTAGCAAAAAAGGACAATGTATGAGGCAGTGACACACACTGAGTGCACTATAACCAGACGTGGCTGAAGCACACACTACAGCGTGAGATGCACTCACACACAGAGACCTTGCAGACAGCGGTGAACAGCACAGAGAACTGTGCACTAGCACTGCAAGGCACAGCGATTTATAAGGTAGCTTGGGTAAAGCAGAATAGACCAAATAGGTAGCAAAAACTGTCCCTCAGAACAACAGCGTCCTATCCCTAACTGAATTCACAGCAGAGTGAGCTCAAAATGGCGGCGGCGGCTATTATAGTGCATCATGACATCATTTCAGCAGCCAATCACAGCCATGCCATTAGTTAACATGCCTACATGCCTAACAGGATGTGCCCACACTTCTTAGGATCCTCATTGGCTGAATAAAATGAAACTGGCTCATTGCATTATGGGAACTTCCGAATCCGGTATACGATATTGTAAAAGTATCGGAACTCAGTAACGGAATTCCGATACCGCGAATATCGGTCGATACCCGATATTTCAGTATCGGAATGCTCAACACTAGTCCTTATATTTTCAGGAGGCATTAAAGAGGAAGTGCAGAAAGTAGAGTTCTTACATTTACAGGAGGGATTACAGAGGAAGTGCATGAAGTAAAATTCTTACATTTCCAGGAGAAATTATAGAGGAAATGCACAAAGTAGAGTTCTTACATTTCCAGGAGGGATTACAGAGGAAATGCATAAAGTAAAGTTCTTACATTTCCAGAGGGAATTAAAGAGGAAGTGCAGAAAGTAGAGTCCTTACATTTCCAGGAGGGATTACAGAGGAAGTGCATAAAGTAAAGTTCTTACATTTCCAGGAGGGATGACAGAGGAAGTGCACGAAGTAGAGTCCTTACATTTCCAAGAGGATTTACAGTGAAAGTGCATAAAGTAAAGTTCTTACATTTCCAGGGGGAATTAAAGAGGAAGTGCAGAAAGTAGAGTCCTTACATTTAAAGGAGGGATTACAGAGGAAGTGCATAAAGTAAAATTCTTACATTTCCAGGGGGAATTAAAGAGGAAGTGCAGAAAGTAGAGTCCTTACATTTCCAGGAGGGATTACAGAGGAAGTGCATAAAGTAAAGTTCTTACATTTCCAGGAGGGATTACAGAGGAAGTGCATAAAGTAAAGTTCTTACATTTCCAGGAGGGATTACAGAGGAAGTGCACAAAGTAAAGTTCTTACATTTCCAGGAGGATTTACAGAGGAAGTGCATAAAGTAAAGTTCTTACACTTCCAGGTGGAATTAAAGAGGAAGTGCAGAAAGTAGAGTTCTTACATTTCCAGGAGGGTTTACACAGGAAGTGCATAAAGTAAAGTTCTTACATTTCCAGGAGGGATTACAGAGGAAGTGCATAAAATAAAGTTCTTACATTTCCAGGAGGGATTACAGAGGAAGTGCATAAAGTAAAGTTCTTACATTTCCAGGAGGATTTACAGAGGAAGTGCATAAAGTAAAGTTCTTGCATTTCCAGGAGGGATTACAGAGGAAGTGCATAAAGTAAAATTCTTACATTTCCAGGAGGATTTACAGAGGAAGTGCAGAAAGTGGAGTTCTTACATTTCCAGGAGGGATTACAGGGGATGTGCACAAAGTAGAGTTCTTACATTTTCAGGAGGATTTACAGAGGAAGTGCATAAAGTAAAATTCTTACATTTCCAGGAGGATTTACAGAGGAAGTGCACAAAGTAAAATTCTTACATTTCCAGGAGGGATTACACAGGAAGTGAATAAAGTAAAATTCTTACATTTCCAAGAGAGATTACAGAGGAAGTGCATCAAGTAAAGATCTTACATTTCCGGGGGAAATTAAAGAGGAAGTGCAGAAAGTAGAGTCCTTACATTTCCAGGAGGGATTACAGAGGAAGTGCACAAAGTAGAGTCCTTACATTTCCAGGAGGATTTACAGAGGAAGTGCATAAAGTAAAGTTCTTACATTTCCAGGGGGAATTAAAGAGGAAGTGCAGAAAGTAGAGTCCTTACATTTCCAGGAGGGATTACAGGGGATGTGCACAAAGTAGAGTTCTTACATTTCCAGGAGGACTTACAGAGGAAGTGAATAAAGTAAAATTCTTACATTTCCAGGAGGAATTATAGAGGAAATGCACAAAGTAGAGTTCTTACATTTCCAGGAGGGATTACAGAGGAAGTGCATAAAGTAAAGTTCTTACATTTCCAGGAGGGATTACAGAGGAAGTGCAGAAAGTAAAGTTCTTACATTTCCAGGAGGATTTACAGAGGAAGTGCAGAAAGTAGAGTCCTTACATTTCCAGGAGGGATTACAAAGGAAGTGCATATAGTAAAGTTCTTACATTTCCAGGAGGGATTACAGAGGAAGTGCACAAAGTAAAGTTCTTACATTTCCAGGAGGATTTACAGAGGAAGTGCATAAAGTAAAGTTCTTACACTTCCAGGTGGAATTAAAGAGGAAGTGCATAAAGTAGTTTTCTTACATTTCCAGGAGGGATTACAAAGGAAGTGCAGAAAGTAGAGTTCTTACATTTCCAGGAGGGTTTACAGAGGAAGTGCATGAAGTAAAGTTCTTACATTTCCAGGAGGGATTACAGAGGAACTGCATGAAGTAAAGTTCGTACATTTCCAGGAGGGATTACAGAGGAAGTGCATAAAGTAAAGTTCTTACATTTCCAGGAGGATTTACAGAGGAAGTGCATAAAGTAAAGTTCTTGCATTTCCAGGAGGGATTACAGAGGAAGTGCATAAAGTAAAATTCTTACATTTCCAGGAGGATTTACAGAGGAAGTGCAGAAAGTGGAGTTCTTACATTTCCAGGAGGGATTACAGGGGTTGTGCACAAAGTAGAGTTCTTACATTTCCAGGAGGATTTACAGAGGAAGTGCATAAAGTAAAATTCTTACATTTCCAGGAGGATTTACAGAGGAAGTGCACAAAGTAAAATTCTTACATTTCCAGGAGGGATTACACAGGAAGTGCATAAAGTAAAATTCTTACATTTCCAAGAGGGATTACAGAGGAAGTGCATCAAGTAAAGTTCTTACATTTCCGGGGGAAATTAAAGAGGAAGTGCAGAAAGTAGAGTCCTTACATTTCCAGGAGGGATTACAGAGGAAGTGCACAAAGTAGAGTCCTTACATTTCCAGGAGGATTTACAGAGGAAGTGCATAAAGTAAAGTTCTTACATTTCCAGGGGGAATTAAAGAGGAAGTGCAGAAAGTAGAGTCCTTACATTTCCAGGAGGGATTACAGGGGATGTGCACAAAGTAGAGTTCTTACATTTCCAGGAGGATTTACAGAGGAAGTGCATAAAGTAAAATTCTTACATTTCCAGGAGGATTTACAGAGGAAGTGCATAAAGTAAAGTTCTTTCCTTTCCAGGGGGAATTAAAGAGGAAGTGCAGAAAGTAGAGTCCTTACATTTCCAGGAGGATTTACATAGGAAGTGCATAAAGAAAAGTTCTTACATTTCCAGGAGGGATTACAGAGGAAGTGCAGAAAGTAGTGTCCTTACATTTCCAAGAGGATTTACAGAGGAAGTGCATAAAGTAAAATTCTTACATTTCCAGGAGGATTTACATAGGAAGTGCATAAAGAAAAGTTCTTACATTTCCAGGAGTGATTACAGAGAAAGTGCATGAAGTAGAGTCCATACAATTCCAGGAGGATTTACAGAGGAAGTGCATGAAGTAAAATTCTTACATTTCCAGGAGGGATTACAGAGGAAGTGCATAAAGTAAAGTTCTTAGATTTCCAGGAGGAATTATAGAGGAAATGCACAAAGTAGAGTTCTTACATTTCCAGGAGGGATTACAGAGGAAGTGCATAAAGTAAAGTTCTTACATTTCCAGGAGCGATTACAGAGGAAGTGCATAAAGTAAAGTTCTTACATTTCCAGGAGGATTTACAGAGGAAATGCAGAAAGTAGAGTCCATACATTTCCAGGAGGGATTACAGGGGATGTGCATATAGCAAAGTTCTTACATTTCCAGGGGGAATAAAAGAGGAAGTGCAGAAAGTAGAGTTCTTACATTTCCAGGAGGGATTACAGAGGAAGTGCATGAAGTAAAGTTCTTACATTTCCAGGATGGATTACAGGGGATGTGTACAAAGTAGAATTCTTACATTTCCAGGAGGATTTACAGAGGAAGTGTATAAACTAAAATTCTTACATTTCCAGGAGGGATTACAGAGGAAGTGCATAAAGTAAAGTTCTTACATTTCCAGGGGGAATTAAAGAGGAAGTGCAGAAAGTAGAGTCCTTACATTTCCAGGAGGATTTACATAGGAAGTGCATAAAGAAAAGTTCTTACATTTCCAGGAGGGATTACAGAGAAAGTGCATAAAGTAAAGATCTTACATTTCCAGGAGGGATTACAGAGGAAGTGCAGAAAGTAGTGTCCTTACATTTCCAGGAGGATTTACAGAGGAAGCGCATAAAGTAAAATTCTTACATTTCCAGGAGGATTTACATAGGAAGTGCATAAAGAAAAGTTCTTAGATTTCCAGGAGGAATTATAGAGGAAATGCAGAAAGTAGAGTTCTTACATTTCCAGGAGGGATTACAGAGGAAGTGCATGAAGTAAAGTTCTTACATTTCCAGGGGGAATTAAAGAGGAAGTGCAGAAAGTAGAGTTCTTACATTTCCAGGATGGATTACAGGGGATGTGCACAAAGTAGAATTCTTACATTTCCAGGAGGATTTACAGAGGAAGTGTATAAACTAAAATTCTTACATTTCCAGGAGGGATTACAGAGGAAGTGCATAAAGTAAAGTTCTTACATTTCCAGGGGGAATTAAAGAGGAAGTGCAGAAAGTAGAGTCCTTACATTAACAGGAGGGATTACAGAGGAAGTGCATAAAGTAAAGTTCTTACATTTCCAGGAGGAATTACAGAAGAAGTGCACAAAGTAAAGTTCTTACATTTCCAGGAGGATTTACAGAGGAAGTGCATAAAGTAAAGTTCTTACACTTCCAGGTGGAATTAAAGAGGAAGTGCAGAAAGTAGAGTTCTTACATTTCCAGGAGGGTTTACACAGGAAGTGCATAAAGTAAAGTTCTTACATTTCCAGGAGGAATTACAGAGGAAGTGCATAAAGTAAAGTTCTTACATTTCCAGGAGGGATTACAGAGGAAGTGCATAAAGTAAAGTTCTTACATTTCCAGGAGGATTTACAGAGGAAGTGCATAAAGTAAAGTTCTTGCATTTCCAGGAGGGATTACAGAGGAAGTGCATAAAGTAAAATTCTTACATTTCCAGGAGGATTTACAGAGGAAGTGCAGAAAGTGGAGTTCTTACATTTCCAGGAGGGATTACAGGGGATGTGCACAAAGTAGAGTTCTTACATTTCCAGGAGGATTTACAGAGGAAGTGCATAAAGTAAAATTCTTACATTTCCAGGAGGATTTACAGAGGAAGTGCACAAAGTAAAATTCTTACATTTCCAGGAGGGATTACACAGGAAGTGCATAAAGTAAAATTCTTACATTTCCAAGAGGGATTACAGAGGAAGTGCATCAAGTAAAGTTCTTACATTTCCGGGGGAAATTAAAGAGGAAGTGCAGAAAGTAGAGTCCTTACATTTCCAGGAGGGATTACAGAGGAAGTGCACAAAGTAGAGTCCTTACATTTCCAGGAGGATTTACAGAGGAAGTGCATAAAGTAAAGTTCTTACATTTCCAGGGGGAATTAAAGAGGAAGTGCAGAAAGTAGAGTCCTTACATTTCCAGGAGGGATTACAGGGGATGTGCACAAAGTAGAGTTCTTACATTTCCAGGAGGATTTACAGAGGAAGTGCATAAAGTAAAATTCTTACATTTCCAGGAGGATTTACAGAGGAAGTGCATAAAGTAAAGTTCTTTCCTTTCCAGGGGGAATTAAAGAGGAATTGCAGAAAGTAGAGTCCTTACATTTCCAGGAGGATTTACATAGGAAGTGCATAAAGAAAAGTTCTTACATTTCCAGGAGGGATTACAGAGAAAGTGCATAAAGTAAAGATCTTACATTTCCAGGAGGGATTACAGAGGAAGTGCAGAAAGTAGTGTCCTTACATTTCCAGGAGGATTTACAGAGGAAGTGCATAAAGTAAAATTCTTACATTTCCAGGAGGATTTACATAGGAAGTGCATAAAGAAAAGTTCTTAGATTTCCAGGAGGAATTATAGAGGAAATGCACAAAGTAGAGTTCTTACATTTCCAGGAGGGATTACAGAGGAAGTGCATAAAGTAAAGTTCTTACATTTCCAGGAGCGATTACAGAGGAAGTGCATAAAGTAAAGTTCTTTCATTTCCAGGAGGATTTACAGAGGAAATGCAGAAAGTAGAGTCCATACATTTCCAGGAGGGATTACAGGGGATGTGCATATAGCAAAGTTCTTACATTTCCAGGGGGAATAAAAGAGGAAGTGCAGAAAGTAGAGTTCTTACATTTCCAGGAGGGATTACAGAGGAAGTGCATGAAGTAAAGTTCTTACATTTCCAGGGGGAATTAAAGAGGAAGTGCAGAAAGTAGAGTCCTTACATTTCCAGGAGGGATTACAGAGGAAGTGCATAAAGAAGAGTTCTTACATTTCCAGGAGGGATTACAGAGGAAGTGCATAAAGTAAAAATCTTACATTTCCAGGAGGGATTACAGAGGAAGTGCATAAAGTAAAGTTCTTACATTTCCAGGAGGGATAACAGATGAAGTGTACAAAGTAGAGTTCTTACATTTCCAGGGGGAATTAAAGAGGAAGTGCATAAAGTAAAGTTCTTACATTTCCAGGAGGGATTACAGAGGAAGTGCATAAAGTAAAGTTCTTACATTTCCAGGAGGGATTAGAGAGGAAGTGCATAAAGTAAAGTTCTTACATTTCCAGGAGGATTTACAGAGGAAATGCAGAAAGAAGAGTCCTTAAATTTCCAGGAGGGATTACAGGGGATGTGCACAAAGTACAGTTCTTACATTTTCAGGAGGATTTACAGAGGAAGTGCATAAATAAAATTCTTACATTTCCAGGTGTGATTACAGAGGAAGTGCATAAAGTAGAGTTCTTACATTTCCAGGATGGATTACAGGGGATGTGCACAAAGTAGAATTCTTACATTTCCAGGATGATTTACAGAGGAAGTGTATAAACTAAAATTCTTACATTTCCAGGAGGGATTACAGAGGAAGTGCATAAAGTAAAGTTCTTACATTTCCAGGGGTAATTAAAGAGGAAGTGCAGAAAGTAGAGTCCTTACATATCCAGGAGTATTTACAGAGGAAGAGCAGAAAGTAGAGTCCTTACATTTCCAGGAGGGATTACAGAGGAGTTGCATAAAGTAAAGTTCTTATATTTCCAGGAGTAATTATAGAGGAAATGTACAAAGTAGAGTTCTTACATTTCTAGGAGGATTTACAGAGGAAGTGCATAAAGTAAAGTTCTTACATTTCCAGGAGGGATTACAGAGGAAGTGCATGAAGTAAAGTTCTTACATTTCCAGGAGGATTTACAGAGGAAGTGCAGAAAGTAGAGTTCTTACATTTCCAGGAGGGATTACAGAGGAAGTGCATAAAGTAAAATTCTTACATTTCCAGAAGGAATTATAGAGGAAATGCACAAATTAGAGTTCTTCCATTTCCAGGAGGGATTACAGAGGAAGTGCATAAAGTAAAGTTCTTACATTTCCAGGAGGGATTACAGAGGAAGTGCATAAAGTAAAGTTGTTACATTTCCAGGAGTAATTAAAGAGGAAGTGCACAAAGTAGAGTCCTTACAATTCCAGGAGGATTTACAGAGGAAGGGCAGAGAGTACAGTACTTACATTTCCAGGAGGGATTACAGAGGAAGTGCACAAAGTAGAGTACTTACATTTCCAGGAGGATTTACAGAGGAAGTGCACAAAGTAAAATTCTTACATTTCCAGGAGGGATTACACAGGAAGTGCATAAAGTAAAATTCTTACATTTCGAGGAGGGATTACAGAGGAAGTGCATAAAGTAGAGTTCTTACATTTCCAGGAGGGATTACAGAGGAAGTGCATAAATTAAAGTTCTTACATTTCCAGGGGGAATTAAAGAGGAACTGCAGAAAGTAGAGTCCTTACATTTCCAGGAGGGATTACAGTGGATGTGCACAAAGTAGAGTTCTTACATTTCCAGGAGGGATTATAGAGGAAGTGCATAAAGTAAAGTTCTTACATTTCCAGGGGGAATTAAAGAGGAAGTGCAGAATGTAGAATCCTTACATTTCCAGGAGGGATTACAGGGGATTTGCACAAAGTAGAGTTCTTACATTTCCAGGAGGGATTACAGAGGAAGTGCACAAAGTAGAGTTCTTACATTTCCAGGAGTATTTACAGAGGAAGTGCAAAAAGTAAAGTTCTTACATTTCCAGGAGGGATTACAGAGGAAGTGCACAAAGTAGAGTCCTTACATTTCCAGGAGGATTTACAGAGGAAGTGCATAAAGTAAAGTTCTTACATTTCCAGGGGGAATTAAAGAGGAAGTGCAGAAAGTAGAGCCCTTACATTTCCAGGAGGATTTACAGAGGAAGTGCATAAAGTAAAATTCTTTCCTTTACAGGGGGAATTAAAGAGGAAGTGCAGAAAGTAGAGTCCTTACATTTCCAGGAGGATTTACATAGGACGTGCATAAAGAAAAGTTCTTACATTTCCAGGAGGGATTACAGAGAAAGTGCATAAAGTAAAGATCTTACATTTCCAGGGGGAATTAAAGAGGAAGTGCAGAAAGTAGAGTTCTTACATTTCCAGGAGGGATTACAGAGGAAGTGCATGAAGTAAAGTTCTTACATTTCCAGGGGGAATTAAAGAGGAAGTGCAGAAAGTAGAGTCCTTACATTTCCAGGAGGGATTACAGAGGAAGTGCATAAAGTAAAGTTCTTACATTTCCAGGAGGGATTACAGAGGAAGTGCAGAAAGTAGAGTCCTTACATTTCCAGGAGGGATTACAGAGGAAGTGCATAAAGTAAAGTTCTTACATTTCCAGGAGGGATTACAGAGGAAGTGCATAAAGTAAAATTCTTACTTTTCCAGGAGGATTTACAGAGGAAGTGCAGAAAGTGGAGTTCTTACATTTCCAGGAGGGATTACAGGGGATGTGCACAAAGTAGAGTTCTTACATTTCCAGGAGGATTTACAGAGGAAGTGCATAAAGTAAAAGTCTTACATTTCCAGGAGGATTTACAGAGGAAGTGCACAAAGTAAAATTCTTACATTTCCAGGAGGGATTACACAGGAAGTGCATGAAGTAAAATTCTTACATTTCCAAGAGGGATTACAGAGGAAGTGCATCAAGTAAAGTTCTTACATTTCCGGGGGAAATTAAAGAGGAAGTGCAGAAAGTAGAGTCCTTACATTTCCAGGAGGGATTACAGAGGAAGTGCACAAAGTAGAGTCCTTACATTTCGAGGAGGATTTACAGAGGAAGTGCATAAAGTAAAGTTCTTACATTTCCAGGGGGAATTAAAGAGGAAGTGCAGAAAGTAGAGTCCTTACATTTCCAGGAGGGATTACAGGGGATGTGCACAAAGTAGAGTTCTTACATTTCCAGGAGGATTTACAGAGGAAGTGCATAAAGTAAAATTCTTACATTTCCAGGAGGATTTACAGAGGAAGTGCATAAAATAAAGTTCTTTCCTTTCCAGGGGGAATTAAAGAGTAAGTGCAGAAAGTAGAGTCCTTACATTTCCAGGAGGATTTACATAGGAAGTGCATAAAGAAAAGTTCTTACATTTCCAGGAGGGATTACAGAGAAAGTGCATAAAGTAAAGATCTTACATTTCCAGGAGGGATTACAGAGGAAGTGCAGAAAGTAGTGTCCTTACATTTCCAGGAGGATTTACAGAGGAAGTGCATAAAGTAAAATTCTTACATTTCCAGGAGGATTTACATAGGAAGTGCATAAAGAAAAGTTCTTAGATTTCCAGGAGGAATTATAGAGGAAATGCACAAAGTAGAGTTCTTACATTTCCAGGAGGGATTACAGAGGAAGTGCATAAAGTAAAGTTCTTACATTTCCAGGAGCGATTACAGAGGAAGTGCATAAAGTAAAGTTCTTACATTTCCAGGAGGATTTACAGAGGAAGTGCATAAAGTACAGTTCTTACACTTCCAGGTGGAATTAAAGAGGAAGTGCAGAAAGTAGAGTTCTTACATTTCCAGGAGGGCTTACACAGGAAGTGCATAAAGTAAAGTTCTTACATTTCCAGGAGGGATTACAGAGGAAGTGCATAAAGTAAAGTTCTTACATTTCCAGGAGGGATTACAGAGGAAGTGCATAAAATAAAGTTCTTACATTTCCAGGAGGACTTACAGAGGAAGTGCATAAAGTAAAGTTCTTGCATTTCCAGGAGGGATTACAGAGGAAGTGCATAAAGTAAAATTCTTACTTTTCCAGGAGGATTTACAGAGGAAGTGCAGAAAGTGGAGTTCTTACATTTCCAGGAGGGATTACAGGGGATGTGCACAAAGTAGAGTTCTTACATTTCCAGGAGGATTTACAGAGGAAGTGCATAAAGTAAAAGTCTTACATTTCCAGGAGGATTTACAGAGGAAGTGCACAAAGTAAAATTCTTACATTTCCAGGAGGGATTACACAGGAAGTGCATGAAGTAAAATTCTTACATTTCCAAGAGGGATTACAGAGGAAGTGCATCAAGTAAAGTTCTTACATTTCCGGGGGAAATTAAAGAGGAAGTGCAGAAAGTAGAGTCCTTACATTTCCAGGAGGGATTACAGAGGAAGTGCACAAAGTAGAGTCCTTACATTTCGAGGAGGATTTACAGAGGAAGTGCATAAAGTAAAGTTCTTACATTTCCAGGGGGAATTAAAGAGGAAGTGCAGAAAGTAGAGTCCTTACATTTCCAGGAGGGATTACAGGGGATGTGCACAAAGTAGAGTTCTTACATTTCCAGGAGGATTTACAGAGGAAGTGCATAAAGTAAAATTCTTACATTTCCAGGAGGATTTACAGAGGAAGTGCATAAAATAAAGTTCTTTCCTTTCCAGGGGGAATTAAAGAGTAAGTGCAGAAAGTAGAGTCCTTACATTTCCAGGAGGATTTACATAGGAAGTGCATAAAGAAAAGTTCTTACATTTCCAGGAGGGATTACAGAGAAAGTGCATAAAGTAAAGATCTTACATTTCCAGGAGGGATTACAGAGGAAGTGCAGAAAGTAGTGTCCTTACATTTCCAGGAGGATTTACAGAGGAAGTGCATAAAGTAAAATTCTTACATTTCCAGGAGGATTTACATAGGAAGTGCATAAAGAAAAGTTCTTAGATTTCCAGGAGGAATTATAGAGGAAATGCACAAAGTAGAGTTCTTACATTTCCAGGAGGGATTACAGAGGAAGTGCATAAAGTAAAGTTCTTACATTTCCAGGAGCGATTACAGAGGAAGTGCATAAAGTAAAGTTCTTACATTTCCAGGGGGAATTAAAGAGGAAGTGCAGAAAGTAGAGTCCTTACATTTCCAGGAGGGATTACAGAGGAAGTGCATAGAGTTCTTACATTTCCAGGAGGGATTACAGAGGAAGTGCATAAAGTAAAATTCTTACATTTCCAGGAGGGATTACAGAGGAAGTGCATAAAGTAAAGTTCTTACATTTCCAGGAGGGATAACAGATGAAGTGCACAAAGTAGAGTTCTTACATTTCCAGGGGGAATTAAAGAGGAAGTGCATAAAGTAAAGTTCTTACATTTCCAGGAGGGATTACAGAGGAAGTGCATAAAGTAGAGTTCTTACATTTCCAGGAGGGATTACAGAGGAAGTGCATAAAGTAAAGTTCTTACATTTCCAGGAGGGATTAGAGAGGAAGTGCATAAAGTAAAGTTCTTACATTTCCAGGAGGATTTAGAGAGGAAATGCAGAAAGAAGAGTCCTTAAATTTCCAGGAGGGATTACAGGGGATGTGCACAAAGTACAGTTCTTACATTTTCAGGAGGATTTACAGAGGAAGTGCATAAATAAAATTCTTACATTTCCAGGTGTGATTACAGAGGAAGTGCATAAAGTAGAGTTCTTACATTTCCAGGATGGATTACAGGGGATGTGCACAAAGTAGAATTCTTACATTTCCAGGATGATTTACAGAGGAAGTGTATAAACTAAAATTCTTACATTTCCAGGAGGGATTACAGAGGAAGTGCATAAAGTAAAGTTCTTACATTTCCAGGGGGAATTAAAGAGGAAGTGCAGAAAGTAGAGTCCTTACATATCCAGGAGTATTTACAGAGGAAGTGCATAAAGTAGAGTTCTTACATTTCCAGGAGGGATTACAGAGGAAGTGCATAAAGTAGAGTTCTTACATTTCCAGGAGGATTTACAGAGGAAGTGCATAAAGTAAAATTCTTACATTTCCAGGAGGGATTACAGAGGAAGTGCATAAAGTAAAATTCTTACATTTTCAGGAGGGATTACAGAGGAAGTGCATAAAGTAAAGTTCTTACAATTCCAGGGGGAATTAAAGAGGAAGAGCAGAAAGTAGAGTCCTTACATTTCCAGGAGGGATTACAGAGGAGGTGCATAAAGTAAAGTTCTTATATTTCCAGGAGTAATTATAGAGGAAATGTACAAAGTAGAGTTCTTACATTTCTAGGAGGATTTACAGAGGAAGTGCATAAAGTAAAGTTCTTACATTTCCAGGAGGGATTACAGAGGAAGTGCATAAAGTAAAGTTCTTACATTTCCAGGAGGATTTACAGAGGAAGTGCAGAAAGCAGAGTTCTTACATTTCCAGGAGGGATTACAGAGGAAGTGCATAAAGTAAAATTCTTACATTTCCAGGAGGAATTATAGAGGAAATGCACAAATTAGAGTTCTTCCATTTCCAGGAGGGATTACAGAGGAAGTGCATAAAGTAAAGTTCTTACATTTCAAGGAGGGATTACAGAGGAAGTGCATAAAGTAAAGTTGTTACATTTCCAGGAGTAATTAAAGAGGAAGTGCACAAAGTAGAGTCCTTACAATTCCAGGAGGATTTACAGAGGAAGGGCAGAGAGTACAGTACTTACATTTCCAGGAGTAATTAAAGAGGAAGTGCACAAAGTAGAGTTCTTACATTTCCAGGAGGGATTACACAGGAAGTGCATAAAGTAAAATTCTTACATTTCGAGGAGGGATTACAGAGGAAGTGTATAAAGTAGAGTTCTTACATTTCCAGGAGGGATTACAGAGGAAGTGCATCAAGTAAAGTTCTTACATTTCCAGGGGGAATTAAAGAGGAACTGCAGAAAGTAGAGTCCTTACATTTCCAGGAGGGATTACAGTGGATGTGCACAAAGTAGAGTTCTTACATTTCCAGGAGGGATTATAGAGGAAGTGCATAAAGTAAAGTTCTTACATTTCCAGGGGGAATTAAAGAGGAAGTGCAGAATGTAGAATCCTTACATTTCCAGGAGGGATTACAGGGGATTTGCACAAAGTAGAGTTCTTACATTTCCACGAGGGATTACAGAGGAAGTGCACAAAGTAGAGTTCTTACATTTCCAGGAGTATTTACAGAGGAAGTGCAAAAAGTAAAGTTCTTACATTTCCAGGAGGGATTACAGAGGAAGTGCACAAAGTAGAGTCCTTACATTTCCAGGAGGATTTACAGAGGAAGTGCATAAAGTAAAGTTCTTACATTTCCAGGGGGAATTAAAGAGGAAGTGCAGAAAGTAGAGCCCTTACATTTCCAGGAGGATTTACAGAGTAAGTGCATAAAGTAAAATTCTTTCCTTTACAGGGGGAATTAAAGAGGAAGTGCAGAAAGTAGAGTCCTTACATTTCCAGGAGGATTTACATAGGACGTGCATAAAGAAAAGTTCTTACATTTCCAGGAGGGATTACAGAGAAAGTGCATAAAGTAAAGATCTTACATTTCCAGGGGGAATTAAAGAGGAAGTGCAGAAAGTAGAGTCCTTACATTTCCAGGAGGATTTACAGAGGAAGTGCATAAAGTAAAATTCTTACATTTCCAGGAGGATTTACAGAGGAAGTGCAGAAAGTAAAGTTCTTACATTTCCAGGAGGGATAACAGATGAAGTGCACAAAGTAGAGTTCTTACATTTCCAGGAGCAATTAAAGAGGAAGTGCATAAAGTAGAGTCTTTACATTTCCAGGAGGATTTACATAGGAAGTGCATAAAGAAAAGTTCTTACATTTCCAGGAGGGATTACAGAGAAAGTGCATGAAGTAGAGTCCTTACATTTCCAGGAGGATTTACAGAGGAAGTGCATGAAGTAAAATTCTTACATTTCCAGGAGGGATTACAGAGGAAGTGCATAAAGTAAAGTTATTAGATTTCCAGGAGGAATTATAGAGGAAATGCACAAAGTAGAGTTCTTACATTTCCAGGAGGGATTACAGAGGAAGTGCATAAAGTAAAGTTCTTACATTTCCAGGAGGGATTACAGAGGAAGTGCATATAGCAAAGTTCTTACATTTCCAGGGGGAATAAAAGAGGAAGTGCAGAAAGTAGATTCCTTACATTTCCAGGAGTATTCACAGAGGAAGTACAAAAAGTAATGTTCTTACATTTCCAGGAGTAATTAAAGAGGAAGTGCAGAAAGTAGAGTCCTTACATTTCCAGGAGGATTTACAGAGGAAATGCAGAAAGTAGAGTCCATACATTTCGAGGAGGGATTACAGGGGATGTGCATATAGCAAAGTTCTTACATTTCCAGGGGGAATAAAAGAGGAAGTGCAGAAAGTAGATTCCTTACATTTCCAGGAGTATTTACAGAGGAAGTACAAAAAGTAAAGTTCTTACATTTCCAGGGGGAATTAAAGAGGAAATGCAGAAAGTAGAGTCCTTACCTTTCCAGGAGGGATTACAGGGGATGTGCACAAAGTAGAGTTCTTAAATTTCCAGGAGGATTTACAGAGAATGTGCATAAAGTAAAATTCTTACATTTCCAGGAGGGATTACAGAGGAAGTGCATAAAGTAAAGTTCTTACATTTCCAGGGGGAATTAAAGAGGAAGTGCAGAAAGTAGAGTCCTTACATTTCCAGGAGGGATTACAGAGGAAGTGCATAAAGTAGAGTTCTTACATTTCCAAGAGTATTTACAGAGGAAGTGCAAAAAGTAAAGTTCTTACATTTCCAGGAGGGATTACAGAGGAAGTGCACTAAGTAGAGTCCTTACAATTCCAGGAGGATTTACAGAGGAAGTGCATAAAGTAGAGTTCATACATTTCCAGGAGGGATTACAGAGGAAGTGCATAAAGTAAAGTTCTTACATTTCCAGGAGGGATTACAGAGGAAGTGCATAAAGTAAAGTTCTTACATTTCCAGGAGGATTTACAGAGGAAGTGCAGAAAGTAGAGTTCTTATATTTCCAGGAGGGATTACAGAGGAAGTGCATAAAGTAAAATTCTTACATTTCCAGGAGGAATTATAGAGGAAATGCACGAATTAGAGTTCTTCCATTTCCAGGAGGGATTACAGAGGAAGTGCATAAAGTAAAGTTCTTACATTTCCAGGAGGGATTACAGAGGAAGTGCATAAAGTAAAGTTGTTACATTTCCAGGAGTAATTAAAGAGGAAGTGCACAAAGTAGAGTCCTTACAATTCCAGGAGGATTTACAGAGGAAGGGCAGAAAGTACAGTACTTACATTTCCAAGAGGGATTACAGAGGAAGTGCACAAAGTAGAGTTCTTACATTTCCAGGAGGATTTACAGAGGAAGTGCACAAAGTAAAATTCTTACATTTCCAGGAGAGATTACACAGGAATGCATAAAGTAAAGTTCTTACATTTCGAGGACGGATTACAGAGGAAGTGCATCAAGTAAAGTTCTTACATTTCCAGGGGGAATTAAAGAGGAACTGCAGAAAGTAGAGTCCTTACATTTCCAGGAGGGATTACAGAGGAAGTACACAAAGTAGAGTTCTTACATTTCCAGAAGGTATTATAGAGGAAGTGCATAAAGTAAAGTTCTTACATTTCCAGGGGGAATTAAAGAGGAAGTGCAGAATGTAGAATCCTTACATTTCCAGGAGGGATTACAGGGGATTTGCACAAAGTAGAGTTCTTACATTTCCAGGAGGGATTACAGAGGAAGTGCACAAAGTAGATTTCTTACATTTCCAGGAGTATTTACAGAGGAAGTGCAAAACGTAAAGTTCTTACATTTCCAAGAGGGATTACAGAGGAAGTGCACAAAGTAGAGTCCTTACATTTCCAGGAGGATTTACAGAGGAAGTGCATAAAGTAAAGTTCTTACATTTCCAGGGGGAATTAAAGAGGAAGTGCAGAAAGTAGAGCCCTTACATTTCCAGGAGGATTTACAGAGGAAGTGCATAAAGTAAAATTCTTTCCTTTACAGGGGGAATTAAAGAGGAAGTGCAGAAAGTAGAGTTCTTACATTTCCAGGAGGATTTACATAGGACGTGCATAAAGAAAAGTTCTCACATTTCCAGGAGGGATTACAGAGAAAGAGCATAAAGTAAAGATCTTACATTTCCAGGGGGAATTAAAGAGGAAGTGCAGAAAGTAGAGTCCTTACATTTCCAGGAGGATTTAAAGAGGAAGTGCAGAAAGTAAAGTTCTTACATTTCCAGGAGGGATAACAGATGAAGTGCACAAAGTAGAGTTCTTACATTTCCAGGAGCAATTAAAGAGGAAGTGCATAAAGTAGAGTCTTTACATTTCCAGGAGGATTTACATAGGAAGTGCATAAAGAAAAGTTCTTACATTTCCAGGAGGGATTACAGAGAAAGTGCATGAAGTAGAGTCCTTACATTTCCAGGAGGAATTATAGAGGAAATGCACAAAGAAGAGTTCTTACATTTCCAGGAGGGATTACAGAGGAAGTGCATAAAGTAAAGTTCTTACATTTCCAGGAGGGATTACAGAGGAAGTGCATATAGCAAAGTTCTTACATTTCCAGGGGGAATAAAAGAGGAAGTGCAGAAAGTAGATTCCTTACATTTCCAGGAGTATTCACAGAGGAAATACAAAAAGTAATGTTCTTACATTTCCAGGAGTAATTAAAGAGGAAGTGCACAAAGTAGAGTCCTTACATTTCCAGGAGGATTTACAGAGGAAATGCAGAAAGTAGAGTCCATACATTTCGAGGAGGGATTACAGGGGATGTGCATATAGCAAAGTTCTTACATTTCCAGGGGGAATAAAAGAGGAAGTGCAGAAAGTAAATTCCTTACATTTCCAGGAGTATTTACAGAGGAAGTAGAAAAAGTAAAGTTCTTACATTTCCAGGGGGAATTAAAGAGGAAATGCAGAAAGTAGAGTCCTTACATTTCCAGGAGGGATTACAGGGGATGTGCACAAAGTAGAATTCTTACATTTCCAGGGGGAATTAAAGAGGAAGTGCAGAAAGTAGAGTCCTTACATTTCCAGGGGGAATTAAAGAGGAAGTGCAGAAAGTAGAGTCCTTACATTTCCAGGAGGGATTACAGAGGAAGTGCAGAAAGTAGAGTCCTTACATTTCCAGGAGGGATTACAGAGGAAGTGCATAAAGTAGAGTCCTTACATTTCCAGTAGGGATTACAGAGGAAGTGCATAAAGTAGAGTTCTTACATTTCCAAGAGTATTTACAGAGGAAGTGCAAAAAGTAAAGTTCTTACATTTCCAGGAGGGATTACAGAGGAAGTGCACAAAGTAGAGTCCTTACATTTCCAGGAGGATTTACAGAGGAAGAGCAAAAAGTAAAATTCTTACATTTTCAGGAGGGATTACAGAGGAAGTGCATAAAGTAAAATTCTTACATTTCCAGGAGGGATTACAGAGGAAGTGCATAAAGTAAAGTTCTTACATTTCCAGGAGGATTTACAGAGGAAATGCAGAAAGTAGAGTCCTTACATTTCCAGGAGGGGTTACAGGGGATGTGCACAAAGTAGAGTTCTTATATTTTCAGGAGGATTTACAGAGGAAGTGCATAAAGTAAAATTCTTACATTTCCAGGAGGGATTACAGAGGAAGTGCATAAAGTAGAGTTCTTACATTTCCAGGATGGATTTACAGAGGAAGTGCATAAAGAAAAATTCTTACATTTCCAGGAGGGATTAAAGAGGAAGTGCATAAAGTAAAATTCTTACATTTTCAGGGGGGATTACAGAGGAAGTGCATAAAGTAAAGTTCTTACATTTCCAGGGGGAATTAAAGAGGAAGTGCAGGAAGTAGAGTCCTTACATTTCCAGGAGGGATTACAGAGGAAGTGCAGGAAGTAGAGTTTTTACATTTCCAGGAGGAATTATAGAGGAAATGCACAAAGTAAAGTTCTTACATTTCCAGTGGGAATTACAGAGGAAGTGCAGGAAGTAGAGTTTTTACATTTCCAGGAGGAATTATAGAGGAAATGCACAAAGTAGAGTTCTTACATTTCCAGGAGGGTTTACAGAGGAAGTGCATAAAGTAAAGTTCTTACATTTCCAGGAGGATTTACAGAGGAAGTGCAGAAAGTGGAGTTCTTACATTTCCAGGAGGGATTACAGGGGATGTGTACAAAGTAGAGTTCTTACATTTCCAGGAGGATTTACAGAGGAAGTGCATAAAGTATAATTCTTACATTTCCAGGAGGATTTACAGAGGAAGTGCATAAAGTAAAATTCTTACATTTCCAGGAGGGATTACAGAGGAAGTGCATCAAGTAAAGTTCTTACATTTCCAGGGGGAATTAAAGAGGAAGTCCAGAAAGTAGAGTTCTTACATTTCCAGGAAGATTTACAGAGGAAGTGCATAAAGTAAAATTCTTACATTTCCAGAAGGATTTACAGAGGAAGTGCATAAAGTAAAGTTCTTTCCTTTCCAGGGGGGATTACAGAGGAAGTGCATAGAGTAAAGTTCTTAGATTTCCAGGAGGAATTATAGAGGAAATGCACAAAGTAGAGCTCTTACATTTCCAGGAGGGATTACAGAGGAAGTGCATAAAGTAAAGTTCTTACATTTCCAGAAGGATTTACAGAGGAAATGCAGAAAGTAGAGTCCTTACATTTCCAGGAGGGATTACAGGGGATGTGCATATAGCAAAGTTCTTACATTTCCAGGGGGAATAAAAGAGGAAGTGCAGAAAGTAGATTGCTTACATTTCCAGGAGTATTTACAGAGGAAGTACAAAAAGTAAAGTTCTTACATTTCCAGGAGGGATTACATAGGAAGTGCATAAAGTATAGTTCTTACATTTCCAGGTGGAATTAAAGAGGAAGTGAAGGAAGTAGAGTCCTTACATTTCCAGGAGGGATTACAGAGGAAGTGCATAAAGTAGAGTTCTTACATTTCCAGGAGGGATTACAGAGGAAGTGCATAAAGTAGAGTACTTACATTTCCAGGAGTATTTACAGAGGAAGTGCAAAAAGTAAAGTTCTTACATTTCCAGGAGGGATTACAGAGGAAGTGCACAAAGTAGAGTCCTTACATTTCCAGGAGGATTTACAGAGGAAATGCAAAAAGTAAAATTCTTACATTTCCAAGAGGGATTACAGAGGAAGTGCATAAAGTAAAATTCTTACATTTCCAGGAGGGATTACAGAGGAAGTGCATAAAGTAAAGTTCTTACATTTCCAGGAGGGATTACAGAGGAAGTGCATAAAGTAAAGTTCTTACATTTCCAGGAGGGATTACAGATAAAGTGCATAAAGTAAAGTTCTTACATTTCCAGGAGGATTTACAGAGGAAATGCAGAAAGTAGAGTCCTTACATTTTCAGGAGGGATTACAGAGGAAGTGCATAAATTAAAATTCTTACATTTCCAGGAGGGATTACAGAGGAAGTGCATAAAGTAGAGTTCTTACATTTCAAGGATGGATTACAGAGGAAGTGCATAAAGTAAAATTCTTACATTTTCAGGAGGGATTACAGAGGAAGTACATAAAGTAAAGTTCTTACATTTCCAGGGGGAATTAAAGAGGAAGTGCAGAAAGTAGAGTCCTTACATTTCCAGGGGGAATTAAAGAGGAAGTGCAGAAAGTAGAGTCCTTACATTTCCAGGAGGAATTACAGAGGAAGTGCATAAAGTAAAGTTCTTACATTTCCAGTAGGGATTACAGAGGAAGTGCATAAAGTAGAGTTCTTACATTTCCAAGAGTATTTACAGAGGAAGTGCAAAAAGTAAAGTTCTTACATTTCCAGGAGGGATTACAGTGGAAGTGCATAAAGTAGAGTCCTTACATTTCCAGGAGGATTTACAGAGGAAGAGAAAAAAGTAAAATTCTTACATTTCCAGGAGGGATTACAGAGGAAGTGCATAAAGTAAAATTCTTACATTTCCAGGAGGGATTACAGAGGAAGTGCATAAAGTAAAATTCTTACATTTCCAGGAGGGATTACAGAGGAAGTGCATAAAGTAAAGTTCTTACATTTCCAGGAGGATTTACAGAGGAAATGCAGAAAGTAGAGTCCTTACATTTCCAGGAGGGATTACAGGGGATGTGCACAAAGTAGAGTTCTTATATTTTCAGGAGGATTTACAGAGGAAGTGCATGAAGTAAAATTCTTACGTTTTCAGGAGGGATTACAGAGGAATTGCATAAAGTAAAGTTCTTACATTTCCAGGATGGATTTACAGAGGAAGTGCATAAAGAAAAATTCTTACATTTCCAGGAGGGATTACAGAGGAAGTGCATAAAGTAAAATTCTTACATTTTCAGGAGGGATTACACAGGAAGTGCATAAAGTAAAGTTCTTACATTTCCAGGGGGAATTAAAGAGGAAGTGTAGGAAGTAGAGTCCTTACATTTCCAGGTGGGATTACAGAGGAAGTGCAGGAAGTAGAGTTTTTACATTTCCAGGAGGAATTATAGAGGAAATGCACAAAGTAGAGTTCTTACATTTCCAGGAGGGTTTACAGAGGAAGTGCATAAAGTAAAGTTCTTACATTTCCAGGAGGGATTACAGAGGAAGTGCATAAAGTAAAATTCTTACATTTCCAGGAGGATTTACAGAGGAAGTGCAGAAAGTGGAGTTCTTACATTTCCAGGAGGGATTACAGGGGATGTGTACAAAGTAGAGTTCTTACATTTCCAGGAGGATTTACAGAGGAAGTGCATGAAGTAAAATTCTTACATTTCCAGGAGGATTTACAGAGGAAGTGCATAAAGTAAAATTCTTACATTTCCAGGAGGGATTACAGAGGAAGTGCATCAAGTAAAGTTCTTACATTTCCAGGGGGAATTAAAGAGGAAGTCCAGAAAGTAGAGTACTTACATTTCCAGGAGGGATTACAGAGGAAGTGCACAAAGTAGAGTCCTTACATTTCCAGGTCGATTTACAGAGGAAGTGCATAAGGTAAAGTTCTTACATTTCCAGGGGGAATTAAAGAGGAAGTGCAGAAAGTAGAGTCCTTACATTTCCAGGAGGGATTACAGGGGATGTGAACAAAGTAGAGTTCTTACATTTCCAGGAAGATTTACAGAGGAAGTGCATAAAGTAAAATTCTTACATTTCCAGAAGGATTTACAGAGGAAGTGCATAAAGTAAAGTTCTTTCCTTTCCAGGGGGGATTACAGAGGAAGTGCATAAAGTAAAGTTCTTAGATTTCCAGGAGGAATTATAGAGGAAATGCACAAAGTAGAGTTCTTACATTTCCAGGAGGGATTACAGAGGAAGTGCATAAAGTAAAGTTCTTACATTTCCAGGAGGGATTACAGAGGAAGTGCATAAAGTAAAGTTCTTACATTTCCAGAAGGATTTACAGAGGAAATGCAGAAAGTAGAGTCCTTACATTTCCAGGAGGGATTACAGGGGATGTGCATATAGCAAAGTTCTTACATTTCCAGGTGGAATAAAATAGGAAGTGCAGAAAGTAGATTGCTTACATTTCCAGGAGGATTTACAGAGGAAGTACAAAAAGTAAAGTTCTTACATTTCCAGGAGGGATTACATAGGAAGTGCATAAAGTAAAGTTCTTACATTTCCAGGTGGAGTTAAAGAGGAAGTGCAGGAAGTAGAGTCCTTACATTTCCAGGAGGGATTACAGAGGAAGTGCATAAAGTAGAGTTCTTACATTTCCAGGAGGGATTACAGAGGAAGTGCATAAAGTAGAGTTCTTACATTTCCAGGAGTATTTACAGAGGAAGTGCAAAAAGTAAAGTTCTTACATTTCCAGGAGGATTTACAGAGGAAATGCAGAAAGTAGAGTTCTCACATTTCCAGGAGGGATTACAGAGGAAGTGCAGAAAGTGGAGTTCTTACATTTCCAGGAGGGATTACAGGGGATGTGTACAAAGTAAAATTCTTACATTTCCAGGAGGATTTACAGAGGAAGTGCATAAAGTAAAATTCTTACATTTCCAGGAGGGATTACAGAGGAAGTGCAACAAGTAAAGTTCTTACATTTCCAGGGGGAATTAAAGAGGAAGTCCAGAAAGTAGAGTCCTTACATTTCCAGGAGGGATTACAGAGGAAGTGCACAAAGTAGAGTCCTTACATTTCCAGGCCGATTTACAGAGGAAGTGCATAAGGTAAAGTTCTTACATTTCCAGGGGGAATTAAAGAGGAAGTGCAGAAAGTAGAGTCCTTACATTTCCAGGAGGGATTACAGGGGATGTGCACAAAGTAGAGTTCTTACATTTCCAGGAAGATTTACAGAGGAAGTGCATAAAGTAAAATTCTTACATTTCCAGAAGGATTTACAGAGGAAGTGCATAAAGTAAAGTTCTTTCCTTTCCAGGGGGGGTTACAGAGGAAGTGTATAAAGTAAAGTTCTTAGATTTCCAGGAGGAATTATAGAGGAAATGCACAAAGTAGAGTTCTTACATTTCCAGGAGGGATTACAGAGGAAGTGCATAAAGTAAAGTTCTTACATTTCCAGGAGGGATTACAGAGGAAGTGCATAAAGTAAAGTTCTTACATTTCCAGAAGGATTTACAGAGGAAATGCAGAAAGTAGAGTCCTTACATTTCCAGGAGGGATTACAGGGGATGTGCATATAGCAAAGTTCTTACATTTCCAGGGGGAATAAAAGAGGAAGTGCAGAAAGTAGATTGCTTACATTTCCAGGAGTATTTACAGAGGAAGTACAAAAAGTAAAGTTCTTACATTTCCAGGAGGGATTACATAGTAAGTGCATAAAGTAAAGTTCTTACATTTCCAGGTGGAATTAAAGAGGAAGTGCAGGAAGTAGAGTCCTTACATTTCCAGGAGGGATTACAGAGGAAGTGCATAAAGTAGAGTTCTTACATTTCCAGGAGGGATTACAGAGGAAGTGCATAAAGTAGAGTTCTTACATTTCCAGGAGTATTTACAGAGGAAGTGCAAAAAGTAAAGTTCTTACATTTCCAGGAGGATTTACAGAGGAAATGCAGAAAGTAGAGTCCTTACATTTCCAGGAGGGATTGCAGAGGAAGTGCATAAAGTAAAATTCTTACATTTCCAGGAGGGATTACAGAGGAAGTGCATAAAGTAAAGTTCTTACATTTCCAGGAGGGATTACAGAGGAAGTGCATAAAGTAAAGTTCTTACATTTCCAGGAGGGATTACAGAGGAAGTGCATAAACTAAAGTTCTTACATTTCCAGGAGGATTTACAGAGAAAATGCAGAAAGTAGAGTCCTTACATTTCCAGGAGGGATTACAGAGGAAGTGCATAAATTAAAATTCTTACATTTCCAGGAGGGATTACAGAGGAAGTGCATAAAGTAGAGTTCTTACATTTCAAGGATGGATTAAAGGGGATGTGCACAAAGTAGAATTCTTACATTTCCAATAGGATTTACAGAGGAAGTGCATAAAGTAAAGTTCTTACATTTCCAGGAGGGATTACAGAGGAAGTGCATAAAGTAAAATTCTTACATTTTCAGGAGGGATTACAGAGGAAGTGCATAAAGTAAAGTTCTTACATTTCCAGGGGGAATTAAAGAGGAAGTGCAGAAAGTAGAGTCCTTACATTTCCAGGAGGGATTATAGGGGATGTGCACAAAGTAGAGATCTTACATTTCCAGGAGGGATTACAGAGGAAGTGCATAAAGTAAAATTCTTACATTTCCCGGAGCAATTATAGAGGAAATGCACAAATTAGAGTTCTTCCATTTCCAGGAGGGATTACAGAGGAAGTGCATGAAGTAAAGTTCTTACATTTCCAGGAGGGATTACAGAGGAAGTGCATAAAGTAAAGTTGTTACATTTCCAGGAGTAATTAAAGAGGAAGTGCACAAAGTAGAGTCCTTACAATTCCAGGAGGATTTACAGAGGAAGGGCAGAAAGTAGAGTCCTTACATTTCCAGGAGGGATTACAGAGGAAGTGCACAAAGTAGAGTTCTTACATTTCCAGGAGGATTTACAGAGGAAGTGCACAAAGTAAAATTCTTACAGTTCCGGGAGGGATTACACAGGAAGTGCATAAAGTAAAATTCTTACATTTCCAGGACGGATTACAGAGGAACTGCAGAAAGTAGAGTCCTTACATTTCCAGGAGGGATTACAGTGGATATGCACAAAGTAGAGTTCTTACATTTCCAGGAGGGATTATAGAGGAAGTGCATAAAGTAAAGTTCTTACATTTCCAGGGGAAATTAAAGAGGAAGTGCAGAATGTAGAATCCTTACATTTCCAGGAGGGATTACAGGGGATTTGCACAAAGTAGAGTTCTTACATTTCCAGGAGGGATTACAGAGGAAGTGCACAAAGTAGAGTTCTTACATTTCCAGGAGGATTTACAGAGTAAGTGCAAAAAGTAAAGTTCTTACATTTCCAGGAGGGATTACAGAGGAAGTGCACAAAGTAGAGTCCTTACATTTCCAGGAGGATTTACAGAGGAAGTGCATAAAGTAAAATTCTTACATTTCCAGGAGGATTAACAGAGGAAGTACATGAAGTAAAGTTCTTTCCTTTCCAGGGGGAATTAAAGAGGAAGTGCAGAAAGTAGAGTCCTTACATTTCCAGGAGGATTTACATAGGAAGTGCATAAAGAAAAGTTCTTACATTTCTAGGAGGGATTACAGAGAAAGTGCATAAAGTAAAGATCTTACATTTCCAGGGGGAATTAAAGAGGAAGTGCAGAAAGTAGAGTCCTTACATTTCCAGGAGGATTTACAGAGGAAGTGCATAAAGTAAAATTCTTACATTTCCAGGAGGATTTACAGAGGAAGTGCAGAAAGTAAAGTTCTTACATTTCCAGGAGCAATTAAAGAGGAAGTGCACAAAGTAGAGTCCTTACATTTCCAGGAGAATTTACATAGGTAGTGCATAAAGTAAAGTTCTTACATTTCCAGGGGGAATTAAAGAGGAAATGCAGAAACAGTCCTTACATTTCCAGGAGGGATTACAGGGGATGTGCACAAAGTAGAGTTCTTACATTTCCAGGAGGATTTACAGAGAATGTGCGTAAAGTAAAATTCTTACATTTCCAGGAGGGATTACAGAGGAAGTGCATAAAGTAAAGTTCTTAAATTTCCAGGGGGAATTAAAGAGGAAGTGCAGAAAGTAGAGTCCTTACATTTCCAGGAGGGATTACAGAGGAAGTGCATAAAGTAGAGTTCTTACATTTCCAAGAGTATTTACAGAGGAAGTGCAAAAAGTAAAGTTCTTACATTTCCAGGAGGAATTACAGAGGAAGTGCACAAAGTAGAGTCCTTACATTTACAGGAGGATTTACAGAGGAAGTGCAAAAAGTAAAATTCTTACATTTCCAGGAGGGATTACAGAGGAAGTGCATAAAGTAAAGTTCTTACATTTCCAGGAGAGATTACAGAGGAAGTGCATAAAGTAAAGTTCTTTCCTTTCCAGGGGGAATTAAAGAGGAAGTGCAGAAAGTAGAGTCCTTACATTTCCAGGAGGGATTACAGAGGAAGTGCATAAAGTAGAGTTCTTACATTTCCAAGAGTATTTACAGAAGAAGTGCAAAAAGTAAACTTCTTACATTTCCAGGAGGAATTACAGAGGAAGTGCACAAAGTAGAGTTCTTACATTTCCAGAAGCAATTATAGAGGAAGTGCATAAAGTAAAGTTCTTACATTTCCAGGAGGGATAACAGATGAAGTGCACAAAGTAGAGTTCTTACATTTCCAGGGGAAATTAAAGAGGAAGTGCATAAAGTAAAGTTCTTACATTTCCAGGAGGGATTACAGAGGAAGTGCAGAAAGTAAAGTTCTTACATTTCCAGGAGGATTTACAGAGGAAGTGCATAAAGTAAAGTTCTTACATTTCCAGGAGGGATTACAGAGGAAGTGCATAAAGTAAAGTTCTTACATTTCCAGGAGGATTTACAGAGGAAGTGCATAAAGTAAAGTTCTTACATTTCCAGGAGGATTTACAGAGGAAGTGCATAAAGTAAAATTCTTACATTTCCTGGAGGATTTACAGAGGAAGTGCAGAAAGTGGAGTTCTTACATTTCCAGGAGGGATTACAGGGGATGTGCACAAAGTAAAATTCTTACATTTCCAGGAAGGATTACACAGGAAGTGCATAAAGTAAAATTCTTACATTTCCAGGAGGGATTACAGAGGAATAGCATCAAGTAAAGTTCTTACATTTCCAGGGGGAATTAAAGAGGAAGTGCAGAAAGTAGAGTCCTTACATTTCCAGGAGGGATTGCAGGGGATGTGCACAATGTAGAGTTCTTACATTTCCAGGAGGGATTATAGAGGAAGTGCATAAAGTAAAGTTCTTACATTTCCAGGGGGAATTAAAGAGGAAGTGCAGAAAGTAGAGTCCTTACATTTCCAGGAGGGATTACAGAGGAAGTGCACAAAGTAGAGTCCTTAAATTTCCAGGAGGATTTACAGAGGAAGTGCATAAAGTAAAGTTCTTACATTTCCAGGGGGAATTAAAGAGGAAGTGCAGAAAGTAGAGTCCTTACATTTCCAGGAGGGATTACAGAGGATGTGCACAAAGTAGAGTTCTTACATTTCCAGGAGGATTTACAGAGGAAGTGCATAAAGTAAAATTCTTACATTTCCAGGTGGGATTACAGAGGAAGTGCATAAAGTAAAATTCTTACATTTTCAGGAGGGATTACAGAGGAAGTGCATAAAGTAAAGTTCTTACATTTCCAGGGGGAATTAAAGAGGAAGTGCAGAAAGTAGATTCCTTACATATCCAGGAGTATTTACAGAGGAAGTCCATAAAGTAGAGTTCTTACATTTCCAGGAGGGATTACAGAGGAAGTGCATAAAGTAGAGTCCTTACATTTCCAGAAGGGATTACAGAGGAAGTGCATAAAGTAAAGTTCTTACATTTCCAGGAGGGATTACAGAGGAAGTGCATAAAGTAAAGTTCTTACATTTCCAGGAGGGATTACAGAGGAAGTGCATAAAGTAAAGTTCTTACATTTCCAGGAGGATTTACAGAGGAAGTGCATAAAGTAAAGTTCTTACATTTCCAGGAGGGATTACAGAGGAAGTGCATAAAGTAAAGTTCTTACATTTCCAGGAGGGATTACAGAGGAAGTGCATAAAGTAAAGTTCTTACATTTCCAGGAGGATTTACAGAGGAAGTGCATAAAGAAAAGTTTTTACATTTCCAGGAAGGATTACAGAGGAAGCGCATAAAGAAAAGTTCTTACATTTCCAGGAGGGATTACAGAGGAAGTGCATAAAGTAAAGTTCTTACATTTCCAGGAGGATTTACAGAGGAAGTGCATAAAGTAAAGTTCTTCCATTTCCAGGAGGGATTACAGAGGAAGTGCATAAAGTAAAATTCTTACATTTTCAGGAGGGATTACAGAGAAAGTGCATAAAGTAAAGATCTTACATTTCCACGGGGAATTAAAGAGGAAGTGCAGAAAGTAGAGTCCTTACATTTCCAGGAGGATTTGCAGAGGAAGTGCATAAAGTAAAATTCTTACATTTCCAGGAGGATTTACATAGGAAGTGCATAAAGAAAAGTTCTTACATTTCCAGGAGGGATTACAGAGGAAGTGCATAAAGAAAAGTTCTTACATTTCTAGGAGGGATTACAGAGAAAGTGCATAAAGTAAAGATCTTACATTTCCAGTGGGAATTAAAGAGGAAGTGCAGAAAGTAGAGTCCTTACATTTCCAGGAGGATTTACAGAGGAAGTGCATAAAGTAAAATTCTTACATTTCCAGGAGGATTTACAGAGGAAGTGCAGAAAGTAAAGTTCTTACATTTCCAGGAGCAATTAAAGAGGAAGTGCACAAAGTAGAGTCCTTACATTTCCAGGAGAATTTACATAGGTAGTGCATAAAGTAAAGTTCTTACATTTCCAGGGGGAATTAAAGAGGAAATGCAGAAACAGTCCTTACATTTCCAGGAGGGATTACAGGGGATGTGCACAAAGTAGAGTTCTTACATTTCCAGGAGGATTTACAGAGAATGTGCGTAAAGTAAAATTCTTACATTTCCAGGAGGGATTACAGAGGAAGTGCATAAAGTAAAGTTCTTAAATTTCCAGGGGGAATTAAAGAGGAAGTGCAGAAAGTAGAGTCCTTACATTTCCAGGAGGGATTACAGAGGAAGTGCATAAAGTAGAGTTCTTACATTTCCAAGAGTATTTACAGAGGAAGTGCAAAAAGTAAAGTTCTTACATTTCCAGGAGGAATTACAGAGGAAGTGCACAAAGTAGAGTCCTTACATTTACAGGAGGATTTACAGAGGAAGTGCAAAAAGTAAAATTCTTACATTTCCAGGAGGGATTACAGAGGAAGTGCATAAAGTAAAGTTCTTACATTTCCAGGAGAGATTACAGAGGAAGTGCATAAAGTAAAGTTCTTTCCTTTCCAGGGGGAATTAAAGAGGAAGTGCAGAAAGTAGAGTCCTTACATTTCCAGGAGGGATTACAGAGGAAGTGCATAAAGTAGAGTTCTTACATTTCCAAGAGTATTTACAGATGAAGTGCAAAAAGTAAACTTCTTACATTTCCAGGAGGAATTACAGAGGAAGTGCACAAAGTAGAGTTCTTACATTTCCAGAAGCAATTATAGAGGAAGTGCATAAAGTAAAGTTCTTACATTTCCAGGAGGGATAACAGATGAAGTGCACAAAGTAGACTTCTTACATTTCCAGGGGAAATTAAAGAGGAAGTGCATAAAGTAAAGTTCTTACATTTCCAGGAGGGATTACAGAGGAAGTGCAGAAAGTAAAGTTCTTACATTTCCAGGAGGATTTACAGAGGAAGTGCATAAAGTAAAGTTCTTACATTTCCAGGAGGGATTACAGAGGAAGTGCATAAAGTAAAGTTTTTACATTTCCAGGAGGATTTACAGAGGAAGTGCATAAAGTAAAGTTCTTACATTTCCAGGAGGATTTACAGAGGAAGTGCATAAAGTAAAATTCTTACATTTCCTGGAGGATTTACAGAGGAAGTGCAGAAAGTGGAGTTCTTACATTTCCAGGAGGGATTACAGGGGATGTGCACAATGTAGAGTTCTTACATTTCCAGGAGGGATTACAGAGGAAGTGCACAAAGTAGAGTCCTTAAATTTCCAGGAGGATTTACAGAGGAAGTGCATAAAGTAAAGTTCTTACATTTCCAGGGGGAATTAAAGAGGAAGTGCAGAAAGTAGAGTCCTTACATTTCCAGGAGGGATTACAGGGGATGTGCACAAAGTAGAGTTCTTACATTTCCAGGAGGATTTACAGAGGAAGTGCATAAAGTAAAATTCTTACATTTCCAGGTGGGATTACAGAGGAAGTGCATAAAGTAAAATTCTTACATTTTCAGGAGGGATTACAGAGGAAGTGCATAAAGTAAAGTTCTTACATTTCCAGGGGGAATTAAAGAGGAAGTGCAGAAAGTAGATTCCTTACATATCCAGGAGTATTTACAGAGGAAGTCCATAAAGTAGAGTTCTTACATTTCCAGGAGGGATTACAGAGGAAGTGCATAAAGTAGAGTCCTTACATTTCCAGAAGGGATTACAGAGGAAGTGCATAAAGTAAAGTTCTTACATTTCCAGGAGTGATTACAGAGGAAGTGCATAAAGTAAAGTTCTTACATTTCCAGGAGGATTTACAGAGGAAGTGCATAAAGTAAAGTTCTTACATTTCCAGGAGGGATTACAGAGGAAGTGCATAAAGTAAAGTTCTTACATTTACAGGAGGGATTACAGAGGAAGTGCATAAAGTAAAGTTCTTACATTTCCAGGAGGGATTACAGAGGAAGTGCATAAAGTAAAGTTCTTACATTTCCAGGAGGATTTACAGAGGAAGTGCATAAAGAAAAGTTCTTACATTTCCAGGAAGGATTACAGAGGAAGCGCATAAAGAAAAGTTCTTACATTTCCAGGAGGGATTACAGAGGAAGTGCATAAAGTAAAGTTCTTACATTTCCAGGAGGATTTACAGAGGAAGTGCATAAAGTAAAGTTCTTCCATTTCCAGGAGGGATTACAGAGGAAGTGCATAAAGTAAAATTCTTACATTTTCAGGAGGGATTACAGAGAAAGTGCATAAAGTAAAGATCTTACATTTCCACGGGGAATTAAAGAGGAAGTGCAGAAAGTAGAGTCCTTACATTTCCAGGAGTATTTACAGAGGAAGTGCATAAAGTAAAATTCTTACATTTCTAGGAGGATTTACATAGGAAGTGCATAAAGAAAAGTTCTTACATTTCCAGGAGGGATTACAGAGGAAGTGCATAAAGAAAAGTTCTTAGATTTCCAGGAGGAATTATAGAGGAAATGCACAAAGTAGAGTTCTTACATTTCCAGGAGGGATTACAGAGGAAGTGCATAAAGTAAAGTTCTTACATTTCCAGGAGGGATTACAGAGGAAGTGCATAAAGTAAAGTTCTTACATTTCCAGGAGGGATTACAGAGGAAATGCAGAAAGTAGAGTCCATACATTTCCAGGAGGTATTATAGGGGATGTGCATATAGCAAAGTTCTTACATTTCCACGAGGGATTACAGAGGAAGTGCATAAAGTAAAGTTCTTACATTTCCAGGAGGGATTACAGAGGAAGTGCATAAAGTAAAGTTCTTACATTTCCAGGAGGGAATACAGAGGAAGTGCAGAAAGTAGATTCCTTACATTTCCAGGAGTATTTACAGAGGAAGTACAAAAAGTAAAGTTCTTACATTTCCAGGAGTAATTAAAGAGGAAGCGCACAAAGTAGAGTCCTTACATTTCCAGGAGGATTTACAGAGGAAGTGCATAAAGTAAAGTTCTTACATTTCCAGGAGTGATTACAGAGGAAGTGCATAAAGGAAAATTCTTACATTTCCAGGAGGATTTACAGAGGAAGCGTATAAACTAAAATTCTTACATTTCCAGGAGGGATTACAGAGGAAGTGCATAAAGTAAAGTCCTTACATTTCCAGGGGGAATTAAAGAGGAAGTACAGTAAGTAGAGTTCTTACATTTCCAGGAGGATTTACAGGGGATGTGCTCAAAGTAGAGTTCTTACATTTCCAAGAGGATTTACAGAGGAAGTGCATAAAGTAAAATTCTTACATTTTCAGGAGGGATTACAGAGGAAGTGCATAAAGAAAAGTTCTTACATTTCCAGGGGGAATTAAAGAGGAAATGCAGAAAGTATAGTCCTTACATTTCCAGGAGGGATTACAGAGGAAGTGCACAAAGTAGAGTCCTTACATTTCCAGGAGGATTTACAGAGGAAGTGCAAAAAGTAAAATTCTTACATTTCCAGGAGGGATTACAGAGGAAGTGCATAAAGTAAAATTCTTACATTTCCAGGAGGGATTACAGAGGAAGTGCATAAAGTAAAGTACTTACATTTCCAGGAGGGATAACAGATGAAGTGCACAAAGTAGAGTTCTTACAATTCCAGGGGGAATTAAAGAGGAAGTGCATAAAGTAAAGTTCTTACATTTCCAGGAGGGATTACAGAGGAAATGCAGAAAGTAGAGTCCATACATTTCCAGGAGGTATTATAGGGGATGTGCATATAGCAAAGTTCTTACATTTCCACGAGGGATTACAGAGGAAGTGCATAAAGTAAAGTTCTTACATTTCCAGGAGGGATTACAGAGGAAGTGCATAAAGTAAAGTTCTTACATTTCCAGGAGGGAATACAGAGGAAGTGCAGAAAGTAGATTCCTTACATTTCCAGGAGTATTTACAGAGGAAGTACAAAAAGTAAAGTTCTTACATTTCCAGGAGTAATTAAAGAGGAAGCGCACAAAGTAGAGTCCTTACATTTCCAGGAGGATTTACAGAGGAAGTGCATAAAGTAAAGTTCTTACATTTCCAGGAGTGATTACAGAGGAAGTGCATAAAGGAAAATTCTTACATTTCCAGGAGGATTTACAGAGGAAGCGTATAAACTAAAATTCTTACATTTCCAGGAGGGATTACAGAGGAAGTGCATAAAGTAAAGTCCTTACATTTCCAGGGGGAATTAAAGAGGAAGTACAGTAAGTAGAGTTCTTACATTTCCAGGAGGATTTACAGGGGATGTGCTCAAAGTAGAGTTCTTACATTTCCAAGAGGATTTACAGAGGAAGTGCATAAAGTAAAATTCTTACATTTTCAGGAGGGATTACAGAGGAAGTGCATAAAGAAAAGTTCTTACATTTCCAGGGGGAATTAAAGAGGAAATGCAGAAAGTATAGTCCTTACATTTCCAGGAGGGATTACAGAGGAAGTGCACAAAGTAGAGTCCTTACATTTCCAGGAGGATTTACAGAGGAAGTGCAAAAAGTAAAATTCTTACATTTCCAGGAGGGATTACAGAGGAAGTGCATAAAGTAAAATTCTTACATTTCCAGGAGGGATTACAGAGGAAGTGCATAAAGTAAAGTACTTACATTTCCAGGAGGGATAACAGATGAAGTGCACAAAGTAGAGTTCTTACAATTCCAGGGGGAATTAAAGAGGAAGTGCATAAAGTAAAGTTCTTACATTTCCAGGAGGGATTACAGAGGAAGTGCATAAAGTAGAGTTCTTACATTTCCAGGAGGGATTACAGAGGAAGTGCATGAAGTAAAGTTCTTACATTTTCAGGAGGGATTACAGAGGAAGTGCATAAAGTAAAGTTCTTACATTTCCAGGATTTACAGAGGAAATGCAGAAAGTAGAGTCCTTACATTTTCAGGAGGGAATAAAGGGGATGTGCACAAAGTAGAGTTCTTACATTTTCAGGAGGATTTACAGAGGAAGTGCATAAAGTAAAATTCTTACATTTCCAGGAGGGATTACAGAGGAAGTGCATAAAGTAAAGTTCTTAGATTTCCAGGAGGAATTATAGAGGAAATGCACAAAGTAGAGTTCTTACATTTCCAGGAGGGATTACAGAGGAAGTGCATAAAGTAAAGTTCTTACATTTCCAGGAGGGATTACAGAGGAAGTGCATAAAGTAAAGTTGTTACATTTCCAGGAGGGATTACAGAGGAAATGCAGAAAGTAGAGTCCATACATTTCCAGGAGGGATTATAGGGGATGTGCATATAGCAAAGTTCTTACATTTCCACGAGGGATTACAGAGGAAGTGCATAAAGTAAAGTTCTTACATTTCCAGGAGGGATTACAGAGGAAGTGCATGAAGTAAAGTTCTTACATTTCCAGGAGGGAATACAGAGGAAGTGCAGAAAGTAGATTTCTTACATTTCCAGGAGTATTTACAGAGGAAGTACAAAAAGTAAAGTTCTTACATTTCCAGGAGTAATTAAAGAGGAAGCGCACAAAGTAGAGTCCTTACATTTCCAGGAGGATTTACAGAGGAAGTGCATAAAGTAAAGTTCTTACATTTCCAGGAGTGATTACAGAGGAAGTGCATAAAGGAAAATTCTTACATTTCCAGGAGGATTTACAGAGGAAGCGTATACACTAAAATTCTTACATTTCCAGGAGGGATTACAGAGGAAGTGCATAAAGTAAAGTCCTTACATTTCCAGGGGGAATTAAAGAGGAAGTACAGTAAGTAGAGTTCTTACATTTCCAGGAGGATTTACAGGGGATGTGCTCAAAGTAGAGTTCTTACATTTCCAAGAGGATTTACAGAGGAAGTGCATAAAGTAAAATTCTTACATTTTCAGGAGGGATTACAGAGGAAGTGCATAAAGAAAAGTTCTTACATTTCCAGGGGGAATTAAAGAGGAAATGCAGAAAGTATAGTCCTTACATTTCCAGGAGGGATTACAGAGGAAGTGCACAAAGTAGAGTCCTTACATTTCCAGGAGGATTTACAGAGGAAGTGCAAAAAGTAAAATTCTTACATTTCCAGGAGGGATTACAGAGGAAGTGCATAAAGTAAAATTCTTACATTTCCAGGAGGGATTACAGAGGAAGTGCATAAAGTAAAGTACTTACATTTCCAGGAGGGATAACAGATGAAGTGCACAAAGTAGAGTTCTTACAATTCCAGGGGGAATTAAAGAGGAAGTGCATAAAGTAAAGTTCTTACATTTCCAGGAGGGATTACAGAGGAAGTGCATAAAGTAGAGTTCTTACATTTCCAGGAGGGATTACAGAGGAAGTGCATGAAGTAAAGTTCTTACATTTTCAGGAGGGATTACAGAGGAAGTGCATAAAGTAAAGTTCTTACATTTCCAGGATTTACAGAGGAAATGCAGAAAGTAGAGTCCTTACATTTTCAGGAGGGAATAAAGGGGATGTGCACAAAGTAGAGTTCTTACATTTTCAGGAGGATTTACAGAGGAAGTGCATAAAGTAAAATTCTTACATTTCCAGGAGGGATTACAGAGGAAGTGCATAAAGTAAAGTTCTTAGATTTCCAGGAGGAATTATAGAGGAAATGCACAAAGTAGAGTTCTTACATTTCCAGGAGGGATTACAGAGGAAGTGCATAAAGTAAAGTTCTTACATTTCCAGGAGGGATTACAGAGGAAGTGCATAAAGTAAAGTTGTTACATTTCCAGGAGGGATTACAGAGGAAATGCAGAAAGTAGAGTCCATACATTTCCAGGAGGGATTATAGGGGATGTGCATATAGCAAAGTTCTTACATTTCCACGAGGGATTACAGAGGAAGTGCATAAAGTAAAGTTCTTACATTTCCAGGAGGGATTACAGAGGAAGTGCATGAAGTAAAGTTCTTACATTTCCAGGAGGGAATACAGAGGAAGTGCAGAAAGTAGATTTCTTACATTTCCAGGAGTATTTACAGAGGAAGTACAAAAAGTAAAGTTCTTACATTTCCAGGAGTAATTAAAGAGGAAGCGCACAAAGTAGAGTCCTTACATTTCCAGGAGGATTTACAGAGGAAGTGCATAAAGTAAAGTTCTTACATTTCCAGGAGTGATTACAGAGGAAGTGCATAAAGGAAAATTCTTACATTTCCAGGAGGATTTACAGAGGAAGCGTATACACTAAAATTCTTACATTTCCAGGAGGGATTACAGAGGAAGTGCATAAAGTAAAGTCCTTACATTTCCAGGGGGAATTAAAGAGGAAGTACAGTAAGTAGAGTTCTTACATTTCCAGGAGGATTTACAGGGGATGTGCTCAAAGTAGAGTTCTTACATTTCCAAGAGGATTTACAGAGGAAGTGCATAAAGTAAAATTCTTACATTTTCAGGAGGGATTACAGAGGAAGTGCATAAAGAAAAGTTCTTACATTTCCAGGGGGAATTAAAGAGGAAATGCAGAAAGTATAGTCCTTACATTTCCAGGAGGGATTACAGAGGAAGTGCACAAAGTAGAGTCCTTACATTTCCAGGAGGATTTACAGAGGAAGTGCAAAAAGTAAAATTCTTACATTTCCAGGAGGGATTACAGAGGAAGTGCATAAAGTAAAATTCTTACATTTCCAGGAGGGATTACAGAGGAAGTGCATAAAGTAAAGTTCTTACATTTCCAGGAGGGATAACAGATGAAGTGCACAAAGTAGAGTTCTTACAATTCCAGGGGGAATTAAAGAGGAAGTGCATAAAGTAAAGTTCTTACATTTCCAGGAGGGATTACAGAGGAAGTGCATAAAGTAGAGTTCTTACATTTCCAGGAGGGATTACAGAGGAAGTGCATAAAGTAAAGTTCTTACATTTTCAGGAGGGATTACAGAGGAAGTGCATAAAGTAAAGTTCTTACATTTCCAGGATTTACAGAGGAAATGCAGAAAGTAGAGTCATTGCATTTCCAGGAGGGATTAAAGGGGATGTGCACAAAGTAGAGTTCTTACATTTTCAGGAGGATTTACAGAGGAAGTGCATAAAGTAAAATTCTTACATTTCCAGGAGGGATTACAGAGGAAGTGCATAAAGTAAAGTTCTTAGATTTCCAGGAGGAATTATAGAGGAAATGCACAAAGTAGAGTTCTTACATTTCCAGGAGGGATTACAGAGGAAGTGCATAAAGTAAAGTTCTTACATTTCCAGGAGGGATTACAGAGGAAGTGCATAAAGTAAAGTTCTTACATTTCCAGGAGGGATTACAGAGGAAATGCAGAAAGTAGAGTCCATACATTTCCAGGAGGGATTATAGGGGATGTGCATATAGCAAAGTTCTTACATTTCCACGAGGGATTACAGAGGAAGTGCATAAAGTAAAGTTCTTACATTTCCAGGAGGGATTACAGAGGAAGTGCATAAAGTAAAGTTCTTACATTTCCAGGAGGGAATACAGAGGAAGTGCAGAAAGTAGATTCCTTACATTTCCAGGAGTATTTACAGAGGAAGTACAAAAAGTAAAGTTCTTACATTTCCAGGAGTAATTAAAGAGGAAGCGCACAAAGTAGAATCCTTACATTTCCAGGAGGATTTACAGAGGAAGTGCATAAAGTAAATTTCTTACATTTCCAGGAGTGATTACAGAGGAAGTGCATAAAGGAAAATTCTTACATTTCCAGGAGGATTTACAGAGGAAGCGTATAAACTAAAATTCTTACATTTCCAGGAGGGATTACAGAGGAAGTGCATAAAGTAAAGTCCTTACATTTCCAGGGGGAATTAAAGAGGAAGTACAGAAAGTAGAGTTCTTACATTTCCAGGAGGATTTACAGGGGATGTGCTCAAAGTAGAGTTCTTACATTTCCAAGAGGATTTACAGAAGAAGTGCATAAAGTAAAATTCTTACATTTTCAGGAGGGATTACAGAGGAAGTGCATAAAGAAAAGTTCTTACATTTCCAGGGGGAATTAAAGAGGAAATGCAGAAAGTATAGTCCTTACATTTCCAGGAGGGATTACAGAGGAAGTGCACAAAGTAGAGTCCTTACATTTCCAGGAGGATTTACAGAGGAAGTGCAAAAAGTAAAATTCTTACATTTCCAGGAGGGATTACAGAGGAAGTGCATAAAGTAAAGTTCTTACATTTCCAGGAGGGATAACAGATGAAGTGCACAAAGTAGAGTTCTTACAATTCCAGGGGGAATTAAAGAGGAAGTGCATAAAGTAAAGTTCTTACATTTCCAGGAGGGATTACAGAGGAAGTGCATAAAGTAGAGTTCTTACATTTCCAGGAGGGATTACAGAGGAAGTGCATAAAGTAAAGTTCTTACATTTCCAGGAGGGATTACAGAGGAAGTGCATAAAGTAAAGTTCTTACATTTCCAGGATTTACAGAGGAAATGCAGAAAGTAGAGTCCTTACATTTCCAGGAGGGATTAAAGGGGATGTGCACAAAGTAGAGTTCTTACATTTTCAGGAGGATTTACAGAGGAAGTGCATAAAGTAAAATTCTTACATTTCCAGGTGTGATTACAGAGGAAGTGCATAAAGTAGAGTTCTTACATTTCCAGGATGGATTACAGAGGAAGTGCATAAAGTAGAGTTCTTACATTTCCAGGATGGATTACAGGGGATGTGCACAAAGTAGAATTCTTACATTTCCAGGAGGATTTACAGAGGAAGTGTATCAACTAAAATTCTTACATTTCCAGGAGGGATTACAGAGGAATTGCATAAAGTAAAGTCGTTACATTTCCAGGGGGAATTATAGAGGAAGTACAGAAAGTAGCGTTCTTACATTTCCAGGAGGATTTACAGGGGATGTGCTCAAAGTAGAGTTCTTACATTTCCAAGAGGATTTACAGAGGAAGTGCATAAAGTAAAATTCTTACATTTTCAGGCGGGATTACAGAGGAAGTGCATAAAGTAAAGTTCTTACATTTCCAGGGGGAATTAAAGAGGAAGTGCAGAAAGTAGATTCCTTACATATCCAGGAGTATTTACAGAGAAAGTGCATAAAGTAGAGTTCTTACATTTCCAGGAGGGATTACCGAGGAAGTGCATAAAGTAGAGTTCTTACATTTCCAGGAGGATTTACAGAGGAAGTACATAAAGTAAAATTCTTAAATTTCCAGGAGGGATTACAGAGGAAGTGCATAAAGTAAAATTCTTACATTTTCAGGAGGGATTACAGAGGAAGTGCATAAAGTAAAGTTCTTACAATTCCAGGGGGAATTAAAGAGGAAGAGCAGAAAGTAGAGTCCTTACATTTCCAGGAGGGATTACAGAGGAGGTGCATAAAGTAAAGTTCTTATATTTCCAGGAGTAATTATAGAGGAAATGTACAAAGTAGAGTTCTTACATTTCCAGGAGGATTTACAGAGGAAGTGCATAAAGTAAAGTTCTTACATTTCCAGGAGGGATTACAGAGGAAGTGCAGAAAGTAAAGTTCTTAGATTTCCAGGAGGATTTACAGAGGAAGTGCAGAAAGTAGAGTCCTTACATTTCCAGGAGGTATTACCGGGGATGTGCACAAAGTAGAGTTCTTACATTTCCAGGAGGGATTACAGAGGAAGTGCATAAAGTAAAATTCTTACATTTCCAGGAGGAATTATAGAGGAAATGCACAAATTAGAGTTCTTCCATTTCCAGGAGGGATTACAGAGGAAGTGCAGAAAGTAAAGTTCTTAGATTTCCAGGAGGATTTACAGAGGAAGTGCAGAAAGTAGAGTCCTTACATTTCCAGGAGGTATTACCGGGGATGTGCACAAAGTAGAGTTCTTACATTTCCAGGAGGGATTACAGAGGAAGTGCATAAAGTAAAATTCTTACATTTCCAGGAGGAATTATAGAGGAAATGCACAAATTAGAGTTCTTCCATTTCCAGGAGGGATTACAGAGGAAGTGCATAAAGTAAAGTTCTTACATTTCCAGGAGGGATTACAGAGGAAGTGCATAAAGTAAAGTTGTTACATTTCCAAGAGTAATTAAAGAGGAAGTGCACAAAGTAGAGTCCTTACAATTCCAGGAGGATTTACAGAGGAAGGGCAGAAAGTACAGTACTTACATTTCCAGGAGGGATTACAGAGGAAGTGCACAAAATAGAGTTCTTACATTTCCAGGAGGATTTACAGAGGAAGTGCACAAAGTAAAATTCTTACATTTCCAGGAGGGATTACACAGGAAGTGCAAAAAGTAAAGTTCTTACATTTCCAGGAGGGATTACAGAGGAAGTGCACAAAGTAGAGTACTTACATTTCCAGGAGGGATTACAGAGGAAGTGCATAAAGTAAAATTCTTACATTTTCAGGAGGGATTACAGAGAAAGTGCATAAAGTAAAGTTCTTACCATTCCAGGGGGAATTAAAGAGGAAGAGCAGAAAGTAGAGTCCTTACATTTCCAGGAGGGATTACAGAGGAGGTGCATAAAGTAAAGTTCTTATATTTCCAGGAGTAATTATAGAGGAAATGTGCAAAGTAGAGCTCTTACATTTCCAGGAGGATTTACAGAGGAAGTGCATAAAGTAAAGTTCTTACATTTCCAGGAGGGATTACAGAGGAAGTGCATAAAGTAAAGTTCTTACATTTCCAGGAGGATTTACAGAGGAAGTGCAGAAAGTAGAGTCCTTACATTTCCAGGAGGGATTACAGGGGATGTGCACAAAGTAGAGTTCTTACATTTCCAGGAGGGATTACAGAGGAAGTGCATAAAGTAAAATTCTTACATTTCCAGGAGGAATTATAGAGGAAATGAACAAATTAGAGTTCTTCCATTTCCAGGAGGGATTACAGAGGAAGTGCATAAAGTAAAGTTGTTACATTTGCAGGAGTAATTAAAGAAGAAGTGCACAAAGTAGAGTCCTTACAATTCCAGAAGGATTTACAGAGGAAGGGCAGAAAGTACAGTACTTACATTTCCAGTAGGGATTACAGAGGAAGTGCACAAAATAGAGTTCTTACATTTCCAGGAGGATTTACAGAGGAAGTGCACAAAGTAAAAATCTTACATTTCCAGGAGGGATTACACAGGAAGTGCATAAAGTAAAATTCTTACATTTCCAGGAGGGATTACAGAGGAAGTCCATCAAGTAATGTTCTTACATTTCCAGGGGGAATTAAAGAGGAAGTGCAGAAAGTAGAGTCCTTAAATTTCCAGGAGGGATTACAGTGGATGTGCACAAAGTAGAGTTCTTACATTTCCAGGAGGGATTACAGAGGAAGTGCATAAAGTAAAGTTCTTACATTTCCAGGAGGGATTACAGAGGAAGTGCATAAAGTAAAGTTCTTACATTTCCAGAAGGGATTATAGAGATAGTGCATAAAGTAAAGTTCTTATATTTCCAGGGGGAATTAAAGAGGAAGTGCAGAATGTAGAATCCTTACATTTCCAGGAGGAATTACAGGGGATTTGCACAAAGTAGAGTTCTTACATTTCCAGGAGGGATTACAGAGGAAGTGCACAAAGTAGAGTTCTTACATTTCCAGGAATATTTACAGAGGAAGTGCAAAAAGTAAAGTTCTTACATTTCCAGGAGGGATTACAGAGGAAGTGCACAAAGTAGAGTACTTACATTTCCAGGAGGATTTACAGAGGAAGTGCATAAAGTAAAGTTCTTACATTTCCAGGGGGAATTAAAGAGGAAGTGCAGAAAGTAGAGTCCTTACATTTCCAGGAGGATTTACAGAGGAAGTGCATAAAGTAAAATTCTTACATTTCCAGGAGGATTTACAGAGGAAGTGCATAAAGTAAAGTTCTTACATTTCCAGGGGGAATTAAAGAGGAAGTGCAAAAAGTAGAGTCCTTACATTTCCAGGAGGATTTACATAGGAAGTGCAGAAAGAAAAGTTCTTACATTTCCAGGAGGGATTACAGAGAAAGTGCATAAAGTAAAGATCTTACATTTCCAGGGGGAATTAAAGAGGAAGTGCAGAAAGTAAAATTCTTACATTTCCAGGAGGATTTGCAGAGGAAATGCACAAAGTAGAGTTCTTACATTTCCAGGAGCAATTAAAGAGGAAGTGCACAAAGTAGAGTCCTTACATTTCCAGGAGGATTTACATAGGAAGTGCAAAAAGAAAAGTTCTTACATTTCCAGGAGGGATTACAGAGAAAGTGCATGAAGTAGAGTCCTTACATTTCCAGGAGGATTTACAGAGGAAGTGCATGAAGTAAAATTCTTACATTTCCAGGAGGGATTACAGAGGAAGTGCATAAAGTAAAGTTCTTAGATTTCTAGGAGGAATTATAGAGGAAATGCACAAAGTAGAGTTCTTACATTTCCAGGAGGGATTACAGAGGAAGTGCATAAAGTAAAGTTCTTACATTTCCAGGAGGAATTATAGAGGAAATGAACAAATTAGAGTTCTTCCATTTCCAGGAGGGATTACAGAGGAAGTGCATAAAGTAAAGTTGTTACATTTGCAGGAGTAATTAAAGAAGAAGTGCACAAAGTAGAGTCCTTACAATTCCAGGAGGATTTACAGAGGAAGGGCAGAAAGTACAGTACTTACATTTCCAGGAGGGATTACAGAGGAAGTGCACAAAATAGAGTTCTTACATTTCCAGGAGGATTTACAGAGGAAGTGCACAAAGTAAAATCCTTACATTTTCAGGAGGGATTACACAGGAAGTGCATAAAGTAAAATTCTTACATTTCCAGGAGGGATTACAGAGGAAGTCTATCAAGTAATGTTCTTACATTTCCAGGGGGAATTAAAGAGGAAGTGCAGAAAGTAGAGTCCTTACATTTCCAGGAGGGATTACAGTGGATGTGCACAAAGTAGAGTTCTTACATTTCCAGGAGGGATTACAGAGGAAGTGCATAAAGTAAAGTTCTTACATTTCCAGGAGGGATTACAGAGGAAGTGCATAAAGTAAAGTTCTTACATTTCCAGGAGGGATTACAGAGGAAGTGCATAAAGTAAAGTTCTTACATTTCCAGGGGGAATTAAAGAGGAAATGCAGAAAGTAGAGTCCTTACATTTCCAGGAGGTATTACAGGGGATGTGCACAAAGTAGAGTTCTTACATTTCCAGGAGGATTTACAGAGGAAGTGCAAAAAGTAAAATTCTTACATTTCCAGGAGGGATTACAGAGGAAGTGCATAAAGTAAAATTCTTACATTTCCAGGAGGGATTACAGAGGAAGTGCATAAAGTAAAGTTCTTACATTTCCAGGAGGGATTACAGAGGAAATGCATAAAGTAAAGTTCTTACATTTCCAGGAGGATTTACAGAGGAAGTGCATAAAGTAAAGTTCTTACAATTCCAGGAGGAATTACATAGGAAGTGCACAAAGTAAAGTTCTTACATTTCCAGGAGTAATTAAAGAGGAAGTGCACAAAGTAGAGTCCTTACATTTCCAGGAGGATTTACAGAGGAAGTGCATAAAGTAAAGTTCTTACATTTCCAGGAGTGATTACAGAGGAAGTGCATAAAGGAAAATTCTTACATTTCCAGGAGGATTTACAGAGGAAGCGTATACACTAAAATTCTTACATTTCCAGGAGGGATTACAGAGGAAGTGCATAAAGTAAAGTCCTTACATTTCCAGGGGGAATTAAAGAGGAAGTACAGTAAGTAGAGTTCTTACATTTCCAGGAGGATTTACAGGGGATGTGCTCAAAGTAGAGTTCTTACATTTCCAAGAGGATTTACAGAGGAAGTGCATAAAGTAAAATTCTTACATTTTCAGGAGGGATTACAGAGGAAGTGCATAAAGAAAAGTTCTTACATTTCCAGGGGGAATTAAAGAGGAAATGCAGAAAGTATAGTCCTTACATTTCCAGGAGGGATTACAGAGGAAGTGCACAAAGTAGAGTCCTTACATTTCCAGGAGGATTTACAGAGGAAGTGCAAAAAGTAAAATTCTTACATTTCCAGGAGGGATTACAGAGGAAGTGCATAAAGTAAAATTCTTACATTTCCAGGAGGGATTACAGAGGAAGTGCATAAAGTAAAGTTCTTACATTTCCAGGAGGGATAACAGATGAAGTGCACAAAGTAGAGTTCTTACAATTCCAGGGGGAATTAAAGAGGAAGTGCATAAAGTAAAGTTCTTACATTTCCAGGAGGGATTACAGAGGAAGTGCATAAAGTAGAGTTCTTACATTTCCAGGAGGGATTACAGAGGAAGTGCATAAAGTAAAGTTCTTACATTTTCAGGAGGGATTACAGAGGAAGTGCATAAAGTAAAGTTCTTACATTTCCAGGATTTACAGAGGAAATGCAGAAAGTAGAGTCATTGCATTTCCAGGAGGGATTAAAGGGGATGTGCACAAAGTAGAGTTCTTACATTTTCAGGAGGATTTACAGAGGAAGTGCATAAAGTAAAATTCTTACATTTCCAGGAGGGATTACAGAGGAAGTGCATAAAGTAAAGTTCTTAGATTTCCAGGAGGAATTATAGAGGAAATGCACAAAGTAGAGTTCTTACATTTCCAGGAGGGATTACAGAGGAAGTGCATAAAGTAAAGTTCTTACATTTCCAGGAGGGATTACAGAGGAAGTGCATAAAGTAAAGTTCTTACATTTCCAGGAGGGATTACAGAGGAAATGCAGAAAGTAGAGTCCATACATTTCCAGGAGGGATTATAGGGGATGTGCATATAGCAAAGTTCTTACATTTCCACGAGGGATTACAGAGGAAGTGCATAAAGTAAAGTTCTTACATTTCCAGGAGGGATTACAGAGGAAGTGCATAAAGTAAAGTTCTTACATTTCCAGGAGGGAATACAGAGGAAGTGCAGAAAGTAGATTCCTTACATTTCCAGGAGTATTTACAGAGGAAGTACAAAAAGTAAAGTTCTTACATTTCCAGGAGTAATTAAAGAGGAAGCGCACAAAGTAGAATCCTTACATTTCCAGGAGGATTTACAGAGGAAGTGCATAAAGTAAATTTCTTACATTTCCAGGAGTGATTACAGAGGAAGTGCATAAAGGAAAATTCTTACATTTCCAGGAGGATTTACAGAGGAAGCGTATAAACTAAAATTCTTACATTTCCAGGAGGGATTACAGAGGAAGTGCATAAAGTAAAGTCCTTACATTTCCAGGGGGAATTAAAGAGGAAGTACAGAAAGTAGAGTTCTTACATTTCCAGGAGGATTTACAGGGGATGTGCTCAAAGTAGAGTTCTTACATTTCCAAGAGGATTTACAGAAGAAGTGCATAAAGTAAAATTCTTACATTTTCAGGAGGGATTACAGAGGAAGTGCATAAAGAAAAGTTCTTACATTTCCAGGGGGAATTAAAGAGGAAATGCAGAAAGTATAGTCCTTACATTTCCAGGAGGGATTACAGAGGAAGTGCACAAAGTAGAGTCCTTACATTTCCAGGAGGATTTACAGAGGAAGTGCAAAAAGTAAAATTCTTACATTTCCAGGAGGGATTACAGAGGAAGTGCATAAAGTAAAGTTCTTACATTTCCAGGAGGGATAACAGATGAAGTGCACAAAGTAGAGTTCTTACAATTCCAGGGGGAATTAAAGAGGAAGTGCATAAAGTAAAGTTCTTACATTTCCAGGAGGGATTACAGAGGAAGTGCATAAAGTAGAGTTCTTACATTTCCAGGAGGGATTACAGAGGAAGTGCATAAAGTAAAGTTCTTACATTTCCAGGAGGGATTACAGAGGAAGTGCATAAAGTAAAGTTCTTACATTTCCAGGATTTACAGAGGAAATGCAGAAAGTAGAGTCCTTACATTTCCAGGAGGGATTAAAGGGGATGTGCACAAAGTAGAGTTCTTACATTTTCAGGAGGATTTACAGAGGAAGTGCATAAAGTAAAATTCTTACATTTCCAGGTGTGATTACAGAGGAAGTGCATAAAGTAGAGTTCTTACATTTCCAGGATGGATTACAGAGGAAGTGCATAAAGTAGAGTTCTTACATTTCCAGGATGGATTACAGGGGATGTGCACAAAGTAGAATTCTTACATTTCCAGGAGGATTTACAGAGGAAGTGTATCAACTAAAATTCTTACATTTCCAGGAGGGATTACAGAGGAATTGCATAAAGTAAAGTCGTTACATTTCCAGGGGGAATTATAGAGGAAGTACAGAAAGTAGCGTTCTTACATTTCCAGGAGGATTTACAGGGGATGTGCTCAAAGTAGAGTTCTTACATTTCCAAGAGGATTTACAGAGGAAGTGCATAAAGTAAAATTCTTACATTTTCAGGCGGGATTACAGAGGAAGTGCATAAAGTAAAGTTCTTACATTTCCAGGGGGAATTAAAGAGGAAGTGCAGAAAGTAGATTCCTTACATATCCAGGAGTATTTACAGAGAAAGTGCATAAAGTAGAGTTCTTACATTTCCAGGAGGGATTACCGAGGAAGTGCATAAAGTAGAGTTCTTACATTTCCAGGAGGATTTACAGAGGAAGTACATAAAGTAAAATTCTTAAATTTCCAGGAGGGATTACAGAGGAAGTGCATAAAGTAAAATTCTTACATTTTCAGGAGGGATTACAGAGGAAGTGCATAAAGTAAAGTTCTTACAATTCCAGGGGGAATTAAAGAGGAAGAGCAGAAAGTAGAGTCCTTACATTTCCAGGAGGGATTACAGAGGAGGTGCATAAAGTAAAGTTCTTATATTTCCAGGAGTAATTATAGAGGAAATGTACAAAGTAGAGTTCTTACATTTCCAGGAGGATTTACAGAGGAAGTGCATAAAGTAAAGTTCTTACATTTCCAGGAGGGATTACAGAGGAAGTGCAGAAAGTAAAGTTCTTAGATTTCCAGGAGGATTTACAGAGGAAGTGCAGAAAGTAGAGTCCTTACATTTCCAGGAGGTATTACCGGGGATGTGCACAAAGTAGAGTTCTTACATTTCCAGGAGGGATTACAGAGGAAGTGCATAAAGTAAAATTCTTACATTTCCAGGAGGAATTATAGAGGAAATGCACAAATTAGAGTTCTTCCATTTCCAGGAGGGATTACAGAGGAAGTGCAGAAAGTAAAGTTCTTAGATTTCCAGGAGGATTTACAGAGGAAGTGCAGAAAGTAGAGTCCTTACATTTCCAGGAGGTATTACCGGGGATGTGCACAAAGTAGAGTTCTTACATTTCCAGGAGGGATTACAGAGGAAGTGCATAAAGTAAAATTCTTACATTTCCAGGAGGAATTATAGAGGAAATGCACAAATTAGAGTTCTTCCATTTCCAGGAGGGATTACAGAGGAAGTGCATAAAGTAAAGTTCTTACATTTCCAGGAGGGATTACAGAGGAAGTGCATAAAGTAAAGTTGTTACATTTCCAAGAGTAATTAAAGAGGAAGTGCACAAAGTAGAGTCCTTACAATTCCAGGAGGATTTACAGAGGAAGGGCAGAAAGTACAGTACTTACATTTCCAGGAGGGATTACAGAGGAAGTGCACAAAATAGAGTTCTTACATTTCCAGGAGGATTTACAGAGGAAGTGCACAAAGTAAAATTCTTACATTTCCAGGAGGGATTACACAGGAAGTGCAAAAAGTAAAGTTCTTACATTTCCAGGAGGGATTACAGAGGAAGTGCACAAAGTAGAGTACTTACATTTCCAGGAGGGATTACAGAGGAAGTGCATAAAGTAAAATTCTTACATTTTCAGGAGGGATTACAGAGAAAGTGCATAAAGTAAAGTTCTTACCATTCCAGGGGGAATTAAAGAGGAAGAGCAGAAAGTAGAGTCCTTACATTTCCAGGAGGGATTACAGAGGAGGTGCATAAAGTAAAGTTCTTATATTTCCAGGAGTAATTATAGAGGAAATGTGCAAAGTAGAGCTCTTACATTTCCAGGAGGATTTACAGAGGAAGTGCATAAAGTAAAGTTCTTACATTTCCAGGAGGGATTACAGAGGAAGTGCATAAAGTAAAGTTCTTACATTTCCAGGAGGATTTACAGAGGAAGTGCAGAAAGTAGAGTCCTTACATTTCCAGGAGGGATTACAGGGGATGTGCACAAAGTAGAGTTCTTACATTTCCAGGAGGGATTACAGAGGAAGTGCATAAAGTAAAATTCTTACATTTCCAGGAGGAATTATAGAGGAAATGAACAAATTAGAGTTCTTCCATTTCCAGGAGGGATTACAGAGGAAGTGCATAAAGTAAAGTTGTTACATTTGCAGGAGTAATTAAAGAAGAAGTGCACAAAGTAGAGTCCTTACAATTCCAGAAGGATTTACAGAGGAAGGGCAGAAAGTACAGTACTTACATTTCCAGTAGGGATTACAGAGGAAGTGCACAAAATAGAGTTCTTACATTTCCAGGAGGATTTACAGAGGAAGTGCACAAAGTAAAAATCTTACATTTCCAGGAGGGATTACACAGGAAGTGCATAAAGTAAAATTCTTACATTTCCAGGAGGGATTACAGAGGAAGTCCATCAAGTAATGTTCTTACATTTCCAGGGGGAATTAAAGAGGAAGTGCAGAAAGTAGAGTCCTTAAATTTCCAGGAGGGATTACAGTGGATGTGCACAAAGTAGAGTTCTTACATTTCCAGGAGGGATTACAGAGGAAGTGCATAAAGTAAAGTTCTTACATTTCCAGGAGGGATTACAGAGGAAGTGCATAAAGTAAAGTTCTTACATTTCCAGAAGGGATTATAGAGATAGTGCATAAAGTAAAGTTCTTATATTTCCAGGGGGAATTAAAGAGGAAGTGCAGAATGTAGAATCCTTACATTTCCAGGAGGAATTACAGGGGATTTGCACAAAGTAGAGTTCTTACATTTCCAGGAGGGATTACAGAGGAAGTGCACAAAGTAGAGTTCTTACATTTCCAGGAATATTTACAGAGGAAGTGCAAAAAGTAAAGTTCTTACATTTCCAGGAGGGATTACAGAGGAAGTGCACAAAGTAGAGTACTTACATTTCCAGGAGGATTTACAGAGGAAGTGCATAAAGTAAAGTTCTTACATTTCCAGGGGGAATTAAAGAGGAAGTGCAGAAAGTAGAGTCCTTACATTTCCAGGAGGATTTACAGAGGAAGTGCATAAAGTAAAATTCTTACATTTCCAGGAGGATTTACAGAGGAAGTGCATAAAGTAAAGTTCTTACATTTCCAGGGGGAATTAAAGAGGAAGTGCAAAAAGTAGAGTCCTTACATTTCCAGGAGGATTTACATAGGAAGTGCAGAAAGAAAAGTTCTTACATTTCCAGGAGGGATTACAGAGAAAGTGCATAAAGTAAAGATCTTACATTTCCAGGGGGAATTAAAGAGGAAGTGCAGAAAGTAAAATTCTTACATTTCCAGGAGGATTTGCAGAGGAAATGCACAAAGTAGAGTTCTTACATTTCCAGGAGCAATTAAAGAGGAAGTGCACAAAGTAGAGTCCTTACATTTCCAGGAGGATTTACATAGGAAGTGCAAAAAGAAAAGTTCTTACATTTCCAGGAGGGATTACAGAGAAAGTGCATGAAGTAGAGTCCTTACATTTCCAGGAGGATTTACAGAGGAAGTGCATGAAGTAAAATTCTTACATTTCCAGGAGGGATTACAGAGGAAGTGCATAAAGTAAAGTTCTTAGATTTCTAGGAGGAATTATAGAGGAAATGCACAAAGTAGAGTTCTTACATTTCCAGGAGGGATTACAGAGGAAGTGCATAAAGTAAAGTTCTTACATTTCCAGGAGGAATTATAGAGGAAATGAACAAATTAGAGTTCTTCCATTTCCAGGAGGGATTACAGAGGAAGTGCATAAAGTAAAGTTGTTACATTTGCAGGAGTAATTAAAGAAGAAGTGCACAAAGTAGAGTCCTTACAATTCCAGGAGGATTTACAGAGGAAGGGCAGAAAGTACAGTACTTACATTTCCAGGAGGGATTACAGAGGAAGTGCACAAAATAGAGTTCTTACATTTCCAGGAGGATTTACAGAGGAAGTGCACAAAGTAAAATCCTTACATTTTCAGGAGGGATTACACAGGAAGTGCATAAAGTAAAATTCTTACATTTCCAGGAGGGATTACAGAGGAAGTCTATCAAGTAATGTTCTTACATTTCCAGGGGGAATTAAAGAGGAAGTGCAGAAAGTAGAGTCCTTACATTTCCAGGAGGGATTACAGTGGATGTGCACAAAGTAGAGTTCTTACATTTCCAGGAGGGATTACAGAGGAAGTGCATAAAGTAAAGTTCTTACATTTCCAGGAGGGATTACAGAGGAAGTGCATAAAGTAAAGTTCTTACATTTCCAGGAGGGATTATAGAGATAGTGCATAAAGTAAAGTTCTTATATTTCCAGGGGGAATTAAAGAGGAAGTGCAGAATGTAGAATCCTTACATTTCCAGGAGGGATTACAGGGGATTTGCACAAAGTAGAGTTCTTACATTTCCAGGAGGGATTACAGAGGATGTGCAAAAAGTAAAGTTCTTACATTTCCAGGGGGGATTACAGAGGAAGTGCACAAAGTAGAGTTCTTACATTTCCAGGAATATTTACAGAGGAAGTGCAAAAAGTAAAGTTCTTACATTTCCAGGAGGGATTACAGAGGAAGTGCAGAAAGTAGAGTCCATACATTTCCAGGAGGGATTACAGGGGATGTGCATATAGCAAAGTTCTTACATTTCCAGGGGGAATAAAAGAGGAAGTGCAGAAAGTAGATTCCTTACATTTCCAGGAGTATTTACAGAGGAAGTACAAAAAGTAAAGTTCTTACATTTCCAGGAGGGATTACAGAGGAAGTGCATAAAGTAAAGTTCTTATATTTCCAGGGGGAATTAAAGAGGAAATGCAGAAAGTAGAGTCCTTACATTTCCAGGAGGGATTACAGGGGATGTGCACAAAGTAGAGTTCTTACATTTCCAGGAGGATTTACAGAGAATGTGCATAAAGTAAAATTCTTACATTTCCAGGAGGGATTACAGAGGAAGTGCATAAAGTAAAGTTCTTACATTTCCAGGGGGAATTAAAGAGGAAGTGCAGAAAGTAGAGTCCTTACATTTCCAGGAGGGATAACAGATGAAGTGCACGAAGTAGAGTTCTTACATTTCCAGGAACAATTACAGAGGAAGTGCATAAAGTAAAGTTCTTACATTTCCAGGAGGGATAACAGATGAAGTGCACAAAGTAGAGTTCTTACATTTCCAGGGGGAATTAAAGAGGAAGTGCATAAAGTAAAGTTCTTACATTTCCAGGAGGGATTACAGAGGAAGTGCATAAAGTAGAGTTCTTTCATTTCCAGGAGGGATTACAGAGGAAGTGCATAAAGTAAAGTTCTTACATTTCCAGGAGGGATTACACAGGAAGGGCATAAAGTAAAGTTCTTACATTTACAGGAGGATTTACAGAGGAAATGCAGAAAGTAAGAGTTCTTACATTTCCAGGAGGATTTACAGAGGAAGTGCATAAAGTAAAATTCTTACATTTCCAGGAGGGATTACAGAGGAAGTGCATAAAGTAAAACTCTTACATTTCCAGGAGGGATTACACAGGAAGTGCATAAAGTAGAGTTCTTACATTTCCAGGAGTAATTATAGAGGAAATGTACAAAGTAGAGTTCTTACATTTCCAGGAGGGATTACAGAAGAAGTGCATGAAGTAAAATTCTTACATTTCCAGGAGGGATTAAAGAGGAAATGCACAAATTAGAGTTCTTACATTTCCAGGAAGAATTACAGAGGAAGTGCACAAAGTAAAGTTCTTACATTTCCAGGAGTAACTAAAGAGGAAGTGCACAAAGTAGAGTCCTTATATTTCCAGGAGGATTTACAGAGGAAGTGCACAAAGTAAAGTTCTTACATTTCCAGGAGGGATTACAGAGGACGTGAATATAGTAAAGTTCTTACATTTCCATGAGGAAGTAAAGAGGAAGTGCAGAAAGTAGAGTCCTTACATTTCCAGGAGGGAGTACAGGGGATTTGCACAAAGTAGAGTTCTTACATTTCCAGGAGGGATTACAGAGGATGTGCAAAAAGTAAAGTTCTTACATTTCCAGGAGGGATTACAGAGGAAGTGCACAAAGTAGAGTCCTTACATTTCCAGGAGTATTTACAGAGGAAGTGCATAAGGTAAAGTTCTTACATTTCCAGGGGGAATTAAAGAGGAAGTGCATAAAGTAAAGTTCTTACATTTCCAGGAGTATTTACAGAGGAAGTGCATAAAGTAAAGTTCTTACATTTCCAGGAGGATTTACAGAGGAAATGCAGAAAGTAGAGTCCATACATTTCCAGGAGGGATTACAGGGGATGTGCACAAAGTAGAGTTCTTACATTTTCAGGAGGATTTACAGAGGAAGTGCATAAAGTAAAATTCTTACATTTCCAGGTATGATTACAGAGGAAGTGCATAAAGTAGAGTTCTTACATTTCCAGGATGGATTACAGGGGATGTGCACAAAGTAGAATTCTTACATTTCCAGGAGGATTTACAGAGGAAGCGTATAAACTAAAATTCTTACATTTCCAGGAGGGATTACAGAGGAAGTGCATAAAGTAAAGTCCTTACATTTCCAGGGGGAATTAAAGAGGAAGTACAGAAAGTAGAGTTCTTACATTTCCAGGAGGATTTACAGGGGATGTGCTCAAAGTAGAGTTCTTACATTTCCAAGAGGATTTACAGAGGAAGTGCATAAAGTAAAATTCTTACATTTTCAGGAGGGATTACAGAGGAAGTGGATAAAGTAAAGTTCTTACATTTCCAGGAGGGATTACAGAGGAAGTGCATAAAGTAGAGTTTTTACATTTCCAGGAGGATTTACAGAGGACGTGCATAAAGTAAAATTCTTACATTTCAAGGAGGGATTACAGAGGAAGTGCATGAAGTAAAATTCTTACATTTTCAGGAGGGATTACAGAGGAAGTGCATAAAGTAAAGTTCTTACAATTCCAGGGGGAATTAAAGAGGAAGAGCAGAAAGTAGAGTCCTTACATTTCCAGGAGGGATTACAGAGGAGGTGCATAAAGTAAAGTTCTTATATTTCCAGGAGTAATTATAGAGGAAATGTACAAAGTAGAGTTCTTACATTTCCAGGACGATTTACAGAGGAAGTGCAGAAAGTAGAGTCCTTTCATTTCCAGGAGGGATTACAGGGGATTTGCACAAAGTAGAGTTCTTACATTTCCAGGAGGGATTACAGAGGATGTGCAAAAAAGTAAAGTTCTTACATTTCCAGGAGGGATTACAGAGTAAGTGCACAAAGTAGAGTCCTTACATTTCCAGGAGGATTTACAGAGGAAGTGCATAAGGTAAAGTTCTTACATTTCCAGGGGGAATTAAAGAGGAAGTGCAGAAAGTAGAGTCCTTACATTTACAGGATGGATTACAGGGGATGTGCACAAAGTAGAATTCTTACATTTCCAGGAGGATTTACAGAGGAAGTGTATAAACTAAAATTCTTACATTTCCAGGAGGGATTACAGAGGAAGTGCATAAAGTAAAGTCCTTACATTTCCAGGGGGAATTAAAGAGGAAGTGCATAAAGTAGAGTTCTTACATTTCCAGGAGGATTTACAGAGGAAGTGCATAAAGTAAAGTTCTTACATTTCCAGGAGGGATTACAGAGGAAGTGCATAAAGTAGAGTTCTTACATTTCCAGGAGGGATTACAGAGGAAGTGCATAAAGTAAAGTCCTTACATTTCCAGGAGGGATTACAGAGGAAGTGCATAAAGTAAAGTTCTTACATTTCCAGGAGGATTTACAGAGGAAGTGCAGAAAGGAGAGTCCTTACATTTCCAGGAGGGATTACAGGGAATGTGCACAAAGTAGAGCTCTTACATTTCAGGAGGGATTACAGAGGAAGTGCATAAAGTAAAATTCTTACGTTTTCAGGAGGGATTACAGAGGAAGTGCATAAAGTAAAATTCTTACATTTCCAGGAGGGATTACAGAGGAAGTGCATAAAGTAAAATTCTTACATTTCCAGGAGGATTTACAGAGGAAGTGCAGAAAGTAGAGTCCTTACATTTCCAGGAGGGATTACAGAGGAAGTGCATAAAGTAAAGTTCTTACATTTCCAGGGAGAATTAAAGAGGAAGTGCAGAAAGTAGAGTTCTTACATTTCCAGGAGGGATTACAGAGGATGTGCAAAAAGTAAAGTTCTTACATTTCCAGGAGGGATAACAGATGAAGTGCACAAAGTAGAGTTCTTACATTTCCAGGGGGAATTAAAGAGGAAGTGCATAAAGTAAAGTTCTTACATTTCCAGGAGGGATTACAGAGGAAGTGCATAAAGTAGAGTTCTTACATTTCCAGGGGGGATTACAGAGGAAGTGCATGAAGTAAAGTTCTTACATTTCCAGGAGGGATTACAGAGGAAGTGCATAAAGTAAAGTTCTTACATTTCCAGGAGGATTTACAGAGGAAGTGCATGAAGTAAAGTTCTTACATTTCCAGGAGGGATTACAGAGGAAGTGCATAAAGTAAAGTTCTTACATTTCCAGGGGGAATTAAAGAGGAAGTACAGAAAGTAGAGTTCTTACATTTCCAGGAGGATTTACAGGGGATGTGCTCAAAGTAGAGTTCTTACATTTCCAAGAGGATTTACAGAGGAAGTGCATAAAGTAAAATTCTTACATTTTCAGGAGGGATTACAGAGGAAGTGGATAAAGTAAAGTTCTTACATTTCCAGGGGGAATTAAAGAGGAAGTGCAGAAAGTAGATTCCTTACATATCCAGGAGTATTTACAGAGGAAGTGCATAAAGTAGAGTTCTTACATTTCCAGGAGGGATTACAGAGGAAGTGCATAAAGTAGAGTTCTTACATTTCTAGGAGGATTTACAGAGGAAGTGCATAACGTAAAATTCTTACATTTCCAGGAGGGATTACAGAGGAAGTGCATAAAGTAAAATTCTTCCATTTTCAGGAGGGATTACAGAGGAAGTGCATAAAGTAAAGTTCTTAGAATTCCAGGGGGAATTAAAGAGGAAGAGCAGAAAGTAGAGTCCTTACATTTCCAGGAGGGATTACAGAGGAGGTGCATAAAGTAAAGTTCTTATATTTCCAGGAGTAATTATAGAGGAAATGTACAAAGTAGAGTTCTTACATTTCCAGGAGGATTTACAGAGGAAGTGCAGAAAGTAGAGTCCTTTTATTTCCAGGAGGGATTACAGGGGATTTGCACAAAGTAGAGTTCTTACATTTCCAGGAGGGATTACACAGAATGTGCAAAAAGTAAAGTCCTTACATTTCCAGGAGGGATTACAGAGGAAGTGCATAAAGTAAAGTTCTTACATTTCCAGGAGGATTTACAGAGTAAGTGCAGAAAGTAGAGTCCTTACATTTCGAGGAGAGATTACAGGGGATGTGCACAAAGTAGAGCTCTTACATTTCCAGGAGGGATTACAGAGGAAGTGCATAAAGTAAAATTCTTACGTTTCCAGGAGGGATTACAGAGGAAGTGCATAAAGTAAAATTCTTACATTTCCAGGAGGGATTACAGAGGAAGTGCATAAAGTAAAATTCTTACATTTCCAGGAGGATTTACAGAGGAAGTGCAGAAAGTAGAGTCCTTACATTTCAAGGAGGCATTACAGAGGAAGTGCATAAAGTAAAGTTCTTACATTTCCAGGGGGAATTAAAGAGGAAGTGCAGAAAGTAGAGTTCTTACATTTCCAGGAGGATTTACAGAGGAAGTGCATAAAGTAAAGTTCTTACATTTCCAGGGGGAATTAAAGAGGAAGTGCAGAAAGTAGAGTTCTTACATTTTCAGGAGGATTTACAGAGGAAGTGCATAAAGTAAAATTCTTACATTTCCAGGTGTGATTACAGAGGAAGAGCATAAAGTAGAGTTCTTACATTTCCAGGATGGATTACAGGGGATGTGCACAAAGTAGAATTCTTACATTTCCAGGAGGATTTACAGAGGAAGCGTATAAACTAAAATTCTTACATTTCCAGGAGGGATTACAGAGGAAGTGCATAAAGTAAAGTCCTTACATTTCCAGGGGGAATTAAAGAGGAAGTACAGAAAGTAGAGTTCTTACATTTCCAGGAGGATTTACAGGGGATGTGCTCAAAGTAGAGTTCTTACATTTCCAAGAGGATTTACAGAGGAAGTGCATAAAGTAAAATTCTTACATTTTCAGGAGGGATTACAGAGGAAGTGGATAAAGTAAAGTTCTTACATTTCCAGGGGGAATTAAAGAGGAAGTGCAGAAAGTAGATTCCTTACATATCCAGGAGTATTTACAGAGGAAGTGCATAAAGTAGAGTTCTTACATTTCCAGGAGGGATTACAGAGGAAGTGCATAAAGTAGAGTTCTTACATTTCTAGGAGGATTTACAGAGGAAGTGCATAAAGTAAAATTCTTACATTTCCAGGAGGGATTACAGAGGAAGTGCATAAAGTAAAATTCTTCCATTTTCAGGAGGGATTACAGAGGAAGTGCTTAAAGTAAAGTTCTTAGAATTCCAGGGGGAATTAAAGAGGAAGAGCAGAAAGTAGAGTCCTTACATTTCCAGGAGGGATTACAGAGGAGGTGCATAAAGTAAAGTTCTTATATTTCCAGGAGTAATTATAGAGGAAATGTACAAAGTAGAGTTCTTACATTTCCAGGAGGATTTACAGAGGAAGTGCAGAAAGTAGAGTCCTTTTATTTCCAGGAGGGATTACAGGGGATTTGCACAAAGTAGAGTTCTTACATTTCCAGGAGGGATTACACAGAATGTGCAAAAAGTAAAGTCCTTACATTTCCAGGAGGGATTACAGAGGAAGTGCATAAAGTAAAGTTCTTACATTTCCAGGAGGATTTACAGAGTAAGTGCAGAAAGTAGAGTCCTTACATTTCGAGGAGAGATTACAGGGGATGTGCACAAAGTAGAGCTCTTACATTTCCAGGAGGGATTACAGAGGAAGTGCATAAAGTAAAATTCTTACGTTTCCAGGAGGGATTACAGAGGAAGTGCATAAAGTAAAATTCTTACATTTCCAGGAGGGATTACAGAGGAAGTGCATAAAGTAAAATTCTTACATTTCCAGGAGGATTTACAGAGGAAGTGCAGAAAGTAGAGTCCTTACATTTCAAGGAGGCATTACAGAGGAAGTGCATAAAGTAAAGTTCTTACATTTCCAGGGGGAATTAAAGAGGAAGTGCAGAAAGTAGAGTTCTTACATTTCCAGGAGGATTTACAGAGGAAGTGCATAAAGTAAAGTTCTTACATTTCCAGGGGGAATTAAAGAGGAAGTGCAGAAAGTAGAGTTCTTACATTTTCAGGAGGATTTACAGAGGAAGTGCATAAAGTAAAATTCTTACATTTCCAGGTGTGATTACAGAGGAAGTGCATAAAGTAGAGTTCTTACATTTCCAGGATGGATTACAGGGGATGTGCACAAAGTAGAATTCTTACATTTCCAGGAGGATTTACAGAGGAAGCGTATAAACTAAAATTCTTACATTTCCAGGAGGGATTACAGAGGAAGTGCATAAAGTAAAGTCCTTACATTTCCAGGTGGAATTAAAGAGGAAGTACAGAAAGTAGAGTTCTTACATTTCCAGGAGGATTTACAGGGGATGTGCTCAAGTAGAGTTCTTACATTTCCAAGAGGATTTACAGAGGAAGTGCATGAAGTAAAATTCTTACATTTTCAGGAGGGATTACAGAGGAAGTGGATAAAGTAAAGTTCTTACATTGCCAGGGGGAATTAAAGAAGAAGTGCAGAAAGTAGATTCCTTACATATCCAGGAGTATTTACAGAGGAAGTGCATAAAGTAGAGTTCTTACATTTCCAGGAGGGATTACAGAGGAAGTGCATAAAGTAGAGTTCTTACATTTCCAGGAGGATTTACAGAGGAAGTGCATAAAGTAAAATTCTTACATTTCCAGGAGGGATTACAGAGGAAGTGCATAAAGTAAAATTCTTACATTTTCAGGAGGGATTACAGAGGAAGTGCATAACGTAAAGTTCTTACAATTCCAGGGGGAATTAAAGAGGAAGAGCAGAAAGTAGAGTCCTTACATTTCCAGGAGGGATTATAGAGGAGGTGCATAAAGTAAAGTTCTTATATTTCCAGGAGTAATTATAGAGGAAATGTACAAAGTAGAGTTCTTACATTTCCAGGAGGATTTACAGAGGAAGTGCAGAAAGTAGAGTCCTTTCATTTCCAGGAGGGATTACAGGGGATTTGCACAAAGTAGAGTTCTTACATTTCCAGGAGGGATTACAGAGGATGTGCAAAAAGTAAAGTTCTTACATTTCCAGGAGGGATTACAGAGGAAGTGCACAAAGTAGAGTCCTTACATTTCCAGGAGGATCTACAGAGGAAGTGCATATGGTAAAGTTCTTACATTTCCAGGGGGAATTAAAGAGGAAGTGCAGAAAGTAGAGTCCTTACATTTCCAGGATGGATTACAGGGGATGTGCACAAAGTAAAATTCTTACATTTCCAGGAGGGATTACAGAGGAAGTGCATAAAGTAAAGTCCTTACATTTCCAGGGGGAATTAAAGAGAAAGTGCATAAAGTCGAGTTCTTACATTTCCAGGAGGATTTACAGAGGAAGTGCATAAAGTAAAGTTCTTACATTTCCAGGAGGGATTACAGAGGAAGTGCATGAAGTAGAGTTCTTACATTTCCAGGAGGGATTACAGAGGAAGTGCATAGAGTAAAGTCCTTACATTTCCAGGAGGATTTACAGAGGAAGTGCAGAAAGTAGAGTCCTTACATTTCAAGGAGGGATTACAGGGGATGTGTACAAAGTAGAGCTCTTACATTTCCAGGAGGGATTACAGAGGAAGTGCATAAAGTAAAATTCTTACGTTTCCAGGAGGGATTACAAAGGAAGTGCATAAAGTAAAATTCTTACATTTCCAGGAGGGATTACAGAGGAAGTGCATAAAGTAAAATTCTTACATTTCCAGAGGATTTACAGAGGAAGTGCAGAAAGTAGAGTCCTTACATTTCCAGGAGGGATTACAGAGGAAGTGCATAAAGTAAAGTTCTTACATTTCCAGGGGGAATTAAAGAGGAAGTGCAGAAAGTAGAGTTCTTACATTTCCAGGAGGATTTACAGAGGAAGTGCATAAAGTAAAGTTCTTACATTTCCAGGCGGAATTAAAGAGGAAGTGCAGAAAGTAGAGTCCTTACATTTCCAGGAGGGATTACAGGGGATTTGCACAAAGTAGAGTTCTTACATTTCCAGGAGGATTTACAAAGGAAGTGCATAAAGTAAAGTTCTTACATTTCCAGGAGGGATTACAGAGGATGTGCAAAAAGTAAAGTTCTTACATTTCCAGGAGGGATTACAGAGGAAGTGCACAAAGTAGAGTCCTTACATTTCCAGGAGGATTTACAGAGGAAGTGCATAAGGTAAAGTTCTTACATTTCCAGGAGGGATTACAGAGGAAGTGCATAAAGTAAAGTTCTTACATTTCCAGGGGGAATTAAAGAGGAAGTGCAGAAAGTAAAGTTCTTACATTTCCAGGAGGGATAACAGATGAAGTGCACAAAGTAGATTTCTTACATTTCCAGGAGGGATTACAGAGGAAGTGCATAAAGTAAAGTTCTTACATTTCCAGGAGGATTTACAGAGGAAATGCAGAAAGTAGAGTTCTTACATTTCCAGGAGGATTTACAGAGGAAGTGCATAAAGTAAAGTTCTTACATTTCCAGGAGGGATTACAGAGGAAGTGCCTAAAGTAAAATTCTTACATTTCCAGGAGGGATTACACAGGAAGTGCATAAAGTAGAGTTCTTACATTTCCAGGAGGGATTACAGGGGATGTGTACAAAGTAGAGTCCTTACATTTCCAGGAGGATATACAGAGGAAGTGCAGAAAGTAGAGTCCTTACATTTCCAGGAGGGATTACAGAGGAAGTGCAGAAAGTAGAGTTCTTACATTTCCAGGAGGATTTACAGAGGAAGTGCATAAAGTAAAGTTCTTACATTTCCAGGGGGAATTAAAGAGGAAGTGCAGAAAGTAGAGTCCTTACATTTCCAGGAGGGATTACAAGGGATTTGCACAAAGTAGAGTTCTTACATTTCCAGGAGGGATTATAGAGGATGTGCAAAAAGTAAAGTTCTTACATTTCCAGGAGGGATTACAGAGGAAGTGTACAAAGTAGAGTCCTTACATTTCCAGGAGGATTTACAGAGGAAGTGCATAAGGTAAAGTTCTTACATTTCCAGGGGGAATTAAAGAGGAAGTGCAGAAAGTAGAGTCCTTACATTTCCAGGATGGATTACAGGGGATGTGCACAAAGTAGAATTCTTACATTTCCAGGAGGATTTACAGAGGAAGTGTATAAACTAAAATTCTTACATTTCCAGGAGGGATTACAGAGGAAGTGCATAAAGTAAAGTTCTTACATTTCCAGGAGGGATTACAGAGGAAGTGCATAAAGTAGAGTTCTTACATTTCCAGGAGGGATTACTGAGGAAGAGCATAAAGTAGAGTTCTTACATTTCCAGGAGGAATTACAGAGGAAGTGCATAAACTAAAGTTCTTACATTTCCAGGAGTAATTAAAGAGGAAGTGCACAAAGTAGAGTCCTTACATTCCAGGAGGATTTACAGAGGAAGTGCACAAAGTAAAGTTCTTACATTTCCAGGAGGATTTACAGAGGAAGTGCATAAAGTAAAGTTCTTACATTTCCAGGGGTAATTAAAGAGGAAATGCAGAAAGTAGAGTTCTTACATTTCCAGGAGGATTTACAGAGGAAGTGCAGAAAGTAGAGTTCTTACATTTCCAGGAGGATTTACAGAGGAAGTGCAGAAAGTAGAGTTCTTACATTTCCAGGAGGGATTACAGAGGAAGTGCAAAAAGTAAAGTTCTTACATTTCCAGGGGGAATTAAAGAGGAAGTGCAGAAAGTAGAGTCCTTACATTTCCAGGAGGGATTACAGGGGATTTGCACAAAGTAGAGTTCTTACATTTCCAGGAGGATTTACAGAGGAAGTACAGAAAGTAGAGTTCTTACATTTCCAGGAGGATTTACAGGGGATGTGCTCAAAGTAGAGTTCTTACATTTCCAAGAGGATTTACAGAGGAAGTGCATAAAGTAAAATTCTAACATTTTCAGGAGGGATTACAGAGGAAGTGGATAAAGTAAAGTTCTTACATTTCCAGGGGGAATTAAAGAGGAAGTGCAGAAAGTAGATTCCTTACATATCCAGGAGTATTTACAGAGGAAGTGCATAAAGTAGAGTTCTTACATTTCCAGGAGGGATTACAGAGGAAGTGCATAAAGTAGAGTTCTTACATTTCCAGGAGGATTTACAGAGGAAGTGCATAAAGTAAAATTCTTACATTTCCAGGAGGGATTACAGAGGAAGTGCATAAAGTAAAATTCTTACATTTTCAGGAGGGATTACAGAGGAAGTGCATAAAGTAAAGTTCTTACAATTCCAGGAGGATTTACAGAGGAAGTGCAGAAAGTAGAGTCCTTTCATTTCCAGGAGGGATTACAGGGGATTTGCACAAAGTAGAGTTCTTACATTTCCAGGAGGGATTACAGAGGATGTGCAAAAAGTAAAGTTCTTACGTTTCCAGGAGGGATTACAGAGGAAGTGCATAAAGTAAAATTCTTACATTTCCAGGAGGGATTACAGAGGAAGTGCATAAAGTAAAATTCTTATATTTCCAGGAGGATTTACAGAGGAAGTGCAGAAAGTAGAGTCCTTACATTTCCAGGAGGGATTACAGAGGAAGTGCATAAAGTAAAGTTCTTACATTTCCAGGGGGAATTAAAGAGGAAGTGCAGAAAGTAGAGTTCTTACATTTCCAGGAGGATTTACAGAGGAAGTGCATAAAGTAAAGTTCTTACATTTCCAGGGGGAATTAAAGAGGAAGTGCAGAAAGTAGAGTCCTTACATTTCCAGGAGGGATTACAGGGGATTTGCACAAAGTAGAGTTCTTACATTTCCAGGAGAGATTACAGAGCATGTGCAAAAAGTAAAGTTCTTACATTTCCAGGAGGGATTACAGAGGAAGTGCATAAAGTAGAGTTCTTACATTTCCAGGAGGGATTACAGAGGAAGTGCATAAAGTAAAGTTCTTACATTTCCAGGAGGGATTACAGAGGAAGTGCATAAAGTAAAGTTCTTACATTTCCAGGAGGATTTACAGAGGAAATGCAGAAAGTAGAGTCCATACATTTCCAGGAGGGATTACAGGGGATGTGCACAAAGTAGATTTCTTACAATTTCAGGAGGATTTACAGAGGAAGTGCATAAAGTAAAATTCTTACATTTCCAGGTGTGATTACAGAGGAAGTGCATAAAGTAGAGTTCTTACATTTCCAGGATGGATTACAGGGGATGTGCACAAAGTAGAATTCTTACATTTCCAGGAGGATTTACAGAGGAAGCGTATAAACTAAAATTCTTACATTTCCAGGAGGGATTACAGAGGAAGTGCATAAAGTAAAGTCCTTACATTTCCAGGGGGAATTAAAGAGGAAGTACAGAAAGTAGAGTTCTTACATTTCCAGGAGGATTTACAGGGGATGTGCTCAAAGTAGAGTTCTTACATTTCCAAGAGGATTTACAGAGGAAGTGCATAAAGTAAAATTCTTACATTTTCAGGAGGGATTACAGAGGAAGTGGATAAAGTAAAGTTCTTACATTTCCAGGGGGAATTAAAGAGGAAGTGCAGAAAGTAGATTCCTTACATATCCAGGAGTATTTACAGAAGAAGTGCATAAAGTAGAGTTCTTACATTTCCAGGAGGGATTACAGAGGAAGTGCATAAAGTAGAGTTCTTACATTTCCAGGAGGATTTACAGAGGAAGTGCATAAAGTAAAATTCTTACATTTCCAGGAGGGATTACAGAGGAAGTGCATAAAGTAAAATTCTTACATTTTCAGGAGGGATTACAGAGGAGGTGCATAAAGTAAAGTTCTTACAATTCCAGGGGGAATTTAAGAGGAAGAGCAGAAAGTAGAGTCCTTACATTTCCAGGAGGGATTACAGAGGAGGTGCATAAAGTAAAGTTCTTATATTTCCAGGAGTAATTATAGAGGAAATGTACAAAGTAGAGTTCCTACATTTCCAGGAGGATTTACAGAGGAAGTGCAGAAAGTAGAGTTCTTACATTTCCAGGAGGGATTACAGAGGAAGTGCATAAAGTAGAGTTCTTACATTTCCAGGAGGGATTACAGAGGAAGTGCATAAAGTAAAGTTCTTACATTTCCAGGAGGGATTACAGAGGAAGTGCATAAAGTAAAGTTCTTACATTTCCAGGAGGATTTACAGAGGAAATGCAGAAAGTAGAGTTCTTACATTTCCAGGAGGAATTAAAGAGGAAGTGCAGAAAGTAGAGTCCTTACATTTCCAGGATGGATTACAGGGGATGTGCACAAAGTAGAATTCTTACATTTCCAGGAGGATTTACAGAGGAAGTGTATAAACTAAAATTCTTACATTTCCAGGAGAGATTACAGAGGAAGTGCATAAAGTAAAGTCCTTACATTTCCAGGGGGAATTAAAGAGGAAGTGCATAAAGTAGAGTTCTTACATTTCCAGGAGGATTTACAGAGGAAGTGCATAAAGTAAAGTTCTTACATTTCCAGGAGGGATTACAGAGGAAGTGCATAAAGTAGAGTTCTTACATTTCCAGGAGGGATTACAGAGGAAGTGCATAAAGTAAAATTCTTACATTTCCAGGAGGATTTACAGAGGAAGTGCAGAAAGTAGAGTCCTTACATTTCCAGAAGGGATTACAGAGGAAGTGCATAAAGTAAAGTTCTTACATTTCCAGGGGGAATTAAAGAGGAAGTGCAGAAAGTAGAGTTCTTACATTTCCAGGAGGATTTACAGAGGAAGTGCATAAAGTAAAGTTCTTACATTTCCAGGGGGAATTAAAGAGGAAGTGCAGAAAGTAGAGTCCTTACATTTCCAGGAGGGATTACAGGGGATTTGCACAAGGTAGAGTTCTTATATTTCCAGGAGGGATTACAGAGGATGTGCAAAAAGTAAAGTTCTTAGATTTCCAGGAGGGATTACAGAGGAAGTGCACAAAGTAGAGTCCTTACATTTCCAGGAGGATTTACAGAGGAAGTGCATAAGGTAAAGTTCTTACATTTCCAGGAGGGATTACAGAGGAAGTGCATAAAGTTAAGTTCTTACATTTCCAGGGGGAATTAAAGAGGAAGTGCAGAAAGTAGAGTCCTTACATTTCCAGGAGGATTTACAGAGGAAGTGCATAAGGTAAAGTTCTTACATTTCCAGGGGGAATTAAAGAGGAAGTGCAGAAAGTAGAGTCCTTACATTTACAGGAGGGATAACAGATGAAGTGCACAAAGTAGAGTTCTTACATTTCCAGGAGCAATTATAGAGGAAGTGCATAAAGTAAAGTTCTTACATTTCCAGGAGGGATAACAGGTGAAGTGCACAAAGTAGAGTTCTTACATTTCCAGGGGGAATTAAAGAGGAAGTGCATAAAGTAAAGTTCTTACATTTCCAGGAGGGATTACAGAGGAAGTGCATAAAGTAGAGTTCTTACATTTCCAGGAGGGATTACAGAGGAAGTGCATAAAGTAAAGTTCTTACATTTCCAGGAGGGATTACAGAGGAAGTGCATAAAGTAAAGTTCTTACATTTCCAGGAGGATTTACAGAGGAAATGCAGAAAGTAGAGTTCTTACATTTCCAGGAGGATTTACAGAGGAAGTGCATAAAGTAAAATTCTTACATTTCCAGGAGGGATTACAGAGGAAGTGCCTAAAGTAAAATTCTTACATTTCCAGGAGGGATTACACAGGAAGTGCAGAAAGTAGAGTCCTTACATTTCCAGGAGGGATTACAGAGGAAGTGCAGAAAGTAGAGTCTTACATTTCCAGGAGGGATTACAGAGGAAGTGCATAAAGTAAAGTTCTTACATTTCCAGGGGGAATTAAAGAGGAAGTGCAGAAAGTAGAGTTCTTACATTTCCAGGAGGATGTACAGAGGAAGTGCATAAAGTAAAGTTCTTACATTTCCAGGGGGAATTAAAGAGGAAGTGCAGAAAGTAGAGTCCTTACATTTCCAGGAGGGATTACAGGGGATTTGCACAAAGTAGAGTTCTTACATTTCCAGGAGGGATTACAGAGGATGTGCAAAAAGTAAAGTTCTTACATTTCCAGGAGGGATTACAGAGGAAGTGCAGAAAGTAGAGTCCTTACATTTCCAGGAGGGATTACAGAGGAAGTGCATAAAGTAAAGTTCTTACATTTCCAGGAGGATGTACAGAGGAAGTGCATAAAGTAAAGTTCTTACATTTCCAGGGGGAATTAAAGAGGAAGTGCAGAAAGTAGAGTCCTTACATTTCCAGGAGGGATTACAGGGGATTTGCACAAAGTAGAGTTCTTACATTTCCAGGAGGGATTACAGAGGATGTGCAAAAAGTAAAGTTCTTACATTTCCAGGAGGGATTACAGAGGATGTGCAAAAAGTAAAGTTCTTACATTTCCAGGATGGATTACAGGGGATGTGCACCAAGTAGAGTTCTTACATTTCCAGGAGGAATTACAGAGGAAGTGCACAAAGTAAAGTTCTTACATTTCCAGGAGTAATTAAAGAGGAAGTGCACAAAGTAGAGTCCTTACATTTCCAGGAGGATTTACAGAGGAAGTGCACAAAGTAAAGTTCTTACATTTCCAGGAGGGATTACAGAGGAAGTGCATATAGTAACGTTCTTACATTTCCATGAGGAAGTAAAGAGGAAGTGCAGAAAGTAGAGTCCTTACATTTCTAGGAGTAATTATAGAGGAAATGTACAAAGTAGAGTTCTTACATTTCCAGGAGGATTTACAGAGGAAGTGCATAAGGTAGAGTTCTTACATTTCCAGGAGGATTTACAGAGGAAGTGCATGAAGTAAAATTCTTACATTTCCAGGAGGATTTACAGAGGAAGTGCAGAAAGTAGAGTTCTTACATTTCCAGGAGGATTTACAGAGGAAGTGCAGAAAGTAGAGTCCTTACATTTCCAGGAGGGATTACAGAGGAAGTGCATAAAGTAAAGTTCTTACATTTCCAGGGGGAATTAAAGAGGAAGTGCAGAACGTAGAGTTCTTACATTTCCAGGAGGATTTACAGAGGAAGTGCATAAAGTAAAGTTCTTACATTTCCAGGGGGAATTAAAGAGGAAGTGCAGAAAGTAGAGTCCTTACGTTTCCAGGAGGGATTACAGGGGATTTGCACAAAGTAGAGTTCTTACATTTCCAGGAGGGATTACAGAGGATGTGCAAAAAGTAAAGTTCTTACATTTCCAGGAGGGATTACAGAGGAAGTGTACAAAGTAGAGTCCTTACATTTCCAGGAGGATTTACAGAGGAAGTGTATAAGGTAAAGTTCTTACATTTCCAGGGGGAATTAAAGAGGAAGTGCAGAAAGTAGAGTCCTTACATTTCCAGGATGGATTACAGGGGATGTGCACCAAGTAGAATTCTTACATTTCCAGGAGGATTTACAGAGGAAGTGTATAAACTAAAATTCTTACATTTCCAGGAGGGATTACAGAGGAAGTGCATAAAGTAAAGTCCTTACATTTCCAGGGGGAATTAAAGAGGAAGTACAGAAAGTAGAGTTCTTACATTTCCAGGAGGATTTACAGGGGATGTGCTCAAAGTAGAGTTCTTACATTTCCAAGAGGATTTACAGAGGAAGTGCATAGTGTAAAATTCTTACATTTTCAGGAGGGATTACAGAGGAAGTGGATAAAGTAAAGTTCTTACATTTCCAGGGGGAATTAAAGAGGAAGTGCAGAAAGTAGATTCCTTACATATCCAGGAGTATTTACAGAAGAAGTGCATAAAGTAGAGTTCTTACATTTCCAGGAGGGATTACAGAGGAAGTGCATAAAGTAGAGTTCTTACATTTCCAGGAGGATTTAAAGAGGAAGTGCATAAAGTAAAATTCTTACATTTCCAGGAGGGATTACAGAGGAAGTGCATAAAGTAAAATTCTTACATTTTCAGGAGGGATTACAGAGGAAGTGCATAAAGTAAAGTTCTTACAATTCCAGGGGGAATTAAAGAGGAAGAGCAGAAAGTAGAGTCCTTACATTTCCAGGAGGGATTACAGAGGAGGTGCATAAAGTAAAGTTCTTATATTTCCAGGAGTAATTATAGAGGAAATGTACAAAGTAGAGTTCCTACATTTCCAGGAGGATTTACAGAGGAAGTGCAGAAAGTAGAGTTCTTACATTTCCAGGAGGGATTACAGAGGAAGTGCATAAAGTAGAGTTCTTACATTTCCAGGAGGGATTACAGAGGAAGTGCATAAAGTAAAGTTCTTACATTTCCAGGAGGGATTACAGAGGAAGTGCATAAAGTAAAGTTCTTACATTTCCAGGAGGATTTACAGAGGAAATGCAGAAAGTAGAGTTCTTACATTTCCAGGAGGAATTAAAGAGGAAGTGCAGAAAGTACAGTCCTTACATTTCCAGGATGGATTACAGGGGATGTGCACAAAGTAGAATTCTTACATTTCCAGGAGGATTTACAGAGGAAGTGTATAAACTAAAATTCTTACATTTCCAAGAGGGATTACAGAGGAAGTGCATAAAGTAAAGTCCTTACATTTCCAGGGGGAATTAAAGAGGAAGTGCATAAAGTAGAGTTCTTACATTTCCAGGAGGATTTACAGAGGAAGTGCATAAAGTAAAGTTCTTACATTTCCAGGAGGGATTACAGAGGAAGTGCATAAAGTAGAGTTCTTACATTTCCAGGAGGGATTACAGAGGAAGTGCATAAAGTAAAATTCTTACATTTCCAGGAGGATTTACAGAGGAAGTGCAGAAAGTAGAGTCCTTACATTTCCAGGAGGGATTACAGAGGAAGTGCATAAAGTAAAGTTCTTACATTTCCAGGGGGAATTAAAGAGGAAGTGCAGAAAGTAGAGTTCTTACATTTCCAGGAGGATTTACAGAGGAAGTGCATAAAGTAAAGTTCTTACATTTCCAGGGGGAATTAAAGAGGAAGTGCAGAAAGTAGAGTCCTTACATTTCCAGGAGGGATTACAGGGGATTTGCACAAGGTAGAGTTCTTACATTTCCAGGAGGGATTACAGAGGATGTGCAAAAAGTAAAGTTCTTAGATTTCCAGGAGGGATTACAGAGGAAGTGCACAAAGTAGAGTCCTTACATTTCCAGGAGGATTTACAGAGGAAGTGCATAAGGTAAAGTTCTTACATTTCTAGGAGGGATTACAGAGGAAGTGCATAAAGTTAAGTTCTTACATTTCCAGGGGAAATTAAAGAGGAAGTGCAGAAAGTAGAGACCTTACATTTCCAGGAGGATTTACAGAGGAAGTGCATAAGGTAAAGTTCTTACATTTCCAGGGGGAATTAAAGAGGAAGTGCAGAAAGTAGAGTCCTTACATTTCCAGGAGGGATAACAGATGAAGTGCACAAAGTAGAGTTCTTACATTTCCAGGAGCAATTATAGAGGAAGTGCATAAAGTAAAGTTCTTACATTTCCAGGAGGGATAACAGGTGAAGTGCACAAAGTAGAGTTCTTACATTTCCAGGGGGAATTAAAGAGGAAGTGCATAAAGTAAAGTTCTTACATTTCCAGGAGGGATTACAGAGGAAGTGCATAAAGTAGAGTTCTTACATTTCCAGGAGGGATTACAGAGGAAGTGCATAAAGTAAAGTTCTTACATTTCCAGGAGGGATTACAGAGGAAGTGCATGAAGTAAAGTTCTTACATTTCCAGGAGGATTTACAGAGGAAATGCAGAAAGTAGAGTTCTTACATTTCCAGGAGGATTTACAGAGGAAGTGCATAAAGTAAAATTCTTACATTTCCAGGAGGGATTACAGAGGAAGTGCCTAAAGTAAAATTCTTACATTTCCAGGAGGGATTACACAGGAAGTGCAGAAAGTAGAGTCCTTACATTTCCAGGAGGGATTACAGAGGAAGTGCAGAAAGTAGAGTCCTTACATTTCCAGGAGGGATTACAGAGGAAGTGCATAAAGTAACGTTCTTACATTTCCAGGGGGAATTAAAGAGGAAGTGCAGAAAGTAGAGTTCTTACATTTCCAGGAGGATGTACAGAGGAAGTGCATAAAGTAAAGTTCTTACATTTCCAGGGGGAATTAAAGAGGAAGTGCAGAAAGTAGAGTCCTTACATTTCCAGGAGGGATTACAGGGGATTTGCACAAAGTAGAGTTCTTACATTTCCAGGAGGGATTACAGAGGATGTGCAAAAAGTAAAGTTCTTACATTTCCAGGAGGGATTACAGAGGATGTGCAAAAAGTAAAGTTCTTACATTTCCAGGATGGATTACAGGGGATGTGCACCAAGTAGAGTTCTTACATTTCCAGGAGGAATTACATAGGAAGTGCACAAAGTAAAGTTCTTACATTTCCAGGAGTAATTAAAGAGGAAGTGCACAAAGTAGAGTCCTTACATTTCCAGGAGGATTTACAGAGGAAGTGCACAAAGTAAAGTTCTTACATTTCCAGGAGGGATTACAGAGGAAGTGCATATAGTAACGTTCTTACATTTCCATGAGGAAGTAAAGAGGAAGTGCAGAAAGTAGAGTCCTTACATTTCTAGGAGTAATTATAGAGGAAATGTACAAAGTAGAGTTCTTACATTTCCAGGAGGATTTACAGAGGAAGTGCATAAGGTAGAGTTCTTACATTTCCAGGAGGATTTACAGAGGAAGTGCATGAAGTAAAATTCTTACATTTCCAGGAGGATTTACAGAGGAAGTGCAGAAAGTAGAGTTCTTACATTTCCAGGAGGATTTACAGAGGAAGTGCAGAAAGTAGAGTCCTTACATTTCCAGGAGGGATTACAGAGGAAGTGCAGAAAGTAAAGTTCTTACATTTCCAGGGGGAATTAAAGAGGAAGTGCAGAAAGTAGAGTTCTTACATTTCCAGGAGGATTTACAGAGGAAGTGCATAAAGTAAAGTTCTTACATTTCCAGGGGGAATTAAAGAGGAAGTGCAGAAAGTAGAGTCCTTACGTTTCCAGGAGGGATTACAGGGGATTTGCACAAAGTAGAGTTCTTACATTTCCAGGAGGGATTAGAGGATGTGCAAAAAGTAAAGTTCTTACATTTCCAGGAGGGATTACAGAGGAAGTGTACAAAGTAGAGTCCTTACATTTCCAGGAGGATTTACAGAGGAAGTGTATAAGGTAAAGTTCTTACATTTCCAGGGGGAATTAAAGAGGAAGTGCAGAAAGTAGAGTCCTTACATTTCCAGGGGGAATTAAAGAGGAAGTGCAGAAAGTGGAGTCCTTACATTTCCAGGATGGATTACAGGGGATGTGCACCAAGTAGAATTCTTACATTTCCAGGAGGATTTACAGAGGAAGTGTATAAACTAAAATTCTTACATTTCCAGGAGGGATTACAGAGGAAGTGCATAAAGTAAAGTCCTTACATTTCCAGGGGGAATTAAAGAGGAAGTACAGAAAGTAGAGTTCTTACATTTCCAGGAGGATTTACGGAGGAAGTGCATAAAGTAAAGTTCTTACATTTCCAGGAGGGATTACAGAGGAAGTGCATAAAGTAGAGTTCTTACATTTCCAGGAGTGATTACAGAGGAAGTGCATAAAGTAAAGTTCTTACATTTCCAGGAGGGATTACAGAGGAACAGCATAAAGTAAAATTCTTACATTTCCAGGAGGGATTACAGAGGAAGTGCATAAAGTAAAGTTATTACATTTCCAGGAGGGATTAAAGAGGAAATGCACAAAGTAGAGTTTTTACATTTCCAGGAGGAATTACAGAGGAAGTGCACAAAGTAAAGTTCTTACATTTCCAGGAGTAATTAAAGAGGAAGTGCACAAAGTAGAGTTCTTACATTTCCAGGAGAGATTACAGAGGAAGTGCACAAAGTAAAGTTCTTACATTTCCAGGAGGATTTACAAAGGAAGTGCATAAAGTAAAGTTCTTACATTTCCAGGGGGAATTAAAGAGGAAATGCAGAAAGTAGAGTTCTTACATTTCCAGGAGGATTTACAGAGGAATTGCAGAAAGTAGAGTTCTTACATTTCCAGGAGGATTAACAGAGGAAGTGCAGAAAGTAGAGTCCTTACATTTCCAGGAGGGATTACAGAGGAAGTGCAAAAAGTAAAGTTCTTATATTTCCAGGGGGAATTAAAGAGGAAGTGCAGAAAGTAGAGTACTTACATTTCCAGGAGGATTTACAGAGGAAGTGCATAAAGTAAAGTCCTTACATTTCCAGGGGGAATTAAAGAGGAAGTGCAGAAAGTAGAGTCCTTACATTTCCAGGAGGGATTACAGGGGATTTGCACAAAGTAGAGTTCTTACATTTCCAGGAGGGATTACAGAGGAAGTGCATAAAGTAAAGTCCTTACATTTCCAGGGGGAATTAAAGAGGAAGTACAGAAAGTAGAGTTCTTACATTTCCAGGAGGATTTACAGCGGATGTGCTCAAAGTAGAGTTCTTACATTTGCAAGAGGATTTACAGAGGAAGTGCATAAAGTAAAATTCTTACATTTTCAGGAGGGATTACAGAGGAAGTGGATAAAGTAAAGTTCTTACATTTCCAGGGGGAATTAAAGAGGAAGTGCAGAAAGTAGATTCCTTACATATCCAGGAGTATTTACAGAAGAAGTGCATAAAGTAGAGTTCTTACATTTCCAGGAGGGATTACAGAGGAAGTGCAAAAAGTAGAGTTCTTACATTTCCAGGAGGATTTACAGAGGAAGTGCATAAAGTAAAATTCATACATTTCCAGGAGGGATTACAGAGGAAGTGCATAAAGTAAAATTCTTACATTTTCAGGAGGGATTACAGAGGAAGTGCATAAAGTAAAGTTCTTACAATTCCAGGGGGAATTAAAGAGGAAGAGCAGAAAGTAGAGTCCTTACATTTCCAGGAGGGATTACAGAGGAGGTGCATAAAGTAAAGTTCTTATATTTCCAGGAGTAATTATAGAGGAAATGTACAAAGTAGAGTTCTTACATTTCCAGGAGGATTTACAGAGGAAGTGCAGAAAGTAGAGTCCTTTCATTTCCAGGAGGGATTACAGGGGATTTGCACAAAGTAGAGTTCTTACATTTCCAGGAGGGATTACAGAGGATGTGCAAAAAGTAAAGTTCTTACATTTCCAGGAGGGATTACAGAGGAAGTGCACAAAGTAGAGTCCTTACATTTCCAGGAGGATTTACAGAGGAAGTGCATAAGGTAAAGTTCTTACATTTCCAGGGGTAATTAAAGAGGAAGTGCAGAAAGTAGAGTCCTTACATTTCCAGGATGGATTACAGGGGATGTGCACAAAGTAGAATTCTTACATTTCCAGGAGGATTTACAGAGGAAGTGTATAAACTAAAATTCTTACATTTCCAGGAGGGATTACAGAGGAAGTGCATAAAGTAAAGTCCTTACATTTCCAGGGGGAATTAAAGAGGAAGTGCATAAAAAAAGAGTTCTTACATTTCCAGGAGGATTTACAGAGGAAGTGCATAAAGTAAAGTTCTTACATTTCCAGGAGGGATTACAGAGGAAGTGCATAAAGTAGAGTTCTTACATTTCCAGTTGGGATTACAGAGGAAGTGCATAAAGTAAAATTCTTACATTTCCAGGAGGATTTACAGAGGAAGTGCAGAAAGTAGAGTCCTTACATTTCCAGGAGGGATTACAGAAGAAGTGCATAAAGTAAAGTTCTTACATTTCCAGGGGGAATTAAAGAGAAAGTGCAGAAAGTAGAGTTCTTACATGTCCAGGAGGATTTACAGAGGAAGTGCATAAAGTAAAGTTCTTACATTTCCAGGGGGAATTAAAGAGGAAGTGCAGAAAGTAGAGTCCTTACATTTCCAGGAGGGATTACAGGGGATTTGCACAAGGTAGAGTTCTAACATTTCCAGGAGGGATTACAGAGGATGTGCAAAAAGTAAAGTTCTTACATTTCCAGGAGGGAATACAGAGGAAGTGCACAAAGTAGAGTCCTTACATTTCCAGGAGGATTTACAGAGGAAGTGCATAAGGTAAAGTTCTTACATTTTCAGGGGGAATTAAAGAAGAAATGCAGAAAGTAGAGTCCTTACATTTCCAGGAGGATTTACAGAGGAAGTGCATAAAGTAAAGTTCTTACATTTCCAGGAGGATTTACAGAGGAAGTGCATAAGGTAAAGTGCTTACATTTCCAGGGGGAATTAAAGAGGAAGTGCAGAAAGTAGAGTCCTTACATTTCCAGGAGGGATAACAGATGAAGTGCACAAAGTAGAGTTCTTACATTTCCAGGAGCAATTATAGAGGAAGTGAATGAAGTAAAGTTCTTACATTTCCAGGAGGGATAACAGGTGAAGTGCACAAAGTAGAGTTCTTACATTTCCAGGGGGAATTAAAGAGGAAGTGCATAAAGTAAAGTTCTTACATTTCCAGGAGGGATTACAGAGGAAGTGCATAAAGTAGAGTTCTTACATTTCCAGGAGGGATTACAGAGGAAGTGCATAAAGTAAAGTTCTTACATTTCCAGGAGGGATTACAGAGGAAGTGCATAAAGTAAAGTTCTTACATTTCCAGGAGGATTTACAGAGGAAATGCAGAAAGTAGAGTTCTTACATTTCCAGGAGGAATTAAAGAGGAAGTGCAGAAAGTAGAGTCCTTACATTTCCAGGATGGATTACAGGGGATGTGCACAAAGTAGAATTCTTACATTTCCAGGAGGATTTACAGAGGAAGTGTATAAACTAAAATTCTTACATTTCCAGGAGGGATTACAGAGGAAGTGCATAAAGTAAAGTCCTTACATTTCCAGGGGGAATTAAAGAGGAAGTGCATAAAGTAGAGTTCTTACATTTCCAGGAGGATTTACAGAGGAAGTGCATAAAGTAAAGTTCTTACATTTCCAGGAGGGATTACAGAGGAAGTGCATAAAGTAGAGTTCTTACATTTCCAGGAGGGATTACAGAGGAAGTGCATAAAGTAAAGTTCTTACAATTCCAGGAGGATTTACAGAGGAAGTGCAGAAAGTAGAGTCCTTACATTTCCAGGAGGGATTACAGAGGAAGTGCATAAAGTAAAGTTCTTACATTTCCAGGGGGAATTAAAGAGGAAGTGCAGAAAGTAGAGTTCTTACATTTCCAGGAGGATTTACAGAGGAAGTGCATAAAGTAAAGTTCTTACATTTCCAGGAGGAATTACAGAGGAAGTGCACAAAGTAAAGTTCTTACATTTCCAGGAGTAATTAAAGAGGAAGTGCACAAAGTAGAGTCCTTACATTTCCAGGAGGATTTACAGAGGAAGTGCACAAAGTAAAGTTCTTACATTTCCAGGAGGGATTACAGAGGAAGTGCATATAGTAACGTTCTTACATTTCCATGAGGAAGTAAAGAGGAAGTGCAGAAAGTAGAGTCCTTACATTTCTAGGAGTAATTATAGAGGAAATGTACAAAGTAGAGTTCTTACATTTCCAGGAGGATTTACAGAGGAAGTGCATAAAGTAGAGTTCTTACATTTCCAGGAGGATTTACAGAGGAAGTGCATAAAGTAAAATTCTTACATTTCCAGGAGGATTTACAGAGGAAGTGCAGAAAGTAGAGTTCTTACATTTCCAGGAGGATTTACAGAGGAAATGCAGAAAGTAGAGTCCTTACATTTCCAGGAGGGATTACAGAGGAAGTGCATAAAGTAAAGTTCTTACATTTCCAGGGGGAATTAAAGAGGAAGTGCAGAAAGTAGAGTTCTTACATTTCCAGGAGGATTTACAGAGGAAGTGCATAAAGTAAAGTTCTTACATTTCCAGGAGGAATTAAAGAGGAAGTGCAGAAAGTAGAGTCCTTACGTTTCCAGGAGGGATTACAGGGGATTTGCACAAAGTAGAGTTCTTACATTTCCAGGAGGGATTACAGAGGATGTGCAAAAAGTAAAGTTCTTACATTTCCAGGAGGGATTACAGAGGAAGTGTACAAAGTAGAGTCCTTACATTTCCAGGAGGATTTACAGAGGAAGTGTATAAGGTAAAGTTCTTACATTTCCAGGGGGAATTAAAGAGGAAGTGCAGAAAGTAGAGTCCTTACATTTCCAGGATGGATTACAGGGGATGTGCACCAAGTAGAATTCTTACATTTCCAGGAGGATTTACAGAGGAAGTGTATAAACTAAAATTCTTACATTTCCAGGAGGGATTACAGAGGAAGTGCATAAAGTAAAGTCCTTACATTTCCAGGGGGAATTAAAGAGGAAGTACAGAAAGTAGAGTTCTTACATTTCCAGGAGGATTTACGGAGGAAGTGCATAAAGTAAAGTTCTTACATTTCCAGGAGGGATTACAGAGGAAGTGCATAAAGTAGAGTTCTTACATTTCCAGGAGGGATTACAGAGGAAGTGCATAAAGTAAAGTTCTTACATTTCCAGGAGGGATTACAGAGGAAGAGCATAAAGTAAAATTCTTACATTTTCAGGAGGGATTACAGAGGAAGTGCATAAAGTAAAGTTCTTACATTTCCAGGAGGGATTACAGAGGAAGTGCATAAAGTAAAGTTATTACATTTCCAGGAGGGATTAAAGAGGAAATGCACAAAGTAGAGTTCTTACATTTCCAGGAGGAATTACAGAGGAAGTGCACAAAGTAAAGTTCTTACATTTCCAGGAGTAATTAAAGAGGAAGTGCACAAAGTAGAGTTCTTACATTTCCAGGAGGAATTACAGAGGAAGTGCACAAAGTAAAGTTCTTACATTTCCAGGAGGATTTTTTGAGGAAGTGCATAAAGTAAAGTTCTTACATTTCCAGGGGGAATTAAAGAAGAAATGCAGAAAGTAGAGTTCTTACATTTCCAGGAGGATTTACAGAGGAATTGCAGAAAGTAGAGTTCTTACATTTCCAGGAGGATTAACAGAGGAAGTGCAGAAAGTAGAGTCTTTACATTTCCAGGAGGGATTACAGAGGAAGTGCAAAAAGTAAAGTTCTCACATTTCCAGGGGGAATTAAAGAGGAAGTGCAGAAAGTAGAGTTCTTACATTTCCAGGAGGATTTACAGAGGAAGTGCATAAAGTAAAGTTCTTACATTTCCAGGGGGAATTAAAGAGGAAGTGCAGAAAGTAGAGTCCTTACATTTCCAGGAGGGATTACAGGGGATTTGCACAAAGTATAGTTCTTACATTTCCAGGAGGGATTACAGAGGATGTGCAAAAAGTAAAGTTCTTACATTTCCAGGAGGGATTACAGAGGAAGTGCACAAAGTAGAGTCCTTACATTTCCAGGAGGATTTACAGAGGAAGTGCATAAGGTAAAGTTCTTACATTTCCAGGGGGAATTAAAGAGGAAGTGCAGAAAGTAGAGTGCTTACATTTCCAGGATGGATTACAGGGGATGTGCACAAAGTAGAATTCTTACATTTCCAGGAGGATTTACAGAGGAAGTGTATAAACTAAAATTCTTACATTTCCAGGAGGGATTACAGAGGAAGTGCATAAAGTAAAGTCCTTACATTTCCAGGGGGAATTAAAGAGGAAGTGCATAAAGTAGAGTTCTTACATTTCCATGGGGAATTAAAGAGGAACAGCATAAAGTAAAGTTCTTACATTTCCAGGAGGGATTACAGAGGAAGTGCATAAAGTAGAGTTCTTACATTTCCAGGAGGGATTACAGAGGAAGTGCATAAAGTAAAGTTCTTACATTTCCAGGAGGGATTACAGAGGAAGTGCATAAAGTAAAGTTCTTACATTTCCAGGAGGATTTACAGAGGAAATGCAGAAAGTAGAGTCCTTACTAGTGTTGAGCCACCCCCGTAGTGTTCGAGTTCGGTTCGGTTCGTCGAAAACCCATGTGTTCGCCGAACTGTTAGTCGAACTGTTCGTCGAACACCTTCGAACAGCGTTAAAACCAATGGCAGGCAAACAAAAACACATAGAAACACATAGAAAACATATGTGTCTAAAAGCTGACAAACTGCTCAGAAGACACAACTAACACATGGAAAAGTGACAAGTGCATATAGTCATGCGAAAAGAAAAGAAGTGGAGGAGTAAAAGGAGGGGGAGACACAGATATAGGCATGTCATGCCCTTCTAGAATCCAAAAAGTGAGAAGCCGACACGGCCAGTCCGTTCCTGCCCGTGCCACCTCCGTGTCGCCGGGTTTGTGCCAGAGCCGCGGTGGACCCTGACGGCCAGCCCCCCTATCCCAATACTGGTGCCTGTCCGCCGGTGGGTCGAGGTCCCCCACGGTGGGGGGGGGGAGTAACATCTGCAGAAGAAAGACCATCTTCCAGCCAAACTAAGATGTCGACTTCTTTTCGTGGACAATGTGATACGATCCCATTCTTACGGACACGCCCATCGCTACAAATTCTAGATGAGGCACAAAAACAGCAGGTGCTTCTACGGATATCAAGTGCTCCTTCAAGTGGGCTCTCCATCACCTCAATTTCAACATCACAAATACTCCAGTCCTCAGAGGTGTCACCCCAATCGCACTTGCTTCCTCACAGCTCCCAAGTCTCCAGCTGCCCGTCTGAGTATGGGGTAACACAGATGGTTGAGTCTGCACAGCTGTTTACTCATACTATAGCCTGGGAAACGGAGGTCTGCTCCAGAGCTTCTGTTAATCCAGATGAGGAAATGATCTGATCTGATGCCCAGAATCTTTATAAGTTGGATCCAGGACCAGATGAAGAAGGTTCTGAGCATAATGTAGACCCTTGTTCCCAAACTGTAATTCCTGTTGGTGGAGACAATGATGAAGACGATGATGAGACTCAAATACCTGATTGGAGCGACAACTTGACTTTTCGGTCAGGGCAGGAAGAGGTTGGCTCTGAGGGCGACGGGTGTGATAACGCACAGGGTGATGATGACGAGGTTGGAGATCCCACTTACTGTCAACCCACAGTCAGCCAGTCGATGAGGTCAGCAGAGGAGGTGGAGGAGGATGTGACTAGCCCTGGGGATGGGGATGACTCGGTACCCGGGCATTTGCCTGGCCTTGGGGATGTCGCGGTGGTTGGCTCCCTGGTCCGTACCCTGGGGTCTCTCTTTAAAAGGGTGGATAATTGTTAATTTTATAAGAGTTCATGACGCCACCTGTGATATCTGGTGACAAGCACCAGCGCTGCAGCAGTCCACTGAGGCCGGTGATAAGGCAGCTCGATGGTATAGCTCCCCACAGGTGGAGCTAGGTCTCAGGGCAGCGTATGCAGGGGGAATGCAGGACAGGCGAGACCCAGCTGGGTCAGAGCAAGAACGGGAACGGACACGGTAGTCACTTCAGTACCTTTTACTGGTGGAAATTCAGGCACATCCCGGAGCACTGTAGGGTGAAGGGTGCATATCAGGATCCTCCCCAATGAGCGGGTGTAGGGACTCCTGTTTCTTGCCTCTGCGTAGTAAGTTTCTGACCTGCCTGGAGCTAGGCCTAACTTTGTCTCTGTCCTGCGCTGGCTGACCTTGTGGTAGTGCCTTCTCTTGGAGTTCACGCTCCCAGTATGCGGGGCCTAAGCGTCTCCTGGCTCTGTTACATATCAGCACCTTAGCGATCCTGGGACTTGTAGTTCTCCAGGGATTCCGGTTATGCCTTACTGGGTCATAGAGATACCGGTAAGCTCGGATCCTGTGTCCGGTAAATGCTTCGGGGTGAGCTGGTTAAGCTCCTCTGCCCCTTATGTACTAACTCGCCACTCGCCTTCGGCCTACTCGGGCCCTCACTAGGCTATACACACTAATGGCAGCTTGCCGCGCTTCACTGATCTTACGGCACCGGCAAACCTTAAGCTCTATCAGGGCTCCCTGAATCTAGCAAGCAAGAGCCTCGTGCTCCACTGCTGAACTATTAACTGCGTTCTCTAGACTAGACTGAGCTCCACTGCAGACTGACCTCTCTTAGGCTTCTCTACTGCAGGAACTCTTCAGAGGAACTGAACTGCCTAGCTCCACCTTCCCTATTTATATCCCTAACGGGCTCCCTCTGTTGGTCTGAGATGGAAGGTGGAGATGTGTGAATGTTTATGGGGGCCTCTTGTGGAGGATTCCATCAATGCACTCTTCTAGGATCTGTGACACCAAGCGCAGCGGGGCATCACAGATGCTATTGACGACGAGGTTAGGTTGCACCTTCCTGGACAGAGACGGAGTACTGGAAGCACGTCAACAACTGCATCCTCAAACACAACTCTGCCTCTGACCACAAGTCGTAGTGGCTCTTCAGGTCACATGGGCTCTAAGCCTTGCATAGCCTGGGCATTTATTCAGATCGATAAGGATGACCCAACTCGTGTTATCTGTAATATTTGTCAGCAAAAGCTAAGTAGAGGCCAAAAAATCCATAGTTTGAGTACTTCATGCATGTACCGTCACATGGATATGAAGCATAAGTTGCAGTGGGAAGCTCACTGTGCTACAATGCGGCCTAGCCGGCTGGGCCAACCACCGTCTGCCCCATCTTGTGCATCCGCAACCTCTTCATCCTCTGTGACTGGGGGGACAGCAGTCATACATGTTTTTGGACGCAGACCTGCCACCTCTTTACCCGCAACAGCCAGTGTGATTGGCAGGTCGTCAGTTCATTGGGAAGTGGAAACACCTGCTAGTGTTGAGCGCTCTCCGACATCGAGAGCACCACCTTTGGATCAAGGCAACCTAACATGTCCGCCTGCATCTTCCTCACAGACCGGCAGTTTGCCGGGGACACCCTTATCAACCCCGTCTAAGCACAATAGCCAGCCCTCGGTCCCTCAGATGTGGAAAAGTAAAAGACCATTTCCTCCTAGCCATGAGAAAGCTAAGAGGTTGAATTTCACCATCTGCAAGCTGTTGGCTACAGAAATGCTGCCTTTCCGCCTGGAGGACACAGAGGATTTTCAAGACCTTATGTCCGTCGCAGTGCCCCAGTACCAGATGCCCAGTCGGCACTACTTCTCAAAGAAAGGTGTGCCTGCGCTCCACCAGCATGTCGCACACAACATCACCGCTTCTTTGAGAAACTCTGTGTGTGACAGGGTGCACTTCACCACAGACACTTGGACGAGTAGGCATGGACAGGGGCGTTACATGTCGCTGACTGGGCACTGGGTAACTATGGTGACAGCAGGACAAGGGGCTGCTGTCCAAGTCTTACCGTCCCGAGTTGTGCGTCAATCCTCTTTATCTCGAAGTTCCTCCACTGCTTCTGCCTCCTCAACCTCCTCTCGGTCCGCCACCTGCACCCAAAGCCTGTCTGGTAATGCCACCTGCTTTCTAACTGCGCAGAAGGAATCCTGCACACCTCCTTACTATGCTGGCAGCAGGGCTCAACGGCATCAGCGTTTACTTTGAAATGTCTGGGAAATGTGAGTCACACAGCTGAGGAGTTGTGGTCAGCTCTGGAGACCCAGTTTCATGAAAGTAAAATTCTTACATTTTCAGGAGGGATTACAGAGGAAGTGGATAAAGTAAAGTTCTTACATTTCCAGGGGGAATTAAAGAGGAAGTGCAGAAAGTAGATTCCTTACATATCCAGGAGTATTTACAGAGGAAGTGCATAAAGTAGAGTTCTTACATTTCCAGGAGGGATTACAGAGGAAGTGCATAAAGTAGAGTTCTTACATTTCCAGGAGGATTTAAAGAGGAAGTGCATAAAGTAAAATTCGTACATTTCCAGGAGGGATTACAGAGGAAGTGCATAAAGTAAAATTCTTACATTTTCAGGAGGGATTACAGAGGAAGTGCATAAAGTAAAGTTCTTACAATTCCAGGAGGGATTACAGAGGAGGTGCATAAAGTAAAGTTCTTATATTTCCAGGAGTAATTATAGAGGAAATGTACAAAGTAGAGTTCTTACAATTCCAGGAGGATTTACAGAGGAAGTGCAGAAAGTAGAGTCCTTTCATTTCCAGGAGGGATTACAGGGGATTTGCACAAAGTAGAGTTCTTACATTTCCAGGAGGGATTACAGAGGATGTGCAAAAAGTAAAGTTCTTACATTTCCAGGAGGGATTACAGAGGAAGTGCACAAAGTAGAGTCCTTACATTTCCAGGAGGATTTACAGAGGAAGTGCATAAGGTAAAGTTCTTACATTTCCAGGGGGAATTAAAGAGGAAGTACAGAAAGTAGAGTCCTTACATTTCCAGGATGGATTACAGGGGATGTGCACAAAGTAGAATTCTTACATTTCCAGGAGGATTTACAGAGGAAGTGTATAAACTAAAATTCTTACATTTCCAGGAGGGATTACAGAGGAAGTGCATAAAGTAAAGTCCTTACATTTCCAGGGGGAATTAAAGAGGAAGTGCATAAAGTAGAGTTCTTACATTTCCAGGAGGATTTACAGAGGAAGTGCATAAAGTAAAGTTCTTACATTTCCAGGAGGGATTACAGAGGAAGTGCATAAAGTAGAGTTCTAGCATTTCCAGGAGGGATTACAGAGGAAGTGCATAAAGTAAAGTCCTTACATTTCCAGGAGGGATTACAGAGGAAGTGCATAAAGTGAAGTTCTTACATTTCCAGGAGGATTTACAGAGGAAGTGCATAAAGTAAAGTCCTTACATTTCCAGGAGGGATTACAGAGGAAGTGCATGAAGTAAAATTCTTACGTTTCCAGGAGGGATTACAGAGGAAGTGCATAAAGTAAAATTCTTACATTTCCAGGAGGGATTACAGAGGAAGTGCATAAAGTAAAATTCTTATATTTCCAGGAGGATTTACAGAGGAAGTGCAGAAAGTAGAGTCCTTACATTTCCAGGAGGGATTACAGAGGAAGTGCATAAAGTAAAGTTCTTACATTTCCAGGGGGAATTAAAGAGGAAGTGCAGAAAGTAGAGTTCTTACATTTCCAGGAGGATTTACAGAGGAAGTGCATAAAGTAAAGTTCTTACATTTCCAGGGGGAATTAAAGAGGAAGTGCAGAAAGTAGAGTCCTTACATTTCCAGGAGGGATTACAGAGGATGTGCAAAAAGTAAAGTTCTTACATTTCCAGGAGGGATAACAGATGAAGTGCACAAAGTAGAGTTCTTACATTTCCAGGGGGAATTAAAGAGGAAGTGCATAAAGTAAAGTTCTTACATTTCCAGGAGGGATTACAGAGGAAGTGCATAAAGTAGAGTTCTTACATTTCCAGGAGGGATTACAGAGGAAGTGCATAAAGTAAAGTTCTTACATTTCCAGGAGGGATTACAGAGGAAGTGCATAAAGTAAAGTTCTTACATTTCCAGGAGGATTTACAGAGGAAATGCAGAAAGTAGAGTCCATACATTTCTAGGAGGGATTACAAGGGATGTGCACAAAGTAGAGTTCTTACATTTTCAGGAGGATTTACAGAGGAAGTGCATAAAGTAAAATTCTTACATTTCCAGGTATGATTACAGAGGAAGTGCATAAAGTAGAGTTCTTACATTTCCAGGATGGATTACAGGGGATGTGCACAAAGTAGAATTCTTACATTTCCAGGAGGATTTACAGAGGAAGCGTATAAACTAAAATTCTTACATTTCCAGGAGGGATTACAGAGGAAGTGCATAAAGTAAAGTCCTTACATTTCCAGGGGGAATTAAAGAGGAAGTACAGAAAGTAGAGCTCTTACATTTCCAGGAGGATTTACAGGGGATGTGCTCAAAGTAGAGTTCTTACATTTCCAAGAGGATTTACAGAGGAAGTGCATAAAGTAAAATTCTTACATTTTCAGGAGGGATTACAGAGGAAGTGGATAAAGTAAAGTTCTTCCATTTCCAGGGGGAATTAAAGAGGAAGTGCAGAAAGTAGATTCCTTACATATCCAGGAGTATTTACAGAAGAAGTGCATAAAGTAGAGTTCTTACATTTCCAGGAGGGATTACAGAGGAAGTGCATGAAGTAGAGTTCTTACATTTCCAGGAGGATTTACAGAGGACGTGCATAAAGTAAAATTCTTACATTTCCAGGAGGGATTACAGAGGAAGTGCATGAAGTAAAATTCTTACATTTTCAGGAGGGATTACAGAGGAAGTGCATAAAGTAAAGTTCTTACAATTCCAGGGGGAATTAAAGAGGAAGAGCAGAAAGTAGAGTCCTTACATTTCCAGGAGGGATTACAGAGGAGGTGCATAAAGTAAAGTTCTTATATTTCCAGGAGGGATTATAGAGGAAATGTACAAAGTAGAGTTCTTACATTTCCAGGAGGATTTACAGAGGAAGTGCAGAAAGTAGAGTCCTTTCATTTCCAGGAGGGATTACAGGGGATTTGCACAAAATAGAGTTCTTACATTTCCAGGAGGGATTACAGAGGATGTGCAAAAAGTAAAGTTCTTACATTTCCAGGAGGGATAACAGATGAAGTGCACAAAGTAGAGTTCTTACATTTCCAGGGGGAATTAAAGAGGAAGTGCATAAAGTAAAGTTCTTACATTTCCAGGAGGGATTACAGAGGAAGTGCATAAAGTAGAGTTCTTACATTTCCAGGAGGGATTACAGAGGAAGTGCATAAAGTAAAGTTCTTACATTTCCAGGAGGATTTACAGAGGAAGTGTATAAACTAAAATTCTTACATTTCCAGGAGGGATTACAGAGGAAGTGCATAAAGTAAAGTCCTTACATTTCCAGGGGGAATTAAAGAGGAAGTGCATAAAGTAGAGTTCTTACATTTCCAGGAGGATTTACAGAGGAAGTGCATAAAGTAAAGTTCTTACATTTCCAGGAGGGATTACAGAGGAAGTGCATAGAGTAGAGTTCTTACATTTCCAGGAGGGATTACAGAGGAAGTGCATAAAGTAAAGTCCTTACATTTCCAGGAGGGATTACAGAGGAAGTGCATAAAGTAAAGTTCTTACATTTCCAGGAGGATTTACAGAGGAAGTGCAGAAAGTAGAGTCCTTACATTTCGAGGAGGGATTACAGGGGATGTGCACAAAGTTGAGCTCTTACATTTCCAGGAGGGATTACAGAGGAAGTGCATAAAGTAAAATTCTTACGTTTCCAGGAGGAATTACAGAGGAAGTGCATAAAGTAAAATTCTTACATTTCCAGGAGGGATTACAGAGGAAGTCCATAAAGTAAAATTCTTACATTTCCAGGAGGATTTACAGAGGAAGTGCAGAAAGTAGAGTCCTTACATTTCCAGGAGGGATTACAGAGGAAGTGCATAAAGTAAAGTTCTTACATTTCCAGGGGGAATTAAAGAGGAAGTGCAGAAAGTAGAGTTCTTACATTTCCAGGAGGATTTACAGAGGAAGTGCATAAAGTAAAGTTCTTACATTTCCAGGGGGAATTAAAGAGAAAGTGCAGAAAGTAGAGTCCTTACATTTCCAGGAGGGATTACAGGGGATTTGCACAAAGTAGAGTTCTTACATTTCCAGGAGGGATTACAGAGGATGTGCAAAAAGTAAAGTTCTTACATTTCCAGGAGGGATTACAGAGGAAGTGCACAAAGTAGAGTCCTTACATTTCCAGGAGGATTTACAGAGGAAGTGCATAAGGTAAAGTTCTTACATTTCCAGGAGGGATTACAGAGGAAGTGCATAAAGTAAAGTTCTTACATTTCCAGGGGGAATTAAAGAGGAAATGCACAAAGTAGAGTCCTTACATTTCCAGGAGGGATTACAGAGGAAGTGCAGAAAGTAGAGTCCTTACATTTCCAGGAGGATTTACAGAGGAAGTGCATAAGGTAAAGTTCTTACATTTCCAGGATGGATTACAGGGGATGTGCACCAAGTAGAGTTCTTACATTTCCAGGAGGAAGTGCAGAAAGTAGAGTCCTTACATTTCCAGGAGGGATTACAGAGGATGTGCATAAGGTAAAGTTCTTACATTTCCAGGGGGAATTAAAGAGGAAGTGCAGAAAGTAGAGTCCTTACATTTCCAGGATGGATTACAGGGGATGTGCACAAAGTAGAGCTCTTACATTTCCAGGAGGGATTACAGAGGATGTGCATAAAGTAAAATTCTTACGTTTCCAGGAGGGATTACAGAGGAAGTGCATAAAGTAAAATTCTTACATTTCCAGGAGGGATTACAGAGGAAGTGCATAAAGTAAAATTCTTACATTTCCAGGAGGATTTACAGAGGAAGTGCAGAAAGTAAAGTTCTTACATTTCCAGGAGGGATTACAGAGGAAGTGCATAAAGTAAATTTCTTACATTTCCAGGGGGAATTAAAGAGGAAGTGCAGAAAGTAGAGTTCTTACATTTCCAGGAGGATTTACAGAGGAAGTGCATAAAGTAAAGTTCTTACATTTCCAGGGGGAATTAAAGAGGAAGTGCAGAAAGTAGAGTCCTTACATTTCCAGGAGGGATTACAGGGGATTTGCACAAAGTAGAGTTCTTACATTTCCAGGAGGGATTACAGAGGATGTGCAAAAAGTAAAGTTCTTACATTTCCAGGAGGGATAACAGATGAAGTGCACAAAGTAGAGTTCTTACATTTCCAGGGGGAATTAAAGAGGAAGTGCATAAAGGAAAGTTCTTACATTTCCAGGAGGGATTACAGAGGAAGTGCATAAAGTAGAGTTCTTACATTTCCAGGACGGATTACAGAGGAAGTGCATAAAGTAAAGTTCTTACATTTCCAGGGGGAATTAAAGAGGAAGTGCATAAAGTAGAGTTCTTACATTTCCAGGAGGATTTACAGAGGAAGTGCATAAAGTAGAGTCCTTACTAATGTTGAGCCACCCCCGTAGTGTTCGAGTTCGGTTCGGTTCGCCGAACTGTTAGTCGAACAGTTCGTCGAACACCTTCGAACACCGTTAAAACCAATGGTAGGCAAACAAAAACACATAGAAAACACATAGAAAACACATAGAAAACACCTTCAGAGGTGTCCAAAAGCTGACAAACTGCTCAGAAGACACAACTAACACATGGAAAAGTGACAAGTACATATAGTCATGCGAAAAGAAAAGAGGTGGAGGAGTAAAAGGAGGGGGAGACACAGATATAGGCATGTCATGCCCTTCTAAAATCCAAAAAGTGAGAAGCCGACACGGCCGTCCGTTCCTGCCCGTGCCACCTCCGTGTCGCCGGGTTTGTGCCAGAGCCGCAGTGAACCCTGACGGCCAGCCCCCCTATCCCAATACTGGTGCCTGTCCGCCGGTGGGTCGAGGCCCCCCACGGTGGGGGGGGGGTAACATCTGCAGAAGAAAGACCATCTTCCAGCCAAACTAAGATGTTGACTTCTTTTCGTGGACAATGTGATACGATCTCTTTCTTACGGACACGCCCATCGCTACAAATTCTAGATGAGGCACAAAAACAGCAGGTGCTTCTACGGATATCAAGTGCTCCTTCAAGTGGGCTCTCCATCACCTCAATTTCAACATCACAAATACTCCAGTCCTCAGAGGTGTCACCCCAATCGCACTTGCTTCCTCACAGCTCCCAAGTCTCCAGCTGCCCGTCTGAGTATGGGGTAACACAGATGGTTGAGTCTGCACAGCTGTTTACTCATACTATAGCCTGGGAAACGGAGGTCTGCTCCAGAGCTTCTGTTAATCCAGATGAGGAAATGATCTGATCTGATGCCCAGAATCTTTATAAGTTGGATCCAGGACCAGATGAAGAAGGTTCTGAGCATAATGTAGACCCTCGTTCCCAAACTGTAACTCCTGTTGGTGGAGACAATGATGAAGACGATGATGAGACTCAAATACCTGATTGGAGCGACAACTTGACTTTTCGGTCAGGGCAGGAAGAGGTTGGCTCTGAGGACGACGGGTGTGATAACACACAGGGTGATGATGACGAGGTTGGAGATCCCACTTACTGTCAACCCACAGTCAGCCAGTCGATGAGGTCAGCAGAGGAGGTGGAGGAGGATGTGACTAGCCCTGGGGATGGGGATGACTCGGTACCCGGGCATTTGCCTGGCCTTGGGGATGTCGCGGTGGTTGGCTCCCTGGTCCGTACCCTGGGGTCTCTCTTTAAAAGGGTGGATAATTGTTAATTTTATAAGAGTTCATGACGCCACCTGTGGTATCTGGTGACAAGCACCAGCGCTGCAGCAGTCCACTGAGGCCGGTGATAAGGCAGCTCGATGGTATAGCTCCCCACAGGTGGAGCTAGGTCTCAGGGCAGCGTATGCAGGGGGTTGCAGGACAGGCGAGACCCAGCTGGGTCAGAGCAAGAACGGGAACGGACACGGTAGTCACTTCAGTACCTTTTACTGGTGGAAATTCAGGCACATCCCGGAGCACTGTAGGGTGAAGGGTGCATATCAGGATCCTCCCCAATGAGCGGGTGTAGAGCCTCCTGTTTCTTGCCTCTGCGTAGTAAGTTTCTGACCTGCCTGGAGCTAGGTCTAACTTTGTCTCTGTCCTGCGCTGGCTGACCTTGTGGTAGGGCCTTCTCTTGGAGTTCACGCTCCCAGTATGCGGGGCCTAAGCGTCTCCTGGCTCTGTTACATATCAGCACCTTAGCGATCCTGGGACTTGTAGTTCTCCAGGGATTCCGGTTATGCCTTACTGGGTCATAGAGATACCGGTAAGCTCGGATCCTGTGTCCGGTAAATGCTTCGGGGTGAGCTGGTTAAGCTCCTCTGCCCCTTATGTACTAACTCGCCACTCGCCTTCGGCCTACTCGGGCCCTCACTAGGCTATACACACTAACGGCAGCTTGCCGCGCTTCACTGATCTTACGGCATCGGCACACCTTAAGCTCTATCAGGGCTCCCTGAATCTAGCAAGCAGGAGCCTCGTGCTCCACTGCTGAACTATTAACTGCGTTCTCTAGACTAGACTGAGCTCCACTGCAGACTGACCTCTCTTAGGCTTCTCTATTGCAGGAACTCTTCAGAGGAACTGAACTGCCTAGCTCCACCTTCCCTATTTATATCCCTAACGGGCTCCCTCTGCTGGTCTGAGGTGGAAGGTGGAGATGTGTGGATGTTTATGGGGGTCTCTTGCGGAGGATTCCATCAATGCACTCTTCTAGGATCTGTGATACCAAGCGCAGCGGGGTATCACAGATGCTATTGACGACGAGGTTAGGTTGCGCCTTCCTGAACAGAGACGGAGTACTGGAAGCACGTCAACAACTGCATCCTCAAACACAACTCTGCCTCTCACCACAAGTCGTGGTGGCTCTTCAGGTCACATGGGCTCTAAGCCTTGCATAGCCTGGGCATTTATTCAGATCGATAAGGATGACCCAACTCGTGTTATCTGTAATATTTGTCAGCAAAAGCTAAGTAGAGGCCAAAAAATCCATAGTTTGAGTACTTCATGCATGTACCGTCACATGGATATGAAGCATAAGTTGCAGTGGGAAGCTCACTGTGCTACAATGCGGCCTAGCCGGCTGGGCCAACCACCGTCTGCCCCATCTTGTGCATCCGCAACCTCTTCATCCTCTGTGACTGGGGGGACAGCAGTCACACATGTTTTTGGACGCAGACCTGCCACCTCTTTACCCACAACAGCCAGTGTGATTGGCAGGTCGTCAGTTCATTGGGAAGTGGAAAAACCTGCTAGTGTTGAGCGCTCTCCGACATCAAGAGCACCACCTTTGGATCAAGGCAACCTAACATGTCCGCCTGCATCTTCCTCACAGACCGGCAGTTTGCCGGGGACACCCTACTCAACACCGTCTAAGCACAACAGCCAGCCCTCGGTCCCTCAGATGTGGAAAAGTAAAAGACCATTTCCTCCTAGCCATGAGAAAGCTAAGAGGTTGAATTTCACCATCTGCAAGCTGTTGGCTACAGAAATGCTGCCTTTCCACCTGGAGGTCACAGAGGATTTTCAAGACCTTATGTCCGTCGCAGTGCCCCAGTACCAGATGCCCAGTCGGCACTACTTCTCAAAGAAAGGTGTGCCTGCGCTCCACTAGCATGTCGCACACAACATCACCGCTTCTTTGAGAAACTCTGTGTGTGACAGGGTGCACTTCACCACAGACACTTGGACGAGTAGGCATGGACAGGGGCGTTACATGTCGCTGACTGGGCACTGGGTAACTAGAGTGACAGCAGGACAAGGGGCTGCTGTCCAAGTCTTACCGTCCCGAGTTGTGCGTCAATCCTCTTTATCTCGAAGTTCCTCCACTGCTTCTGCCTCCTCAACCTCCTCTCGGTCCGCCACCTGCACCCAAAGCCTGTCTGGTAATGCCACCTGCTTTCTAACTGCGCACCTCCTTACTATGCTGGCAGCAGGGCTCAACGGCATCAGTGTTTACTTTGAAATGTCTGGGAAATGTGAGTCACACAGCTGAGGAGTTGTGGTCAGCTCTGGAGACCCAGTTTCATGAAAGGTTGTCTCCACAGGACCTGCAACCAGGGAAGGCCATGTGCGACAATGCTGCAAACCTGGGTGCGGCACTTCGCCGGGGCAATGTCACACACGTGCCTTGTATGGCTCACGTGTTGAACCTGGTTGTCCAGCAATTTTTAGCCCACTATCCCGGACTAGATGGCCTTCTGCAGAGGGCACGGTCGCTGTGTGCTCACTTCCGCCGTTCGCATCCCGCAGCTCAGCGACTTACATCTCTACAGAAGTCGTTGGGCCTGCCAGTTCACCGGCTGAAATGCGATGTGCCGACACGGTGGAATTCAACTCTGCACATGTTGCAGCGACTGTGGCAGCACCGACAAGCCCTGGTGCAATACGTTCTGACGTATAGCCTGGGCCAACGAGATCCAGAGGTGGGGCAAATCATGCTGAAGGAGTGGTCTCAGATCAGGGACCTATGAAGTTGACGCGCCCCCTGGGCCATGGGGTACCCTGAGCCGGGCCGGTAGACGCTGGGGGTTGTAGTCACTGTGGCGGTGACCCAGTCCGTGACCCAGGGCGGTCAATCCAAGGGTAATTTGTATATATGGATTTTATAATGTCTGACTACGCCACCTGTGGAGTGCGGCCAAAGGGGCCGCCGCTGCGGAACAGTCCTCTGAAGCTGGTGGTTTTGCAGCAACGGTATTATTACTCACCACAGGAAGAGTGTAGCTTCAGGGCAGTGTGGGTGGATGATGGTGGTTGTAGTGCAGGGAGTCAGTAATGAACACAGAGTCCGTGTGATGCCGTCTCAAGATATTACTCACAGTTGTTGTAGTCCAGATTACAGGTACCAGAGCAATCTCCCCCGTCGTGCTGTGCATACTCAGTGAGGGGCTCAGTCCACCCCCAGATAGCTCCGGAGTACTTAGCAGGACCCCCTTCTGTGTGTCCTTTCTCTGGCCTTCTCCCTGCACCTCACACCCAGTGACACTTCTATCCGGTATCCTCGGGCCTTGGCGGGTGACGTGTGTTCCGTCCCCTGGGTCCTATGTGGCTACCTTCTTAGTGAGACTGGTGTGGACTTTGGCCTGCAGTACATGAAATGCAGCAGCCTCCGGTTTCTAGTTGAGCCTTGCTGTTTCTCCGCTAGTTGAGGGACCGGTTCCCCTTATCTGGCCTGACCCCTCTACCTCCTGGTAGCAGCAGGAGTACGGGTGGCCTTCTGCACGGCCCGTAGCCGTAGGGTCCCTTCGGTTCCTGGAGCCTTCCAGCTCCCACTCCTCTCTTCTCTCCTTCAGTCCTGGGCCTCCCAGGCTAGGCCCGCCTCCGGAGCAGAGCTCATGTCTAGTCTCTGCTCCTGTCACTTTTCCTCCTCTGTCTGGCTTGCTCTTTCTAAGATGGCTTCCTATTTATACTCTCCTTGTCATGTGCTCCCCTAAGCACCCACTACATAGGACCCTCAAACCAGCTAGGGACCTGGGACTGTGCTCTCCCTTAGGAGCAATCTCGCCCTACCCCCACTGCGGGTATGTGTTGGATGCAGGTGTTAGGGTCCCGAGCCATACGCCTTCCTTACCTGAGGGTGAGATACCACACCTCTGGGTGAGATGCAGTAACTCTGTGGCGACTGAACCCTCAGGGGCGCCACACACCCTTCTGCACAGTTTTGAAATGGCGACGAAGATGTTTAGTGCTGACGACGATGCCATTATCAGCATGACTATTCCGGTGATTTACATGCTGGAGCACACATTAAACAGAATTCAGAGTCAGGTGGTGGGACAAGAGGAGGTGGAGGAAGTAGAGGAGGAGTCGTATGCGGAAGGGATAACATCTCCAAGGTCCAGACGGTTGGCAGCACCAAGGCGGCAGGCATGGGAGGGTGGGGGAGAGGGATTAACCAGGGCGCATGGTAGCAGCCAAACTGTTGAGGAAGGTGCAGGAGCCGAGGAAGAAGTGGAGGACGAACTGGCGATGGGCATGGAAGACTCATCAGATGAGGGAGACCTTGATCACATTTCTGTTGTGCGAGGTTGGAGGGAGAGGGCAGAGGAAGGAAGCATGATTCTTACCTCGCTACCAACACAACAAGGACTTGGTCCTTCTGGATGCACAAGACACATGAGTGCCTTCTTGCTGCACTACCTGCAACATGACCCCCGGATTGTCAGAATTCGAAGTAATCCCGACTACTGGGTTGCCACACTCTTAGATCCCCGGTACAAAAGTATATTTGCCGAAATAATTCCTGCCATAAAAAGGTATTGACGAATGCAGGAGTATCTGCAGACGCTGTTGCAGAATCTTACATGTGCTTTTCCACAAAACACCAGTGGTGCACGTAGTGAATCTCACAGTTCTAACTTGCCAACCGTGGGACTGTCGAGTCTTCATCACTCAAACAGTAACAGTAACACAGTATCTGCTGGTAACAGCAATTTTGTGGAATCGTTTCACCACTTTTTTAGCCCATCCTTTGCAAGGCCACAGGAGACAAGAAGTCTGACACATAATCAATGCCTAGAGAGGATGGTACAGGAGTATCTCCAAGTGAACATCGAAGCCATGACTGTGTCACTGGACCCTTGCTCATTTTGGTATTCCAATCTGGAAAAATCGCCGGAGCTAGCCACTTACGCCTTGGAGATCTTGTCATGCCCCGCAGCCAGCGTTCTCTCTGAACGTGTGTTCAGCGCTGCTGGTGGTGTGCTGACAGATAAGCGCACGCGGCTGTCCACTGAGAATGTAGACAGACTCACGTTCATAAAGATGAACAAATCATGGATTCGCAAGGACATTTCTACCCCTGTGTCATCCTTGGGAGACTAAAAGCTTGGGGATTTGGTAAAATCACCTCACCAACCGTTTTAAGCAACAGTGGGGCAATTGATGCCACTTAACCCTAGAACGCATGACCATAAAAATCTACACTTTCACATACCTGGGGCCCTTTAGGTCCGTGTGCAAATAACATGGAATAACTCAAACTCAAATGACAAACAACTATATACATGAAGAATACCTAGAGTTTCAAAATTCTAACTAAAGTAATCTTGCAGAAAATAGAAAACAATTAACTGGGCGGGCCTGCAAGGCCACAGGTATGCGTTCTAGGGTTAAGTGGTGTCTGTGCCACAATTTTGGGAGTCCCCTTGCTGTGTCTTACGTGACGTTGGCATCGTCAATTCCAGTTGGGTTGGGTCGCACCCCCCCCCCCCTTTTAACTGTAAGAAACTACATACACTATGGCTTGGGGTAACACAGATGGTTGAGTCTGAAGAGCTGTTTACTCAGAGGTCTGCTCCAAATCTTCAGTGTCTGCTAGTCAGCGTAGAATTTTTAACTGCATCTAGCCTAGGCAATACTTTGGGCGTAGTAGCCCAGCTGCGAAGCAAGCTGCACCGCCTGTGTATCTAATAAGAATTTTTAAATGAATCTAGCCTAGGCAGACTGTGGGGACCCCCAACCAAACCCAGACGCTCAGCCCCCCTACCGCCCCCCTTTCATGGACAATACAATAATGTAACTCTTACAACTGGATGGGTGAGGATCGGTCACAGCTTTATTAACTCTTTATACTCATTCCATTAGAAAGGCATTTTATTTCTAAAATAATTCAGCTTGTTGCAGCATGCCCTGGGTCCCCACTCCGGCAAGTTGGCCAACAAGTGTAACTCTCCAACATGTCCTTTCTATTTCCAGGCCACGGAGGATCCAGCGTACTCGTATGCAGGACTGACCCCCACCCATCACTCTTAACGCTTGTTCCACTCCGTCCTGGAGTCCTGACAGGACTATGTCCAGTCCAATATCTATTAAGTGAACACCGTCGGGCCGTATGAGGCCTGCTTTATCTCCTTCCAGTTGTCGGTGTCGTATCACTACACCGCCTCTGTCTCTTCTAAATTTTGCCATCCGAATATTTATTACCCGCCTTGTCCATTCGATGGCCGTGATGTCTCGCGCACCTTACCATACCGCTATCGGCACAATCTCTGACCATACTATAGCTAATTTTGTGAAAAATTCTCTGAAGCGCTCAGTGTCTAGTTTCATTATTGCCATTAGTTATGCGCTCTTGTGATGACCTAGGTTGTTTCCCCCGGCCTGTATAACTAAGATGACCGGACCTCTTGCCTCTCTCCCTACCTTGATTACCTCCATTAGTACCTGTGGCCATAGCAGGCCTCTAATACCTCTCCAGTTGAAATATGTGTTATGAAACTCTAATTTCCTCCCGCCTGGGCGGACTTTCGCCCTTTTTTGTGCCCAATATATATACGAGTGGCCTATCACTCACACTGTTGGCTTAGCGTCACCTGTAAAAGAAACAAACCACGTTAGGATAACAAGTCCGGTCTTATGTATCTCGCCAAACACGTGGATCGCCATCTCCCTATCCTCTGAACTTCCGTTTCTGACAGTCCTGCTCTTGCTGCTTCTGTGGCCGCACCTATGCGGAATGAGTGTGTCCTGTAATCTTTGGGGTGGTTCCCTGCCGATGTTATGCATTTATTAAATATAGCTTGGAACAGGTATCTTGATAATGGCGTTCCATCAATGTGTGATAGGAAGAAATTACTTTGTGATCTGATGGTTAGATATGTTTTTACTATTGTTACCCGACTCAGTGTACCGTTTGTGGGTTGTAGAAGTACCCAAGTACCCCTGCCCGCTGGAACCGTTTTCGATTGGTGTATGCGTAGACGTATTGCATTATTGGCTATGACTACGTCCTGGTGTAATAAGCCTCCACTGGTGGTAATTTTGGATTGAGGGACTAATTCGCTTATACATAGCGCCCCGAAGAAGGCGATCACAAATGCAGTAGACATTAGTGTTGCTTCAAATTGTGAGTGTCATGTTAATGGTGTTAGGGATAAGATGTGAGAAATCAGTTTTAGTGACACGGGACGGGACGTCTACATTCCTGACTTGGCTGACCCCTTTTCCACCCTTTTATGGATTGTCTGATGATGAATCTTTGTCACATATCCCCAATTCAGTAGTTGGAAGTGAAATGCTACTCCGGTCAGACACCGCTGCGCTGACGCCCCGGATATGCCCCTCATCATTAGCTGGTGGAGAAATTCTATGGTGACTTGTGATCTGGCTTGTTCACATTGGTCAACCCGTCTGCCTGCTACTAGTCGTGTCCACTCTTCCCATGCCTTACCGTATGCTTGCCACGTTGACGGGGCAACTGACGCTCTGATTAATGGCATCAACTATTCGCCACTAGATCCCATAGGGAGGGTGGGCAACTGTTGCCCGATGGGTGGGCGTTGTGGAAGAGCTCTGTGAAAATCTGCCAATTGAATTGTTATAAAGCGTTAGCAGCAGCTTTATACCCCTCAGCATAGTGGCTAGCGCGGACCCATACATTGTGTTTTAGGCACAGGAATGCTAGCCTGCCGTAGTAGGCCTAACACTGGGAGAGACGATGATGCCATCTTATTAATGCAGTGCGCTAGGCTGGTGTTTTGTGTTATGAAGCGTATATTTTTGTTAGCCAGGCGCGCGCCCCATATTTCTATTGCTACCACTATTGGGAAAAATTATTTTCAGGGCTAGATGCAGCTAAAAATTATTATTAATTTCAAAGCTGGTAGAGCTTGGTATAGATGGCCTAATACAATGAGTCCCACACACTGCTAGAAGCCCAAATATTTTTTCAGAGGTAGATGCAGACAAAAAATTATATTCAGTTTGCAACCTGATGGAGGTCAGTATAGATGGACTAATAGAACAAGTCCCACACACTGCTAGAAGGCCAAATATTTTTTCAGAGCTAGATGCAGAAAAAAATTATATTCAATTTGCAACCTGATGGAGGTCAGTATAGATGGACTAATAGAATGATGCTATGCCCAAAAGATTTTACTTCACTAGGTGCAGTAAAAAAATTGGTATTCTATACACAGGTGGTATATCTTGCAACACAGATAGGCTACTCCACTGACTAACACACTCTGCAATAGGCCAAAAGGGATTAGCTTTGCTAGATTCAGCCAAATGCTGTGAAAAAAACTTGCACAGCACTGGCACAGACCTGCCTGGCAAAAACTGATAGGAACTGATGTAACCTAGTCCTGAAAAGGACTGCAATTACAATTAGTCTTTATTCCCACAATCTATCTATTTAAGAGCACAGACCTGCCTGATAAAAGTCGTAGGAAATGCTGTAACCTAGTCCTTAAAAGGACTGCAATCACAACTATTCCCTACTCCCAAGCTATCTGTAGATTTGTGCGAAAATTGGCTTGAAATTAACAAGGTATAGCGCACACAGCAACAGCGGTGCCGTCTAACACGCAGCTGCAGCAGTGAGAAAATGGTGGCGACGGGGAAAATGGCTTGGTCTTATAGGGCAAGGACATGTGACATACACTGCCAATGACACATGCCCTTGCTTGTGTGAAAAAAAGCACTTCGCTCCGTGTGTGCGCTGCTGATAGGCTGACAGATTGCACCTCCCCACTGTAAATGCGGGAAAGAGAAAAAAAAATGGTGATCTTCATTGTTCCTGCAGAGATCCATCCCCTGCCCCTCCCCCCACCCCGCTGTACACTCAAACTGCATATTAACATTAATTTTCATCATTACTGAGAAAAAATCCAGTTATGATTTTGGTGCACGAACAGTTATCGAACATAACCTCGAACAGCCGAATTTTTCTCAAATCGTTCGTGTTCGCCGAACGGCTCGAACACCGCCCAAAACAGCTCGAATTTGAGATTGGCGAACAGTTCGAGTAGAGTTCTTACATTTTCAGGAGGATTTACAGAGGAAGTGCATAAAGTAAAGTTCTTACATTTCCAGGAGGGATTACAGAGGAAGTGCATAAAGTAGAGTTCTTACATTTCCAGGAGGGATTACAGAGGAAGTGCATAAAGTAAAGTCCTTACATTTCCAGGAGGGATTACAGAGGAAGTGCAGAAAGTAAAATTCTTACATTTTCAGGAGGGATTACAGAGGAAGTGCATAAAGTAGAGTTCTTACATTTCCAGGAGGATTTACAGAGGAAGTGCATAAAGTAAAGTTATTACATTTCCAGGTGGGATTACAGAGGAAATGCACAAAGTAGAGTTCTTACATTTCCAGGAGGAATTACAGAGGAAGTGCACAAAGTAAAGTTCTTACATTTCCAGGAGTAATTAAAGAGGAAGTGCACAAAGTAGAGTCCTTACATTTCCAGGAGGATTTACAGAGGAAGTGCATAAAGTAAAGTTCTTACATTTCCAGGAGGGATTACAGAGGAAGTGCATAAAGTAGAGTTCTTACATTTCCAGGAGGGATTACAGAGGAAGTTCATAAAGTAAAGTCCTTACATTTCCAGGAGGGATTACAGAGGAAGTGCAGAAAGTAAAATTCTTACATTTTCAGGAGGGATTACAGAGGAAGTGCATAAAGTAGAGTTCTTACATTTCCAGGAGGATTTACAGAGGAAGTGCATAAAGTAAAGTTATTACATTTCCAGGTGGGATTACAGAGGAAATGCACAAAGTAGAGTTCTTACATTTCCAGGAGGAATTACAGAGGAAGTGCACAAAGTAAAGTTCTTACATTTCCAGGAGTAATTAAAGAGGAAGTGCACAAAGTAGAGTCCTTACATTTCCAGGAGGATTTACAGAGGAAGTGCATAAAGTAAAGTTCTTACATTTCCAGGGGGAATTAAAGAGGAAGTGCATAAAGTAAAGTTCTTACATTTCCAGGAGGGATTACAGAGGAAGTGCATAAAGTAAAGTTCTTACATTTCCAGGAGGATTTACAGAGGAAGTGCATAAAGTAAAATTCTTACATTTCCAGGAGGGATTACAGAGGAAGTGCATAAAGTAAAATTCTTACGTTTCCAGGAGGGATTACAGAGGAAGTGCATAAAGTAAAATTCTTACATTTCCAGGAGGGATTACAGAGGAAGTGTATAAAGTAAAATTCTTACATTTCCAGGAGGGATTACACAGGAAGTTCATAAAGTAAAATTCTTACATTTCCAGGAGGATTTACAGAGGAAGTGCAGAAAGTAGTGTCCTTACATTTCCAGGAGGGATTACAGAGGAAGTGCATGAAGTAAAATTCTTACATTTCCAGGAGGGATTACAGAGGAAGTGTATAAAGTAAAATTCTTACATTTCCAGGAGGGATTACACAGGAAGTTCATAAAGTAAAATTCTTACATTTCCAGGAGGATTTACAGAGGAAGTGCAGAAAGTAGTGTCCTTACATTTCCAGGAGGAATTACAGAGGAAGTGCATAAAGTAGAGTTCTTACATTTCCAGGAGGGATTACAGAGGAAGTGCATAAAGTAAAGTTCTTACATTTACAGGAGCGATTACAGAGGAAGTGCATAAAGTAAAGTTCTTACATTTCCAGGAGGATTTACAGAGGAAGTGCATAAAGTAAAATTCTTACATTTCCAGGAGCGATTACAGAGGAAGTGCATGAAGTAAAATTCTTACATTTCCAGGAGGGATTACAGAGGAAGTGCATAAAGTAAAATTCTTACATTTCCAGGAGGATTTACAGAGGAAGTGCACAAAGTAGTGTCCTTATATTTCCAGGAGGGATTACAGAGGAAGTGCATAAAGTAAAGTTCTTACATTTCCAGGGGGAATTAAAGAGGAAGTGCAGAAAGTAGAGTCCTTACATTTCCAGGAAGGATTACAGTGGAAGTGCAGAAAGTAGAGTTCATACATTTCCAGGAGGACTTACAGAGGAAGTGCACAAAGTAAACTTCTTACATTTCCAGGGGGAATTAAAGAGGAAGTGCATAAAGTAGAGTCCTTACATTTCCAGGAGGGATTACAGAGGAAGTGCAGAAAGTAAAATTCTTACATTTCCAGGAGGATTTACAGAGGAAGTGCATAAAGTAAAGTTCTTACATTTCCAGGAGGGATTACAGAGGAAGTGCATAAAGTAAAGTTCTTACATTTCCAGGGGGAATTAAAGAGGAAGTGCAGAAAGTAGAGTCCTTACATTTCCAGGAGGGATTACAGGGGATTTGCACTAAGTAGAGTTCTTACATTTCCAGGAGGGATTACAGAGGATGTGCAAAAAGTAAAGTTCTTACATTTCCAGGAGGGATTACAGAGGAAGTGCACAAAGTAGAGTCCTTACATTTCCAGGAGGGATTACAGAGGAAGTGCATAAAGTAAAGTTCTTACATTTCCAGGAGGGATTACAGAGGAAGTGCATAAAGTAAAGTTCTTAAATTTCCAGGAGGATTTACAGAGGAAATGTAGAAAGTAGAGTTCTTACATTTCCAGGAGGATTTACAGAGGAAGTGCATAAAGTAAAGTTCTTACATTTCCAGGAGGGATTACAGAGGAAGTGCATAAAGTAGAGTCCTTACATTTCCAGGAGGGATTACAGAGGACGTACAGAAAGTAAAGTTCTTACATTTCCAGGGGGAATTACAGAGGAAGTGCAGAAAGTAGAGTCCTTACATTTCCAGGAGGGATTACAGAGGAAGTGCATAAAGTAAAGTTCTTACATTTCCAGGGGGAATTACAGAGGAAGTGCAGAAAGTAGAGTCCTTACATTTCCAGGAAGGATTACAGAGGAAGTGCAGAAAGTAGAGTTCATACATTTCCAGCAGGATTTACAGAGGAAGTGCATAAAGTAAACTTCTTACGTTTCCAGGAGGGATTACAGAGGAAGTGCATAAAGTAAAATTCTTAAATTTCCAGGAGGATTTACAGAGGAAATGTAGAAAGTAGAGTCCTTACATTTCCAGGAGGGATTACAGAGGAAGTGCATAAAGTAAAGTTCTTACATTTCCAGGGGGAATTAAAGAGGAAGTGCAGAAAGTAGAGTCCTTACATTTCCAGGAAGGATTACAGAGGAAGTGCATAAAGTAAAGTTCTTACATTTCCAGGAGGATTTACAGAGGAAGTGCAGAAAGTAGAGTTCATACATTTCCAGGAGGATTTACAGAGGAAGTGCATAAAGTAAAGTTCTTTCATTTCCATCCTGGCCATACACTGTTTGGCTAGCAGCCATCTCTCCCAACATACAGATGAGCTCTCATGTGTTCTGTGGGGAGGAGGGTAATCTGCTGCCTCTAAGCAATTTGTGCCTAGAGAACAAGGAGCGGGTATTTGAACTGAATATTTGTTAGGGCAGCCAGGAGACCCCCATACACATTACACAGCTAGATTAGCCAGATATTAGCCCACTTTAATCCAACAGATAATAATGGGACTTGTAATAGTAGAAAATGCCATGTGATCTTCTTGCAGATGTTCCTGTGGCATTTTAGGATTATGTAGATACAAGTCTGTACATCAGTACAGGGCAGAACACAAGAGCGGTGTATGATCAGAGCTGCGGTAATACATTATACCTGTATAACAGCTGGCGCAGGCTTTGGCACTTTCCGGTCTCCTTTCAGAGGCTGCCCGTTCTTCTGGGTCATTACTTGCTTGTTGACATTTCCCAGAGCTTTTCTTGATGTTTTCCCACTTGATGCAGAACTGCGCACTTTGCCCTGGTGGCTTTTGACAAGCGACTTTCCTATAGGGAAAAAGTCAAGTTACTTACCGGTAACAGGATCTTTCGGAGACCATGACAGCACCATGGGGGGGGGGGGTGTCAGCCCACCAAGGACAGCAAACCTACAGGCTTAACAAGGGGTGCCACTTCTCGCCTCAGTCTGGATTACAGAGTATTGAGAGGACTGCCAGGATAAACATAGCAAGCAATCACAAAATGACTCTATCACACACCACCCATTAAGTGTGAAATTCTAACAAACAGAGTGCTCCCACAAACATGAAGGGAGGAAATATAAGGGTGCTGTCATGGTCTCAGAAAAATCCCATTACCGGTAAGTAACTTATGACCATCGGTCGACCATGACAGCACCACGAGAGAATTGTAGAGATTAAGAAGTCTAGGGAGGGTCCACAGCTTGGAGCACCCATCTCCCAAAGGTGAGGTCAGATGAAACACCCATATCCAGTCTATAGTGCCTATAGAATGTAGAGGGAGAAGACCAGGTAGCAGCCTTACATATGTCTATCGAGACACCCGTCTTCTCTGCCCAGGAGATAGGCAGCCCGGGTGGAGTGAGCGTTCAACCCTTGTGATACTTCTTCGTCACTAAACGCATAAGCTAGAGAAATAGCCTCCCTCATCCATCTAGCTACAGGGACCTTGACTTTAAACCCTTTCCTAACCCCTTGGTAGGATATAAACAATGAGCTCTCTTTCCTAAAGTCTTTGGTAACCGAGAGGTACCTAACCACACAACTCCTTACGTCTAATGTATGCAACTCTGCTTCCTTCTGGTTACTCGGATTAGGACAGAAGGAGGGTAGTACTACTTCCTGAAGTCAGTGGAAATGAGTAGCTACCTTTTATGAGATAGAGTAATTCTTAAACCTGATCCTGCCTATCATCCAGGATTTGAGTAAATGGTAAGGCCGTAGACAGAGCCTGAATGTGACCAATCCTCCTAGCAGAGGTTAAAGCTATTAGTAGTGCTGTTTTAAGGGAGAGGGATTTAAGGGTTGCTAATTCTACCACTGGGTGTGCCACCTGCTGGCCGTAGAGGTTATTGCAGCACTCCCTTTGGAGTCTGCACACATGTGGCCGGAACTTCCTGGTCCGGTCAAGTGACCACCGGGGCGCACAGCAGCATCATGCCACGCCTCCGGCTACATAGAGAGACCGGAAGCGTGTGGCCCCGCCGTATCATGCGGCACTGAAGCTGCAACTTCCCACAGGCACACCGCTGCCTGGCGCCAGAACGACACTGGGCGGCCCACCCCAGACAGGGGCGCAGCTCCCCCTTACCATCTGGCACCAGCATGATGTTGGGGCTGCCAACCCCAGACAGGGGCACAGCCCCTGCTGCCATCCAGCGCCCATTCGATGCTGGGGCTGCCAACCCCAGACATAGGCGCCGCTCCACAGCCACTGATGCAGAGCGATGCTGGAGCTGCCGACCCCAGGCTGTGGGCGCTGCTCGACAGCTCGATTCTTCAGAATCTGTACATCTTCAACAGGTAAGCCTGCCACAGGTTCCCTTCATCAAGGACAGGAAACCAAACTGAGACGAGAGGTGCCGCCCCTTTTAAGACTGTAGGTTTCTTGTACTTGGTGGGCGGATTCCCTCTCTCGTGGTGCAGTCATGGTCGACCGATAAATAGATACTTTGAGGATTGTTCCCGAGCATCAATGGGCAAGAAACTGAAAGATTGCCAACACCAAAGCAGCAGAGGCAGAGTCTTCCAATACGCAAGGAACAGAATTATGCCCACCTGGATGTCAGGTGTACTAGTAATCCCAGCACCCATGCCCAATCTGAGCACATACTTGAAAATCATTTCTACACTAAAAGTGAAACAAAAAAACCCACTGGAGTGGCACTTTAACCCCTTACCAACATGATTTGCAGTTACATCATATGCCAGCTGTGATATTTAGCCATCATCAACCTCTAATAGCCACATGTAGGGCAGAGCTCCACCTGTTAGAGACGGACAGCGGCATTAACAGCGAACTGAGAAGGGAGTCATGCCATGTGCCCATCTGTGCCCCTGTAACACGATCGTGGGATGCCATCACTGCCAGAAAGGAGTCTGCTGAAAAGACCCATGCCTGTCATGACAGATCTGTGAATGCTGGCTATATACTGCAGTATTGCTGTACGTAACAAGAATTCAGATGATTGCATGTTCAAGTCCCCTAAGGCTATGTGCCCACGATGCAGAAATGCTCCGTATTTTTCCTGAGCGTTTCTGCATCTCCCCTGGCAGAAAAAACGCATGTGGATTGTACATGTGGATTGTACATGCGGATTGTACATGCGGATTGTACATGCGGATTGTACATGCATTTTCCTGCCAGGGACATGCGGAAATGAAGAGTTCTTAACATGCATTTCCGCATGCGGGTTGTCAAGTGCTTTCCAAACGATTTTAGCATCACTTGGAAAGTGCTTGTCAACTTGGTCACACTATATAAATCCATGCAAACGACATGGATTTATATAGTGTGACCCGAGAGAATGTCAAAAAATAAAAAATAAATCTATACTTACCTTCCGATGGACCCCAGAGTCTTGCTTCACTCGGTGCTGACTGCCGGCAGATCGCGGTACACTGCACTGAAGGACCTGCCGACGTCAGCGTCGCGTGACCCATCACATGACTATGACATCAGCGCAGGTCCTTCAGTCCATCGCGATTTGACGGCATGAGAGGAGGAGCGCAGCGGGGGCCGCCAGAAGGTAAGTATCATATTTAGTTTTTATTTTATTCTTTTTTTCACAGTTTCTATGGTACCCGGGTCCGGAGGAGAGTCTCCTCTCCTCTATACCTGGGAACCATCCGCACATTGGAACGCGTGGATTGCGCATCTACATATACAGTGATGCGTAATCCATGCGTTCTAATGCAAGTAAGTGGTGGCGAAAAAGCAGCACTTCCGCAAAATAATTGGTAGTGCTGCGTTTTTTTCCGCAATGATAATCCGCAGCAGAAATTTCCGCAGCATGTGCACAGCACATGCGGGTTATCATTGGGGAACATGGCAGGCCTTCTACCATGTGTTTTTTAAGCGTTTCTGCAGTGTTTTTGCCACTGCGGAAACGCTTAAAAAACGCATCGTGGGCACACAGCCTAAGGGGACAAAAAGGAAAAAGTATAATCTGAACATTCAAATCACCCCTGCCCCTCTATGACCCATTTTAAAATAAACCATATGGGCGTTACTTCTGTAAAAGTCCAATCAAAATATAAAAATAATTAACCTGATCAGTGAACGGCATAAAAACAAAAACCCTCATATGGCTGTATTGACCGAAAGATAAAGTTACTGCTCTTAGAAGAATAAGAAAAATGCAGAGACGAGAAATAACACGGTCAGGAAGGGGTTAAATTCTGCCACTTCTATAGAAAATTGAACCCATTTCGCTGACTGCCTTCAATGGCAGCCAAATAAGGCAGAGGGTTAGAGGAATACCGACCTTATATTGTAGACTTCTAGGATGCTTAAGAAGTGGACATTCCCTTTAAGCTACATTGTGCAGACAAAGCCATGGCAGTGTAGAAGGCCGACAAGATCTCAGTGGAAAGGCTGCAGGTTTGCGTCTGCATTAGGCAAGTTATAGAGGTAGAAGTGTTGGGACCTTGTTGCTGTGCAGGTAGAATCTGGAGCCTCGGCACCGTCCTGCGTAGCCCATACTACAGGGAGGAGCAGCGCCATGTGTAGTAATCTGAGCAGGAGAGTCAGTGTTCAGCCAGCACTGATGGAGACTGACACCCCAACTCATTACCCAATACATGACAGGCTTAAAGAACCTCTCCCATCAGAGCTTATCCTCTTAATATATTGTAATTATATAGGACTGTGTACTAACAATTGCTCACTTTACCTTTCTACCCAGTAAATTCTTTTCTATGTAGAAACAGGAAGCCTCTTCCCTGCAAAAATCATTCTCCTCTTCCCCTCCTGACCCAGCTGCTCCCTCCTCCTCTGCAGGGACTTATGACTCATGCAGGAAAAGTTCACCTTGTGTTAACATAGAGATTAGAAGGATTCAGCTAGTCAGTTTTTAATCACATCTCCTTTCCATTAGGTAAATGACAATAAGCTGGGTAGAAAGGCAAAATGAGCAATTGTAAGTACACTGTGCTATATAATATGATGACTGCAATATATAGAGAATAAAAACTGATGGCAGAGATTCTTTAAAGATGGGTGGGCAAAAGTAAAAGCAAAGTTTATTATGAGGTGGACTCCACTTAACACTTCTGGTGAGGCGCACCATAGTGATGGGGTGCACTTAATTTATGGAAAGTTGTGACTCAGGTGGCTTCACCATGCTCCGTCCACTTGGCAGAGCTGGAGTGAAAGTGCTTAAATAAATAAATATATATATATATATAAAAATTAACATCTAGTTGCATAAAAGTTTTGACTTGTCAGAGTTCTGCTAGAAATCTATTAAACCCCTTGATGAATTGGGGCCAGATCAGCCGTTACCTTTAGAAACCACTTACCGGCACCTGATAGTTGTGCACGATCTCTGGACAACAGCGCAGCATTAACATCACCGTTCTCCTGGTCAGTGTAGATCACGGTCGCCATTATAGTCAGATTCTGCAGGCAAAATATAAGAATGAGCCACGTTTCATTTTAGAACACACCAACAAGTAGTGATCTCCTCACCAACCCCTGGACAATCTCCTCACACCACAACTCAGGAATATTAGAGGAGCCCTTCATAATGCTGGTCCTTGTCAGGAGGAGTATAGCGTGAGCTCAGAAGAGGAAGCCATTCCTGGTAAGCAGGTGCCCAGTGTTATAGCGATTATCATCCTACAGATGCCAGGACCAGAAAATAGAGGACTGTGCCGCCAACCACAGCAACAACCCATTACAGGAGCCGGACAGAGCCATGAGCAGCACTGATCAGCAGCCATGTCTACACTGCAGCAATTACCCATTACAGGGTCCTGACAGATCCATAGTGCTATGAGCAGCACTGATCAGCCGCCATGTCTACACTGCAGCAATTACCCATTACAGGGTCCTGACAGATCCATAGTGCTATGAGCAGCACTGATCAGCAGCCATGTCTACACTGCAGAAATTACTCATTACAGGGTCCTGACAGATCCATTCTGCTATGAGCAGCACTGCTCAGCAGCCATGTCTACACTGCAGCAATTACCCATTACAGGGTCCTGACAGATCCATAGAGCTATGAGCAGCACTGATCAGCCGCCATGTCTACACTGCAGCAATTACCCATTACAGGGTCCTGACAGATCCATAGTGCTATGAGCAGCACTGATCAGCAGCCATGTCTACACTGCAGCAATTACCCATTACAGGGACCTGACAGATCCATAGTGCTATGAGCAGCACTGATCAGCAGCCATGTCTACACTGCAGCAATTACCCATTACAGGGACCTGACAGATCCATAGTGTTATGAGCAGCACTGATCAGCAGCCATGTCTACACTGCAGCAATTACTCATTACAGGGACCTGACAGATCCATAGTGCTATGAGCAGCACTGATCAGCAGCCATGTCTACACTGCAGCAATTACCCATTACAGGGTCCTGACAGATCCATAGTGTTATGAGCAGCACTGATCAGCAGCCATGTCTACACTGCAGCAATTACCCATTACAGGGTCCTGACAGATCCATAGTGCTATGAGCAGCACCAATCAGCAGCCATGTCTACACTGCAGCAATTACCCATTACATGGTCCTGACAGATCCATAGTGTTATGAGCAGCACTGATCAGCAGCCATGTCTACACTGCAGCAATTACCTATTACAGGGACCTGACAGATCCATAGTGCTATGAGCAGCACTGATCAGCAGCCATGTCTACACTGCAGCAATTACCCATTACAGGGTCCTGACAGATCCATTCAGCTATGAGCAGCACTGATCAGCAGCCATGTCTACACTGCAGCAATTACCCATTACAGGGACCTGACAGATCCATAGAGCTATGACCAGCACTGCTCAGCAGCCATGTCTACACTGCAGCAATTACCCATTACAGGGTCCTGACAGATCCATTCTGCTATGAGCAGCACTGATCAGCAGCCATGTCTACACTGCAGCAATTACCCATTACAGGGTCCTGACAGATCCATTCTGCTATGAGCAGTACTGATCAGCAGTCATGTCTACACTGCAGCAATTACCCATTACAGGGACCTGACAGATCCATAGTGTTATGAGCAGCACTGATCAGCAGCCATGTCTACACTGCAGCAATTACCCATTACAGGGTCCTGACAGATCAATAGTGCTTTGAGCAGCACCAATCAGCAGCCATGTCTACACTGCAGCAATTACCCATTACATAGTCCTGACAGATCCATAGTGTTATGAGCAGCACTGATCAGCAGCCATGTCTACACTGCAGCAATTACCCATTACAGGGACCTGACAGATCCATAGTGCTATGAGAAGCACTGATCAGCAGCCATGTCTACACTGCAGCAATTACCCATTACAGGGTCCTGACAGATCCATAGTGCTATGAGCAGCACTGACCAGCAGCCATGTCTACACTGCAGCAATTACCCATTACAGGGTCCTGACAGATCCATTCAGCTATGAGCAGCACTGATCAGCAGCCATGTCTACACTGCAGCAATTACCCATTACAGGGACCTGACAGATCCATAGAGCTATGACCAGCACTGCTCAGCAGCCATGTCTACACTGCAGCAAAAACCCATTACAGGGTCCTGACAGATCCATTCTGCTATGAGCAGCACTGATCAGCAGCCATGTCTACACTGCAGCAATTACCCATTACAGGGTCCTGACAGATCCATTCTGCTATGAGCAGTACTGATCAGCAGTCATGTCTACACTGCAGCAATTACCCATTACAGGGACCTGACAGATCCATAGTGCTATGAGCAGCACTGATCAGCCGCCATGTCTACACTGCAGCAATTACCCATTACAGGGACCTGACAGATCCATTCTGCTATGAGCAGCACTGATCAGCAGCCATGTCTACACTGCAGCAATTACCCATTACAGGGACCTGACAGATCCATTCTGCTATGAGCAGCACTGATCAGTAGCCATGTCTACACTGCAGCAATTGCCCATTACAGGGTCCTGACAGATCCATAGTGCTATGGGCAGCACTGATCAGCAGACATGTCTACACTGCAGCAATTACCCATTACAGGGTCCTGACAGATCCATAGTGCTATGAGCAGCACTGATCAGGAGCCATGTCTACACTGCAGCAATTACCCATTACAGGGACCTGACAGATCCATAGTGCTATGAGCAGCACCGATCAGCAGCCATGTCTACACTGCAGCAATTACCCATTACAGGGTCCTGACAGATCAATAGTGCTATGAGCAGCACTGATCAGCCACCATGTCTGCACTGCAGCAATTACCCATTACAGGGTCCTGACAGATCAATAGTGCTTTGAGCAGCACCGATCAGCAGCCATGTCTACACTGCAGCAATTACCCATTACAGGGTCCTGACAGATCAATAGTGCTTTGAGCAGCACCGATCAGCAGCCATGTCTACACTGCAGCAATTACCCATTACAGGGTCCTGACAGATCCATAGTGCTAGGAGCATCACTGATCAGCAGCCATGTCTACACTGCAGCAATTACCCATTACAGGGTCCTGACAGATCCATAGTGCTAGGAGCAGCACTGATCAGCAGCCATGTCTACACTGCAGCAATTACCCATTACAGGGACCTGACAGATCCATAGTGCTATGAGCAGCACCGATCAGCAGCCATGTCTACACTGCAGCAGTTACCCATTACATGGTCCTCACAGATCCATAGTGCTATGAGCAGCACCGATCAGCAGCCATGTCTACACTGCAGCAATTACCCATTACAGGGTCCTGACAGATAACATACGATATAAAAACATTTTTTTGCGGGCATCATAAACACCCTTTAAAAAAATTTGTGGGTGTTGCATCACGGACCACAGTCACCCTGGTGATATGGTGGTGGATGATGAGGAGAAGGAGGAGGACAAGAGCAAATAGCCACCAAAATCAGGAAGCTTATACCAATGTGTGGGTGGGAAAAGGTGCATGTGAATACACCTCCCAAAAAAAAGACACTGGATTTGAGTTTATGTTACGCTGCTTTCATTCTGTGGTGTTGAGAAGTCTGGCCCAATCCAGCCCTTGTTCATTTTTATGAGTCAGCCTGTCATTTTCAGTTGACAGGCGGATGCGCTTATCAGTTATAATTCCACCAACGTCACTAAAAACCCGCTCTGATAAAACGCTAGTGGCAGGGCAGGCCAGGACCTCCAAGGCGTAGAGAGCCAGTTCATTCCACGTATCCAGCTTGGACACCAAACAATTATAAGGCACAGAGGAATTACAGAGGACGTTGGTACGGTCGGCAAGGTACTCCCTCAGAATCTTCCCAAACTTTGCTCTCCCTGTGAGAGTACCCCGAGCCTCAGGGCCTGGGAGGGGCAGAGAAAATTCTCCCAGAACTTGGACAGTGTTCCACTGCCTCTGCTGGATTGGAGTTGTGTCTCTCGCCTCTGCTCCTTGGTTGTCCAACGAACTGTGACCTCTGCCACCAGCGTTTTCAGATTTTTAATAGTTCCGCAACAAGGGCCTTCTGGTACTGCCCCATTTTTGTAGACCTGTCCGCCTCAGGAATAAGAGATAGAAAGTTCTACTTGTAGCGTGGGTCTAGAAGTGTCACCAACCAGTAATGACGGTCACCCAAAATTTTGAGAACGCGAGGGTCATGGGAAAGGCAGCGTAACAAACTCAGCCATGCATGCCAGACTGCTAACAGGCAATACTTCTGTGTCCTCACCAATAGGACCACTGACCATGCTCTCCTCCTCTCTGTCCCCAGGCCATCCACGCTGAACAGACGGTATGACAGTAGTGCAGATAGTACCATCTATAGCGCAGGAAACTAGTTCCTGTTCTTACTCCTCCTCTTCCTCATTGTCACCCAATCCACATTGGGATGAGATGAGGCTGGGCTGTGTGTAATCACCCTGTATGGTTCCTTGCTCCATCTCATTGTGCTCCGCCAGCAGTGCATACTCTTTTATTGTGAGCAGAGAGCATTTCAGAAGACAGAAGCAGGATGGTGACGCTAAGGCTAAGTGCCCACGTAGCGTTTTTCAAGCGTATATGCTGTGGAATTTCCGCAGCATAAACGCTTGTTAAACGCTAGGTAACCGCCCCCCATGGTCCCCAAGGGGATTCCGCAAGTTCTATGCACATGCTGCGGATGTTTCCACAGCATTTATGCTGCGCTCAAAAATCCGCAGCATGTCCATTAATTTTGCGGAAGCGCGGCGTAATCGCCGCCATTGACTTGCATTGAGACGCACATAATCCGTGTCAGTACATTTGTACTCACGGATTATATGCGTTTCAATGTGCGGATGGTACCCAGTTCTGGAAGAGAGGAGACTCTCATCCAGACCTGGGTACCATTGTACCTGTAAAAAAAAGAATAAAATAAAAAATAAAGTTTATATTCACCTTCCGACGGCCCCCGGTCTCCTTCCCTTTGCTTGCGGGCAGGACTGAAAGACCTGCGGTGACGTCACAGTCATGTGACCGCAGGCCCTTTAGTGCAGTGTCCCGCGATCACCTGGCAGACAGAAGCGAGCGCAGCTACACACGCCGGGCCATCGGAGGGTAAGTATAGGTTTATTTTTTTATTTTTAAACATTCTTACAGTCACACTATATAAATCCATGCTGGTTGCATGGATTTATATAGTGTGACCTAGTTGTCAAGCACTATCCAAGTGATGCTAAAATCGCCTGGAAAGCGCTTGTCAATCCGCATGCGGAAACGCATGTGAAAACGCTTCAAATCCGCATGTATTTGGCAGGAAAAACGCATGCATAATCTGCCAGGGAGATGCAGAAATGATGCAGAAATTTTCTGCTTCATTTCTGCATCGTGGGCACATAGCCTAATTATGACGTCATCGCCACTCACCATCTTGGTGGAGTCCTCAAAGTTTTGGAGGATATGTCTGACATCCATGTCCACTCCTGAGGTGTTACGTGTGGAGTCTGAACTGAATACCGACGGCCTTGTTGATGCTGGTAGTCAACAACTGCCGTCTTCTGCTCACAAATCCTTCCCAACATCTGCAGTGTAGAGTTCCAACGCGTAGGGACATCACACACCAGTCTATGAGCCGGAAGCTGCAAACGCTGCGGAAACACGGCAAGGGTGGCGGAAGCTGGAGGTGATTTTCTAAAATGGGCACACAGGCGGCGTACTTTAACAAGCAGATCCGGCAGCTCCAGGTAGGATTTGAGACAGCGCTGAACCACGAGGTTAAGCACATGGGCTAGGCCTGGTACGTGTGTGAGCTCGCCTCAGAGCTGCCACCAGGGTCCGGCCATTGTCACACACGTCCATGCCTGGCTTTAGGCTCGGCGGTGTGAGCCACAGATCTACCTGCTCTCCCTCCACTGTCTGATTCCGGAGTGACTGACGAGCACAGCGGCCCCAGGTCTGATATAGACCTGATGACTCTGTGCGGCCAGCCAATCACTGTAATGCCACAACCAACATGGCTGCAGCATTACAATGAGTGACAGGCAATCCCTGCATGTTCATTAGCTCGGTAAAGAGCAACAAGCATGCAGGGAGGGGACTCGAGCTCCCGCCGAGCAACCCCGGAAATACTCGGCGAGCGTGGAGCATCTCGAGCAGTGAGATGCTGGGGCGAGCACCGAGCAGTAGAGAGCATGCTCGCTCATCACTAGTCTTCATGCATCAGGTCCATGTATTCAGCAGTACATGATTCATCTGCACTACCACAGACTGTAGAGACAAGGAGAAGAGGAAACCCCAGAGAATTAGTAGGGAGGTTTCTCTCTAACTACAGAAGCCGGGCGAAGAGCAGCTCATCATTCAGCCCCATGCTATACCTGCATCCACCACCAGGGGGAGCCCGGGGAACAGACTTGTGTTATAGAGCCCATATATGAAATCCTATGCGCAGGGCTCCCCCTACTGGTGTCTAGCGGCAGCGCAAGACTAGAGTAAGCCACAGGAGAGCCAACATGGCGACATTACAGCTCCCGGCACACCAGCACCATCAGGACATAGGCGGGCATGCTGGGAGTTGTAGTCTCACGGCAGCTGACAAGCCAGCGCTTGTGATGTAACGGAGGTAATAAGACGCCATAACACAAACCGCCCTCCACCAGCAGCGTCACAGGCAGGGAAGCCGGGAACGTATTCACAGACGGTTACTAGACACCGCCTGACAGCCGCTCCTGAGAGCGGAGCGGACACCGATAAAGAGCACGGACGGGAAGCCGGGACCGCCGATCCAGAACTGTCATCAGCGCGTCCTGATTGGTCGCTGCCCCGGCACCTCTGTAATCTGATTGGATAATGGACGGGCCGCTCTTATTGGCTGGAGACACGTCACCTACTCGCCTGTAATAGCGCTATAATAGTCCTGATATCACTGTACAGGGGAGGAGCTTGGCTGCGCTTTATAGGGGGGGTTATAGGATTTCATCCCGGGGGTCTCATCTGATTTATCTTATGTAACGTAAATCTGTAGGCTCCAAGATACATAAAAGCACGGGGTTTCCTGTGTCCCTGCTGGGCTCTTGTGGTTATTCTCAGTCCTCCTCTCCGTCCTCCGCTCCGTCCTCCGCTTCTGCCCTCCCCTCCGTCCTCCACTCCGTCCTCCCCTCCGTCCTCCCCTCCGTCCTCCGCTCCGACCTCCGCTCCGTCCTCCGCTCCGACCTCCGCTCCGTCCTCCCCTCCGTCCTCCTCTCCGTCCTCCCCTCCGTCCTCCCCTCCGTCCTCCGCTCCGTCCTCCCCTCCGTCCTCCCCTCCGTCCTCCGCTCCGTCCTCCGCTCCGTCCTCCTCTCCGTCCTCCCCTCCGTCCTCCTCTCCGTCCTCCCCTCCGTCCTCCCCTCCGTCCTCCGCTCCGTCCTCCCCTCCGTCCTCCTCTCCGTCCTCCCCTCCGTCCTCCGCTCCGTCCTCCCCTCCGTCCTCCCCTCCGTCCTCCCCTCCGTCCTCCGCTCCGTCCTCCCCTCCGTCCTCCCCTCCGTCCTCCGCTCCGTCCTCCCCTCCGTCCTCCTCTCCGTCCTCCCCTCCGTCCTCCGCTCCGTCCTCCCCTCCGTCCTCCGCTCCGTCCTCCCCTCCATCCTCCCCTCCGTCCTCCCCTCCGTCCTCCTCTCCGTCCTCCCCTCCGTCCTCCCCTCCGTCCTCCGCTCCGTCCTCCCCTCCGTCCTCCTCTCCGTCCTCCCCTCCGTCCTCCGCTCCGTCCTCCCCTCCGTCCTCCTCTCCGTCCTCCCCTCCGTCCTCCGCTCCCTCCTCCCCTCCGTCCTCCCCTCTGTCCTCCCCTCCGTCCTCCGCTCCGTCCTCCCCTCCGTCCTCCTCTCCGTCCTCCCCTCCGTCCTCCGCTCCGTCCTCCCCTCCGTCCTCCTCTCCGTCCTCCCCTCCGTCCTCCCCTCCGTCCTCCCCTCCGTCCTCCCCTCCGTCCTCCTCTCCGTCCTCCCCTCCGTCCTCCGCTCCGTCCTCCTCTCCGTCCTCCCCTCCGTCCTCCGCCCTCCCCTCCGCCCTCCGCTCCGTCCTCCGCTCCGTCCTCTGCTCTGTCCTCCGCTGCAGAATATTATAATATACAGCTCATCTACTGCAGAATATTATAATGTACAGTTCATCTACTGCAGAATATTATAATATACAGCTCATCTACTGCAGAATATTATAATATACAGCTCATCTTCTGCAGAATATTATAATATACAGCTCACCTGCTGCAGAATATTATAATGTACAGCTCATCTACTGCAGAATATTATAATATACAGCTCATCTACTGCAGAATATTATATATACAGCTCATCTACTGCAGAATATTATAATATGCAGCTCATCTACTGCAGAATATTATAATATACAGCTCATCTTCTGCAGAATATTATAATATACAGCTCATCTACTGCAGAATATTATATATACAGCTCATCTACTGCAGAATATTATATATACAGCTCATCTACTGCAGAATATTATAATATACAGCTCATCTACTGCAGAATATTATAATATACAGCTCATCTACTGCAGACTATTATATATACAGCTCATCTACTGCAGAATATTATAATATACAGCTCATCTACTGCAGAATATTATAATATACAGCTCATCTTCTGCAGAATATTATAATATACAGCTCATCTACTGCAGAATATTATAATATACAGCTCATCTACTGCAGAATATTATAATATACAGCTCATCTACTGCAGAATATTATATATACAGCTCATCTACTGCAGAATATTATATATACAGCTCATCTTCTGCAGAATATTATAATATACAGCTCATCTACTGCAGAATATTATAATATACAGCTCATCTACTGCAGAATATTATATATACATCTCATCTACTGCAGAATATTATAATATACAGCTCATCTACTGCAGAATATTATATATACAGCTCATCTTCTGCAGAATATTATAATATACAGCTCATCTTCTGCAGAATATTATAATATACAGCTCAATACTACAGAATATTATAATATACAGCTCATCTTCTGCAGAATATTATAATATACAGCTCATCTTCTGCAGAATATTATAATATACAGCTCATCTACAGCAGAATATTATAATATACAGCTCACCTGCTGCAGAATATTATAATATACAACTCATCTACTACAGAATATTATAATATACATCTCATCTTCTACAGAATATTATAATATACAGCTCATCTTCTGCAGAATATTATAATATACAGCTCACCTGCTGCAGAATATTATAATGTACAGCTCATCTACTGCAGAATATTATAATATACAGCTCATCTACTGCAGAATATTATATATACAGCTCATCTACTGCAGAATATTATAATATACAGCTCATCTTCTGCAGAATATTATATATACAGCTCATCTTCTGCAGAATATTATATATACAGCTCATCTACTGCAGAATATTATAATATACAGCTCATCTACTGCAGAATATTATAATATACAGTTCATCTACTGCAGAATATTATAATATACAGCTCATCTACTACAGAATATTATAATATACAGCTCATCTACTGCAGAATATTATAATATACAGCTCATCTTCTGCAGAATATTATATATACAGCTCATCTACTGCAGAATATTATAATATACAGCTCATCTACTGCAGAATATTATAATATACAGTTCATCTACTGCAGAATATTATAATATACAGCTCATCTACTACAGAATATTATAATATACAGCTCATCTACTGCAGAATATTATAATATACAGCTCATCTACTACAGAATATTATAATATACAGCTCATCTACTACAGAATATTATAATATACAGCTCACCTGCTGCAGAATATTATAATGTACAGCTCATCTGCTGCAGAATATTATAATATACAGCTCATCTACTACAGAATATTATAATATACAGCTCATCTACTACAGAATATTATAATATACAGCTCATCTACTGCAGAATATTATAATATACAGCTCATCTACTACAGAATATTATAATATACAGCTCATCTACTACAGAATATTATAATATACAGCTCATCTACTGCAGAATATTATAATATACAGCTCATCTACTGCAGAATATTATAATATACAGCTCATCTACTACAGAATATTATAATATACAGCTCATCTACTGCAGAATATTATAATATACAGCTCATCTACTGCAGAATATTATAATATACAGCTCATCTACTGCAGAATATTATAATATACAGCTCACCTGCTGCAGAATATTATAATATACAGCTCATCTACTGCAGAATATTATATATACAGCTCATCTTCTGCAGAATATTATAATATACAGCTCACCTGCTGCAGAATATTATAATATACAGCTCATCTACTGCAGAATATTATAATATACAGCTCATCTACTACAGAATATTATTATATACAGCTCACCTGCTGCAGAATATTATAATATACAGCTCATCTACTGCAGAATATTATATATACAGCTCATCTACTGCAGAATATTATATATACAGCTCATCTACTACAGAATATTATAATATACAGCTCATCTACTACAGAATATTATAATATACAGCTCATCTACTGCAGAATATTATAATATACAGCTCATCTACTGCAGAATATTATAATATACAGCTCATCTACTGCAGAATATTATAATATACAGCTCACCTGCTGCAGAATATTATAATATACAGCTCATCTACTGCAGAATATTATATATACAGCTCATCTTCTGCAGAATATTATAATATACAGCTCACCTGCTGCAGAATATTATAATATACAGCTCATCTACTGCAGAATATTATAATATACAGCTCATCTACTGCAGAATATTATAATATACAGTTCATCTACTGCAGAATATTATAATATACAGTTCATCTATTGCAGAATATTATAATATACAGCTCATCTACTACAGAATATTATAACATACAGCTCATCTACTGCAGAATATTATAATATACAGCTCATCTACTACAGAATATTATAATATACAGCTCATCTACTACAGAATATTATAATATACAGCTCATCTTCTGCAGAATATTATAATATACAGCTCATCTACTACAGAATATTATAATATACAGCTCACCTGCTGCAGAATATTATAATGTACAGCTCATATGCTGCAGAATATTATAATATACAGCTCATCTACTACAGAATATTATAATATACAGCTCATCTACTACAGAATATTATAATATACAGCTCATCTTCTGCAGAATATTATAATATACAGCTCATCTACTACAGAATATTATAATATACAGCTCACCTGCTGCAGAATATTATAATGTACAGCTCATCTGCTGCAGAATATTATAATATACAGCTCATCTACTACAGAATATTATAATATACAGCTCATCTACTACAGAATATTATAATATACAGCTCATCTACTGCAGAATATTATAATATACAGCTCATCTACTACAGAATATTATAATATACAGCTCATCTACTACAGAATATTATAATATACAGCTCATCTACTGCAGAATATTATAATATACAGCTCATCTACTGCAGAATATTATAATATACAGCTCATCTACTGCAGAATATTATAATATACAGCTCATCTTCTGCAGAATATTATAATATACAGCTCATCTACTACAGAATATTATAATATACAGCTCATCTACTGCAGAATATTATAATATACAGCTCATCTACTGCAGAATATTATAATATACAGCTCATCTACTGCAGAATATTATAATATACAGCTCACCTGCTGCAGAATATTATAATATACAGCTCATCTACTGCAGAATATTATATATACAGCTCATCTACTGCAGAATATTATATATACAGCTCATCTTCTGCAGAATATTATAATATACAGCTCACCTGCTGCAGAATATTATAATATACAGCTCATCTACTGCAGAATATTATAATATACAGCTCATCTACTGCAGAATATTATAATATACAGCTCACCTACTGCAGAATATTATAATATACAGCTCACCTGCTGCAGAATATTATAATATACAGCTCATCTACTACAGAATATTATATATACAGCTCATCTTCTGCAGAATATTATAATATACAGCTCATCTACTGCAGAATATTATATATACAGCTCATCTACTGCAGAATATTATAATATATAGCTCATCTACTGCAGAATATTATATATACAGCTCATCCGCTGCAGAATATTATAATATACAGCTCATCTACTGCAGAATATTATAATTTACAGGTCACCTGCTGCAGAATATTATAATATACAGCTCATCTACTGCAGAATATTATAATATACAGGTCATCTACTGCAGAATATTATAATATACAGCTCATCTACTGCAGAATATTATAATATACAGCTCATCTACTACAGAATATTATAATATACAGCTCATCTACTAGAGAATATTATAATATACAGCTCATCTACTGCAGAATATTATAATATACAGCTCATCTACTGCAGAATATTATAATATACAGCTCATCTACTGCAGAATATTATAATATACAGCTCATCTACTGCAGAATATTATAATATACAGCTCACCTGCTGCAGAATATTATAATATACAGCTCATCTACTGCAGAATATTATATATACAGCTCATCTTCTGCAGAATATTATAATATACAGCTCACCTGCTGCAGAATATTATAATATACAGCTCATCTACTGCAGAATATTATAATATACAGCTCATCTACTGCAGAATATTATAATATACAGCTCACCTACTGCAGAATATTATAATATACAGCTCACCTGCTGCAGAATATTATAATATACAGCTCATCTACTACAGAATATTATATATACAGCTCATCTTCTGCAGAATATTATAATATACAGCTCATCTACTGCAGAATATTATATATACAGCTCATCTACTGCAGAATATTATAATATATAGCTCATCTACTGCAGAATATTATATATACAGCTCATCCGCTGCAGAATATTATAATATACAGCTCATCTACTGCAGAATATTATAATATACAGGTCACCTGCTGCAGAATATTATAATATACAGCTCATCTACTGCAGAATATTATAATATACAGGTCATCTACTGCAGAATATTATAATATACAGCTCACCTGCTGCAGAATATTATAATGTACAGCTCATCTACTGCAGAATATTATAATATACAGCTCATCTCCTACAGAATATTATAATATACAGCTCATCTACTGCAGAATATTATAATATACAGCTCACCTGCTGCAGAATATTATAATGTACAGCTCATCTACTGCAGAATATTATAATATACAGCTCATCTACTACAGAATATTATAATATACAGCTCACCTGCTGCAGAATATTATAATATACAGCTCATCTACTGCAGAATATTATAATATACAGGTCATCTACTGCAGAATATTATAATATACAGCTCACCTGCTGCAGAATATTATAATGTACAGCTCATCTACTGCAGAATATTATAATATACAGCTCATCTACTACAGAATATTATAATATACAGCTCATCTACTGCAGAATATTATAATATACAGCTCATCTACTACAGAATATTATAATGTACAGCTCATCTACTGCAGAATATTATAATATACAGCTCATCTACTACAGAATATTATAATATACAGCTCACCTGCTGCAGAATATTATAATATACAGCTCATCTACTGCAGAATATTATATATACAGCTCATCTTCTGCAGAATATTATAATATACAGCTCATCTACTACAGAATATTATAATATACAGCTCATCTACTGCAGAATATTATAATATACAGCTCATCTACTACAGAATATTATAATGTACAGCTCATCTACTGCAGAATATTATAATATACAGCTCATCTACTACAGAATATTATAATATACAGCTCACCTGCTGCAGAATATTATAATATACAGCTCATCTACTGCAGAATATTATATATACAGCTCATCTTCTGCAGAATATTATAATATACAGCTCATCTACTGCAGAATATTATAATATACAGCTCATCTACTGCAGAATATTATAATATACAGGTCATCTACTGCAGAATATTATAATATACAGCTCACCTGCTGCAGAATATTATAATGTACAGCTCATCTACTGCAGAATATTATAATATACAGCTCATCTCCTACAGAATATTATAATATACAGCTCATCTACTGCAGAATATTATAATATACAGGTCATCTACTGCAGAATATTATAATATACAGCTCACCTGCTGCAGAATATTATAATGTACAGCTCATCTACTGCAGAATATTATAATATACAGCTCATCTACTACAGAATATTATAATATACAGCTCATCTACTGCAGAATATTATAATATACAGCTCATCTACTACAGAATATTATAATGTACAGCTCATCTACTGCAGAATATTATAATATACAGCTCATCTACTACAGAATATTATAATATACAGCTCACCTGCTGCAGAATATTATAATATACAGCTCATCTACTGCAGAATATTATATATACAGCTCATCTTCTGCAGAATATTATAATATACAGCTCATCTACTGCAGAATATTATATATACAGCTCATCTACTGCAGAATATTATAATATATAGCTCATCTACTGCAGAATATTATAATATACAGGTCACCTGCTGCAGAATATTATAATATACAGCTCATCTACTGCAGAATATTATAATATACAGGTCATCTACTGCAGAATATTATAATATACAGCTCATCTACTGCAGAATATTATAGATACAGCTCATCTACTGCAGAATATTATATATACAGCTCATCTACTGCAGAATATTATAATATACAACTCATCTACTGCAGAATATTATATATACAGCTCATCTACTGCAGAATATTATATATACAGCTCATCTTCTGCAGAATATTATAATATACAGCTCATCTACTGCAGAATATTATAATATACAGCTCACCTGCTGCAGAATATTATATATACAGCTCATCTACTGCAGAATATTATAATATACAGCTCATCTACTGCAGAATATTATAATATACAGCTCATCTGCTGCAGAATATTATAATATACAGCTCATCTTCTGCAGAATATTATAATATACAGCTCATCTACTGCAGAATATTATAATATACAGCTCATCTACTGCAGAATATTATAATATACAGCTCATCTTCTGCAGAATATTATAATATACAGCTCATCTTCTGCAGAATATTATAATATACAGCTCATCTACTGCAGAATATTATATATACAGCTCATCTACTGCAGAATATTATAATATACAGCTCACCTGCTGCAGAATATTATATATACAGCTCATCTACTGCAGAATATTATAATATACAGCTCATCTACTGCAGAATATTATAATATACAGCTCACCTGCTGCAGAATATTATAATATACAGCTCATCTACTGCAGAATATTATATATACAGCTCATCTACTGCAGAATATTATAATATACAGCTCATCTACTGCAGAATATTATATATACAGCTCATCTACTGCAGAATATTATAATATACAGCTCACCTGCTGCAGAATATTATAATATACAGCTCATCTACTGCAGAATATTATAATATACAGCTCACCTGCTGCAGAATATTATAATATACAGCTCATCTACTACAGAATATTATATATACAGCTCATCTTCTGCAGAATATTATAATATACAGCTCATCTACTGCAGAATATTATATATACAGCTCATCTACTGCAGAATATTATAATATATAGCTCATCTACTGCAGAATATTATATATACAGCTCATCCGCTGCAGAATATTATAATATACAGCTCATCTACTGCAGAATATTATAATATACAGGTCACCTGCTGCAGAATATTATAATATACAGCTCATCTACTGCAGAATATTATAATATACAGGTCATCTACTGCAGAATATTATAATATACAGCTCACCTGCTGCAGAATATTATAATGTACAGCTCATCTACTGCAGAATATTATAATATACAGCTCATCTACTACAGAATATTATAATATACAGCTCATCTACTGCAGAATATTATAATATACAGCTCACCTGCTGCAGAATATTATAATGTACAGCTCATCTACTGCAGAATATTATAATATACAGCTCATCTACTACAGAATATTATAATATACAGCTCACCTGCTGCAGAATATTATAATATACAGCTCATCTACTGCAGAATATTATAATATACAGGTCATCTACTGCAGAATATTATAATATACAGCTCACCTGCTGCAGAATATTATAATGTACAGCTCATCTACTGCAGAATATTATAATATACAGCTCATCTACTACAGAATATTATAATATACAGCTCATCTACTGCAGAATATTATAATATACAGCTCATCTACTACAGAATATTATAATGTACAGCTCATCTACTGCAGAATATTATAATATACAGCTCATCTACTACAGAATATTATAATATACAGCTCATCTACTGCAGAATATTATAATATACTGCTCATCTACTGCAGAATATTATATATACAGCTCATCTTCTGCAGAATATTATAATATACAGCTCATCTACTGCAGAATATTATATATACAGCTCATCTACTGCAGAATATTATAATATATAGCTCATCTACTGCAGAATATTATAATATACAGGTCACCTGCTGCAGAATATTATAATATACAGCTCATCTACTGCAGAATATTATAATATACAGGTCATCTACTGCAGAATATTATAATATACAGCTCATCTACTGCAGAATATTATAGATACAGCTCATCTACTGCAGAATATTATATATACAGCTCATCTACTGCAGAATATTATAATATACAACTCATCTACTGCAGAATATTATATATACAGCTCATCTACTGCAGAATATTATATATACAGCTCATCTTCTGCAGAATATTATAATATACAGCTCATCTACTGCAGAATATTATAATATACAGCTCACCTGCTGCAGAATATTATATATACAGCTCATCTACTGCAGAATATTATAATATACAGCTCATCTACTGCAGAATATTATAATATACAGCTCATCTGCTGCAGAATATTATAATATACAGCTCATCTTCTGCAGAATATTATAATATACAGCTCATCTACTGCAGAATATTATAATATACAGCTCATCTACTGCAGAATATTATATATACAGCTCATCTACTGCAGAATATTATAATATACAGCTCACCTGCTGCAGAATATTATATATACAGCTCATCTACTGCAGAATATTATAATATACAGCTCATCTACTGCAGAATATTATAATATACAGCTCATCTGCTGCAGAATATTATAATATACAGCTCATCTTCTGCAGAATATTATAATATACAGCTCATCTACTGCAGAATATTATAATATACAGCTCATCTACTGCAGAATATTATAATATACAGCTCATCTTCTGCAGAATATTATAATATACAGCTCATCTTCTGCAGAATATTATAATATACAGCTCATCTACTGCAGAATATTATATATACAGCTCATCTACTGCAGAATATTATAATATACAGCTCACCTGCTGCAGAATATTATATATACAGCTCATCTACTGCAGAATATTATAATATACAGCTCATCTACTGCAGAATATTATAATATACAGCTCACCTGCTGCAGAATATTATAATATACAGCTCATCTACTGCAGAATATTATATATACAGCTCATCTGCTGCAGAATATTATATATACAGCTCATCTACTGCAGAATATTATAATATACAGCTCATCTTCTGCAGAATATTATAATATACAGCTCATCTACTGCAGAATATTATATATACAGCTCATCTACTGCAGAATATTATAATATACAGCTCACCTGCTGCAGAATATTATATATACAGCTCATCTTCTGCAGAATAATATAATATACAACTCATCTACTGCAGAATATTATAATATACAGCTCATCTTCTGCAGAATATTATAATATACAGCTCATCTACTACAGAATATTATAATATACAGCTCATCTTCTGCAGAATATTATAATATACCGCTCACCTGCTGCAGAATATTATAATATACAGCTCATCTACTGCAGAATATTATATATACAGCTCATCTTCTGCAGAATATTATAATATCCATCTCATCTACTGCAGAATATTATAATAAACAGCTCATCTACTGCAGAATATTATATATACAGCTCATCTACTGAAGAATATTATAATATACAGCTCATCTACTGCAGAATATTATATATACAGCTCATCTACTGCAGAATATTATAATATCCATCTCATCTACTGCAGAATATTATAATAAACAGCTCATCTACTGCAGAATATTATATATACAGCTCATCTACTGCAGAATATTATAATATACATCTCATCTACTGCAGAATATCATATATACAGCTCATCTTCTGCAGAATATTATATATACAGCTCATCTACTGCAGAATATTATATATACAGCTCATCTTCTGCAGAATATTATAATATACAGCTCATCTACTGCAGAATATTATAATATACAGCTCATCTACTGCAGAATATTATAATATACAACTCATCTACTGCAGAATATTATAATATACAGCTCATCTACTGCAGAATATTATATATACAGCTCATCTATTGCAGAATATTATAATATACAGCTCACCTGCTGCAGAATATTATATATACAGCTCATCTACTGCAGAATATTATATATACAGCTCATCTATTGCAGAATATTATAATATACAGCTCATCTACTGCAGAATATTATATATACAGCTCATCTACTGCAGAATATTATAATATACAGCTCATCTACTGCAGAATATTATAATATACAGCTCACCTGCTGCAGAATATTATAATATACAGCTCATCTACTGCAGAATATTATATATACAGCTCATCTGCTGCAGAATATTATATATACAGCTCATCTACTGCAGAATATTATAATATACAGCTCATCTTCTGCAGAATATTATAATATACAGCTCATCTACTGCAGAATATTATATATACAGCTCATCTACTGCAGAATATTATAATATACAGCTCATCTACTGCAGAATATTATAATATACAGCTCACCTGCTGCAGAATATTATTTATACAGCTCATCTTCTGCAGAATATTATAATATACAACTCATCTACTGCAGAATATTATAATATACAGCTCATCTTCTGCAGAATATTATAATATACAGCTCATCTACTGCAGAATATTATAATATACAGCTCATCTTCTGCAGAATATTATAATATACCGCTCACCTGCTGCAGAATATTATAATATACAGCTCATCTACTGCAGAATATTATATATACAGCTCATCTTCTGCAGAATATTATATATACAGCTCATCTACTGAAGAATATTATAATATACAGCTCACCTGCTGCAGAATATTATATATACAGCTCATCTTCTGCAGAATATTATAATATACAACTCATCTACTGCAGAATATTATAATATACAGCTCATCTTCTGCAGAATATTATAATATACAGCTCATCTACTGCAGAATATTATAATATACAGCTCATCTGCTGCAGAATATTATATATACAGCTCATCTACTGCAGAATATTATATATACAGCTCATCTATTGCAGAATATTATAATATACAGCTTATCTACTGCAGAATATTATATATACAGCTCACCTGCTGCAGAATATTATAATATACAGCTCACCTGCTGCAGAATATTATATATACAGCTCATCTTCTGCAGAATATTATATATACAGCTCATCTACTGCAGAATATTATAATATACAGCTCATCTTCTGCAGAATATTATATATACAGCTCATCTACTGCAGAATATTATATATACAGCTCATCTTCTGCAGAATATTATAATATACAGCTAATCTACTGCAGAATATTATAATATACAGCTCATCTTCTGCAGAATATTATAATATACAGCTCATCTACTGCAGAATATTATATATACAGCTCATCTACTGCAGAATATTATAATATACAGCTCACCTGCTGCAGAATATTATATATACAGCTCATCTACTGCAGAATATTATAATATACAGCTCATCTACTGCAGAATATTATAATATACAGCTCACCTGCTGCAGAATATTATAATATACAGCTCATCTACTGCAGAATATTATATATACAGCTCATCTGCTGCAGAATATTATATATACAGCTCATCTACTGCAGAATATTATAATATACAGCTCATCTTCTGCAGAATATTATAATATACAGCTCATCTACTGCAGAATATTATATATACAGCTCATCTACTGCAGAATATTATAATATACAGCTCATCTACTGCAGAATATTATAATATACAGCTCACCTGCTGCAGAATATTATATATACAGCTCATCTTCTGCAGAATATTATAATATACAACTCATCTACTGCAGAATATTATAATATACAGCTCATCTTCTGCAGAATATTATAATATACAGCTCATCTACTGCAGAATATTATAATATACAGCTCATCTTCTGCAGAATATTATAATATACCGCTCACCTGCTGCAGAATATTATAATATACAGCTCATCTACTGCAGAATATTATATATACAGCTCATCTTCTGCAGAATATTATATATACAGCTCATCTACTGAAGAATATTATAATATACAGCTCATCTACTGCAGAATATTATATATACAGCTCATCTACTGCAGAATATTATATATACAGCTCATCTACTGAAGAATATTATAATATACAGCTCATCTACTGCAGAATATTATATATACAGCTCATCTACTGCAGAATATTATAATATCCATCTCATCTACTGCAGAATATTATAATATACAGCTCATCTACTGCAGAATATTATAATAAACAGCTCAATACTACAGAATATTATAATATACAGCTCATCTACTGCAGAATATTATAATATACATCTCATCTACTGCAGAATATCATATATACAGCTCATCTTCTGCAGAATATTATATATACAGCTCATCTACTGCAGAATATTATATATACAGCTCATCTTCTGCAGAATATTATAATATACAGCTCATCTACTGCAGAATATTATATATACAGCTCATCTATTGCAGAATATTATAATATACAGCTCACCTGCTGCAGAATATTATATATACAGCTCATCTACTGCAGAATATTATATATACAGCTCATCTATTGCAGAATATTATAATATACAGCTCACCTGCTGCAGAATATTATATATACAGCTCATCTACTGCAGAATATTATATATACAGCTCATCTATTGCAGAATATTATAATATACAGCTTATCTACTGCAGAATATTATAATATACAGCTCATCTGCTGCAGAATATTATATATACAGCTCATCTACTGCAGAATATTATATATACAGCTCATCTATTGCAGAATATTATAATATACAGCTCATCTACTACACAATATTATAATATACAGCTCATCTACTACAGAATATTATATATACAGCTCACCTGCTGCAGAATATTATAATATACAGCTCACCTGCTGCAGAATATTATATATACAGCTCATCTTCTGCAGAATATTATATATACAGCTCATCTACTGCAGAATATTATAATATACAGCTCATCTTCTGCAGAATATTATAATATACAGCTCATCTACTGCAGAATATTATAATATACAGCTCATCTACTGCAGAATATTATAATATACAGCTCATCTGCTGCAGAATATTATATATACAGCTCATCTACTGCAGAATAGTATAATATACAGCTCATCTACTGCAGAATATTATAATATACAGCTCATCTACGGCAGAATATTATAATATACAACTCATCTACTGCAGAATATTATATATACATCTCATCTACTGCAGAATATTATAATATACAGCTCATCTACTGCAGAATATTATATATACAGCTCATCTACTGCAGAATATTATAATAAACAGCTCATCTACTGCAGAATATTATATATACAGCTCATCTGCTGCAGAATATTATATATACAGCTCACCTTCTGCAGAATATTATAATATACAGCTCATCTACTGCAGAATATTATATATACAGCTCATCTACTGCAGAATATTATAATATACAACTCATCTACTGCAGAATATTATATATACAGCTCATCTTCTGCAGAATATTATAATATATAGCTCAATACTACAGAATAATATAATATACAGCTCATCTACTGCAGAATATTATAATATACAGCTCACCTGCTGCAGAATATTATAATATACAGCTCATCTACTGCAGAATATTATATATACAGCTCATCTACTGCAAAATATTATATATACAGCTCATCTACTGCAGAATATTATAATATACAACTCATCTACTGCAGAATATTATAATATACAGCTCATCTGCTGCAGAATATTATAATATACAGCTCATCTACTGCAGAATATTATAATATACATCTCATCTACTGCAGAATATTATAATATACAGCTCATCTTCTGCAGAATATTATATATACAGCTCATCTACTGCAGAATATTATATATACAGCTCATCTACTGCAGAATATTATAATATCCATCTCATCTACTGCAGAATATTATAATATACAGATCATCTTCTGCAGAATATTATATATACAGCTCATCTACTGCAGAATATTATAATATACAGCTCATCTACTGAAGAATATTATATATACAGCTCATCTGCTGCAGAATATTATTATATACAGCTCACCTGCTGCAGAATATTATAATATACAGCTCATCTTCTGCAGAATATTATAAAATGCAGCTCATCTTCTGCAGAATATTATATATACAGCTCATCTACTGCAGAATATTATAATATACAACTCATCTACTGCAGAATATTATAATATACAACTCATCTACTGCAGAATATTATAATATACAGCTCATCTACTGCAGAATATTATAATATACAGCTCATCTACTGCAGAATATTATAATATACAGCTCATCTACTACAGAATATTATAATATACAGCTCATCTTCTGCAGAATATTATAATATACAGCTCATCTACTGCAGAATATTATAATATATACAGCTCATCTACTGCAGAATATTATAATATACAGCTCACCTGCTGCAGAATATTATATATACAGCTCACCTGCTGCAGAATAATATATATACAGCTCATCTACTGCAGAATATTATAATATACAGCTCATCTACTGCAGAATATTATAATATACAGCTCATCTTCTGCAGAATATTATATATACAGCTCATCTACTGCAGAATATTATAATATACAACTCATCTACTGCAGAATATTATAATATACAGCTCATCTACTGCAGAATATTATATTATACAGCTCATCTACTGCAGAATATTATATATACAGCTCATCTACAGCAGAATATTATAATATACAGCTCATCTACTGCAGAATATTATATATACAGCTCATCTACTGCAGAATATTATATATACAGCTCATCTACTGCAGAATATTATATATACAGCTCATCTGCTGCAGAACATTATAATATACAGCTTATCTACTGCAGAATATTATATATACAGCTCATCTACTGCAGAATATTATAATATACAGCTCATCTACTGCAGAATATTATAATATACAGCTCATCTACTGCAGAATATTATATATACAGCTCATCTGCTGCAGAACATTATAATATACAGCTTATCTACTGCAGAATATTATAATATACAGCTCATCTTCTGCAGAATATTATAATATACAGCTTATCTGCTGCAGAATATTATAATATACAGCTCATCTACTGCAGAATATTATATATACAGCTCATCTACTGCAGAATATTATAATATACAGCTTATCTGCTGCAGAATATCATAATATACAGCTCATCTACTACAGAATATTATAATATACAGCTCATCTACTGCAGAATATTATAATATATAGCTCAATACTACAGAATATTATAATTAGTGTTGAGCCACCCCCGTAGTGTTCGGGTTCGGTTCGGTTCGTCGAACACCTTAGAACACCGTCGAACACCGTTAAAACCAATGGCAGGCAAACAAAAACACATAGAAACACATAGAAAACACCTGCAAAGGTGTCCAAAAGCTGACAAACTGCTCAGAAGACACTCTCTTTAAAAAAGCCGGCCGGCAAATTCAGCAGCGGCATACACCGGTACCCGACAATTTAGACAAGAAGGAATAGAGCATCACACATAGATTAGATAGATAGAAACATGTCAGTCACACATATAAGAAGCACAGTGACAGTGTTGGTTACTGCACTTGTCATTTAGTGTAAAGGATTTATTAAAAAAAATATTAGTGTTTTCATGCACCGTCTCTTTAAAAAAGCCGGCCGGCAATTCAGCATCTGTACCCGACAATTTAGAACAGAAAGAATAGAGCTTCACACATAGATTAGATAGATAGAAACATGTCAGTCACATATATAATAAGTACAGTGATAGTGTTGCTTACTGTACTTGTCATTTAGTGTAAAGGATTTATTTAAAAAAATAATAGTGTTTTCATGCACTGTCTCTTTAAAAAAGCCGGCCGGCAATTCAGCAGCGGTACCCGACAATTTAGAACAGAAAGATAGAGCATCACACATAGATTAGATAGATAGAAACGTGTCAGTCACATATATATGAAGTACAGTGATAGTGCTGGTTACTGTACTTGTCATTTAGTATTAAAATAAAGGATTTATTATTAAAAAAATTGGCGTGGGGTTCCCCTTAATTTTAGGCTCTAGCGGAGGTTAAGCAGACGGCTGGGGCAGATGTTTGAAGCCTGGGAAGGGGGTAATACCCACGGAGCTTCCCAGGCTACTAATATCAGCCCCCAGCTGAATACATAGCCTTTACTAGCTATTAAAATGGGGGACCCCCCCAAAAAAATGACGTGGGGTCCCCCCTAATTTAATAGCTAGCAAAGGCTAGGCAGACAGCTGGGGGCTGATATTAATAGCCCAGGAAGGGAGCCATGAATATTGGCCCCCTCCCAGGCTAGAAACACCAGCCGTCAGCCGCCCCAGAAATGGCGCATTCATAGGATGCGCCAATTCTGGCACTTAGCCTCGCTCTTCCACGCTGCCCTGGTGCGGTGGCAGGGGGTAATAGGGTTGGGGTTGATGTCAGCTTATAATGCCAGCTGACATCAAGCCCAGGTTAGTAATGGAGAGGCGTCTATAAGACACCCCCATTACTAACCCCATAGTCAAAGTTAAAAAAAACACAAACACCCAGAATAAAGTCCTTTAATTGAAATAAAGACACAATCCTTTATTGTTCTAAATTAAACCATACTTACCATCACGCCCATTCCAGCTGAAGCCAACGATCTCCTGCAATAAAAGAAAAATAATAAAGCAACCTCATCCTTACCTTTCCATGGTTCCCACGACAGCTTCAGCTCTGCTACATCGAGATGACAGGCTGGACCGCAGCAGAACGCTGCCATCCAGCCTGTCATCCCGCAGACACTGAGAAGGCAGCTGGGGGCTGGAATCTGCAGCGCAGGGAGGCCCAAGCTTTCTGGGCCCCCCCCCCGCTACAAATTGCAGTCCGCAGCCACCCCGGAAAATGGCATTATAAGCTGACATCAACCCCAACCCTATTACCCCCTGCCACCGCACCAGGGCAGCGTGGAAGAGCGAGGCTAAGTGCCAGAATTGGCGCATCCTATGAATGCGCCATTTCTGGGGCGGCTGACGGCTGGTGTTTCTAGCCTGGGAGGGGGCCAATATTCATGGCTCCCTTCCTGGGCTATTAATATCAGCCCCCAGCTGTCTGCCTAGCCTTTGCTAGCTATTAAATTAGGGGGGACCCCACGTCATTTTTTTTGGGGTGTCCCCCATTTTAATAGCTAGTAAAGGCTATGTATTCAGCTGGGGGCTGATATTAGTAGCCTGGGAAGCTCCGTGGGTATTACCCCCTTCCCAGGCTTCAAACATCTGCCCCAGCCGTCTGCTTAACCTCCGCTAGAGCCTAAAATTAAGGGGAACCCCACGCCAATTTTTTTAATAATAAATCCTTTATTTTAATACTAAATGACAAGTACAGTAACCAACACTATCACTGTACTTCATATATATGTGACTGACATGTTTCTATCTATCTAATCTATGTGTGAAGCTCTATTCTGTCTGTTATAAATTGTCGGGTACCGCTGCTGAATTGCCGGCCGGCTTTTTTAAAGAGACGGTGCATGAAAACACTATTATTTTTTTTGATAAATCCTTTACGCTAAATGACAAGTACAGTAAGCAACACTGTCACTGTACTTCGTATATATGTGGCTGACATGTTTCTATCTATCTAATCTATGTGTGAAGCTCTATTCTGTCTGTTATAAATTGTCGGGTACCGCTGCTGAATTGCCGGCCGGCTTTTTTAAAGAGACGGTGCATGAAAACACTATTATTTTTTTTGATAAATCCTTTACGCTAAATGACAAGTACAGTAAGCAGCACTTTCACTGTACTTCGTATATATGTGGCTGACATGTTTATATCTATCTAATCTATGTGTGAAGCTCTATTCTTTCGGTTCTAAATTGTCGGGTACAGGTGTATGCCGCTGCTGAATTGCCGGCTTTTCATGTTTCACTGTTGGCACTGTTCCCATCGATTTGGGCAATCACTGTAATGCCACAACCACCATGGCTGTGGCATTACAGTGAGTGGCAGACAATCCCTGCATGATTGGTGCTCTAAACAGCGCCAGACATGCAGGACACGCTTTTGGTGCACGAACAGTTATCGAACATAACCTCGAACAGCCGAATTTTTTGCAAATCGTTCGGGTTCGTCGAACAACTCGAACACCGCCCAAAACAGCTCGAATTTGAGATTGGCGAACAGTTCTAGTCGAACACCGCTCATCTCTAATTATAATATACAGCTCATCTACTGCAGAATATTATAATATACAGCTCATCTACTACAGAATATTATAATATACAGCTCACCTGCTGCAGAATATTATAATATACAGCTCATCTACTGCAGAATATTATATATACAGCTCATCTACTACAGAATATTATAATATACAGCTCATCTACTGCAGAATATTATAATATACAGCTCATCTACTGCAGAATATTATAATATACAACTCATCTACTGCAGAATATTATAATATACAGCTCATCTACTGCAAAATATTATAATATACAGCTCATCTACTGCAGAATATTATAATATACAGCTCAATACTACAGAATATTATAATATACAGCTCATCTTCTGCAGCTGTATATTATAATATTCTGTAGTAGATGAGCTGTATATTATAATATTCTGCAGTAGATGAGCTGTATATATAATATTCTGCAGTAGATGAGCTGTATATTATAATATTCTGCAGTAGATAAGCTGTATATATAATATTCTGTAGTAGATGAGCTGTATATTATAATATTCTGCAGCAGATGAGCTGTATATTATAATATTCTGCAGCAGGTGAGCTGTATATTATAATATTCTGCAGCAGGTGAGCTGTATATTATAATATTCTGTAGTAGATGAGCTGTATATTATAATATTCTGCAGTAGATAAGCTGTATATTATAATATTCTGTAGTAGATGAGCAGTATATTATAATATTCTGCAGAAGATGAGCTGTATATTATAATATTCTGCAGTAGATGAGCTGTACATTATAATATTCTGCAGTAGATGAGCTGTACATTATAATATTCTGCAGCAGGTGAGCTGTATATTATAATATTCTGCAGAAGATGAGCTGTATATTATAATATTCTGCAGAAGATGAGCTGTATATTATAATATTCTGCAGTAGATGAGCTGTACATTATAATATTTTGCAGTAGATGAGCTATACATTATAATATTCTGCAGCAGATGAGCTGTATATATAATATTCTGCAGTAGATGAGCTGTATATTATAATATTCTGCAGCAGGTGAGCTGTATATATAATATTCTGTAGTAGATGAGCTGTATATTATAATATTCTGCAGTAGATGAGCTGTATATTATAATATTTGGCAGTAGATGAGCAGTATATTATAATATTCTGCAGCAGGTGAGCTGTATATTACAATATTCTGCAGAAGATGAGCTGTATATATAATATTCTGCAGTAGATGAGCTGTATATTATAATATTCTGCAGAATATGAGCTGTATATTATAATATTCTGCAGTAGATGAGTTGTATATTATAATATTCTGTAGTAGATGATCTGTATATATAATATTCTGCACGAGATGAGCTGTATATTATAATATTCTGCAGTAGATGAGTTGTATATTATAATATTCTGCAGTAGATGAGCTGTATATATAATATTCTGCAGCAGATGAGCTGTATATATAATATTCTGCAGTAGATGAGCTGTATATTATAATATTCTGCAGAATATGAGCTGTATATTATAATATTCTGCAGTAGATGAGCTGTATATTATAATATTCTGCAGCAGATGAGCTGTATATATAATATTCTGCAGCAGGTGAGCTGTATATATAATATTCTGCAGTAGATGAGCTGTATATTATAATATTCTGCAGTAGATGAGTTGTATATTATAATATTCTGCAGTAGATGAGCTGTATATTATAATATTCTGCAGTAGATGAGCTGTATATTATAATATTCTGCAGCAGATGAGCTGTATATATAATATTCTGCAGCAGATGAGCTGTATATATAATATTCTGCAGTAGATGAGCTGTATATTATAATATTCTGCAGTAGATGAGCTGTATATATAATATTCTGCAGCAGGTGAGCTGTATATTATAATATTCTGCAGCAGGTGAGCTGTATATTATAATATTCTGTAGTAAATGAGCTGTATATTATAATATTCTGCAGCAGGTGAGCTGTTTATTATAATATTCTGCAGTAGATGAGATGGATATTATAATATTCTGCAGCAGGTGAGCTGTATATTATATTATTCTGCAGTAGATGAGATGTATATTATAATATTCTGCAGTAGATGAGCTGTATATATAATATTCTGCAGTAGATGAGCTGTATTTTATAATATTCTGTAGTATTGAGCTATATATTATAATATTCAGCAGTAGATGAGCTGTATATTATAATATTCTGCAGTAGATGAGCTGTATATTATAATATTCTGCAGTAGATGAGCTGTATATTATAATATTCTGCAGTAGATGAGCTGTATATTATAATATTCTGCAGCAGGTGAGCTGTATATATAATATTCTGTAGTAGATGAGCTGTATATTATAATATTCTGCAGTAGATGAGCTGTATATTATAATATTTGGCAGTAGATGAGCAGTATATTATAATATTCTGCAGCAGGTGAGCTGTATATTACAATATTCTGCAGAAGATGAGCTGTATATATAATATTCTGCAGTAGATGAGCTGTATATTATAATATTCTGCAGAATATGAGCTGTATATTATAATATTCTGCAGTAGATGAGTTGTATATTATAATATTCTGTAGTAGATGATCTGTATATATAATATTCTGCACGAGATGAGCTGTATATTATAATATTCTGCAGTAGATGAGTTGTATATTATAATATTCTGCAGTAGATGAGCTGTATATATAATATTCTGCAGCAGATGAGCTGTATATATAATATTCTGCAGTAGATGAGCTGTATATTATAATATTCTGCAGAATATGAGCTGTATATTATAATATTCTGCAGTAGATGAGCTGTATATTATAATATTCTGCAGCAGATGAGCTGTATATATAATATTCTGCAGCAGGTGAGCTGTATATATAATATTCTGCAGTAGATGAGCTGTATATTATAATATTCTGCAGTAGATGAGTTGTATATTATAATATTCTGCAGTAGATGAGCTGTATATTATAATATTCTGCAGTAGATGAGCTGTATATTATAATATTCTGCAGCAGATGAGCTGTATATATAATATTCTGCAGCAGATGAGCTGTATATATAATATTCTGCAGTAGATGAGCTGTATATTATAATATTCTGCAGTAGATGAGCTGTATATATAATATTCTGCAGCAGGTGAGCTGTATATTATAATATTCTGCAGCAGGTGAGCTGTATATTATAATATTCTGTAGTAAATGAGCTGTATATTATAATATTCTGCAGCAGGTGAGCTGTTTATTATAATATTCTGCAGTAGATGAGATGGATATTATAATATTCTGCAGCAGGTGAGCTGTATATTATATTATTCTGCAGTAGATGAGATGTATATTATAATATTCTGCAGTAGATGAGCTGTATATATAATATTCTGCAGTAGATGAGCTGTATTTTATAATATTCTGTAGTATTGAGCTATATATTATAATATTCAGCAGTAGATGAGCTGTATATTATAATATTCTGCAGTAGATGAGCTGTATATTATAATATTCTGCAGTAGATGAGCTGTATATTATAATATTCTGCAGTAGATGAGCAGTATATTATAATATTCTGCAGCAGGTGAGCTGTATATTATATTATTCTGCAGCAGGTGAGCTGTATATATAATATTCTGCAGTAGATGAGCTGTATATTATAATATTCTGCAGTAGATGAGTTGTATATTATAATATTCTGCAGTAGATGAGCTGTATATATAATATTCTGCAGTAGATGAGCTGTATATTATAATATTCTGCAGTAGATGAGCTGTATATTATAATATTCTGCAGTAGATGAGCTGTATATTATAATATTCTGCAGTAGATGAGCTGTATATTATAATATTCTGCAGTAGATGAGCTGTATATTATAATATTCTGCAGTAGATGAGCTGTATATTATAATATTCTGCAGCAGATGAGCTGTATATTATAATATTCTGCAGCAGGTGAGCTGTATATTATAATATTCGCAGTAGATAAGCTGTATATTATAATATTCTGCAGCAGATAAGTTGTATATTATAATATTCTGCAGTAGATGAGCTGTATATATAATATTCTGCAGTAGATGAGCTGTATATTATAATATTCTGCAGCAGGTGAGCTGTATATTATATTCTGCAGTAGATGAGCTGTATATTATAATATTCTGCAGCAGGTGAGCTGTATATAATAATATTCTGTAGTAGATGAGCTGTATATTATAATATTCTGCAGTAGATGAGTTGTATATATAATATTCTGCAGCAGGTGAGCTGTATATTATAATATTCTGCAGCAGGTGAGCTGTATATTATAATATTCTGCAGTAAATGAGCTGTATATTATAATATTCTGCAGCAGGTGAGCTGTATATTATAATAGTCTGCAGTAGATGAGCTGTATATTATAATATTCTGCAGTAGATGAGATGTATATTATAATATTCTGCAGAAGATGAGCTGTATATATAATATTCTGCAGCAGGTGAGCTGTATATTATATTATTCTGCAGTAGATGAGTTGTCTATTATAATATTCTGCAGTAGATGAGCTGTATATTATAATATTCTGCAGTAGATGAGCTGTATATTATAATATTCTGCAGTAGATGAGCTGTATATATAATATTCTGCAGAAGATGAGCTGTATATTATAATATTTTGCAGTAGATGAGCTGTATATTATAATATTCTGCAGTAGATGAGTTGTATATTATAATATTCTGCAGTAGATGAGCTGTATATTATAATATTCTGCAGAAGATGAGCTGTATATTATAATATTCTGCAGTAGATGAGCTGTATATTATAATATTCTGCAGCAGGTGAGCTGTATATTATATTATTCTGCAGTAGATGAGCTGTATATTATAATATTCTGCAGCAGGTGAGCTGTATATTATAATATTCTGTAGTAGATGAGCTGTATATTATAATATTCTGCAGCAGGTGAGCTGTATATTATAATATTCTGCAGAAGATGAGCTGTATATTATAATATTCTGCAGTAGATGAGCTGTATATTATAATATTCTGCAGCAGGTGAGCTGTATATTATAATATTCTGCAGTAGATGAGCTGTATATTATTATATTCTGCAGAAGATGAGCTGTATATTATAATATTCTGCAGTAGATGAGCTGTATATTATAATATTCTGCAGCAGATGAGCTGTATATTATAATATTCTACAGTAGATGAGCTGTATATTATAATATTCTGCAGCAGGTGAGCTGTATATTATAATATTCTGCAGTAGATGAGCTGTATATTATAATATTCTGCAGCAGATGAGCTGTATATTATAATATTCTGCAGCAGGTGAGCTGTATATTATAATATTCTGCAGTAGATGAGCTGTATATTATAATATTCTGCAGTAGATGAGCTGTATATATAATATTCTGCAGCAGATGAGCTGTATATATAATATTCTGCAGTAGATGAGCTGTATATTATAATATTCTGCAGCAGGTGAGCTGTATATTATAATATTCTGCAGTAGATGAGTTGTATATTATATTATTCTGCAGCAGGTGAGCTGTATATTATAATATTCTGCAGTAGATGAGCTGTATATTATAATATTCTGCAGTAGATGAGCTGTATATATAATATTCTGCAGCAGATGAGCTGTATATATAATATTCTGCAGTAGATGAGCTGTATATTATAATATTCTGCAGCAGATGAGCTGTATATTATAATATTCTGCAGTAGATGAGCTGTATATTATATTATTCTGTAGTAGATGAGCTGTATATATAATATTCTGCAGTAGATGAGCTGTATATTATAATATTCTGCAGCAGGTGAGCTGTATATTATAATATTCTGCAGTAGATGAGCTGTATATTATAATATTCTGCAGTAGATGAGCTGTATATATAATATTCTGCAGTAGATGAGCTGTATATTATAATATTCTGCAGTAGATGAGTTGTATATTATATTATTCTGCAGTAGATGAGCTGTATATTATAATATTCTGCAGCAGGTGAGCTGTATATTATATTATTCTGCAGTAGATAAGCTGTATATATAATATTCTGCAGCAGGTGAGCTGTATATATAATATTCTGCAGAAGATGAGCTGTATATTATAATATTCTACAGTAGATGAGCTGTATATATAATATTCTGTAGTAGATGAGCTGTATATTATAATATTCTGCAGTAGATGAGCTGTATATATAATATTCTGCAGTAGATGAGCTGTATATTATAATATTCTGCAGTAGATGAGTTGTATATTATATTATTCTGCAGTAGATGAGCTGTATATTATAATATTCTGCAGCAGGTGAGCTGTATATTATATTATTCTGCAGTAGATAAGCTGTATATTATAATATTCTGCAGTAGATGAGCTGTATATTATAATATTCTGCAGTAGATGAGCTGTATATTATAATATTCTGCAGTAGATGAGCTGTATATTATAATATTCTGCAGTAGATGAGCTGTATATTATAATATTCTGCAGTAGATGAGCTGTATATATAATATTCTGTAGTAGATGAGCTGTATATTATAATATTCTGCAGTAGATGAGTTGTATATTATATTATTCTGCAGTAGATGAGCTGTATATTATAATATTCTGCAGCAGGTGAGCTGTATATTATATTATTCTGCAGTAGATGAGCTGTATATTATAATATTTTGCAGCAGGTGAGCTGTATATTATATTATTCTGCAGTAGATAAGCTGTATATTATAATATTCTGCAGTAGATGAGCTGTATATTATAATATTCTGCAGTAGATGAGCTGTATATTATAATATTCTGCAGTAGATGAGCTGTATATTATAATATTCTGCAGTAGATGAGCTGTATATTATAATATTCTGCAGTAGATGAGCTGTATATTATAATATTCTGCAGTAGATGAGCTGTATATATAATATTCTGCAGTAGATGAGCTGTATATTATAATATTCTGCAGCAGGTGAGCTGTATATATAATATTCTGCAGCAGATGAGCTGTATATTATAATATTCTGCAGTAGATGAGCTGTATATATAATATTCTGCAGTAGATGAGCTGTATATTATAATATTCTGCAGAAGATGAGCTGTATATTATAATATTCTGCAGTAGATGAGCTGTATATATAATATTCTGCAGAAGATTTGCTGTATATATAATATTCTGCAGTAGATGAGTTGTATATTATATTATTCTGCAGTAGATGAGCTGTATATTATAATATTCTGCAGTAGATGAGTTGTATATTATAATATTCTGCAGTAGATGAGCTGTATATTATAATATTCTGCAGTAGATGAGTTGTATATTATAATATTCTGCAGTAGATGAGCTGTATATTATAATATTCTGCAGTAGATGAGCTGTATATTATAATATTCTGCAGCAGGTGAGCTGTATATTATAATATTCTGCAGTAGATGAGCTGTATATTATAATATTCTGCAGTAGATGAGCTGTATATTATAATATTCTGCAGCAGGTGAGCTGTATATAATAATATTCTGCAGTAGATGAGCTGTATATTATAATATTCTGCAGTAAATGAGCTGTATATTATAATATTCTGCAGTAGATGAGCTGTATATTATAATATTCTGCAGTAGATGAGCTGTATATTATAATATTCTGCAGTAGATGAGCTGTATATTATAATATTCTGCAGCAGGTGAGCTGTATATTATATTATTCTGCAGTAGATAAGCACGGGGGTCAGTGGGTCCTCTTGTCTGCTGGCCCAGCTATCTTTAGACCAGGGCTCATATCATTGAATGCCCGATCTCTTTTACCGTGGGCAGAACACTAAGACAACACGGAGTGATGGTAAACAGTGTGGCAATAATTTATTGAACCACCAGCAATCAATAACATATAGAACAGTCCCAGCAAATCCATCAGATGGTACAAATTACAGAGTCTCACCCTTCCGCTGGCCCGCTTGGATTAGAGCCGTGAGATATGTGGCCAGGTGACCTGATTGTCCCAACCTGGATTTTTCAAATCGTCTCTGAATTTCATCAATGGTCAATGGAGCAGATCTGTATTTTTCCAGCCAGACTGTGGTCCCTTAGGCTAACATCATATAGATTCTCCCCGAAAAGACGCAGATACTCCTTTTTTATAGTTCACATTTGTCCTTTCAAGCCATTATTCAGAATTTAAGGGTCAGGGATCATGATTAGTGTTGAGCGAGCATGCTCAACACTGCTCGGTACTTGCACGAGCATCTCACTACTCGGGATGTTCGGCGAGCACCGAGCATTTTCGGGTTACTCGGGCGGGAGCTTGGGTCTCCGCCCTGCATGTTTGGCGCTCTTTACAGAGCCAATGAACATGCAGGGATTGCCAGCCAGTCACTGTAATGCCGCAGCCTTGTTGGTTGTGGGCATTACAGTGATTGGCTGGCCGCACAGCGTCACCTTGAGTATTTAAAACCGGGTGCCGCCATCTTGGACACAGTCACTCCGGATCAGACAGTGTAGGGAGAGTGCTGCTGAGCTAGGGAGAGATTTATACTGCGAAATAGGTAGTGTAGAGTCTCTAAAGCTTGCAAAATCAAACAGTCCTTCTGAGGACTAATATTCATCCCAGATATCAGGCAGGCAGGCAGGCTGTAAAGGAGACGTAGTGGTTATACCAACAAACACTGCATTACAGTCCTGTGTGCTGCTGTTGCTCAAATTGCTAGACTTAGCCCCAGGTCTCAGGGGCCAGGAAAAATTCTTTTTTTTTTATCTAAATCCTCTTTTTTTTTTTTTTCCTCACTCAGACTGTACAAATACCCGTCTTATTAACCTTTTGGTATTTTTTCCCCACAAAAAAAAAATTGAGTGTGTCTGTGAGTGTTCAGACACAAATATATCTGTTTAAAAGAGTCTGGTTTCGGCCAGATAGCTAGAACTGTGGTTTTGCAGTTCCACGGTTCAAATCTATGAATTATCCACTTTTTTGCCTTTTTTCCATAATAAAAAACAGTTTGAGTGTCTCGCTGACTGATCAGACACAAATATATCTATTTAAAAAAGTCTGGTATACACCAGGAAATTAGAACTGTGGTTATCCTCTTCCACGGTTCAAATCTGGGTGTAATCCACCTTTTCTCCTTTTTTCAGTTAAAAAAAAACAGTTTGACTGTCTCGCTGACTGTTCAGGCACAAATATATCTGTTTAAAATATTCTGGTGAAGGCCAGATAACTAGAACTGTGATTTTCCTCTTCCACGGTTCAAATCTGGGTGTAATCCACCTTTTTGCCTTTTTTACATAAAAAAAACAGTTTGAGTGTCTCGCTGACTGTTCAGACACAAATATATCTGTTTAAAAGATTCTGGTGTACGCCAGAGAACTAGAACTGTGGTTTTCCTCTTCCATGGTTCAAATCTGGGTGTAATCCACCTTTTTGCCTTTTTTACATAAAAAAAAACAGTTTGGGTGTCTCGCTGATTGTTCAGACACAAATATATCTGTTTAAAAGATTCTGGTGTAGGCCAGAGAAATAGAACTGCGGTTTTCCTCTTCCACTGTTCTAATCTCCTTTTTATTACCCTTTTGCCATTGATAGTGCGAGCGTAAGCTAGTATACTTCATTTACAATGGGCAAGGCGCGTGGCAAAGGACGTCGAACTGGACGTTCTGGTGATGGTGCGTGCAGAGGACGGGGCCGTGGCCAAGGTGAAAATGTGCCACAACCAACAGCCACATCTTCTCGCTTCCAGTTCTTGACCGAATTACTAGGGAAGCACACAACAACAACACTTTTGCCAACTGATCAGTGTGAACAGATTATTAATTGGATAGCAGATAATACTTCCAGTCACCCTGGCACCACCATCTCCAGTCTGTCTTCCACACGATCAAGTCTTAGTAGCCGTGAGTCTCGACCGCATACTCCTCCTCACCCTGATGCTCCTTCCTCCCACCATGCCGAGTGTCCTCAGACAGCAACTGATCCCACACTTGGACACTCTGAAGAGCTGTTCACTGGTCCATTTCCATATTTGGGCCCCTCGCCTGCTCCGCTTGAAGTGGTGAAAGAGGAGATCCCATGTAGCGATGGCCAAATATTTGAACAGCCACGGCCACAGGAAGGCGACGCTGGCAATTTGTCACAAGAGGTGGACGATGACGAAACACAATTGCCAGGAAGTGAGGAGGAGGACCGTGGTGCGGAAGTGGAAAAGGAGGAGGTGGTGGATGATCTAGTAACTGACCCAACGTGGCAGGAGGACACGCAGAGCGAGGCAAGCAGCACACAGGGGGAGGGAGACAGAGTACCCCAACAGGAAGGAAGAAGCAGTGTGGTGGCCGCAGACAGAAGGCGGGCAACCATTCCCTGTAACACCAACACGAGGGACGTTGCCAGTACAACCGGTAGGTCTTTCAGAGTCTGAAATTTTTTTAAGACTCTGTTAATAACCCCAAAAAGGCCATTTGTACCACCTGCCAGGCCAGCATCAGCAGGGGTGACAAAACTACCAGCCTGACCACCACCAGCATGATCAGGCACATGTCAGCAAAGCACCCGACTTTGTGGGGTGAATCCCAGGGTCCACGACCAGTGTCAGTGGGTATCACCACTGCTTCTTCCTCTGTTGTGCGTGTAAGAGAACCCCCTGTTGTGCGTGCAAGGCAATCCCCTGTCCATACTGCATGCAAAGATGCCCCCTCTTCTTAGTCTTCACTTGTTATGGCAGTTTCTCAAGAAACAGCATCAACGTCCACGTCCACGTCCCACCGCAGCGTTCAATTGTCCATATCCCAGACATTTGAACGAAAGCGCAAATTCGCAGCCAAACGCCCCACAGGCCACAGTCCTAAATTTGCACATTTCACGACTGCTTGCGTTGGAAATGCTGCCTTTTAGGCTGGTGGAGACGGAATCCTTCCGCAACCTTATGGCGGTGGCCGTCCCTCGGTACTCGGTCCCCAGCCGACACTATTTTGCCCGGTGTGCCATCCCCGCACTACACAAGCACGTGTCCCAAAACATCTGCCGTGCCCTCAACAACACAGTTACTGGGAGAGTCCACCCGAGAACGGACACTTGGACAAGTGCTTGTGGCCAGGGACGGTACATCTCCCTGACGGAACAATGGGTAAACATAGTGGAAGCCATGACCCAGTCGAACCTTGGGACGGAACACATCCTCCCCACACCGAGGATTGCGGGCCCTATGTCTGTCAGAGTTGCCCCCACAGTGTACAGCTCCTGCGCATCATCCTCCTCCTCCTCCTCATGTTCAGCCTCCATCTCAGATATCACCACATCAGTTACAAGCTGGAAGCACTGCAGTACTGCCTCAGCCAAGCGGCAACAGGCTATGCTGAAACTCATAAGCTTAGGTGATAAACCTCACACTGCTTGTGAGTTGTGGACAGCTGTGAAAGAGCAGGCAGATCTGTGGCTGAGATCGCTGAACCTACATCCAGGCATGGTCGTGTGTGACAATGGCTGTAACCTGGAGGCGGCTCTGAGGCGAGGCGAGATCACACACGTACCATGCCTGGCTCATGTGCTTAACCTCGTGGTTCAGCGATTTCTTAAATCATACCCCGAGTTGCCAGATCTGCTCGTCAAAGTACGCCACCTGTCAGCTCATTTTCGGAAGTCGGCTACAGCTTCCGCCGCCCTTGCTGTGTTGCTGCAGCGTTTGCAGCTTCCGGCACACCGACTGGTGTGTGATGGAACATTGGAACTCTACCCTCCACATGTTGCAAAGGATTTGTGAGCAGAAGAGAGCAGTTGTGGAGTACCAGCTGCAACAAGGCCGTCGATATTCAGGTCAGACTCCACACATAAGACCTCAGGAGTGGACCTGGATGTCTGACATATGTACCATCCTGACAAACTTTGAGGAGTCCACCAAGATGGTGAGTGGCGATGACGCCATCATTAGCGTCAGCATCCCACTTGTCTGTATTTTGCAATTCTCTCTGCAGAGAATTAAAGAGGAGGCATTGCAGCCAGAGTATGATGAGATGGATCAAGAAGCCATAGCGGGCAATTACACACAGCCAAGCCTCATCTCATCCTAACGTGCATTGGGGACAATGAGAGAGAGGAGGAGGAAGAACAGGAGCTGGTATCATGCGCTGTAGACGGTAGTACCTGTACAACGGACATACCATCGGTTCAGCGTGGATAGCCTGAGGACAGGGGGGTGGGGGAGGAGGAGGAGGAGAGCATGGTCAGTCGTCATCTTGGTGAGGACACGGAAATCTTGCCCGTTACCAGTCTGGCACGCATGGCTGACTTTATGTTACGCTGCCTTAACCGTGACCCTCGCGTTGTCAAAATGTTGGGTGACTGTAATTACTGGTTGGTGACACTTTTAGACTCCCGCTACAAGGAGAACTTTCACTCTCTTATTCCTGAGGTGGAGAGGTCTACAAAAATGGGGCAGTACCAAAAGGTCCTTGCTGCAGAACTGTTAAAAAAATTCCAATCTGAACACGCTAGCGGCAGAGGTCACAATTTGTTGCCCAACCAAGGCGTACATGCGAAAGAGATGCAACTCCAATCCAGCAGAGGCAGGGGAACACTGTCAACGTTCTGGAACAGTTTTCTGAGACCTGCCCAGCTTACAGGCCCTGAGGCGCGGGGTACTCTCACAAGGAGTGGAAAGTTTCAAAAGATGGTGATGGAGTACCTTGCCGACCGTGCCAGCGTCCTCCGTGATTCCTCTGTGCCTTTTAATTATTGGGTATCCAAGCTGGACACTTGGAATGAACTCGCTCTGTATGCTTTGGAGGTCCTGGCCTGCCCTGCCGCTAGCGTGTTATCGGAGCGTGTTTTTAGTGCCGCTGGAGGAATTATAACTGATAAGCGCACTCGCCTGTCAACTGACAGTGCTGACAAGCTGACCCTTATCAAAATGAACAAGGGCTGGATTGGGCCAGACTTCTCATCACCACCAAATGACAGCAGAGTAACATAAAGTCAAAACCACTGTGTTATTTAGGGAGGTGTAATCCCATGCACGGCTTCATACCCACACATGGGTATACGCTTCCTCATTTCGGCTGTTTTTTGCTCTTCTCCTTATCCTCAGCCTCCACCACCACTATACCACCAGGGTGACCGTTGTCCGTGTTTCCAGCATTGCAAGTTCCTCCGTCCTAATTTTTGGCAGCTTTTGCTTGGAAGGCATAGGCAAAGACTATGGGAGATCCACTCCCCAATAATGGGAATAATGTTTTTAATATGCTGTACTGCATGGCTCTTGTAAGGGGCATTAAAATCGTCTTGTTAAGCTACTGTGACCTCCACGTCTCTTCCAAGGGTCATTGATATTGTCTTTTTATTCCACTGGGACCTCCACCACTCTTCCAAGGGGCATTGATATTGTCTTTTTCTTCCACTGCGACCTCCACCACTCTTCCAAGGGGCATTGATATTGTCTTTTTATTCCACTGCGACCTCCACCACTCTTCCAAGGGGCATTTATATTGTCTTTTGATTCCACTGTAACCTCCACCACTCTTCCAAGGGGCATTGATATTGTCTTTTTATTCCACTGGGACCTCCACCACTCTTCCAAGGGGCATTGATATTGTCTTTTTATTCCACTGGGACCTCCACGTCTTTTCCAAGGGGCATTAAAACCGTCTTGTTAAACCACTCTGAACTCCACGTCTCTTCCAAGGGGCATTAAAACCGTCTTGTTAAGCTACTGTGACCTCCACGTCTCTTCCAAGGGGCATTAAAACCTTCTTGTTAAACCACTCTGAACTCCACAGCTCTTCCAAGGGGCATTGAAATATTGTTTTTAATTACCTCTAACCTCCACGACTCTTCCAACGGGCATTGCATTTCCTCCTAATTTTAGTCAGTTTTTGCTTTTCAATGCATAGGCGAACACTAAGGGAGACCCACTCCCCAATAATGGGTAGAAGGTTTTTAGTATGCTGTAATCCACGTCTGTTTCAAGGGGCATTGCAGTTCCTCATAATTTTTGGAAAGCCTTCCATTCACTGCTTAGGCTAACAGTGTACAGGAGACCCAGTTGCTATAAATGGAAAAAACGGTTTAGTTAAGGCCCTCTGACCTCCATGTCACTTCCAAGGGGCATTGGAGTGCCTCAAAATTTTTGGTAGGCATTGCACTCACTGTATGCCCTACAACTGTGTAGCCAAACTGCTCCTTTTGGTACAGAAACATATCCTACAAGACATGTATGGTTGACTGGCCTGATATTGATGTGAATGGTCCCTGTTCCTCCTGCTCTTTCTCCTTTGCCACCACCTCATCCATCATTCATCACCTGAAGCTTTGTTTTAATGGGAGTCATAGAACTGGGATAGTAGCAGGAAAAAATCCAGCAATCCTCAGAGGAGGTAGGATATGCTTCCTGACGAAGCCATTTCCATGCGAAACGCGCGTCGAGGCTACTGCACATCCCCAGCATCTCGCTCTAAGCTGCCCCAGACTCTGCCAACATGACCCAAGGTAATGTTAATCTTTTGATGCCACTCTCCCTGCTCCGTTGATGTGGGTGTTGTTATAACATAACAATAGAAAGCAGTACTTAGTGTCCTGCAATTAACCCCTTCAACACCTGACATCCTATACAGGGGGAATCGTTATTTGCCATATCTTTCCTTACCATAGGGTCCCACTAATGCGGATTTCTCTGACTCTAAATCACCTGACCGAATCTGGACTAGGATTTTTACTTGACTATAATCTTGTACTACCTAGCTGCCAGCACAGACTTACATCTATTACATTTAATATTTTTGGTAGGCATTGCACTCACTGTATGCCCTACAACTGTGTAGCCAAACTGCTCCTTTTGGTACAGAAACATATCCTACAAGACATGTATGGTTGACTGGCCTGATATTGATGTGAATGGTCCCTGTTCCTCCTGCTCTTTCTCCTTTGCCACCACCTCATCCATCATTCATCACCTGAAGCTTTGTTTTAATGGGAGTCATAGAACTGGGATAGTAGCAGGAAAACATCCAGCAATCCTCGGAGGAGGTAGGATATGCGCCAAAACACTGACCACCTCAGGCCTATCCGCTACTACATACATGCGCTTCCATTCCAAGGAACAGAAAGCTAAGGAGATAGATGGCCTCATGATCATGAATAATTTACTCGTTGTGTAGGAGGCCGACCACTGCTGCTGTCTACCTTCTGAACTTTGTGTTGAAGCCTGATTTACCCAGGACCCGCAATCCTCTATGTCTAGAGGACATGTTGCATCCCAGTGTTCAACTGTGTCCCGGCTTCCACAATATTAACCCAGTGTGAAGGCATCAGTGAGATGGACCATCCCTGGCCACATTCACTTGTCCACGTGTTTGTGGTTAGGCTGTCCTTCCCACTAAATGCACTGGGGAGGGCTCAGGTAATGTTTTGGTATGCGTGCTTATGTATAAGGTGCACCGGGACAAATAGGGGCGGCTGGGGACCGAGTGTGGACACCCGGCTGCCGGGCGGCTGGGGACTGAGTATGGATACCAGGCCGCCGATGCAGCCATAACATGGTGGCCGGCGTCTGCCTCCACAAGCCTAAAAGGCCTCATTTCGAGTGCAAGCAAGCTAGCAGTATGGTATTGCAGCCTGGGGGTGGGTGGGTGGCAGGCTGCACACTTACGCTCACATTCCAAGAAAACAAAGCAGATGTTAACTTCTATCATCATCATGCTCCTCACCTTGGCACTCTCAACTCCCCTGATTGAGAAGCCAGGGCCCACCGGAGGAGTCTGGTTGTCTGGTGGGCTCGTCCAATGCTGCCCTAAAGCAGGCCAAGCTAAGAAAAGTGTGGGGAAGGTTCCCAGGACAAATAGTGGCGGCTGGGGACTGAGTATGGAGACCTCGCCACCGACGCAGCCATGAGGTAGTGGCCAGCTTCGGCCTTCTCCAAAAGCCCCATTTCAAGTCCAAGCTAGCAGTATAGTATTGCAGCCTACAGGTGGGTGGGTGGTTGGCTGCATATTTGCGCTTGCATTGCAAGGAATGGGGGAGGTACAATTGAACACTGCCCTGGGACAAGGACTTGCACAGGGATAGTTGCAAGTCTGCATCTTCTGATGCAGCAAGGATCACTTCCAATGGGCACACTTTTAGGAATTGACCTGGGTGTCAGAGATGCTTCCAGGGGTCTTCCCCATGCTGTTCCCATGTCTTTTCAGCACTGTATGCATGTGTCACACAGCACATGACCAGATAAGGTTGTAAAATGTTAAAATGACATTTCCTGGTGAATGCATTTGTCACGGTTGAAAGCAATACAAAAGTGCAAAAAGGCATAAAAAATGCTACTTGTGAACATAGCCCAAGGTGTGGAGGAGTATTTTTGTTTTTGGTTATTTATTTTACCTTATATACAAGACTTTACCCTGGAAAGGATGTTCCTTAACATATTTCACAGGAAAACAGTTTCACTTTCGTTTTTGAACGTTTTATTGTGAGTCCAATGTGGTTGCTGTAGGAGAACTCTGCCCATAGAAGACGTTGTATCCAGTCATCCTGGTGAGCAGAAATAAAGGGGCAAGCATACTGTAGTTTTCAAGAGTTTTGTTAACTGGTTTCACTTGTCCATTGCTCTGTGGATGGCACGCAGTGGAGAAATCCAGCTGGACATTCAGCAGCTTGCAAAGATCTCTCCAAAATTTAGATGTAAACTGGACTCTGCGGTCAGAGACAATGTGGAGAGGGAAAGCATGAGGATGAAACTCATGCTGGAAGAACTATGTGGCAAGCTTGGGAGTCCAAGGTAGGCCGACCAAGGGGATAAAGTGACCCATCTTAGAGAACTGTTCCACCATGACCCAGATGGTGCTGTAACCCTCAGAGAGGGGCAGGTTCATGATGAAATCCATAGCGATATGTTGCCAGGGGGCGGAAAGAACTGGCAGAGGCTGAAGGAGACCAGCAGGCTTGTTCCTGGGAGACTTGTTTCTTGGGCACTGCGGACAAGTGGTCACAAAGTCCTGAACATCCTTGGACAGCGATGGCCACCAAAAGCGGTGTGCAATTAGCTCAGTGGATGTGAGTACTCCCACATGGCAGGCTAGCTTGGATTCTTGTCCCCACGACAGTATTTTCCTTCTTTTAGCACTAGGAACAAAGGTTTTCCCCAGATGAATGTCTTTTAGGAGGACAAGGGCTGCTTCAACAATCCTGGCTGGATCTATGATATACTGAGCCTCTTCCACGAAAATAGTCACTTCAAAATATCAAGACAGAGCATCTGCTTTAACATTCTTGTCCACTGGAAGGAAGTGTAGCTCAAAATCAAAACAAGAGACGAAGAGTGCCCACCTGGCTTGACGAGGATTTAGCCGTTGGGTTGACGGCAGAAAGGTTAAGTTCTTATGATCAGTGTATATAATAACTGGAGAGCTGGTGCCTTCCAGTAGATGACGCCATCCTTCTAGCACCATCTTAATGGCCAGTAGTTCGCAATCCCTAATAGAGTAATTACGCTCAGTCGGTGAGAACAGTTTAGAAAAGAATCCACAGGAGACAGATTCCCAGAAGAAGTTTTTTGCAGAGGAACTTCCCCAGCATCGATAAAGGAGGCATCCACTTCTAGTAGAAACTGTTTGTTAGGGTCAGGGTGATGCAGCACCGGAGTTCTCATAAAGGCCTCTTCTAAGTGCTGGAAAGAAGACACGACAGACTCATTAATTGTTCTCCCATAGACGCTGCAGAACCTGACGTACGTGTCTTCTATGGGTGGATACAGTAGATAATGAGAGAATATCAGGATGTCGTCCAAATATACAACCATTTTAATATAAAGAAGGTCCCTGAAGATGTCATCTACTCGTTGCCTTTGCATATCTGGATCAAGTTATAATACACTATTAGATCCAATTTGATGAAAATCTTAGCCCCACGGATTCTGTCAAAAAGTTCTGAAATCAAGGGCAGAGGATAATTGTTTTTGATGGTGATTTTGTTAAGGCCCTGATAGTCAATGTAGGTAACCATCCTTCTTTGTCACGAAGAAGAAGCTGGCAGCAGCAGGAGAAGAGGACTTACGAAGAAATCCCTTGGCAAGGTTCTCTTGGATATATTCTGATATGGTCTGAGTCTCTGGTAGTGATAGAGGGTATACCCAGCCTCGGGGAGGAGAGGTGCCAGACTGAAGGTCTATGGGGCAATCGTAAGGTCTATGAGGTGGCAAGACCTCTGCCTTCAATGTCAAGCCTGCAAAGGCTTGACAATAGGTGGGCAGAGAAGAACAGTTCGTAGGCATGGAAGGCAGAGACTAGGTCAAGACCTTGGCGAGGCAAGCGGTAGCGCACGACAGTCCCCACTGAAGCACTTAACCGGAGGACAAATCGACAGCTGGCACGTGTGAACGCAACCATGGCAGACCCAGCAGGACAGAGTTCACAGATTTTGACAGCACGCAGAACAAAATCTTTTCAGAATGCAGAGCTCCAATCTGGAACCTGACGAGCTATCTCATGAATTGGATAGGCTCAGCCAAGAGTTGTTCATGTATGGAAGCACTAGCCATGGGTTGATCAAGTCGTTGTGTCGGAAGTTGAAGCTCAAAAGCCATGTCCTGACAGGATGAAGTTGGCAGCCGAACTGGAATCAATATGGGCGGTAGTGTAGAGAGACTTCTCACCACAGGCCACTGTGACTTCGGTCACTAGTTTATGAGAGCAATCTTTTTCACCTAGGGTCATCTCTTTCCGACCTACCCTAGGTGTTGCAGTTTCCCGGCTTCACTGGGCACAGGTGAACTTAATGCCCTTTGCCTCCAGAATACATGCATTGGTTCTTACTTATACCTTCGCTAACTCTCCTTTACAGAAAATATGACCTGCTCCACTAGCATTGGCTCAACAGCAGGAGGTGTAACTTGCGGCAGCAAGAGATACTGGAAGGCTGTTCCCAGCAAAATGAGATTGCCTTGTTGTTGGCTTCTGGGCATGCATGAATTGGCAAAATTATGCGCAAAGCATCTCCATTTTTTCTTATTATCTAGAGTAATTCAATTTAAATTTCTAATGTTTCATGTGTACATGCTATAGCACTACAGAATTCAACTTTATTTTTTTATTTGACGTGCCCCCCCAGGGCAATGGGGTGCTCGGCAGCCGGGCCTTTAGATACTGGGGAATGAGATATATGTATGCCACAGTGGCTGCGGCCCGGTCCGTGGCCCAGGGCGGTCAACAAAAAGGGGATTATTTACAAGGGAGTTGTAGTTTGATCGTGACGCCACCTGTGGTTTCCGGTAATCGGTACCGGCGCTGCTGCAGACCTCTGGGGCAGTTGATAGGGCAGCTTGGTTGGAACGGCTCCCCACAGGTGGAGCCGGCTCCAGGGCAGTGTAGGATGGATGGGGATGCAGGTGAGAGGTGGCCAGGTTGGATCAGGGGGAATGACGGACACGCACACAGGGGTTCCCATCAGTACCTTTACTGGTGTGGATAACTGGTACGGTCCAGGGAACTCGGTGGTAAGGGTGCACTTCTGGACTCTTCCCAGTGAGCGGGTATAAGGCCTCCTGGTCCGTTGCTTCCTCTTTCTAAGCTTCTGACCTGCCTGGAGCTAGGCCTGGCTTCTATGCTGTTTCTCTCTCTCTCTCTCACCTGCTGGCTTTGTAGAAGGACTTTCCTCTTGGCAACCACTCTCCCTGGATGCTGGGGCTTTCGTGGTTCCTAGTCCTGTCGATGGGTTTAGCTTCAGGTCGACCGGGGACTTGTAGTCCTCCTGGTATGCCGGTGATCCCTACTGGGTGTAGATGCCCCCGTTCTGGGGTGAGCCTATGATGCTCCTCTGCCCCCTTATCACTTCTCTCCTTCTCTCCTTGCCTCCGGCCACACTCGGGGCCCTCAACTCAGGCTTCAGCATGTGCTGCAGGCCTCAACTTGCCTCAGCACAGCAGCCAGCGTGCTGCTACTTCACTGAGCACACTCTTAACTGATCTAGCAGACTGATCTGACTACCTAACTCCACCCTCCAATATATATGTCACTGACAGACTCCCTCTGGTGGTATGAGGTGGAAGGGTGGAGGTGTTTGTGTGTAGCGAGGGTCTCTTGTGGAGAAGCCCATCCATGCACCCTTTTGAGTCCTGTGGTACCTGTGAACAGCAGGGCGCCACATTCCCCCCTAGTACAATTCAGTACTCCTGGACTCAAGCATTTTGTAAAAGGTTACAACAACAGCAATTATAATAACAATAATAACATTTCCTTAAAACATATAATACACCCTTCTAAAGTCTCAGTGAGATCCATTACAGGTGTCCATCTCATTGGTGAAGGTGCAAATGGAGCAGTATGAGGGACCCGTCCGAAAACCCTCAACGTAGGCCCTCGTCTTGGCTGCAGGGCATAGGTGATCCAGGTGTTGGACCACGTCTTCGGCCACTCCAAACGGGTTTTTGTTCTGAGGTCATGTGTTGCATAAATAAAATCAATAAAGGGGGCACTTTAAGGAGTACAACTATTTACAAATAAAGTTTTTGGCTGCTCACAGTCCTCAGCCTACAAGTCTTTAAACCCTTACGGGTAACTAAACACACATATATATTTTCAGTTCACATAAATAATAACAGCAGGCAATACCCAACTGGATAACTATTTACACTGCAGCCATTTTTAACTTATTCCCTATACCTGGCAGGGATTTGGCCTTGTGTGCTGCGTGTAGACCTACGTAGCACTGGGGTGTTATTAGTGTCTGTGCGTGCACTATCCGCTAACCTATCAGATCTACGTGTGGGTAAATTATAGAACTGCCTCAATCTCTCTATGGGACTGGCAAGTACAGTGTTTACTGGGCCTTCTGGCTCTGCTTCAACTGGTGATCCTTCTTCTGGGGATTCTTCTTGTTCCTGAGCAGGCTCTTCCTGGGCGCTTACAGGTTCTACTTGCTGTGGAGGTTCTTCTGGTTGCTGATAGAAGTGCATCACTGGTATGATAACTGCTCCATCAAGTTGAGGCCAGTCTGCAGGGAAATCTCCTAGAACTGTATGAAGTACATCTTCTTTGGGTTCTTCCGGTACTCTAAGAGGTACTTCCTTCTCCTGTGGCTTCAATAGACCTGGGCATAATTTCAAGTGGTCTCTTGAGACTGTTGCAGTTGTCTTACCTCCGTCTTTACTGATCAGGCAGGTTTTGCTGTTATCAAATCTAGAATTTAACACAGTGTAGGGTTCTCTTTCCCACTGGTCATCGAGCTTGTGACCTCTTCTTTTCCGCTTGAGCACGATTTCTCCAGGTGCCAAGGGTTCTGCTGCTGCATGCTTATTATACTAGCCTTCTTGCTTTTCCCTTACTCTGTTTAGACTGTCTTTGACACAGGCCTGTACTCTCCTGTACTGCTCTTGTCGAGTTGTGTCCCAGTCTTCAGTGGACACATCTGCATCAGGTTCTACCACTCCGAGGTCCAGGTCCATGGGCAACTTTCCGGGTCTTGCGCTCATGAGGTACGCTGGGGTACAATTAGTAGAACTCACAGGTATGTGATTGTACAGATCTACCAGGTCAGGTAGTTTGTCTGGCAACTGGTTCCTTTCTTCCAAGGATAAGGTTTTCAGCAGGTCTATGACGATGTTGTTCATTTTCTAGCACAAACCTTTGGTTTGAGGGTGATACGGTGTAGTCCGGATCTTCTTGCACCCATACAGATGACAGAATTCTTTAAACAGCTCGGCTTCAAAGGCAGGGCCTTGATCTGTCAGCACCTTGTCCGGGTATCCATGGGGCCTGCAGAAGTATGCTTGGAACGTTCTTGCTGCAGTTTCTGCTATCAGATCTTTGACAGGGGCTACCACCAGGAACCAGGAATAGTGATCCACCATGGTCAGGGCATAGGAATAGCCTGACCTGCTGGGTGACAACTTGACGTGATCCAGAGCGACAATCTCCAAGGGTCGAGTTGTTTTGATGGGCTGCAGGGGTGCTTTCTGGCTGCCGTAGTCCTTCCTTCTGAGGCTACAGGGCCCACAATTCCGGCACCACCTTTCTATGGAGCTCCGCATTCCAACCAAATAAAACCGGTCTTTCAGCAGGGTTTCCAGTTTCTTCCAACCAAAGTGACCTGCTTGATTGTGGTAGGCCTCTAACACCATCTGGATGTCTGTCCTGGGTACTACAATCTGCCACACCATTTCATGGGTTCTGGGGTTGACATACCTTCTGCACAGCTTCTCTCTGTAGATGAACTGCTGGCTTCTCTCATTCCACAGTTGCTTAGCTTGTGGAGGAGCATCCTTCTCCAGGTGAGAACCTTCTTGGGTTATCAGTAGTGTTGAGCGAGCACTAAAATGCTCGGGTGCTCGAAGCTCGGGCCGAGCTCGCCATGATACTCGGGTGCTCGACCCGAGCAACAAGCCCGATGTTAGTCTATGGGAGACTCGAGCATTTTTGCGGTGGCACCCCGGGCAGTCTTTAAAAAGCCTAACAAGTGCCCAAAACGATAGTGACAGTGCTCAAATGACATGGAGACAGCATGGGGATCGCCCCAGGAAGCATTTCTGACCCCCAGGTCACTGCTGTCAACAACGTGGTCAGAGGTATTAAGCCACTTTTACGGGCTCACAATAAAACGTTCAAAAACGAAAGTGAAACTTTTTTACTGTGAAATATGTTAAGGAACATCCTTTCCAGGGAAAAGACTTGTGTATAAGTTAAAATAAATGACCAAAAACAAAAATACTCCTCCACACCTTCGGCTATGTTCACAAGTAGCATTTTTTATGCGTTTTTGCACTTTTGTATTGCTTTCAACTATGACAAATGCATTCACCGTGAAATGTCATTTTAACATTTTACAACCTTATCTGGCCATGTGCTGTGTGACACATGCATAAAGTGCTGAAAAGACAAGGGAACAGCATGGGGAAGACCCCTGGAAGCATCTCTGACTCCCAGGTCACTGTCTAAAAGTGTGCCCATCATAAGTGATCCTTACCGCATCAGAAGATGCAGACTTGCAACTATCCCCATGCAAGTTCTAGTCCCAGGGCAGTGTTCAATTGTACCTCCCCCATTTCTTGCAATAAAAGCTCAAGTATGCAGCCTGCCACCCACCCACCCCCAGGCTGCAATACCATACTGCTTGCTTGCTTGAACTTGAAATTGGGCCTTTTAGGCATGTGGAGGTGGAATCTGGCCACCACGTCATGGCTGTGTTGGCGGCCTGGAATCCATACTCAGTCCCCAGCCACCCGGCGGCCGGGTGTCCATACTCGGTCCCCAGCCGCCCCGCGGCCGGGTGTCCACACACGGTCCCCAGCCGCCTGGGGGCAGCCGGGTGTCCATAAACGGTCCCCAGCCGCCCCTATTTCTCCTTGGAACATCCCCCCACACACTTTTCTTAGACCGGCCTGCTTTAGGCAGCATTGGACGAGCCCACCAGAGAACCAGACTACTCCCGTGGGCCCTGACTTCTCCATCGGTGGAGTTGAGAGTGCCAAGGTGAGGAGCATGATGATGATGACAGAAGTTAGCATCTGCTATGTTTTCTTTTAATGCAAGTGTAAGTGTGCAGCCTGCCACCCACCCACCCCCAGACTGCAATTCCATACTGCTAGCTTGCACTTGAAATGGGGCCTTTTAGTTTGGAGGAGGCCGAAGCTGGCCACTACCACATGGCTGCTTCGGCAGCGAGGTATCCATACTCAGTCCCCAGCCGCCCATATTTGTCCTGGTGTGCCTTTTACATAAGATTAAGCGCGTATACCCTGTTCATGGTACATGCGAAGATGCCTCCCACCTTGCACCTGTCATTGCAGACTTGCAACTATCCCCATTCAAGTCCTTGTCCCAGGGCAGTGTTCAATTGTACCTCTCCCATTCCTTGCAATGCAAGCGCAAGTATGCAGCCTGCCACCCACCCACCCCCAGGCTGCAATACCATACTGCTTGCTTGATTGCACTTTAAATTGGGCCTTTTAGGCATGTGGAGGCGGAATCTGGCCACCACGCCATGGCTGTGTCGGCGGCCTGGTATCCATACTCAGTCCCCAGCCGCCTGGTGGCCGGGTGTCCCCGCTTGCTCCCCAGCCTCCAGGGCATGGCCGGGTGTCCATACTCGGTCCCCAGCCACCCCTATTTGTCCCGGTAACCTTTCCCACACTTTTCTTAGCCTGGCCTGCTTTAGGGCAGCATTGGCCGAGCCCACCGGACTATCAGACTCCTCCGGTGGGCCCTGGCTTCTCCATCAGGGGAGTTGAGAGTGCCAAGGTGAGGAGCATGATGAGGATGATAGAAGTTAGCATCTGCTTTGTTTTGTTGTAATGCAAGCGCATGTATGTAGTAGCGGCTAGACCTGAGGTGGTCAGCGTTTTGGCGCATATCCTACCTCCTCCGAGGATTGCTGGATGTTTTCCTGCTACTATCCAAGTTCTATGACTCCCGTTAAAACAAAGCTTCAGGTGATAAATGATGGATGAGGTAGTGGCAAAGGAGAAAGAGCAGGAGGAACAGGGACCATTCACATCAATATCAGGCCAGTCAACCAGATATGTCTTGTAGGATATGTTTCTGTAACAAAAGGAGCGGTTCGGCTACACAGTTATAGGGCATACAGTGAGTGCAATGCCTACCAAAAATTTCGAGCCACTCCAATGCCCCTTGGAAATGACATGGAGGTCAGAGGGCGTTAACTAAACCTTTTTTTCCATTTATAGCAACTGGGTCTCCCGTGCACTGTTGGCCTAAGCAGTGAATGGAAGGCTTTCCAAAAATTATGAGGAACTGCAATGCCCCTTACAAGAGCCATGTTTGGCACCCCAGGGGTCTGGTCACCACAGTAATAGAGATATTACGTCGGAGAGCAAGTGGGAGGTTTCCTGGTCAGGATCCCTTAAACATGCAACATCCTCCTGCCCCAGTCCTGGGAGGGGAGAATTCTGCCCTTATAAACTGGATCTGGGGCGGGGTTGAGTGAGTCAGAGAACAGTCAGAGTCAGAGTGAGAGCAAGGGAAAGTAACAGCAAGGAGCTCTGTAGGAGCTAGGAGCTAAAGACCAGAGGCTGGAAGCTGAGCAGAGCTCGCCCTGGCAGAAGACAATAGGAACCGGACACAGGAGTCCGAAGCTGTGAGGACTTATATATCCAGCAGCAGAAACCAGCCGGCAGGGGATTTCAGGTCCTCTGGCCATAGAAGCCCGGTGGCTCAGTCACAAGCAAGGGACCAGCACCGCCGTCGTGGAGCAGAGGCTAACAGAAGGCCCCAAGTCACCAGCCATATGGGTGAGCACTACACGGTACACTCAGGGACGTGGGCTACTTCTACCCGCTTACAGCAAGGTAGCCAGGAAGAGTGCAGACAGACGGGGAGGCCTACAACTCCACCTGGCCAGGGGAACTCCTGCTTGCTCACAGACTGACCAGGCCTCTTATGCTAGCCAGTACTCCCGGGAGGGTCTACCTTATAATCATCAGTAAAGACCCTGAACTGCACTGCAAAGACTCTGAGTCGTTCCTGCTGCGCTCGTGCACCAACACCCCCATCATCCACACTCACTGCCCTGAGGCTATGCTCCTCCCGAGGGGAGTTATCCCATTCTATGCTGCGCACACAACACCAGCCTCAGCGGTCTGCCTCGCAGCGGTGGTACTCCCTGACCGCAATCCACGGGTGGCGCAGTCGGACAATTAACCTCAAAACTTAAGAAAGACTGCCACTGGTTTGACCAGCCTGAGCCACGGGACCGGGTCACTGCCACGGAGTCTACAGACCCCAGAGATCCGGCACCGGGTATCCCACACACGTGTACACACGGCCCAGGGGGCGCGTCACATGCAGTACAGCATATTACAAACAAAAGTCCCATTATTGGGGAGTGGGTGTCCCATAGTATTTGCTTATGCCTTGCAAGCAAAAGCTGCCAAAAATTAGGACGGAGCAACTTGCAATGCCCCTTACAAGAGCCATGCAGTACAGCATATTACAAACATAAGTCACATTATTGGGGAGTGGGTGTCCCATAGTATTTGCTTATGCTTTCCCAGCAAAAGCTGCCAAAAATTAGGACGGAGCAACTTGCAATGCCCCTTACAAGAGCCATGCAGTACAGCATATTACAAACATAAGTCCCATTATTGGGGAGTGGGTGTCCCATGGTATTTGCTTATGCTTTCCAAGCAAAAGCTGCCAAAAATTAGGACGGAGCAACTTGCAATGCCCCTTACAAGAGCCATGCAGTACAGCATATTACAAACATAAGTCCCATTATTGGGGAGTGGGTGTCCCATAGTATTTGCTTATGCCTTGCAAGCAAAAGCTGCCAAAAATTAGGACGGAACAACTTGCAATGCCCCTTACAAGAGCCATGCAGTACAGCATATTACAAACATAAGTCCCATTATTGGGGAGTGGGTATCCCATTGTATTTGCTTATGCTTTCCAAGCAAAAGCTGCCAAAAATTAGGACGGAGCAACTTGCAATGCCCCTTACAAGAGCCATGCAGTACAGCATATTACAAACATAAGTCCCATTATTGGGGAGTGGGTGTCCCATAGTATTTGCTTATGCCTTGCAAGCAAAAGCTGCGAAAAATTAGGACGGAGCAACTTGCAATGCCCCTAACAAGAGCCATGCAGTACAGCATATTACAAACATAAGCCCCATTATTGGGGAGTGGGTGTCCCATGGTATTTGCTTATGCTTTCCAAGCAAAAGCTGCCAAAAATTAGGACGGAGCAACTTGCAATGCCCCTTACAAGAGCCATGCAGTACAGCATATTACAAACATAAGTCCCATTATTGGGGAGTGGGTGTCCCATAGTATTTGCTTATGCTTTCCCAGCAAAAGCTGCCAAAAATTAGGACGGAGCAACTTGCAATGCCCCTTACAAGAGCCATGCAGTACAGCATATTACAAACATAAGTCCCATTATTGGGGAGTGGGTGTCCCATGGTATTTGCTTATGCTTTCCAAGCAAAAGCTGCCAAAAATTAGGACGGAGCAACTTGCAATGCCCCTTACAAGAGCCATGCAGTACAGTATATTACAAACATAAGTCCCATTATTGGGGAGTGGGTGTCCCATAGTATTTGCTTATGCTTTCCAAGCAAAAGCTGCCAAAAATTAAGACGGAGCAACTTGCAATGCCCCTTACAAGAGCCATGCAGTACAGCATATTACAAACATAAGTCCCATTATTGGGGAGTGGGTGTCCCATAGTATTTGCTTATGCTTTCCCAGCAAAAGCTGCCAAAAATTAGGACGGAGCAACTTGCAATGCCCTTTACAAGAGCCATGCAGTACAGCATATTACAAACATAAGTCCCATTATTGGGGAGTGGGTGTCCCATGGTATTTGCTTATGCTTTCCAAGCAAAAGCTGCGAAAAATTAGGACGGAGCAACTTGCAATGCCCCTTACAAGAGCCATGCAGTACAGCATATTACAAACATAAGTCCCATTATTGGGGAGTGGGTGTCCCATAGTATTTGCTTATGCCTTGCAAGCAAAAGCTGCCAAAAATTAGGACGGAGCAACTTGCAATGCCCCTTACAAGAGCCATGCAGTACAGCATATTACAAACATAAGTCTCATTATTGGGGAGTGGTTGTCCCATGGTATTTGCTTATGCTTTCCAAGCAAAAGCTGCCAAAAATTAGGACGGAGCAACTTGCAATGCCCCTTACAAGAGCCATGCAGTACAGCATATTACAAACATAAGTCCCATTATTGGGGAGTGGGTGTCCCATAGTATTTGCTTATGCCTTGCAAGCAAAATCTGCCAAAAATTAGGACGGAGCAACTTGCAATGCCCCTTACAAGAGCCATGCAGTACAGCATATTACAAACATAAGTCCCATTATTGGGGAGTGGGTGTCCCATAGTATTTGCTTATGCTTTCCAAGCAAAAGCTGCCAAAAATTAGGATGGAGCAACTTGCAATGCCCCTTACAAGAGCCATGCAGTACAGCATATTACAAACATAAGTCCCATTATTGGGGAGTGGGTGTCCCATAGTATTTGCTTATGCTTTCCAAGCAAAAGCTGCCAAAAATTAGGACGGAGCAACTTGCAATGCCCCTTACAAGAGCCATGCAGTACAGCATATTACAAACATAAGTCCCATTATTGGGGAGTGGGTGTCCCATAGTATTTGCTTATGCTTTCCAAGCAAAAGCTGCCAAAAATTAGGACGGAGCAACTTGCAATGCCCCTTACAAGAGCCATGCAGTACAGCATATTACAAACATAAGTCCCATTATTGGGGAGTGGGTGTCCCATAGTATTTGCTTATGCCTTGCAAGCAAAAGCTGCCAAAAATAAGGACGGAGGAACTTGCAATGCTGGCACCCTGGTGGTATAGTGGTGGTGGAGGCTGAGGATAAGGAGAAGAAGATAAAACAGCCGAAACGAGGAAGCGTATACCCATGTGTGGGTGTGAAGCGGTGCATGTGAATACACCTCCCGAAATAACACAGTGGATTTGACTTTATGTTACTCTGCTGTCATTTGGTGGTGATGAGAAGTCTGGCCCAATCCAGCCCTTGTTCATTTTGATAAGGGTCAGCTTGTCAGCATTGTCAGTTGACAGGCGAGTGCGCTTATCAGTTATAATTCCCCCAGCGGCACTAAAAACACGCTCCGATAACACGCTAGCGGCAGGGCAGGCCAGGACCTCCAAGGCGTACAGAGCGAGTTCATTCCAAGAGTCCAGCTTGGATACCCAATAATTAAAAGGCACAGAGGAATCACGGAGGACGCTGGTACGATCGGCAAGGTACTCCCTCACCATCTTTTGAAACTTTCCACTCCTTGTGAGAGTACCCCGCGCCTCAGGGCCTGTAAGCTGGGCGGGTGTCAGAAAACTGTCCCAGAACGTTGACAGTGTTCCCCTGCCTCTGCTGGATTGGAGTTGCATCTCTCTCGCCTGTACGCCTTGGTTGGGCAACGAACTGTAACCTCTGCCGCTAGCGTGTTCAGATGGGAATTTTTTTAAGAGTTCTGCAGCAAGGGCCTTCTGGTACTGCCCCATTTTTGTAGACCTCTCCACCTCAGGAATAAGAGAGTGAAAGTTCTCCTTGTAGCGGGGGTCTACAAGTGTCACCAACCAGTAATGACTGTCACCCAACATTTTGACAACGCGAGGGTCACGGTTAAAGCAGCGTAACATAAAGTCAGCCATGCGTGCCAGACTGGTAACGGGCAAGATTTCCGTGTCCTCACCAAGATGACGACTGACCATGCTCTCCTCCTCCTCCTCCTCTCCCCCCCCCCCCGTCCTCAGGCCACCCACGCTGAACCGACGGTATGACACTTGTACAGGTACTACCGTCTACAACGCATGATAGCAGCTCCTGTTCTTCCTCCTCCTCCTCTCCCTCATTGTCCCCCAATGCACATTGGAATGAGATGAGGCTGGGCTGTGTGTAATCGCCCGCTACGGCTTCTTGATCCATCTCATCATACTCTGGCTGCAATGCCTCCTCTTTAATTCTCTGCAGAGAGCGTTGCAAAAGACAGACAAGTGGGATGCTGACACTAATGATGGCGTCATCGCCACTCACCATCTTGGTGGCCTCCTCAAAGTTTGTCAGGATGGTACAAATGTCAGACATCCAGGTCCACTCCTGAGGTCTTATGTGTGGAGTCTGACCTGAATATCGACGGCCTTGTTGCAGCTGGTACTCCACAACTGCTCTCTTCTACTCACAAATCCTTTGCAACATGTGGAGGGTAGAGTTCCAGCATGTGGGGACATCACACACCAGTCGGTGTGCCGGAAGCTGCAAACGCTGCTGCAACACAGCAAGGGCGGCGGAAGCTGTAGCCGACTTGCGAAAATGAGCTGACAGGCGGCGTACTTTCACGAGCAGATCTGGCAACTCGGGGTACGATTTAAGAAACCGCTGAACCACGAGGTTAAGCACATGAGCCAGGCATGGTACGTGTGTGATCTCACCTCGCCTCAGAGCCGCCACCAGGTTAAGGCCATTGTCACACACGACCATGCCGGGATGTAGGTTCAGCGGTCTCAGCCACAGATCTGCCTGCTCTTTCACAGCTGTCCACAACTCACAAGCAGTGTGAGGTTTATCACCTAAGCTTATGAGTTTCAGCACAGCCTGTTGCCGCTTGGCGGAGGCAGTACTGCAATGCTTCCAGCTTGTAACTGATGTGGTGATATCTGAGATGGAGGCTGAACATGAGGAGGAGGAGGAGGATGCGCAGGAGCTGTACACTGTGGGGGCAACTCTGACTGACATAGGGCCCGCAATCCTCGGTGTGGGGAGGATGTGTTCCGTTGCAAGGTCCGACTGGGTCCCGGCTTCCACTATGTTTACCCAGTGTGCCGTCAGAGAGATGTACCGTCCCTGGCCACAAGCACTTGTCCACGTGTCCGTTGTCAGGTGGACTCTCCCAGTAACTGCGTTGTTGAGGGCACGGCAGATGCTTTGGGACACGTGCTTGTGTAGTGCGGGGATGGCACACCGGGCAAAATAGTGTCGGCTGGGGACCGAGTACCGAGGGACGGCCACCGCCATAAGATTGCGGAAGGATTCCGTCTCCACCAGCCTAAAAGGCAGCATTTCCAATGCAAGCAGTCGTGAAATGTGCGAATTTAGGACTGTGGCCTGTGGGGCGATAGCTGCGAATTTCCGCTTTCGTTCAAAGGTCTGGGATATGGACAATTGAACGCTGCGGTGGGACGTGGACGTGGACGTTGATGCTGTTTCTTGAGAAACTGCCATAACAAGTGAAGACTGAGAGGAGGGGGCATTTTTACATGCAGTATGGACAGGGGATTGCCTTGCACACACAACAGGGGGTTCTATTGCACGCACAACAGTGGAAGAAGCAGTGGTGACACCCGCTGACACTTGTCGTGGACCCTGGGTTTCACCCCACAAAGTCGGGTGCTTTGCTGCCATGTGCCTGATCATGCTGGTGGTGGTCAGGCTGGTAGTTTTGTCACCCCTGCTGATGCTGGCATGGCAGGTGGAACAAATGGCCTTTTTGGGGTTATCAGCAGAGTCTTTAAAAAAATTCCAGACTCTGGAAGACCTACCGCTTGTACTGGCAACGTCCCTCGTGTTGGTGTTACGGGGAACGATTGCCTGCCTTCTGTCTGCGGCCACCACACTGCTTCTTCCTGCCTGTTGGGGTACTCTGCCTCCCTCCCCCTGTGTGCTGCTGGCCTCACTCTGCATGTCCTCCTTCCACGTTGGGTCAGTTACTAGATCATCCACCACCTCCTCCTCTTCCACTTGCGCACCACGATCCTCCTCCTCACTTCCTGGCAATTGTGTCTCGTCATCGTCCACCTCTTGTGACAGATTGCCAACGTCGACTTCCTGTGGCCATGGCTGTTCAAATATTTGGGCATCGCAACATGGGATCTCCTCTGCCACCACTTCAAGCGTATCAGGCGAGGGGCCCAAATATGGAAATGGACCAGTGAACAGCTCTTCAGAGTGTCCAAGTGTGGGATCAGTTGCTGTCTGAGGACACTCGGCATGGTGGGAGGAAGGAGCATCAGGGTGAGGAGGAGTATGCGGTCGAGACTCACGGCTACTAAGAGTTGACCGTGTGGAAGACAGACCGGAGGTGGTGGTGCCCAGGTAACTGGAAGTATTGTCTGCTATCCAATTAATAATCTGTTCACACTGATCAGTTCTCAATACTGGTGTTGTTCTGTGCTTCCCTAGTAATTCGGTCAAGAAGTGGGAGCGAGAAGATGTGGCTGTTGGTTGTGGCACATTTTCACCTTGGCCACGGCGCCGTCCTCTGCACGAACCATCACAGAACGTCCACTTCCACGTCCCTTGCCACGCGCCTTGCCCATTATAAATGAAGTAAAATAGCTTACACTTGCACTATCAATGGAAAAAGGGTAATAAAGAGTAGATTAGAACCGTGGCAGAGGAAAACCACAGTTATTGTTTACTGGGGTATACCACACTTTTTTAAATAGAGATATTTGCGGCTGAACAGTGAGCGACACACTTAAACTGCTTTTTTTTTAGATACCAAAGGACCAAAACTGGATAGTACAGCGATTTGACCCGTGGAACTGCGAAACCACACTGGGATGTCGGGCCTACACAAGACTATTTTCAACAGATATATTTTTGTGTCACAACAGTTAGGAGACACTACTGTTTTTCTTTACGGAAAAAACTACCAAAATATGAATAATAGAGATTTTTTTACCATGGAACAGCAAAACCACAGTTATAATTTACTGGTGTATACCAGGCTTTTTAAAATATATATATATTTGCGGCTGAACAGTGAGCGACACACTCAAACTGTTTTATTTAGATACAAATGGCCCAAAAGTGGATAATACAGAGGTTTGTACCGTGGAACTGCAAAACGACACTTGTATTTCTTGGGCCTACACCAGACTATTTTCAACAGATATATTTGTGTCTGAAAAATCAGGGAGACACTATTATTATTTTTATACAGCAAAAAATGCCAAAAACAGGATAATAGAGATGTTTTACCGTGGAACATCAAAACCACAGTAATAATTTACTGGTGTATACCAGGCTTTTTAAAATATATATATATTTGCGGCTGAACAGTGAGCGACACACTCAAACCGTTTTTTTTACATACAAATGGCCCAAAAGTGGATAATACAGAGGTTTGTACCGTGGAACTGCAAAACCACACTTGTATTTCTCAGGCCTACACCAGACTATTTTCAACAGATATATTCGTGTCTGAAAAATCAGGGAGACACTATTATTTTTTTTTTTTACAGCAAAAAATGCAAAAAGCAGGATAATAGAGATTTTTTACCGTGGAACAGCAAAAGCACACTTCTGTCTCTCTGGCCTACACCAGACTATTTTCAACAGATATATTTGTGTCTGAAAAATCAGGGAGACACTATTATTATTTTTATACAGCAAAAAATGCCAAAAACAGGATAATAGAGATGTTTTACCGTGGAACATCAAAACCACAGTAATAATTTACTGGTGTATACCAGGCTTTTTAAAATATATATATATTTGCGGCTGAACAGTGAGCGACACACTCAAACTGTTTTTTTTAGATACAAATGGCCCAAAAGTGGATAATACAGAGGTTTGTACCGTGGAACTGCAAAACCACACTTGTATTTCTCGGGCCTACACCAGACTGTTTTCAACAGATATATTTGTGTCTGAAAAATCAGGGAGACACTATTTTTTTTTTTTTACAACAAAAAATGCAAAAAGCAGGATAATAGAGATTTTTAACCATGGAACAGCAAAAGCACACTTCTGTCTCTCTGGCCTACACCAGACTATTTTCAACAGATATATTTGTGTCTGAAAAATCAGGGAGACACTATTATTATTTTTATACAGCAAAAAATGCCAAAAACAGGATAATAGAGATGTTTTACCGTGGAACATCAAAACCACAGTAATAATTTACTGGTGTATACCAGGCTTTTTAAAATATATATATCTTTGCTGCTGAACAGTGAGCGACACACTCAAACTGTTTTATTTAGATACAAATGGCTCAAAAGTGGATAATACAGAGGTTTGTACCGTGGAACTGCAAAACCACACTTGTATTTCTTGGGCCTACACCAGACTATTTTCAACAGATATATTTGTGTCTGAAAAATCAGGGAGACACTATTATTATTTTTATACAGCAAAAAATGCCAAAAACAGGATAATAGAGATGTTTTACCGTGGAACATCAAAACCACAGTAATAATTTACTGGTGTATACCAGGCTTTTTAAATATATATATATTTGCGGCTGAACAGTGAACGACACACTCAAACTGTTTTTTTTACATACAAATGGCCCAAAAGTGGATAATACAGAGGTTTGTACCGTGGAACTGCAAAACCACACTTGTATTTCTCGGGCCTACACCAGACTATTTTCAACAGATATATTCGTGTCTGAAAAATCAGGGAGACACTATTATTTTTTTTTTTACAGCAAAAAATGCAAAAAGCAGGATAATAGAGATTTTTTACTGTGGAACAGCAAAAGCACACTTCTGTCTCTCTGGCCTACACCAGACTATTTTCAACAGATATATTTGTGTCTGAAAAATCAGGGAGACACTATTATTATTTTTATACAGCAAAAAATGCCAAAAACAGGATAATAGAGATGTTTTACCGTGGAACATCAAAACCACAGTAATAATTTACTGGTGTATACCAGGCTTTTTAAAATATATATATATTTGCGGCTGAACAGTGAGCGACACACTCAAACTGTTTTATTTAGATACAAATGGCCCAAAAGTGGATAATACAGAGGTTTGTACCGTGGAACTGCAAAACCACACTTGTATTTCTTGGGCCTACACCAGACTATTTTCAACAGATATATTTGTGTCTGAAAAATCAGGGAGACACTATTATTATTTTTATACAGCAAAAAATGCCAAAAACAGGATAATAGAGATGTTTTACCGTGGAACATCAAAACCACAGTAATAATTTACTGGTGTATACCAGGCTTTTTAAAATATATATATATTTGCGGCTGAACAGTGAGCGACACACTCAAACTGTTTTTTTTAGATACAAATGGCCCAAAAGTGGATAATACAGAGGTTTGTACCGTGGAACTGCAAAACTACACTTGTATTTCTCGGGCCTACACCAGACTATTTTCAACAGATATATTCGTGTCTGAAAAATCAGGGAGACACTATTATTTTTTTTTTTTACAGCAAAAAATGCAAAAAGCAGGATAATAGAGATTTTTTACCGTGGAACAGCAAAAGCACACTTCTGTCTCTCTGGCCTACACCAGACTATTTTCAACAGATATATTTGTGTCTGAAAAATCAGGGAGACACTATTATTATTTTTATACAGCAAAAAATGCCAAAAACAGGATAATAGAGATGTTTTACCGTGGAACATCAAAACCACAGTAATAATTTACTGGTGTATACCAGGCTTTTTAAAATATATATATATTTGCGGCTGAACAGTGAGCGACACACTCAAACTGTTTTTTTTAGATACAAATGGCCCAAAAGTGGATAATACAGAGGTTTGTACCGTGGAACTGCAAAACCACACTTGTATTTCTCGGGCCTACACCAGACTGTTTTCAACAGATATATTTGTGTCTGAAAAATCAGGGAGACACTATTTTTTTTTTTTACAACAAAAAATGCAAAAAGCAGGATAATAGAGATTTTTTACCATGGAACAGCAAAAGCACACTTCTGTCTCTCTGGCCTACACCAGACTATTTTCAACAGATATATTTGTGTCTGAAAAATCAGGGAGACACTATTATTATTTTTATACAGAAAAAAATGCCAAAAACAGGATAATAGAGATGTTTTACCGTGGAACATCAAAACCACAGTAATAATTTACTGGTGTATACCAGGCTTTTTAAAATATATATATATTTGCGGCTGAACAGTGAGCGACACACTCAAACTGTTTTTTTTAGATACAAATGGCCCATAGAACTGCAAAACCACACTTCTGTTTCTCTGGCCTACACCAGACTATTTTCAACAGATATATTTGTGTCTGAAAAATCAGAGGCACACTTTTTTTTGGGGGGGGACGGGACAGCAAAAGGTTAATAAGATGGGTATTTGTACATTGTGAAGGAGGAAAAAAAAAAGAGGATTTTGATAAAAAAAAAAGGATTTTTCCTGGCCCCCGGGACCTGGAGCTAAGTCCAGCAATTTCAGCAACAGGAGCAGCACACAGGACTGTAATGCAGCGTTTGCTGGTATAACCACTGCGTCTCCTATACAGCCTGCCTGCCTGCCTGCCTGATATACCTGGGATGGATATTAGTCCTGAGAAGGACTGTTTGTTTGATCTGGCAGCCTTTACAGACCCTACACTAACTATTTTGCAGGATATATCTCTCCCTAAATCAGCAGCGCTGTCCCTACACTGTCTGATCCGGAGCGACTGTGTCCAAGATGGCGGCACCCGGTTTTAAATACTCGAGGTGACGCTGTGCGGCCAGCCAATCACTGTAATGCCCACAAACAACATGGCTGCGGCATTACAGTGACTGGCTGGCAATCCCTGCATGTTCATTGGCTCTGTAAAGAGCGCCAAACATGCAGGGCGGAGACCCGAGCTCCCGCCCGAGTAACCCGGAAATGCTCGGTGCTCGCCGAACATCCCGAGTAGCGTGATGCTCGGGCGAGTACCGAGCAGTGTCGAGCATGTTCGCTCAACACTAGTCCTTACATTTCCATGAGGGATTACAGAGGAAGTGCGTATAGTAAAGTTCTTACATTTCCATGAGGAATTAAAAAGGAAGCGCACAAAGTACAGTCGTTACATTTCCAGGAGTATTTACAGAGGAAGTGCAAAAAGTAAAGTTCTTACATTTCCAGGAGGGATTACAGAGGAAGGGCATAAAGTAAAGTTCTTACATTTCCAGGAGGGATTACAGAGGAAGTGCATAAACTAAAGTTCTTCCATTTCCAGGAGGAATTACAGAGGAAATGCACAACGTTCTTACATTTCCAGGAGGGATTACAGAGGAAGTGCACAAAGTAGATTTCTTACATTTCCAGGAGGGATTACAGAGGAAGTGCATAAAGTAAAGTTCTTACATTTCCAGGAGGGATTACAGAGGAAGGGCATAAAGTAAAGTTCTTACATTTCCAGGAGGGATTACAGAGGAAGTGCACAAAGTAGATTTCTTACATTTCCAGGAGGGATTACAGTGTAAGTGCATAAAGTAAAGTTCTTACAATTCCAGGAGGGATTACAGAGGAAGTGCATAAAGTAAAGTTCTTACATTTCCAAGAGTAATTAAAGAGGAAGTGCACAAAGTAGAGTCCTTACATTTCCAGGAGGATTTACAGAGGAAGTGCACAAAGTAAAGTTCTTACATTTCCAGGAGGGATTACAGAGGAAGTGCATATAGTAAAGTTCTTACATTTCCATGAGGAATTAAAGAGGAAGTGCAGAAAGTAGAGTCCTTACATTTCCAGGAGGGATTACAGAGGAAGTGCACAAAGTAGAGTCCTTACATTTCCAGGAGGGATTACAGGGGATGTGCACAAAGTAGAGATCTTACATTTCCAGGAGTATTTACAGAGGAAGTGCAAAAAGTAAAGTTCTTACATTTCCAGGAGGGATTACAGAGGAAATGCATAAAGTAAAGTTCTCACATTTCCATGAGGAATTAAAGAGGAAATGCACAAAGTAGAGTTCTTACATTTCCAGGAGGGATTACAGAGGAAGTGCATAAAGTAGAGTTCTTACATTTCCAGGAGGGATTACAGAGGAAGTACAAAAAGTAAAGTTCTTACATTTCCAGGAGGGATTACAGAGGAAGTGCATAAAGTAAAGTTCTTACATTTCCAGGGGGAATTAAAGAGGAAGTGCAGAAAGTGGAGTCCTTACATTTCCAGGAGGGATTACAGGGGATGTGCACAAAGTAGAGTTCTTACATTTCCAGGAGGATTTACAGAGGAAGTGCAAAAAGTAAAATTCTTACATTTCCAGGAGGGATTACAGAGGAAGTGCATAAAGTAAAATTCTTACATTTCCAGGAGGGATTACAGAGGAAGTGCATAAAGTAAAGTTCTTACATTTCCAGGAGGGATTACAGGGGATATGCACAAAGTAGAGTTCTTACTTTTCCAGGAGGATTTACAGAGGAAGTGCATAAAGTAAAATTCTTACATTTCCAGAAGGGATTACAGGGGATGTGCACAAAGTAGAGTTCTTACATTTCCAGGAGGGATTACAGAGGAAATGCATAAAGTAAAGTTCTTACATTTCCAGGAGGGATTACAGAGGAAGTGCATAAAGTAAAGTTCTTACATTTCCAGGACAGATTACAGAGGAAGTGCATAAAGTAAAGTTCTTACATTTCCAGGAGGGATTACAGAGGAAATGCATAAAGTAAAGTTCTTACATTTCCAGGAGGGATTACAGGGGATGTGCACAAAGTAGAGTTCTTACATTTCAGGAGGGATTACAGAGGAAGTGCATAAAGTAAAGTTCTTACATTTCCAGGAGGGATTACAGAGGAAGTGCATAAGGTAAAGTTCTTACATTTCCAGGAGGGATTACAGAGGAAATGCATAAAGTAAAGTTCTTACATTTCCAGGAGGGATTACAGGGGATGTGCACAAAGTAGAGTTCTTAAATTTCAGGAGGGATTACAGAGGAAGTGCATAAAGTAAAGTTCTTACATTTCCAGGAGGGATTACAGAGGAAGTGCATGAAGTAAAATTCTTACATTTCCAGGAGGGATTACAGAGGAAGTGCATAAAGTAAAGTTCTTACATTTCCAGGAGGGATTACAGAGGAAGTGCATAAATTAAAGTTCTTACATTTCCAGGAGTAATTAAAGAGGAAGTACACAAAGTAGAGTCCTTACATTTCCAGGAGGATTTACAGAGGAAGTGCACAAAGTAAAGTTCTTACATTTCCAGGAGGGATTACAGAGGAAGTGCACAAAGTAGAGTCCTTACATTTCCAGGAGGGATTACAGGGGAAGTGCAGAAAGTAAAGTTCTTACATTTCCAGGAGGAATTACAGAGGAAATGCACAATGTTCTTACATTTCCAGGAGGGATTACAGAGGAAGAGCACAAAGTAGATTTCTTACATTTCCAGGAGAGATTACAGAGGAAGTGCATAAAGTAAAGGTCTTACATTTCCAGGAGGGATTACAGAGGAAGTGCATAAAGTAAAGATCTTACATTTCCAGGAGAGATTACAGAGGAAGTGCATAAAGTAGAGTTCTTACATTTCCAGGAGGGATTACAGAGGAAGTGCAAAAAGTAAAGTTCTTACATTTCCAGGAGGGATTACAGAGGAAGTGCATAAAGTAAAGTTCTTACATTTCCAGGGGGAATTAACGAGGAAGTGCAGAAAGTGGAGTCCTTACATTTCCAGGAGGGATTACAGGGGATATGCACAAAGTAGAGTTCTTAAATTTCCAGGAGGATTTACAGAGGAAGTGCAAAAAGTAAAATTCTTACATTTCCAGGAGGGATTACAGAGGAAGTGCATAAAGTAAAGTTCTTACATTTCCAGGAGGGATTACAGAGGAAGTGCACCAAGTAGATTTCTTACATTTCCAGGAGGGATTACAGTGGAAGTGCATAAAGTAAAGTTCTTACATTTCCAGGAGGGATTACAGAGGAAGTGCATAAAGTAAAGTTATTACATTTCCAGGAGGGATTATAGAGGAAATGCATAAAGTAAAGTTCTTACATTTCCAGGAGTAATTAAAGAGGAAGTGCACAAAGTAGAGTTCTTACATTTCCAGGAGGATTTACAGAGGAAGTGCACAAAGTAAAGTTCTTACATTTCCAGGAGGGACTACAGAGGAAGTGTACAAAGTAGAGTCTTTACATTTCCAGGAGGGATTACAGGGGAAGTGCAGAAAGTAAAGTTCTTACATTTCCAGGAGGAATTACAGATGAAATGCACAACGTTCTTACATTTCCAGGAGGGATTACAGAGGAAGTGCACAAAGTAAATTTCTTACATTTCCAGGAGGGATTACAGAGGAAGTGCATAAAGTAAAGTTCTTACATTTCCAGGAGGGATTACAGAGGAAGTGCATAAAGTAAAGTTCTTACATTTCCAGGAGGGATTACAGAGGAAGTCCATAAAGTAAAGTTCTTACTTTTCCAGGAGGGATTACAGGGGAAGTGCAGAAAGTAAAGTTCTTACATTTCCAGGAGGAATTACAGAGGAAATGCACAACGTTCTTACATTTCCAGGAGGGATTACAGAGGAAGTGCACAAAGTAGATTTCTTACGTTTCCAGGAGGGATTACAGAGGAAGTGCATAAAGTAAAGTTCTTACATTTCCAGGAGGGATTACAGAGGAAGTGCAGAAAGTAAAGTTCTTACATTTCCAGGAGGAATTACAGATGAAATGCACAACGTTCTTACATTTCCAGGAGGGATTACAGAGGAAGTGCACAAAGTAAATTTCTTACATTTCCAGGAGGGATTACAGAGGAAGTGCATAAAGTAAAGTTCTTACATTTCCAGGAGGGATTACAGAGGAAGTGCATAAAGTAAAGTTCTTACATTTCCAGGAGGAATTACAGAGGAAGTCCATAAAGTAAAGTTCTTACATTTCCAGGAGGGATTACAGGGGAAGTGCAGAAAGTAAAGTTCTTACATTTCCAGGAGGAATTACAGAGGAAATGCACAACGTTCTTACATTTCCAGGAGGGATTACAGAGGAAGTGCACAAAGTAGATTTCTTACGTTTCCAGGAGGGATTACAGAGGAAGTGCATAAAGTAAAGTTCTTACATTTCCAGGAGGGATTACAGAGGAAGTGCATAAAGTAAAGTTCTTACATTTCCAGGAGGGATTACAGAGGAAATGCATAAAGTAAAGTTCTTACATTTCCAGGAGGGATTACAGGGGATGTGCACAAAGTAGAGTTCTTAAATTTCAGGAGGGATTACAGAGGAAGTGCATAAAGTAAAGTTCTTACATTTCCAGGAGGGATTACAGAGGAAGTGCATAAAGTAAAATTCTTACATTTCCAGGAGGGATTACACAGGAAGTGCATAAAGTAAAGTTCTTACATTTCCAGGAGGGACTACAGAGGAAGTGCATAAATTAAAGTTCTTACATTTCCAGGAGTAATTAAAGAGGAAGTACACAAAGTAGAGTCCTTACATTTCCAGGAGGATTTACAGAGGAAGTGCACAAAGTAAAGTTCTTACATTTCCAGGAGGAATTACAGAGGAAGTCCATAAAGTAAAGTTCTTACATTTCCAGGAGGAATTACAGAGGAAGTGCAAAAAGTAAAGTTCTTACATTTCCAGGAGGGATTACAGAGGAAGTCCATAAAGTAAAGTTCTTACATTTCCAGGAGGAAATACAGAGGAAATGCACAACGTTCTTACATTTCCAGGAGGGATTACAGAGGAAGTGCACAAAGTAGATTTCTTACATTTCCAGGAGGGATTACGGAGGAAGTGAAGTAAAGTTCTTGCATTTCCAGGAGGGATTACAGAGGAAGTGCATAAAGTTCTTATATTTCCAGGAGGGATTACAGAGGAAGTGCATAAAGTAAAGTTCTTACATTTCCAAGAGGGATTACAGAGGAAGTGCATAAAGTAAAGTTCTTACATTTCCAGGAGGGATTACAGAGGAAGTGCATAAAGTAAAGTTCTTACATTTCCAGGAGTAATAAAACAGGAAGTGCACAAAGTAGAGTCCTTACATTTCCAGGAGGATTTACAGAGGAAGTGCACAAAGTAAAGTTCTTACATTTCCAGGAGGGACTACAGAGGAAGTGCACAAAGTAGAGTCCTTACATTTCCAGGAGGGATTACAGGGGAAGTGCAGAAAGTAAATTTCTTACATTTCCAGGAGGAATTACAGAGGAAATGCACAATGTTCTTACATTTCCAGGAGGGATTACAGAGGAAGAGCACAAAGTAGATTTCTTACATTTCCAGGAGAGATTACAGAGGAAGTGCATAAAGTAAAGGTCTTACATTTCCAGGAGGGATTACAGAGGAAGTGCATAAAGTAAAGTTCTTACATTTCCAGGAGAGATTACAGAGGAAGTGCATAAAGTAGAGTTCTTACATTTCCAGGAGGGATTACAGAGGAAGTGCAAAAAGTAAAGTTCTTACATTTCCAGGAGGGATTACAGAGGAAGTGCATAAAGTAAAGTTCTTACATTTCCAGGGGGAATTAACGAGGAAGTGCAGAAAGTGGAGTCCTTACATTTCCAGGAGGGATTACAGGAGATATGCACAAAGTAGAGTTCTTACATTTCCAGGAGGATTTACAGAGGAAGTGCAAAAAGTAAAATTCTTACATTTCCAGGAGGGATTACAGAGGAAGTGCATAAAGTAAAGTTCTTACATTTCCAGGAGGGATTACAGAGGAAGTGCACCAAGTAGATTTCTTACATTTCCAGGAGTGATTACAGTGGAAGTGCATAAAGTAAAGTTCTTACATTTCCAGGAGGGATTACAGAGGAAGTGCATAAAGTAAAGTTATTACATTTCCAGGAGGGATTATAGAGGAAATGCATAAAGTAAAGTTCTTACATTTCCAGGAGTAATTAAAGAGGAAGTGCACAAAGTAGAGTTCTTACATTTCCAGGAGGATTTACAGAGGAAGTGCACAAAGTAAAGTTCTTACATTTCCAGGAGGGACTACAGAGGAAGTGTACAAAGTAGAGTCTTTACATTTCCAGGAGGGATTACAGGGGAAGTGCAGAAAGTAAAGTTCTTACATTTCCAGGAGGAATTACAGATGAAATGCACAACGTTCTTACATTTCCAGGAGGGATTACAGAGGAAGTGCACAAAGTAAATTTCTTACATTTCCAGGAGGGATTACAGAGGAAGTGCATAAAGTAAAGTTCTTACATTTCCAGGAGGGATTACAGAGGAAGTGCATAAAGTAAAGTTCTTACATTTCCAGGAGGGATTACAGAGGAAGTGCATAAAGCAAAGTTCTTACTTTTCCAGGAGGGATTACAGAGGAAGTGCATAAAGTAAAGTTCTTACATTTCCAGGAGGAATTACAGAGGAAGTCCATAAAGTAAAGTTCTTACATTTCCAGGAGGGATTACAGGGGAAGTGCAGAAAGTAAAGTTCTTACATTTCCAGGAGGAATTACAGAGGAAATGCACAACGTTCTTACATTTCCAGGAGGGATTACAGAGAAAGTGCACAAAGTAGATTTCTTACGTTTCCAGGAGGGATTACAGAGGAAGTGCATAAAGTAAAGTTCTTACATTTCCAGGAGGGATTACAGAGGAAGTGCATAAAGTAAAGTTCTTACATTTCCAGGAGGGATTACAGAGGAAATGCATGAAGTAAAGTTCTTACATTTCCAGGAGGGATTACAGGGGATGTGCACAAAGTAGAGTTCTTAAATTTCAGGAGGGATTACAGAGGAAGTGCATAAAGTAAAGTTCTTACATTTCCAGGAGGGATTACAGAGGAAGTGCATAAAGTAAAATTCTTACATTTCCAGGAGGGATTACACAGGAAGTGCATAAAGTAAAGTTCTTACATTTCCAGGAGGGACTACAGAGGAAGTGCATAAATTAAAGTTCTTACATTTCCAGGAGTAATTAAAGAGGAAGTACACAAAGTAGAGTCCTTACATTTCCAGGAGGATTTACAGAGGAAGTGCACAAAGTAAAGTTCTTACATTTCCAGGAGGAATTACAGAGGAAGTCCATAAAGTAAAGTTCTTACATTTCCAGGAGGAATTACAGAGGAAGTGCAAAAAGTAAAGTTCTTACATTTCCAGGAGGGATTACAGAGGAAGTCCATAAAGTAAAGTTCTTACATTTCCAGGAGGAAATACAGAGGAAATGCACAACGTTCTTACATTTCCAGGAGGGATTACAGAGGAAGTGCACAAAGTAGATTTCTTACATTTCCAGGAGGGATTACGGAGGAAGTGAAGTAAAGTTCTTGCATTTCCAGGAGGGATTACAGAGGAAGTGCATAAAGTTCTTATATTTCCAGGAGGGATTACAGAGGAAGTGCATAAAATAAAGTTCTTACATTTCCAAGAGGGATTACAGAGGAAGTGCATAAAGTAAAGTTCTTACATTTCCAGGAGGGATTACAGAGGAAGTGCATAAAGTAAAGTTCTTACATTTCCAGGAGTAATAAAACAGGAAGTGCACAAAGTAGAGTCCTTACATTTCCAGGAGGATTTACAGAGGAAGTGCACAAAGTAAAGTTCTTACATTTCCAGGAGGGACTACAGAGGAAGTGCACAAAGTAGAGTCCTTACATTTCCAGGAGGGATTACAGGGGAAGTGCAGAAAGTAAATTTCTTACATTTCCAGGAGGAATTACAGAGGAAATGCACAATGTTCTTACATTTCCAGGAGGGATTACAGAGGAAGAGCACAAAGTAGATTTCTTACATTTCCAGGAGAGATTACAGAGGAAGTGCATAAAGTAAAGGTCTTACATTTCCAGGAGGGATTACAGAGGAAGTGCATAAAGTAAAGTTCTTACATTTCCAGGAGAGATTACAGAGGAAGTGCATAAAGTAGAGTTCTTACATTTCCAGGAGGGATTACAGAGGAAGTGCAAAAAGTAAAGTTCTTACATTTCCAGGAGGGATTACAGAGGAAGTGCATAAAGTAAAGTTCTTACATTTCCAGGGGGAATTAACGAGGAAGTGCAGAAAGTGGAGTCCTTACATTTCCAGGAGGGATTACAGGGGATGTGCACAAAGTAGAGTTCTTACATTTCCAGGAGGATTTACAGAGGAGGTGCAAAAAGTAAAATTCTTACATTTCCAGGAGGGATTACAGAGGAAGTGCATAAAGTAAAGTTCTTACATTTCCAGGAGGGATTACAGAGGAAGTGCACAAAGTAGATTTCTTACATTTCCAGGAGGGATTACAGTGGAAGTGCATAAATTAAAGTTCTTACATTTCCAGGAGGGATTACAGAGGAAGTGCATAAAGTAAAGTTCTTACATTTCCAGGAGGAATTATAGAGGAAGTGCATAAAGTAAAGTTCTTACATTTCCAGGAGTAATTAAAGAGGAAGTGCACAAAGTAGAGTCCTTACATTTCCAGGAGGATTTACAGAGGAAGTGCACAAAGTAAAGTTCTTACATTTCCAGGAGGGACTACAGAGGAAGTGTACAAAGTAGAGTCCTTACATTTCCAGGAGGGATTACAGGGGAAGTGCAGAAAGTAAAGTTCTTACATTTCCAGGAGGAATTACAGATGAAATGCACAACGTTCTTACATTTCCAGGAGGGATTACAGAGGAAGTGCACAAAGTAGATTTCTTACATTTCCAGGAGGGATTACAGAGGAAGTGCATAAAGTAAAGTTCTTACATTTCCAGGAGGGATTACAGAGGAAGTACATAAAGTAAAGTTCTTTCATTTCCAGGAGGGATTACAGAGGAAGTGCATAAAGCAAAGTTCTTACTTTTCCAGGAGGGATTACAGAGGAAGTGCATAAAGTAAAGTTCTTACATTTCCAGGAGGAATTACAGAGGAAGTCCATAAAGTAAAGTTCTTACATTTCCAGGAGGGATTACAGGGGAAGTGCAGAAAGTAAAGTTCTTACATTTCCAGGAGGAATTACAGAGGAAATGCACAACGTTCTTACATTTCCAGGAGGGATTACAGAGGAAGTGCACAAAGTAGATTTCTTACGTTTCCAGGAGGGATTACAGAGGAAGTGCATAAAGTAAAGTTCTTACATTTCCAGGAGGGATTACAGAGGAAGTGCATAAAGTAAAGTTCATACATTTCCAGGAGGGATTACAGAGGAAGTGCATAAAGCAAAGTTCTTACATTTCCAGGAGGGATTACAGAGCAAGTGCATAAAGTAAAGTTCTTACATTTCCAGGAGGAATTACAGAGGAAGTCCATAAAGTAAAGTTCTTACATTTCCAGGAGGAATTACAGAGGAAGTGCAAAAAGTAAAGTTCTTACATTTCCAGGAGGGATTACAGAGGAAGTCCATAAAGTAAAGTTCTTACATTTCCAGGAGGAAATACAGAGGAAATGCACAACGTTCTTACATTTCCAGGAGGGATTACAGAGGAAGTGCACAAAGTAGATTTCTTACATTTCCAGGAGGGATTACGGAGGAAGTGAAGTAAAGTTCTTGCATTTCCAGGAGGGATTACAGAGGAAGTGCATAAAGTTCTTACATTTCCAGGAGGGATTACAGAGGAAGTGCATAAAGTAAAGTTCTTACATTTCCAAGAGGGATTACAGAGGAAGTGCATAAAGTAAAGTTCTTACATTTCCAGGAGGGATTACAGAGGAAGTGCATAAAGTAAAGTTCTTACATTTCCAGGAGTAATAAAAGAGGAAGTGCACAAAGTAGAGACCTTACATTTCCAGGAGGATTTACAGAGGAAGTGCACAAAGTAAAGTTCTTACATTTCCAGGAGGGACTACAGAGGAAGTGCACAAAGTAGAGTCCTTACATTTCCAGGAGGGATTACAGGGGAAGTGCAGAAAGTAAAGTTCTTACATTTCCAGGAGGAATTACAGAGGAAAGGCACAATGTTCTTACATTTCCAGGAGGGATTACAGAGGAAGAGCACAAAGTAGATTTCTTACATTTCCAGGAGAGATTACAGAGGAAGTGCATAAAGTAAAGTTCTTACATTTCCAGGAGAGATTACAGAGGAAGTGCATAAAGTAGAGTTCTTACATTTCCAGGAGGAATTACAGAGGAAATGCACAACGTTCTTACATTTCCAGGAGGGATTACAGAGGAAGTGCACAAAGTAGATTTCTTACATTTCCAGGAGGGATTACAGAGGAAGTGCATAAAGTAAAGTTCTTACATTTCCAGGAGGGATTACAGAGGAAGTGCACAAAGTAGATTTCTTACATTTCCAGGAGGGATTACAGTGTAAGTGCATAAAGTAAAGTTCTTACAATTCCAGGAGGGATTACAGAGGAAGTGCATGAAGTAAAGTTCTTACATTTCCAAGAGTAATTAAAGAGGAAGTGCACAAAGTAGAGTCCTTACATTTCCAGGAGGATTTACAGAGGAAGTGCACAAAGTAAAGTTCTTACATTTCCAGGAGGGATTACAGAGGAAGTGCATATAGTAAAGTTCTTACATTTCCATGAGGAATTAAAGAGGAAGTGCAGAAAGTAGAGTCCTTACATTTCCAGGAGGGATTACAGAGGAAGTGCACAAAGTAGAGTCCTTACATTTCCAGGAGGGATTACAGGGGATGTGCACAAAGTAGAGATCTTACATTTCCAGGAGTATTTACAGAGGAAGTGCAAAAAGTAAAGTTCTTACATTTCCAGGAGGGATTACAGAGGAAATGCATAAAGTAAAGTTCTCACATTTCCATGAGTAATTAAAGAGGAAATGCACAAAGTAGAGTTCTTACATTTCCAGGAGGGATTACAGAGGAAGTGCATAAAGTAGAGTTCTTACATTTCCAGGAGGGATTACAGAGGAAGTACAAAAAGTAAAGTTCTTACATTTCCAGGAGGGATTACAGAGGAAGTGCATAAAGTAAAGTTCTTACATTTCCAGGGGGAATTAAAGAGGAAGTGCAGAAAGTGGAGTCCTTACATTTCCAGGAGGGATTACAGGGGATGTGCACAAAGTAGAGTTCTTACATTTCCAGGAGGATTTACAGAGGAAGTGCAAAAAGTAAAATTCTTACATTTCCAGGAGGGATTACAGAGGAAGTGCATAAAGTAAAATTCTTACATTTCCAGGAGGGATTTCAGAGGAAGTGCATAAAGTAAAGTTCTTACATTTCCAGGAGGGATTACAGGGGATATGCACAAAGTAGAGTTCTTACTTTTCCAGGAGGATTTACAGAGGAAGTGCATAAAGTAAAATTCTTACATTTCCAGGAGGGATTACAGGGGATGTGCACAAAGTAGAGTTCTTACATTTCCAGGAGGGATTACAGAGGAAGTGCATAAAGTAAAGTTCTTACATTTCCAGGAGGGATTACAGAGGAAGTGCATAAAGTAAAGTTCTTACATTTCCAGGACAGATTACAGAGGAAGTGCATAAAGTAAAGTTCTTACATTTCCAGGAGGGATTACAGAGGAAATGCATAAAGTAAAGTTCTTACATTTCCAGGAGGGATTACAGGGGATGTGCACAAAGTAGAGTTCTTAAATTTCAGGAGGGATTACAGAGGAAGTGCATAAAGTAAAGTTCTTACATTTCCAGGAGGGATTACAGAGGAAGTGCATAAAGTAAAGTTCTTACATTTCCAGGAGGGATTACAGAGGAAATGCATAAAGTAAAGTTCTTACATTTCCAGGAGGGATTACAGGGGATGTGCACAAAGTAGAGTTCTTAAATTTCAGGAGGGATTACAGAGGAAGTGCATAAAGTAAAGTTCTTACATTTCCAGGAGGGATTACAGAGGAAGTGCATAAAGTAAAATTCTTACATTTCCAGGAGGGATTACAGAGGAAGTGCACAAAGTAGAGTCCTTACATTTCCAGGAGGGATTACAGGGGAAGTGCAGAAAGTAAAGTTCTTACATTTCCAGGAGGAATTACAGAGGAAATGCACAATGTTCTTACATTTCCAGGAGGGATTACAGAGGAAGAGCACAAAGTAGATTTCTTACATTTCCAGGAGAGATTACAGAGGAAGTGCATAAAGTAAAGTTCTTACATTTCCAGGAGAGATTACAGAGGAAGTGCATAAAGTAGAGTCCTTACATTTCCAGGAGGGATTACAGGGGAAGTGCAGAAAGTAAAGTTCTTACATTTCCAGGAGGAATTACAGAGGAAATGCACAATGTTCTTACATTTCCAGGAGGGATTACAGAGGAAGAGCACAAAGTAGATTTCTTACATTTCCAGGAGAGATTACAGAGGAAGTGCATAAAGTAAAGTTCTTACATTTCCAGGAGAGATTACAGAGGAAGTGCATAAAGTAGAGTTCTTACATTTCCAGGAGGAATTACAGAGGAAATGCACAACGTTCTTACATTTCCAGGAGGGATTACAGAGGAAGTGCACAAAGTAGATTTCTTACATTTCCAGGAGGGATTACAGAGGAAGTGCATAAAGTAAAGTTCTTACATTTCCAGGAGGGATTACAGAGGAAGTGCACAAAGTAGATTTCTTACATTTCCAGGAGGGATTACAGTGTAAGTGCATAAAGTAAAGTTCTTACAATTCCAGGAGGGATTACAGAGGAAGTGCATAAAGTAAAGTTCTTACATTTCCAAGAGTAATTAAAGAGGAAGTGCACAAAGTAGAGTCCTTACATTTCCAGGAGGATTTACAGAGGAAGTGCACAAAGTAAAGTTCTTACATTTCCAGGAGGGATTACAGAGGAAGTGCATATAGTAAAGTTCTTACATTTCCATGAGGAATTAAAGAGGAAGTGCAGAAAGTAGAGTCCTTACATTTCCAGGAGGGATTACAGAGGAAGAGCACAAAGTAGAGTCCTTACATTTCCAGGAGGGATTACAGGGGATGTGCACAAAGTAGAGATCTTACATTTCCAGGAGTATTTACAGAGGAAGTGCAAAAAGTAAAGTTCTTACATTTCCAGGAGGGATTACAGAGGAAATGCATAAAGTAAAGTTCTCACATTTCCATGAGGAATTAAAGAGGAAATGCACAAAGTAGAGTTCTTACATTTCCAGGAGGGATTACAGAGGAAGTGCATAAAGTAGAGTTCTTACATTTCCAGGAGGGATTACAGAGGAAGTACAAAAAGTAAAGTTCTTACATTTCCAGGAGGGATTACAGAGGAAGTGCATAAAGTAAAGTTCTTACATTTCCAGGGGGAATTAAAGAGGAAGTGCAGAAAGTGGAGTCCTTACATTTCCAGGAGGGATTACAGGGGATGTGCACAAAGTAGAGTTCTTACATTTCCAGGAGGATTTACAGAGGAAGTGCAAAAAGTAAAATTCTTACATTTCCAGGAGGGATTACAGAGGAAGTGCATAAAGTAAAATTCTTACATTTCCAGGAGGGATTACAGAGGAAGTGCATAAAGTAAAGTTCTTACATTTCCAGGAGGGATTACAGGGGATATGCACAAAGTAGAGTTCTTACTTTTCCAGGAGGATTTACAGAGGAAGTGCATAAAGTAAAATTCTTACATTTCCAGGAGGGATTACAGGGGATGTGCACAAAGTAGAGTTCTTACATTTCCAGGAGGGATTACAGAGGAAGTGCATAAAGAAAAGTTCTTACATTTCCAGGAGGGATTACAGAGGAAGTGCATAAAGTAAAGTTCTTACATTTCCAGGACAGATTACAGAGGAAGTGCATAAAGTAAAGTTCTTACATTTCCAGGAGGGATTACAGAGGAAATGCATAAAGTAAAGTTCTTACATTTCCAGGAGGGATTACAGGGGATGTGCACAAAGTAGAGTTCTTAAATTTCAGGAGGGATTACAGAGGAAGTGCATAAAGTAAAGTTCTTACATTTCCAGGAGGGATTACAGAGGAAGTGCATAAAGTAAAGTTCTTACATTTCCAGGAGGGATTACAGAGGAAATGCATAAAGTAAAGTTCTTACATTTCCAGGAGGGATTACAGGGGATGTGCACAAAGTAGAGTTCTTAAATTTCAGGAGGGATTACAGAGGAAGTGCATAAAGTAAAGTTCTTACATTTCCAGGAGGGATTACAGAGGAAGTGCATAAAGTAAAATTCTTACATTTCCAGGAGGGATTACAGAGGAAGTGCATAAAGTAAAGTTCTTACATTTACAGGAGGAATTACAGAGGAAGTGCATAAATTATACTTCTTACATTTCCAGGAGTAATTAAAGAGGAAGTACACAAAGTAGAGTCCTTACATTTCCAGGAGGATTTACAGAGGAAGTGCACAAAGTAAAGTTCTTACATTTCCAGGAGGGATTACAGAGGAAGTGCACAAAGTAGAGTCCTTACATTTCCAGGAGGGATTACAAGGGAAGTGCAGAAAGTAAAGTTCTTACATTTCCAGGAGGAATTACAGAGGAAATGCACAATGTTCTTACATTTCCAGGAGGGATTACAGAGGAAGAGCACAAAGTAGATTTCTTACATTTCCAGGAGAGATTACAGAGGAAGTGCATAAAGTAAAGGTCTTACATTTCCAGGAGGGATTACAGAGGAAGTGCATAAAGTAAAGTTCTTACATTTCCAGGAGAGATTACAGAGGAAGTGCATAAAGTAGAGTTCTTACATTTCCAGGAGGGATTACAGAGGAAGTGCAAAAAGTAAAGTTCTTACATTTCCAGGAGGGATTACAGAGGAAGTGCATAAAGTAAAGTCCTTACATTTCCAGGGGGAATTAACGAGGAAGTGCAGAAAGTGGAGTCCTTACATTTCCAGGAGGGATTACAGGGGATGTGCACAAAGTAGAGTTCTTACATTTCCAGGAGGATTTACAGAGGAAGTGCAAAAAGTAAAATTCTTACATTTCCAGGAGGGATTACAGAGGAAGTGCATAAAGTAAAGTTCTTACATTTCCAGGAGGGATTACAGAGGAAGTGCACAAAGTAGATTTCTTACATTTCCAGGAGGGATTACAGTGGAAGTGCATAAAGTAAAGTTCTCACATTTCCAGGAGGGATTACAGAGGAAGTGCATAAAGTAAAGTTATTACATTTCCAGGAGGGATTATAGAGGAAATGCATAAAGTAAAGTTCTTACATTTCCAGGAGTAATTAAAGAGGAAGTGCACAAAGTAGAGTCCTTACATTTCCAGGAGGATTTACAGAGGAAGTGCACAAAGTAAAGTTCTTACATTTCCAGGAGGGACTACAGAGGAAGTGTACAAAGTAGAGTCTTTACATTTCCAGGAGGGATTACAGGGGAAGTGCAGAAAGTAAAGTTCTTACATTTCCAGGAGGAATTACAGATGAAATGCACAACGTTCTTACATTTCCAGGAGGGATTACAGAGGAAGTGCACAAAGTAAATTTCTTACATTTCCAGGAGGGATTACAGAGGAAGTGCATAAAGTAAAGTTCTTACATTTCCAGGAGGGATTACAGAGGAAGTGCATAAAGTAAAGTTCTTACATTTCCAGGAGGGATTACAGAGGAAGTGCATAAAGCAAAGTTCTTACTTTTCCAGGAGGTATTACAGAGGAAGTGCATAAAGTAAAGTTCTTACATTTCCAGGAGGGATTACAGAGGAAGTGCATAAAGTAAAATTCTTACATTTCCAGGAGGGATTACAGAGGAAGTGCATAAAGTAAAGTTCTTACATTTCCAGGAGGGATTACAGAGGAAGTGCATAAATTAAAGTTCTTACATTTCCAGGAGTAATTAAAGAGGAAGTACACAAAGTAGAGTCCTTACATTTCCAGGAGGATTTACAGAGGAAGTGCACAAAGTAAAGTTCTTACATTTCCAGGAGGAATTACAGAGGAAGTCCATAAAGTAAAGTTCTTACATTTCCAGGAGGGATTACAGGGGAAGTGCAGAAAGTAAAGTTCTTACATTTCCAGGAGGAATTACAGAGGAAATGCACAACGTTCTTACATTTCCAGGAGGGATTACAGAGGAAGTGCACAAAGTAGATTTCTTACGTTTCCAGGAGGGATTACAGAGGAAGTGCATAAAGTAAAGTTCTTACATTTCCAGGAGGGATTACAGAGGAAGTGCATAAAGTAAAGTTCTTACATTTCCAGGAGGGATTACAGAGGAAATGCATAAAGTAAAGTTCTTACATTTCCAGGAGGGATTACAGGGGATGTGCACAAAGTAGAGTTCTTAAATTTCAGGAGGGATTACAGAGGAAGTGCATAAAGTAAAGTTCTTACATTTCTAGGAGGGATTACAGAGGAAGTGCATAAAGTAAAATTCTTACATTTCCAGGAGGGATTACAGAGGAAGTGCATAAAGTAAAGTTCTTACATTTCCAGGAGGGATTACAGAGGAAGTGCATAAATTAAAGTTCTTACATTTCCAGGAGTAATTAAAGAGGAAGTACACAAAGTAGAGTCCTTACATTTCCAGGAGGATTTACAGAGGAAGTGCACAAAGTAAAGTTCTTACATTTCCAGGAGGAATTACAGAGGAAGTCCATAAAGTAAAGTTCTTACATTTCCAGGAGGAATTACAGAGGAAGTGCAAAAAGTAAAGTTCTTACATTTCCAGGAGGGATTACAGAGGAAGTCCATAAAGTAAAGTTCTTACATTTCCAGGAGGAAATACAGAGGAAATGCACAACGTTCTTACATTTCCAGGAGGGATTACAGAGGAAGTGAACAAAGTAGATTTCTTACATTTCCAGGAGGGATTACGGAGGAAGTGAAGTAAAGTTCTTGCATTTCCAGGAGGGATTACAGAGGAAGTGCATAAAGTTCTTACATTTCCAGGAGGGATTACAGAGGAAGTGCATAAAGTAAAGTTCTTACATTTCCAAGAGGGATTACAGAGGAAGTGCATAAAGTAAAGTTCTTACATTTCCAGGAGGGATTACAGAGGAAGTGCATAAAGTAAAGTTCTTACATTTCCAGGAGTAATAAAACAGGAAGTGCACAAAGTAGAGTCCTTACATTTCCAGGAGGATTTATAGAGGAAGTGCACAAAGTAAAGTTCTTACATTTCCAGGAGGGACTACAGAGGAAGTGCACAAAGTAGAGTCCTTACATTTCCAGGAGGGATTACAGGGGAAGTGCAGAAAGTAAAGTTCTTACATTTCCAGGAGGAATTACAGAGGAAATGCACAATGTTCTTATATTTCCAGGAGGGATTACAGAGGAAGAGCACAAAGTAGAGTTCTTACATTTCCAGGAGGGATTACAGAGGAAGTGCATAAAGTAAAGTTCTTACATTTCCAGGAGGGATTACAGAGGAAGTGCATAAAGTAAAGTTCTTACATTTCCAGGACAGATTACAGAGGAAGTGCATAAAGTAAAGTTCTTACATTTCCAGGAGGGATTACAGAGGAAATGCATAAAGTAAAGTTCTTACATTTCCAGGAGGGATTACAGGGGATGTGCACAAAGTAGAGTTCTTAAATTTCAGGAGGGATTACAGAGGAAGTGCATAAAGTAAAGTTCTTACATTTCCAGGAGGGATTACAGAGGAAGTGCATAAAGTAAAGTTCTTACATTTCCAGGAGGGATTACAGAGGAAATGCATAAAGTAAAGTTCTTACATTTCCAGGAGGGATTACAGGGGATGTGCACAAAGTAGAGTTCTTAAATTTCAGGAGGGATTACAGAGGAAGTGCATAAAGTAAAGTTCTTACATTTCCAGGAGGGATTACAGAGGAAGTGCATAAAGTAAAGTTCTTACATTTACAGGAGGAATTACAGAGGAAGTGCATAAATTAAACCTCTTACATTTCCAGGAGTAATTAAAGAGGAAGTACACAAAGTAGAGTCCTTACATTTCCAGGAGGATTTACAGAGGAAGTGCACAAAGTAAAGTTCTTACATTTCCAGGAGGGATTACAGAGGAAGTGCACAAAGTAGAGTCCTTACATTTCCAGGAGGGATTACAAGGGAAGTGCAGAAAGTAAAGTTCTTACATTTCCAGGAGGAATTACAGAGGAAATGCACAATGTTCTTACATTTCCAGGAGGGATTACAGAGGAAGAGCACAAAGTAGATTTCTTACATTTCCAGGAGAGATTACAGAGGAAGTGCATAAAGTAAAGGTCTTACATTTCCAGGAGGGATTACAGAGGAAGTGCATAAAGTAAAGTTCTTACATTTCCAGGAGAGATTACAGAGGAAGTGCATAAAGTAGAGTTCTTACATTTCCAGGAGGGATTACAGAGGAAGTGCAAAAAGTATAGTTCTTACATTTCCAGGAGGGATTACAGAGAAAGTGCATAAAGTAAAGTTCTTACATTTCCAGGGGGAATTAACGAGGAAGTGCAGAAAGTGGAGTCCTTACATTTCCAGGAGGGATTACAGGGGATGTGCACAAAGTAGAGTTCTTACATTTCCAGGAGGATTTACAGAGGAAGTGCAAAAAGTAAAATTCTTACATTTCCAGGAGGGATTACAGAGGAAGTGCATAAAGTAAAGTTCTTACATTTCCAGGAGGGATTACAGAGGAAGTGCACAAAGTAGATTTCTTACATTTCCAGGAGGGATTACAGTGGAAGTGCATAAAGTAAAGTTCTTACATTTCCAGGAGGGATTACAGAGGAAGTGCATAAAGTAAAGTTATTACATTTCCAGGAGGGATTATAGAGGAAATGCATAAAGTAAAGTTCTTACATTTCCAGGAGTAATTAAAGAGGAAGTGCACAAAGTAGAGTCCTTACATTTCCAGGAGGATTTACAGAGGAAGTGCACAAAGTAAAGTTCTTACATTTCCAGGAGGGACTACAGAGGAAGTGTACAAAGTAGAGTCTTTACATTTCCAGGAGGGATTACAGGGGAAGTGCAGAAAGTAAAGTTCTTACATTTCCAGGAGGAATTACAGATAAAATGCACAACGTTCTTACATTTCCAGGAGGGATTACAGAGGAAGTGCACAAAGTAAATTTCTTACATTTCCAGGAGGGATTACAGAGGAAGTGCATAAAGTAAAGTTCTTACATTTCCAGGAGGGATTACAGAGGAAGTGCATAAAGTAAAGTTCTTACATTTCCAGGAGGGATTACAGAGGAAGTGCATAAAGCAAAGTTCTTACTTTTCCAGGAGGTATTACAGAGGAAGTGCATAAAGTAAAGTTCTTACATTTCCAGGAGGGATTACAGAGGAAGTGCATAAAGTAAAATTCTTACATTTCCAGGAGGGATTACAGAGGAAGTGCATAAAGTAAAGTTCTTACATTTCCAGGAGGGATTACAGAGGAAGTGCATAAATTAAAGTTCTTACATTTCCAGGAGTAATTAAAGAGGAAGTACACAAAGTAGAGTCCTTACATTTCCAGGAGGATTTACAGAGGAAGTGCACAAAGTAAAGTTCTTACATTTCCAGGAGGAATTACAGAGGAAGTCCATAAAGTAAAGTTCTTACATTTCCAGGAGGGATTACAGGGGAAGTGCAGAAAGTAAAGTTCTTACATTTCCAGGAGGAATTACAGAGGAAATGCACAACGTTCTTACATTTCCAGGAGGGATTACAGAGGAAGTGCACAAAGTAGATTTCTTACGTTTCCAGGAGGGATTACAGAGGAAGTGCATAAAGTAAAGTTCTTACATTTCCAGGAGGGATTACAGAGGAAGTGCATAAAGTAAAGTTCTTACATTTCCAGGAGGGATTACAGAGGAAATGCATAAAGTAAAGTTCTTACATTTCCAGGAGGGATTACAGGGGATGTGCACAAAGTAGAGTTCTTAAATTTCAGGAGGGATTACAGAGGAAGTGCATAAAGTAAAGTTCTTACATTTCCAGGAGGGATTACAGAGGAAGTGCATAAAGTAAAGTTCTTACATTTCCAGGAGGGATTACAGAGGAAGTGCATAAATTAAAGTTCTTACATTTCCAGGAGTAATTAAAGAGGAAGTACACAAAGTAGAGTCCTTACATTTCCAGGAGGATTTACAGAGGAAGTGCACAAAGTAAAGTTCTTACATTTCCAGGAGGAATTACAGAGGAAGTCCATAAAGTAAAGTTCTTACATTTCCAGGAGGAATTACAGAGGAAGTGCAAAAAGTAAAGTTCTTACATTTCCAGGAGGGATTACAGAGGAAGTCCATAAAGTAAAGTTCTTACATTTCCAGGAGGAAATACAGAGGAAATGCACAACGTTCTTACATTTTCAGGAGGGATTACAGAGGAAGTGCACAAAGTAGATTTCTTACATTTCCAGGAGGGATTACGGAGGAAGTGAAGTAAAGTTCTTGCATTTCCAGGAGGGATTACAGAGGAAGTGCATAAAGTTCTTACATTTCCAGGAGGGATTACAGAGGAAGTGCATAAAGTAAAGTTCTTACATTTCCAAGAGGGATTACAGATGAAGTGCATAAAGTAAAGTTCTTACATTTCCAGGAGGGATTACAGAGGAAGTGCATAAAGTAAAGTTCTTACATTTCCAGGAGTAATAAAACAGGAAGTGCACAAAGTAGAGTCCTTACATTTCCAGGAGGATTTACAGAGGAAGTGCACAAAGTAAAGTTCTTACATTTCCAGGAGGGACTACAGAGGAAGTGCACAAAGTAGAGTCCTTACATTTCCAGGAGGGATTACAGGGGAAGTGCAGAAAGTAAAGTTCTTACATTTCCAGGAGGAATTACAGAGGAAATGCACAATGTTCTTACATTTCCAGGAGGGATTACAGAGGAAGAGCACAAAGTAGATTTCTTACATTTCCAGGAGAGATTACAGAGGAAGTGCATAAAGTAAAGGTCTTACATTTCCAGGAGGGATTACAGAGGAAGTGCATAAAGTAAAGTTCTTACATTTCCAGGAGAGATTACAGAGGAAGTGCATAAAGTAGAGTTCTTACATTTCCAGGAGGGATTACAGAGGAAGTGCAAAAAGTAAAGTTCTTACATTTCCAGGAGGGATTACAGAGGAAGTGCATAAAGTAAAGTTCTTACATTTCCAGGGGGAATTAACGAGGAAGTGCAGAAAGTGGAGTCCTTACATTTCCAGGAGGGATTACAGGGGATGTGCACAAAGTAGAGTTCTTACATTTCCAGGAGGATTTACAGAGGAAGTGCAAAAAGTAAAATTCTTACATTTCCAGGAGGGATTACAGAGGAAGTGCATAAAGTAAAGTTCTTACATTTCCAGGAGGGATTACAGAGGAAGTGCACAAAGTAGATTTCTTACATTTCCAGGAGGGATTACAGTGGAAGTGCATAAAGTAAAGTTCTTACATTTCCAGGAGGGATTACAGAGGAAGTGCATAAAGTAATGTTCTTACATTTCCAGGAGGGATTATAGAGGAAGTGCATAAAGTAAAGTTCTTACATTTCCAGGAGTAATTAAAGAGGAAGTGCACAAAGTAGAGTCCTTACATTTCCAGGAGGATTTACAGAGGAAGTGCACAAAGTAAAGTTCTTACATTTCCAGGAGGGACTACAGAGGAAGTGTACAAAGTAGAGTCCTTACATTTCCAGGAGGGATTACAGGGGAAGTGCAGAAAGTAAAGTTCTTACATTTCCAGGAGGAATTACAGATGAAATGCACAACGTTCTTACATTTCCAGGAGGGATTACAGAGGAAGTGCACAAAGTAGATTTCTTACATTTCCAGGAGGGATTACAGAGGAAGTGCATAAAGTAAAGTTCTTACATTTCCAGGAGGGATTACAGAGGAAGTACATAAAGTAAAGTTCTTACATTTCCAGGAGGGATTACAGAGGAAGTGCATAAAGCAAAGTTCTTACTTTTCCAGGAGGGATTACAGAGGAAGTGCATAAAGTAAAGTTCTTACATTTCCAGGAGGAATTACAGAGGAAGTCCATAAAGTAAAGTTCTTACATTTCCAGGAGGGATTACAGGGGAAGTGCAGAAAGTAAAGTTCTTACATTTCCAGGAGGAATTACAGAGGAAATGCACAACGTTCTTACATTTCCAGGAGGGATTACAGAGGAAGTGCACAAAGTAGATTTCTTACGTTTCCAGGAGGGATTACAGAGGAAGTGCATAAAGTAAAGTTCTTACATTTCCAGGAGGGATTACAGAGGAAGTGCATAAAGTAAAGTTCATACATTTCCAGGAGGGATTACAGAGGAAGTGCATAAAGCAAAGTTCTTACATTTCCAGGAGGGATTACAGAGGAAGTGCATAAAGTAAAGTTCTTACATTTCCAGGAGGAATTACAGAGGAAGTCCATAAAGTAAAGTTCTTACATTTCCAGGAGGAATTACAGAGGAAGTGCAAAAAGTAAAGTTCTTACATTTCCAGGAGGGATTACAGAGGAAGTCCATAAAGTAAAGTTCTTACATTTCCAGGAGGAAATACAGAGGAAATGCACAACGTTCTTACATTTCCAGGAGGGATTACAGAGGAAGTGCACAAAGTAGATTTCTTACATTTCCAGGAGGGATTACGGAGGAAGTGAAGTAAAGTTCTTGCATTTCCAGGAGTAATAAAAGAGGAAGTGCACAAAGTAGAGACCTTACATTTCCAGGAGGATTTACAGAGGAAGTGCACAAAGTAAAGTTCTTACATTTCCAGGAGGGACTACAGAGGAAGTGCACAAAGTAGAGTCCTTACATTTCCAGGAGGGATTACAGGGGAAGTGCAGAAAGTAAAGTTCTTACATTTCCAGGAGGAATTACAGAGGAAATGCACAATGTTCTTACATTTCCAGGAGGGATTACAGAGGAAGAGCACAAAGTAGATTTCTTACATTTCCAGGAGAGATTACAGAGGAAGTGCATAAAGTAAAGTTCTTAGATTTCCAGGAGAGATTACAGAGGAAGTGCATAAAGTAGAGTTCTTACATTTCCAGGAGGAATTACAGAGGAAATGCACAACGTTCTTACATTTCCAGGAGGGATTACAGAGGAAGTGCACAAAGTAGATTTCTTACATTTCCAGGAGGGATTACAGAGGAAGTGCATAAAGTAAAGTTCTTACATTTCCAGGAGGGATTACAGAGGAAGTGCACAAAGTAGATTTCTTACATTTCCAGGAGGGATTACAGTGTAAGTGCATAAAGTAAAGTTCTTACAATTCCAGGAGGGATTACAGAGGAAGTGCATAAAGTAAAGTTCTTACATTTCCAAGAGTAATTAAAGAGGAAGTGCACAAAGTAGAGTCCTTACATTTCCAGGAGGATTTACAGAGGAAGTGCACAAAGTAAAGTTCTTACATTTCCAGGAGGGATTACAGAGGAAGTGCATATAGTAAAGTTCTTACATTTCCATGAGGAATTAAAGAGGAAGTGCAGAAAGTAGAGTCCTTACATTTCCAGGAGGGATTACAGAGGAAGTGCACAAAGTAGAGTCCTTACATTTCCAGGAGGGATTACAGGGGATGTGCACAAAGTAGAGATCTTACATTTCCAGGAGTATTTACAGAGGAAGTGCAAAAAGTAAAGTTCTTACATTTCCAGGAGGGATTACAGAGGAAATGCATAAAGTAAAGTTCTCACATTTCCATGAGGAATTAAAGAGGAAATGCACAAAGTAGAGTTCTTACATTTCCAGGAGGGATTACAGAGGAAGTGCATAAAGTAGAGTTCTTACATTTCCAGGAGGGATTACAGAGGAAGTACAAAAAGTAAAGTTCTTACATTTCCAGGAGGGATTACAGAGGAAGTGCATAAAGTAAAGTTCTTACATTTCCAGGGGGAATTAAAGAGGAAGTGCAGAAAGTGGAGTCCTTACATTTCCAGGAGGGATTACAGGGGATGTGCACAAAGTAGAGTTCTTACATTTCCAGGAGGATTTACAGAGGAAGTGCAAAAAGTAAAATTCTTACATTTCCAGGAGGGATTACAGAGGAAGTGCATAAAGTAAAATTCTTACATTTCCAGGAGGGATTACAGAGGAAGTGCATAAAGTAAAGTTCTTACATTTCCAGGAGGGATTACAGGGGATATGCACAAAGTAGAGTTCTTACTTTTCCAGGAGGATTTACAGAGGAAGTGCATAAAGTAAAATTCTTACATTTCCAGGAGGGATTACAGGGGATGTGCACAAAGTAGAGTTCTTACATTTCCAGGAGGGATTACAGAGGAAGTGCATAAAGTAAAGTTCTTACATTTCCAGGAGGGATTACAGAGGAAGTGCATAAAGTAAAGTTCTTACATTTCCAGGACAGATTACAGAGGAAGTGCATAAAGTAAAGTTCTTACATTTCCAGGAGGGATTACAGAGGAAATGCATAAAGTAAAGTTCTTACATTTCCAGGAGGGATTACAGGGGATGTGCACAAAGTAGAGTTCTTAAATTTCAGGAGGGATTACAGAGGAAGTGCATAAAGTAAAGTTCTTACATTTCCAGGAGGGATTACAGAGGAAGTGCATAAAGTAAAGTTCTTACATTTCCAGGAGGGATTACAGAGGAAATGCATAAAGTAAAGTTCTTACATTTCCAGGAGGGATTACAGGGGATGTGCACAAAGTAGAGTTCTTAAATTTCAGGAGGGATTACAGAGGAAGTGCATAAAGTAAAGTTCTTACATTTCCAGGAGGGATTACAGAGGAAGTGCATAAAGTAAAATTCTTACATTTCCAGGAGGGATTACAGAGGAAGTGCATAAAGTAAAGTTCTTACATTTCCAGGAGGGATTACAGAGGAAGTGCATAAATTAAACTTCTTACATTTCCAGGAGTAATTAAAGAGGAAGTACACAAAGTAGAGTCCTTACATTTCCAGGAGGATTTACAGAGGAAGTGCACAAAGTAAAGTTCTTACATTTCCAGGAGGGATTACAGAGGAAGTGCACAAAGTAGAGTCCTTACATTTCCAGGAGGGATTACAAGGGAAGTGCAGAAAGTAAAGTTCTTACATTTCCAGGAGGAATTACAGAGGAAATGCACAATGTTCTTACATTTCCAGGAGGGATTACAGAGGAAGAGCACAAAGTAGATTTCTTACATTTCCAGTAGAGATTACAGAGGAAGTGCATAAAGTAAAGGTCTTACATTTCCAGGAGGGATTACAGAGGAAGTGCATAAAGTAAAGTTCTTACATTTCCAGGAGAGATTACAGAGGAAGTGCATAAAGTAGAGTTCTTACATTTCCAGGAGGGATTACAGAGGAAGTGCAAAAAGTAAAGTTCTTACATTTCCAGGAGGGATTACAGAGGAAGTGCATAAAGTAAAGTTCTTACATTTCCAGGGGGAATTAACGAGGAAGTGCAGAAAGTGGAGTCCTTACATTTCCAGGAGGGATTACAGGGGATGTGCACAAAGTAGAGTTCTTACATTTCCAGGAGGATTTACAGAGGAAGTGCAAAAAGTAAAATTCTTACATTTCCAGGAGGGATTACAGAGGAAGTGCATAAAGTAAAGTTCTTACATTTCCAGGAGGGATTACAGAGGAAGTGCACAAAGTAGATTTCTTACATTTCCAGGAGGGATTACAGTGGAAGTGCATAAAGTAAAGTTCTTACATTTCCAGGAGGGATTACAGAGGAAGTGCATAAAGTAAAGTTATTACATTTCCAGGAGGGATTATAGAGGAAATGCATAAAGTAAAGTTCTTACATTTCCAGGAGTAATTAAAGAGGAAGTGCGCAAAGTAGAGTCCTTACATTTCCAGGAGGATTTACAGAGGAAGTGCACAAAGTAAAGTTCTTACATTTCCAGGAGGGACTACAGAGGAAGTGCACAAAGTAGAGTCCTTACATTTCCAGGAGGATTTACAGAGGAAGTGCACAAAGTAAAGTTCTTACATTTCCAGGAGGGATTACAGGGGAAGTGCAGAAAGTAAAGTTCTTACATTTGCAGGAGGAATTACAGATGAAATGCACAACGTTCTTACATTTCCAGGAGGGATTACAGAGGAAGTGCACAAAGTAAATTTCTTACATTTCCAGGAGGGATTACAGAGGAAGTGCATAAAGTAAAGTTCTTACATTTCCAGGAGGGATTACAGAGGAAATGCATAAAGTAAAGTTCTTACATTTCCAGGAGGGATTACAGAGGAAGTGCATAAAGCAAAGTTCTTACTTTTCCAGGAGGTATTACAGAGGAAGTGCATAAAGTAAAGTTCTTACATTTCCAGGAGGGATTACAGAGGAAGTGCATAAAGTAAAATTCTTACATTTCCAGGAGGGATTACAGAGGAAGTGCATAAAGTAAAGTTCTTACATTTCCAGGAGGGATTACAGAGGAAGTGCATAAATTAAAGTTCTTACATTTCCAGGAGTAATTAAAGAGGAAGTACACAAAGTAGAGTCCTTACATTTCCAGGAGGATTTACAGAGGAAGTGCACAAAGTAAAGTTCTTACATTTCCAGGAGGAATTACAGAGGAAGTCCATAAAGTAAAGTTCTTACATTTCCAGGAGGGATTACAGGGGAAGTGCAGAAAGTAAAGTTCTTACATTTCCAGGAGGAATTACAGAGGAAATGCACCACGTTCTTACATTTCCAGGAGGGATTACAGAGGAAGTGCACAAAGTAGATTTCTTACGTTTCCAGGAGGGATTACAGAGGAAGTGCATAAAGTAAAGTTCTTACATTTCCAGGAGGGATTACAGAGGAAGTGCATAAAGTAAAGTTCTTACATTTCCAGGAGGGATTACAGAGGAAATGCATAAAGTAAAGTTCTTACATTTCCAGGAGGGATTACAGGGGATGTACACAAAGTAGAGTTCTTAAATTTCAGGAGGGATTACAGAGGAAGTGCATAAAGTAAAGTTCTTACATTTCCAGGAGGGATTACAGAGGAAGTGCATAAAGTAAAATTCTTACATTTCCAGGAGGGATTACAGAGGAAGTGCATAAAGTAAAGTTCTTACATTTCCAGGAGGGATTACAGAGGAAGTGCATAAATTAAAGTTCTTACATTTCCAGGAGTAATTAAAGAGGAAGTACACAAAGTAGAGTCCTTACATTTCCAGGAGGATTTACAGAGGAAGTGCACAAAGTAAAGTTCTTACATTTCCAGGAGGAATTACAGAGGAAGTCCATAAAGTAAAGTTCTTACATTTCCAGGAGGAATTACAGAGGAAGTGCAAAAAGTAAAGTTCTTACATTTCCAGGAGGGATTACAGAGGAAGTCCATAAAGTAAAGTTCTTACATTTCCAGGAGGAAATACAGAGGAAATGCACAATGTTCTTACATTTCCAGGAGGGATTACAGAGGAAGTGCACAAAGTAGATTTCTTACATTTCCAGGAGGGATTACGGAGGAAGTGAAGTAAAGTTCTTGCATTTCCAGGAGGGATTACAGAGGAAGTGCATAAAGTTCTTACATTTCCAGGAGGGATTACAGAGGAAGTGCATAAAGTAAAGTACTTACATTTCCAAGAGGGATTACAGAGGAAGTGCATAAAGTAAAGTTCTTACATTTCCAGGAGGGATTACAGAGGAAGTGCATAAAGTAAAGTTCTTACATTTCCAGGAGTAATAAAAGAGGAAGTGCACAAAGTAGAGACCTTACATTTCCAGGAGGATTTACAGAGGAAGTGCACAAAGTAAAGTTCTTACATTTCCAGGAGGGACTACAGAGGAAGTTCACAAAGTAGAGTCCTTACATTTCCAGGAGGGATTACAGGGGAAGTGCAGAAAGTAAAGTTCTTACATTTCCAGGAGGAATTACAGAGGAAATGCACAATGTTCTTACATTTCCAGGAGGGATTACAGAGGAAGAGCACAAAGTAGATTTCTTACATTTCCAGGAGAGATTACAGAGGAAGTGCATAAAGTAAAGTTCTTAGATTTCCAGGAGAGATTACAGAGGAAGTGCATAAAGTAGAGTTCTTACATTTCCAGGAGGAATTACAGAGGAAATGCACAACGTTCTTACATTTCCAGGAGGGATTACAGAGGAAGTGCACAAAGTAGATTTCTTACATTTCCAGGAGGGATTACAGAGGAAGTGCATAAAGTAAAGTTCTTACATTTCCAGGAGGGATTACAGAGGAAGTGCACAAAGTAGATTTCTTACATTTCCAGGAGGGATTACAGTGTAAGTGCATAAAGTAAAGTTCTTACAATTCCAGGAGGGATTACAGAGGAAGTGCATAAAGTAAAGTTCTTACATTTCCTAGAGTAATTAAAGAGGAAGTGCACAAAGTAGAGTCCTTACATTTCCAGGAGGATTTACAGAGGAAGTGCACAAAGTAAAGTTCTTACATTTCCAGGAGGGATTACAGAGGAAGTGCATATAGTAAAGTTCTTACATTTCCATGAGGAATTAAAGAGGAAGTGCAGAAAGTAGAATCCTTACATTTCCAGGAGGGATTACAGAGGAAGTGCACAAAGTAGAGTCCTTACATTTCCAGGAGGGATTACAGGGGATGTGCACAAAGTAGAGATCTTACATTTCCAGGAGTATTTACAGAGGAAGTGCAAAAAGTAAAGTTCTTACATTTCCAGGAGGGATTACAGAGGAAATGCATAAAGTAAAGTTCTCACATTTCCATGAGGAATTAAAGAGGAAATGCACAAAGTAGAGTTCTTACATTTCCAGGAGGGATTACAGAGGAAGTGCATAAAGTACAGTTCTTACATTTCCAGGAGGGATTACAGAGGAAGTACAAAAAGTAAAGTTCTTACATTTCCAGGAGGGATTACAGAGGAAGTGCATAAAGTAAAGTTCTTACATTTCCAGGGGGAATTAAAGAGGAAGTGCAGAAAGTGGAGTCCTTACATTTCCAGGAGGGATTACAGGGGATGTGCACAAAGTAGAGTTCTTACATTTCCAGGAGGATTTACAGAGGAAGTGTAAAAAGTAAAATTCTTACATTTCCAGGAGGGATTACAGAGGAAGTGCATAAAGTAAAATTCTTACATTTCCAGGAGGGATTACAGAGGAAGTGCATAAAGTAAAGTTCTTACATTTCCAGGAGGGATTACAGGGGATATGCACAAAGTAGAGTTCTTACTTTTCCAGGAGGATTTACAGAAGAAGTGCATAAAGTAAAATTCTTACATTTCCAGGAGGGATTACAGGGGATGTGCACAAAGTAGAGTTCTTACATTTCCAGGAGGGATTACAGAGGAAGTGCATAAAGTAAAGTTCTTACATTTCCAGGAGGGATTACAGAGGAAGTGCATAAAGTAAAGTTCTTACATTTCCAGGACAGATTACAGAGGAAGTGCATAAAGTAAAGTTCTTACATTTCCAGGAGGGATTACAGAGGAAATGCATAAAGTAAAGTTCTTACATTTCCAGGAGGGATTACAGGGGATGTGCACAAAGTAGAGTTCTTAAATTTCAGGAGGGATTACAGAGGAAGTGCATAAAGTAAAGTTCTTACATTTCCAGGAGGGATTACAGAGGAAGTGCATAAAGTAAAGTTCTTACATTTCCAGGAGGGATTACAGAGGAAATGCATAAAGTAAAGTTCTTACATTTCCAGGAGGGATTACAGGGGATGTGCACAAAGTAGAGTTCTTAAATTTCAGGAGGGATTACAGAGGAAGTGCATAAAGTAAAGTTCTTACATTTCCAGGAGGGATTACAGAGGAAGTGCATAAAGTAAAATTCTTACATTTCCAGGAGGGATTACAGAGGAAGTGCATAAAGTAAAGTTCTTACATTTCCAGGAGGGATTACAGAGGAAGTGCATAAATTAAACTTCTTACATTTCCAGGAGTAATTAAAGAGGAAGTACACAAAGTAGAGTCCTTACATTTCCAGGAGGATTTACAGAGGAAGTGCACAAAGTAAAGTTCTTACATTTCCAGGAGGGATTACAGAGGAAGTGCTCAAAGTAGAGTCCTTACATTTCCAGGAGGGATTACAAGGGAAGTGCAGAAAGTAAAGTTCTTACATTTCCAGGAGGAATTACAGAGGAAATGCACAATGTTCTTACATTTCCAGGAGGGATTACAGAGGAAGAGCACAAAGTAGATTTCTTACATTTCCAGTAGAGATTACAGAGGAAGTGCATAAAGTAAAGGTCTTACATTTCCAGGAGGGATTACAGAGGAAGTGCATAAAGTAAAGTTCTTACATTTCCAGGAGAGATTACAGAGGAAGTGCATAAAGTAGAGTTCTTACATTTCCAGGAGGGATTACAGAGGAAGTGCAAAAAGTAAAGTTCTTACATTTCCAGGAGGGATTACAGAGGAAGTGCATAAAGTAAAGTTCTTACATTTCCAGGGGGAATTAACGAGGAAGTGCAGAAAGTGGAGTCCTTACATTTCCAGGAGGGATTACAGGGGATGTGCACAAAGTAGAGTTCTTACATTTCCAGGAGGATTTACAGAGGAAGTGCAAAAAGTAAAATTCTTACATTTCCAGGAGGGATTACAGAGGAAGTGCATAAAGTAAAGTTCTTACATTTCCAGGAGGGATTACAGAGGAAGTGCACAAAGTAGATTTCTTACATTTCCAGGAGGGATTACAGTGGAAGTGCATAAAGTAAAGTTCTTACATTTCCAGGAGGGATTACAGAGGAAGTGCATAAAGTAAAGTTATTACATTTCCAGGAGGGATTATAGAGGAAATGCATAAAGTAAAGTTCTTACATTTCCAGGAGTAATTAAAGAGGAAGTGCACAAAGTAGAGTCCTTACATTTCCAGGAGGATTTACAGAGGAAGTGCACAAAGTAAAGTTCTTACATTTCCAGGAGGGACTACAGAGGAAGTGCACAAAGTAGAGTCCTTACATTTCCAGGAGGATTTACAGAGGAAGTGCACAAAGTAAAGTTCTTACATTTCCAGGAGGGATTACAGGGGAAGTGCAGAAAGTAAAGTTCTTACATTTCCAGGAGGAATTACAGATGAAATGCACAACGTTCTTACATTTCCAGGAGGGATTACAGAGGAAGTGCACAAAGTAAATTTCTTACATTTCCAGGAGGGATTACAGAGGAAGTGCATAAAGTAAAGTTCTTACATTTCCAGGAGGGATTACAGAGGAAATGCATAAAGTAAAGTTCTTACATTTCCAGGAGGGATTACAGAGGAAGTGCATAAAGCAAAGTTCTTACTTTTCCAGGAGGTATTACAGAGGAAGTGCATAAAGTAAAGTTCTTACATTTCCAGGAGGGATTACAGAGGAAGTGCATAAAGTAAAATTCTTACATTTCCAGGAGGGATTACAGAGGAAGTGCATGAAGTAAAGTTCTTACATTTCCAGGAGGGATTACAGAGGAAGTGCATAAATTAAAGTTCTTACATTTCCAGGAGTAATTAAAGAGGAAGTACACAAAGTAGAGTCCTTACATTTCCAGGAGGATTTACAGAGGAAGTGCACAAAGTAAAGTTCTTACATTTCCAGGAGGAATTACAGAGGAAGTCCATAAAGTAAAGTTCTTACATTTCCAGGAGGGATTACAGGGGAAGTGCAGAAAGTAAAGTTCTTACATTTCCAGGAGGAATTACAGAGGAAATGCACAACGTTCTTACATTTCCAGGAGGGATTACAGAGGAAGTGCACAAAGTAGATTTCTTACGTTTCCAGGAGGGATTACAGAGGAAGTGCATAAAGTAAAGTTCTTCCATTTCCAGGAGGGATTACAGAGGAAGTGCATAAAGTAAAGTTCTTACATTTCCAGGAGGGATTACAGAGGAAGTCCATAAAGTAAAGTTCTTACATTTCCAGGAGGAAATACAGAGGAAATGCACAACGTTCTTACATTTCCAGGAGGGATTACAGAGGAAGTGCACAAAGTAGATTTCTTACATTTCCAGGAGGGATTACGGAGGAAGTGAAGTAAAGTTCTTGCATTTCCAGGAGGAATTACAGAGGAAGTGCATAAAGTTCTTACATTTCCAGGAGGGATTACAGAGGAAGTGCATAAAGTAAAGTTCTTACATTTCCAAGAGGGATTACAGAGGAAGTGCATAAAGTAAAGTTCTTACATTTCCAGGAGGGATTACAGAGGAAGTGCATAAAGTAAAGTTCTTACATTTCCAGGAGTAATAAAAGAGGAAGTGCACAAAGTAGAGACCTTACATTTCCAGGAGGATTTACAGAGGAAGTGCACAAAGTAAAGTTCTTACATTTCCAGGAGGGACTACAGAGGAAGTGCACAAAGTAGAGTCCTTACATTTCCAGGAGGGATTACAGGGGATGTGCACAAAGTAGAGTTCTTAAATTTCAGGAGGGATTACAGAGGAAGTGCATAAAGTAAAGTTCTTACATTTCCAGGAGGGATTACAGAGGAAGTGCATAAAGTAAAATTCTTACATTTCCAGGAGGGATTACAGAGGAAGTGCATAAAGTAAAGTTCTTACATTTCCAGGAGGGATTACAGAGGAAGTGCATAAATTAAAGTTCTTACATTTCCAGGAGTAATTAAAGAGGAAGTACACAAAGTAGAGTCCTTACATTTCCAGGAGGATTTACAGAGGAAGTGCACAAAGTAAAGTTCTTACATTTCCAGGAGGAATTACAGAGGAAGTCCATAAAGTAAAGTTCTTACATTTCCAGGAGGAATTACAGAGGAAGTGCAAAAAGTAAAGTTCTTACATTTCCAGGAGGGATTACAGAGGAAGTCCATAAAGTAAAGTTCTTACATTTCCAGGAGGAAATACAGAGGAAATGCACAACGTTCTTACATTTCCAGGAGGGATTACAGAGGAAGTGCACAAAGCAGATTTCTTACATTTCCAGGAGGGATTACGGAGGAAGTGAAGTAAAGTTCTTGCATTTCCAGGAGGGATTACAGAGGAAGTGCATAAAGTTCTTACATTTCCAGGAGGGATTACAGAGGAAGTGCATAAAGTAAAGTTCTTACATTTCCAAGAGGGATTACAGAGGAAGTGCATAAAGTAAAGTTCTTACATTTCCAGGAGGGATTACAGAGGAAGTGCATAAAGTAAAGTTCTTACATTTCCAGGAGTAATAAAACAGGAAGTGCACAAAGTAGAGTCCTTACATTTCCAGGAGGATTTACAGAGGAAGTGCACAAAGGAAAGTTCTTACATTTCCAGGAGGGACTACAGAGGAAGTGCACAAAGTAGAGTCCTTACATTTCCAGGAGGGATTACAGGGGAAGTGCAGAAAGTAAAGTTCTTACATTTCCAGGAGGAATTACAGAGGAAATGCACAATGTTCTTACATTTCCAGGAGGGATTACAGAGGAAGAGCACAAAGTAGATTTCTTACATTTCCAGGAGAGATTACAGAGGAAGTGCATAAAGTAAAGGTCTTACATTTCCAGGAGGGATTACAGAGGAAGTGCATAAAGTAAAGATCTTACATTTCCAGGAGAGATTACAGAGGAAGTGCATAAAGTAGAGTTCTTACATTTCCAGGAGGGATTACAGAGGAAGTGCAAAAAGTAAAGTTCTTACATTTCCAGGAGGGATTACAGAGGAAGTGCATAAAGTAAAGTTCTTACATTTCCAGGGGGAATTAACGAGGAAGTGCAGAAAGTGGAGTCCTTACATTTCCAGGAGGGATTACAGGGGATGTGCACAAAGTAGAGTTCTTACATTTCCAGGAGGATTTACAGAGGAAGTGCAAAAAGTAAAATTCTTACATTTCCAGGAGGGATTACAGAGGAAGTGCATAAAGTAAAGTTCTTACATTTCCAGGAGGGATTACAGAGGAAGTGCACAAAGTAGATTTCTTACCTTTCCAGGAGGGATTACAGTGGAAGTGCATAAAGTAAAGTTCTTACATTTCCAGGAGGGATTACAGAGGAAGTGCATAAAGTAAAGTTCTTACATTTCCAGGAGGGATTATAGAGGAAGTGCACAAAGTAAAGTTCTTACATTTCCAGGAGTAATTAAAGAGGAAGTGCACAAAGTAGAGTCCTTACATTTCCAGGAGGATTTACAGAGGAAGTGCACAAAGTAAAGTTCTTACATTTCCAGGAGGGACTACAGAGGAAGTGTACAAAGTAGAGTCCTTACATTTCCAGGAGGGATTACAGGGGAAGTGCAGAAAGTAAAGTTCTTACATTTCCAGGAGGAATTACAGATGAAATGCACAACGTTCTTACATTTCCAGGAGGGATTACAGAGGAAGTGCACAAAGTAGATTTCTTACATTTCCAGGAGGGATTACAGAGGAAGTGCATAAAGTAAAGTTCTTACATTTCCAGGAGGGATTACAGAGGAAGTACATAAAGTAAAGTTCTTACATTTCCAGGAGGGATTACAGAGGAAGTGCATAAAGCAAAGTTCTTACTTTTCCAGGAGGGATTACAGAGGAAGTGCATAAAGTAAAGTTCTTACATTTCCAGGAGGAATTACAGAGGAAGTCCATAAAGTAAAGTTCTTACATTTCCAGGAGGGATTACAGGGGAAGTGCAGAAAGTAAAGTTCTTACATTTCCAGGAGGAATTACAGAGGAAATGCACAACGTTCTTACATTTCCAGGAGGGATTACAGAGGAAGTGCACAAAGTAGATTTCTTACGTTTCCAGGAGGGATTACAGAGGAAGTGCATAAAGTAAAGTTCTTACATTTCCAGGAGGGATTACAGAGGAAGTGCATAAAGTAAAGTTCATACATTTCCAGGAGGGATTACAGAGGAAGTGCATAAAGCAAAGTTCTTACATTTCCAGGAGGGATTACAGAGGAAGTGCATAAAGTAAAGTTCTTAAATTTCCAGGAGGAATTACAGAGGAAGTCCATAAAGTAAAGTTCTTACATTTCCAGGAGGAATTACAGAGGAAGTGCAAAAAGTAAAGTTCTTACATTTCCAGGAGGGATTACAGAGGAAGTCCATAAAGTAAAGTTCTTACATTTCCAGGAGGAAATACAGAGGAAATGCACAACGTTCTTACATTTCCAGGAGGGATTACAGAGGAAGTGCACAAAGTAGATTTCTTACATTTCCAGGAGGGATTACGGAGGAAGTGAAGTAAAGTTCTTGCATTTCCAGGAGGGATTACAGAGGAAGTGCATAAAGTTCTTACATTTCCAGGAGGGATTACAGAGGAAGTGCATAAAGTAAAGTTCTTACATTTCCAAGAGGGATTACAGAGGAAGTGCATAAAGTAAAGTTCTTACATTTCCAGGAGGGATTACAGAGGAAGTGCATAAAGTAAAGTTCTTACATTTCCAGGAGTAATAAAAGAGGAAGTGCACAAAGTAGAGACCTTACATTTCCAGGAGGATTTACAGAGGAAGTGCACAAAGTAAAGTTCTTACATTTCCAGGAGGGACTACAGAGGAAGTGCACAAAGTAGAGTCCTTACATTTCCAGGAGGGATTACAGGGGAAGTGCAGAAAGTAAAGTTCTTACATTTCCAGGAGGAATTACAGAGGAAATGCACAATGTTCTTACATTTCCAGGAGGGATTACAGAGGAAGAGCACAAAGTAGATTTCTTACATTTCCAGGAGAGATTACAGAGGAAGTGCATAAAGTAAAGTTCTTACATTTCCAGGAGAGATTACAGAGGAAGTGCATAAAGTAGAGTTCTTACATTTCCAGGAGGAATTACAGAGGAAATGCACAACGTTCTTACATTTCCAGGAGGGATTACAGAGGAAGTGCACAAAGTAGATTTCTTACATTTCCAGGAGGGATTACAGAGGAAGTGCATGAAGTAAAGTTCTTACATTTCCAGGAGGGATTACAGAGGAAGTGCACAAAGTAGATTTCTTACATTTCCAGGAGGGATTACAGTGTAAGTGCATAAAGTAAAGTTCTTACAATTCCAGGAGGGATTACAGAGGAAGTGCATAAAGTAAAGTTCTTACATTTCCAAGAGTAATTAAAGAGGAAGTGCACAAAGTAGAGTCCTTACATTTCCAGGAGGATTTACAGAGGAAGTGCACAAAGTAAAGTTCTTACATTTCCAGGAGGGATTACAGAGGAAGTGCATATAGTAAAGTTCTTACATTTCCATGAGGAATTAAAGAGGAAGTGCAGAAAGTAGAGTCCTTACATTTCCAGGAGGGATTACAGAGGAAGTGCACAAAGTAGAGTCCTTACATTTCCAGGAGGGATTACAGGGGATGTGCACAAAGTAGAGATCTTACATTTCCAGGAGTATTTACAGAGGAAGTGCAAAAAGTAAAGTTCTTACATTTCCAGGAGGGATTACAGAGGAAATGCATAAAGTAAAGTTCTCACATTTCCATGAGGAATTAAAGAGGAAATGCACAAAGTAGAGTTCTTACATTTCCAGGAGGGATTACAGAGGAAGTGCATAAAGTAGAGTTCTTACATTTCCAGGAGGGATTACAGAGGAAGTACAAAAAGTAAAGTTCTTACATTTCCAGGAGGGATTACAGAGGAAGTGCATAAAGTAAAGTTCTTACATTTCCAGGGGGAATTAAAGAGGAAGTGCAGAAAGTGGAGTCCTTACATTTCCAGGAGGGATTACAGGGGATGTGCACAAAGTAGAGTTCTTACATTTCCAGGAGGATTTACAGAGGAAGTGCAAAAAGTAAAATTCTTACATTTCCAGGAGGGATTACAGAGGAAGTGCATAAAGTAAAATTCTTACATTTCCAGGAGGGATTACAGAGGAAGTGCATAAAGTAAAGTTCTTACATTTCCAGGAGGGATTACAGGGGATATGCACAAAGTAGAGTTCTTACTTTTCCAGGAGGATTTACAGAGGAAGTGCATAAAGTAAAATTCTTACATTTCCAGGAGGGATTACAGGGGATGTGCACAAAGTAGAGTTCTTACATTTCCAGGAGGGATTACAGAGGAAGTGCATAAAGTAAAGTTCTTACATTTCCAGGAGGGATTACAGAGGAAGTGCATAAAGTAAAGTTCTTACATTTCCAGGACAGATTACAGAGGAAGTGCATAAAGTAAAGTTCTTACATTTCCAGGAGGGATTACAGAGGAAATGCATAAAGTAAAGTTCTTACATTTCCAGGAGGGATTACAGGGGATGTGCACAAAGTAGAGTTCTTAAATTTCAGGAGGGATTACAGAGGAAGTGCATAAAGTAAAGTTCTTACATTTCCAGGAGGGATTACAGAGGAAGTGCATAAAGTAAAGTTCTTACATTTCCAGGAGGGATTACAGAGGAAATGCATAAAGTAAAGTTCTTACATTTCCAGGAGGGATTACAGAGGAAGTGCATAAAGTAAAGTTCTTACATTTCCAGGAGGGATTACAGAGGAAGTGCATAAATTAAACTTCTTACATTTCCAGGAGTAATTAAAGAGGAAGTACACAAAGTAGAGTCCTTACATTTCCAGGAGGATTTACAGAGGAAGTGCACAAAGTAAAGTTCTTACATTTCCAGGAGGGATTACAGAGGAAGTGCACAAAGTAGAGTCCTTACATTTCCAGGAGGGATTACAAGGGAAGTGCAGAAAGTAAAGTTCTTACATTTCCAGGAGGAATTACAGAGGAAATGCACAATGTTCTTACATTTCCAGGAGGGATTACAGAGGAAGAGCACAAAGTAGATTTCTTACATTTCCAGGAGAGATTACAGAGGAAGTGCATAAAGTAAAGGTCTTACATTTCCAGGAGGGATTACAGAGGAAGTGCATAAAGTAAAGTTCTTACATTTCCAGGAGAGATTACAGAGGAAGTGCGTAAAGTAGAGTTCTTACATTTCCAGGAGGGATTACAGAGGAAGTGCAAAAAGTAAAGTTCTTACATTTCCAGGAGGGATTACAGAGGAAGTGCATAAAGTAAAGTTCTTACATTTCCAGGGGGAATTAACGAGGAAGTGCAGAAAGTGGAGTCCTTACATTTCCAGGAGGGATTACAGGGGATGTGCACAAAGTAGAGTTCTTACATTTCCAGGAGGATTTACAGAGGAAGTGCAAAAAGTAAAATTCTTACATTTCCAGGAGGGATTACAGAGGAAGTGCATAAAGTAAAGTTCTTACATTTCCAGGAGGGATTACAGAGGAAGTGCACAAAGTAGATTTCTTAAATTTCCAGGAGGGATTACAGTGGAAGTGCATAAAGTAAAGTTCTTACATTTCCAGGAGGGATTACAGAGGAAGTGCATAAAGTAAAGTTATTACATTTCCAGGAGGGATTATAGAGGAAATGCATAAAGTAAAGTTCTTACATTTCCAGGAGTAATTAAAGAGGAAGTGCACAAAGTAGAGTCCTTACATTTCCAGGAGGATTTACAGAGGAAGTGCACAAAGTAAAGTTCTTACATTTCCAGGAGGGACTACAGAGGAAGTGTACAAAGTAGAGTCTTTACATTTCCAGGAGGGATTACAGGGGAAGTGCAGAAAGTAAAGTTCTTACATTTCCAGGAGGAATTACAGATGAAATGCACAACGTTCTTACATTTCCAGGAGGGATTACAGTGGAAGTGCACAAAGTAAATTTCTTACATTTCCAGGAGGGATTACAGAGGAAGTGCATAAAGTAAAGTTCTTACATTTCCAGGAGGGATTACAGAGGAAGTGCATAAAGTAAAGTTCTTACATTTCCAGGAGGGATTACAGAGGAAGTGCATAAAGCAAAGTTCTTACTTTTCCAGGAGGTATTACAGAGGAAGTGCATAAAGTAAAGTTCTTACATTTCCAGGAGGGATTACAGAGGAAGTGCATAAAGTAAAATTCTTACATTTCCAGGAGGGATTACAGAGGAAGTGCATAAAGTAAAGTTCTTACATTTCCAGGAGGGATTACAGAGGAAGTGCATAAATTAAAGTTCTTACATTTCCAGGAGTAATTAAAGAGGAAGTACACAAAGTAGAGTCCTTACATTTCCAGGAGGATTTACAGAGGAAGTGCACAAAGTAAAGTTCTTACATTTCCAGGAGGAATTACAGAGGAAGTCCATAAAGTAAAGTTCTTACATTTCCAGGAGGGATTACAGGGGAAGTGCAGAAAGTAAAGTTCTTACATTTCCAGGAGGAATTACAGAGGAAATGCACAACGTTCTTACATTTCCAGGAGGGATTACAGAGGAAGTGCACAAAGTAGATTTCTTACGTTTCCAGGAGGGATTACAGAGGAAGTGCATAAAGTAAAGTTCTTACATTTCCAGGAGGGATTACAGAGGAAGTGCATAAAGTAAAGTTCTTAAATTTCCAGGAGGGATTACAGAGGAAATGCATAAAGTAAAGTTCTTACATTTCCAGGAGGGATTACAGGGGATGTGCACAAAGTAGAGTTCTTAAATTTCAGGAGGGATTACAGAGGAAGTGCATAAAGTAAAGTTCTTACATTTCCAGGAGGGTTACAGAGGAAGTGCATAAAGTAAAATTCTTACATTTCCAGGAGGGATTACAGAGGAAGTGCATAAAGTAAAGTTCTTACATTTCCAGGAGGGATTACAGAGGAAGTGCATAAATTAAAGTTCTTACATTTCCAGGAGTAATTAAAGAGGAAGTACACAACGTAGAGTCCTTACATTTCCAGGAGGATTTACAGAGGAAGTGCACAAAGTAAAGTTCTTACATTTCCAGGAGGAATTACAGAGGAAGTCCATAAAGTAAAGTTCTTACATTTCCAGGAGGAATTACAGAGGAAGTGCAAAAAGTAAAGTTCTTACATTTCCAGGAGGGATTACAGAGGAAGTCCATAAAGTAAAGTTCTTACATTTCCAGGAGGAAATACAGAGGAAATGCACAACGTTCTTACATTTCCAGGAGGGATTACAGAGGAAGTGCACAAAGTAGATTTCTTACATTTCCAGGAGGGATTACGGAGGAAGTGAAGTAAAGTTCTTGCATTTCCAGGAGGGATTACAGAGGAAGTGCATAAAGTTCTTACATTTCCAGGAGGGATTACAGAGGAAGTGCATAAAGTAAAGTTCTTACATTTCCAAGAGGGATTACAGAGGAAGTGCATAAAGTAAAGTTCTTACATTTCCAGGAGGGATTACAGAGGAAGTGCATAAAGTAAAGTTCTTACATTTCCAGGAGTAATAAAACAGGAAGTGCACAAAGTAGAGTCCTTACATTTCCAGGAGGATTTACAGAGGAAGTGCACAAAGTAAAGTTCTTACATTTCCAGGAGGGACTACAGAGGAAGTGCACAAAGTAGAGTCCTTACATTTCCAGGAGGGATTACAGGGGAAGTGCAGAAAGTAAAGTTCTTACATTTCCAGGAGGAATTACAGAGGAAATGCACAATGTTCTTACATTTCCAGGAGGGATTACAGAGGAAGAGCACAAAGTAGATTTCTTACATTTCCAGGAGAGATTACAGAGGAAGTGCATAAAGTAAAGGTCTTACATTTCCGGGAGGGATTACAGAGGAAGTGCATAAAGTAAAGTTCTTACATTTCCAGGAGAGATTACAGAGGAAGTGCATAAAGTAGAGTTCTTACATTTCCAGGAGGGATTACAGAGGAAGTGCAAAAAGTAAAGTTCTTACATTTCCAGGAGGGATTACAGAGGAAGTGCATAAAGTAAAGTTCTTACATTTCCAGGGGGAATTAACGAGGAAGTGCAGAAAGTGGAGTCCTTACATTTCCAGGAGGGATTACAGGGGATGTGCACAAAGTAGAGTTCTTACATTTCCAGGAGGATTTACAGAGGAAGTGCAAAAAGTAAAATTCTTACATTTCCAGGAGGGATTACAGAGGAAGTGCATAAAGTAAAGTTCTTACATTTCCAGGAGGGATTACAGAGGAAGTGCACAAAGTAGATTTCTTACATTTCCAGGAGGGATTACAGTGGAAGTGCATAAAGTAAAGTTCTTACATTTCCAGGAGGGATTACAGAGGAAGTGCATAAAGTAAAGTTATTACATTTCCAGGAGGGATTATAGAGGAAATGCATAAAGTTCTTACATTTCCAGGAGTAATTAAAGAGGAAGTGCACAAAGTAGAGTCCTTACATTTCCAGGAGGATTTACAGAGGAAGTGCACAAAGTAAAGTTCTTACATTTCCAGGAGGGACTACAGAGGAAGTGTACAAAGTAGAGTCTTTACATTTCCAGGAGGGATTACAGGGGAAGTGCAGAAAGTAAAGTTCTTACATTTCCAGGAGGAATTACAGATGAAATGCACAACGTTCTTACATTTCCAGGAGGGATTACAGAGGAAGTGCACAAAGTAAATTTCTTACATTTCCAGGAGGGATTACAGAGGAAGTGCATAAAGTAAAGTTCTTACATTTCCAGGAGGGATTACAGAGGAAGTGCATAAAGTAAAGTTCTTACATTTCCAGGAGGGATTACAGAGGAAGTGCATAAAGCAAAGTTCTTACTTTTCCAGGAGGGATTACAGAGGAAGTGCATAAAGTAAAGTTCTTACATTTCCAGGAGGAATTACAGAGGAAGTCCATGAAGTAAAGTTCTTACATTTCCAGGAGGGATTACAGGGGAAGTGCAGAAAGTAAAGTTCTTACATTTCCAGGAGGAATTACAGAGGAAATGCACAACGTTCTTACATTTCCAGGAGGGATTACAGAGGAAGTGCACAAAGTAGATTTCTTACGTTTCCAGGAGGGATTACAGAGGAAGTGCATAAAGTAAAGTTCTTACATTTCCAGGAGGGATTACAGAGGAAGTGCATAAAGTAAAGTTCTTACATTTCCAGGAGGGATTACAGAGGAAATGCATAAAGGAAAGTTCTTACATTTCCAGGAGGGATTACAGGGGATGTGCACAAAGTAGAGTTCTTAAATTTCAGGAGGGATTACAGAGGAAGTGCATAAAGTAAAGTTCTTACATTTCCAGGAGGGATTACAGAGGAAGTGCATAAAGTAAAATTCTTACATTTCCAGGAGGGATTACAGAGGAAGTGCATAAAGTAAAGTTCTTACATTTCCAGGAGGGATTACAGAGGAAGTGCATAAATTAAAGTTCTTACATTTCCAAGAGTAATTAAAGAGGAAGTACACAAAGTAGAGTCCTTACATTTCCAGGAGGATTTACAGAGGAAGTGCACAAAGTAAAGTTCTTACATTTCCAGGAGGAATTACAGAGGAAGTCCATAAAGTAAAGTTCTTACATTTCCAGGAGGGATTACAGAGGAAGTGCATAAAGTAAAGTTCTTACATTTCCAAGAGGGATTACAGAGGAAGTGCACAAAGTAGAGTCCTTACATTTCCAGGAGGATTTACAGAGGAAGTGCACAAAGTAAAGTTCTTACATTTCCAGGAGGGACTACAGAGGAAGTGTACAAAGTAGAGTCTTTACATTTCCAGGAGGGATTACAGGGGAAGTGCAGAAAGTAAAGTTCTTACATTTCCAGGAGGAATTACAGATGAAATGCACAACGTTCTTACATTTCCAGGAGGGATTACAGAGGAAGTGCACAAAGTAAATTTCTTACATTTCCAGGAGGGATTACAGAGGAAGTGCATAAAGTAAAGTTCTTACATTTCCAGGAGGGATTACAGAGGAAGTGCATAAAGTAAAGTTCTTACATTTCCAGGAGGGATTACAGAGGAAGTGCATAAAGCAAAGTTCTTACTTTTCCAGGAGGTATTACAGAGGAAGTGCATAAAGTAAAGTTCTTACATTTCCAGGAGGGATTACAGAGGAAGTGCATAAAGTAAAATTCTTACATTTCCAGGAGGGATTACAGAGGAAGTGCATAAAGTAAAGTTCTTACATTTCCAGGAGGGATTACAGAGGAAGTGCATAAATTAAAGTTCTTACATTTCCAGGAGTAATTAAAGAGGAAGTACACAAAGTAGAGTCCTTACATTTCCAGGAGGATTTACAGAGGAAGTGCACAAAGTAAAGTTCTTACATTTCCAGGAGGAATTACAGAGGAAGTCCATGAAGTAAAGTTCTTACATTTCCAGGAGGGATTACAGGGGAAGTGCAGAAAGTAAAGTTCTTACATTTCCAGGAGGAATTACAGAGGAAATGCACAACGTTCTTACATTTCCAGGAGGGATTACAGAGGAAGTGCACAAAGTAGATTTCTTACGTTTCCAGGAGGGATTACAGAGGAAGTGCATAAAGTAAAGTTCTTACATTTCCAGGAGGGATTACAGAGGAAGTGCATAAAGTAAAGTTCTTACATTTCCAGGAGGGATTACAGAGGAAATGCATAAAGTAAAGTTCTTACATTTCCAGGAGGGATTACAGGGGATGTGCACAAAGTAGAGTTCTTAAATTTCAGGAGGGATTACAGAGGAAGTGCATAAAGTAAAGTTCTTACATTTCCAGGAGGGACTACAGAGGAAGTGCATAAAGTAAAATTCTTACATTTCCAGGAGGGATTACAGAGGAAGTGCATAAAGTAAAGTTCTTACATTTCCAGGAGGGATTACAGAGGAAGTGCATAAATTAAAGTTCTTACATTTCCAGGAGTAATTAAAGAGGAAGTACACAACGTAGAGTCCTTACATTTCCAGGAGGATTTACAGAGGAAGTGCACAAAGTAAAGTTCTTACATTTCCAGGAGGAATTACAGAGGAAGTCCATAAAGTAAAGTTCTTACATTTCCAGGAGGAATTACAGAGGAAGTGCAAAAAGTAAAGTTCTTACATTTCCAGGAGGGATTACAGAGGAAGTCCATAAAGTAAAGTTCTTACATTTCCAGGAGGAAATACAGAGGAAATGCACAACGTTCTTACATTTCCAGGAGGGATTAAAGAGGAAGTGCACAAAGTAGATTTCTTACATTTCCAGGAGGGATTACGGAGGAAGTGAAGTAAAGTTCTTGCATTTCCAGGAGGGATTACAGAGGAAGTGCATAAAGTTCTTACATTTCCAGGAGGGATTACAGAGGAAGTGCATAAAGTAAAGTTCTTACATTTCCAAGAGGGATTACAGAGGAAGTGCATAAAGTAAAGTTCTTACATTTCCAGGAGGGATTACAGAGGAAGTGCATAAAGTAAAGTTCTTACATTTCCAGGAGTAATAAAACAGGAAGTGCACAAAGTAGAGTCCTTACATTTCCAGGAGGATTTACAGAGGAAGTGCACAAAGTAAAGTTCTTACATTTCCAGGAGGGACTACAGAGGAAGTGCACAAAGTAGAGTCCTTACATTTCCAGGAGGGATTACAGGGGAAGTGCAGAAAGTAAAGTTCTTACATTTCCAGGAGGAATTACAGAGGAAATGCACAATGTTCTTACATTTCCAGGAGGGATTACAGAGGAAGAGCACAAAGTAGATTTCTTACATTTCCAGGAGAGATTACAGAGGAAGTGCATAAAGTAAAGGTCTTACATTTCCAGGAGGGATTACAGAGGAAGTGCATAAAGTAAAGTTCTTACATTTCCAGGAGAGATTACAGAGGAAGTGCATAAAGTAGAGTTCTTACATTTCCAGGAGGGATTACAGAGGAAGTGCAAAAAGTAAAGTTCTTACATTTCCAGGAGGGATTACAGAGGAAGTGCATAAAGTAAAGTTCTTACATTTCCAGGGGGAATTAACGAGGAAGTGCAGAAAGTGGAGTCCTTACATTTCCAGGAGGGATTACAGGGGATGTGCACAAAGTAGAGTTCTTACATTTCCAGGAGGATTTACAGAGGAAGTGCAAAAAGTAAAATTCTTACATTTCCAGGAGGGATTACAGAGGAAGTGCATAAAGTAAAGTTCTTACATTTCCAGGAGGGATTACAGAGGAAGTGCACAAAGTAGATTTCTTACATTTCCAGGAGGGATTACATTGGAAGTGCATAAAGTAAAGTTCTTACATTTCCAGGAGGGATTACAGAGGAAGTGCATAAAGTAAAGTTATTACATTTCCAGGAGGGATTATAGAGGAAATGCATAAAGTTCTTACATTTCCAGGAGTAATTAAAGAGGAAGTGCACAAAGTAGAGTCCTTACATTTCCAGGAGGATTTACAGAGGAAGTGCACAAAGTAAAGTTCTTACATTTCCAGGAGGGACTACAGAGGAAGTGTACAAAGTAGAGTCTTTACATTTCCAGGAGGGATTACAGGGGAAGTGCAGAAAGTAAAGTTCTTACATTTCCAGGAGGAATTACAGATGAAATGCACAACGTTCTTACATTTCCAGGAGGGATTACAGAGGAAGTGCACAAAGTAAATTTCTTACATTTCCAGGAGGGATTACAGAGGAAGTGCATAAAGTAAAGTTCTTACATTTCCAGGAGGGATTACAGAGGAAGTGCATAAAGTAAAGTTCTTACATTTCCAGGAGGGATTACAGAGGAAGTGCATAAAGCAAAGTTCTTACTTTTCCAGGAGGTATTACAGAGGAAGTGCATAAAGTAAAGTTCTTACATTTCCAGGAGGGATTACAGAGGAAGTGCATAAATTAAAGTTCTTACATTTCCAGGAGTAATTAAAGAGGAAGTACACAAAGTAGAGTCCTTACATTTCCAGGAGGATTTACAGAGGAAGTGCACAAAGTAAAGTTCTTACATTTCCAGGAGGAATTACAGAGGAAGTCCATGAAGTAAAGTTCTTACATTTCCAGGAGGGATTACAGGGGAAGTGCAGAAAGTAAAGTTCTTACATTTCCAGGAGGAATTACAGAGGAAATGCACAACGTTCTTACATTTCCAGGAGGGATTACAGAGGAAGTGCACAAAGTAGATTTCTTACGTTTCCAGGAGGGATTACAGAGGAAGTGCATAAAGTAAAGTTCTTACATTTCCAGGAGGGATTACAGAGGAAGTGCATAAAGTAAAGTTCTTACATTTCCAGGAGGGATTACAGAGGAAATGCATAAAGTAAAGTTCTTACATTTCCAGGAGGGATTACAGGGGATGTGCACAAAGTAGAGTTCTTAAATTTCAGGAGGGATTACAGAGGAAGTGCATAAAGTAAAGTTCTTACATTTCCAGGAGGGATTACAGAGGAAGTGCATAAAGTAAAATTCTTACATTTCCAGGAGGGATTACAGAGGAAGTGCATAAAGTAAAGTTCTTACATTTCCAGGAGGGATTACAGAGGAAGTGCATAAATTAAAGTTCTTACATTTCCAGGAGTAATTAAAGAGGAAGTACACAACGTAGAGTCCTTACATTTCCAGGAGGATTTACAGAGGAAGTGCACAAAGTAAAGTTCTTACATTTCCAGGAGGAATTACAGAGGAAGTCCATAAAGTAAAGTTCTTACATTTCCAGGAGGAATTACAGAGGAAGTGCAAAAAGTAAAGTTCTTACATTTCCAGGAGGGATTACAGAGGAAGTCCATAAAGTAAAGTTCTTACATTTCCAGGAGGAAATACAGAGGAAATGCACAACGTTCTTACATTTCCAGGAGGGATTAAAGAGGAAGTGCACAAAGTAGATTTCTTACATTTCCAGGAGGGATTACGGAGGAAGTGAAGTAAAGTTCTTGCATTTCCAGGAGGGATTACAGAGGAAGTGCATAAAGTTCTTACATTTCCAGGAGGGATTACAGAGGAAGTGCATAAAGTAAAGTTCTTACATTTCCAAGAGGGATTACAGAGGAAGTGCATAAAGTAAAGTTCTTACATTTCCAGGAGGGATTACAGAGGAAGTGCATAAAGTAAAGTTCTTACATTTCCAGGAGTAATAAAACAGGAAGTGCACAAAGTAGAGTCCTTACATTTCCAGGAGGATTTACAGAGGAAGTGCACAAAGTAAAGTTCTTACATTTCCAGGAGGGACTACAGAGGAAGTGCACAAAGTAGAGTCCTTACATTTCCAGGAGGGATTACAGGGGAAGTGCAGAAAGTAAAGTTCTTACATTTCCAGGAGGAATTACAGAGGAAATGCACAATGTTCTTACATTTCCAGGAGGGATTACAGAGGAAGAGCACAAAGTAGATTTCTTACATTTCCAGGAGAGATTACAGAGGAAGTGCATAAAGTAAAGGTCTTACATTTCCAGGAGGGATTACAGAGGAAGTGCATAAAGTAAAGTTCTTACATTTCCAGGAGAGATTACAGAGGAAGTGCATAAAGTAGAGTTCTTACATTTCCAGGAGGGATTACAGAGGAAGTGCAAAAAGTAAAGTTCTTACATTTCCAGGAGGGATTACAGAGGAAGTGCATAAAGTAAAGTTCTTACATTTCCAGGGGGAATTAACGAGGAAGTGCAGAAAGTGGAGTCCTTACATTTCCAGGAGGGATTACAGGGGATGTGCACAAAGTAGAGTTCTTACATTTCCAGGAGGATTTACAGAGGAAGTGCAAAAAGTAAAATTCTTACATTTCCAGGAGGGATTACAGAGGAAGTGCATAAAGTAAAGTTCTTACATTTCCAGGAGGGATTACAGAGGAAGTGCACAAAGTAGATTTCTTACATTTCCAGGAGGGATTACAGTGGAAGTGCATAAAGTAAAGTTCTTACATTTCCAGGAGGGATTACAGAGGAAGTGCATAAAGTAAAGTTATTACATTTCCAGGAGGGATTATAGAGGAAATGCATAAAGTTCTTACATTTCCAGGAGTAATTAAAGAGGAAGTGCACAAAGTAGAGTCCTTACATTTCCAGGAGGATTTACAGAGGAAGTGCACAAAGTAAAGTTCTTACATTTCCAGGAGGGACTACAGAGGAAGTGTACAAAGTAGAGTCTTTACATTTCCAGGAGGGATTACAGGGGAAGTGCAGAAAGTAAAGTTCTTACATTTCCAGGAGGAATTACAGATGAAATGCACAACGTTCTTACATTTCCAGGAGGGATTACAGAGGAAGTGCACAAAGTAAATTTCTTACATTTCCAGGAGGTATTACAGAGGAAGTGCATAAAGTAAAGTTCTTACATTTCCAGGAGGGATTACAGAGGAAGTGCATAAAGTAAAGTTCTTACATTTCCAGGAGGGATTACAGAGGAAGTGCATAAAGCAAAGTTCTTACTTTTCCAGGAGGGATTACAGAGGAAGTACAAAAAGTAAAGTTCTTACATTTCCAGGAGGGATTACAGAGGAAGTGCATAAAGTAAAGTTCTTACATTTCCAGGGGGAATTAAAGAGGAAGTACAGAAAGTGGAGTCCTTACATTTCCAGGAGGGATTACAGGGGATGTGCACAAAGTAGAGTTCTTACATTTCCAGGAGGATTTACAGAGGAAGTGCAAAAAGTAAAATTCTTACATTTCCAGGAGGGATTACAGAGGAAGTGCATAAAGTAAAATTCTTACATTTCCAGGAGGGATTACAGAGGAAGTGCATAAAGTAAAGTTCTTACATTTCCAGGAGGGATTACAGGGGATATGCACAAAGTAGATTTCTTACTTTTCCAGGAGGATTTACAGAGGAAGTGCATAAAGTAAAATTCTTACATTTCCAGGAGGGATTACAGGGGATTTGCACAAAGTAGAGTTCTTACATTTCCAGGAGGGATTACAGAGGAAGTGCATGAAGTAAAGTTCTTACATTTCCAGGAGGGATTACAGAGGAAGTGCATAAAGTAAAGTTCTTACATTTCCAGGACAGATTACAGAGGAAGTGCATAAAGTAAAATTCTTACATTTCCAAGAGGGATTACAGAGGAAGTGCATAAAGTAAAGTTCTTACATTTCCAGGAGGGATTACAGAGGAAGTGCATAAATTAAAGTTCTTACATTTCCAGGAGTAATTAAAGAGGAAGTACACAAAGTAGAGTCCTTACATTTCCAGGAGGATTTACAGAGGAAGTCCACAAAGTAAAGTTCTTACATTTCCAGGAGGAATTACAGAGGAAGTCCATAAAGTAAAGTTCTTACATTTCCAGGAGGGATTACAGGGGAAGTGCAGAAAGTAAAGTTCTTACATTTCCAGGAGGAATTACAGAGGAAATGCACAACGTTCTTACATTTCCAGGAGGGATTACAGAGGAAGTGCACAAAGTAGATTTCTTACGTTTCCAGGAGGGATTACAGAGGAAGTGCATAAAGTAAAGTTCTTACATTTCCAGGAGGGATTACAGAGGAAGTGCATAAAGTAAAGTTCTTACATTTCCAGGAGGGATTACAGAGGAAATGCATAAAGTAAAGTTCTTACATTTCCAGGAGGGATTACAGGGGATGTGCACAAAGTAGAGTTCTTAAATTTCAGGAGGGATTACAGAGGAAGTGCATAAAGTAAAGTTCTTACATTTCCAGGAGGGATTACAGAGGAAGTGCATAAAGTAAAATTCTTACATTTCCAGGAGGGATTACAGAGGAAGTGCATAAAGTAAAGTTCTTACATTTCCAGGAGGGATTACAGAGGAAGTGCATAAAATAAAGTTCTTACATTTCCAGGAGTAATTAAAGAGGAAGTACACAAAGTAGAGTCCTTACATTTCCAGGAGGATTTACAGAGGAAGTGCACAAAGTAAAGTTCTTACATTTCCAGGAGGAATTACAGAGGAAGTCCATAAAGTAAAGTTCTTACATTTCCAGGAGGAATTACAGAGGAAGTGCAAAAAGTAAAGTTCTTACATTTCCAGGAGGGATTACAGAGGAAGTCCACAAAGTAAAGTTCTTACATTTCCAGGAGGAAATACAGAGGAAATGCACAACGTTCTTACATTTCCAGGAGGGATTACAGAGGAAGTGCACAAAGTCGATTTCTTACATTTCCAGGAGGGATTACGGAGGAAGTGAAGTAAAGTTCTTGCATTTCCAGGAGGTATTACAGAGGAAGTGCATAAAGTTCTTACATTTCCAGGAGGGATTACAGAGGAAGTGCATAAAGTAAAGTTCTTACATTTCCAAGAGGGATTACAGAGGAAGTGCATAAAGTAAAGTTCTTACATTTCCAGGAGGGATTACAGAGGAAGTGCATAAAGTAAAGTTCTTACATTTCCAGGAGTAATAAAACAGGAAGTGCACAAAGTAGAGTCCTTACATTTCCAGGAGGATTTACAGAGGAAGTGCACAAAGTAAAGTTCTTACATTTCCAGGAGTGACTACAGAGGAAGTGCACAAAGTAGAGTCCTTACATTTCCAGGAGGGATTACAGGGGAAGTGCAGAAAGTAAAGTTCTTACATTTCCAGGAGGAATTACAGAGGAAATGCACAATGTTCTTACATTTCCAGGAGGGATTACAGAGGAAGAGCACAAAGTAGATTTCTTACATTTCCAGGAGAGATTACAGAGGAAGGGCATAAAGTAAAGGTCTTACATTTCCAGGAGGGATTACAGAGGAAGGGCATAAAGTAAAGTTCTTACATTTCCAGGGGGAATTAACGAGGAAGTGCAGAAAGTGGAGTCCTTACATTTCCAGGAGGGATTACAGGGGATGTGCACAAAGTAGAGTTCTTACATTTCCAGGAGGATTTACAGAGGAAGTGCAAAAAGTAAAATTCTTACATTTCCAGGAGGGATTACAGAGGAAGTGCATAAAGTAAAGTTCTTACATTTCCAGGAGGGATTACAGAGGAAGTGCACAAAGTAGATTTCTTACATTTCCAGGAGGGATTACAGTGGAAGTGCATAAAGTAAAGTTCTTACATTTCCAGGAGGGATTACAGAGGAAGTGCATAAAGTAAAGTTCTTACATTTCCAGGAGGGATTATAGAGGAAGTGCATAAAGTAAAGTTCTTACATTTCCAGGAGTAATTAAAGAGGAAGTGCACAAAGTAGAGTCCTTACATTTCCAGGAGGATTTACAGAGGAAGTGCACAAAGTAAAGTTCTTACATTTCCAGGAGGGACTACAGAGGAAGTGTACAAAGTAGAGTCCTTACATTTCCAGGAGGGATTACAGGGGAAGTGCAGAAAGTAAAGTTCTTACATTTCCAGGAGGAATTACAGATGAAATGCACAACGTTCTTACATTTCCAGGAGGGATTACAGAGGAAGTGCACAAAGTAGATTTCTTACATTTCCAGGAGGGATTACAGAGGAAGTGCATAAAGTAAAGTTCTTACATTTCCAGGAGGGATTACAGAGGAAGTACATAAAGTAAAGTTCTTACATTTCCAGGAGGGATTACAGAGGAAGTGCATAAAGCAAAGTTCTTACTTTTCCAGGAGGGATTACAGAGGAAGTGCATAAAGTAAAGTTCTTACATTTCCAGGAGGAATTACAGAGGAAGTCCATAAAGTAAAGTTCTTACATTTCCAGGAGGGATTACAGGGGAAGTGCAGAAAGTAAAGTTCTTACATTTCCAGGAGGAATTACAGAGGAAATGCACAACGTTCTTACATTTCCAGGAGGGATTACAGAGGAAGTGCACAAAGTAGATTTCTTACGTTTCCAGGAGGGATTACAGAGGAAGTGCATAAAGTAAAGTTCTTACATTTCCAGGAGGGATTACAGAGGAAGTGCATAAAGTAAAGTTCATACATTTCCAGGAGGGATTACAGAGGAAGTGCATAAAGCAAAGTTCTTACATTTCCAGGAGGGATTACAGAGGAAGTGCATAAAGTAAAGTTCTTACATTTCCAGGAGGAATTACAGAGGAAGTCCATAAAGTAAAGTTCTTACATTTACAGGAGGAATTACAGAGGAAGTGCAAAAAGTAAAGTTCTTACATTTCCAGGAGGGATTACAGAGGAAGTCCATAAAGTAAAGTTCTTACATTTCCAGGAGGAAATACAGAGGAAATGCACAACGTTCTTACATTTCCAGGAGGGATTACAGAGGAAGTGCATAAAGTTCTTACATTTCCAGGAGGGATTACAGAGGAAGTGCATAAAGTAAAGTTCTTACATTTCCAAGAGGGATTACAGAGGAAGTGCATAAAGTAAAGTTCTTACATTTCCAGGAGGGATTACAGAGGAAGTGCATAAAGTAAAGTTCTTACATTTCCAGGAGTAATAAAACAGGAAGTGCACAAAGTAGAGTCCTTACATTTCCAGGAGGATTTACAGAGGAAGTGCACAAAGTAAAGTTCTTACATTTCCAGGAGTGACTACAGAGGAAGTGCACAAAGTAGAGTCCTTACATTTCCAGGAGGGATTACAGGGGAAGTGCAGAAAGTAAAGTTCTTACATTTCCAGGAGGAATTACAGAGGAAATGCACAATGTTCTTACATTTCCAGGAGGGATTACAGAGGAAGAGCACAAAGTAGATTTCTTACATTTCCAGGAGAGATTACAGAGGAAGGGCATAAAGTAAAGGTCTTACATTTCCAGGAGGGATTACAGAGGAAGGGCATAAAGTAAAGTTCTTACATTTCCAGGGGGAATTAACGAGGAAGTGCAGAAAGTGGAGTCCTTACATTTCCAGGAGGGATTACAGGGGATGTGCACAAAGTAGAGTTCTTACATTTCCAGGAGGATTTACAGAGGAAGTGCAAAAAGTAAAATTCTTACATTTCCAGGAGGGATTACAGAGGAAGTGCATAAAGTAAAGTTCTTACATTTCCAGGAGGGATTACAGAGGAAGTGCACAAAGTAGATTTCTTACATTTCCAGGAGGGATTACAGTGGAAGTGCATAAAGTAAAGTTCTTACATTTCCAGGAGGGATTACAGAGGAAGTGCATAAAGTAAAGTTCTTACATTTCCAGGAGGGATTATAGAGGAAGTGCATAAAGTAAAGTTCTTACATTTCCAGGAGTAATTAAAGAGGAAGTGCACAAAGTAGAGTCCTTACATTTCCAGGAGGATTTACAGAGGAAGTGCACAAAGTAAAGTTCTTACATTTCCAGGAGGGACTACAGAGGAAGTGTACAAAGTAGAGTCCTTACATTTCCAGGAGGGATTACAGGGGAAGTGCAGAAAGTAAAGTTCTTACATTTCCAGGAGGAATTACAGATGAAATGCACAACGTTCTTACATTTCCAGGAGGGATTACAGAGGAAGTGCACAAAGTAGATTTCTTACATTTCCAGGAGGGATTACAGAGGAAGTGCATAAAGTAAAGTTCTTACATTTCCAGGAGGGATTACAGAGGAAGTACATAAAGTAAAGTTCTTACATTTCCAGGAGGGATTACAGAGGAAGTGCATAAAGCAAATTCTTACTTTTCCAGGAGGGATTACAGAGGAAGTGCATAAAGTAAAGTTCTTACATTTCCAGGAGGAATTACAGAGGAAGTCCATAAAGTAAAGTTCTTACATTTCCAGGAGGGATTACAGGGGAAGTGCAGAAAGTAAAGTTCTTACATTTCCAGGAGGAATTACAGAGGAAATGCACAACGTTCTTACATTTCCAGGAGGGATTACAGAGGAAGTGCACAAAGTAGATTTCTTACGTTTCCAAGAGGGATTACAGAGGAAGTGCATAAAGTAAAGTTCTTACATTTCCAGGAGGGATTACAGAGGAAGTGCATAAAGTAAAGTTCATACATTTCCAGGAGGGATTACAGAGGAAGTGCATAAAGCAAAGTTCTTACATTTCCAGGAGGGATTACAGAGGAAGTGCATAAAGTAAAGTTCTTACATTTCCAGGAGGAATTACAGAGGAAGTCCATAAAGTAAAGTTCTTACATTTACAGGAGGAATTACAGAGGAAGTGCAAAAAGTAAAGTTCTTACATTTCCAGGAGGGATTACAGAGGAAGTCCATAAAGTAAAGTTCTTACATTTCCAGGAGGAAATACAGAGGAAATGCACAACGTTCTTACATTTCCAGGAGGGATTACAGAGGAAGTGCATAAAGTTCTTACATTTCCAGGAGGGATTACAGAGGAAGTGCATAAAGTAAAGTTCTTACATTTCCAAGAGGGATTACAGAGGAAGTGCATAAAGTAAAGTTCTTACATTTCCAGGAGGGATTACAGAGGAAGTGCATAAAGTAAAGTTCTTACATTTCCAGGAGTAATAAAACAGGAAGTGCACAAAGTAGAGTCCTTACATTTCCAGGAGGATTTACAGAGGAAGTGCACAAAGTAAAGTTCTTACATTTCCAGGAGTGACTACAGAGGAAGTGCACAAAGTAGAGTCCTTACATTTCCAGGAGGGATTACAGGGGAAGTACAGAAAGTAAAGTTCTTACATTTCCAGGAGGAATTACAGAGGAAATGCACAATGTTCTTACATTTCCAGGAGGGATTACAGAGGAAGAGCACAAAGTAGATTTCTTACATTTCCAGGAGAGATTACAGAGGAAGGGCATAAAGTAAAGGTCTTACATTTCCAGGAGGGATTACAGAGGAAGGGCATAAAGTAAAGTTCTTACATTTCCAGGGGGAATTAACGAGGAAGTGCAGAAAGTGGAGTCCTTACATTTCCAGGAGGGATTACAGGGGATGTGCACAAAGTAGAGTTCTTACATTTCCAGGAGGATTTACAGAGGAAGTGCAAAAAGTAAAATTCTTACATTTCCAGGAGGGATTACAGAGGAAGTGCATAAAGTAAAGTTCTTACATTTCCAGGAGGGATTACAGAGGAAGTGCACAAATTAGATTTCTTACATTTCCAGGAGGGATTACAGTGGAAGTGCATAAAGTAAAGTTCTTACATTTCCAGGAGGGATTACAGAGGAAGTGCATAAAGTAAAGTTCTTACATTTCCAGGAGGGATTATAGAGGAAGTGCATAAAGTAAAGTTCTTACATTTCCAGGAGTAATTAAAGAGGAAGTGCACAAAGTAGAGTCCTTACATTTCCAGGAGGATTTACAGAGGAAGTGCACAAAGTAAAGTTCTTACATTTCCAGGAGGGACTACAGAGGAAGTGTACAAAGTAGAGTCCTTACATTTCCAGGAGGGATTACAGGGGAAGTGCAGAAAGTAAAGTTCTTACATTTCCAGGAGGAATTACAGATGAAATGCACAGCGTTCTTACATTTCCAGGAGGGATTACAGAGGAAGTGCACAAAGTAGATTTCTTACATTTCCAGGAGGGATTACAGAGGAAGTGCATAAAGTAAAGTTCTTACATTTCCAGGAGGGATTACAGAGGAAGTACATAAAGTAAAGTTCTTACATTTCCAGGAGGGATTACAGAGGAAGTGCATAAAGCAAAGTTCTTACTTTTCCAGGAGGGATTACAGAGGAAGTGCATAAAGTAAAGTTCTTACATTTCCAGGAGGAATTACAGAGGAAGTCCATAAAGTAAAGTTCTTACATTTCCAGGAGGGATTACAGGGGAAGTGCAGAAAGTAAAGTTCTTACATTTCCAGGAGGAATTACAGAGGAAATGCACAACGTTCTTACATTTCCAGGAGGGATTACAGAGGAAGTGCACAAAGTAGATTTCTTACGTTTCCAGGAGGGATTACAGAGGAAGTGCATAAAGTAAAGTTCTTACATTTCCAGGAGGGATTACAGAGGAAGTGCATAAAGTAAAGTTCATACATTTCCAGGAGGGATTACAGAGGAAGTGCATAAAGCAAAGTTCTTACATTTCCAGGAGGGATTACAGAGGAAGTGCATAAAGTAAAGTTCTTACATTTCCAGGAGGAATTACAGAGGAAGTCCATAAAGTAAAGTTCTTACATTTACAGGAGGAATTACAGAGGAAGTGCAAAAAGTAAAGTTCTTACATTTCCAGGAGGGATTACAGAGGAAGTCCATAAAGTAAAGTTCTTACATTTCCAGGAGGAAATACAGAGGAAATGCACAACGTTCTTACATTTCCAGGAGGGATTACAGAGGAAGTGCACAAAGTAGATTTCTTACATTTCCAGGAGGGATTACGGAGGAAGTGAAGTAAAGTTCTTGCATTTCCAGGAGGGATTACAGAGGAAGTGCATAAAGTTCTTACATTTCCAGGAGGGATTACAGAGGAAGTGCATAAAGTAAAGTTCTTACATTTCCAAGAGGGATTACAGAGGAAGTGCATAAAGTAAAGTTCTTACATTTCCAGGAGGGATTACAGAGGAAGTGCATAAAGTAAAGTTCTTACATTTCCAGGAGTAATAAAAGAGGAAGTGCACAAAGTAGAGACCTTACATTTCCAGGAGGATTTACAGAGGAAGTGCACAAAGTAAAGTTCTTACATTTCCAGGAGGGACTACAGAGGAAGTGCACAAAGTAGAGTCCTTACATTTCCAGGAGGGATTACAGGGGAAGTGCAGAAAGTAAAGTTCTTACATTTCCAGGAGGAATTACAGAGGAAATGCACAATGTTCTTACATTTCCAGGAGGGATTACAGAGGAAGAGCACAAAGTAGATTTCTTACATTTCCAGGAGAGATTACAGAGGAAGTGCATAAAGTAAAGTTCTTACATTTCCAGGAGAGATTACAGAGGAAGTGCATAAAGTAGAGTTCTTACATTTCCAGGAGGAATTACAGAGGAAATGCACAACGTTCTTACATTTCCAGGAGGGATTACAGAGGAAGTGCACAAAGTAGATTTCTTACATTACCAGGAGGGATTACAGAGGAAGTGCATAAAGTAAAGTTCTTACATTTCCAGGAGGGATTACAGAGGAAGGGCATAAAGTAAAGTTCTTACATTTCCAGGAGGGATTACAGAGGAAGTGCACAAAGTAGATTTCTTACATTTCCAGGAGGGATTACAGTGTAAGTGCATAAAGTAAAGTTCTTACAATTCCAGGAGGGATTACAGAGGAAGTGCATAAAGTAAAGTTCTTACATTTCCAAGAGTAATTAAAGAGGAAGTGCACAAAGTAGAGTCCTTACATTTCCAGGAGGATTTACAGAGGAAGTGCACAAAGTAAAGTTCTTACATTTCCAGGAGGGATTACAGAGGAAGTGCATATAGTAAAGTTCTTACATTTCCATGAGGAATTAAAGAGGAAGTGCAGAAAGTAGAGTCCTTACATTTCCAGGAGGGATTACAGAGGAAGTGCACAAAGTAGAGTCCTTACATTTCCAGGAGGGATTACAGGGGATGTGCACAAATTAGAGATCTTACATTTCCAGGAGTATTTACAGAGGAAGTGCAAAAAGTAAAGTTCTTACATTTCCAGGAGGGATTACAGAGGAAATGCATAAAGTAAAGTTCTCACATTTCCATGAGGAATTAAAGAGGAAATGCACAAAGTAGAGTTCTTACATTTCCAGGAGGGATTACAGAGGAAGTGCATAAAGTAGAGTTCTTACATTTCCAGGAGGGATTACAGAGGAAGTACAAAAAGTAAAGTTCTTACATTTCCAGGAGGGATTACAGAGGAAGTGCATAAAGTAAAGTTCTTACATTTCCAGGGGGAATTAAAGAGGAAGTGCAGAAAGTGGAGTCCTTACATTTCCAGGAGGGATTACAGGGGATGTGCACAAAGTAGAGTTCTTACATTTCCAGGAGGATTTACAGAGGAAGTGCAAAAAGTAAAATTCTTACATTTCCAGGAGGGATTACAGAGGAAGTGCATAAAGTAAAATTCTTACATTTCCAGGAGGGATTACAGAGGAAGTGCATAAAGTAAAGTTCTTACATTTCCAGGAGGGATTACAGGGGATATGCACAAAGTAGAGTTCTTACTTTTCCAGGAGGATTTACAGAGGAAGTGCATAAAGTAAAATTCTTACATTTCCAGGAGGGATTACAGGGGATTTGCACAAAGTAGAGTTCTTACATTTCCAGGAGGGATTACAGAGGAAGTGCATAAAGTAAAGTTCTTACATTTCCAGGAGGGATTACAGAGGAAGTGCATGAAGTAAAGTTCTTACATTTCCAGGACAGATTACAGAGGAAGTGCATAAAGTAAAATTCTTACATTTCCAAGAGGGATTACAGAGGAAGTGCATAAAGTAAAGTTCTTACATTTCCAGGAGGGATTACAGAGGAAGTGCATAAATTAAAGTTCTTACATTTCCAGGAGTAATTAAAGAGGAAGTACACAAAGTAGAGTCCTTACATTTCCAGGAGGATTTACAGAGGAAGTCCACAAAGTAAAGTTCTTACATTTCCAGGAGGAATTACAGAGGAAGTCCATAAAGTAAAGTTCTTACATTTCCAGGAGGGATTACAGGGGAAGTGCAGAAAGTAAAGTTCTTACATTTCCAGGAGGAATTACAGAGGAAATGCACAACGTTCTTACATTTCCAGGAGGGATTACAGAGGAAGTGCACAAAGTAGATTTCTTACGTTTCCAGGAGGGATTACAGAGGAAGTGCATAAAGTAAAGTTCTTACATTTCCAGGAGGGATTACAGAGGAAGTGCATGAAGTAAAGTTCTTACATTTCCAGGAGGGATTACAGAGGAAATGCATAAAGTAAAGTTCTTACATTTCCAGGAGGGATTACAGGGGATGTGCACAAAGTAGAGTTCTTAAATTTCAGGAGGGATTACAGAGGAAGTGCATAAAGTAAAGTTCTTACATTTCCAGGAGGGATTACAGAGGAAGTGCATAAAGTAAAATTCTTACATTTCCAGGAGGGATTACAGAGGAAGTGCATAAAGTAAAGTTCTTACATTTCCAGGAGGGATTACAGAGGAAGTGCATAAAATAAAGTTCTTACATTTCCAGGAGTAATTAAAGAGGAAGTACACAAAGTAGAGTCCTTACATTTCCAGGAGGATTTACAGAGGAAGTGCACAAAGTAAAGTTCTTACATTTCCAGGAGGAATTACAGAGGAAGTCCATAAAGTAAAGTTCTTACATTTCCAGGAGGAATTACAGAGGAAGTGCAAAAAGTAAAGTTCTCACATTTCCATGAGGAATTAAAGAGGAAATGCAAAAAGTAGAGTTCTTACATTTCCAGGAGGGATTACAGAGGAAGTGCATAAAGTAGAGTTCTTACATTTCCAGGAGGGATTACAGAGGAAGTACAAAAAGTAAAGTTCTTACATTTCCAGGAGGGATTACAGAGGAAATGCATAAAGTAAAGTTCTCACATTTCCATGAGGAATTAAAGAGGAAATGCACAGAGTAGAGTTCTTACATTTCCAGGAGGGATTACAGAGGAAGTGCATAAAGTAGAGTTCTTACATTTCCAGGAGGGATTACAGAGGAAGTACAAAAAGTAAAGTTCTTACATTTCCAGGAGGGATTACAGAGGAAGTGCATAAAGTAAAGTTCTTACATTTCCAGGGGGAATTAAAGAGGAAGTGCAGAAAGTGGAGTCCTTACATTTCCAGGAGGGATTACAGGGGATGTGCACAAAGTAGAGTTCTTACATTTCCAGGAGGATTTACAGAGGAAGTGCAAAAAGTAAAATTCTTACATTTCCAGGAGGGATTACAGAGGAAGTGCATAAAGTAAAATTCTTACATTTCCAGGAGGGATTACAGAGGAAGTGCATAAAGTAAAGTTCTTACATTTCCAGGAGGGATTACAGGGGATATGCACAAAGTAGAGTTCTTACTTTTCCAGGAGGATTTACAGAGGAAGTGCATAAAGTAAAATTCTTACATTTCCAGGAGGGATTACAGGGGATTTGCACAAAGTAGAGTTCTTACATTTCCAGGAGAGATTACAGAGGAAGTGCATAAAGTAAAGTTCTTACATTTCCAGGAGGGATTACAGAGGAAGTGCATAAAGTAAAGTTCTTACATTTCCAGGACAGATTACAGAGGAAGTGCATAAAGTAAAATTCTTACATTTCCAAGAGGGATTACAGAGGAAGTGCATAAAGTAAAGTTCTTACATTTCCAGGAGGGATTACAGAGGAAGTGCATAAATTAAAGTTCTTACATTTCCAGGAGTAATTAAAGAGGAAGTACACAAAGTAGAGTCCTTACATTTCCAGGAGGATTTACAGAGGAAGTCCACAAAGTAAAGTTCTTACATTTCCAGGAGGAATTACAGAGGAAGTCCATAAAGTAAAGTTCTTACATTTCCAGGAGGGATTACAGGGGAAGTGCAGAAAGTAAAGTTCTTACATTTCCAGGAGGAATTACAGAGGAAATGCACAACGTTCTTACATTTCCAGGAGGGATTACAGAGGAAGTGCACAAAGTAGATTTCTTACGTTTCCAGGAGGGATTACAGAGGAAGTGCATAAAGTAAAGTTCTTACATTTCCAGGAGGGATTACAGAGGAAGTGCATAAAGTAAAGTTCTTACATTTCCAGGAGGGATTACAGAGGAAATGCATAAAGTAAAGTTTTTCCATTTCCAGGAGGGATTACAGGGGATGTGCACAAAGTAGAGTTCTTAAATTTCAGGAGGGATTACAGAGGAAGTGCATAAAGTAAAGTTCTTACATTTCCAGGAGGGATTACAGAGGAAGTGCATAAAGTAAAATTCTTACATTTCCAGGAGGGATTACAGAGGAAGTGCATAAAGTAAAGTTCTTACATTTCCAGGAGGGATTACAGAGGAAGTGCATAAAATAAAGTTCTTACATTTCCAGGAGTAATTAAAGAGGAAGTACACAAAGTAGAGTCCTTACATTTCCAGGAGGATTTACAGAGGAAGTGCACAAAGTAAAGTTCTTACATTTCCAGGAGGAATTACAGAGGAAGTCCATAAAGTAAAGTTCTTACATTTCCAGGAGGAATTACAGAGGAAGTGCAAAAAGTAAAGTTCTTACATTTCCAGGAGGGATTACAGAGGAAGTCCATAAAGTAAAGTTCTTACATTTCCAGGAGGAAATACAGAGGAAATGCACAACGTTCTTACATTTCCAGGAGGGATTACAGAGGAAGTGCACAAAGTAGATTTCTTACATTTCCAGGAGGGATTACGGAGGAAGTGAAGTAAAGTTCTTGCATTTCCAGGAGGGATTACAGAGGAAGTGCATAAAGTTCTTACATTTCCAGGAGGGATTACAGAGGAAGTGCATAAAGTAAAGTTCTTACATTTCCAAGAGGGATTACAGAGGAAGTGCATAAAGTAAAGTTCTTACATTTCCAGGAGGGATTACAGAGGAAGTGCATAAAGTAAAGTTCTTACATTACCAGGAGTAATAAAACAGGAAGTGCAGAAAGTAGAGTCCTTACATTTCCAGGAGGATTTACAGAGGAAGTGCACAAAGTAAAGTTCTTACATTTCCAGGAGGGACTACAGAGGAAGTGCACAAAGTAGAGTCCTTACATTTCCAGGAGGGATTACAGGGGAAGTGCAGAAAGTAAAGTTCTTACATTTCCAGGAGGAATTACAGAGGAAATGCACAATGTTCTTACATTTCCAGGAGGGATTACAGAGGAAGAGCACAAAGTAGATTTCTTACATTTCCAGGAGAGATTACAGAGGAAGTGCATAAAGTAAAGGTCTTACATTTCCAGGAGGGATTACAGAGGAAGTGCATAAAGTAAAGTTCTTACATTTCCAGGAGAGATTACAGAGGAAGTGCATAAAGTAGAGTTCTTACATTTCCAGGAGGGATTACAGAGGAAGTGCAAAAAGTAAAGTTCTTACATTTCCAGGAGGGATTACAGAGGAAGTGCATAAAGTAAAGTTCTTACATTTCCAGGGGGAATTAACGAGGAAGTGCAGAAAGTGGAGTCCTTACATTTCCAGGAGGGATTACAGGGGATGTGCACAAAGTAGAGTTCTTACATTTCCAGGAGGATTTACAGAGGAAGTGCAAAAAGTAAAATTCTTACATTTCCAGGAGGGATTACAGAGGAAGTGCATAAAGTAAAGTTCTTACATTTCCAGGAGGGATTACAGAGGAAGTGCACAAAGTAGATTTCTTACATTTCCAGGAGGGATTACAGTGGAAGTGCATAAAGTAAAGTTCTTACATTTCCAGGAGGGATTACAGAGGAAGTGCATAAAGTAAAGTTATTACATTTCCAGGAGGGATTATAGAGGAAATGCATAAAGTTCTTACATTTCCAGGAGTAATTAAAGAGGAAGTGCACAAAGTAGAGTCCTTACATTTCCAGGAGGATTTACAGAGGAAGTGCACAAAGTAAAGTTCTTACATTTCCAGGAGGGACTACAGAGGAAGTGTACAAAGTAGAGTCTTTACATTTCCAGGAGGGATTACAGGGGAAGTGCAGAAAGTAAAGTTCTTACATTTCCATGAGGAATTACAGATGAAATGCACAACGTTCTTACATTTCCAGGAGGGATTACAGAGGAAGTGCACAAAGTAAATTTCTTACATTTCCAGGAGGGATTACAGAGGAAGTGCATAAAGTAAAGTTCTTACATTTCCAGGAGGGATTACAGAGGAAGTGCATAAAGTAAAGTTCTTACATTTCCAGGAGGGATTACAGAGGAAGTGCATAAAGCAAAGTTCTTACTTTTCCAGGAGGGATTACAGAGGAAGTGCATAAAGTAAAGTTCTTACATTTCCAGGAGGAATTACAGAGGAAGTCCATAAAGTAAAGTTCTTACATTTCCAGGAGGGATTACAGGGGAAGTGCAGAAAGTAAAGTTCTTACATTTCCAGGAGGAATTACAGAGGAAATGCACAACGTTCTTACATTTCCAGGAGGGATTACAGAGGAAGTGCACAAAGTAGATTTCTTACGTTTCCAGGAGGGATTACAGAGGAAGTGCATAAAGTAAAGTTCTTACATTTCCAGGAGGGATTACAGAGGAAGTGCATAAAGTAAAGTTCTTACATTTCCAGGAGGGATTACAGAGGAAATGCATAAAGTAAAGTTCTTACATTTCCAGGAGGGATTACAGGGGATGTGCACAAAGTAGAGTTCTTAAATTTCAGGAGGGATTACAGAGGAAGTGCATAAAGTAAAGTTCTTACATTTCCAGGAGGGATTACAGAGGAAGTGCATAAAGTAAAATTCTTACATTTCCAGGAAGGATTACAGAGGAAGTGCATAAAGTAAAGTTCTTACATTTCCAGGAGGGATTACAGAGGAAGTGCATAAATTAAAGTTCTTACATTTCCAGGAGTAATTAAAGAGGAAGTACACAAAGTAGAGTCCTTACATTTCCAGGAGGATTTACAGAGGAAGTGCACAAAGTAAACTTCTTACATTTCCAGGAGGAATTACAGAGGAAGTCCATAAAGTAAAGTTCTTACATTTCCAGGAGGAATTACAGAGGAAGTGCAAAAAGTAAAGTTCTTACATTTCCAGGAGGGATTACAGAGGAAGTCCATAAAGTAAAGTTCTTACATTTCCAGGAGGAAATACAGAGGAAATGCACAACGTTCTTACATTTCCAGGAGGGATTACAGAGGAAGTGCACAAAGTAGATTTCTTACATTTCCAGGAGGGATTACGGAGGAAGTGAAGTAAAGTTCTTGCATTTCCAGGAGGGATTACAGTGGAAGTGCATAAAGTTCTTACATTTCCAGGAGGGATTACAGAGGAAGTGCATAAAGTAAAGTTCTTACATTTCCAAGAGGGATTACAGAGGAAGTGAATAAAGTAAAGTTCTTACATTTCCAGGAGGGATTACAGAGGAAGTGCATAAAGTAAAGTTCTTACATTTCCAGGAGTAATAAAACAGGAAGTGCACAAAGTAGAGTCCTTACATTTCCAGGAGGATTTACAGAGGAAGTGCACAAAGTAAAGTTCTTACATTTCCAGGAGTGACTACAGAGGAAGTGCAGAAAGAAGAGTCCTTACATTTCCAGGAGGGATTACAGGGGAAGTGCAGAAAGTAAAGTTCTTACATTTCCAGGAGGAATTACAGAGGAAATGCACAATGTTCTTACATTTCCAGGAGGGATTACAGAGGAAGAGCACAAAGTAGATTTCTTACATTTCCAGGAGAGATTACAGAGGAAGTGCATAAAGTAAAGGTCTTACATTTCCAGGAGGGATTACAGAGGAAGTGCATAAAGTAAAGTTCTTACATTTCCAGGGGGAATTAACGAGGAAGTGCAGAAAGTGGAGTCCTTACATTTCCAGGAGGGATTACAGGGGATGTGCACAAAGTAGAGTTCTTACATTTCCAGGAGGATTTACAGAGGAAGTGCAAAAAGTAAAATTCTTACATTTCCAGGAGGGATTACAGAGGAAGTGCATAAAGTAAAGTTCTTACATTTCCAGGAGGGATTACAGAGGAAGTGCACAAAGTAGATTTCTTACATTTCCAGGAGGGATTACAGTGGAAGTGCATAAAGTAAAGTTCTTACATTTCCAGGAGGGATTACAGAGGAAGTGCATAAAGTAAAGTTCTTACATTTCCAGGAGGGATTATAGAGGAAGTGCATAAAGTAAAGTTCTTACATTTCCAGGAGTAATTAAAGAGGAAGTGCACAAAGTAGAGTCCTTACATTTCCAGGAGGATTTACAGAGGAAGTGCACAAAGTAAAGTTCTTACATTTCCAGGAGGGACTACAGAGGAAGTGTACAAAGTAGAGTCCTTACATTTCCAGGAGGGATTACAGGGGAAGTGCAGAAAGTAAAGTTCTTACATTTCCAGGAGGAATTACAGATGAAATGCACAACGTTCTTACATTTCCAGGAGGGATTACAGAGGAAGTGCACAAAGTAGATTTCTTACATTTCCAGGAGGGATTACAGAGGAAGTGCATAAAGTAAAGTTCTTACATTTCCAGGAGGGATTACAGAGGAAGTACATAAAGTAAAGTTCTTACATTTCCAGGAGGGATTACAGAGGAAGTGCATAAAGCAAAGTTCTTACTTTTCCAGGAGGGATTACAGAGGAAGTGCATAAAGTAAAGTTCTTACATTTCCAGGAGGAATTACAGAGGAAGTCCATAAAGTAAAGTTCTTACATTTCCAGGAGGGATTACAGGGGAAGTGCAGAAAGTAAAGTTCTTACATTTCCAGGAGGAATTACAGAGGAAATGCACAACGTTCTTACATTTCCAGGAGGGATTACAGAGGAAGTGCACAAAGTAGATTTCTTACGTTTCCAGGAGGGATTACAGAGGAAGTGCATAAAGTAAAGTTCTTACATTTCCAGGAGGGATTACAGAGGAAGTGCATAAAGTAAAGTTCATACATTTCCAGGAGGGATTACAGAGGAAGTGCATAAAGCAAAGTTCTTACATTTCCAGGAGGGATTACAGAGGAAGTGCATAAAGTAAAGTTCTTACATTTCCAGGAGGAATTACAGAGGAAGTCCATAAAGTAAAGTTCTTACATTTCCAGGAGGAATTACAGAGGAAGTGCAAAAAGTAAAGTTCTTACATTTCCAGGAGGGATTACAGAGGAAGTCCATAAAGTAAAGTTCTTACATTTCCAGGAGGAAATACAGAGGAAATGCACAACGTTCTTACATTTCCAGGAGGGATTACAGAGGAAGTGCACAAAGTAGATTTCTTACATTTCCAGGAGGGATTACGGAGGAAGTGAAGTAAAGTTCTTGCATTTCCAGGAGGGATTACAGAGGAAGTGCATAAAGTTCTTACATTTCCAGGAGGGATTACAGAGGAAGTGCATAAAGTAAAGTTCTTACATTTCCAAGAGGGATTACAGAGGAAGTGCATAAAGTAAAGTTCTTACATTTCCAGGAGGGATTACAGAGGAAGTGCAAAAAGTAAAGTTCTTACATTTCCAGGAGTAATAAAAGAGGAAGTGCACAAAGTAGAGACCTTACATTTCCAGGAGGATTTACAGAGGAAGTGCACAAAGTAAAGTTCTTACATTTCCAGGAGGGACTACAGAGGAAGTGCACAAAGTAGAGTCCTTACATTTCCAGGAGGGATTACAGGGAAGTGCAGAAAGTAAAGTTCTTACATTTCCAGGAGGAATTACAGAGGAAATGCACAATGTTCTTACATTTCCAGGAGGGATTACAGAGGAAGAGCACAAAGTAGATTTCTTACATTTCCAGGAGAGATTACAGAGGAAGTGCATAAAGTAAAGTTCTTACATTTCCAGGAGAGATTACAGAGGAAGTGCATAAAGTAGAGTTCTTACATTTCCAGGAGGAATTACAGAGGAAATGCACAACGTTCTTACATTTCCAGGAGGGATTACAGAGGAAGTGCACAAAGTAGATTTCTTACATTTCCAGGAGGGATTACAGAGGAAGTGCATAAAGTAAAGTTCTTACATTTCCAGGAGGGATTACAGAGGAAGGGCATAAAGTAAAGTTCTTACATTTCCAGGAGGGATTACAGAGGAAGTGCACAAAGTAGATTTCTTACATTTCCAGGAGGGATTACAGTGTAAGTGCATAAAGTAAAGTTCTTACAATTCCAGGAGGGATTACAGAGGAAGTGCATAAAGTAAAGTTCTTACATTTCCAAGAGTAATTAAAGATGAAGTGCACAAAGTAGAGTCCTTACATTTCCAGGAGGATTTACAGAGGAAGTGCACAAAGTAAAGTTCTTACATTTCCAGGAGGGATTACAGAGGAAGTGCATATAGTAAAGTTCTTACATTTCCATGAGGAATTAAAGAGGAAGTGCAGAAAGTAGAGTCCTTACATTTCCAGGAGGGATTACAGAGGAAGTGCACAAAGTAGAGTCCTTACATTTCCAGGAGGGATTACAGGGGATGTGCACAAAGTAGAGATCTTACATTTCCAGGAGTATTTACAGAGGAAGTGCAAAAAGTAAAGTTCTTACATTTCCAGGAGGGATTACAGAGGAAATGCATAAAGTAAAGTTCTCACATTTCCATGAGGAATTAAAGAGGAAATGCACAAAGTAGAGTTCTTACATTTCCAGGAGGGATTACAGAGGAAGTGCATAAAGTAGAGTTCTTACATTTCCAGGAGGGATTACAGAGGAAGTACAAAAAGTAAAGTTCTTACATTTCCAGGAGGGATTACAGAGGAAGTGCATAAAGTAAAGTTCTTACATTTCCAGGGGGAATTAAAGAGGAAGTGCAGAAAGTGGAGTCCTTACATTTCCAGGAGGGATTACAGGGGATGTGCACAAAGTAGAGTTCTTACATTTCCAGGAGGATTTACAGAGGAAGTGCAAAAAGTAAAATTCTTACATTTCCAGGAGGGATTACAGAGGAAGTGCATAAAGTAAAATTCTTACATTTCCAGGAGGGATTACAGAGGAAGTGCATAAAGTAAAGTTCTTACATTTCCAGGAGGGATTACAGGGGATATGCACAAAGTAGAGTTCTTACTTTTCCAGGAGGATTTACAGAGGAAGTGCATAAAGTAAAATTCTTACATTTCCAGGAGGGATTACAGGGGATGTGCACAAAGTAGAGTTCTTACATTTCCAGGAGGGATTACAGAGGAAGTGCATAAAGTAAAGTTCTTACATTTCCAGGAGGGATTACAGAGGAAGTGCATAAAGTAAAGTTCATACATTTCCAGGACAGATTACAGAGGAAGTGCATAAAGTAAAATTCTTACATTTCCAGGAGGGATTACAGAGGAAGTGCATAAAGTAAAGTTCTTACATTTCCAGGAGGGATTACAGAGGAAGTGCATAAATTAAAGTTCTTACATTTCCAGGAGTAACTAAAGAGGAAGTACACAAAGTAGAGTCCTTACATTTCCAGGAGGATTTACAGAGGAAGTCCACAAAGTAAAGTTCTTACATTTCCAGGAGGAATTACAGAGGAAGTCCATAAAGTAAAGTTCTTACATTTCCAGGAGGGATTACAGGGGAAGTGCAGAAAGTAAAGTTCTTACATTTCCAGGAGGAATTACAGAGGAAATGCACAACGTTCTTACATTTCCAGGAGGGAATACAGAGGAAGTGCACAAAGTAGATTTCTTACGTTTCCAGGAGGGATTACAGAGGAAGTGCATAAAGTAAAGTTCTTACATTTCCAGGAGGGATTACAGAGGAAGTGCATAAAGTAAAGTTCTTACATTTCCAGGAGGGATTACAGAGGAAATGCATAAAGTAAAGTTCTTACATTTCCAGGAGGGATTACAGAGGAAGTGCATAAGGTAAAGTTCTTACATTTCCAGGAGGAAATACAGAGGAAATGCACAACGTTCTTACATTTCCAGGAGGGATTACAGAGGAAGTGCACAAAGTAGATTTCTTACATTTCCAGGAGGGATTACGGAGGAAGTGAAGTAAAGTTCTTGCATTTCCAGGAGGGATTACAGAGGAAGTGCATAAAGTTCTTACATTTCCAGGAGGGATTACAGAGGAAGTGCATAAAGTAAAGTTCTTACATTTCCAAGAGGGATTACAGAGGAAGTGCATAAAGTAAAGTTCTTACATTTCCAGGAGGGATTACAGAGGAAGTGCATAAAGTAAAGTTCTTACATTTCCAGGAGTAATAAAACAGGAAGTGCACAAAGTAGAGTCCTTACATTTCCAGGAGGATTTACAGAGGAAGTGCACAAAGTAAAGTTCTTACATTTCCAGGAGGGACTACAGAGGAAGTGCACAAAGTAGAGTCCTTATATTTCCAGGAGGGATTACAGGGGAAGTGCAGAAAGTAAAGTTCTTACATTTCCAGGAGGAATTACAGAGGAAATGCACAATGTTCTTACATTTCCAGGAGGGATTACAGAGGAAGAGCACAAAGTAGATTTTTTACATTTCCAGGAGAGATTACAGAGGAAGTGCATAAAGTAAAGGTCTTACATTTCCAGGAGGGATTACAGAGGAAGTGCATAAAGTAAAGTTCTTACATTTCCAGGAGAGATTACAGAGGAAGTGCATAAAGTAGAGTTCTTACATTTCCAGGAGGGATTACAGAGGAAGTGCAAAAAGTAAAGTTCTTACATTTCCAGGAGGGATTACAGAGGAAGTGCATAAAGTAAAGTTCTTACATTTCCAGGGGGAATTAACGAGGAAGTGCAGAAAGTGGAGTCCTTACATTTCCAGGAGGGATTACAGGGGATGTGCACAAAGTAGAGTTCTTACATTTCCAGGAGGATTTACAGAGGAAGTGCAAAAAGTTAAATTCTTACATTTCCAGGAGGGATTACAGAGGAAGTGCATAAAGTAAAGTTCTTACATTTCCAGGAGGGATTACAGAGGAAGTGCACAAAGTAGATTTCTTACATTTCCAGGAGGGATTACAGTGGAAGTGCATAAAGTAAAGTTCTTACATTTCCAGGAGGGATTACAGAGGAAGTGCATAAAGTAAAGTTATTACATTTCCAGGAGGGATTATAGAGGAAATGCATAAAGTTCTTACATTTCCAGGAGTAATTAAAGCGGAAGTTCACAAAGTAGAGTCCTTACATTTCCAGGAGGATTTACAGAGGAAGTGCACAAAGTAAAGTTCTTACATTTCCAGGAGGGACTACAGAGGAAGTGTACAAAGTAGAGTCTTTACATTTCCAGGAGGGATTACAGGGGAAGTGCAGAAAGTAAAGTTCTTACATTTCCAGGAGGAATTACAGATGAAATGCACAACGTTCTTACATTTCCAGGAGGGATTACAGAGGAAGTGCACAAAGTAAATTTCTTACATTTCCAGGAGGGATTACAGAGGAAGTGCATAAAGTAAAGTTCTTACAATTCCAGGAGGGATTACAGAGGAAGTGCATAAAGTAAAGTTCTTACATTTCCAGGAGGGATTACAGAGGAAGTGCATAAAGCAAAGTTCTTACTTTTCCAGGAGGGATTACAGAGGAAGTGCATAAAGTAAAGTTCTTACATTTCCAGGAGGAATTACAGAGGAAATCCATAAAGTAAAGTTCTTACATTTCCAGGAGGGATTACAGGGGAAGTGCAGAAAGTAAAGTTCTTACATTTCCAGGAGGGATTACAGAGGAAGTGCATAAAGAAAAGTTCTTACATTTCCAGGAGGGATTACAGAGGAAATGCATAAATTAAAGTTCTTACATTTCCAGGAGGGATTACAGGGGATGTGCACAAAGTAGAGTTCTTAAATTTCAGGAGGGATTACAGAGGAAGTGCATAAAGTAAAGTTCTTACATTTCCAGGAGGGATTACAGAGGAAGTGCATAAAGTAAAATTCTTACATTTCCAGGAGGGATTACAGAGGAAGTGCATAAAGTAAAGTTCTTACATTTCCAGGAGGGATTACAGAGGAAGTGCACAAAGTAGATTTCTTACATTTCCAGGAGGGATTACAGTGGAAGTGCATAAAGTAAAGTTCTTACAATTCCAGGAGGGATTACAGAGGAAGTGCATAAAGTAAAGTTATTACATTTCCAGGAGGGATTATAGAGGAAATGCATAAAGTTCTTACATTTCCAGGAGTAATTAAAGAGGAAGTTCACAAAGTAGAGTCCTTACATTTCCAGGAGGATTTACAGAGGAAGTGCACAAAGTAAAGTTCTTACATTTCCAGGAGGGACTACAGAGGAAGTGTACAAAGTAGAGTCTTTACATTTCCAGGAGGGATTACAGGGGAAGTGCAGAAAGTAAAGTTCTTACATTTCCAGGAGGAATTACAGATGAAATGCACAACGTTCTTACATTTCCAGGAGGGATTACAGAGGAAGTGCACAAAGTAAATTTCTTACATTTCCAAGAGGGATTACAGAGGAAGTGCATAAAGTAAAGTTCTTACAATTCCAGGAGGGATTACAGAGGAAGTGCATAAAGTAAAGTTCTTACATTTCCAGGAGGGATTACAGAGGAAGTGCATAAAGCAAAGTTCTTACTTTTCCAGGAGGGATTACAGAGGAAGTGCATAAAGTAAAGTTCTTACATTTCCAGGAGGAATTACAGAGGAAATCCATAAAGTAAAGTTCTTACATTTCCAGGAGGGATTACAGGGGAAGTGCAGAAAGTAAAGTTCTTACATTTCCAGGAGGGATTACAGAGGAAGTGCATAAAGTAAAGTTCTTACATTTCCAGGAGGGATTACAGAGGAAATGCATAAATTAAAGTTCTTACATTTCCAGGAGGGATTACAGGGGATGTGCACAAAGTAGAGTTCTTAAATTTCAGGAGGGATTACAGAGGAAGTGCATAAAGTAAAGTTCTTACATTTCCAGGAGGGATTACAGAGGAAGTTCATAAAGTAAAATTCTTACATTTCCAGGAGGGATTACAGAGGAAGTGCATAAAGTAAAGTTCTTACATTTCCAGGAAGGATTACAGAGGAAGTGCATAAATTAAAGTTCTTACATTTCCAGGAGTAATTAAAGAGGAAGTACACAAAGTAGAGTCCTTACATTTCCAGGAGGATTTACAGAGGAAGTGCACAAAGTAAAGTTCTTACATTTCCAGGAGGAATTACAGAGGAAGTCCATAAAGTAAAGTTCTTACATTTCCAGGAGGAATTACAGAGGAAGTGCAAAAAGTAAAGTTCTTACATTTCCAGGAGGGATTACAGAGGAAGTCCATAAAGTAAAGTTCTTACATTTCCAGGAGGAAATACAGAGGAAATGCACAACGTTCTTACATTTCCAGGAGGGATTACAGAGGAAGTGCACAAAGTAGATTTCTTACATTTCCAGGAGGGATTACGGAGGAAGTGAAGTAAAGTTCTTGCATTTCCAGGAGGGATTACAGAGGAAGTGCATAAAGTTCTTACATTTCCAGGAGGGATTACAGAGGAAGTGCATAAAGTAAAGTTCTTACATTTCCAAGAGGGATTACAGAGGAAGTGCATAAAGTAAAGTTCTTACATTTCCAGGAGGGATTACAGAGGAAGTGCATAAAGTAAAGTTCTTACATTTCCAGGAGTAATAAAACAGGAAGTGCACAAAGTAGAGTCCTTACATTTCCAGGAGGATTTACAGAGGAAGTGCACAAAGTAAAGTTCTTACATTTCCAGGAGTGACTACAGAAGAAGTGCACAAAGTAGAGTCCTTACATTTCCAGGAGGGATTACAGGGGAAGTGCAGAAAGTAAAGTTCTTACATTTCCAGGAGGAATTACAGAGGAAATGCACAATGTTCTTACATTTCCAGGAGGGATTACAGAGGAAGAGCACAAAGTAGATTTCTTACATTTCCAGGAGAGATTACAGAGGAAGTGCATAAAGTAAAGGTCTTACATTTCCAGGAGGGATTACAGAGGAAGTGCATAAAGTAAAGTTCTTACATTTCCAGGGGGAATTAACGAGGAAGTGCAGAAAGTGGAGTCCTTACATTTCCAGGAGGGATTACAGGGGATGTGCACAAAGTAGAGTTCTTACATTTCCAGGAGGATTTACAGAGGAAGTGCAAAAAGTAAAATTCTTACATTTCCAGGAGGGATTACAGAGGAAGTGCATAAAGTAAAGTTCTTACATTTCCAGGAGGGATTACAGAGGAAGTGCACAAAGTAGATTTCTTACATTTCCAGGAGGGATTACAGTGGAAGTGCATAAAGTAAAGTTCTTACATTTCCAGGAGGGATTACAGAGGAAGTGCATAAAGTAAAGTTCTTACATTTCCAGGAGGGATTATAGAGGAAGTGCATAAAGTAAAGTTCTTACATTTCCAGGAGTAATTAAAGAGGAAGTGCACAAAGTAGAGTCCTTACATTTCCAGGAGGATTTACAGAGGAAGTGCACAAAGTAAAGTTCTTACATTTCCAGGAGGGACTACAGAGGAAGTGTACAAAGTAGAGTCCTTACATTTCCAGGAGGGATTACAGGGGAAGTGCAGAAAGTAAAGTTCTTACATTTCCAGGAGGAATTACAGATGAAATGCACAACGTTCTTACATTTCCAGGAGGGATTACAGAGGAAGTGCACAAAGTAAATTTCTTACATTTCCAGGAGGGATTACAGAGGAAGTGCATAAAGTAAAGTTCTTACATTTCCAGGAGGGATTACAGAGGAAGTACATAAAGTAAAGTTCTTACATTTCCAGGAGGGATTACAGAGGAAGTGCATAAAGCAAAGTTCTTACTTTTCCAGGAGGGATTACAGAGGAAGTGCATAAAGTAAAGTTCTTACATTTCCAGGAGGAATTACAGAGGAAGTCCATAAAGTAAAGTTCTTACATTTCCAGGAGGGATTACAGGGGAAGTGCAGAAAGTAAAGTTCTTACATTTCCAGGAGGAATTACAGAGGAAATGCACAACGTTCTTACATTTCCAGGAGGGATTACAGAGGAAGTGCACAAAGTAGATTTCTTACGTTTCCAGGAGGGATTACAGAGGAAGTGCATAAAGTAAAGTTCTTACATTTCCAGGAGGGATTACAGAGGAAGTGCATAAAGTAAAGTTCATACATTTCCAGGAGGGATTACAGAGGAAGTGCATAAAGCAAAGTTCTTACATTTCCAGGAGGGATTACAGAGGAAGTGCATAAAGTAAAGTTCTTACATTTCCAGGAGGAATTACAGAGGAAGTCCATAAAGTAAAGTTCTTACATTTCCAGGAGGAATTACAGAGGAAGTGCAAAAAGTAAAGTTCTTACATTTCCAGGAGGGATTACAGAGGAAGTCCATAAAGTAAAGTTCTTACATTTCCAGGAGGAAATACAGAGGAAATGCACAACGTTCTTACATTTCCAGGAGGGATTACAGAGGAAGTGCACAAAGTAGATTTCTTACATTTCCAGGAGGGATTACGGAGGAAGTGAAGTAAAGTTCTTGCATTTCCAGGAGGGATTACAGAGGAAGTGCATAAAGTTCTTACATTTCCAGGAGGGATTACAGAGGAAGTGCATAAAGTAAAGTTCTTACATTTCCAAGAGGGATTACAGAGGAAGTGCATAAAGTAAAGTTCTTACATTTCCAGGAGGGATTACAGAGGAAGTGCATAAAGTAAAGTTCTTACATTTCCAGGAGTAATAAAACAGGAAGTGCACAAAGTAGAGTCCTTACATTTCCAGGAGGATTTACAGAGGAAGTGCACAAAGTAAAGTTCTTACATTTCCAGGAGTGACTACAGAAGAAGTGCACAAAGTAGAGTCCTTACATTTCCAGGAGGGATTACAGGGGAAGTGCAGAAAGTAAAGTTCTTACATTTCCAGGAGGAATTACAGAGGAAATGCACAATGTTCTTACATTTCCAGGAGGGATTACAGAGGAAGAGCACAAAGTAGATTTCTTACATTTCCAGGAGAGATTACAGAGGAAGTGCATAAAGTAAAGGTCTTACATTTCCAGGAGAGATTACAGAGGAAGTGCATAAAGTAGAGTTCTTACATTTCCAGGAGGGATTACAGAGGAAGTGCAAAAAGTAAAGTTCTTACATTTCCAGGAGGGATTACAGAGGAAGTGCATAAAGTAAAGTTCTTACATTTCCAGGGGGAATTAACGAGGAAGAGCAGAAAGTGGAGTCCTTACATTTCCAGGAGGGATTACAGGGGATGTGCACAAGGTAGAGTTCTTACATTTCCAGGAGGATTTACAGAGGAAGTGCAAAAAGTAAAATTCTTACATTTCCAGGAGGGATTACAGAGGAAGTGCATAAAGTAAAGTTCTTACATTTCCAGGAGGGATTACAGAGGAAGTGCACAAAGTAGATTTCTTACATTTCCAGGAGGGATTACAGTGGAAGTGCATAAAGTAAAGTTCCTACATTTCCAGGAGGGATTACAGAGGAAGTGTATAAAGTAAAGTTCTTACATTTCCAGGAGGGATTATAGAGGAAGTGCATAAAGTAAAGTTCTTACATTTCCAGGAGTAATTAAAGAGGAAGTGCACAAAGTAGAGTCCTTACATTTCCAGGAGGATTTACAGAGGAAGTGCACAAAGTAAAGTTCTTACATTTCCAGGAGGGACTACAGAGGAAGTGTACAAAGTAGAGTCCTTACATTTCCAGGAGGGATTACAGGGGAAGTGCAGAAAGTAAAGTTCTTACATTTCCAGGAGGAATTACAGATGAAATGCACAACGTTCTTACATTTCCAGGAGGGATTACAGAGGAAGTGCACAAAGTAGATTTCTTACATTTCCAGGAGGGATTACAGAGGAAGTGCATAAAGTAAAGTTCTTACATTTCCAGGAGGGATTACAGAGGAAGTGCAACAAGTAAAGTTCTTACATTTCCAGGAGGAAATACAGAGGAAATGCACAACGTTCTTACATTTCCAGGAGGGATTACAGAGGAAGTGCACAAAGTAGATTTCTTACATTTCCAGGAGGGATTACGGAGGAAGTGAAGTAAAGTTCTTGCATTTCCAGGAGGGATTACAGAGGAAGTGCATAAAGTTCTTACATTTCCAGGAGGGATTACAGAGGAAGTGCATAAAGTAAAGTTCTTACATTTCCAAGAGGGATTACAGAGGAAGTGCATAAAGTAAAGTTCTTACATTTCCAGGAGGGATTATAGAGGAAGTGCATAAAGTAAAGTTCTTACATTTCCAGGAGTAATTAAAGAGGAAGTGCACAAAGTAGAGTCCTTACATTTCCAGGAGGATTTACAGAGGAAGTGCACAAAGTAAAGTTCTTACATTTCCAGGAGGGACTACAGAGGAAGTGTACAAAGTAGAGTCCTTACATTTCCAGGAGGGATTACAGGGGAAGTGCAGAAAGTAAAGTTCTTACATTTCCAGGAGGAATTACAGATGAAATGCACAACGTTCTTACATTTCCAGGAGGGATTACAGAGGAAGTGCACAAAGTAGATTTCTTACATTTCCAGGAGGGATTACAGAGGAAGTGCATAAAGTAAAGTTCTTACATTTCCAGGAGGGATTACAGAGGAAGTGCATAAAGTAAAGTTCTTACATTTCCAGGAGGGATTACAGAGGAAGTGCAAAAAGTAAAGTTCTTACATTTCCAGGAGGGATTACAGAGGAAGTGCATAAAGTAAAGTTCTTACATTTCCATGGGGAATTAACGAGGAAGTGCAGAAAGTGGAGTCCTTACATTTCCAGGAGGGATTACAGGGGATGTGCACAAAGTAGAGTTCTTACATTTCCAGGAGGATTTACAGAGGAAGTGCAAAAAGTAAAATTCTTACATTTCCAGGAGGGATTACAGAGGAAGTGCATAAAGTAAAGTTCTTACCTTTCCAGGAGGGATTACAGAGGAAGTGCACAAAGTAGATTTCTTACATTTCCAGGAGGGATTACAGTGGAAGTGCATAAAGTAAAGTTCTTACATTTCCAGGAGGGATTACAGAGGAAGTGCATAAAGTAAAGTTATTACATTTCCAGGAGGGATTATAGAGGAAATGCATAAAGTTCTTACATTTCCAGGAGTAATTAAAGAGGAAGTTCACAAAGTAGAGTCCTTACATTTCCAGGAGGATTTACAGAGGAAGTGCGCAAAGTAAAGTTCTTACATTTCCAGGAGGGACTACAGAGGAAGTGTACAAAGTAGAGTCTTTACATTTCCAGGAGGGATTACAGGGGAAGTGCAGAAAGTAAAGTTCTTACATTTCCAGGAGGAATTACAGATGAAATGCACAACGTTCTTACATTTCCAGGAGGGATTACAGAGGAAGTGCACAAAGTAAATTTCTTACATTTCCAGGAGGGATTACAGAGGAAGTGCATAAAGTAAAGTTCTTACAATTCCAGGAGGGATTACAGAGGAAGTGCATAAAGTAAAGTTCTTACATTTCCAGGAGGGATTACAGAGGAAGTACATAAAGCAAAGTTCTTACTTTTCCAGGAGGGATTACTGAGGAAGTGCATAAAGTAAAGTTCTTACATTTCCAGGAGGAATTACAGAGGAAGTCCATAAAGTAAAGTTCTTACATTTCCAGGAGGGATTACAGGGGAAGTGCAGAAAGTAAAGTTCTTACATTTCCAGGAGGGATTACAGAGGAAGTGCATAAAGTAAAGTTCTTACATTTCCAGGAGGGATTACAGAGGAAATGCATAAATTAAAGTTCTTACATTTCCAGGAGGGATTACAGGGGATGTGCACAAAGTAGAGTTCTTAAATTTCAGGAGGGATTACAGAGGAAGTGCATAAAGTAAAGTTCTTACATTTCCAGGAGGGATTACAGAGGAAGTGCATAAAGTAAAATTCTTACATTTCCAGGAGGGATTACAGAGGAAGTGCATAAAGTAAAGTTCTTACATTTCCAGGAGGGATTACAGAGGAAGTGCATAAATTAAAGTTCTTACATTTCCAGGAGTAATTAAAGAGGAAGTACACAAAGTAGAGTCCTTACATTTCCAGGAGGATTTACAGAGGAAGTGCACAAAGTAAAGTTCTTACATTTCCAGGAGGAATTACAGAGGAAGTCCATAAAGTAAAGTTCTTACATTTCCAGGAGGAATTACAGAGGAAGTGCAAAAAGTAAAGTTCTTATATTTCCAGGAGGGATTACAGAGGAAGTCCATAAAGTAAAGTTCTTACATTTCCAGGAGGAAATACAGAGGAAATGCACAACGTTCTTACATTTCCAGGAGGGATTACAGAGGAAGTGCACAAAGTAGATTTCTTACATTTCCAGGAGGGATTACGGAGGAAGTGAAGTAAAGTTCTTGCATTTCCAGGAGGGATTACAGAGGAAGTGCATAAAGTTCTTACATTTCCAGGAGGGATTACAGAGGAAGTGCATAAAGTAAAGTTCTTACATTTCCAAGAGGGATTACAGAGGAAGTGCATAAAGTAAAGTTCTTACATTTCCAGGAGGGATTACAGAGGAAGTGCATAAAGTAAAGTTCTTACATTTCCAGGAGTAATAAAACAGGAAGTGCACAAAGTAGAGTCCTTACATTTCCAGGAGGATTTACAGAGGAAGTGCACAAAGTAAAGTTCTTACATTTCCAGGAGTGACTACAGAGGAAGTGCACAAAGTAGAGTCCTTACATTTCCAGGAGGGATTACAGGGGAAGTGCAGAAAGTAAAGTTCTTACATTTCCAGGAGGAATTACAGAGGAAATGCACAATGTTCTTACATTTCCAGGAGGGATTACAGAGGAAGTGCACAAAGTAGATTTCTTACATTTCCAGGAGGGATTACGGAGGAAGTGAAGTAAAGTTCTTGCATTTCCAGGAGGGATTACAGAGGAAGTGCATAAAGTTCTTACATTTCCAGGAGGGATTACAGAGGAAGTGCATAAAGTAAAGTTCTTACATTTCCAAGAGGGATTACAGAGGAAGTGCATAAAGTAAAGTTCTTACATTTCCAGGAGGGATTACAGAGGAAGTGCATAAAGTAAAGTTCTTAGATTTCCAGGAGTAATAAAAGAGGAAGTGCACAAAGTAGAGTCCTTACATTTCCAGGAGGATTTACAGAGGAAGTGCACAAAGTAAAGTTCTTACATTTCCAGGAGGGACTACAGAGGAAGTGCACAAAGTAGAGTCCTTACATTTCCAGGAGGGATTACAGGGGAAGTGCAGAAAGTAAAGTTCTTACATTTCCAGGAGGAATTACAGAGGAAATGCACAATGTTCTTACATTTCCAGGAGGGATTACAGAGGAAGAGCACAAAGTAGATTTCTTACATTTCCAGGAGGGATTACAGAGGAAGTGCATAAAGTAAAGTTCTTACATTTCCAGGAGGGATTACAGAGGAAGTGCATAAAGTAAAGTTCATACATTTCCAGGAGGGATTACAGAGGAAGTGCATAAAGCAAAGTTCTTACATTTCCAGGAGGGATTACAGAGGAAGTGCATAAAGTAAAGTTCTTACATTTCCAGGAGGAATTACAGAGGAAGTCCATAAAGTAAAGTTCTTACATTTCCAGGAGGAATTACAGAGGAAGTGCAAAAAGTAAAGTTCTTACATTTCCAGGAGGGATTACAGAGGAAGTCCATAAAGTAAAGTTCTTACATTTCCAGGAGGAAATACAGAGGAAATGCACAACGTTCTTACATTTCCAGGAGGGATTACAGAGGAAGTGCACAAAGTAGATTTCTTACATTTCCAGGAGGGATTACGGAGGAAGTGAAGTAAAGTTCTTGCATTTCCAGGAGGGATTACAGAGGAAGTGCATAAAGTTCTTACATTTCCAGGAGGGATTACAGAGGAAGTGCATAAAGTAAAGTTCTTACATTTCCAAGAGGGATTACAGAGGAAGTGCATAAAGTAAAGTTCTTACATTTCCAGGAGGGATTACAGAGGAAGTGCATAAAGTAAAGTTCTTACATTTCCAGGAGTAATAAAAGAGGAAGTGCACAAAGTAGAGACCTTACATTTCCAGGAGGATTTACAGAGGAAGTGCACAAAGTAAAGTTCTTACATTTCCAGGAGGGACTACAGAGGAAGTGCACAAAGTAGAGTCCTTACATTTCCAGGAGGGATTACAGGGGAAGTGCAGAAAGTAAAGTTCTTAAATTTCCAGGAGGAATTACAGAGGAAATGCACAATGTTCTTACATTTCCAGGAGGGATTACAGAGGAAGAGCACAAAGTAGATTTCTTACATTTCCAGGAGAGATTACAGAGGAAGTGCATAAAGTAAAGGTCTTACATTTCCAGGAGAGATTACAGAGGAAGTGCATAAAGTAGAGTTCTTACATTTCCAGGAGGGATTACAGAGGAAGTGCAAAAAGTAAAGTTCTTACATTTCCAGGAGGGATTACAGATTAAGTGCATAAAGTAAAGTTCTTACATTTCCAGGGGGAATTAACGAGGAAGTGCAGAAAGTGGAGTCCTTACATTTCCAGGAGGGATTACAGGGGATGTGCACAAGGTAGAGTTCTTACATTTCCAGGAGGATTTACAGAGGAAGTGCAAAAAGTAAAATTCTTACATTTCCAGGAGGGATTACAGAGGAAGTGCATAAAGTAAAGTTCTTACATTTCCAGGAGGGATTACAGAGGAAGTGCACAAAGTAGATTTCTTACATTTCCAGGAGGGATTACAGTGGAAGTGCATAAAGTAAAGTTCTTACATTTCCAGGAGGGATTACAGAGGAAGTGCATAAAGTAAAGTTCTTACATTTCCAGGAGGGATTATAGAGGAAGTGCATAAAGTAAAGTTCTTACATTTCCAGGAGTAATTAAAGAGGAAGTGCACAAAGTAGAGTCCTTACATTTCCAGGAGGATTTACAGAGGAAGTGCACAAAGTAAAGTTCTTACATTTCCAGGAGGGACTACAGAGGAAGTGTACAAAGTAGAGTCCTTACATTTCCAGGAGGGATTACAGGGGAAGTGCAGAAAGTAAAGTTCTTACATTTCCAGGAGGAATTACAGATGAAATGCACAACGTTCTTACATTTCCAGGAGGGATTACAGAGGAAGTGCACAAAGTAGATTTCTTACATTTCCAGGAGGGATTACAGAGGAAGTGCATAAAGTAAAGTTCTTACATTTCCAGGAGGGATTACAGAGGAAGTGCATAAAGTAAAGTTCTTACATTTCCAGGAGGGATTACAGAGGAAGTGCATAAAGCAAAGTTCTTACTTTTCCAGGAGGGATTACAGAGGAAGTGCATAAAGTAAAGTTCTTACATTTCCAGGAGGAATTACAGAGGAAGTCCATAAAGTAAAGTTCTTACATTTCCAGGAGGATTTACAGAGGAAGTGCACAAAGTAAAGTTCTTACATTTCCAGGAGGGACTACAGAGGAAGTGTACAAAGTAGAGTCCTTACATTTCCAGGACGGATTACAGGGGAAGTGCAGAAAGTAAAGTTCTTACATTTCCAGGAGGAATTACAGATGAAATGCACAACGTTCTTACATTTCCAGGAGGGATTACAGAGGAAGTGCACAAAGTAGATTTCTTACATTTCCAGGAGGGATTACAGAGGAAGTGCATAAAGTAAAGTTCTTACATTTCCAGGAGGGATTACAGAGGAAGTGCATAAAGTAAAGTTCTTACATTTCCAGGAGGGATTACAGAGGAAGTGCATAAAGTAAAGTTCTTACATTTCCAGGAGGGATTACAGAGGAAGTGCATAAAGCAAAGTTCTTACTTTTCCAGGAGGGATTACAGAGGAAGTGCATAAAGTAAAGTTCTTACATTTCCAGGAGGAATTACAGAGGAAGTCCATAAAGTAAAGTTCTTACATTTCCAGGAGGGATTACAGGGGAAGTGCAGAAAGTAAAGTTCTTACATTTCCAGGAGGAATTACAGAGGAAATTCACAACGTTCTTACATTTCCAGGAGGGATTACAGAGGAAGTGCACAAAGTAGATTTCTTACGTTTCCAGGAGGGATTACAGAGGAAGTGCATAAAGTAAAGTTCTTACATTTCCAGGAGGGATTACAGAGGAAGTGCATAAAGTAAAGTTCATACATTTCCAGGAGGGATTACAGAGGAAGTGCATAAAGCAAAGTTCTTACATTTCCAGGAGGGATTACAGAGGAAGTGCATAAAGTAAAGTTCTTACATTTCCAGGAGGAATTACAGTGGAAGTGCAAAAAGTAAAGTTCTTACATTTCCAGGAGGGATTACAGAGGAAGTCCATAAAGTCAAGTTCTTACATTTACAGGAGGGATTACAGGGGAAGTGCAGAAAGTAAAGTTCTTACATTTCCAGGAGGAATTACAGAGGAAATGCACAACGTTCTTACATTTCCAGGAGGGATTACAGAGGAAGTGCACAAAGTAGATTTCTAACATTTCCAGGAGGGATTACAGTGGAAGTGCATAAAGTAAAGTTCTTACATTTCCAGGAGGGATTACAGAGGAAGTGCATAAAGTAAAGTTCTTACATTTCCAGGAGGGATTATAGAGGAAGTGCATAAAGTAAAGTTCTTACATTTCCAGGAGTAATTAAAGAGAAAGTGCACAAAGTAGAGTCCTTACATTTCCAGGAGGATTTACAGAGGAAGTGCACAAAGTAAAGTTCTTACATTTCCAGGAGGGACTACAGAGGAAGTGTACAAAGTAGAGTCCTTACATTTCCAGGAGGGATTACAGGGGAAGTGCAGAAAGTAAAGTTCTTACATTTCCAGGAGGAATTACAGATGAAATGCACAACGTTCTTACATTTCCAGGAGGGATTACAGAGGAAGTGCACAAAGTAGATTTCTTACATTTCCAGGAGGGATTACAGAGGAAGTGCATAAAGTAAAGTTCTTACATTTCCAGGAGGGATTACAGAGGAAGTGCATAAAGTAAAGTTCTTACATTTCCAGGAGGGATTACAGAGGAAGTGCATAAAGCAAAGTTCTTACTTTTCCAGGAGGGATTACAGAGGAAGTGCATAAAGTAAAGTTCTTACATTTCCAGGAGGAATTACAGAGGAAGTCCATAAAGTAAAGTTCTTACATTTCCAGGAGGGATTACAGGGGAAGTGCAGAAAGTAAAGTTCTTACATTTCCAGGAGGAATTACAGAGGAAATGCACAACGTTCTTACATTTCCAGGAGGGATTACAGAGGAAGTGCACAAAGTAGATTTCTTACGTTTCCAGGAGGGATTACAGAGGAAGTGCATAAAGTAAAGTTCTTACATTTCCAGGAGGGATTACAGAGGAAGTGCATAAAGTAAAGTTCATACACTTCCAGGAGGGATTACAGAGGAAGTGCATAAAGCAAAGTTCTTACATTTCCAGGAGGGATTACAGAGGAAGTGCATAAAGTAAAGTTCTTACATTTCCAGGAGGAATTACAGAGGAAGTCCATAAAGTAAAGTTCTTACATTTCCAGGAGGAATTACAGAGGAAGTGCAAAAAGTAAAGTTCTTACATTTCCAGGAGGGATTACAGAGGAAGTCCATAAAGTAAAGTTCTTACATTTCCAGGAGGAAATACAGAGGAAATGCACAACGTTCTTACATTTCCAGGAGGGATTACAGAGGAAGTGCACAAAGTAGATTTCTTACATTTCCAGGAGGGATTACGGAGGAAGTGAAGTAAAGTTCTTGCATTTCCAGGAGGGATTACAGAGGAAGTGCATAAAGTTCTTACATTTCCAGGAGGGATTACAGAGGAAGTGCATAAAGTAAAGTTCTTACATTTCCAAGAGGGATTACAGAGGAAGTGCATAAAGTAAAGTTCTTACATTTCCAGGAGGGATTACAGAGGAAGTGCATAAAGTAAAGTTCTTACATTTCCAGGAGTAATAAAAGAGGAAGTGCACAAAGTAGAGTCCTTACATTTCCAGGAGGATTTACAGAGGAAGTGCACAAAGTAAAGTTCTTACATTTCCAGGAGGGACTACAGAGGAAGTGCACAAAGTAGAGTCCTTACATTTCCAGGAGGGATTACAGGGGAAGTGCAGAAAGTAAAGTTCTTACATTTCCAGGAGGAATTACAGAGGAAATGCACAATGTTCTTACATTTCCAGGAGGGATTACAGAGGAAGAGCACAAAGTAGATTTCTTACATTTCCAGGAGGGATTACAGAGGAAGTGCATAAAGTAAAGTTCTTACATTTCCAGGAGGGATTACAGAGGAAGTGCATAAAGTAAAGTTCATACATTTCCAGGAGGGATTACAGAGGAAGTGCATAAAGCAAAGTTCTTACATTTCCAGGAGGGATTACAGAGGAAGTGCATAAAGTAAAGTTCTTACATTTCCAGGAGGAATTACAGAGGAAGTCCATAAAGTAAAGTTCTTACATTTCCAGGAGGAATTACAGAGGAAGTGCAAAAAGTAAAGTTCTTACATTTCCAGGAGGGATTACAGAGGAAGTCCATAAAGTAAAGTTCTTACATTTCCAGGAGGAAATACAGAGGAAATGCACAACGTTCTTACATTTCCAGGAGGGATTACAGAGGAAGTGCACAAAGTAGATTTCTTACATTTCCAGGAGGGATTACGGAGGAAGTGAAGTAAAGTTCTTGCATTTCCAGGAGGGATTACAGAGGAAGTGCATAAAGTTCTTACATTTCCAGGAGGGATTACAGAGGAAGTGCATAAAGTAAAGTTCTTACATTTCCAAGAGGGATTACAGAGGAAGTGCATAAAGTAAAGTTCTTACATTTCCAGGAGGGATTACAGAGGAAGTGCATAAAGTAAATTTCTTACATTTCCAGGAGTAATAAAAGAGGAAGTGCACAAAGTAGAGACCTTACATTTCCAGGAGGATTCACAGAGGAAGTGCACAAAGTAAAGTTCTTACATTTCCAGGAGGGACTACAGAGGAAGTGCACAAAGTAGAGTCCTTACATTTCCAGGAGGGATTACAGGGGAAGTGCAGAAAGTAAAGTTCTTAAATTTCCAGGAGGAATTACAGAGGAAATGCACAATGTTCTTACATTTCCAGGAGGGATTACAGAGGAAGAGCACAAAGTAGATTTCTTACATTTCCAGGAGAGATTACAGAGGAAGTGCATAAAGTAAAGGTCTTACATTTCCAGGAGAGATTACAGAGGAAGTGCATAAAGTAGAGTTCTTACATTTCCAGGAGGGATTACAGAGGAAGTGCAAAAAGTAAAGTTCTTACATTTCCAGGAGGGATTACAGAGGAAGTGCATAAAGTAAAGTTCTTACATTTCCAGGGGGAATTAACGAGGAAGTGCAGAAAGTGGAGTCCTTACATTTCCAGGAGGGATTACAGGGGATGTGCACAAGGTAGAGTTCTTACATTTCCAGGAGGATTTACAGAGGAAGTGCAAAAAGTAAAATTCTTACATTTCCAGGAGGGATTACAGAGGAAGTGCATAAAGTAAAGTTCTTACATTTCCAGGAGGGATTACAGAGGAAGTGCACAAAGTAGATTTCTTACATTTCCAGGAGGGATTACAGTGGAAGTGCATAAAGTAAAGTTCTTACATTTCCAGGAGGGATTACAGAGGAAGTGCATAAAGTAAAGTTCTTACATTTCCAGGAGGGATTATAGAGGAAGTGCATAAAGTAAAGTTCTTACATTTCCAGGAGTAATTAAAGAGGAAGTGCACAAAGTAGAGTCCTTACATTTCCAGGAGGATTTAAAGAGGAAGTGCACAAAGTAAAGTTCTTACATTTCCAGGAGGGACTACAGAGGAAGTGTACAAAGTAGAGTCCTTACATTTCCAGGAGGGATTACAGGGGAAGTGCAGAAAGTAAAGTTCTTACATTTCCAGGAGGAATTACAGATGAAATGCACAACGTTCTTACATTTCCAGGAGGGATTACAGAGGAAGTGCACAAAGTAGATTTCTTACATTTCCAGGAGGGATTACAGAGGAAGTGCATAAAGTAAAGTTCTTACATTTCCAGGAGGGATTACAGAGGAAGTGCATAAAGTAAAGTTCTTACATTTCCAGGAGGGATTACAGAGGAAGTGCATAAAGCAAAGTTCTTACTTTTCCAGGAGGGATTACAGAGGAAGTGCATAAAGTAAAGTTCTTACATTTCCAGGAGGAATTACAGAGGAAGTCCATAAAGTAAAGTTCTTACATTTCCAGGAGTAATTACAGGGGAAGTGCAGAAAGTAAAGTTCTTACATTTCCAGGAGGAATTACAGAGGAAATGCACAACGTTCTTACATTTCCAGGAGGGATTACAGAGGAAGTGCACAAAGTAGATTTCTTACGTTTCCAGGAGGGATTACAGAGGAAGTGCATAAAGTAAAGTTCTTACATTTCCAGGAGGCATTACAGAGGAAGTGCATAAAGTAAAGTTCATACACTTCCAGGAGGGATTACAGAGGAAGTGCATAAAGCAAAGTTCTTACATTTCCAGGAGGGATTACAGAGGAAGTGCATAAAGTAAAGTTCTTACATTTCCAGGAGGAATTACAGAGGAAGTCCATAAAGTAAAGTTCTTACATTTCCAGGAGGAATTACAGAGGAAGTGCAAAAAGTAAAGTTCTTACATTTCCAGGAGGGATTACAGAGGAAGTCCATAAAGTAAAGTTCTTACATTTCCAGGAGGAAATACAGAGGAAATGCACAACGTTCTTACATTTCCAGGAGGGATTACAGAGGAAGTGCACAAAGTAGATTTCTTACATTTCCAGGAGGGATTACGGAGGAAGTGAAGTAAAGTTCTTGCATTTCCAGGAGGGATTACAGAGGAAGTGCATAAAGTTCTTACATTTCCAGGAGGGATTACAGAGGAAGTGCATAAAGTAAAGTTCTTACATTTCCAAGAGGGATTACAGAGGAAGTGCATAAAGTAAAGTTCTTACATTTCCAGGAGGGATTACAGAGGAAGTGCATAAAGTAAAGTTCTTACATTTCCAGGAGTAATAAAAGAGGAAGTGCACAAAGTAGAGTCCTTACATTTCCAGGAGGATTTACAGAGGAAGTGCACAAAGTAAAGTTCTTACATTTCCAGGAGGGACTACAGAGGAAGTGCACAAAGTAGAGTCCTTACATTTCCAGGAGGGTTTACAGGGGAAGTGCAGAAAGTAAAGTTCTTACATTTCCAGGAGGAATTACAGAGGAAATGCACAATGTTCTTACATTTCCAGGAGGGATTACAGAGGAAGAGCACAAAGTAGATTTCTTACATTTCCAGGAGAGATTACAGAGGAAGTGCATAAAGTAAAGGTCTTACATTTCCAGGAGGGATTACAGAGGAAGTGCATAAAGTAAAGTTCTTACATTTCCAGGAGAGATTACAGAGGAAGTGCATAAAGTAGAGTTCTTACATTTCCAGGAGGGATTACCGAGGAAGTGCAAAAAGTAAAGTTCTTACATTTCCAGGAGGGATTACAGAGGAAGTGCATAAAGTAAAGTTCTTACATTTCCAGGGGGAATTAACGAGGAAGTGCAGAAAGTGGAGTCCTTACATTTCCAGGAGGGATTACAGGGGATGTGCACAAAGTAGAGTTCTTACATTTCCAGGAGGATTTACAGAGGAAGTGCAAAAAGTAAAATTCTTACATTTTCAGGAGGGATTACAGAGGAAGTGCATAAAGTAAAGTTCTTACATTTCCAGGAGGGATTACAGAGGAAGTGCACAAAGTAGATTTCTTACATTTCCAGGAGGGATTACAGTGGAAGTGCATAAAGTAAAGTTCTTACATTTCCAGGAGGGATTACAGAGGAAGTGCATAAAGTAAAGTTCTTACATTTCCAGGAGGGATTATAGAGGAAGTGCATAAAGTAAAGTTCTTACATTTCCAGGAGTAATTAAAGAGGAAGTGCACAAAGTAGAGTCCTTACATTTCCAGGAGGATTTACAGAGGAAGTGCACAAAGTAAAGTTCTTACATTTCCAGGAGGGACTACAGAGGAAGTGTACAAAGTAGAGTCCTTACATTTCCAGGAGGGATTACAGGGGAAGTGCAGAAAGTAAAGTTCTTACATTTCCAGGAGGAATTACAGATGAAATGCACAACATTCTTACATTTCCAGGAGGGATTACAGAGGAAGTGCACAAAGTAGATTTCTTACATTTCCAGGAGGGATTACAGAGGAAGTGCATAAAGTAAAGTTCTTACATTTCCAGGAGGGATTACAGAGGAAGTGCATAAAGTAAAGTTCTTACATTTCCAGGAGGGATTACAGAGGAAGTGCATAAAGCAAAGTTCTTACTTTTCCAGGAGGGATTACAGAGGAAGTGCATAAAGTAAAGTTCTTACATTTCCAGGAGGAATTACAGAGGAAGTCCATAAAGTAAAGTTCTTACATTTCCAGGAGGGATTACAGGGGAAGTGCAGAAAGTACAGTTCTTACATTTCCAGGAGGAATTACAGAGGAAATGCACAACGTTCTTACATTTCCAGGAGGGATTACAGAGGAAGTGCACAAAGTAGATTTCTTACGTTTCCAGGAGGGATTACAGAGGAAGTGCATAAAGTAAAGTTCTTACATTTCCAGGAGGGATTACAGAGGAAGTGCATAAAGTAAAGTTCATACATTTCCAGGAGGGATTACAGAGGAAGTGCATAAAGCAAAGTTCTTACATTTCCAGGAGGGATTACAGAGGAAGTGCATAAAGTAAAGTTCTTACATTTCCAGGAGGAATTACAGAGGAAGTCCATAAAGTAAAGTTCTTACATTTCCAGGAGGAATTACAGAGGAAGTGCAAAAAGTAAAGTTCTTACATTTCCAGGAGGGATTACAGAGGAAGTCCATAAAGTAAAGTTGTTACATTTCCCGGAGGAAATACAGCGGAAATGCACAACGTTCTTACATTTCCAGGAGGGATTACAGAGGAAGAGCACAAAGTAGATTTCTTACATTTCCAGGAGGGATTACGGAGGAAGTGAAGTAAAGTTCTTGCATTTCCAGGAGGGATTACAGAGGAAGTGCACAAAGTAAAGTTCTTACATTTCCAGGAGGGACTACAGAGGAAGTGCACAAAGTAGAGTCCTTACATTTCCAGGAGGGATTACAGGGGAAGTGCAGAAAGTAAAGTTCTTACATTTCCAGGAGGGACTACAGAGGAAGTGCACAAAGTAGAGTCCTTACATTTCCAGGAGGGATTACAGGGGAAGTGCAGAAAGTAAAGTTCTTACATTTCCAGGAGGAATTACTGAGGAAATGCACAACGTTCTTACATTTCCAGGAGGGATTACAGAGGAAGTGCACAAAGTAGATTTCTTACATTTCCAGGAGGGATTACAGAAGAAGTGCATAAAGTAAAGTTCTTACATTTCCAGGAGGGATTACAGAGGAATTGCATAAAGCAAAGTTCTTACTTTTCCAGGAGGGATTACAGAGGAAGTGCATAAAGTAAAGTTCTTACATTTCCAGGAGGAATTACAAAGGAAGTCCGTAAAGTAAAGTTCTTACATTTCCAGGAGGGATTACAGGGGAAGTGCAGAAAGTAAAGTTCTTACATTTCCAGGAGGAATTACAGAGGAAATGCACAACGTTCTTACATTTTCAGGAGGGATTACAGAGGAAGTGCATAAAGTAAAGTTCATACATTTCCAGGAGGGATTACAGAGGAAGTGCATAAAGCAAAGTTCTTACATTTCCAGGAGGGATTACAGAGGAAGTGCATAAAGTAAAGTTCTTAAATTTCCAAGAGGAATTACAGAGGAAGTCCATAAAGTAAAGTTCTTACATTTCCAGGAGGAATTACAGAGGAAGTGCAAAAAGTAAAGTTCTTACATTTCCAGGAGGGATTACAGAGGAAGTCCATAAAGTAAAGTTCTTACATTTCCAGGAGGAATTACAGAGGAAATGCACAACGTTCTTACATTTCCAGGAGGGATTACAGAGGAAGTGCACAAAGTAGATTTCTTACATTTCCAGGAGGGATTACGGAGGAAGTGAAGTAAAGTTCTTGCATTTCCAGGAGGAATTACAGAGGAAATGCACAACGTTCTTACATTTCCAGGAGGGATTACAGAGGAAGTGCACAAAGTAGATTTCTTACATTTCCAGGAGGGATTACAGAGGAAGTGCATAAAGTAAAGTTCTTACATTTCCAGGAGGGATTACAGAGGAAGTGCATAAAGTAAAGTTCTTACATTTCCAGGAGGGATTACAGAGGAAGTGCATAAAGCAAAGTTCTTACATTTCCAGGAGGGATTACAGAGGAAGTGCATAAAGTAAAGTTCTTACATTTCCAGGAGGAATTACAGAGGAAGTCCATAAAGTAAAGTTCTTACATTTCCAGGAGGAATTACAGAGGAAGTGCAAAAAGTAAAGTTCTTACATTTCCAGGAGGGATTACAGAGGAAGTCCATAAAGTAAAGTTCTTACATTTCCCGGAGGAAATACAGCGGAAATGCACAACGTTCTTACATTTCCAGGAGGGATTACAGAGGAAGAGCACAAAGTAGATTTCTTACATTTCCAGGAGGGATTACGGAGGAAGTGAAGTAAAGTTCTTGCATTTCCAGGAGGGATTACAGAGGAAGTGCACAAAGTAAAGTTCTTACATTTCCAGGAGGGACTACAGAGGAAGTGCACAAAGTAGAGTCCTTACATTTCCAGGAGGGATTACAGGGGAAGTGCAGAAAGTAAAGTTCTTACATTTCCAGGAGGGACTACAGAGGAAGTGCACAAAGTAGAGTCCTTACATTTCCAGGAGGGATTACAGGGGAAGTGCAGAAAGTAAAGTTCTTACATTTCCAGGAGGAATTACTGAGGAAATGCACAACGTTCTTACATTTCCAGGAGGGATTACAGAGGAAGTGCACAAAGTAGATTTCTTACATTTCCAGGAGGGATTACAGAAGAAGTGCATAAAGTAAAGTTCTTACATTTCCAGGAGGGATTACAGAGGAAGTGCATAAAGCAAAGTTCTTACTTTTCCAGGAGGGATTACAGAGGAAGTGCATAAAGTAAAGTTCTTACATTTCCAGGAGGAATTACAAAGGAAGTCCGTAAAGTAAAGTTCTTACATTTCCAGGAGGGATTACAGGGGAAGTGCAGAAAGTAAAGTTCTTACATTTCCAGGAGGAATTACAGAGGAAATGCACAACATTCTTACATTTTCAGGAGGGATTACAGAGGAAGTGCATAAAGTAAAGTTCATACATTTCCAGGAGGGATTACAGAGGAAGTGCATAAAGCAAAGTTCTTACATTTCCAGGAGGGATTACAGAGGAAGTGCATAAAGTAAAGTTCTTAAATTTCCAGGAGGAATTACAGATAAAGTCCATAAAGTAAAGTTCTTACATTTCCAGGAGGAATTACAGAGGAAGTGCAAAAAGTAAAGTTCTTACATTTCCAGGAGGGATTACAGAGGAAGTCCATAAAGTAAAGTTCTTGCATTTCCAGGAGGAATTACAGAGGAAATGCACAACGTTCTTACATTTCCAGGAGGGATTACAGAGGAAGTGCACAAAGTAGATTTCTTACATTTCCAGGAGGGATTACGGAGGAAGTGAAGTAAAGTTCTTGCATTTCCAGGAGGAATTACAGAGGAAATGCACAACGTTCTTACATTTCCAGGAGGGATTACAGAGGAAGTGCACAAAGTAGATTTCTTACATTTCCAGGAGGGATTACAGAGGAAGTGCATAAAGTAAAGTTCTTACATTTCCAGGAGGGATTACAGAGGAAGTGCATAAAGTAAAGTTCTTACATTTCCAGGAGGGATTACAGAGGAAGTGCATAAAGCAAAGTTCTTACTTTTCCAGGAGGGATTACAGAGGAAGTGCATAAAATAAAGTTCTTACATATCCAGGAGGAATTACAGAGGAAGTCCATAAAGTAAAGTTCTTACATTTCCAGGAGGGATTACAGGGGAAGTGCAGAAAGTAAAGTTCTTACATTTCCAGGAGGAATTACAGAGGAAATGCACAACGTTCTTACATTTCCAGGAGGGATTACAGAGGAAGTGCACAAAGTAGATTTCTTACGTTTCCAGGAGGGATTACAGAGGAAGTGCATAAAGTAAAGTTCTTACATTTCCAGGAGGGATTACAGAGGAAGTGCATAAAGTAAAGTTCATACATTTCCAGGAGGGATTACAGAGGAAGTGCATAAAGCAAAGTTCTTACATTTCCAGGAGGGATTACAGAGGAAGTGCATAAAGTAAAGTTCTTACATTTCCAGGAGGAATTACAGAGGAAGTCCATAAAGTAAAGTTCTTACATTTCTAGGAGGAATTACAGAGGAAGTGCAAAAAGTAAAGTTCTTACATTTCCAGGAGGGATTACAGAGGAAGTCCATAAAGTAAAGTTCTTACATTTCCCGGAGGAATTACAGAGGAAATGCACAACGTTCTTACATTTCCAGGAGGGATTACAGAGGAAGTGCACAAAGTAGATTTCTTACATTTCCAGGAGGGATTACAGAGGAAGTGAAGTAAAGTTCTTGCATTTCCAGGAGGAATTACAGAGGAAATTCACAACGTTCTTACATTTCCAGGAGGGATTACAGAGGAAGTGCACAAAGTAGATTTCTTACATTTCCAGGAGGGATTACAGAGGTAGTGCATAAAGTAAAGTTCTTACATTTCCAGGAGGGATTACAGAGGAAGTGCATAAAGTAAAGTTCTTACATTTCCAGGAGGGATTACAGAGTAAGTGCATAAAGCAAAGTTCTTACTTTTCCAGGAGGGATTACAGAGGAAGTGCATAAAGTAAAGTTCTTACATTTCCAGGAGGAATTACAGAGGAAATTCACAACGTTCTTACATTTCCAGGAGGGATTACAGAGGAAGTGCACAAAGTAGATTTCTTACGTTTCCTGGAGGGATTACAGAGGAAGTGCATAAAGTAAAGTTCTTACATTTCCAGGAGGGATTACAGAGGAAGTGCATAAAGTAAAGTTCATAAATTTCCAGGAGGGATTACAGAGGAAGTGCATAAAGCAAAGTTCTTACATTTCCAGGAGGGATTACAGAGGAAGTGCATAAAGTAAAGTTCTTACATTTCCAGGAGGAATTACAGTGGAAGTGCAAAAAGTAAAGTTCTTACATTTCCAGGAGGGATTACAGAGGAAGTCCATAAAGTAAAGTTCTTACATTTACAGGAGAGATTACAGGGGAAGTGCAGAAAGTAAAGTTCTTACATTTCCAGGAGGAATTACAGAGGAAGTGCATAAAGTAAAGTTCTTACATTTCCAGGAGGGATTACAGAGGAAGTGCATAAAGTAAAGTTCTTACATTTCCAGGAGTAATAAAAGAGGAAGTGCACAAAGTAGAGACCTTACATTTCCAGGAGGATTTACAGAGGAAGTGCACAAAGTAAAGTTCTTACATTTCCAGGAGGGACTACAGAGGAAGTGCACAAAGTAGAGTCCTTACATTTCCAGGAGGGATTACAGGGGAAGTGCAGAAAGTAAAGTTCTTACATTTCCAGGAGGAATTACAGAGGAAATGCACAATGTTCTTACATTTCCAGGAGGGATTACAGAGGAAGAGCACAAAGTAGATTTCTTACATTTCCAGGAGAGATTACAGAGGAAGTGCATAAAGTAAAGTTCTTACATTTCCAGGAGAGATTACAGAGGAAGTGCATAAAGTAGAGTTCTTACATTTCCAGGAGGGATTACAGAGGAAGTGCATAAAGTAAAGTTCTTACATTTCCAGGGGGAATTAACGAGGAAGTGCAGAAAGTGGAGTCCTTACATTTCCAGGAGGGATTACAGGGGATGTGCACAAAGTAGAGTTCTTACATTTCCAGGAGGATTTACAGAGGAAGTGCAAAAAGTAAAATTCTTACATTTCCAGGAGGGATTACAGAGGAAGTGCATAAAGTAAAGTTCTTACATTTCCAGGAGGGATTACAGAGGAAGTGCACAAAGTAGATTTCTTACATTTCCAGGAGGGATTACAGTGGAAGTGCATAAAGTAAAGTTCTTACATTTCCAGGAGGGATTACAGAGGAAGTGCATAAAGTAAAGTTCTTACATTTCCAGGAGGGATTATAGAGGAAGTGCATAAAGTAAAGTTCTTACATTTCCAGGAGTAATTAAAGAGGAAGTGCACAAAGTAGAGTCCTTACATTTCCAGGAGGATTTACAGAGGAAGTGCACAAAGTAAAGTTCTTACATTTCCAGGAGGGACTACAGAGGAAGTGTACAAAGTAGAGTCCTTACATTTCCAGGAGGGATTACAGGGGAAGTGCAGAAAGTAAAGTTCTTACATTTCCAGGAGGAATTACAGATGAAATGCACAACGTTCTTACATTTCCAGGAGGGATTACAGAGGAAGTGCACAAAGTAGATTTCTTACATTTCCAGGAGGGATTACAGAGATAGTGCATAAAGTAAAGTTCTTACATTTCCAGGAGGGATTACAGAGGAAGTGCATAAAGTAAAGTTCTTACATTTCCAGGAGGGATTACAGAGGAAGTGCATAAAGCAAAGTTCTTACTTTTCCAGGAGGGATTACAGAGGAAGTGCATAAAGTAAAGTTCTTACATTTCCAGGAGGAATTACAGAGGAAGTCCATAAAGTAAAGTTCTTACATTTCCAGGAGGGATTACAGGGGAAGTGCAGAAAGTAAAGTTCTTACATTTCCAGGAGGAATTACAGAGGAAATGCACAACGTTCTTACATTTCCAGAAGGGATTACAGAGGAAGTGCACAAAGTACATTTCTTACGTTTCCAGAAGGGATTACAGAGGAAGTGCATAAAGTAAAGTTCTTACATTTCCAGGAGGGATTACAGAGGAAGTGCATAAAGTAAAGTTCATACACTTCCAGGAGGGATTACAGAGGAAGTGCATAAAGCAAAGTTCTTACATTTCCAGGAGGGATTACAGAGGAAGTGCATAAAGTAAAGTTCTTACATTTCCAGGAGGAATTACAGAGGAAGTCCATAAAGTAAAGTTCTTACATTTCCAGGAGGAATTACAGAGGAAGTGCAAAAAGTAAAGTTCTTACATTTCCAGGAGGGATTACAGAGGAAGTCCATAAAGTAAAGTTCTTACATTTCCAGGAGGAAATACAGAGGAAATGCACAACGTTCTTACATTTCCAGGAGAGATTACAGAGGAAGTGCACAAAGTAGATTTCTTACATTTCCAGGAGGGATTACGGAGGAAGTGAAGTAAAGTTCTTGCATTTCCAGGAGGGATTACAGAGGAAGTGCATAAAGTTCTTACATTTCCAGGAGGGATTACAGAGGAAGTGCATAAAGTAAAGTTCTTACATTTCCAAGAGGGATTACAGAGGAAGTGCATAAAGTAAAGTTCTTACATTTCCAGGAGGGATTACAGAGGAAGTGCATAAAGTAAAGTTCTTACATTTCCAGGAGTAATAAAAGAGGAAGTGCACAAAGTAGAGTCCTTACATTTCCAGGAGGATTTACAGAGGAAGTGCACAAAGTAAAGTTCTTACATTTCCAGGAGGGACTACAGAGGAAGTGCACAAAGTAGAGTCCTTACATTTCCAGGAGGGATTACAGGGGAAGTGCAGAAAGTAAAGTTCTTACATTTCCAGGAGGAATTACAGAGGAAATGCACAATGTTCTTACATTTCCAGGAGGGATTACAGAGGAAGAGCACAAAGTAGATTTCTTACATTTCCAGGAGGGATTACAGAGGAAGTGCATAAAGTAAAGTTCTTACATTTCCAGGAGGGATTACAGAGGAAGTGCATAAAGTAAAGTTCATACATTTCCAGGAGGGATTACAGAGGAAGTGCATAAAGCAAAGTTCTTACATTTCCAGGAGGGATTACAGAAGAAGTGCATGAAGTAAAGTTCTTACATTTCCAGGAGGAATTACAGAGGAAGTCCATAAAGTAAAGTTCTTACATTTCCAGGAGGAATTACAGAGGAAGTGCAAAAATTAAAGTTCTTACATTTCCAGGAGGGATTACAGAGGAAGTCCATAAAGTAAAGTTCTTACATTTCCAGGAGGGATTACAGAGGAAGTGCATAAAGTAAAGTTCTTACATTTCCAGGAGTAATAAAAGAGGAAGTGCACAAAGTAGAGCCCTTACATTTCCAGGAGGATTTACAGAGGAAGTGCACAAAGTAAAGTTCTTACATTTCCAGGAGGGACTACAGAGGAAGTGCACAAAGTAGAGTCCTTACATTTCCAGTAGGGATTACAGGGGAAGTGCAGAAAGTAAAGTTCTTACATTTCCAGGAGGAATTACAGAGGAAATGCACAATGTTCTTACATTTCCAGGAGGGATTACAGAGGAAGAGCACAAAGTAGATTTCTTACATTTCCAGGAGAGATTACAGAGGAAGTGCATAAAGTAAAGTTCTTACATTTCCAGGAGTAATAAAAGAGGAAGTGCACAAAGTAGAGCCCTTACATTTCCAGGAGGATTTACAGAGGAAGTGCACAAAGTAAAGTTCTTACATTTCCAGGAGGGACTACAGAGGAAGTGCACAACGTTCTTACATTTCCAGGAGGGATTACAGAGGAAGTGCACAAAGTAGATTTCTTACATTTCCAGGAGGGATTACAGAAGAAGTGCATAAAGTAAAGTTCTTACATTTCCAGGAGGGATTACAGAGGAAGTGCATAAAGCAAAGTTCTTACTTTTCCAGGAGGGATTACAGAGGAAGTGCATAAAGTAAAGTTCTTACATTTCCAGGAGGAATTACAAAGGAAGTCCGTAAAGTAAAGTTCTTACATTTCCAGGAGGGATTACAGGGGAAGTGCAGAAAGTAAAGTTCTTACATTTCCAGGAGGAATTACAGAGGAAATGCACAACCTTCTTACATTTCCAGGAGGGATTACAGAGGAAGTGCACAAAGTAGATTTCTTACGTTTCCAGGAGGGATTGCAGAGGAAGTGCATAAAGTAAAGTTCTTACATTTCCAGGAGGGATTACAGAGGAAGTGCATAAAGTAAAGTTCATACATTTCCAGGAGGGATTACAGAGGAAGTGCATAAAGCAAAGTTCTTACATTTCCAGGAGGGATTGCAGAGGAAGTGCATAAAGTAAAGTTCTTAAATTTCCAGGAGGAATTACAGAGGAAGTCCATAAAGTAAAGTTCTTACATTTCCAGGAGGAATTACAGAGGAAGTGCAAAAAGTAAAGTTCTTACATTTCCAGGAGGGATTACAGAGGAAGTCCATAAAGTAAAGTTCTTACATTTCCAGGAGGAATTACAGAGGAAATGCACAACGTTCTTACATTTCCAGGAGGGATTACAGAGGAAGTGCACAAAGTAGATTTCTTACATTTCCAGGAGGGATTACGGAGGAAGTGAAGTAAAGTTCTTGCATTTCCAGGAGGAATTACAGAGGAAATGCACAACGTTCTTACATTTCCAGGAGGGATTACAGAGGAAGTGCACAAAGTAGATTTCTTACATTTCCAGGAGGGATTACAGAGGAAGTGCATAAAGTAAAGTTCTTACATTTCCAGGAGGGATTACAGAGGAAGTGCATAAAGTAAAGTTCTTACATTTCCAGGAGGGATTATAGAGGAAGTGCATAAAGCAAAGTTCTTACTTTTCCAGGAGGGATTACAGAGGAAGTGCATAAAGTAAAGTTCTTACATTTCCAGGAGGAATTACAGAGGAAGTCCATAAAGTAAAGTTCTTACATTTCCAGGAGGGATTACAGGGGAAGTGCAGAAAGTAAAGTTCTTACATTTCCAGGAGGAATTACAGAGGAAATGCACAACGTTCTTACATTTCCAGGAGGGATTACAGAGGAAGTGCACAAAGTAGATTTCTTACGTTTCCAGGAGGGATTACAGAGGAAGTGCATAAAGTAAAGTTCTTACATTTCCAGGAGGGATTACAGAGGAAGTGCATAAAGTAAATTTCATACATTTCCAGGAGGGATTACAGAGGAAGTGCATAAAGCAAAGTTCTTACATTTCCAGGAGGGATTACAGAGGAAGTGCATAAAGTAAAGTTCTTACATTTCCAGGAGGAATTACAGAGGAAGTCCATAAAGTAAAGTTCTTACATTTCTAGGAGGAATTACAGAGGAAGTGCAAAAAGTAAAGTTCTTACATTTCCAGGAGGGATTACAGAGGAAGTCCATAAAGTAAAGTTCTTACATTTCCCAGAGGAATTACAGAGGAAATGCACAACCTTCTTACATTTCCAGGAGGGATTACAGAGGAAGTGCACAAAGTAGATTTCTTACATTTCCAGGAGGGATTACAGAGGAAGTGAAGTAAAGTTCTTGCATTTCCAGGAGGAATTACAGAGGAAATTCACAACGTTCTTACATTTCCAGGAGGGATTACAGAGGAAGTGCACAAAGTAGATTTCTTACATTTCCAGGAGGGATTACAGAGGAAGTGCATAAAGTAAAGTTCTTACATTTCCAGGAGGGATTACAGAGGAAGTGCATAAAGTAAAGTTCTTACATTTCCAGGAGGGATTACAGAGGAAGTGCATAAAGCAAAGTTCTTACTTTTCCAGGAGGGATTACAGAGGAAGTGCATAAAGTAAAGTTCTTACATTTCCAGGAGGAATTACAGAGGAAGTCCATAAAGTAAAGTTCTTACATTTCCAGGAGGGATTACAGGGGAAGTGCAGAAAGTAAAGTTCTTACATTTCCAGGAGGAATTACAGAGGAAATTCACAACGTTCTTACATTTCCAGGAGGGATTACAGAGGAAGTGCACAAAGTAGATTTCTTACGTTTCCAGGAGGGATTACAGAGGAAGTGCATAAAGTAAAGTTCTTACATTTCCAGGAGGGATTACAGAGGAAGTGCATAAAGTAAAGTTCATACATTTCCAGGAGGGATTACAGAGGAAGTGCATAAAGCAAAGTTCTTACATTTCCAGGAGGGATTACAGAGGAAGTGCATAAAGTAAAGTTCTTACATTTCCAGGAGGAATTACAGTGGAAGTGCAAAAAGTAAAGTTCTTACATTTCCAGGAGGGATTACAGAGGAAGTCCATGAAGTAAAGTTCTTACATTTACAGGAGGGATTACAGGGGAAGTGCAGAAAGTAAAGTTCTTACATTTCCAGGAGGAATTACAGAGGAAATGCACAACGTTCTTACATTTCCAGGAGGGATTACAGAGGAAGTGCACAAAGTAGATTTCTTACATTTCCAGGAGGGATTACGGAGGAAGTGAAGTAAAGTTCTTGCATTTCCAGGAGGGATTACAGAGGAAGTGCATAAAGTTCTTACATTTCCAGGAGGGATTACAGAGGAAGTGCATAAAGTAAAGTTCTTACATTTCCAGGAGGGATTACAGAGGAAGTGCATAAAGTAAAGTTCTTACATTTCCAGGAGGGATTACAGAGGAAGTGCATAAAGTAAAGTTCTTACATTTCCAGGAGTAATAAAAGAGGAAGTGCACAAAGTAGAGTCCTTACATTTCCAGGAGGATTTACAGAGGAAGTGCACAAAGTAAAGTTCTTACATTTCCAGGAGGGATTACAGAGGAAGTGCACAAAGTAGAGTCCTTACATTTCCAGGAGGGATTACAGGGGAAGTGCAGAAAGTAAAGTTCTTACATTTCCAGGAGGAATTACAGAGGAAATGCACAACGTTCTTACATTTCCAGGAGGGATTACAGAGGAAGTGCACAAAGTAGATTTCTTACATTTCCAGGAGGGATTACAGAGGAAGTGCATAAAGTAAAGTTCTTACATTTCCAGGAGGAAAACAGAGGAAGTGCATAAAGTAAAGTTCTTACATTTCCAGGAGGGATTACAGAGGAAGTGCATAAAGCAAAGTTCTTACCTTTCCAGGAGGGATTATAGAGGAAGTGCATAAAGTAAAGTTCTTACATTTCCAGGAGGAATTACAGAGGAAATCCATAAAGTAAAGTTCTTACATTTCCAGGAGGGATTACATGGGAAGTGCAGAAAGTAAAGTTCTTACATTTCCCGGAGGAATTACAGAGGAAATGCACAACGTTCTTACATTTCCAGGAGGGATTACAGAGGAAGTGCACAAAGTAGATTTCTTACATTTCCAGGAGGGATTACGGAGGAAGTGAAGTAAAGTTCTTGCATTTCCAGGAGGGATTACAGAGGAAGTGCATAAAGTTCTTACATTTCCAGGAGGGATTACAGAGGAAGTGCATAAAGTAAAGTTCTTACATTTCCAAGAGGGATTACAGAGGAAGTGCATAAAGTAAAGTTCTTACATTTCCAGGAGGGATTACAGAGGAAGTGCATAAAGTAAAGTTCTTACATTTCCAGGAGTAATAAAAGAGGAAGTGCACAAAGTAGAGTCCTTACATTTCCAGGAGGATTTACAGAGGAAGTGCACAAAGTAAAGTTCTTACATTTCCAGGAGGGACTACAGAGGAAGTGCACAAAGTAGAGTCCTTACATTTCCAGGAGGGATTACAGGGGAAGTGCAGAAAGTAAAGTTCTTACATTTCCAGGAGGAATTACAGAGGAAATGCACAATGTTCTTACATTTCCAGGAGGGATTACAGAGGAAGAGCACAAAGTAGATTTCTTACATTTCCAGGAGGGATTACAGAGGAAGTGCATAAAGTAAAGTTCTTACATTTCCAGGAGGGATTACAGAGGAAGTGCATAAAGTAAAGTTCATACATTTCCAGGAGGGATTACAGAGGAAGTGCATAAAGCAAAGTTCTCACATTTCCAGGAGGGATTACAGAGGAAGTGCATAAAGTAAAGTTCTTACATTTCCAGGAGGAATTACAGAGGAAGTCCATAAAGTAAAGTTCTTACATTTCCAGGAGGAATTACAGAGGAAGTGCAAAAAGTTAAGTTCTTACATTTCCAGGAGGGATTACAGAGGAAGTCCATAAAGTAAAGTTCTTACATTTCCAGGAGGAAATACAGAGGAAATGTACAACGTTCTTACATTTCCAGGAGGGATTACAGAGGAAGTGCACAAAGTAGATTTCTTACATTTCCAGGAGGGATTACGGAGGAAGTGAAGTAAAGTTCCTGCATTTCCAGGAGGGATTACAGAGGAAGTGCATAAAGTTCTTACATTTCCAGGAGGGATTACAGAGGAAGTGCATAAAGTAAAGTTCTTACATTTCCAAGAGGGATTACAGAGGAAGTGCATAAAGTAAAGTTCTTACATTTCCAGGAGGGATTACAGAGGAAGTGCATAAAGTAAAGTTCTTCCATTTCCAGGAGTAATAAAAGAGGAAGTGCACAAAGTAGAGACCTTACATTTCCAGGAGGATTTACAGAGGAAGTGCACAAAGAAAAGTTCTTACATTTCCAGGAGGGACTACAGAGGAAGTGCACAAAGTAGAGTCCTTACATTTCCAGGAGGGATTACAGGGGAAGTGCAGAAAGTAAAGTTCTTACATTTCCAGGAGGAATTACAGAGGAAATGCACAATGTTCTTACATTTCCAGGAGGGATTACAGAGGAAGAGCACAAAGTAGATTTCTTACATTTCCAGGAGAGATTACAGAGGAAGTGCATAAAGTAAAGTTCTTACATTTCCAGGAGAGATTACAGAGGAAGTGCATAAAGTAGAGTTCTTACATTTCCAGGAGGGATTACAGAGGAAGTGCAAAAAGTAAAGTTCTTACATTTCCAGGAGGGATTACAGAGGAAGTGCATAAAGTAAAGTTCTTACATTTCCAGGGGGAATTAACGAGGAAGTGCAGAAAGTGGAGTCCTTACATTTCCAGGAGGGATTACAGGGGATGTGCACAAAGTAGAGTTCTTACATTTCCAGGAGGATTTACAGAGGAAGTGCAAAAAGTAAAATTCTTACATTTCCAGGAGGGATTACAGAGGAAGTGCATAAAGTAAAGTTCTTACATTTCCAGGAGGGATTACAGAGGAAGTGCACAAAGTAGATTTCTTACATTTCCAGGAGGGATTACAGTGGAAGTGCATAAAGTAAAGTTCTTACATTTCCAGGAGGGATTACAGAGGAAGTGCATAAAGTAAAGTTCTTACATTTCCAGGAGGGATTATAGAGGAAGTGCATAAAGTAAAGTTCTTACATTTCCAGGAGTAATTAAAGAGGAAGTGCACAAAGTAGAGTCCTTACATTTCCAGGAGGATTTACAGAGGAAGTGCACAAAGTAAAGTTCTTACATTTCCAGGAGGGACTACAGAGGAAGTGTACAAAGTAGAGTCCTTACATTTCCAGGAGGGATTACAGGGGAAGTGCAGAAAGCAAAGTTCTTACTTTTCCAGGAGGTATTACAGAGGAAGTGCATAAAGTAAAGTTCTTACATTTCCAGGAGGAATTACAGAGGAAGTCCATAAAGTAAAGTTCTTACATTTCCAGGAGGGATTACAGGGGAAGTGCAGAAAGTAAAGTTCTTACATTTCCAGGAGGAATTACAGAGGAAATGCACAACGTTCTTACATTTCCAGGCGGGATTACAGAGGCAGTGCACAAAGTAGATTTCTTACGTTTCCAGGAGGGATTACAGAGGAAGTGCATAAAGTAAAGTTCTTACATTTCCAGGAGGGATTACAGAGGAAGTGCATAAAGTAAAGTTCATACACTTCCAGGAGGGATTACAGAGGAAGTGCATAAAGCAAAGTTCTTACATTTCCAGGAGGGATTACAGAGGAAGTGCATAAAGTAAAGTTCTTACATTTCCAGGAGGAATTACAGAGGAAGTCCATAAAGTAAAGTTCTTACATTTCCAGGAGGAATTACAGAGGAAGTGCAAAAAGTAAAGTTCTTACATTTCCAGGAGGGATTACAGAGGAAGTCCATAAAGTAAAGTTCTTACATTTCCAGGAGGAAATACAGAGGAAATGCACAACGTTCTTACATTTCCAGGAGGGATTACAGAGGAAGTGCACAAAGTAGATTTCTTACATTTCCAGGAGGGATTACGGAGGAAGTGAAGTAAAGTTCTTGCATTTCCAGGAGGGATTACAGAGGAAGTGCATAAAGTTCTTACATTTCCAGGAGGGATTACAGAGGAAGTGCATAAAGTAAAGTTCTTACATTTCCAGGAGGGATTACAGGGGAAGTGCAGAAAGTAAAGTTCTTACATTTCCAGGAGGAATTACAGAGGAAATGCACAACGTTCTTACATTTCCAGGAGGGATTACAGAGGCAGTGCACAAAGTAGATTTCTTACGTTTCCAGGAGGGATTACAGAGGAAGTGCATAAAGTAAAGTTCTTACATTTCCAGGAGGGATTACAGAGGAAGTGCATAAAGTAAAGTTCATACACTTCCAGGAGGGATTACAGAGGAAGTGCATAAAGCAAAGTTCTTACATTTCCAGGAGGGATTACAGAGGAAGTGCATAAAGTAAAGTTCTTACATTTCCAGGAGGAATTACAGAGGAAGTCCATAAAGTAAAGTTCTTACATTTCCAGGAGGAATTACAGAGGAAGTGCAAAAAGTAAAGTTCTTACATTTCCAGGAGGGATTACAGAGGAAGTCCATAAAGTAAAGTTCTTACATTTCCAGGAGGAAATACAGAGGAAATGCACAACGTTCTTACATTTCCAGGAGGGATTACAGAGGAAGTGCACAAAGTAGATATCTTACATTTCCAGGAGGGATTACGGAGGAAGTGAAGTAAAGTTCTTGCATTTCCAGGAGGGATTACAGAGGAAGTGCATAAAGTTCTTACATTTCCAGGAGGGATTACAGAGGAAGTGCATAAAGTAAAGTTCTTACATTTCCAAGAGGGATTACAGAGGAAGTGCATAAAGTAAAGTTCTTACATTTCCAGGAGGGATTACAGAGGAAGTGCATAAAGTAAAGTTCTTACATTTCCAGGAGTAATAAAAGAGGAAGTGCACAAAGTAGAGTCCTTACATTTCCAGGAGGATTTACAGAGGAAGTGCACAAAGTAAAGTTCTTACATTTCCAGGAGGGACTACAGAGGAAGTGCACAAAGTAGAGTCCTTACATTTCCAGGAGGGATTACAGGGGAAGTGCAGAAAGTAAAGTTCTTACATTTCCAGGAGGAATTACAGAGGAATTGCACAATGTTCTTACATTTCCAGGAGGGATTAGAGAGGAAGAGCACAAAGTAGATTTCTTACATTTCCAGGATAGATTACAGAGGAAGTGCATAAAGTAAAGGTCTTACATTTCCAGGAGGGATTACAGAGGAAGTGCATAAAGTAAAGTTCTTACATTTCCAGGAGAGATTACAGAGGAAGTGCATAAAGTAGAGTTCTTACATTTCCAGGAGGGATTACAGAGGAAGTGCAAAAAGTAAAGTTCTTACATTTCCAGGAGGGATTACAGAGGAAGTGCATAAAGTAAAGTTCTTACATTTCCAGGGGGAATTAACGAGGAAGTGCAGAAAGTGGAGTCCTTACATTTCCAGGAGGGATTACAGGGGATGTGCACAAAGTAGAGTTCTTACATTTCCAGGAGGATTTACAGAGGAAGTGCAAAAAGTAAAATTCTTACATTTTCAGGAGGGATTACAGAGGAAGTGCATAAAGTAAAGTTCTTACATTTCCAGGAGGGATTACAGAGGAAGTGCACAAAGTAGATTTCTTACATTTCCAGGAGGGATTACAGTGGAAGTGCATAAAGTAAAGTTCTTACATTTCCAGGAGGGATTACAGAGGAAGTGCATAAAGTAAAGTTCTTACATTTCCAGGAGGGATTATAGAGGAAGTGCATAAAGTAAAGTTCTTACATTTCCAGGAGTAATTAAAGAGGAAGTGCACAAAGTAGAGTCCTTACATTTCCAGGAGGATTTACAGAGGAAGTGCACAAAGTAAAGTTCTTACATTTCCAGGAGGGACTACAGAGGAAGTGTACAAAGTAGAGTCCTTACATTTCCAGGAGGGATTACAGGGGAAGTGCAGAAAGTAAAGTTCTTACATTTCCAGGAGGAATTACAGATGAAATGCACAACGTTCTTACATTTTCAGGAGGGATTACAGAAGAAGTGCACAAAGTAGATTTCTTACATTTCCAGGAGGGATTACAGAGGAAGTGCATAAAGTAAAGTTCTTACATTTCCAGGAGGGATTACAGAGGAAGTGCATAAAGTAAAGTTCTTACATTTCCAGGAGGGATTACAGAGGAAGTGCATAAAGCAAAGTTCTTACTTTTCCAGGAGGGATTACAGAGGAAGTGCATAAAGTAAAGTTCTTACATTTCCAGGAGGAATTACAGAGGAAGTCCATAAAGTAAAGTTCTTACATTTCCAGGAGGGATTACAGGGGAAGTGCAGAAAGTACAGTTCTTACATTTCCAGGAGGAATTACAGAGGAAATGCACAACGTTCTTACATTTCCAGGAGGGATTACAGAGGAAGTGCACAAAGTAGATTTCTTACGTTTCCAGGAGGGATTACAGAGGAAGTGCATAAAGTAAAGTTCTTACATTTCCAGGAGGGATTACAGAGGAAGTGCATAAAGTAAAGTTCATACATTTCCAGGAGGGATTACAGAGGAAGTGCATAAAGCAAAGTTCTTACATTTCCAGGAGGGATTACAGAGGAAGTGCATAAAGTAAAGTTCTTACATTTCCAGGAGGAATTACAGAGGAAGTCCATAAAGTAAAGTTCTTACATTTCCAGGAGGAATTACAGAGGAAGTGCAAAAAGTAAAGTTCTTACATTTCCAGGAGGGATTACAGAGGAAGTCCATAAAGTAAAGTTGTTACATTTCCCGGAGGAAATACAGCGGAAATGCACAACGTTCTTACATTTCCAGGAGGGATTACAGAGGAAGAGCACAAAGTAGATTTCTTACATTTCCAGGAGGGATTACGGAGGAAGTGAAGTAAAGTTCTTGCATTTCCAGGAGGGATTACAGAGGAAGTGCACAAAGTAAAGTTCTTACATTTCCAGGAGGGACTACAGAGGAAGTGCACAAAGTAGAGTCCTTACATTTCCAGGAGGGATTACAGGGGAAGTGCAGAAAGTAAAGTTCTTACATTTCCAGGAGGGACTACAGAGGAAGTGCACAAAGTAGAGTCCTTACATTTCCAGGAGGGATTACAGGGGAAGTGCAGAAAGTAAAGTTCTTACATTTCCAGGAGGAATTACTGAGGAAATGCACAACGTTCTTACATTTCCAGGAGGGATTACAGAGGAAGTGCACAAAGTAGATTTCTTACATTTCCAGGAGGGATTACAGAAGAAGTGCATAAAGTAAAGTTCTTACATTTCCAGGAGGGATTACAGAGGAATTGCATAAAGCAAAGTTCTTACTTTTCCAGGAGGGATTACAGAGGAAGTGCATAAAGTAAAGTTCTTACATTTCCAGGAGGAATTACAAAGGAAGTCCGTAAAGTAAAGTTCTTACATTTCCAGGAGGGATTACAAGGGAAGTGCAGAAAGTAAAGTTCTTACATTTCCAGGAGGAATTACAGAGGAAATGCACAACGTTCTTACATTTTCAGGAGGGATTACAGAGGAAGTGCATAAAGTAAAGTTCATACATTTCCAGGAGGGATTACAGAGGAAGTGCATAAAGCAAAGTTCTTACATTTCCAGGAGGGATTACAGAGGAAGTGCATAAAGTAAAGTTCTTAAATTTCCAGGAGGAATTACACAGGAAGTCCATAAAGTAAAGTTCTTACATTTCCAGGAGGAATTACAGAGGAAGTGCAAAAAGTAAAGTTCTTACATTTCCAGGAGGGATTACAGAGGAAGTCCATAAAGTAAAGTTCTTACATTTCCAGGAGGAATTACAGAGGAAATGCACAACGTTCTTACATTTCCAGGAGGGATTACAGAGGAAGTGCACAAAGTAGATTTCTTACATTTCCAGGAGGGATTACGGAGGAAGTGAAGTAAAGTTCTTGCATTTCCAGGAGGAATTACAGAGGAAATGCACAACGTTCTTACATTTCCAGGAGGGATTACAGAGGAAGTGCACAAAGTAGATTTCTTACATTTCCAGGAGGGATTACAGAGGAAGTGCATAAAGTAAAGTTCTTACATTTCCAGGAGGGATTACAGAGGAAGTGCATAAAGTAAAGTTCTTACATTTCCAGGAGGGATTACAGAGGAAGTGCATAAAGCAAAGTTCTTACATTTCCAGGAGGGATTACAGAGGAAGTGCATAAAGTAAAGTTCTTACATTTCCAGGAGGAATTACAGAGGAAGTCCATAAAGTAAAGTTCTTACATTTCCAGGAGGAATTACAGAGGAAGTGCAAAAAGTAAAGTTCTTACATTTCCAGGAGGGATTACAGAGGAAGTCCATAAAGTAAAGTTCTTACATTTCCCGGAGGAAATACAGCGGAAATGCACAACGTTCTTACATTTCCAGGAGGGATTACAGAGGAAGAGCACAAAGTAGATTTCTTACATTTCCAGGAGGGATTACGGAGGAAGTGAAGTAAAGTTCTTGCATTTCCAGGAGGGATTACAGAGGAAGTGCACAAAGTAAAGTTCTTACATTTCCAGGAGGGACTACAGAGGAAGTGCACAAAGTAGAGTCCTTACATTTCCAGGAGGGATTACAGGGGAAGTGCACAAAGTAAAGTTCTTACATTTCCAGGAGGGACTACAGAGGAAGTGCACAAAGTAGAGTCCTTACATTTCCAGGAGGGATTACAGGGGAAGTGCAGAAAGTAAAGTTCTTACATTTCCAGGAGGAATTACTGAGGAAATGCACAACGTTCTTACATTTCCAGGAGGGATTACAGAGGAAGTGCACAAAGTAGATTTCTTACATTTCCAGGAGGGATTACAGAAGAAGTGCATAAAGTAAAGTTCTTACATTTCCAGGAGGGATTACAGAGGAAGTGCATAAAGCAAAGTTCTTACTTTTCCAGGAGGGATTACAGAGGAAGTGCATAAAGTAAAGTTCTTACATTTCCAGGAGGAATTACAAAGGAAGTCCGTAAAGTAAAGTTCTTACATTTCCAGGAGGGATTACAGGGGAAGTGCAGAAAGTAAAGTTCTTACATTTCCAGGAGGAATTACAGAGGAAATGCACAACATTCTTACATTTTCAGGAGGGATTACAGAGGAAGTGCATAAAGTAAAGTTCATACATTTCCAGGAGGGATTACAGAGGAAGTGCATAAAGCAAAGTTCTTACATTTCCAGGAGGGATTACAGAGGAAGTGCATAAAGTAAAGTTCTTAAATTTCCAGGAGGAATTACAGATAAAGTCCATAAAGTAAAGTTCTTACATTTCCAGGAGGAATTACAGAGGAAGTGCAAAAAGTAAAGTTCTTACATTTCCAGGAGGGATTACAGAGGAAGTCCATAAAGTAAAGTTCTTACATTTCCAGGAGGAATTACAGAGGAAATGCACAACGTTCTTACATTTCCAGGAGGGATTACAGAGGAAGTGCACAAAGTAGATTTCTTACATTTCCAGGAGGGATTACGGAGGAAGTGAAGTAAAGTTCTTGCATTTCCAGGAGGAATTACAGAGGAAATGCACAACGTTCTTACATTTCCAGGAGGGATTACAGAGGAAGTGCACAAAGTAGATTTCTTACATTTCCAGGAGGGATTACAGAGGAAGTGCATAAAGTAAAGTTCTTACATTTCCAGGAGGGATTACAGAGGAAGTGCATAAAGTAAAGTTCTTACATTTCCAGGAGGGATTACAGAGGAAGTGCATAAAGCAAAGTTCTTACTTTTCCAGGAGGGATTACAGAGGAAGTGCATAAAATAAAGTTCTTACATTTCCAGGAGGAATTACAGAGGAAGTCCATAAAGTAAAGTTCTTACATTTCCAGGAGGGATTACAGAGGAAGTGCATAAAGTAAAGTTCTTACATTTCCAGGAGTAATAAAAGAGGAAGTGCACAAAGTAGAGTCCTTACATTTCCAGGAGGATTTACAGAGGAAGTGCACAAAGTAAAGTTCTTACATTTCCAGGAGGGACTACAGAGGAAGTGCACAAAGTAGAGTCCTTACATTTCCAGGAGGGATTACAGGGGAAGTGCAGAAAGTAAAGTTCTTACATTTCCAGGAGGAATTACAGAGGAATTGCACAATGTTCTTACATTTCCAGGAGGGATTACAGAGGAAGAGCACAAAGTAGATTTCTTATATTTCCAGGATAGATTACAGAGGAAGTGCATAAAGTAAAGGTCTTACATTTCCAGGAGGGATTACAGAGGAAGTGCATAAAGTAAAGTTCTTACATTTCCAGGAGAGATTACAGAGGAAGTGCATAAAGTAGAGTTCTTACATTTCCAGGAGGGATTACAGAGGAAGTGCAAAAAGTAAAGTTCTTACATTTCCAGGAGGGATTACAGAGGAAGTGCATAAAGTAAAGTTCTTACATTTCCAGGGGGAATTAACGAGGAAGTGCAGAAAGTGGAGTCCTTACATTTCCAGGAGGGATTACAGGGGATGTGCACAAAGTAGAGTTCTTACATTTCCAGGAGGATTTACAGAGGAAGTGCAAAAAGTAAAATTCTTACATTTTCAGGAGGGATTACAGAGGAAGTGCATAAAGTAAAGTTCTTACATTTCCAGGAGGGATTACAGAGGAAGTGCACAAAGTAGATTTCTTACATTTCCAGGAGGGATTACAGTGGAAGTGCATAAAGTAAAGTTCTTACATTTCCAGGAGGGATTACAGAGGAAGTGCATAAAGTAAAGTTCTTACATTTCCAGGAGGGATTATAGAGGAAGTGCATAAAGTAAAGTTCTTACATTTCCAGGAGTAATTAAAGAGGAAGTGCACAAAGTAGAGTCCTTACATTTCCAGGAGGATTTACAGAGGAAGTGCACAAAGTAAAGTTCTTACATTTCCAGGAGGGACTACAGAGGAAGTGTACAAAGTAGAGTCCTTACATTTCCAGGAGGGATTACAGGGGAAGTGCAGAAAGTAAAGTTCTTACATTTCCAGGAGGAATTACAGATGAAATGCACAACGTTCTTACATTTTCAGGAGGGATTACAGAAGAAGTGCACAAATTAGATTTCTTACATTTCCAGGAGGGATTACAGAGGAAGTGCATAAAGTAAAGTTCTTACATTTCCAGGAGGGATTACAGAGGAAGTGCATAAAGTAAAGTTCTTACATTTCCAGGAGGGATTACAGAGGAAGTGCATAAAGCAAAGTTCTTACTTTTCCAGGAGGGATTACAGAGGAAGTGCATAAAGTAAAGTTCTTACATTTCCAGGAGGAATTACAGAGGAAGTCCATAAAGTAAAGTTCTTACATTTCCAGGAGGGATTACAGGGGAAGTGCAGAAAGTACAGTTCTTACATTTCCAGGAGGAATTACAGAGGAAATGCACAACGTTCTTACATTTCCAGGAGGGATTACAGAGGAAGTGCACAAAGTAGATTTCTTACGTTTCCAGGAGGGATTACAGAGGAAGTGCATAAAGTAAAGTTCTTACATTTCCAGGAGGGATTACAGAGGAAGTGCATAAAGTAAAGTTCATACATTTCCAGGAGGGATTACAGAGGAAGTGCATAAAGCAAAGTTCTTACATTTCCAGGAGGGATTACAGAGGAAGTGCATAAAGTAAAGTTCTTACATTTCCAGGAGGAATTACAGAGGAAGTCCATAAAGTAAAGTTCTTACATTTCCAGGAGGAATTACAGAGGAAGTGCAAAAAGTAAAGTTCTTACATTTCCAGGAGGGATTACAGAGGAAGTCCATAAAGTAAAGTTGTTACATTTCCCGGAGGAAATACAGCGGAAATGCACAACGTTCTTACATTTCCAGGAGGGATTACAGAGGAAGAGCACAAAGTAGATTTCTTACATTTCCAGGAGGGATTACGGAGGAAGTGAAGTAAAGTTCTTGCATTTCCAGGAGGGATTACAGAGGAAGTGCACAAAGTAAAGTTCTTACATTTCCAGGAGGGACTACAGAGGAAGTGCACAAAGTAGAGTCCTTACATTTCCAGGAGGGATTACAGGGGAAGTGCAGAAAGTAAAGTTCTTACATTTCCAGGAGGAATTACTGAGGAAATGCACAACGTTCTTACATTTCCAGGAGGGATTACAGAGGAAGTGCACAAAGTAGATTTCTTACATTTCCAGGAGGGATTACAGAAGAAGTGCATAAAGTAAAGTTCTTACATTTCCAGGAGGGATTACAGAGGAATTGCATAAAGCAAAGTTCTTACTTTTCCAGGAGGGATTACAGAGGAAGTGCATAAAGTAAAGTTCTTACATTTCCAGGAGGAATTACAAAGGAAGTCCGTAAAGTAAAGTTCTTACATTTCCAGGAGGGATTACAGGGGAAGTGCAGAAAGTAAAGTTCTTACATTTCCAGGAGGAATTACAGAGGAAATGCACAACGTTCTTACATTTTCAGGAGGGATTACAGAGGAAGTGCATAAAGTAAAGTTCATACATTTCCAGGAGGGATTACAGAGGAAGTGCATAAAGCAAAGTTCTTACATTTCCAGGAGGGATTACAGAGGAAGTGCATAAAGTAAAGTTCTTAAATTTCCAGGAGGAATTACACAGGAAGTCCATAAAGTAAAGTTCTTACATTTCCAGGAGGAATTACAGAGGAAGTGCAAAAAGTAAAGTTCTTACATTTCCAGGAGGGATTACAGAGGAAGTCCATAAAGTAAAGTTCTTACATTTCCAGGAGGAATTACAGAGGAAATGCACAACGTTCTTACATTTCCAGGAGGGATTACAGAGGAAGTGCACAAAGTAGATTTCTTACATTTCCAGGAGGTATTACGGAGGAAGTGAAGTAAAGTTCTTGCATTTCCAGGAGGAATTACAGAGGAAATGCACAACGTTCTTACATTTCCAGGAGGGATTACAGAGGAAGTGCACAAAGTAGATTTCTTACATTTCCAGGAGGGATTACAGAGGAAGTGCATAAAGTAAAGTTCTTACATTTCCAGGAGGGATTACAGAGGAAGTGCATAAAGTAAAGTTCTTACATTTCCAGGAGGGATTACAGAGGAAGTGCATAAAGCAAAGTTCTTACATTTCCAGGAGGGATTACAGAGGAAGTGCATAAAGTAAAGTTCTTACATTTCCAGGAGGAATTACAGAGGAAGTCCATAAAGTAAAGTTCTTACATTTCCAGGAGGAATTACAGAGGAAGTGCAAAAAGTAAAGTTCTTACATTTCCAGGAGGGATTACAGAGGAAGTCCATAAAGTAAAGTTCTTACATTTCCCGGAGGAAATACAGCGGAAATGCACAACGTTCTTACATTTCCAGGAGGGATTACAGAGGAAGAGCACAAAGTAGATTTCTTACATTTCCAGGAGGGATTACGGAGGAAGTGAAGTAAAGTTCTTGCATTTCCAGGAGGGATTACAGAGGAAGTGCACAAAGTAAAGTTCTTACATTTCCAGGAGGGACTACAGAGGAAGTGCACAAAGTAGAGTCCTTACATTTCCAGGAGGGATTACAGGGGAAGTGCACAAAGTAAAGTTCTTACATTTCCAGGAGGGACTACAGAGGAAGTGCACAAAGTAGAGTCCTTACATTTCCAGGAGGGATTACAGGGGAAGTGCAGAAAGTAAAGTTCTTACATTTCCAGGAGGAATTACTGAGGAAATGCACAACGTTCTTACATTTCCAGGAGGGATTACAGAGGAAGTGCACAAAGTAGATTTCTTACATTTCCAGGAGGGATTACAGAAGAAGTGCATAAAGTAAAGTTCTTACATTTCCAGGAGGGATTACAGAGGAAGTGCATAAAGCAAAGTTCTTACTTTTCCAGGAGGGATTACAGAGGAAGTGCATAAAGTAAAGTTCTTACATTTCCAGGAGGAATTACAAAGGAAGTCCGTAAAGTAAAGTTCTTACATTTCCAGGAGGGATTACAGGGGAAGTGCAGAAAGTAAAGTTCTTACATTTCCAGGAGGAATTACAGAGGAAATGCACAACATTCTTACATTTTCAGGAGGGATTACAGAGGAAGTGCATAAAGTAAAGTTCATACATTTCCAGGAGGGATTACAGAGGAAGTGCATAAAGCAAAGTTCTTACATTTCCAGGAGGGATTACAGAGGAAGTGCATAAAGTAAAGTTCTTAAATTTCCAGGAGGAATTACAGATAAAGTCCATAAAGTAAAGTTCTTACATTTCCAGGAGGAATTACAGAGGAAGTGCAAAAAGTAAAGTTCTTACATTTCCAGGAGGGATTACAGAGGAAGTCCATAAAGTAAAGTTCTTACATTTCCAGGAGGAATTACAGAGGAAATGCACAACGTTCTTACATTTCCAGGAGGGATTACAGAGGAAGTGCACAAAGTAGATTTCTTACATTTCCAGGAGGGATTACGGAGGAAGTGAAGTAAAGTTCTTGCATTTCCAGGAGGAATTACAGAGGAAATGCACAACGTTCTTACATTTCCAGGAGGGATTACAGAGGAAGTGCACAAAGTAGATTTCTTACATTTCCAGGAGGGATTACAGAGGAAGTGCATAAAGTAAAGTTCTTACATTTCCAGGAGGGATTACAGAGGAAGTGCATAAAGTAAAGTTCTTACATTTCCAGGAGGGATTACAGAGGAAGTGCATAAAGCAAAGTTCTTACTTTTCCAGGAGGGATTACAGAGGAAGTGCATAAAATAAAGTTCTTACATTTCCAGGAGGAATTACAGAGGAAGTCCATAAAGTAAAGTTCTTACATTTCCAGGAGGGATTACAGGGGAAGTGCAGAAAGTAAAGTTCTTACATTTCCAGGAGGAATTACAGAGGAAATGCACAACGTTCTTACATTTCCAGGAGGGATTACAGAGGAAGTGCACAAAGTAGATTTCTTACGTTTCCAGGAGGGATTACAGAGGAAGTGCATAAAGTAAAGTTCTTACATTTCCAGGAGGGATTACAGAGGAAGTGCATAAAGTAAAGTTCATACATTTCCAGGAGGGATTACAGAGGAAGTGCATAAAGCAAAGTTCTTACATTTCCAGGAGGGATTACAGAGGAAGTGCATAAAGTAAAGTTCTTACATTTCCAGGAGGAATTACAGAGGAAGTCCATAAAGTAAAGTTCTTACATTTCTAGGAGGAATTACAGAGGAAGTGCAAAAAGTAAAGTTCTTACATTTCCAGGAGGGATTACAGAGGAAGTCCATAAAGTAAAGTTCTTACATTTCCCGGAGGAATTACAGAGGAAATGCACAACGTTCTTACATTTCCAGGAGGGATTACAGAGGAAGTGCACAAAGTAGATTTCTTACATTTCCAGGAGGGATTACAGAGGAAGTGAAGTAAAGTTCTTGCATTTCCAGGAGGAATTACAGAGGAAATTCACAACGTTCTTACATTTCCAGGAGGGATTACAGAGGAAGTGCACAAAGTAGATTTCTTACATTTCCAGGAGGGATTACAGAGGAAGTGCATAAAGTAAAGTTCTTACATTTCCAGGAGGGATTACAGAGGAAGTGCATAAAGTAAAGTTCTTACATTTCCAGGAGGGATTACAGAGTAAGTGCATAAAGCAAAGTTCTTACTTTTCCAGGAGGGATTACAGAGAAAGTGCATAAAGTAAAGTTCTTACATTTCCAGGAGGAATTACAGAGGAAATTCACAACGTTCTTACATTTCCAGGAGGGATTACAGAGGAAGTGCACAAAGTAGATTTCTTACGTTTCCTGGAGGGATTACAGAGGAAGTGCATAAAGTAAAGTTCTTACATTTCCAGGAGGGATTACAGAGGAAGTGCATAAAGTAAAGTTCATAAATTTCCAGGAGGGATTACAGAGGAAGTGCATAAAGCAAAGTTCTTACATTTCCAGGAGGGATTACAGAGGAAGTGCATAAAGTAAAGTTCTTACATTTCCAGGAGGAATTACAGTGGAAGTGCAAAAAGTAAAGTTCTTACATTTCCAGGAGGGATTACAGAGGAAGTCCATAAAGTAAAGTTCTTACATTTACAGGAGGGATTACAGGGGAAGTGCAGAAAGTAAAGTTCTTACATTTCCAGGAGGAATTACAGAGGAAGTGCATAAAGTAAAGTTCTTACATTTCCAGGAGGGATTACAGAGGAAGTGCATAAAGTAAAGTTCTTACATTTCCAGGAGTAATAAAAGAGGAAGTGCACAAAGTAGAGACCTTACATTTCCAGGAGGATTTACAGAGGAAGTGCACAAAGTAAAGTTCTTACATTTCCAGGAGGGACTACAGAGGAAGTGCACAAAGTAGAGTCCTTACATTTCCAGGAGGGATTACAGGGGAAGTGCAGAAAGTAAAGTTCTTACATTTCCAGGAGGAATTACAGAGGAAATGCACAATGTTCTTACATTTCCAGGAGGGATTACAGAGGAAGAGCACAAAGTAGATTTCTTACATTTCCAGGAGAGATTACAGAGGAAGTGCATAAAGTAAAGTTCTTACATTTCCAGGAGAGATTACAGAGGAAGTGCATAAAGTAGAGTTCTTACATTTCCAGGAGGGATTACAGAGGAAGTGCAAAAAGTAAAGTTCTTACATTTCCAGGAGGGATTACAGAGGAAGTGCATAAAGTAAAGTTCTTACATTTCCAGGGGGAATTAACGAGGAAGTGCAGAAAGTGGAGTCCTTACATTTCCAGGAGGGATTACAGGGGATGTGCACAAAGTAGAGTTCTTACATTTCCAGGAGGATTTACAGAGGAAGTGCAAAAAGTAAAATTCTTACATTTCCAGGAGGGATTACAGAGGAAGTGCATAAAGTAAAGTTCTTACATTTCCAGGAGGGATTACAGAGGAAGTGCACAAAGTAGATTTCTTACATTTCCAGGAGGGATTACAGTGGAAGTGCATAAAGTAAAGTTCTTACATTTCCAGGAGGGATTACAGAGGAAGTGCATAAAGTAAAGTTCTTACATTTCCAGGAGGGATTATAGAGGAAGTGCATAAAGTAAAGTTCTTACATTTCCAGGAGTAATTAAAGAGGAAGTGCACAAAGTAGAGTCCTTACATTTCCAGGAGGATTTACAGAGGAAGTGCACAAAGTAAAGTTCTTACATTTCCAGGAGGGACTACAGAGGAAGTGTACAAAGTAGAGTCCTTACATTTCCAGGAGGGATTACAGGGGAAGTGCAGAAAGTAAAGTTCTTACATTTCCAGGAGGAATTACAGATGAAATGCACAACGTTCTTACATTTCCAGGAGGGATTACAGAGGAAGTGCACAAAGTAGATTTCTTACATTTCCAGGAGGGATTACAGAGATAGTGCATAAAGTAAAGTTCTTACATTTCCAGGAGGGATTACAGAGGAAGTGCATAAAGTAAAGTTCTTACATTTCCAGGAGGGATTACAGAGGAAGTGCATAAAGCAAAGTTCTTACTTTTCCAGGAGGGATTACAGAGGAAGTGCATAAAGTAAAGTTCTTACATTTCCAGGAGGAATTACAGAGGAAGTCCATAAAGTAAAGTTCTTACATTTCCAGGAGGGATTACAGGGGAAGTGCAGAAAGTAAAGTTCTTACATTTCCAGGAGGAATTACAGAGGAAATGCACAACGTTCTTACATTTCCAGAAGGGATTACAGAGGAAGTGCACAAAGTACATTTCTTACGTTTCCAGGAGGGATTACAGAGGAAGTGCATAAAGTAAAGTTCTTACATTTCCAGGAGGGATTACAGAGGAAGTGCATAAAGTAAAGTTCATACACTTCCAGGAGGGATTACAGAGGAAGTGCATAAAGCAAAGTTCTTACATTTCCAGGAGGGATTACAGAGGAAGTGCATAAAGTAAAGTTCTTACATTTCCAGGAGGAATTACAGAGGAAGTCCATAAAGTAAAGTTCTTACATTTCCAGGAGGAATTACAGAGGAAGTGCAAAAAGTAAAGTTCTTACATTTCCAGGAGGGATTACAGAGGAAGTCCATAAAGTAAAGTTCTTTCATTTCCAGGAGGAAATACAGAGGAAATGCACAACGTTCTTACATTTCCAGGAGAGATTACAGAGGAAGTGCACAAAGTAGATTTCTTACATTTCCAGGAGGGATTACGGAGGAAGTGAAGTAAAGTTCTTGCATTTCCAGGAGGGATTACAGAGGAAGTGCATAAAGTTCTTACATTTCCAGGAGGGATTACAGAGGAAGTGCATAAAGTAAAGTTCTTACATTTCCAAGAGGGATTACAGAGGAAGTGCATAAAGTAAAGTTCTTACATTTCCAGGAGGGATTACAGAGGAAGTGCATAAAGTAAAGTTCTTACATTTCCAGGAGTAATAAAAGAGGAAGTGCACAAAGTAGAGTCCTTACATTTCCAGGAGGATTTACAGAGGAAGTGCACAAAGTAAAGTTCTTACATTTCCAGGAGGGACTACAGAGGAAGTGCACAAAGTAGAGTCCTTACATTTCCAGGAGGGATTACAGGGGAAGTGCAGAAAGTAAAGTTCTTACATTTCCAGGAGGAATTACAGAGGAAATGCACAATGTTCTTACATTTCCAGGAGGGATTACAGAGGAAGAGCACAAAGTAGATTTCTTACATTTCCAGGAGGGATTACAGAGGAAGTGCATAAAGTAAAGTTCTTACATTTCCAGGAGGGATTACAGAGGAAGTGCATAAAGTAAAGTTCATACATTTCCAGGAGGGATTACAGAGGAAGTGCATAAAGCAAAGTTCTTACATTTCCAGGAGGGATTACAGAAGAAGTGCATGAAGTAAAGTTCTTACATTTCCAGGAGGAATTACAGAGGAAGTCCATAAAGTAAAGTTCTTACATTTCCAGGAGGAATTACAGAGGAAGTGCAAAAATTAAAGTTCTTACATTTCCAGGAGGGATTACAGAGGAAGTCCATAAAGTAAAGTTCTTACATTTCCAGGAGGAAATACAGAGGAAATGCACAACGTTCTTACATTTCCAGGAGGGATTACAGAGGAAGTGCACAAAGTAGATTTCTTACATTTCCAGGAGGGATTACGGAGGAAGTGAAGTAAAGTTCTTGCATTTCCAGGAGGGATTACAGAGGAAGTGCATAAAGTTCTTACATTTCCAGGAGGGATTACAGAGGAAGTGCATAAAGTAAAGTTCTTACATTTCCAAGAGGGATTACAGAGGAAGTGCATAAAGTAAAGTTCTTACATTTCCAGGAGGGATTACAGAGGAAGTGCATAAAGTAAAGTTCTTACATTTCCAGGAGTAATAAAAGAGGAAGTGCACAAAGTAGAGCCCTTACATTTCCAGGAGGATTTACAGAGGAAGTGCACAAAGTAAAGTTCTTACATTTCCAGGAGGGACTACAGAGGAAGTGCACAAAGTAGAGTCCTTACATTTCCAGGAGGGATTACAGGGGAAGTGCAGAAAGTAAAGTTCTTACATTTCCAGGAGGAATTACAGAGGAAATGCACAATGTTCTTACATTTCCAGGAGGGATTACAGAGGAAGAGCACAAAGTAGATTTCTTACATTTCCAGGAGAGATTACAGAGGAAGTGCATAAAGTAAAGTTCTTACATTTCCAGGAGTAATAAAAGAGGAAGTGCACAAAGTAGAGCCCTTACATTTCCAGGAGGATTTACAGAGGAAGTGCACAAAGTAAAGTTCTTACATTTCCAGGAGGGACTACAGAGGAAGTGCACAACGTTCTTACATTTCCAGGAGGGATTACAGAGGAAGTGCACAAAGTAGATTTCTTACATTTCCAGGAGGGATTACAGAAGAAGTGCATAAAGTAAAGTTCTTACATTTCCAGGAGGGATTACAGAGGAAGTGCATAAAGCAAAGTTCTTACTTTTCCAGGAGGGATTACAGAGGAAGTGCATAAAGTAAAGTTCTTACATTTCCAGGAGGAATTACAAAGGAAGTCCGTAAAGTAAAGTTCTTACATTTCCAGGAGGGATTACAGGGGAAGTGCAGAAAGTAAAGTTCTTACATTTCCAGGAGGAATTACAGAGGAAATGCACAACCTTCTTACATTTCCAGGAGGGATTACAGAGGAAGTGCACATAGTAGATTTCTTACGTTTCCAGGAGGGATTACAGAGGAAGTGCATAAAGTAAAGTTCTTACATTTCCAGGAGGGATTACAGAGGAAGTGCATAAAGTAAAGTTCATACATTTCCAGGAGGGATTACAGAGGAAGTGCATAAAGCAAAGTTCTTACATTTCCAGGAGGGATTGCAGAGGAAGTGCATAAAGTAAAGTTCTTAAATTTCCAGGAGGAATTACAGAGGAAGTCCATAAAGTAAAGTTCTTACATTTCCAGGAGGAATTACAGAGGATGTGCAAAAAGTAAAGTTCTTACATTTCCAGGAGGGATTACAGAGGAAGTCCATAAAGTAAAGTTCTTACATTTCCAGGAGGAATTACAGAGGAAATGCACAACGTTCTTACATTTCCAGGAGGGATTACAGAGGAAGTGCACAAAGTAGATTTCTTACATTTCCAGGAGGGATTACGGAGGAAGTGAAGTAAAGTTCTTGCATTTCCAGGAGGAATTACAGAGGAAATGCACAACGTTCTTACATTTCCAGGAGGGATTACAGAGGAAGTGCACAAAGTAGATTTCTTACATTTCCAGGAGGGATTACAGAGGAAGTGCATAAAGTAAAGTTCTTACATTTCCAGGAGGGATTACAGAGGAAGTGCATAAAGTAAAGTTCTTACATTTCCAGGAGGGATTACAGAGGAAGTGCATAAAGCAAAGTTCTTACTTTTCCAGGAGGGATTACAGAGGAAGTGCATAAAGTAAAGTTCTTACATTTCCAGGAGGAATTACAGAGGAAGTCCATAAAGTAAAGTTCTTACATTTCCAGGAGGGATTACAGGGGAAGTGCAGAAAGTAAAGTTCTTACATTTCCAGGAGGAATTACAGAGGAAATGCACAACGTTCTTACATTTCCAGGAGGGGTTACAGAGGAAGTGCACAAAGTAGATTTCTTACGTTTCCAGGAGGGATTACAGAGGAAGTGCATAAAGTAAAGTTCTTACATTTCCAGGAGGGATTACAGAGGAAGTGCATAAAGTAAAGTTCATACATTTCCAGGAGGGATTACAGAGGAAGTGCATAAAGCAAAGTTCTTACATTTCCAGGAGGGATTACAGAGGAAGTGCATAAAGTAAAGTTCTTACATTTCCAGGAGGAATTACAGAGGAAGTCCATAAAGTAAAGTTCTTACATTTCTAGGAGGAATTACAGAGGAAGTGCAAAAAGTAAAGTTCTTACATTTCCAGGAGGGATTACAGAGGAAGTCCATAAAGTAAAGTTCTTACATTTCCCGGAGGAATTACAGAGGAAATGCACAACGTTCTTACATTTCCAGGAGGAATTACAGAGGAAGTCCATAAAGTAAAGTTCTTACATTTCTAGGAGGAATTACAGAGGAAGTGCAAAAAGTAAAGTTCTTACGTTTCCAGGAGGGATTACAGAGGAAGTGCATAAAGTAAAGTTCTTACATTTCCAGGAGGGATTACAGAGGAAGTGCATAAAGTAAAGTTCATACACTTCCAGGAGGGATTACAGAGGAAGTGCATAAAGTAAAGTTCTTACATTTCCAGGAGGAATTACAGAGGAAGTCCATAAAGTAAAGTTCTTACATTTCCAGGAGGAATTACAGAGGAAGTGCAAAAAGTAAAGTTCTTACATTTCCAGGAGGGATTACAGAGGAAGTCCATAAAGTAAAGTTCTTACATTTCCAGGAGGAAATACAGAGGAAATGCACAACGTTCTTACATTTCCAGGAGAGATTACAGAGGAAGTGCACAAAGTAGATTTCTTACATTTCCAGGAGGGATTACGGAGGAAGTGAAGTAAAGTTCTTGCATTTCCAGGAGGGATTACAGAGGAAGTGCATAAAGTTCTTACATTTCCAGGAGGGATTACAGAGGAAGTGCATAAAGTAAAGTTCTTACATTTCCAAGAGGGATTACAGAGGAAGTGCATAAAGTAAAGTTCTTACATTTCCAGGAGGGATTACAGAGGAAGTGCATAAAGTAAAGTTCTTACATTTCCAGGAGTAATAAAAGAGGAAGTGCACAAAGTAGAGTCCTTACATTTCCAGGAGGATTTACAGAGGAAGTGCACAAAGTAAAGTTCTTACATTTCCAGGAGGGACTACAGAGGAAGTGCACAAAGTAGAGTCCTTACATTTCCAGGAGGGATTACAGGGGAAGTGCAGAAAGTAAAGTTCTTACATTTCCAGGAGGAATTACAGAGGAAATGCACAATGTTCTTACATTTCCAGGAGGGATTACAGAGGAAGAGCACAAAGTAGATTTCTTACATTTCCAGGAGGGATTACAGAGGAAGTGCATAAAGTAAAGTTCTTACATTTCCAGGAGGGATTACAGAGGAAGTGCATAAAGTAAAGTTCATACATTTCCAGGAGGGATTACAGAGGAAGTGCATAAAGCAAAGTTCTTACATTTCCAGGAGGGATTACAGAAGAAGTGCATGAAGTAAAGTTCTTACATTTCCAGGAGGAATTACAGAGGAAGTCCATAAAGTAAAGTTCTTACATTTCCAGGAGGAATTACAGAGGAAGTGCAAAAATTAAAGTTCTTACATTTCCAGGAGGGATTACAGAGGAAGTCCATAAAGTAAAGTTCTTACATTTCCAGGAGGAAATACAGAGGAAATGCACAACGTTCTTACATTTCCAGGAGGGATTACAGAGGAAGTGCACAAAGTAGATTTCTTACATTTCCAGGAGGGATTACGGAGGAAGTGAAGTAAAGTTCTTGCATTTCCAGGAGGGATTACAGAGGAAGTGCATAAAGTTCTTACATTTCCAGGAGGGATTACAGAGGAAGTGCATAAAGTAAAGTTCTTACATTTCCAAGAGGGATTACAGAGGAAGTGCATAAAGTAAAGTTCTTACATTTCCAGGAGGGATTACAGAGGAAGTGCATAAAGTAAAGTTCTTACATTTCCAGGAGTAATAAAAGAGGAAGTGCACAAAGTAGAGCCCTTACATTTCCAGGAGGATTTACAGAGGAAGTGCACAAAGTAAAGTTCTTACATTTCCAGGAGGGACTACAGAGGAAGTGCACAAAGTAGAGTCCTTACATTTCCAGGAGGGATTACAGGGGAAGTGCAGAAAGTAAAGTTCTTACATTTCCAGGAGGAATTACAGAGGAAATGCACAATGTTCTTACATTTCCAGGAGGGATTACAGAGGAAGAGCACAAAGTAGATTTCTTACATTTCCAGGAGAGATTACAGAGGAAGTGCATAAAGTAAAGTTCTTACATTTCCAGGAGTAATAAAAGAGGAAGTGCACAAAGTAGAGCCCTTACATTTCCAGGAGGATTTACAGAGGAAGTGCACAAAGTAAAGTTCTTACATTTCCAGGAGGGACTACAGAGGAAGTGCACAACGTTCTTACATTTCCAGGAGGGATTACAGAGGAAGTGCACAAAGTAGATTTCTTACATTTCCAGGAGGGATTACAGAAGAAGTGCATAAAGTAAAGTTCTTACATTTCCAGGAGGGATTACAGAGGAAGTGCATAAAGCAAAGTTCTTACTTTTCCAGGAGGGATTACAGAGGAAGTGCATAAAGTAAAGTTCTTACATTTCCAGGAGGAATTACAAAGGAAGTCCGTAAAGTAAAGTTCTTACATTTCCAGGAGGGATTACAGGGGAAGTGCAGAAAGTAAAGTTCTTACATTTCCAGGAGGAATTACAGAGGAAATGCACAACCTTCTTACATTTCCAGGAGGGATTACAGAGGAAGTGCACATAGTAGATTTCTTACGTTTCCAGGAGGGATTACAGAGGAAGTGCATAAAGTAAAGTTCTTACATTTCCAGGAGGGATTACAGAGGAAGTGCATAAAGTAAAGTTCATACATTTCCAGGAGGGATTACAGAGGAAGTGCATAAAGCAAAGTTCTTACATTTCCAGGAGGGATTACAGAGGAAGTGCATAAAGTAAAGTTCTTACATTTCCAGGAGGGATTACAGAGGAAGTGCATAAAGTAAAGTTCATACACTTCCAGGAGGGATTACAGAGGAAGTGCATAAAGCAAAGTTCTTACATTTCCAGGAGGGATTACAGAGGAAGTGCATAAAGTAAAGTTCTTACATTTCCAGGAGGAATTACAGAGGAAGTCCATAAAGTAAAGTTCTTACATTTCCAGGAGGAATTACAGAGGAAGTGCAAAAAGTAAAGTTCTTACATTTCCAGGAGGGATTACAGAGGAAGTCCATAAAGTAAAGTTCTTACATTTCCAGGAGGAAATACAGAGGAAATGCACAACGTTCTTACATTTCCAGGAGAGATTACAGAGGAAGTGCACAAAGTAGATTTCTTACATTTCCAGGAGGGATTACGGAGGAAGTGAAGTAAAGTTCTTGCATTTCCAGGAGGGATTACAGAGGAAGTGCATAAAGTTCTTACATTTCCAGGAGGGATTACAGAGGAAGTGCATAAAGTAAAGTTCTTACATTTCCAAGAGGGATTACAGAGGAAGTGCATAAAGTAAAGTTCTTACATTTCCAGGAGGGATTACAGAGGAAGTGCATAAAGTAAAGTTCTTACATTTCCAGGAGTAATAAAAGAGGAAGTGCACAAAGTAGAGTCCTTACATTTCCAGGAGGATTTACAGAGGAAGTGCACAAAGTAAAGTTCTTACATTTCCAGGAGGGACTACAGAGGAAGTGCACAAAGTAGAGTCCTTACATTTCCAGGAGGGATTACAGGGGAAGTGCAGAAAGTAAAGTTCTTACATTTCCAGGAGGAATTACAGAGGAAATGCACAATGTTCTTACATTTCCAGGAGGGATTACAGAGGAAGAGCACAAAGTAGATTTCTTACATTTCCAGGAGGGATTACAGAGGAAGTGCATAAAGTAAAGTTCTTACATTTCCAGGAGGGATTACAGAGGAAGTGCATAAAGTAAAGTTCATACATTTCCAGGAGGGATTACAGAGGAAGTGCATAAAGCAAAGTTCTTACATTTCCAGGAGGGATTACAGAAGAAGTGCATGAAGTAAAGTTCTTACATTTCCAGGAGGAATTACAGAGGAAGTCCATAAAGTAAAGTTCTTACATTTCCAGGAGGAATTACAGAGGAAGTGCAAAAATTAAAGTTCTTACATTTCCAGGAGGGATTACAGAGGAAGTCCATAAAGTAAAGTTCTTACATTTCCAGGAGGAAATACAGAGGAAATGCACAACGTTCTTACATTTCCAGGAGGGATTACAGAGGAAGTGCACAAAGTAGATTTCTTACATTTCCAGGAGGGATTACGGAGGAAGTGAAGTAAAGTTCTTGCATTTCCAGGAGGGATTACAGAGGAAGTGCATAAAGTTCTTACATTTCCAGGAGGGATTACAGAGGAAGTGCATAAAGTAAAGTTCTTACATTTCCAAGAGGGATTACAGAGGAAGTGCATAAAGTAAAGTTCTTACATTTCCAGGAGGGATTACAGAGGAAGTGCATAAAGTAAAGTTCTTACATTTCCAGGAGTAATAAAAGAGGAAGTGCACAAAGTAGAGCCCTTACATTTCCAGGAGGATTTACAGAGGAAGTGCACAAAGTAAAGTTCTTACATTTCCAGGAGGGACTACAGAGGAAGTGCACAAAGTAGAGTCCTTACATTTCCAGGAGGGATTACAGGGGAAGTGCAGAAAGTAAAGTTCTTACATTTCCAGGAGGAATTACAGAGGAAATGCACAATGTTCTTACATTTCCAGGAGGGATTACAGAGGAAGAGCACAAAGTAGATTTCTTACATTTCCAGGAGAGATTACAGAGGAAGTGCATAAAGTAAAGTTCTTACATTTCCAGGAGTAATAAAAGAGGAAGTGCACAAAGTAGAGCCCTTACATTTCCAGGAGGATTTACAGAGGAAGTGCACAAAGTAAAGTTCTTACATTTCCAGGAGGGACTACAGAGGAAGTGCACAACGTTCTTACATTTCCAGGAGGGATTACAGAGGAAGTGCACAAAGTAGATTTCTTACATTTCCAGGAGGGATTACAGAAGAAGTGCATAAAGTAAAGTTCTTACATTTCCAGGAGGGATTACAGAGGAAGTGCATAAAGCAAAGTTCTTACTTTTCCAGGAGGGATTACAGAGGAAGTGCATAAAGTAAAGTTCTTACATTTCCAGGAGGAATTACAAAGGAAGTCCGTAAAGTAAAGTTCTTACATTTCCAGGAGGGATTACAGGGGAAGTGCAGAAAGTAAAGTTCTTACATTTCCAGGAGGAATTACAGAGGAAATGCACAACCTTCTTACATTTCCAGGAGGGATTACAGAGGAAGTGCACATAGTAGATTTCTTACGTTTCCAGGAGGGATTACAGAGGAAGTGCATAAAGTAAAGTTCTTACATTTCCAGGAGGGATTACAGAGGAAGTGCATAAAGTAAAGTTCATACATTTCCAGGAGGGATTACAGAGGAAGTGCATAAAGCAAAGTTCTTACATTTCCAGGAGGGATTGCAGAGGAAGTGCATAAAGTAAAGTTCTTAAATTTCCAGGAGGAATTACAGAGGAAGTCCATAAAGTAAAGTTCTTACATTTCCAGGAGGAATTACAGAGGATGTGCAAAAAGTAAAGTTCTTACATTTCCAGGAGGGATTACAGAGGAAGTCCATAAAGTAAAGTTCTTACATTTCCAGGAGGAATTACAGAGGAAATGCACAACGTTCTTACATTTCCAGGAGGGATTACAGAGGAAGTGCACAAAGTAGATTTCTTACATTTCCAGGAGGGATTACGGAGGAAGTGAAGTAAAGTTCTTGCATTTCCAGGAGGAATTACAGAGGAAATGCACAACGTTCTTACATTTCCAGGAGGGATTACAGAGGAAGTGCACAAAGTAGATTTCTTACATTTCCAGGAGGGATTACAGAGGAAGTGCATAAAGTAAAGTTCTTACATTTCCAGGAGGGATTACAGAGGAAGTGCATAAAGTAAAGTTCTTACATTTCCAGGAGGGATTACAGAGGAAGTGCATAAAGCAAAGTTCTTACTTTTCCAGGAGGGATTACAGAGGAAGTGCATAAAGTAAAGTTCTTACATTTCCAGGAGGAATTACAGAGGAAGTCCATAAAGTAAAGTTCTTACATTTCCAGGAGGGATTACAGGGGAAGTGCAGAAAGTAAAGTTCTTACATTTCCAGGAGGAATTACAGAGGAAATGCACAACGTTCTTACATTTCCAGGAGGGGTTACAGAGGAAGTGCACAAAGTAGATTTCTTACGTTTCCAGGAGGGATTACAGAGGAAGTGCATAAAGTAAAGTTCTTACATTTCCAGGAGGGATTACAGAGGAAGTGCATAAAGTAAAGTTCATACATTTCCAGGAGGGATTACAGAGGAAGTGCATAAAGCAAAGTTCTTACATTTCCAGGAGGGATTACAGAGGAAGTGCATAAAGTAAAGTTCTTACATTTCCAGGAGGAATTACAGAGGAAGTCCATAAAGTAAAGTTCTTACATTTCTAGGAGGAATTACAGAGGAAGTGCAAAAAGTAAAGTTCTTACATTTCCAGGAGGGATTACAGAGGAAGTCCATAAAGTAAAGTTCTTACATTTCCCGGAGGAATTACAGAGGAAATGCACAACGTTCTTACATTTCCAGGAGGGATTACAGAGGAAGTGCACAAAGTAGATTTCTTACATTTCCAGGAGGGATTACAGAGGAAGTGAAGTAAAGTTCTTGCATTTCCAGGAGGAATTACAGAGGAAATTCACAACGTTCTTACATTTCCAGGAGGGATTACAGAGGAAGTGCACAAAGTAGATTTCTTACATTTCCAGGAGGGATTACAGAGGAAGTGCATAAAGTAAAGTTCTTACATTTCCAGGAGGGATTACAGAGGAAGTGCATAAAGTAAAGTTCTTACATTTCCAGGAGGGATTACAGAGGAAGTGCATAAAGCAAAGTTCTTACTTTTCCAGGAGGGATTACAGAGGAAGTGCATAAAGTAAAGTTCTTACATTTCCAGGAGGAATTACAGAGGAAGTCCATAAAGTAAAGTTCTTACATTTCCAGGAGGGATTACAGGGGAAGTGCAGAAAGTAAAGTTCTTACATTTCCAGGAGGAATTACAGAGGAAATTCACAACGTTCTTACATTTCCAGGAGGGATTACAGAGGAAGTGCACAAAGTAGATTTCTTACGTTTCCAGGAGGGATTACAGAGGAAGTGCATAAAGTAAAGTTCTTACATTTCCAGGAGGGATTACAGAGGAAGTGCATAAAGTAAAGTTCATACATTTCCAGGAGGGATTACAGAGGAAGTGCATAAAGCAAAGTTCTTACATTTCCAGGAGGGATTACAGAGGAAGTGCATAAAGTAAAGTTCTTACATTTCCAGGAGGAATTACAGTGGAAGTGCAAAAAGTAAAGTTCTTACATTTCCAGGAGGGATTACAGAGGAAGTCCATGAAGTAAAGTTCTTACATTTACAGGAGGGATTACAGGGGAAGTGCAGAAAGTAAAGTTCTTACATTTCCAGGAGGAATTACAGAGGAAATGCACAACGTTCTTACATTTCCAGGAGGGATTACAGAGGAAGTGCACAAAGTAGATTTCTTACATTTCCAGGAGAGATTACGGAGGAAGTGAAGTAAAGTTCTTGCATTTCCAGGAGGGATTACAGAGGAAGTGCATAAAGTTCTTACATTTCCAGGAGGGATTACAGAGGAAGTGCATAAAGTAAAGTTCTTACATTTCCAGGAGGGATTACAGAGGAAGTGCATAAAGTAAAGTTCTTACATTTCCAGGAGGGATTACAGAGGAAGTGCATAAAGTAAAGTTCTTACATTTCCAGGAGTAATAAAAGAGGAAGTGCACAAAGTAGAGTCCTTACATTTCCAGGAGGATTTACAGAGGAAGTGCACAAAGTAAAGTTCTTACATTTCCAGGAGGGATTACAGAGGAAGTGCACAAAGTAGAGTCCTTACATTTCCAGGAGGGATTACAGGGGAAGTGCAGAAAGTAAAGTTCTTACATTTCCAGGAGGAATTACAGAGGAAATGCACAACGTTCTTACATTTCCAGGAGGGATTACAGAGGAAGTGCACAAAGTAGATTTCTTACATTTCCAGGAGGGATTACAGAGGAAGTGCATAAAGTAAATTTCTTACATTTCCAGGAGGAAAACAGAGGAAGTGCATAAAGTAAAGTTCTTACATTTCCAGGAGGGATTACAGAGGAAGTGCATAAAGCAAAGTTCTTACCTTTCCAGGAGGGATTATAGAGGAAGTGCATAAAGTAAAGTTCTTACATTTCCAGGAGGAATTACAGAGGAAATCCATAAAGTAAAGTTCTTACATTTCCAGGAGGGATTACATGGGAAGTGCAGAAAGTAAAGTTCTTACATTTCCCGGAGGAATTACAGAGGAAATGCACAACGTTCTTACATTTCCAGGAGGGATTACAGAGGAAGTGCACAAAGTAGATTTCTTACATTTCCAGGAGGGATTACGGAGGAAGTGAAGTAAAGTTCTTGCATTTCCAGGAGGGATTACAGAGGAAGTGCATAAAGTTCTTACATTTCCAGGAGGAATTACAGAGGAAGTGCATAAAGTAAAGTTCTTACATTTCCAAGAGGGATTACAGAGGAAGTGCATAAAGTAAAGTTCTTACATTTCCAGGAGGGATTACAGAGGAAGTGCATAAAGTAAAGTTCTTACATTTCCAGGAGTAATAAAAGAGGAAGTGCACAAAGTAGAGTCCTTACATTTCCAGGAGGATTTACAGAGGAAGTGCACAAAGTAAAGTTCTTACATTTCCAGGAGGGACTACAGAGGAAGTGCACAAAGTAGAGTCCTTACATTTCCAGGAGGGATTACAGGGGAAGTGCAGAAAGTAAAGTTCTTACATTTCCAGGAGGAATTACAGAGGAAATGCACAATGTTCTTACATTTCCAGGAGGGATTACAGAGGAAGAGCACAAAGTAGATTTCTTACATTTCCAGGAGGGATTACAGAGGAAGTGCATAAAGTAAAGTTCTTACATTTCCAGGAGGGATTACAGAGGAAGTGCATAAAGTAAAGTTCATACATTTCCAGGAGGGATTACAGAGGAAGTGCATAAAGCAAAGTTCTCACATTTCCAGGAGGGATTACAGAGGAAGTGCATAAAGTAAAGTTCTTACATTTCCAGGAGGAATTACAGAGGAAGTCCATAAAGTAAAGTTCTTACATTTCCAGGAGGAATTACAGAGGAAGTGCAAAAAGTTAAGTTCTTACATTTCCAGGAGGGATTACAGAGGAAGTCCATAAAGTAAAGTTCTTACATTTCCAGGAGGAAATACAGAGGAAATGTACAACGTTCTTACATTTCCAGGAGGGATTACAGAGGAAGTGCACAAAGTAGATTTCTTACATTTCCAGGAGGGATTACGGAGGAAGTGAAGTAAAGTTCCTGCATTTCCAGGAGGGATTACAGAGGAAGTGCATAAAGTTCTTACATTTCCAGGAGGGATCACAGAGGAAGTGCATAAAGTAAAGTTCTTACATTTCCAAGAGGGATTACAGAGGAAGTGCATAAAGTAAAGTTCTTACATTTCCAGGAGGGATTACAGAGGAAGTGCATAAAGTAAAGTTCTTCCATTTCCAGGAGTAATAAAAGAGGAAGTGCACAAAGTAGAGACCTTACATTTCCAGGAGGATTTACAGAGGAAGTGCACAAAGTAAAGTTCTTACATTTCCAGGAGGGACTACAGAGGAAGTGCACAAAGTAGAGTCCTTACATTTCCAGGAGGGATTACAGGGGAAGTGCAGAAAGTAAAGTTCTTACATTTCCAGGAGGAATTACAGAGGAAATGCACAATGTTCTTACATTTCCAGGAGGGATTACAGAGGAAGAGCACAAAGTAGATTTCTTACATTTCCAGGAGAGATTACAGAGGAAGTGCATAAAGTAAAGTTCTTACATTTCCAGGAGAGATTACAGAGGAAGTGCATAAAGTAGAATTCTTACATTTCCAGGAGGGATTACAGAGGAAGTGCAAAAAGTAAAGTTCTTACATTTCCAGGAGGGATTACAGAGGAAGTGCATAAAGTAAAGTTCTTACATTTCCAGGGGGAATTAACGAGGAAGTGCAGAAAGTGGAGTCCTTACATTTCCAGGAGGGATTACAGGGGATGTGCACAAAGTAGAGTTCTTACATTTCCAGGAGGATTTACAGAGGAAGTGCAAAAAGTAAAATTCTTACATTTCCAGGAGGGATTACAGAGGAAGTGCATAAAGTAAAGTTCTTACATTTCCAGGAGGGATTACAGAGGAAGTGCACAAAGTAGATTTCTTACATTTCCAGGAGGGATTACAGTGGAAGTGCATAAAGTAAAGTTCTTACATTTCCAGGAGGGATTACAGAGGAAGTGCATAAAGTAAAGTTCTTACATTTCCAGGAGGGATTATAGAGGAAGTGCATAAAGTAAAGTTCTTACATTTCCAGGAGTAATTAAAGAGGAAGTGCACAAAGTAGAGTCCTTACATTTCCAGGAGGATTTACAGAGGAAGTGCACAAAGTAAAGTTCTTACATTTCCAGGAGGGACTACAGAGGAAGTGTACAAAGTAGAGTCCTTACATTTCCAGGAGGGATTACAGGGGAAGTGCAGAAAGCAAAGTTCTTACTTTTCCAGGAGGTATTACAGAGGAAGTGCATAAAGTAAAGTTCTTACATTTCCAGGAGGAATTACAGAGGAAGTCCATAAAGTAAAGTTCTTACATTTCCAGGAGGGATTACAGGGGAAGTGCAGAAAGTAAAGTTCTTACATTTCCAGGAGGAATTACAGAGGAAATGCACAACGTTCTTACATTTCCAGGAGGGATTACAGAGGCAGTGCACAAAGTAGATTTCTTACGTTTCCAGGAGGGATTACAGAGGAAGTGCATAAAGTAAAGTTCTTACATTTCCAGGAGCGATTACAGAGGAAGTGCATAAAGTAAAGTTCATACACTTCCAGGAGGGATTACAGAGGAAGTGCATAAAGCAAAGTTCTTACATTTCCAGGAGGGATTACAGAGGAAGTGCATAAAGTAAAGTTCTTACATTTCCAGGAGGAATTACAGAGGAAGTCCATAAAGTAAAGTTCTTACATTTCCAGGAGGAATTACAGAGCAAGTGCAAAAAGTAAAGTTCTTACATTTCCAGGAGGGATTACAGAGGAAGTCCATAAAGTAAAGTTCTTACATTTCCAGGAGGAAATACAGAGGAAATGCACAACGTTCTTACATTTCCAGGAGGGATTACAGAGGAAGTGCACAAAGTAGATTTCTTACATTTCCAGGAGGGATTACGGAGGAAGTGAAGTAAAGTTCTTGCATTTCCAGGAGGGATTACAGAGGAAGTGCATAAAGTTCTTACATTTCCAGGAGGGATTACAGAGGAAGTGCATAAAGTAAAGTTCTTACATTTCCAGGAGGGATTACAGGGGAAGTGCAGAAAGTAAAGTTCTTACATTTCCAGGAGGAATTACAGAGGAAATGCACAACGTTCTTACATTTCCAGGAGGGATTACAGAGGCAGTGCACAAAGTAGATTTCTTACGTTTCCAGGAGGGATTACAGAGGAAGTGCATAAAGTAAAGTTCTTACATTTCCAGGAGGGATTACAGAGGAAGTGCATAAAGTAAAGTTCATACACTTCCAGGAGGGATTACAGAGGAAGTGCATAAAGCAAAGTTCTTACATTTCCAGGAGGGATTACAGAGGAAGTGCATAAAGTAAAGTTCTTACATTTCCAGGAGGAATTACAGAGGAAGTCCATAAAGTAAAGTTCTTACATTTCCAGGAGGAATTACAGAGGAAGTGCAAAAAGTAAAGTTCTTACATTTCCAGGAGGGATTACAGAGGAAGTCCATAAAGTAAAGTTCTTACATTTCCAGGAGGAAATACAGAGGAAATGCACAACGTTCTTACATTTCCAGGAGGGATTACAGAGGAAGTGCACAAAGTAGATATCTTACATTTCCAGGAGGGATTACGGAGGAAGTGAAGTAAAGTTCTTGCATTTCCAGGAGGGATTACAGAGGAAGTGCATAAAGTTCTTACATTTCCAGGAGGGATTACAGAGGAAGTGCATAAAGTAAAGTTCTTACATTTCCAAGAGGGATTACAGAGGTAGTGCATAAAGTAAAGTTCTTACATTTCCAGGAGGGATTACAGAGGAAGTGCATAAAGTAAAGTTCTTACATTTCCAGGAGTAATAAAAGAGGAAGTGCACAAAGTAGAGTCCTTACATTTCCAGGAGGATTTACAGAGGAAGTGCACAAAGTAAAGTTCTTACATTTCCAGGAGGGACTACAGAGGAAGTGCACAAAGTAGAGTCCTTACATTTCCAGGAGGGATTACAGGGGAAGTGCAGAAAGTAAAGTTCTTACATTTCCAGGAGGAATTACAGAGGAAATGCACAATGTTCTTACATTTCCAGGAGGGATTACAGAGGAAGAGCACAAAGTAGATTTCTTACATTTCCAGGATAGATTACAGAGGAAGTGCATAAAGTAAAGGTCTTACATTTCCAGGAGGGATTACAGAGGAAGTGCATAAAGTAAAGTTCTTACATTTCCAGGAGAGATTACAGAGGAAGTGCATAAAGTAGAGTTCTTACATTTCCAGGAGGGATTACAGAGGAAGTGCAAAAAGTAAAGTTCTTACATTTCCAGGAGGGATTACAGAGGAAGTGCATAAAGTAAAGTTCTTACATTTCCAGGGGGAATTAACGAGGAAGTGCAGAAAGTGGAGTCCTTACATTTCCAGGAGGGATTACAGGGGATGTGCACAAAGTAGAGTTCTTACATTTCCAGGAGGATTTACAGAGGAAGTGCAAAAAGTAAAATTCTTACATTTTCAGGAGGGATTACAGAGGAAGTGCATAAAGTAAAGTTCTTACATTTCCAGGAGGGATTACAGAGGAAGTGCACAAAGTAGATTTCTTACATTTCCAGGAGGGATTACAGTGGAAGTGCATAAAGTAAAGTTCTTACATTTCCAGGAGGGATTACAGAGGAAGTGCATAAAGTAAAGTTCTTACATTTCCAGGAGGGATTATAGAGGAAGTGCATAAAGTAAAGTTCTTACATTTCCAGGAGTAATTAAAGAGGAAGTGCACAAAGTAGAGTCCTTACATTTCCAGGAGGATTTACAGAGGAAGTGCACAAAGTAAAGTTCTTACATTTCCAGGAGGGACTACAGAGGAAGTGTACAAAGTAGAGTCCTTACATTTCCAGGAGGGATTACAGGGGAAGTGCAGAAAGTAAAGTTCTTACATTTCCAGGAGGAATTACAGATGAAATGCACAACGTTCTTACATTTTCAGGAGGGATTACAGAAGAAGTGCACAAAGTAGATTTCTTACATTTCCAGGAGGGATTACAGAGGAAGTGCATAAAGTAAAGTTCTTACATTTCCAGGAGGGATTACAGAGGAAGTGCATAAAGTAAAGTTCTTACATTTCCAGGAGGGATTACAGAGGAAGTGCATAAAGCAAAGTTCTTACTTTTCCAGGAGGGATTACAGAGGAAGTGCATAAAGTAAAGTTGTTACATTTCCAGGAGGAATTACAGAGGAAGTCCATAAAGTAAAGTTCTTACATTTCCAGGAGGGATTACAGGGGAAGTGCAGAAAGTACAGTTCTTACATTTCCAGGAAGAATTACAGAGGAAATGCACAACGTTCTTACATTTCCAGGAGGGATTACAGAGGAAGTGCACAAAGTAGATTTCTTACGTTTCCAGGAGGGATTACAGAGGAAGTGCATAGAGTAAAGTTCTTACATTTCCAGGAGGGATTACAGAGGAAGTGCATAAAGTAAAGTTCATACATTTCCAGGAGGGATTACAGAGGAAGTGCATAAAGCAAAGTTCTTACATTTCCAGGAGGGATTACAGAGGAAGTGCATAAAGTAAAGTTCTTACATTTCCAGGAGGAATTACAGAGGAAGTCCATAAAGTAAAGTTCTTACATTTCCAGGAGGAATTACAGAGGAAGTGCAAAAAGTAAAGTTCTTACATTTCCAGGAGGGATTACAGAGGAAGTCCATAAAGTAAAGTTCTTACATTTCCAGGAGGAAATACAGCGGAAATGCACAACGTTCTTACATTTCCAGGAGGGATTACAGAGGAAGAGCACAAAGTAGATTTCTTACATTTCCAGGAGGGATTACGGAGGAAGTGAAGTAAAGTTCTTGCATTTCCAGGAGGGATTACAGAGGAAGTGCATAAAGTTCTTACATTTCCAGGAGGGATTACAGAGGAAGTGCATAAAGTAAAGTTCTTACATTTCCAAGAGGGATTACAGAGGAAGTGCATAAAGTAAAGTTCTTACATTTCCAGGAGGGATTACAGAGGAAGTGCATAAAGTAAAGTTCTTACATTTCCAGGAGTAATAAAAGAGGAAGTGCACAAAGTAGAGTCCTTACATTTCCAGGAGGATTTACAGAGGAAGTGCACAAAGTAAAGTTCTTACATTTCCAGGAGGGACTACAGAGGAAGTGCACAAAGTAGAGTCCTTACATTTCCAGGAGGGATTACAGGGGAAGTGCAGAAAGTAAAGTTCTTACATTTCCAGGAGGGACTACAGAGGAAGTGCACAAAGTAGAGTCCTTACATTTCCAGGAGGGATTACAGGGGAAGTGCAGAAAGTAAAGTTCTTACATTTCCAGCAGGAATTACTGAGGAAATGCACAACGTTCTTACATTTCCAGGAGGGATTACAGAGGAAGTGCACAAAGTAGATTTCTTACATTTCCAGGAGGGATTACAGAAGAAGTGCATAAAGTAAAGTTCTTACATTTCCAGGAGGGATTACAGAGGAAGTGCATAAAGCAAAGTTCTTACTTTTCCAGGAGGGATTACAGAGGAAGTGCATAAAGTAAAGTTCTTACATTTCCAGGAGGAATTACAAAGGAAGTCCGTAAAGTAAAGTTCTTACATTTCCAGGAGGAATTACAGAGGAAATGCACAACGTTCTTACATTTCCAGGAGGGATTACAGAGGAAGTGCACAAAGTAGATTTCTTACGTTTCCAGGAGGGATTACAGAGGAAGTGCATAAAGTTCTTACATTTCCAGGAGGGATTACAGAGGAAGTGCATAAAGTAAAGTTCCTACATTTCCAAGAGGGATTACAGAGGAAGTGCATAAAGTAAAGTTCTTACATTTCCAGGAGGGATTACAGAGGAAGTGCATAAAGTAAAGTTCTTACATTTCCAGGAGTAATAAAAGAGGAAGTGCACAAAGTAGAGACCTTACATTTCCAGGAGGATTTACAGAGGAAGTGCACAAAGTAAAGTTCTTACATTTCCAGGAGGGACTACAGAGGAAGTGCACAAAGTAGAGTCCTTACATTTCCAGGAGGGATTACAGGGGAAGTGCAGAAAGTAAAGTTCTTACATTTCCAGGAGGAATTACAGAGGAAATGCACAATGTTCTTACATTTCCAGGAGGGATTACAGAGGAAGAGCACAAAGTAGATTTCTTACATTTCCAGGAGAGATTACAGAGGAAGTGCATAAAGTAAAGTTCTTACATTTCCAGGAGAGATTACAGAGGAAGTGCATAAAGTAGAGTTCTTACATTTCCAGGAGGGATTACAGAGGAAGTGCAAAAAGTAAAGTTCTTACATTTCCAGGAGGGATTACAGAGGAAGTGCATAAAGTAAAGTTCTTACATTTCCAGGGGGAATTAACGAGGAAGTGCAGAAAGTGGAGTCCTTACATTTCCAGGAGGGATTACAGGGGATGTGCACAAAGTAGAGTTCTTACATTTCCAGGAGGATTTATAGAGGAAGTGCAAAAAGTAAAATTCTTACATTTCCAGGAGGGATTACAGAGGAAGTGCATAAAGTAAAGTTCTTACATTTCCAGGAGGGATTACAGAGGAAGTGCACAAAGTAGATTTCTTACATTTCCAGGAGGGATTACAGTGGAAGTGCATAAAGTAAAGTTCTTACATTTCCAGGAGGGATTATAGAGGAAGTGCATAAAGTAAAGTTCTTACATTTCCAGGAGTAATTAAAGAGGAAGTGCACAAAGTAGAGTCCTTACATTTCCAGGAGGATTTACAGAGGAAGTGCACAAAGTAAAGTTCTTACATTTCCAGGAGGGACTACAGAGGAATTGTACAAAGTAGAGTCCTTACATTTCCAGGAGGGATTACAGGGGAAGTGCAGAAAGTAAAGTTCTTACATTTCCAGGAGGAATTACAGATGAAATGCACAACGTTCTTACATTTCCAGGAGGGATTACAGAAGAAGTGCACAAAGTAGATTTCTTACATTTCCAGGAGGGATTACAGAGGAAGTGCATAAAGTAAAGTTCTTACATTTCCAGGAGGGATTACAGAGGAAGTGCATAAAGTAAAGTTCTTACATTTCCAGGAGGGATTACAGAGGAAGTGCATAAAGCAAAGTTCTTACTTTTCCAGGAGGGATTACAGAGGAAGTGCATAAAGTAAAGTTCTTACATTTCCAGGAGGAATTACAGAGGAAGTCCATAAAGTAAAGTTCTTACATTTCCAGGAGGGATTACAGGGGAAGTGCAGAAAGTACAGTTCTTACATTTCCAGGAGGAATTACAGAGGAAATGCACAACGTTCTTACATTTCCAGGAGGGATTACAGAGGAAGTGCACAAAGTAGATTTCTTACGTTTCCAGGAGGGATTACAGAGGAAGTGCATAAAGTAAAGTTCTTACATTTCCAGGAGGGATTACAGTGGAAGTGCATAAAGTAAAGTTCATACATTTCCAGGAGGGATTACAGAGGAAGTGCATAAAGCAAAGTTCTTACATTTCCAGGAGGGATTACAGAGGAAGTGCATAAAGTAAAGTTCTTACATTTCCAGGAGGAATTACAGAGGAAGTCCATAAAGTAAAGTTCTTACATTTCCAGGAGGAATTACAGAGGAAGTGCAAAAAGAAAAGTTCTTACATTTCCAGGAGGGATTACAGAGGAAGTCCATAAAGTAAAGTTCTTACATTTCCAGGAGGAAATACAGCGGAAATGCACAACGTTCTTACATTTCCAGGAGGGATTACAGAGGAAGAGCACAAAGTAGATTTCTTACATTTCCAGGAGGGATTACGGAGGAAGTGACGTAAAGTTCTTGCATTTCCAGGAGGGATTACAGAGGAAGTGCATAAAGTTCTTACATTTCCAGGAGGGATTACAGAGGAAGTGCATAAAGTAAAGTTCTTACATTTCCAAGAGGGATTACAGAGGAAGTGCATAAAGTAAAGTTCTTACATTTCCAGGAGGGATTACAGAGGAAGTGCATAAAGTAAAGTTCTTACATTTCCAGGAGTAATAAAAGAGGAAGTGCACAAAGTAGAGTCCTTACATTTCCAGGAGGATTTACAGAGGAAGTGCACAAAGTAAAGTTCTTACATTTCCAGGAGGGACTACAGAGGAAGTGCACAAAGTAGAGTCCTTACATTTCCAGGAGGGATTACAGGGGAAGTGCAGAAAGTAAAGTTCTTACATTTCCAGGAGGGACTACAGAGGAAGTGCACAAAGTAGAGTCCTTACATTTCCAGGAGGGATTACAGGGGAAGTGAAGAAAGTAAAGTTCTTACATTTCCAGCAGGAATTACTGAGGAAATGCACAACATTCTTACATTTCCAGGAGGGATTACAGAGGAAGTGCACAAAGTAGATTTCTTACATTTCCAGGAGGGATTACAGAAGAAGTGCATAAAGTAAAGTTCTTACATTTCCAGGAGGGATTACAGAGGAAGTGCATAAAGCAAAGTTCTTACTTTTCCAGGAGGGATTACAGAGGAAGTGCATAAAGTAAAGTTCTTACATTTCCAGGAGGAATTACAAAGGAAGTCCGTAAAGTAAAGTTCTTACATTTCCAGGAGGGATTACAGGGGAAGTGCAGAAAGTAAAGTTCTTACATTTCCAGGAGGAATTACAGAGGAAATGCACAACGTTCTTACATTTCCAGGAGGGATTACAGAGGAAGTGCACAAAGTAGATTTCTTACGTTTCCAGGAGGGATTACAGAGGAAGTGCATAAAGTTCTTACATTTCCAGGAGGGATTACAGAGGAAGTGCATAAAGTAAAGTTCTTACATTTCCAAGAGGGATTACAGAGGAAGTGCATAAAGTAAAGTTCTTACATTTCCAGGAGGGATTACAGAGGAAGTGCATAAAGTAAAGTTCTTACATTTCCAGGAGTAATAAAAGAGGAAGTGCACAAAGTAGAGACCTTACATTTCCAGGAGGATTTACAGAGGAAGTGCACAAAGTAAAGTTCTTACATTTCCAGGAGGGACTACAGAGGAAGTGCACAAAGTAGAGTCCTTACATTTCCAGGAGGGATTACAGGGGAAGTGCAGAAAGTAAAGTTCTTACATTTCCAGGAGGAATTACAGAGGAAATGCACAATGTTCTTACATTTCCAGGAGGGATTACAGAGGAAGAGCACAAAGTAGATTTCTTACATTTCCAGGAGAGATTACAGAGGAAGTGCATAAAGTAAAGTTCTTACATTTCCAGGAGGGACTACAGAGGAAGTGTACAAAGTAGAGTCCTTACATTTCCAGGAGGGATTACAGGGGAAGTGCAGAAAGTAAAGTTCTTACATTTCCAGGAGGAATTACAGATGAAATGCACAACGTTCTTACATTTCCAGGAGGGATTACAGAAGAAGTGCACAAAGTAGATTTCTTACATTTCCAGGAGGGATTACAGAGGAAGTGCATAAAGTAAAGTTCTTACATTTCCAGGAGGGATTACAGAGGAAGTGCATAAAGTAAAGTTCTTACATTTCCAGGAGGGATTACAGAGGAAGTGCATAAAGCAAAGTTCTTACTTTTCCAGGAGGGATTACAGAGGAAGTGCATAAAGTAAAGTTCTTACATTTCCAGGAGGAATTACAGAGGAAGTCCATAAAGTAAAGTTCTTACATTTCCAGGAGGGATTACAGGGGAAGTGCAGAAAGTACAGTTCTTACATTTCCAGGAGGAATTACAGAGGAAATGCACAACGTTCTTACATTTCCAGGAGGGATTACAGAGGAAGTGCACAAAGTAGATTTCTTACGTTTCCAGGAGGGATTACAGAGGAAGTGCATAAAGTAAAGTTCTTACATTTCCAGGAGGGATTACAGAGGAAGTGCATAAAGTAAAGTTCATACATTTCCAGGAGGGATTACAGAGGAAGTGCATAAAGCAAAGTTCTTACATTTCCAGGAGGGATTACAGAGGAAGTGCATAAAGTAAAGTTCTTACATTTCCAGGAGGAATTACAGAGGAAGTCCATAAAGTAAAGTTCTTACATTTCCAGGAGGAATTACAGAGGAAGTGCAAAAAGTAAAGTTCTTACATTTCCAGGAGGGATTACAGAGGAAGTCCATAAAGTAAAGTTCTTACATTTCCAGGAGGAAATACAGCGGAAATGCACAACGTTCTTACATTTCCAGGAGGGATTACAGAGGAAGAGCACAAAGTAGATTTCTTACATTTCCAGGAGGGATTACGGAGGAAGTGACGTAAAGTTCTTGCATTTCCAGGAGGGATTACAGAGGAAGTGCATAAAGTTCTTACATTTCCAGGAGGGATTACAGAGGAAGTGCATAAAGTAAAGTTCTTACATTTCCAAGAGGGATTACAGAGGAAGTGCATAAAGTAAAGTTCTTACATTTCCAGGAGGGATTACAGAGGAAGTGCATAAAGTAAAGTTCTTACATTTCCAGGAGTAATAAAAGAGGAAGTGCACAAAGTAGAGTCCTTACAATTCCAGGAGGATTTACAGAGGAAGTGCACAAAGTAAAGTTCTTACATTTCCAGGAGGGACTACAGAGGAAGTGCACAAAGTAGAGTCCTTACATTTCCAGGAGGGATTACAGGGGAAGTGCAGAAAGTAAAGTTCTTACATTTCCAGGAGGGACTACAGAGGAAGTGCACAAAGTAGAGTCCTTACATTTCCAGGAGGGATTACAGGGGAAGTGCAGAAAGTAAAGTTCTTACATTTCCAGCAGGAATTACTGAGGAAATGCACAACATTCTTACATTTCCAGGAGGGATTACAGAGGAAGTGCACAAAGTAGATTTCTTACATTTCCAGGAGGGATTACAGAAGAAGTGCATAAAGTAAAGTTCTTACATTTCCAGGAGGGATTACAGAGGAAGTGCATAAAGCAAAGTTCTTACTTTTCCAGGAGGGATTACAGAGGAAGTGCATAAAGTAAAGTTCTTACATTTCCAGGAGGAATTACAAAGGAAGTCCGTAAAGTAAAGTTCTTACATTTCCAGGAGGGATTACAGGGGAAGTGCAGAAAGTAAAGTTCTTACATTTCCAGGAGGAATTACAGAGGAAATGCACAACGTTCTTACATTTCCAGGAGGGATTACAGAGGAAGTGCACAAAGTAGATTTCTTACGTTTCCAGGAGGGATTACAGAGGAAGTGCATAAAGTTCTTACATTTCCAGGAGGGATTACAGAGGAAGTGCATAAAGTAAAGTTCTTACATTTCCAAGAGGGATTACAGAGGAAGTGCATAAAGTAAAGTTCTTACATTTCCAGGAGGGATTACAGAGGAAGTGCATAAAGTAAAGTTCTTACATTTCCAGGAGTAATAAAAGAGGAAGTGCACAAAGTAGAGACCTTACATTTCCAGGAGGATTTACAGAGGAAGTGCACAAAGTAAAGTTCTTACATTTCCAGGAGGGACTACAGAGGAAGTGCACAAAGTAGAGTCCTTACATTTCCAGGAGGGATTACAGGGGAAGTGCAGAAAGTAAAGTTCTTACATTTCCAGGAGGAATTACAGAGGAAATGCACAATGTTCTTACATTTCCAGGAGGGATTACAGAGGAAGAGCACAAAGTAGATTTCTTACATTTCCAGGAGAGATTACAGAGGAAGTGCATAAAGTAAAGTTCTTACATTTCCAGGAGAGATTACAGAGGAAGTGCATAAAGTAGAGTTCTTACATTTCCAGGAGGGATTACAGAGGAAGTGCAAAAAGTAAAGTTCTTACATTTCCAGGAGAGATTACAGAGGAAGTGCATAAAGTAAAGTTCTTACATTTCCAGGGGGAATTAACGAGGAAGTGCAGAAAGTGGAGTCCTTACATTTCCAGGAGGGATTACAGGGGATGTGCACAAAGTAGAGTTCTTACATTTCCAGGAGGATTTACAGAGGAAGTGCAAAAAGTAAAATTCTTACATTTCCAGGAGGGATTACAGAGGAAGTGCATAAAGTAAAGTTCTTACATTTCCAGGAGGGATTACAGAGGAAGTGCACAAAGTAGATTTCTTACATTTCCAGGAGGGATTACAGTGGAAGTGCATAAAGTAAAGTTCTTACATTTCCAGGAGGGATTACAGAGGAAGTGCATAAAGTAAAGTTCTTACATTTCCAGGAGGGATTATAGAGGAAGTGCATAAAGTAAAGTTCTTACATTTCCAGGAGTAATTAAAGAGGAAGTGCACAAAGTAGAGTCCTTACATTTCCAGGAGGATTTACAGAGGAAGTGCACAAAGTAAAGTTCTTACATTTCCAGGAGGGACTACAGAGGAAGTGTACAAAGTAGAGTCCTTACATTTCCAGGAGGGATTACAGGGGAAGTGCAGAAAGTAAAGTTCTTACATTTCCAGGAGGAATTACAGATGAAATGCACAACGTTCTTACATTTCCAGGAGGGATTACAGAGGAAGTGCACAAAGTAGATTTCTTACATTTCCAGGAGGGATTACAGAGGAAGTGCATAAAGTAAAGTTCTTACATTTCCAGGAGGGATTACAGAGGAAGTGCATAAAGTAAAGTTCTTACATTTCCAGGAGGGATTACAGAGGAAGTGCATAAAGCAAAGTTCTTACTTTTCCAGGAGGTATTACAGAGGAAGTGCATAAAGTAAAGTTCTTACATTTCCAGGAGGAATTACAGAGGAAGTCCATAAAGTAAAGTTCTTACATTTCCAGGAGGGATTACAGGGGAAGTGCAGAAAGTAAAGTTCTTACATTTCCAGGAGGAATTACAGAGGAAATGCACAACGTTCTTACATTTCCAGGAGGGATTACAGAGGCAGTGCACAAAGTAGATTTCTTACGTTTCCAGGAGGGATTACAGAGGAAGTGCATAAAGTAAAGTTCTTACATTTCCAGGAGGGATTACATAGGAAGTGCATAAAGTAAAGTTCATACACTTCCAGGAGGGATTACAGAGGAAGTGCATAAAGCAAAGTTCTTACATTTCCAGGAGGGATTACAGAGGAAGTGCATAAAGTAAAGTTCTTACATTTCCAGGAGGAATTACAGAGGAAGTCCATAAAGTAAAGTTCTTACATTTCCAGGAGGAATTACAGAGGAAGTGCAAAAAGTAAAGTTCTTACATTTCCAGGAGGGATTACAGAGGAAGTCCATAAAGTAAAGTTCTTACATTTCCAGGAGGAAATACAGAGGAAATGCACAACGTTCTTACATTTCCAGGAGGGATTACAGAGGAAGTGCACAAAGTAGATTTCTTACATTTCCAGGAGGGATTACGGAGGAAGTGAAGTAAAGTTCTTGCATTTCCAGGAGGGATTACAGAGGAAGTGCATAAAGTTCTTACATTTCCAGGAGGGATTACAGAGGAAGTGCATAAAGTAAAGTTCTTACATTTCCAAGAGGGATTACAGAGGAAGTGCATAAAGTAAAGTTCTTACATTTCCAGGAGGGATTACAGAGGAAGTGCATAAAGTAAAGTTCTTACATTTCCAGGAGTAATAAAAGAGGAAGTGCACAAAGTAGAGTCCTTACATTTCCAGGAGGATTTACAGAGGAAGTGCACAAAGTAAAGTTCTTACATTTCCAGGAGGGACTACAGAGGAAGTGCACAAAGTAGAGTCCTTACATTTCCAGGAGGGATTACAGGGGAAGTGCAGAAAGTAAAGTTCTTACATTTCCAGGAGGAATTACAGAGGAAATGCACAATGTTCTTACATTTCCAGGAGGGATTACAGAGGAAGAGCACAAAGTAGATTTCTTACATTTCCAGGAGAGATTACAGAGGAAGTGCATAAAGTAAAGGTCTTACATTTCCAGGAGGGATTACAGAGGAAGTGCATAAAGTAAAGTTCTTACATTTCCAGGAGAGATTACAGAGGAAGTGCATAAAGTAGAGTTCTTACATTTCCAGGAGGGATTACAGAGGAAGTGCAAAAAGTAAAGTTCTTACATTTCCAGGGGGAATTAACGAGGAAGTGCAGAAAGTGGAGTCCTTACATTTCCAGGAGGGATTACAGGGGATGTGCACAAAGTAGAGTTCTTACATTTCCAGGAGGATTTACAGAGGAAGTGCAAAAAGTAAAATTCTTACATTTTCAGGAGGGATTACAGAGGAAGTGCATAAAGTAAAGTTCTTACATTTCCAGGAGGGATTACAGAGGAAGTGCACAAAGTAGATTTCTTACATTTCCAGGAGGGATTACAGTGGAAGTGCATAAAGTAAAGTTCTTACATTTCCAGGAGGGATTACAGAGGAAGTGCATAAAGTAAAGTTCTTACATTTCCAGGAGGGATTATAGAGGAAGTGCATAAAGTAAAGTTCTTACATTTCCAGGAGTAATTAAAGAGGAAGTGCACAAAGTAGAGTCCTTACATTTCCAGGAGGATTTACAGAGGAAGTGCACAAAGTAAAGTTCTTACATTTCCAGGAGGGACTACAGAGGAAGTGTACAAAGTAGAGTCCTTACATTTCCAGGAGGGATTACAGGGGAAGTGCAGAAAGTAAAGTTCTTACATTTCCAGGAGGAATTACAGATGAAATGCACAACGTTCTTACATTTCCAGGAGGGATTACAGAAGAAGTGCACAAAGTAGATTTCTTACATTTCCAGGAGGGATTACAGAGGAAGTGCATAAAGTAAAGTTCTTACATTTCCAGGAGGGATTACAGAGGAAGTGCATAAAGTAAAGTTCTTACATTTCCAGGAGGGATTACAGAGGAAGTGCATAAAGCAAAGTTCTTACTTTTCCAGGAGGGATTACAGAGGAAGTGCATAAAGTAAAGTTCTTACATTTCCAGGAGGAATTACAGAGGAAGTCCATGAAGTAAAGTTCTTACATTTCCAGGAGGGATTACAGGGGAAGTGCAGAAAGTACAGTTCTTACATTTCCAGGAGGAATTACAGAGGAAATGCACAACGTTCTTGCATTTCCAGGAGGGATTACAGAGGAAGTGCACAAAGTAGATTTCTTACGTTTCCAGGAGGGATTACAGAGGAAGTGCATAAAGTAAAGTTCTTACATTTCCAGGAGGGATTACAGAGGAAGTGCATAAAGTAAAGTTCATACATTTCCAGGAGGGATTACAGAGGAAGTGCATAAAGCAAAGTTCTTACATTTCCAGGAGGGATTACAGAGGAAGTGCATAAAGTAAAGTTCTTACATTTCCAGGAGGAATTACAGAGGAAGTCCATAAAGTAAAGTTCTTACATTTCCAGGAGGAATTACAGAGGAAGTGCAAAAAGTAAAGTTCTTACATTTCCAGGAGGGATTACAGAGGAAGTCCATAAAGTAAAGTTCTTACATTTCCAGGAGGAAATACAGCGGAAATGCACAACGTTCTTACATTTCCAGGAGGGATTACAGAGGAAGAGCACAAAGTAGATTTCTTACATTTCCAGGAGGGATTACGGAGGAAGTGAAGTAAAGTTCTTGCATTTCCAGGAGGGATTACAGAGGAAGTGCATAAAGTTCTTACATTTCCAGGAGGGATTACAGAGGAAGTGCATGAAGTAAAGTTCTTACATTTCCAAGAGGGATTACAGAGGAAGTGCATAAAGTAAAGTTCTTACATTTCCAGGAGGGATTACAGAGGAAGTGCATAAAGTAAAGTTCTTACATTTCCAGGAGTAATAAAAGAGGAAGTGCACAAAGTAGAGTCCTTACATTTCCAGGAGGAATTACAGAGGAAGTGCACAAAGTAAAGTTCTTACATTTCCAGGAGGGACTACAGAGGAAGTGCACAAAGTAGAGTCCTTACATTTCCAGGAGGGATTACAGGGGAAGTGCAGAAAGTAAAGTTCTTACATTTCCAGGAGGGACTACAGAGGAAGTGCACAAAGTAGATTCCTTACATTTCCAGGAGGGATTACAGGGGAAGTGCAGAAAGTAAAGTTCTTACATTTCCAGCAGGAATTACTGAGGAAATGCACAACGTTCTTACATTTCCAGGAGGGATTACAGAGGAAGTGCACAAAGTAGATTTCTTACATTTCCAGGAGGGATTACAGAAGAAGTGCATAAAGTAAAGTTCTTACATTTCCAGGAGGGATTACAGAGGAAGTGCATAAAGCAAAGTTCTTACTTTTCCAGGAGGGATTACAGAGGAAGTGCATAAAGTAAAGTTCTTACATTTCCAGGAGGAATTACAAAGGAAGTCCGTAAAGTAAAGTTCTTACATTTCCAGGAGGGATTACAGGGGAAGTGCAGAAAGTAAAGTTCTTACATTTCCAGGAGGAATTACAGAGGAAATGCACAACGTTCTTACATTTCCAGGAGGGATTACAGAGGAAGTGCACAAAGTAGATTTCTTACGTTTCCAGGAGGGATTACAGAGGAAGTGCATAAAGTAAAGTTCTTACATTTCCAGGAGGGATTACAGAGGAAGTGCATAAAGTAAAGTTCATACATTTCCAGGAGGGATTACAGAGGAAGTGCATAAAGCAAAGTTCTTACATTTCCAGGAGGGATTACAGAGGAAGTGCATAAAGTAAAGTTCTTAAATTTCCAGGAGGAATTACAGAGGAAGTCCATAAAGTAAAGTTCTTACATTTCCAGGAGGAATTACAGAGGAAGTGCAAAAAGTAAAGTTCTTACATTTCCAGGAGGGATTACAGAGGAAGTCCATAAAGTAAAGTTCTTACATTTCCAGGAGGAATTACAGAGGAAATGCACAACGTTCTTACATTTCCAGGAGGGATTACAGAGGAAGTGCACAAAGTAGATTTCTTACATTTCCAGGAGGGATTACGGAGGAAGTGAAGTAAAGTTCTTGCATTTCCAGGAGGAATTACAGAGGAAATGCACAACGTTCTTACATTTCCAGGAGGGATTACAGAGGAAGTGCACAAAGTAGATTTCTTACATTTCCAGGAGGGATTACAGAGGAAGTGCATAAAGTAAAGTTCTTACATTTCCAGGAGGGATTACAGAGGAAGTGCATAAAGTAAAGTTCTTACATTTCCAGGAGGGATTACAGAGGAAGTGCATAAAGCAAAGTTCTTACTTTTCCAGGAGGGATTACAGAGGAAGTGCATAAAGTAAAGTTCTTACATTTCCAGGAGGAATTACAGAGGAAGTCCATAAAGTAAAGTTCTTACATTTCCAGGAGGGATTACAGGGGAAGTGCAGAAAGTAAAGTTCTTACATTTCCAGGAGGAATTACAGAGGAAATGCACAACGTTCTTACATTTCCAGGAGGGATTACAGAGGAAGTGCACAAAGTAGATTTCTTACGTTTCCAGGAGGGATTACAGAGGAAGTGCATAAAGTAAAGTTCTTACATTTCCAGGAGGGATTACAGAGGAAGTGCATAAAGTAAAGTTCATACATTTCCAGGAGGGATTACAGAGGAAGTGCATAAAGCAAAGTTCTTACATTTCCAGGAGGGATTACAGAGGAAGTGCATAAAGTAAAGTTCTTACATTTCCAGGAGGAATTACAGAGGAAGTCCATAAAGTAAAGTTCTTACATTTCTAGGAGGAATTACAGAGGAAGTGCAAAAAGTAAAGTTCTTACATTTCCAGGAGGGATTACAGAGGAAATCCATAAAGTAAAGTTCTTACATTTCCCGGAGGAATTACAGAGGAAATGCACAACGTTCTTACATTTCCAGGAGGGATTACAGAGGAAGTGCACAAAGTAGATTTCTTACATTTCCAGGAGGGATTACAGAGGAAGTGAAGTAAAGTTCTTGCATTTCCAGGAGGAATTACAGAGGAAATTCACAACGTTCTTACATTTCCAGGAGGGATTACAGAGGAAGTGCACAAAGTAGATTTCTTACATTTCCAGGAGGGATTACAGAGGAAGTGCATAAAGTAAAGTTCTTACATTTCCAGGAGGGATTACAGAAGAAGTGCATAAAGTAAAGTTCTTACATTTCCAGGAGGGATTACAGAGGAAGTGCATAAAGCAAAGTTCTTACTTTTTCAGGAGGGATTACAGAGGAAGTGCATAAAGTAAAGTTCTTACATTTCCAGGAGGAATTACAGAGGAAGTCCATAAAGTAAAGTTCTTACATTTCCAGGAGGGATTACAGGGGAAGTGCAGAAAGTAAAGTTCTTACATTTCCAGGAGGAATTACAGAGGAAATTCACAACGTTCTTACATTTCCAGGAGGGATTACAGAGGAAGTGCACAAAGTAGATTTCTTACGTTTCCAGGAGGGATTACAGAGGAAGTGCATAAAGTAAAGTTCTTACATTTCCAGGAGGGATTAGAGAGGAAGTGCATAAAGTAAAGTTCATACATTTCCAGGTGGGATTACAGAGGAAGTGCATAAAATAAAGTTCTTACATTTCCAGGAGGAATTACAGTGGAAGTGCAAAAAGTAAAGTTCTTACATTTCCAGGAGGGATTACAGAGGAAGTCCATAAAGTAAAGTTCTTACATTTACAGGAGGGATTACAGGGGAAGTGCAGAAAGTAAAGTTCTTACATTTCCAGGAGGAATTACAGAGGAAATGCACAACGTTCTTACATTTCCAGGAGGGATTACAGAGGAAGTGCACAAAGAAGATTTCTTACATTTCCAGGAGGGATTACGGAGGAAGTGAAGTAAAGTTCTTGCATTTCCAGGAGGGATTACAGAGGAAGTGCATAAAGTTCTTACATTTCCAGGAGGGATTACAGAGGAAGTGCATAAAGTAAAGTTCTTACATTTCCAGGAGGGATTACAGAGGAAGTGCATAAAGTAAAGTTCTTACATTTCCAGGAGGGATTACAGAGGAAGTGCATAAAGTAAAGTTCTTACATTTCCAGGAGTAATAAAAGAGGAAGTGCACAAAGTAGAGTCCTTACATTTCCAGGAGGGATTACAGAGGAAGTGCACAAAGTAGAGTCCTTACATTTCCAGGAGGGATTACAGGGGAAGTGCAGAAAGTAAAGTTCTTACATTTCCAGGAGGAATTACAGAGGAAATGCACAACGTTCTTACATTTCCAGGAGGGATTACAGAGGAAGTGCACAAAGTAGATTTCTTACATTTCCAGGAGGGATTACAGAGGAAGTGCATAAAGTAAAGTTCTTACATTTCCAGGAGGGAAACAGAGGAAGTGCATAAAGTAAAGTTCTTACATTTCCAGGAGGGATTACAGAGGAAGTGCATAAAGCAAAGTTCTTACCTTTCCAGGAGGGATTATAGAGGAAGTGCATAAAGTAAAGTTCTTACATTTCCAGGAGGGATTACAGAGGAAGTGCATAAAGTAAAGTTCATACATTTCCAGGTGGGATTACAGAGGAAGTGCATAAAGCAAAGTTCTTACATTTCCAGGAGGGATTACAGAGGAAGTGCATAAAATAAAGTTCTTACATTTCCAGGAGGAATTACAGTGGAAGTGCAAAAAGTAAAGTTCTTACATTTCCAGGAGGGATTACAGAGGAAGTCCATAAAGTAAAGTTCTTACATTTACAGGAGGGATTACAGGGGAAGTGCAGAAAGTAAAGTTCTTACATTTCCAGGAGGAATTACAGAGGAAATGCACAACGTTCTTACATTTCCAGGAGGGATTACAGAGGAAGTGCACAAAGTAGATTTCTTACATTTCCAGGAGGGATTACGGAGGAAGTGAAGTAAAGTTCTTGCATTTCCAGGAGGGATTACAGAGGAAGTGCATAAAGTTCTTACATTTCCAGGAGGGATTACAGAGGAAGTGCATAAAGTAAAGTTCTTACATTTCCAGGAGGGATTACAGAGGAAGTGCATAAAGTAAAGTTCTTACATTTCCAGGAGGGATTACAGAGGAAGTGCATAAAGTAAAGTTCTTACATTTCCAGGAGTAATAAAAGAGGAAGTGCACAAAGTAGAGTCCTTACATTTCCAGGAGGGATTACAGAGAAAGTGCACAAAGTAGAGTCCTTACATTTCCAGGAGGGATTACAGGGGAAGTGCAGAAAGTAAAGTTCTTACATTTCCAGGAGGAATTACAGAGGAAATGCACAACGTTCTTACATTTCCAGGAGGGATTACAGAGGAAGTGCACAAAGTAGATTTCTTACATTTCCAGGAGGGATTACAGAGGAAGTGCATAAAGTAAAGTTCTTACATTTCCAGGAGGGAAACAGAGGAAGTGCATAAAGTAAAGTTCTTACATTTCCAGGAGGGATTACAGAGGAAGTGCATAAAGCAAAGTTCTTACCTTTCCAGGAGGGATTATAGAGGAAGTGCATAAAGTAAAGTTCTTACATTTCCAGGAGGAATTACAGAGGAAATCCATAAAGTAAAGTTCTTACATTTCCAGGAGGGATTACAGGGGAAGTGCAGAAAGTAAAGTTCTTACATTTCCAGGAGGAATTACAGAGGAAATGCACAACGTTCTTACATTTCCAGGAGGGATTACAGAGGAAGTGCACAAAGTAGATTTCTTACGTTTCCAGGAGGGATTACAGAGGAAGTGCATAAAGTAAAGTTCTTACCTTTCCAGGAGGGATTATAGAGGAAGTGCATAAAGTAAAGTTCTTACATTTCCAGGAGGAATTACAGAGGAAATCCATAAAGTAAAGTTCTTACATTTCCAGGAGGGATTACAGGGGAAGTGCAGAAAGTAAAGTTCTTACATTTCCAGGAGGAATTACAGAGGAAATGCACAACGTTCTTACATTTCCAGGAGGGATTACAGAGGAAGTGCATAAAGTAAAGTTCTTACATTTCCAGGAGGAATTACAGAGGAAATCCATAAAGTAAAGTTCTTACATTTCCAGGAGGGATTACAGGGGAAGTGCAGAAAGTAAAGTTCTTACATTTCCAGGAGGAATTACAGAGGAAATGCACAACGTTCTTACATTTCCAGGAGGGATTACAGAGGAAGTGCACAAAGTAGATTTCTTACGTTTCCAGGAGGGATTACAGAGGAAGTGCATAAAGTAAAGTTCTTACATTTCCAGGAGGGATTACAGAGGAAGTGCATAAAGTAAAGTTCATACATTTCCAGGAGGGATTACAGAAGAAGTCCATAAAGCAAAGTTCTTACATTTCCAGGAGGGATTACAGAGGAAGTGCATAAAGTAAAGTTCTTACATTTCCAGGAGGAATTACAGAGGAAGTCCATAAAGTAAAGTTCTTACATTTCCAGGAGGAATTACAGAGGAAGTGCAAAAAGTAAAGTTCTTACATTTCCAGGAGGGATTACAGAGGAAGTCCATAAAGTAAAGTTCTTACATTTCCAGGAGGAATTACAGAGGAAATGCACAATGTTCTTACATTTCCAGGAGGGATTACAGAGGAAGTGCACAAAGTAGATTTCTTACATTTCCAGGAGGGATTACGGAGGAAGTGAAGTAAAGTTCTTGCATTTCCAGGAGGGATTACAGAGGAAGTGCATAAAGTAAAGTTCGTACATTTCCAGGAAGGATTACAGAGGAAGTGCATAAAGTAAAGTTCTTACATTTCCAGGAGGGATTACAGAGGAAGTGCATAAAGTAAAGTTCTTACATTTCCAGGAGGGATTACAGAGGAAGTGCATAAAGTAAAGTTCTTACATTTCCAGGAGTAATTAAAGAAGAAGTGCACAAAGTAAAGTCCTTACATTTCCAGGAGGATTTATAGAGGAAGTGCACAAAGTAAAGTTCTTACATTTCCAGGAGGGATTACAGAGGAAATGCACAAAGTAGAGTCCTTACATTTCCAGGAGGGATTACAGGGGAAGTGCAGAAAGTAAAGTTCTTACATTTCCAGGAGTAATTACAGAGGAAATGCACAACGTTCTTCCATTTCCAGGAGGGATTACAGAGGAAGTGCAAAAAGTAGATTTCTTACATTTCCAGGAGGGATTACAGAAGAAGTGCATAAAGTAAAGTTCTTACATTTCCAGGAGGGATTACAGAGGAAGTGCATAAAGTAAAGTTCTTACATTTCCAGGAGGGATTACAGAGGAAGTGCATAAAGCAAAGTTCTTACATTTCCAGGAGGGATTACAGAGGAAGTGCATAAAGTAAAGTTCTTACATTTCCAGGAGGAATTACAGAGGAAGTTCATAAAGTAAAGTTCTTACATTTCCAGGAGGAATTACAGAGGAAGTGCAAAAAGTAAAGTTCTTACATTTCCAGGAGGGATTACAGAGGAAGTCCATAAAGTAAAGTTCTTACATTTCCAGGAGGAATTACAGAGGAAATGCACAACGTTCTTACATTTCCAGGAGGAATTACAGAGGAAGTGCACAAAGTAGATTTCTTACATTTCCAGGAGGGTTTATGGAGGAAGTGAAGTAAAGTTCTTGCATTTCCAGGAGGGATTACAGAGGAAGTGCATAAAGTAAAGTTCTTACATTTCCAGGAGGGATTACAGAGGAAGTGCATAAAGTAAAGTTCTTACATTTCCAGGAGGGATTACAGAGGAAGTGCATAAAGTAAAGTTCTTACATTTCCAGGAGGGATTACAGAGGAAGTGCATAAAGTAAAGTTCTTACATTTCCAGGAGTAATTAAAGGGGAAGTGCACAAAGTAGAGTCCTTACATTTCCAGGAGGATTTACAGAGGAAGTGCACAAAGTAAAGTTCTTACATTTCCAGGAGGGATTACAGAGGAAGTGCATGAAGTAAAGTTCTTACATTTCCAGGAGGAATTACAGAGGAAGTCCATAAAGTAAAGTTCTTACATTTCCAGGAGGGATTACAGGGGAAGTGCAGAAAGTAATGTTCTTACATTTCCAGGAGGAATTACAGAGGAAATGCACAATGTTCTTACATTTCCAGGAGGGATTACAGAGGAAGTGCACAAAGTAGATTTCTTACATTTCCAGGAGGGATTACGGAGGAAGTGAAGTAAAGTTCTTGCATTTCCAGGAGGGATTACAGAGGAAGTGCATAAAGTTCTTACATTTCCAGGAGGGATTACAGAGAAAGTGCATAAAGTAAAGTTCTTACATTTCCAGGAGGGATTACAGAGGAAGTGCATAAAGTAAAGTTCTTACATTTCCAGGAGGGATTACAGAGGAAGTGCATAAAGTAAAGTTCTTACATTTCCAGGAGTAATAAAAGAGGAAGTGCACAAAGTAGAGTCCTTACATTTCCAGGAGGATTTACAGAGGAAGTGCACAAAGTAAAGTTCTTACATTTCCAGGAGGGATTACAGAGGAAGTGAACAAAGTAGAGTCCTTACATTTCCAGGAGGGATTACAGGGGAAGTGCAGAAAGTAAAGTTCTTACATTTCCAGGAGGAATTACAGAGGAAATGCACAACGTTCTTACATTTCCAGGAGGGATTACAGAGGAAGTGCACAAAGTAGATTTCTTACATTTCCAGGAGGGATTACAGAGGAAGTGCATAAAGTAAAGTTCTTACATTTCCAGGAGGGATTACAGAGGAAGTGCATAAAGTAAAGTTCTTACATTTCCAGGAGGGATTACAGAGGAAGTGCATAAAGCAAAGTTCTTACTTTTCCAGGAGGGATTATAGAGGAAGTGCATAAAGTAAAGTTCTTACATTTCCAGGAGGAATTACAGAGGAAGTCCATAAAGTAAAGTTCTTACATTTCCAGGAGGGATTACAGGGGAAGTGCAGAAAGTAAAGTTCTTACATTTCCAGGAGGAATTACAGAGGAAATACACAACGTTCTTACATTTCCAGGAGGGATTACAGAGGAAGTGCACAAAGTAGATTTATTACGTTTCCAGGAGGGATTACAGAGGAAGTGCATAAAGTAAAGTTCTTACATTTCCAGGAGGGATTACAGAGGAAGTGCATAAAGTAAAGTTCATACATTTCCAGGAGGGATTACAGAAGAAGTCCATGAAGCAAAGTTCTTACATTTCCAGGAGGGATTACAGAGGAAGTGCATAAAGTAAAGTTCTTACATTTCCAGGAGGAATTACAGAGGAAGTCCATAAAGTAAAGTTCTTACATTTCCATGAGGAATTACAGAGGAAGTGCAAAAAGTAAAGTTCTTACATTTCCAGGAGGGATTACAGAGGAAGTCCATAAAGTAAAGTTCTTACATTTCCAGGAGGAATTACAGAGGAAATGCACAACGTTCTTACATTTCCAGGAGGAATTACAGAGGAAGTGCACAAAGTAGATTTCTTATATTTCCAGGAGGGTTTACGGAGGAAGTGAAGTAAAGTTCTTGCATTTCCAGGAGGGATTATAGAGGAAGTGCATAAAGTAAAGTTCTTACATTTCCAGGAGGGATTACAGAGGAAATGCACAACGTTCTTACATTTCCAGGAGGGATTACAGAGGAAGTGCACAAAGTAGATTTCTTACATTTCCAGGAGGGATTACGGAGGAAGTGAAGTAAAGTTCTTGCATTTCCAGGAGGGATTACAGAGGAAGTGCATAAAGTAAAGTTCTTACATTTCTAGGAGGGATTACAGAGGAAGTGCATAAAGTAAAGTTCTTACATTTCCAGGAGGATTTACAGAGGAAGTGCACAAAGTAAAGTTATTACATTTCCAGGAGGGATTACAGAGGAAATGCACAAAGTAGAGTCCTTACATTTCCAGGAGGGATTACAGGGGAAGTGCAGAAAGTAAAGTTCTTACATTTCCAGGAGGAATTACAGAGGAAATGCACAACGTTCTTCCATTTCCAGGAGGGATTACAGAGGAAGTGCAAAAAGTAGATTTCTTACATTTCCAGGAGGGATTACAGAGGAAGTGCATAAAGTAAAGTTCTTACATTTCCAGGAGGGATTACAGAGGAAGTCCATAAAGTAAAGTTCTTACATTTCCAGGAGGAATTACAGAGGAAGTGCAAAAAGTAAAGTTCTTACATTTCCAGGAGGGATTACAGAGGAAGTCCATAAAGTAAAGTTCTTACATTTCCAGGAGGAATTACAGAGGAAATGCACAACGTTCTTACATTTCCAGGAGGAATTACAGAGGAAGTGCACAAATTAGATTTCTTACATTTCCAGGAGGGTTTACGGAGGAAGTGAAGTAAAGTTCTTGCATTTCCAGGAGGGATTATAGAGGAAGTGCATAAAGTAAAGTTCTTACATTTCCAGGAGGGATTACAGAGGAAGTGCATAAAGTAAAGTTCTTACATTTCCAGGAGGGATTACAGAGGAAGTGCATAAAGTAAAGTTCTTACATTTCCAGGAGGGATTACAGAGGAAGTGCATAAAGTAAAGTTCTTACATTTCCAGGAGTAATTAAAGGGGAAGTGCACAAAGTAGAGTCCTTACATTTCCAGGAGGATTTACAGAGGAAGTGCACAAAGTAAAGTTCTTACATTTCCAGGAGGGATTACAGAGGAAGTGCATGAAGTAAAGTTCTTACATTTACAGGAGTATTTACAGAGGAAGTGCATATAGTAAAGTTCTTACATTTCCATGAGGAATTAAAGAGGAAGTGCAGAAAGTAGAGTCCTTACATTTCCAGGAGGGATTACAGAGGAAGTGCGTATAGTAAAGTTCTTACATTTCCATGAGGAATTAAAGAGGAAGTGCACAAAGTAGAGTCCTTACATTTCCAAGAGTATTTACAGAGGAAGTGCAAAAAGTAAAGTTCTTACATTTCCAGGAGGGATTACAGAGGAAGTGCATAAAGTAAAGTTCTTACATTTCCAGGAGGGATTACAGAGGAAGTGCATAAAGCAAAGTTCTTACTTTTCCAGGAGGGATTATAGAGGAAGTGCATAAAGTAAAGTTCTTACATTTCCAGGAGGAATTACAGAGGAAGTCCATAAAGTAAAGTTCTTACATTTCCAGGAGGGATTACAGGGGAAGTGCAGAAAGTAAAGTTCTTACATTTCCAGGAGGAATTACAGAGGAAATGCACAACGTTCTTACATTTCCAGGAGGGATTACAGAGGAAGTGCACAAAGTAGATTTCTTACGTTTCCAGGAGGGATTACAGAGGAAGTGCATAAAGTAAAGTTCTTACATTTCCAGGAGGAATTACAGAGGAAATGCATAAAGTAAAGTTCATACATTTCCAGGAGGGATTACAGAAGAAGTCCATAAAGCAAAGTTCTTACATTTCCAGGAGGGATTACAGAGGAAGTGCATAAAGTAAAGTTCTTACATTTCCAGGAGGAATTACAGAGGAAGTCCATAAAGTAAAGTTCTTACATTTCCAGGAGGAATTACAGAGGAAGTGCAAAAAGTAAAGTTCTTACATTTCCAGGAGGGATTACAGAGGAAGTCCTTAAAGTAAAGTTCTTACATTTCCAGGAGGAATTACAGAGGAAATGCACAACGTTCTTACATTTCCAGGAGGGATTACAGAGGAAGTGCACAAAGTAGATTTCTTACATTTCCAGGAGGGATTACGGAGGAAGTGAAGTAAAGTTCTTGCATTTCCAGGAGGGATTACAGAGGAAGTGCATAAAGTAAAGTTCTTACATTTCCAGGAGGAATTACAGAGGAAGTGCATAAAGTAAAGTTCTTACATTTCCAGGAGGGATTACAGAGGAAGTGCATAAAGTTCTTACATTTCCAGGAGGGATTACAGAGGAAGTGCATAAAGTAAAGTTCTTACATTTCCAGGAGTAATTAAAGAAGAAGTGCACAAAGTAAAGTCCTTACATTTCCAGGAGGATTTACAGAGGAAGTGCACAAAGTAAAGTTCTTACATTTCCAGGAGGGATTACAGAGGAAATGCACAAAGTAGAGTCCTTACATTTCCAGGAGGGATTACAGGGGAAGTGCAGAAAGTAAAGTTCTTACATTTCCAGGAGGAATTACAGAGGAAATGCACAACGTTCTTACATTTCCAGGAGGGATTACAGAGGAAGTGCACAAAGTAGATTTTTTACATTTCCAGGAGGGATTACAGAGGAAGTGCATAAAGTAAAGTTCTTACATTTCCAGGAGGGATTACAGAGGAAGTGCATAAAGTAAAGTTCTTACATTTCCAGGAGGGATTACAGAGGAAGTGCATAAAGCAAAGTTCTTACATTTCCAGGAGGGATTACAGAGGAAGTGCATAAAGTAAAGTTCTTACATCTCCAGGAGGGATTACAGAGGAAGTGCAAAAAGTAAAGTTCTTACATTTCCAGGAGGAATTAAAGAGGAAGTGCACAAAGTAGATTTCTTACATTTCCAGGAGGGTTTACGGAGGAAGTGAAGTAAAGTTCTTGCATTTCCAGGAGGGATTACAGAGGAAGTGCATGAAGTAAAGTTCTTACATTTCCAGGAGGGATTACAGAGGAAGTGCATAAAGTAAAGTTCTTACATTTCCAGGAGGGATTACAGAGGAAGTGCATAAAGTAAAGTTCTTACATTTCCAGGAGGAATTACAGAGGAAGTCCATAAAGTAAAGTTCTTACATTTCCAGGAGGGATTACAGGGGAAGTGCAGAAAGTAAAGTTCTTACATTTCCAAGAGTATTTACAGAGGAAGTGCAAAAAGTAAAGTTCTTACATTTCCAGGAGGGATTACAGAGGAAGTGCATAAAGTAAAGTTCTTACATTTCCAGGAGGAATTACAGAGGAAGTCCATAAAGTAAAGTTCTTACATTTCCAGGAGGAATTACAGAGGAAGTGCAAAAAGTAAAGTTCTTACATTTCCAGGAGGGATTACAGAGGAAGTCCTTAAAGTAAAGTTCTTACATTTCCAGGAGGAATTACAGAGGAAATGCACAACGTTCTTACATTTCCAGGAGGGATTACAGAGGAAGTGCACAAAGTAGATTTCTTACATTTCCAGGAGGGATTACGGAGGAAGTGAAGTAAAGTTCTTGCATTTCCAGGAGGGATTACAGAGGAAGTGCATAAAGTAAAGTTCTTACATTTCCAGGAGGAATTACAGAGGAAGTGCATAAAGTAAAGTTCTTACATTTCCAGGAGGGATTACAGAGGAAGTGCATAAAGTTCTTACATTTCCAGGAGGGATTACAGAGGAAGTGCATAAAGTAAAGTTCTTACATTTCCAGGAGTAATTAAAGAAGAAGTGCACAAAGTAAAGTCCTTACATTTCCAGGAGGATTTACAGAGGAAGTGCACAAAGTAAAGTTCTTACATTTCCAGGAGGGATTACAGAGGAAATGCACAAAGTAGAGTCCTTACATTTCCAGGAGGGATTACAGGGGAAGTGCAGAAAGTAAAGTTCTTACATTTCCAGGAGGAATTACAGAGGAAATGCACAACGTTCTTACATTTCCAGGAGGGATTACAGAGGAAGTGCACAAAGTAGATTTTTTACATTTCCAGGAGGGATTACAGAGGAAGTGCATAAAGTAAAGTTCTTACATTTCCAGGAGGGATTACAGAGGAAGTGCATAAAGTAAAGTTCTTACATTTCCAGGAGGGATTACAGAGGAAGTGCATAAAGCAAAGTTCTTACATTTCCAGGAGGGATTACAGAGGAAGTGCATAAAGTAAAGTTCTTACATCTCCAGGAGGGATTACAGAGGAAGTGCAAAAAGTAAAGTTCTTACATTTCCAGGAGGAATTAAAGAGGAAGTGCACAAAGTAGATTTCTTACATTTCCAGGAGGGTTTACGGAGGAAGTGAAGTAAAGTTCTTGCATTTCCAGGAGGGATTACAGAGGAAGTGCATGAAGTAAAGTTCTTACATTTCCAGGAGGGATTACAGAGGAAGTGCATAAAGTAAAGTTCTTACATTTCCAGGAGGGATTACAGAGGAAGTGCATAAAGTAAAGTTCTTACATTTCCAGGAGGAATTACAGAGGAAGTCCATAAAGTAAAGTTCTTACATTTCCAGGAGGGATTACAGGGGAAGTGCAGAAAGTAAAGTTCTTACATTTCCAAGAGTATTTACAGAGGAAGTGCAAAAAGTAAAGTTCTTACATTTCCAGGAGGGATTACAGAGGAAGTGCATAAAGTAAAGTTCTTACATTTCCAGGAGGGATTACAGAGGAAGTGCATAAAGCAAAGTTCTTACTTTTCCAGGAGGGATTATAGAGGAAGTGCATAAAGTAAAGTTCTTACATTTCCAGGAGGAATTACAGAGGAAGTCCATAAAGTAAAGTTCTTACATTTCCAGGAGGGATTACAGGGGAAGTGCAGAAAGTAAAGTTCTTACATTTCCAGGAGGAATTACAGAGGAAATGCACAACGTTCTTACATTTCCAGCAGTGATTACAGAGGAAGTGCACAAAGTAGATTTCTTACATTTCCAGGAGGGATTACGGAGGAAGTGAAGTAAAGTTCTTGCATTTCCAGGAGGGATTACAGAGGAAGCGCATAAAGTAAAGTTCTTACATTTCCAGGAGTATTTACAGAGGAAGTGCATATAGTAAAGTTCTTACATTTCCATGAGGAATTAAAGAGGAAGTGCAGAAAGTAGAGTCCTTACATTTCCAGGAGGGATTACAGAGGAAGTGCGTATAGTAAAGTTCTTACATTTCCATGAGGAATTAAAGAGGAAGTGCACAAAGTAGAGTTCTTACATTTCCAGGAGTATTTACAGAGGAAGTGCAAAAAGTAAAGTTCTTACATTTCCAGGAGGGATTACAGAGGAAGTGCATAAAGTAAAGTTCTTACATTTCCAGGAGGGATTACAGAGGAAGTGCATAATGTAAAATTCTTACATTTCCAGGAGGAATTACAGAGGAAATGCACAACGTTCTTACATTTCCAGGAGGGATTACAGAGAAAGTGCACAAAGTAGATTTCTTACATTTCCAGGAGGGATTACAGAGGAAGTGCATAAAGTAAAGTTCTTACATTTCCAGGAGGGATTACAGAGGAAGTGCATAAAGTAAAGTTCTTACATTTCCAGGAGGGATTACAGAGGAAGTGCACTAAGTAGATTTATTACATTTCCAGGAGGGATTAGAGTGGAAGTGCATAAAGTAAAGTTCTTACATTTCCAGGAGGGATTACAGAGGAAGTGCATAAAGTAAAGTTCTTACATTTCCAGGAGTGATTACAGAGGAAGTGCGTAAAGTAAAGTTCTTACATTTCCAGGAGTAATTAAAGAGGAAGTGCACAAAGTAGAGTCCTTACATTTCCAGGAGGATTTACGGAGGAAGTGCACAAAGTAAAGTTCTTACATTTCCAGGAGGGATTACAGAGGAAGTACATATAGTAAAGTTCTTACATTTCCATGAGGAATTAAAAAGGAAGTGCAGAAAGTAGAGTCCTTACATTTCCAGGAGGGATTACAGTGGCAGTGCACAAAGTAGAGTTCTTACATTTCCAGGAGGGATTACAGGGGATGTGCACAAAGTAGAGTTCTTACATTTGCAGGAGTATTTACAGTGGAAGTGCAAAAAGTAAAGTTCTTACATTTCCAGGAGGGATTACAGAGGAAATGCATAAAGTAAAGTTCTTACATTTCCATGAGGAATTAAAGAGGAAGTGCACAAAGTAGAGTTCTTACATTTACAGGAGGTATTACAGAGGAAGTGCATAAAGTAGAGTTCTTACATTTCCAGGAGGGATTACAGAGGAAGTGCAAAAAGTAAAGTTCTTACATTTCCAGGAGGAATTACAGAGGAAGTGCATAAAGTAAAGTTCTTACATTTCCAGGGGGAATTAAAGAGGAAGTGCAGAAAGTAGAGTCCTTACATTTTCAGGAGGTATTACAGGGGATGTGCACAAAGTAGAGTTCTTACATTTCCAGGAGGAATTACAGAGGAAGTCCATAAAGTAAAGTTCTTACATTTCCAGGAGGAATTACAGAGGAAGTGCAAAAAGTAAAGTTCTTACATTTCCAGGAGGGATTACAGAGGAAGTCCATAAAGTAAAGTTCTTACATTTCCAGGAGGAATTATAGAGGAAATGCACAACGTTCTTACATTTCCAGGAGGGATTACAGAGGAAGTGCGTAAAGTAAAGTTCTTACATTTCCAGGTGGGATTACAGAGGAAGTGCATAAAGTAAAGTTCTTACATTTCCAGGAGGATTTACAGAGGAAGTGCACAAAGTAAAGTTCTTACATTTCCAGGAGTTATTACAGAGGAAGTGCACAAAGTAGAGTCCTTACATTTCCAGGAGGGATTACAGGGGAAGTGCAGAAAGTAAAGTTCTTACATTTCCAGGAGGAATTACAGAGGAAATGCACAACGTTCTTACATTTCCAGGAGGGATTACAGAGGAAGTGCACAAAGTAGAATTCTTACATTTCCAGGAGGGATTACAGAGGAAGTGCACAAAGTAGCTTTCTTACATTTCCAGGAGGGATTACAGAGGAAGTGCATAAAGTAAAGTTCTTACATTTCCAGGAGGGATAACAGAGGCAGTGCATAAAGTAAAGTTCTTACATTTCCAGGAGGGATTACAGAGGAAGTGCATAAAGTAAAGTTCTTACATTTCCAGGAGGGATTACAGAGGAAGTGCATAAAGTAAAGTTCTTACATTTCCAGGAGGAATTACAGAGGAAGTCCATAAAGTAAAGTTCTTACATTTCCAGGAGGGATTACAGGGGAAGTGCAGAAAGTAATGTTCTTACATTTCCAAGAGTATTTACAGAGGAAGTGCAAAAAGTAAAGTTCTTACATTTCCAGGAGGGATTACAGAGGAAGTGCATAAAGTAAAGTTCTTACATTTCCAGGAGGAATTACAGAGGAAGTCCATAAAGTAAAGTTCTTACATTTCCAGGAGGAATTACAGAGGAAGTGCAAAAAGTAAAGTTCTTACATTTCCAGGAGGGATTACAGAGGAAGTCCTTAAAGTAAAGTTCTTACATTTCCAGGAGGAATTACAGAGGAAATGCACAACGTTCTTACATTTCCAGGAGGGATTACAGAGGAAGTGCACAAAGTAGATTTCTTACATTTCCAGGAGGGATTACGGAGGAAATGAAGTAAAGTTCTTGCATTTCCAGGAGGGATTACAGAGGAAGTGCATAAAGTAAAGTTCTTACATTTCCAGGAGGAATTACAGAGGAAGTGCATAAAGTAAAGTTCTTACATTTCCAGGAGGGATTACAGAGGAAGTGCATAAAGTTCTTACATTTCCAGGAGGGATTACAGAGGAAGTGCATAAAGTAAAGTTCTTACATTTCCAGGAGTAATTAAAGAAGAAGTGCACAAAGTAAAGTCCTTACATTTCCAGGAGGATTTACAGAGGAAGTGCACAAAGTAAAGTTCTTACATTTCCAGGAGGGATTACAGAGGAAATGCACAAAGTAGAGTCCTTACATTTCCAGGAGGGATTACAGGGGAAGTGCAGAAAGTAAAGTTCTTACATTTCCAGGAGGAATTACAGAGGAAATGCACAACGTTCTTACATTTCCAGGAGGGATTACAGAGGAAGTGCACAAAGTAGATTTTTTACATTTCCAGGAGGGATTACAGAGGAAGTGCATAAAGTAAAGTTCTTACATTTCCAGGAGGGATTACAGAGGAAGTGCATAAAGTAAAGTTCTTACATTTCCAGGAGGGATTACAGAGGAAGTGCATAAAGCAAAGTTCTTACATTTCCAGGAGGGATTACAGAGGAAGTGCATAAAGTAAAGTTCTTACATCTCCAGGAGGGATTACAGAGGAAGTGCAAAAAGTAAAGTTCTTACATTTCCAGGAGGAATTAAAGAGGAAGTGCACAAAGTAGATTTCTTACATTTCCAGGAGGGTTTACGGAGGAAGTGAAGTAAAGTTCTTGCATTTCCAGGAGGGATTACAGAGGAAGTGCATGAAGTAAAGTTCTTACATTTCCAGGAGGGATTACAGAGGAAGTGCATAAAGTAAAGTTCTTACATTTCCAGGAGGGATTACAGAGGAAGTGCATAAAGTAAAGTTCTTACATTTCCAGGAGGAATTACAGAGGAAGTCCATAAAGTAAAGTTCTTACATTTCCAGGAGGGATTACAGGGGAAGTGCAGAAAGTAAAGTTCTTACATTTCCAAGAGTATTTACAGAGGAAGTGCAAAAAGTAAAGTTCTTACATTTCCAGGAGGGATTACAGAGGAAGTGCATAAAGTAAAGTTCTTACATTTCCAGGAGGGATTACAGAGGAAGTGCATAAAGCAAAGTTCTTACTTTTCCAGGAGGGATTATAGAGGAAGTGCATAAAGTAAAGTTCTTACATTTCCAGGAGGAATTACAGAGGAAGTCCATAAAGTAAAGTTCTTACATTTCCAGGAGGGATTACAGGGGAAGTGCAGAAAGTAAAGTTCTTACATTTCCAGGAGGAATTACAGAGGAAATGCACAACGTTCTTACATTTCCAGCAGTGATTACAGAGGAAGTGCACAAAGTAGATTTCTTACATTTCCAGGAGGGATTACGGAGGAAGTGAAGTAAAGTTCTTGCATTTCCAGGAGGGATTACAGAGGAAGCGCATAAAGTAAAGTTCTTACATTTCCAGGAGTATTTACAGAGGAAGTGCATATAGTAAAGTTCTTACATTTCCATGAGGAATTAAAGAGGAAGTGCAGAAAGTAGAGTCCTTACATTTCCAGGAGGGATTACAGAGGAAGTGCGTATAGTAAAGTTCTTACATTTCCATGAGGAATTAAAGAGGAAGTGCACAAAGTAGAGTTCTTACATTTCCAGGAGTATTTACAGAGGAAGTGCAAAAAGTAAAGTTCTTACATTTCCAGGAGGGATTACAGAGGAAGTGCATAAAGTAAAGTTCTTACATTTCCAGGAGGGATTACAGAGGAAGTGCATAATGTAAAATTCTTACATTTCCAGGAGGAATTACAGAGGAAATGCACAACGTTCTTACATTTCCAGGAGGGATTACAGAGAAAGTGCACAAAGTAGATTTCTTACATTTCCAGGAGGGATTACAGAGGAAGTGCATAAAGTAAAGTTCTTACATTTCCAGGAGGGATTACAGAGGAAGTGCATAAAGTAAAGTTCTTACATTTCCAGGAGGGATTACAGAGGAAGTGCACTAAGTAGATTTATTACATTTCCAGGAGGGATTACAGTGGAAGTGCATAAAGTAAAGTTCTTACATTTCCAGGAGGGATTACAGAGGAAGTGCATAAAGTAAAGTTCTTACATTTCCAGGAGGGATTACAGAGGAAGTGCGTAAAGTAAAGTTCTTACATTTCCAGGAGTAATTAAAGAGGAAGTGCACAAAGTAGAGTCCTTACATTTCCAGGAGGATTTACGGAGGAAGTGCACAAAGTAAAGTTCTTACATTTCCAGGAGGGATTACAGAGGAAGTACATATAGTAAAGTTCTTACATTTCCATGAGGAATTAAAAAGGAAGTGCAGAAAGTAGAGTCCTTACATTTCCAGGAGGGATTACAGTGGCAGTGCACAAAGTAGAGTTCTTACATTTCCAGGAGGGATTACAGGGGATGTGCACAAAGTAGAGTTCTTACATTTGCAGGAGTATTTACAGTGGAAGTGCAAAAAGTAAAGTTCTTACATTTCCAGGAGGGATTACAGAGGAAATGCATAAAGTAAAGTTCTTACATTTCCATGAGGAATTAAAGAGGAAGTGCACAAAGTAGAGTTCTTACATTTACAGGAGGTATTACAGAGGAAGTGCATAAAGTAGAGTTCTTACATTTCCAGGAGGGATTACAGAGGAAGTGCAAAAAGTAAAGTTCTTACATTTCCAGGAGGAATTACAGAGGAAGTGCATAAAGTAAAGTTCTTACATTTCCAGGGGGAATTAAAGAGGAAGTGCAGAAAGTAGAGTCCTTACATTTTCAGGAGGTATTACAGGGGATGTGCACAAAGTAGAGTTCTTACATTTCCAGGAGGAATTACAGAGGAAGTCCATAAAGTAAAGTTCTTACATTTCCAGGAGGAATTACAGAGGAAGTGCAAAAAGTAAAGTTCTTACATTTCCAGGAGGGATTACAGAGGAAGTCCATAAAGTAAAGTTCTTACATTTCCAGGAGGAATTATAGAGGAAATGCACAACGTTCTTACATTTCCAGGAGGGATTACAGAGGAAGTGCGTAAAGTAAAGTTCTTACATTTCCAGGTGGGATTACAGAGGAAGTGCATAAAGTAAAGTTCTTACATTTCCAGGAGGATTTACAGAGGAAGTGCACAAAGTAAAGTTCTTACATTTCCAGGAGTTATTACAGAGGAAGTGCACAAAGTAGAGTCCTTACATTTCCAGGAGGGATTACAGGGGAAGTGCAGAAAGTAAAGTTCTTACATTTCCAGGAGGAATTACAGAGGAAATGCACAACGTTCTTACATTTCCAGGAGGGATTACAGAGGAAGTGCACAAAGTAGAATTCTTACATTTCCAGGAGGGATTACAGAGGAAGTGCACAAAGTAGCTTTCTTACATTTCCAGGAGGGATTACAGAGGAAGTGCATAAAGTAAAGTTCTTACATTTCCAGGAGGGATAACAGAGGCAGTGCATAAAGTAAAGTTCTTACATTTCCAGGAGGGATTACAGAGGAAGTGCATAAAGCAAAGTTGTTACTTTTCCAGGAGGGATTACAGAGGAAGTGCATAAAGTAGAGTTCTTACATTTCCAGGAGGAATTACAGAGGAAGTCCATAAAGTAAAGTTCTTACATTTCCAGGAGGGATTACAGGGGAAGTGCAGAAAGTAAAGTTCTTACATTTCCAGGAGGAATTACAGAGGAAATGCACAACGTTCTTACATTTCCAGGAGGGATTACAGAGGAAGTGCACAAAGTAGATTTCTTACGTTTCCAGGAGGGATTACAGAGGAAGTGCATAAAGTAAAGTTCTTACATTTCCAGGAGAGATTACAGAGGAAGTGCATAAAGTAAAGTTCATACATTTCCAGGAGGGATTACAGAGCAAGTGCATAAAGCAAAGTTCTTACATTTCCAGGAGGGATTACAGAGGAAGTGCATAAAGTAAAGTTCTTACATTTCCAGGAGGAATTACAGAGGAAGTCCATAAAGTAAAGTTCTTACATTTCCAGGAGGAATTACAGAGGAAATGCACAACGTTCTTACATTTCCAGGAGGAATTACAGAGGAAGTGCACAAAGTAGATTTCTTACATTTCCAGGAGGGATTACGGAGGAAGTGAAGTAAAGTTCTTGCATTTCCAGGAGGGATTACAGAGGAAGTGCATAAAGAAAAGTTCTTACATTTCCAGGAGGGATTACAGAGGAAGTGCATAAAGTAAAGTTCTTACATTTCCAGGAGGGATTACAGAGGAAGTGCATAAAGTAAAGTTCTTACATTTCCAGGAGGGATTACAGAGGAAGTGCATAAAGTAAAGTTCTTACATTTCCAGGAGTAATTAAAGGGGAAGTGCACAAAGTAGAGTCCTTACATTTCCAGGAGCATTTACAGAGGAAGTGCACAAAGTAAAGTTCTTACATTTCCAGGAGGGATTACAGAGGAAGTGCAGAAAGTAAAGTTCTTACATTTCCAGGAGGATTTACAGAGGAAGTGCATAGAGTAAAGTTCTTACATTTCCAGGAGGAATTAAAGAGGAAGTGCAGAAAGTAGAGTCCTTACAATTCCAGGAGGGATTACAGAGGAAGTGCGTATAGTAAAGTTCTTACATTTCCATGAGGAATTAAAGAGGAAGTGCACAAAGTAGAGTCCTTACATTTCCAGGAGTATTTACAGAGGAATTGCAAAAAGTAAAGTTCTTACATTTCCAGGAGGGATTACAGAGGAAGTGCATAAAGTAAAGTTCTTACATTTCCAGGAGGGATTACAGAGGAAGTGCATAATGTAAAGTTCTTACATTTCCAGGAGGAATTACAGAGGAAATGCACAACGTTCTTACATTTCCAGGAGGGATTACAGAGGAAGTGCACAAAGTAGATTTCTTACATTTCCAGGAGGGATTACATAGGAAGTGCATAAAGTAAAGTTCTTACATTTCCAGGAGGGATTACATAGGAAGTGCATAAAGTAAAGTTCTTACATTTCCAGGAGGGATTACAGAAGAAGTGCCTAAAGTAAAGTTCTTAGATTTCCAGGAGGGATTACAGAGGAAGTGCATAAAGTAAAGTTCTTACATTTCCAGGAGGGATTACAGAGGAAGTGCATAAAGTAAAGTTCTTACATTTCCAGGAGTAATTAAAGAGGAAGTGCACAAAGTAGAGTCCTTACATTTCCAGGAGGATTTACAGAGGAAGTGCACAATGTAAAGTTCTTACATTTCCAGGAGGGATTACAGAGGAAGTGCATAAAGTAAAGTTCTTACATTTCCAGGAGGATTTACAGAGGAAGTGCATATAGTAAAGTTCTTACATTTCCAGGAGGAATTAAAGAGGAAGTGCAGAAAGTAGAGTCCTTACTAGTGTTGAGCCACCCCCGTAGTGTTCGAGTTCGGTTCGGTTCGTCGAACACCCGTGTGTTCGCCGAACTGTTCGTCGAACTGTTCGTCGAACACCTTCGAACACCGTTAAAACCAATGGCAGGCAAACAAAAACACATAGAAACACATAGAAAACACCTTCAAAGGTGTCAAAAAGCTGACAAACTGCTCAGAAGACACAACTAACACATGGAAAAGTGACAAGTACATATAGTCATGCGAAAAGAAAAGAGGTGGAGGAGTAAAAGGAGGGGGAGACACAGATATAGGCATGTCATGCCCTTCTAAAATCCAAAAAGTGAGAAGCCGACACGGCCAGTCCGCTCCTGCCCGTGCCACCTCCGTGTCGCCGGGTTTGTGCCAGAGCCGCGGTGAACCCTGACGGCCAGCCCCCCTCTCCCAATACTGGTGCCTGTCCGCTGGTGGGTCGAGAGAGCCCCCCTGTGGTGGAGGCAGATCTAAGCTTTTTAATTTAAATTGTCCCTCTAATTTGAATGAATACACTTTAAATCCATTTACAAGGATCTATTGGAGGGCAAGTCTCATGCCAGCAGCCGCGTAATTCCAGCTCCAGTAGCGTCCACTAAAGCTGCTGCAGTTAAAAAGCTTTTATAAGGATCGAGCTCGGCTGTCCACCGCAAGGCATCCTAGTGCCAGTCCCAGCCCCTATGCCTTGGGGTGCCTCCTGATGCTCTTCACTAAGTATCCCGTGGTCCCGAAGCATTTCCTTTGAAAAAATTAAGTGTCCAAACTACAGGTGGTGTAGCTTGCTTAACAGCCGGGATAATCCGCTGACTAGCAGACACTGCTACTAGGCACAAAGTATTTCCTGGGCTAGATGCAGTTAAAAATTTGTAAGTAGATACTCTCGTTGGATGCTGAGAAAGCATTCCATAGAGTCTCCTGGCACGCCATATATGATTCTCTTAAAAAGCTTGGGGTAGGGGTCTAGGGGACCCTTTTATAGCCAAAATCACGGCCCTGTATCACAATACGTCACCTAGGCTGAAGATAAATGGAACTGTAGCACCGAGGGCTCGGTTGCTACAGACGTATTGCACCTCACCCAGAGGTGTGATATCTCACTCTCAGATAAGGATGGAGTGTGGATCAGGACCCTACACCTGCATGCATTACACCACATTGCCGTGAGGCAGGGCGACCAATATGCCCCTGAGATGGGCACGACAGTCCCTGTCCCTGGCTGGAGTGGGGGGAGGGAACACTGAGGAAGGGGAACCCTGCAGTGCAGGAGCAGGGAGGAAGCAGTTCCTGGGTGCATTGAGAAGGGAGTATAAAAGGTGGGCACCATCTTAGTTCAGTGCAGAGAAGTCTGAGCAGAAGTGGCAGGGAGCAGGGGCTCTGCATGAGCTCTGCTCCGGAGGCGGGCCTAGTAACAGAGGCCCAGGCCTGCAAGAGGGAGAAGGAAGGAAGAGGAGCGGAGAAGGCTCCAGGAACGAGGAATGAAGGGATCCCAGGGGTGCGGACGGGCGAGTCGCCACCGCACGCCCGAATCCACCTGCGTGGAGGGGTCAGGCCAAAGGGGGAGACCGGTCCCCGAACTAGTGGAGGCAGGAAACGACCCTCAGCTAGAAACCGGAGGCTCTGACATTTTATGTGGCGCAGCCCCTTGCTCCACCCGCTAGGAAGGCACCACATAGGGTCAGGGAAACTGGCGCCAAGTTTACCAAGAGGAGGCCCGAGGCAGCCGGACAGAAGTGTTGGTAAGAAAGGCCAGACAAAGGACACACAAAGGGGGTCCTGTGAAGCGCTCCAAAGTTATCTGGGAGTTGTCTGAGCCCCTCACCTGGTGAGCACAGTACGACGTGGGCAGCCGTTACCTGCAGACGTGGTCTGGATAATAAGAACTGTGAGTAAAGGCCCTGAACTGCATCACTGACTCCGTGTCGTTACTGCTGCTGCCCTGCACCATCACCCCCATCCTCCGCATACACTGCCCTGAGGCTATACTCCTCCCGTGGGGAGTTATGCTACGCTCTGCTGCACCCACAACACCAGCCTTAGCGGTCTGCCCTGTAGCGGCGGTTCACTCTGACCGCAATCCACGGGTGGCATAGTCGGACATTTAAACATCAAAACCACATAAATAGTTCCGCCACTGGTTTGACCGCCCTGAGCCACGGAACCGGATCGCCGCCACGAAGACTACAACCACCAGCATCCACCAAAAAGGGTCCGGCTCCGGGTGTCCCAAGGCCCAGGGGGTGCGTCAGAACATTTTCATCACCTTTCACAATCACCAATGGGACAAGGCAGGGATGTCCTCTGTCCCCTCTCTTATACATCCTAGTGACGGAGCACCTGCTCTCATCAATTCGCCATAACCCCAATATTAGGTGAATTGAGGTGGGAGGCACCGAGTACAAGTGCTCTCTATTTGCTGATGATGTCCTAGTATATATCACTCAATCACATATATCCATCCCTGCTGTTATGGCTGAAATAGATCACTTTGTTACATGGTAAAATTTTAAAATCAATGCAGCGAAGTCTGAGGCCCTCGATGTCTCCCTCCCTAAATCCATATAGGATTCCATCCAGTCCAACTTTCCCTTTGCCTGGCCCTCACAGGGTATCAAATACTTAGGAATTCCTATTCATAGAGACCTCTCCCATCTATGTTATCTTAATTTTGGGCCCTTTATTGAACAATTCCATACAGACCACGGTTGGCAAGTTAGAACTGTAAGATTCACTACGTGAACCACTGGTGTTTTGTGGAAAAGCACATGTACACCGCGTTCCAAATTATTATGCAAAAAGTGTTTAGGAGTGATAAGGGAAGAATTTGTTTGTTTGTCAGTTAAACTCATTGATGGTGATGTGTGTCAGGGCTCTTTATATCACTGTAAGCAATTGCAGACACCTGTGCTAATTAGTTTGGCAGGTGTGTCCAATGAAAGGCAAGACTACTTAAGAAGGCTCTCTCACATTATTAAGCAGCCTACATTTTCTGCCAAAATGGGAAAGAAAAAGGATGTGTCGGCTGCTGAGAAGCAACAAATTGTGGAGTGTTTAGGTCAAGGCATGACTACAATCAACATTGTGCGATGATCAGGATGAAGTGTCTTGGCAATCAAGAAGTATGTAGCTGATTCACAGTACACACGTGTGCGTGCTGATAAGGGCAAATTGAGGACTCTTTCCTACAGGCAATTACGTCAGGTTGAAAGAGCAGTGGCAAAAAAGCCTTGTCATAGCAGCAGACAAGTTTTTGAAGCTGCTTGTGCCTCCAACGTCCCCCGAACAACAAGATGCAGGGTCCTTCAGAGGTTTGCAGCTGTGCATATGCCATCCTGTTGACCTCCTCTATCCACTTCACACAAGCAGAAACGGCTCCAGTGGGCCAAACATTACATGAAGACTGATTTCAAAACTGTTTTGTTCACGGATGAGTGCCGTGCAGCGCTCGATGGTCCAGATGAATGGAGTGGAGGATGGCTGGTTGATGGACACCCCACGCAAACACGGCTACAGCGCCAACAAGGAGGAGGTGGAGTAATGTTTTGGGCTGGAATCATGGGGAGAGAGATTGTCGGCCCCTTTAGGATCCCTGAAGGCGCTAAAGATGAACTCCATAATGTATGTGGATTTTCTCAAACAGCACTTCCTGCCATGGTTCAAGAAGAAGAACCGTGTATTTCACAGCAAGATCATTTTTCTGCATGATAATGCACCATCTCATGCTGCACATAAAACATCTGCATCTCTGGCTGATATGGGCATAAAAGGGGACAAACTTATGGTGTGACCCCCATGCTCCCCTGACCTCTACCCCATTCAGAACCTTTGGAGCATCATTAAAAGGAGTGTCTATGATGGCGGGAGGCAGTTCACATCTAAGCAACAGCTCTGGGAGGGTATTCTGTCCTCATGCAAAACAATTGAAGCAGAAACCATCCAAAACCTGACAAATTCAATGGACGAGAGAGTTCAGAAGCTCCTTTCGAACAAGGGGTCCTATGTGAAAATGTAACATCACCTAGAATAAAGTTTTGAGTTGAAAACTGTTTGATTTCAGTTTCTAACAACCTGCTAATGCTTATAATTTCAAAAATGACCATTTTTTTGGTCTTTATTAAAATGAAAAGGTTGATCGAAAAGTTTGGGGGATCTAAGAGTGTGGCAACCCAGTAGTCATGATTACTTCGAATTCTGACAATATGAGGGTCATGCTGCAGGTAGTGCAGCAAGAAGGCACTTATGTGTCTTGCGCATCTCGGAGCCCCAAAATTATTTTCCGGGCTAGATGCAGCTAAAAATTATTTTTAATTTTAAATCTGGTGAAGCTTATTATAGATGGCCTAATAGGATCAGTGCTGCACACTGCTACAAAGCCCAAATTATTTTCCAGTCAAGATACAGATAAACATGATTAGTAATTTGAAAGCTTAAAACGGTTGGTAGGGTGATTTTAACCAATCATCAAGCTTTTACTCTCCCCAGGATGACACAGGGGTAGAAAAGTCGTTTCGGATCCATGATTTGTTCATCTTTATGAACGTGAGTCTGTCTACATTATCAGTGGAGAGCCGCGTGCGCTTATCTGTCAGCACACCACCAGCAGCGCTGAACACACGTTCAGACAGAACGCTGGCTGCGGGGCATGACAAGATCTCCAAGGCGTAAGTGGCTAGCTCCGGCCATTTATCCAGATTGGAAGCCCAAAAAGAGCAAGGGTCCAGTGACACAGTCGTGGCTTCAATGTTTACTTGGAGATACTCCTGTACCATCGTCTCTAGGCGTTGACTATGTGTCAGACTTCTTGTCTCCTGTGGCCTTGCAAAGGATGGGCTAAAAAAGTGGTGAAATGATTCCGCAAAATTGATGTTACCAGCAGATACTGTGGTTCTGTTACGGTTTGAGTGCTGAACACTTGACGGTCCCACGGTTGGCAAGTTGGAACTGTGAGATTCACTACGTGCACCACTGGTATTTTGTGGAAAAGCACATGTAAGATTCTGCAACAGTCTCTGCTGATACTCCTGCATGCGTGCATCCCTTTCTATGGCAGGAATAATTTCTGCAAATTTACTTTTGTACCGGGGATCTAACAGTGTGGCAACCCAGTAGTCAGGATTATTTCTAATTCTCACAATTCGAGGGTCATGTTGCAGGTAGTGCAGCAAGAAGGCACTCATGTGTGTTGCGCATCCAGGAGCACCAAGTCCCTGTTGTGTTGGTGGCGAGGTAGCAATCATGCTTCCTTCCTCTGTCCTCTCCCCCCAACCTCGCACAACAGAAATGTGATCAAGGTCTCCCTCATCTGATGAGTCTTCCATCAGTTCGTCCTCCACTTCTTCCTGGGCTCCTGCACCTTCCTCACTAGTTTGGCTGCTACCATGCGCCCTGGTAAAATCATCTCCCCCACCCTCACATGCCTGCCGCCTTGGTGCTGCCGACCGTCTGGACCTTGCAGATGTTAGCCCTTCCGCATACAACTCCTCCTCCTCTACTTCCTCCACCTCCTCTTGTGCCATCACCTGACTCCGAATTCTGTTTAACATGTGCTCCAGCATGTAAATCACCGGAATAGTCATGCTGATAATGGCATCGTCAGCACTAAACATCTTCGTCGCCATTTCAAAACTGTGCAGAAGGGTGCATAGGTCCCTGATCTGAGACCACTCCTCCAGTGTGATTTGCCCCACCTCTGAATCTCGTTGGCCCAGGCTATACGTCAGAACGTATTGCACCAGGGCTTGTCGGTGCTGCCACAGTCGCTGCAACATGTGCAGAGTTGAATTCCACCGGGTAGGCACATCGCATTTTAGCCGGTGAAGTGGCAGGCCCAACGACTTCTGTAGAGATGTAAGTCGCTGAGCTGCGGGATGCGAATGGCGGAAGTGAGCACACAGCGACCGTGCCCTCTGCAGAAGGCCATCTAGTCTGGGATAGTGGGCTAAAAATTGCTGGACAACCAGGTTCAACACGTGAGCCATACAAGGCACGTGTGTGACATTGCCCCGGCGAAGGGCCGCACCCAGGTTTGCAGCATTGTCGCACACGGCCTTCCCTGGTTTCAGGTCCAGTGGAGACAACCATTCATGAAATTGGTTCTCCAGAGCTGACCACAACTCCTCAGCTGTGTGACTCACATTTCCCAGACATTTCAATGTAAAAACCGCCTGATGACGTTGAGCCCTACTGCCAGCATAGTAAGGAGGTGTGCAGGATCCCTTCTGCGCAGTTAGAAAGCTTGTGGCATGACCAGACAGCCTTTGGGTGCAGGTGGAAGACCGAGAGGAGGTTGAGGAGGCAGAAGCAGTGGAGGAAAAATGACATAAAGAGGATTGACGCACAACTCGTGGGGACGGCAAGACTTGGACAGCAGCCCCTTGTCCTGCTGTCACCATAGTTACCCAGTGCCCAGTCAGCGACATGTAACGCCCCTGTCCATGCCTACTCGTCCAAGTGTCTGTGGTGAAATGCACCCTGTCACACACAGAGTTTCTCAAAGAAGCGGTGATGTTGTGTGCGACATGCTGGTGGAGCGCAGGCACACCTTTCTTTGAGAAGTAGTGCCGACTGGGCATCTGGTACTGGGGCACTGCGACGGACATAAGGTCTCGAAAATCCTCTGTGTCCACCAGGCGGAAAGGCAGCATTTCTGTAGCCAAGAGCTTGCAGATGGTGAAATTCAACCTCTTAGCTTTCTCATGGCTAGGAGGAAATGGTCTTTTACTTGTCCACAGCTGAGGGACCGAGGGCTGGCTATTGTGCTTAGACGGGGTTGATAAGGGTGTCCCCGGCAAACTGCCGGTCTGTGAGGAAGATGCAGGCGGACATGTTAGGTTGCCTTGATCCAAAGGTGGTGCTATCGATGTCGGACAGCGCTCAAGACCAGCTGGTGTTACCACCTCCAAAGAAAATGATGACCTGCCAATCACGCTGGCTGTTGCGGGTAAAGAGGTGGCAGGTCTGCGCCCCAAAACAGGTGTGACTGCTGTCCCCCCAGTCACAGAGGATGAAGAGGCCGCGGATGCACAAGATATGGCAGACGGTGGTTGGCCCGGCCGGCTAGACCGCATTGTAGCACACTGAGCTTCCCACTGCAACTTATGCTTCATGTCCATGTGCCGGTTCATGCATGAAGTACTCAAACTATGTATTTTTTGGCCTCTACTTAGCTTTTGCTGACAAATGTTACAGATAACACGAGTTGGGTCATCTTTATCGATCTGAAAAAATGCCCAGGCTATGCAAGGCTTAGCACCCATGCGACCTGAAGAGCCACCACGACTTGTGGTGAGAGGCAGAGTTGTGTTTGAGGATGCAGTTGTTGACGTGCTTCCAGTACTACGTCTCTGTCCAGGAAGGCGCAACCTGACCTCGTCGTCACTAGCATCTTCCTCCACCTCCTCTGCTGACCTCATCTCTTGGCTGACTGTGGGTTGACAGTAAGTGGGATCTCCGACCTCATCATCATCACCCTGTGCGTTATCACACCCGTCGTCCTCAGAGCCAACCTGTTCCTGCCCTGACAAAAAAACTAAAGTTGTCGCTCCAATCAGGTATTTGAGTCTTATCATCGTCTTCCTCATTGTCTCCACCAACAGGAGTTACAGTTTGGGAATGAGGGTCTACATTATGGTCAGAACCTTCTGCGTCTGGTCCTGGATCCGACTCATAAAGATTCTGGGCATCAGTGCAGATCATTTCCTCGTCTGGATTCACAGAAGCGCTGGAGTCGACCTCTGATTCCCAGGCTATAGTATGAGTAAACAGCTCTGCAGACTCAACCATCTGTTCTACCTCATACTCAGACGGGCAGCTGGAGATTTGGGAGCTGTGAGGAAGCAAGTGCGATTTGGGTGACACCTTTGAGGACTGGAGTATTTGTGATGTTGAAGTTGATGTGGAGGAGAGCCCACTTAAAGGAGCACTTGATATCCGTTGAAGCACCTGCTGTTTTTGTGCCTCATCTGGAATTTGTAGCGATTGGCGTGGCCGTAAGAAAGGGATCTTATCACATTGTCCGCTAAAAGAAGTAGACATTTTAGTTTGGCTGGAAGATGGTCTTTCTTCTGCACCTACCCCACGGACACAACCTTTTTTCCCCTTCCCAACACGCCTATTCCCCTTTCCACCAGCAGCAGGCCTTTTTCCACTCATTTTGGTGGTTAACTAATTCACAACTCTGGAGTTGTTTGCACAAAAAAACAATGGATGGTAACCGAGCAGAGCTGAGTGGCCAAACTGTGGTATTAGGCCAAAACTATTGGCTGGGTTAGATGCAGAAAAAAATTATTTTTAATTTGCAACCTGATGGAGGTCAGTATAGATGGACTAATAGACCAAGTCCCACACACCGCTAGAAGCCCAAATATTTTTTCAGAGCTAGATGCAGAAAATTTTTTTATTCAATTTGCAACCTGATGGAGGTCAGTATAGATGGACTAATAGACCAAGTCCCACACACTGCTAGAAGCCCAAATATTTTTTCAGAGCTAGATGCAGAAAAAAATTATTTTTAATTTGCAACCTGATGGAGGTCAGTATAGATGGACTAATAGACCAAGTCCCACACACCGCTAGAAGCCCAAATATTTTTTCAGAGCTAGATGCAGAAAAAAATTATTTTTAATTTGCAACCTGATGGAGGTCAGTATAGATGGACTAATAGACCAAGTCCCACACACCGCTAGAAGCCCAAATATTTTTTCAGAGCTAAATGAAGAAAAAAATTATATTCAATTTGCAACCTGCTGGAGGTCAGTATAGAAGGACTAATAGAACAAGTCCCACACACTGCTAGAAGCCCAAATATTTTTTCAGAGCTAAATGAAGAAAAAAATTATTTTTAATTTGCAACCTGATGGAGGTCAGTATAGATGGACTAATAGACCAAGTCCCACACACTGCTAGAAGCCCAAATATTTTTTCAGAGCTAGATGCAGAAAAAAATTATTTTTAATTTGCAACCTGATGGAGGTCAGTATAGATGGACTAATAGACCAAGTCCAACACACTGCTAGAAGCCCAAATATTTTTTCAGAGCTAGATGCAGAAAAAAATTATTTTTAATTTGCAACCTGATGGAGGTCAGTATAGATGGACTAATAGACCAAGTCCCACACACCGCTAGAAGCCCAAATATTTTTTCAGAGCTAGATGCAGAAAATTTTTTTATTCAATTTGCAACCTGATGGAGGTCAGTATAGATGGACTAATAGACCAAGTCCCACACACTGCTAGAAGCCCAAATATTTTTTCAGAGCTAGATGCAGAAAAAAATTATTTATAATTTGCAACCTGATGGAGGTCAGTATAGATGGACTAATAGACCAAGTCCCACACACTGCTAGAAGCCCAAATATTTTTTCAGAGCTAGATGCAGAAAAAAATTATTTTTAATTTGCAACCTGATGGAGGTCAGTATAGATGGACTAATAGAACAAGTCCCACACGCTGCTAGAAGCCCAAATATTTTTTCAGAGATAAATGAAGAAAAAAATTATTTTTAATTTGCAACCTGATGGAGGTCAGTATAGATGGACTAATAGACCAAGTCCCACACACTGCTAGAAGCCCAAATATTTTTTCAGAGCTAGATGCAGAAAAAAATTATTTTTAATTTGCAACCTGATGGAGGTCAGTATAGATGGACTAATAGACCAAGTCCCACACACTGCTAGAAGCCCAAATATTTTTTCAGAGCTAGATGCAGAAAAAAATTATATTCAGTTTGCAACCTGATGGAGGTCAGTATAGATGGACTAATAGAATGATGCTATGCCCAAAAGATTTTACTTCACTAGGTGCAGTAAAAAAATTGGTATTCTATACACAGGTGGTATATCTTGCAACACAGATAGGCTACTCCACTGACTAACACACTCTGCAATAGGCCAAAAAGGATTAGCTTTGCTAGATTCAGCCAAATGCTGTGAAAAAAACTTGCACAGCACTGGCACAGACCTGCCTGGCAAAAACTGATAGGAACTGATGTAACCTAGTCCTGAAAAGGACTCCAATTACAATTAGTCTTTACTCCCACAATCTATCTATTTAAGAGCACAGACCTGCCTGATAAAAGTCGTAGGAAATGCTGTAACCTAGTCCTTAAAAGGACTGCAATCACAACTATTCCCTACTCCCAAGCTATCTGTATATTTGTGCGAAAATTGGCTTGAAATTAACAAGGTATAGCGCACACAGCAACAGCGGTGCCGTCTAACACGCAGCTGCAGCAGTGAGAAAATGGTGGCGACGGGGAAAATGGCTTGGTCTTATAGGGCAAGGACATGTGACATACACTGCCAATCACACATGCCCTTGCTTGTGTGAAAAAAAGCACTTCGCTCCGTGTGTGCGCTGCTGATAGGCTGACAGATTGCACCTCCCCACTGCAAATGCGGGAAAGAGAAAAAAAAATGGAGATCTTCATTGTTCCTGCAGAGATCCATCCCCTGCCCCTCCCCCCGCCCCGCTGTACACTCAAACTGCGTATTAACATTAATTTTCATCTTTACTGAGAAAAAATCCAGTTATGATTTTGGTGCACGAACAGTTATCGAACATAACCTCGAACAGCCGAATTTTTCTCAAATTGTTCGTGTTCGCCGACCGGCTCGAACACCGCCCAAAACAGCTCGAATTTGAGATTGGCGAACAGTTCGAGTAGAACAACGCTCATCTCTAGTCCTTACATTTCCAGGAGGGATTACAGAGGAAGTGCGTATAGTAAAGTTCTTACATTTCCATGAGGAATTAAAGAGGAAGTGCACAAAGTAGAGTCCTTACATTTCCAGGAGTATTTACAGAGGAATTGCAAAAAGTAAAGTTCTTACATTTCCAGGAGGGATTACAGAGGAAGTGCATAAAGTAAAGTTCTTACATTTCCAGGAGGGATTACAGAGGAAGTGCATAATGTAAAGTTCTTACATTTCCAGGAGGAATTACAGAGGAAATGCACAACGTTCTTACATTTCCAGGAGGGATTACAGAGGAAGTGCACAAAGTAGATTTCTTACATTTCCAGGAGGGATTACATAGGAAGTGCATAAAGTAAAGTTCTTACATTTCCAGGAGGGATTACAGAGTAAAGTTCTTACATTTCCAGGAGGGATTACAGAGGAAGTGTACAAAGTAGATTTCTTACATTTCCAGGAGGGATTACAGTGGAAGTGCATAAAGTAAAGTTCTTACATTTCCAGGAGGGATTACAGAGGAAGTGCCTAAAGTAAAGTTCTTACATTTCCAGGAGGGATTACAGAGGAAGTGCATAAAGTAAAGCTCTTACATTTCCAGGAGTAATTAAAGAGGAAGTGCACAAAGTAGAGTCCTTACATTTCCAGGAGGGATTACAGAGGAAGTGCACAAAGTAGAGTTCTTACATTTCCAGGAGGGATTACAGAGGAAGTGCACAAAGTAGATTTCTTACGTTTCCAGGAGGGATTAAAGAGGAAGTGCATAAAGTAAAATTCTTACATTTCCAGGAGAGATTACAGAGGAAGTGCATAAAGTAAAATTCTTACATTTCCAGGAGAGATTACAGAGGAAGTGCATAAAGTAAAGTTCATACATTTCCAGGAGGGATTACAGAGGAAGTGCATAATGCAAAGTTCTTACATTTCCAGGAGGGATTACAGAGGAAGTGCATAAAGAAAAGTTCTTACATTTCCAGGAGGAATTACAGAGGAAGTCCATAAAGTAAAGTTCTTAAATTTCCAGGAGGAATTACAGAAGAAGTGCAAAAAGTAAAGTTCTTACATTTCCAGGAGGGATTACAGAGGAAGTCCATAAAGTAAAGTTCTTACATTTCCAGGAGGAATTACAGAGGAAATGCACAACGTTCTTACATTTCCAGGAGGAATTACAGAGGAAGTGCACAAAGTAGATTTCTTACATTTCCAGGAGGGATTACGGAGGAAGTGAAGTAAAGTTCTTGCATTTCCAGGAGGGATTACAGAGGAAGTGCATAAAGTAAAGTTCTTACATTTCCAGGAGGGATTACAGAGGAAGTGCATAAAGTAAAGTTCTTACATTTCCAGGAGGGATTACAGAGGAAGTGCATAAAGTAAAGTTCTTACATTTCCAGGAGGGATTACAGAGGAAGTGCATAAAGAAAAGTTCTTACATTTCCAGGAGTAATTAAAGGGGAAGTGCACAAAGTAGAGTCCTTACATTTCCAGGAGGTATTACAGAGGAAGTGCATAAAGTAGAGTTCTTACATTTCCAGGAGGGATTACAGAGGAAGTGCAAAAAGTAAAGTTCTTACATTTCCAGGAGGGATTACAGAGGAAGTGCATAAAGTAAAGTTCTTACATTTCCAGGGGGAAATAAAGAGGAAGTGCAGAAAGTAGAGTCCTTACATTTCCAGGAGGTATTACAGGGGATGTGCACAAAGTAGAGTTCTTACATTTCCAGGAGGATTAACAGAGGAAGTACAAAAAGTAAAGTTCTTACATTTCCAGGAGGAATTACAGAGGAAGTCCATAAAGTAAATTTCTTACATTTCCAGGAGGAATTACAGAGGAAGTGCAAAAAGTAAAGTTCTTACATTTCCAGGAGGGATTACAGAGGAAGTCCATAAAGTAAAGTTCTTACATTTCCAGGAGGAATTACAGAGGAAATGCACAACGTTCTTACATTTCCAGGAGGGATTACAGAGGAAGCGCACAAAGTAGATTTCTTACATTTCCAGGAGGGATTACGGAGGAAGTGAATTAAAGTTCTTGCATTTCCAGGAGGGATTACAGAGGAAGTGCATAAAGTAAAGTTCTTACATTTCCAGGAGGGATTACAGAGGAAGTGCGTAAAGTAAAGTTCTTACATTTCCAGGTGGGATTACAGAGGAAGTGCATAAAGTAAAGTTCTTACATTTCCAGGAGGGATTACAGGGGAAGTGCAGAAAGTAAAGTTCTTACATTTCCAGGAGGAATTACAGAGGAAATGCACAACGTTCTTACATTTCCAGGAGGGATTACAGAGGAAGTGCACAAAGTAGAATTCTTACATTTCCAGGAGGGATTACAGAGGAAGTGCACAAAGTAGATTTCTTACATTTCCAGGAGGGATTACAGAGGAAGTGCATAAAGTAAAGTTCTTACATTTCCAGGAGGGATTACAGAGGAAGTGCATAAAGTAAAGTTCTTACATTTCCAGGAGGGATTACAGAGGAAGTGCATAAAGCAAACTTGTTACTTTTCCAGGAGGGATTACAGAGGAAGTGCATAAATTAGAGTTCTTACATTTCCAGGAGGAATTACAGAGGAAGTCCATAAAGTAAAGTTCTTACATTTCCAGGAGGGATTACAGGGGAAGTGCAGAAAGTAAAGTTCTTACATTTCCAGGAGGAATTACAGAGGAAATGCACAACGTTCTTACATTTCCAGGAGGGATTACAGAGGAAGTGCACAAAGTAGATTTCTTACGTTTCCAGGGGGGATTACAGAGGAAGTGCATAAAGTAAAGTTCTTACATTTCCAGGAGAAATTACAGAGGAAGTGCATAAAGTAAAGTTCATACATTTCCAGGAGGGATTACAGAGGAAGTGCATAAAGCAAAGTTCTTACATTTCCAGGAGGGATTACAGAGGAAGTGCATAAAGTAAAGTTCTTACATTTCCAGGAGGAATTACAGAGGAAGTCCATAAAGTAAAGTTCTTACATTTCCAGGAGGAATTACAGAGGAAATGCACAACGTTGTTACATTTCCAGGAGGAATTACAGAGGAAGTGCACAAAGTAGATTTCTTACATTTCCAGGAGGTATTACGGAGGAAGTGAAGTAAAGTTCTTGCATTTCCAGGAGGGATTACAGAGGAAGTGCATAAAGTAAAGTTCTTACATTTCCAGGAGGGAATACAGAGGAAGTGCATAAAGTAAAGTTCTTACATTTCCAGGAGGGATTACAGAGGAAGTGCATAAAGTAAAGTTCTTACATTTCCAGGAGGGATTACAGAGGAAGTGCATAAAGTAAACTTCTTACATTTCCAGGAGTAATTAAAGGGGAAGTGCACAAAGTAGAGTCCTTACATTTCCAGGAGGATTTACAGAGGAAGTGCACAAAGTAAAGTTCTTACATTTCCAGGAGGGATTACAGAGGAAGTGCATAAAGTAAAGTTCTTACATTTCCAGGAGGATTTACAGAGGAAGTGCATATAGTAAAGTTCTTACATTTCCAGGAGGAATTAAAGAGGAAGTGCAGAAAGTAGAGTCCTTACATTTCCAGGAGGGATTACAGAGGAAGTGCGTATAGTAAAGTTCTTACATTTCCATGAGGAATTAAAGAGGAAGTGCACAAATTAGAGTCCTTACATTTCCAGGAGTATTTACAGAGGAATTGCAAAAAGTAAAGTTCTTACATTTCCAGGAGGGATTACAGAGGAAGTGCATAAAGTAAAGTTCTTACATTTCCAGGAGGGATTACAGAGGAAGTGCATAATGTAAAGTTCTTACATTTCCAGGAGGAATTACAGAGGAAATGCACAACGTTCTTACATTTCCAGGAGGGATTACAGAGGAAGTGCATAAAGTAGATTTCTTACATTTCCAGGAGGGATTACATAGGAAGTGCATAAAGTAAAGTTCTTACATTTCCAGGAGGGATTACAGAGGAAGTGCATAAAGTAAAGTTCTTACATTTCCAGGAGGGATTACAGAGGAAGTGTACAAAGTAGATTTCTTACATTTCCAGGAGGGATTACAGTGGAAGTGCATAAAGTAAAGTTCTTACATTTCCAGGAGGGATTACAGAGGAAGTGCCTAAAGTAAAGTTCTTACATTTCCAGGAGGGATTACAGAGGAAGTGCATAAAGTAAAGTTCTTACATTTCCAGGAGTAATTAAAGAGGAAGTGCACAAAGTAGAGTCCTTACATTTCCAGGAGGATTTACAGAGGAAGTGCACAATGTAAAGTTCTTACATTTCCAGGAGGGATTACAGAGGAAGTGCATATAGTAAAGTTCTTACATTTCCATGAGGAATTAAAAAGGAAGTGCAGAAAGTAGAGTCCTTACATTTCCAGGAGGGATTACAGAAGAAGTGCACAAAGTAGAGTTCTTACATTTCCAGGAGGGATTACAGAGGAAGTGCACAAAGTAGATTTCTTACATTTCCAGGAGGGATTACAGAGGAAGTGCATAAAGTAAAATTCTTACATTTCCAGGAGAGATTACAGAGGAAGTGCATAAAGTAAAGTTCATACATTTCCAGGAGGGATTACAGAGGAAGTGCATAATGCAAAGTTCTTACATTTCCAGGAGGGATTACAGAGGAAGTGCATAAAGTAAAGTTCTTACATTTCCAGGAGGAATTACAGAGGAAGTCCATAAAGTAAAGTTCTTAAATTTCCAGGAGGAATTACAGAAGAAGTGCAAAAAGTAAAGTTCTTACATTTCCAGGAGGGATTACAGAGGAAGTCCATAAAGTAAAGTTCTTACATTTCCAGGAGGAATTACAGAGGAAATGCACAACGTTCTTACATTTCCAGGAGGAATTACAGAGGAAGTGCACAAAGTAGATTTCTTACATTTCCAGGAGGGATTTACGGAGGAAGTGAAGTAAAGTTCTTGCATTTCCAGGAGGGATTACAGAGGAAGTGCATAAAGTAAAGTTCTTACATTTCCAGGAGGGATTACAGAGGAAGTGCATAAAGTAAAGTTCTTACATTTCCAGGAGGGATTACAGAGGAAGTGCGTAAAGTTCTTACATTTCCAGGAGGGATTACAGAGGAAGTGCATAAAGTAAAGTTCTTACATTTCCAGGAGTAATTAAAGGGGAAGTGCACAAAGTAGAGTCCTTACATTTCCAGGAGGATTTACAGAGGAAGTGCACAAAGTAAAGTTCTTACATTTCCAGGAGGGATTACAGAGGAAGTGCATAAAGTAAAGTTCTTACATTTCCAGGAGGATTTACAGAGGAAGTGCATATAGTAAAGTTCTTACATTTCCATGAGGAATTAAAGAGGAAGTGCAGAAAGTAGAGTCCTTACATTTCCAGTAGGGATTACAGAGGAAGTGCGTATAGTAAAGTTCTTACATTTCCATGAGAAATTAAAGAGGAAGTGCAAAAAGTAGAGTCCTTACATTTCCAGGAGTATTTACAGAGGAATTGCAAAAAGTAAAGTTCTTACATTTCCAGGAGGGATTACAGAGGAAGTGCATAAAGTAAAGTTCTTACATTTCCAGGAGGGATTACAGACGAAGTGCATAATGTAAAGTTCTTACATTTCCAGGAGGAATTACAGAGGAAATGCACAACGTTCTTACATTTCCAGGAGGGATTACAGAGGAAGTGCATAAAGTAAAGTTCTTACATTTCCAGGAGGGATTACAGAGGAAGTGCATAAAGTAAAGTTCTTACATTTCCATGAGGGATTACAGAGGAAGTGCATAAAGTAAAGTTCTTACATTTCCAGGAGGGATTACAGAGGAAGTGCATAAAGTAAAGTTCTTACATTTCCAGGAGGGATTACAGAGGAAGTGCATAAAGTAAAGTTCTTACATTTCCAGGAGTAATTAAAGGGGAAGTGCACAAAGTAGAGTCCTTACATTTCCAGGAGGATTTACAGAGGAAGTGCACAAAGTAAAGTTCTTACATTTCCAGAAGGGATTACAGAGGAAGTGCATAAAGTAAAGTTCTTACATTTCCAGGAGGATTTACAGAGGAAGTGCATATAGTAAAGTTCTTACATTTCCATGAGGAATTAAAGAGGAAGTGCATAAAGTAGAGTCCTTACATTTCCAGGACGGATTACAGAGGAAGTGCGTATAGTAAAGTTCTTACATTTCCATGAGGAATTAAAGAGGAAGTGCACAAAGTAGAGTCCTTACATTTCCAGGAGTATTTACAGAGGAATTGCAAAAAGTAAAGTTCTTACATTTCCAGGAGAGATTACAGAGGAAGTGCATAAAGTAAAGTTCTTACATTTTCAGGAGGGATTACAGAGGAAGTGCATAATGTAAAGTTCTTACATTTCCAGGAGGAATTACAGAGGAAATGCACAACGTTCTTACATTTCCAGGAGGGATTACAGAGGAAGTGCACAAAGTAGATTTCTTACATTTCCAGGAGGGATTACAGAGGAAGTGCATAAAGTAAAGTTCTTACATTTCCAGGAGGGATTACAGAGGAAGTGCATAAAGTAAAGTTCTTACATTTCCAGGAGGGATTACAGAGGAAGTGTACAAAGTAGATTTCTTACATTTCCAGGAGGGATTACAGTGGAAGTGCATAAAGTAAAGTTCTTACATTTCCAGGAGGGATTACAGAGGAAGTGCATAAAGTAAAGTTCTTACATTTCCAGGAGGGATTACAGAGGAAGTGCATAAAGTAAAGTTCTTACATTTCCAGGAGTAATTAAAGAGGAAGTGCACAAAGTAGAGTCCTTACATTTCCAGGAGGATTTACAGATTTAGTGCACAATGTAAAGTTCTTACATTTCCAGGAGGGATTACAGAGGAAGTGCATATAGTAAAGTTCTTACATTTCCATGAGGAATTAAAAAGGAAGTGCAGAAAGTAGAGTCCTTACATTTCCAGGAGGGATTACAGAGGAAGTGCACAAAGTAGAGTTCTTACATTTCCAGGAGGGATTACAGGGGATGTGCACAAAGTAGAGTTCTTACATTTGCAGGAGGGATTACAGAGGAAATGCATAAAGTAAAGTTCTTACATTTCCATGAGGAATTAAAGAGGAAGTGCACAAAGTAGAGTTCTTACATTTCCAGGAGGTATTACAGAGTAAGTGCATAAAGTAGAGTTCTTACATTTCCAGGAGGGATTACAGAGTAAGTGCATGAAGTAAAGTTCTTGCATTTCCAGGGGGAATTAAAGAGGAAGTGCAGAAAGTAGAGTCCTTACATTTCCAGGAGGTATTACAGGGGATGTGCACAAAGTAGAGTTCTTACATTTCCAGGAGGATTTACAGAGGAAGTGCAAAAAGTAAAATTCTTACATTTCCAGGAGGGATTACAGAGGAAGTGCATAAAGTAAAATTCTTACATTTCCAGGAGGGATTACAGAGGAAGTGCATAAAGTAAAGTTCTTACATTTCCAGGAGAGATTACAGGGGATGTGCACAAAGTAGAGTTCTTACTTTTTCAGGAGGATTTACAGAGGAAGTGCATGAAGTAAAATTCTTACATTTCCAGGAGGGATTACAGGGGATGTGCACAAAGTAGAGTTCTTACATTTCCAGGAGGGATTACAGAGGAACTGCATAAAGTAAAGTTCTTACATTTCCAGGAGGGATTACAGAGGAAGTGCGTAAAGTAAAGTTCTTACATTTCCATGAGGGATTACAGAGGAAGTGCATAAAGTAAAGTTCTTACATTTCCAGGAGGGATTACAGAGGAAATGCATAAAGTAAAGTTCTTACATTTCCAGAAGGGATTGCAGGGGATGTGCACAAACTAGAGTTCTTACATTTCCAGGAGGGATTACAGAGGAAGTACATAAAGTAAAGTTCTTACATTTCCAGGAGGGATTACAGAGGAAGTGCATAAAGTAAAGTTCTTACATTTCCAGGAGGGATTACAGAGGAAGTGCATAAAGTAAAGTTCTTACATTTCCAGGAGTGATTACAGAGGAAGTGCATAAAGTAAAGTTCTTACATTTCCAGGAGGGATTACAGAGGAAGTGCATAAAGTAAAGTTCTTACATTTCCAGGAGGGATTACAGGGGATGTGCACAAAGTAGAGTTCTTACATTTCCAGGAGGGATTACAGAGGAAGTGCATAAAGTAAAGTTCTTACATTTCCAGGAGGGATTACAGAGGAAGTGCATAAAGTAAAGTTCTTACATTTCCAGGAGGGATTACAGAGGAAGTGCATAAAGTAAAGTTCTTACATTTCCAGGAGGGATTACAGAGGAAGTGCATAAAGTAAAGTTCTTACATTTCCAGGAGGGATTACAGAGGAAGTGCATAAAGTAAAGTTCTTAAATTTCCAGGAGAGATTACAGAGGAAGTGCACAAAGTAGATTTCTTACATTTCCAGGAGGAATTACAGAGGAAATGCACAACGTTCCCTTACATTTCCAGGAGGGATTACAGAGGAAGTGCATAAAGTAAAGTTCTTACATTTCCAGGAGGGATTACAGAGGAAGTGCATAAAGTAAAGTTCTTACATTTCCAGGAGGGATTACAGAGGAAGTGCATAAAGTAAAGTTCTTACATTTCCAGGAGGGATTACAGAGGAAGTGCATAAAGTAAAGTTCTTACATTTCCAGGAGGGATTACAGAGGAAGTGCATAAAGTAAAGTTCTTACATTTCCAGGAGTAATTAAAGGGGAAGTGCACAAAGTAGAGTCCTTACATTTCCAGGAGGATTTACAGAGGAAGTGCACAAAGTAAAGTTCTTACATTTCCAGAAGGGATTACAGAGGAAGTGCATAAAGTAAAGTTCTTACATTTCCAGGAGGATTTACAGAGGAAGTGCATATAGTAAAGTTCTTACATTTCCATGAGGAATTAAAGAGGAAGTGCATAAAGTAGAGTCCTTACATTTCCAGGACGGATTACAGAGGAAGTGCGTATAGTAAAGTTCTTACATTTCCATGAGGAATTAAAGAGGAAGTGCACAAAGTAGAGTCCTTACATTTCCAGGAGTATTTACAGAGGAATTGCAAAAAGTAAAGTTCTTACATTTCCAGGAGGGATTACAGAGGAAGTGCATAAAGTAAAGTTCTTACATTTTCAGGAGGGATTACAGAGGAAGTGCATAATGTAAAGTTCTTACATTTCCAGGAGGAATTACAGAGGAAATGCACAACGTTCTTACATTTCCAGGAGGGATTACAGAGGAAGTGCACAAAGTAGATTTCTTACATTTCCAGGAGGGATTACAGAGGAAGTGCATAAAGTAAAGTTCTTACATTTCCAGGAGGGATTACAGAGGAAGTGTACAAAGTAGATTTCTTACATTTCCAGGAGGGATTACAGTGTAAGTGCATAATGTAAAGTTCTTACATTTCCAGGAGGGATTACAGAGGAAGTGCATAAAGTAAAGTTCTTACATTTCCAGGAGGGATTACAGAGGAAGTGCATAAAGTAAAGTTCTTACATTTCCAGGAGTAATTAAAGAGGAAGTGCACAAAGTAGAGTCCTTACATTTCCAGGAGGATTTACAGATTTAGTGCACAATGTAAAGTTCTTACATTTCCAGGAGGGATTACAGAGGAAGTGCATATAGTAAAGTTCTTACATTTCCATGAGGAATTAAAAAGGAAGTGCAGAAAGTAGAGTCCTTACATTTCCAGGAGGGATTACAGAGGAAGTGCACAAAGTAGAGTTCTTACATTTCCAGGAGGGATTACAGGGGATGTGCACAAAGTAGAGTTCTTACATTTGCAGGAGGGATTACAGAGGAAATGCATAAAGTAAAGTTCTTACATTTCCATGAGGAATTAAAGAGGAAGTGCACAAAGTAGAGTTCTTACATTTCCAGGAGGTATTACAGAGTAAGTGCATAAAGTAGAGTTCTTACATTTCCAGGAGGGATTACAGAGGAAGTGCATAAAGTAAAGTTCTTGCATTTCCAGGGGGAATTAAAGAGGAAGTGCAGAAAGTAGAGTCCTTACATTTCCAGGAGGTATTACAGGGGATGTGCACAAAGTAGAGTTATTACATTTCCAGGAGGATTTACAGAGGAAGTGCAAAAAGTAAAATTCTTACATTTCCAGGAGGGATTACAGAGGAAGTGCATAAAGTAAAGTTCTTACATTTCCAGGAGGGATTACAGAAGAAGTGCATAAAGTAAAGTTCTTACATTTCCAGGAGGGATTACAGAGGAAGTGAATAAAGTAAAGTTCTTAAATTTCCAGGAGAGATTACAGAGGAAGTGCACAAGGTAGATTTCTTACATTTCCAGGAGGGATTACAGTGGAAGTGCATAAAGTAAAGTTCTTACATTTCCAGGAGGGATTATAGAGGAAGTGCATAAAGTAAAGTTCTTACATTTCCAGGAGTAATTAAAGAGGAAGTGCACAAAGTAGAGTCCTTACATTTCCAGGAGGATTTACAGAGGAAGTGCACAAAGTAAAGTTCTTACATTTCCAGGAGGGATTACAGAGGAAGTACATATAGTAAAGTTCTTACATTTCCATGAGGAATTAAAGAGGAAGTGCAGAAAGTAGAGTCCTTACATTTCCAGGAGGGATTACAGAGGAAGTGCACAAAGTAGAGTTCTTACATTTCCAGGAGGGATTACAGGGAATGTGCTCAAAGAAGTGTTCTTACATTTCCAGGAGTATTTACAGAGGAAGTGCAAAAAGTAAAGTTCTTACATTTCCAGGAGGGATTACAGAGGAAATGCATAAAGTAAAGTTCTTACATTTCCATGAGGAATTAAAGAGGAAGTGCAAAAAGTAAAGTTCTTACATTTCCAGGAGGGATTACAGAGGAAGTGCATAAAGTAAAGTTCTTACATTTCCAGGGGGAATTAAAGAGGAAGTGCAGAAAGTAGAGTCCTTACATTTCCAGGCCAGGAGGGATTACAGGGGATGTGCACAAAGTAGAGTTCTTACATTTCCAGGAGGATTTACAGAGGAAGTGCAAAAAGTAAAATTCTTACATTTCCAGGAGGGATTACAGAGGAAGTGCATAAAGTAAAATTCTTACATTTCCAGGAGGGATTACAGAGGAAGTGCATAAAGTAAAGTTCTTACATTTCCAGGAGGGATTACAGGGGATGTACACAAAGTAGAGTTCTTACTTTTCCAGGAGGATTTACAGAGGAAGTGCATGAAGTTAAATTCTTACATTTCCAGGAGGGATTACAGGGGATGTGCACAAAGTAGAGTTCTTACATTTCCAGGAGGGATTACAGAGGAACTGCATAAAGTAAAGTTCTTACATTTCCAGGAGGGATTACAGAGGAAGTGCGTAAAGTAAAGTTCTTACATTTCCAGGAGGGATTACAGAGTAAGTGCATAAAGTAAAGTTCTTACATTTCCAGGAGGGATTACAGAGGAAATGCATAAAGTAAAGTTCTTACATTTCCAGGAGGGATTACAGAGGAAGTGCATAAAGTAAAGTTCTTACATTTCCAGGAGTGATTACAGAGGAAGTGCACAAAGTAAAGTTCTTACATTTCCAGGAGGATTTATGGAGGAAGTGCATAAAGTAAAGTTCTTACATTTCCAGGAGGGATTACAGAGGCAGTGCATAAAGTAGAGTTCATACATTTCCAGGAGGGATTACAGAGGAAGTGCATAAAGTAAAGTTCTTACATTTCCAGGAGGGATTACAGAGGAAGTGCATAAAGTAGAGTTCTTACATTTCCAGGAGGATTTACAGAGGAAGTGCATGAAGTAAAATTCTTACATTTCCAGGAGGGATTACAGAGGAAGTGCATAAAGTAAAGTTCTTACTTTTCCAGTGGGAATTAAAGAGGAAGTGCAGAAAGTAGAGTCCTTACATTTCCAGGAGGGATTACAGGGGATGTGCACAAAGTAGAGCTCTATGAAATAAGCCTCCCGAAACAGATATGTAAAAAAAGAGCTAAGTTTAATTTGAATTCTCTTTTATCCCTCCTGGAAATGAATGTCTCAACTGATAACTGGGTGATACAATTTCATGGTAAAAATATCAAACTGTGTAGAGACTCACCACACATTAAAAAAGGAGCACCCTTCTTGTCAAGTAATTTACACATTTCCAGGAGGAATAATAGAGGAACAGCATAAAAAATGCTACAGAATTGTAAAGAAAGTGTATAGTATAAGCCCAGCACTAAGAGAAGAGCATTCTCCTGTGTCCGCAGGGTGGTCCGGCCCCCCAGAGGATACGTCCTCCAGGGCTATATCTGTCCTTGTCACTGAGTCAAGTGCCTGGTCAGGTCTAGCCCCTGTCTGTGACCACCAGGGAATCTGCACTATTCCCAGACCCCATAGTGCCAGGACACAGGCTGTGATCAGCGCCCCCCCTGGCATGTAGGAAATACTGCACCCAAAGTCTCTCCAACTTCTGCACTAATTGAGTGACTCAAAAAATTTGAGGGGACAAGACGGGAAAAATAATCAGTATTTAGATAAAATATTTTAAAATTTTATTTTACTTTATCGGCCCATTGTTATATAGATCAGTGAAAAGAACTTGACTTTAAAAAAAAAAGTGCCGTTCCTCTATTATTCCTCCTGGAAATGACTAAATAGGCAACTGGTTCTTATCGTTCCATTATTCATGAGTGTCCAATCAGTACTGACAATATTAGTCACACTCTGTTTTAAATGGGAATGATTGTGCCAAGTTATTAATTGATGCACACATTTCCAAGAGGAATAACAGAGGACAAGACAGGAGAATTAATCAGTATTTGATCCAAAATGACACTTATTTCCAACATTTCAGGTATTTTATTGGCCCAATGTTATAGATTAGTGAGATGGATTTTGCAGCATTTTTTTTTCTTCTTAAAATTGTGCCACTCCTCTGTTATTCTTCCTGGAAATGTATGACTAAATCGACAATGTTATAGTTTAGTGCATTGGATTTACATAAAGGATCTGTCCTGACATATCACTGATACTTCCCCCAAAAAACAATAATTTGGGAATATTTTTCCTCTGTTATTCTTCCTGGAAATGTATGACCAAATTGACAACTACATGTTACCGTTCCTTTGTCTTTGAGAATGTTTCTGTCCTATCAGTGCTGCTGATTACGATAGCCACGCCCTATTGAAAAGTAAGTGGGTGTGTCAATGGGGCGTGTCTCTACACAGAATGTCCCTCTCTAATCACTACTGACAATGTTAGTCACGCCCTGTTGTAAGGTTAGTACATTTCCAGGAGGAACAACAGGTGAACAGCAAAAATAAATAAAAAAATAAAAAACAAAATGTGTTCTAAAATAGTCATTCCCCCTGTTGTTCCTCTTGGAAATGTATTTACCTTATAATAGGGCGTGACAAACATTGTCAGCCCTGATTGGACAGGGACATTGTGTAGGGACACGCCTCACTGACGCAACCTATAAAATAACAATTCTGGAACATATTTTTTTTTCTGTTCCAATGTTGTTCCTCCTGGAAATGTAAAGTGAAGACATTTCAAGAGGAACAACATGGGAAATAGCTATTCTGGAACATTTTTTTTTTTTTATTGATGTTCCCATATTGTTCCTCCTGGAAATGTATTGACCTTTCATTATTTTTGAAAGAAAAGCAAATTTTTTTCAATGAAGCTAACATTAAATGAATCAGAAATACACTCTATACATTGTTAATGTGGTAAATGACTATTCTAGCTGCAAACGTCTTGTTTTTATTGCAATATCTACATAGGTGTATAGAGGCCCATTTCCAACAACCACCACTCCAGTGTTTTAATGGTACATTGTGTTTGCTAACTGTGTAAGAAGGCTAATGGATGTTTAGAAAACCCTAGAAAACCCTTGCACAAGTATGTTAGCCCAGCTGAAAACGGTTTGGCTGATTTGAGAAGCTATAAAATTGACCTTCCTTTGAGCTAGTTGAGAATCTGGAGCATTGCATTTGTTTGTTCTACGAAACTCTCAAAATGGCCAGAAAAAGAGAACTTTCATGTGAAACTCGACAGTCTATTCTTGTTCTTAGAAATGAAGGCTATTCCATGCGAGAAATTGCCAAGAAACTGAAGATTTCCTACAACGGTGTGTACTACTCCCTTCAGAGGAGAGCACAAACAGGCTCTAACCAGAGTAGAAAGAGAAGTGGGAGCCCCGCAGCACAACTGAGCAACAAGACAAATACATTAGAGTCTCTAGTTTGAGAAATCGACCCATCACAGCTCCTCAACTGGCAGCTTCATTAAAGAGTACACGCGAAACGCCAGTGTCAACGTCTACAGTGAAGAGGCGACTCCGGGATGCTGGCCTTCAGGGCAAAGTGGCAAAGAAAAAGCCATATCTGAGACTGACTAATAAAAGGAAAAGATTAATATGGGCAAAAGAACACAGACATTGGACAGAGGAAGATTGGAAAAAAGTTTTATGGACAGACAAATCAAAGTTTGAGGTGTTTGGATCACACAGAAGAACATTTGTGAGACGCAGAACAACTGAAAAGATGCTGGAAGAGTGCCTGACGCCATCTGTCAAGCATGGTGGAGGTAATGTGATGGTCTGGGGTTGCTTTGGTGCTGGTAAAGTGGAAGATTTGTACAAGGTAAATGGGATTTTGAATAAGGAAGGCTATCATTCCATTTTGCAATGCCATGCCATACCCTGTGGACAGCGCTTGATTGGAGCCAATTTCATCCTACAACAGGAAGATGACCCAAAGCACACCTCCAAATTATGCATGAACTATTTAGGGAGCAGGCAGCTGGTATTCTATCTGTAATGGAGTGTCCAGCGCAGTCACCAGATCTCAGCCCCATTGAGCTGTTGTGGGAGCAGCTTCACCGTATGGTGCGCAAAAAGTGCCCATCAAGCCAATCCAACTTGTGTGAGGGGCTTCAGGAAGCATGGGGGGAAATTTCTCAAGATTACCTCAGCAAATTAACAGCTAGAATGCCAAAGGTCTGCAATGCAGTAATTGCCCCAAAGGGAGCATTCTGAGACGAAAGCAAAGTTTGAAGCAGAAATTATTCTTTCTAATAAAAATCATTATTTCTAACCTTGTCAATGTCTGGACTATTTTCTATTCATTTTTCAACTCATTTGATGAATAAAAGTATGAGTTTTCATGGAAAAGACAAAATTGTCTTGGTGACCCCAAACTTTTGAACAGTAGTGTGTATGTGTGGCACCCCAGGGGTCTGGTTTCCACAGTAATGTAATGTTATGTCTGAGAGCAGGTGGGAGGTCCTTTGGTCAGGGATCCTGTGCATGCCACACCTCCTGCCCAGTCTTGGGAGGGGAAGAACTTCCCCTATATAAACCCAGGGCTGAGGCAGGGTTAGTCAGTCAAGGAGAGTAGAGACGAGAAACAGTCATAGGAGGAAACAGCAGAAGCTCAGTGGGAGCAATACTACTACGAGTCAGGGGCTGGCAGCTGCAGAGCTCGCCCTGACTGAGAAGATTTCTTACCGGACCCGGAGTCCGAGGCTGTGGGGACTAACTCCTATCCAACAGCAGAAACCGACCGGCAGGGGATTGCAGGTCCTCTGGCCCAGAAACCCGAAGGCACGGTCACACGCGTGGGACCAGCACCGCCATCGTGGAGCGGAAGCCATTAGAATGCCCCGAGTCACCGGCCATACGGGTGAGCACCACACGGTACACTCAGGGACGTGGGCTACTTTTACCCGCCGCTAGCAAGGTAGCCAGAAGAGTACAGTTAGTTGGGAAGGCCTACAACTCCGCCTGGCCAGGGGAGATCCCATCTGCTCAAGGACTGACCAGGCCCCGATTGCTAGCAAGTACTCTGGGAGGGTCTATCTTTGTCACCAGTAAAGACCCTGAACTACACCGCATCGTCTCTGAGTGGTTCCTGCTACCCCCATCATCCACGTCGGCTGCCCTGAGGCCATACCCCTCCCGTTGGGGGTTATACCATCCCCGCTGCACCATCCTTCCACCGGCCTCAGCGGCCTGCCCCGCAGCGGCAGCTCCATAGCTGTATTCAACGGGTGGCGTAGTCATCCCACCATCTACCGTTAACAGACTGCCACTGAGTTTGACACCCTGGGCACGGACCGGGTCGCCGCCACTCGGAGACTACGACCCCCATCTGATCCGGTTCCGGGTATCCCCAAACAGCACTGGCCCAGGGGGCGCGTCAACTTTGGCGTAGTCGGCAGGATCTCGTGCCCGCAACCACCGGGTACTGCGTGCCTGAAAAAGAGACTTTTCAAACTTACCTGTGGTGAAGATTCCCGCCATCCGGCGCCATCTTCAGCCTTCTTCCCGCCATCGGTGAAGTTTCCCGCCATCCGGCGCCATCTTCTGCCTTCTTCCCGCCATCCGTAGAGTTTTCCCGCCATTGGACGCCATATTGAGGACGCCGCGCGGGAAGAAGAGGGGCGTGGACTCCGAAAGCGCGCGAGAACTGAAGCCCCGCCTCACGTCCGGACGTTGCGTAAGGTCCTGGAAGGAGCCCAGCAGACGCCGACGTCACAGGAGCGCGACGGAAGGTCCTCAACCATCCACTGCGGAGCCGCGGCCTACGGAAGAGGATCATCGCAAGGTAGGCCACGGTCCACTAGGGGGGAGGAAGATGTCGGATACGGAGGAGAGCTTCACTGCCTCAACCCCCGCCAGCGCTACCGCTGCTGCAGTTATGCCCTTCACCATGCCCTATATCCCGGGAGCAGCTTGGCTACCCCAGTACTCAGGGGAGTCACATACCCTGCATGACTTTAGAGAAAAGCTGGATAGCCTCTTCCAGGTGTACCCCCTCACAGAAGAGCAAAAAGTGAGCATCCTGGTGGCCCAACTAACCGGGGCAGCCAAAAGGGAAGTAAAATCCTGGCCACCTGGGAGGAAGACTGTCACAAGGATACTAACCCGGCTGAAGGACACCTTTGATACCCGCACCTCAGCCGAGATTAAGCTTAGGTTCTACGGGTGCAAGCAGCGAGCGCATGAGAGTATAAGGGACTATGCACTAAACCTACAAGAGGCCCTGAGGGCCATTAAGCAGACCGACCCTGATGGAGTGGGAAACGAGGACAGGCTGTTGACCGAACAGTTTATAGAGGGACTATATTGTAATACCCACCGAACCCAGTTGCGGGCAATGGCCTTACAGGATCCCCATCTCGGCTTTGCACAGTTCAAGGACAGAGCCATCCGGGTGGCGTTGTGACCCACAGGCGCCCTGCTATCACTTACCACCAGGAGGCGGCGCCTTTGTCGGCAGGGCCTGTGGGAGCTGATGCACAGGCTTTGGACAATGACCCGGCTCCAGACCTACACCATCAGGTCCAAGAGCTAGCTAAGAGCGTTGCTGCGCTAACCCGAACTGTGCAGTCTTTACAGGCTTCCACCCCAGGGAAGATCCAGCTGGCATCCGGACCGGAGGACATCCCGTGGCGTCGACCAAGGAGGACCCCACCGGCCAGAGGAAGACCCAGTGACTGATACAGCGAGGACGGGCGACCCATCTGCCGCCGCTGCAATCAACCCGGACATATGGCAAGGTACTGTTCTTTAAACGGGCACAACCTGGGGTAGAGGGCCAACCCCCAGGAAAAAGATCACCAGGCCCATCGAACTGGCGCGACAGATATGTGGGAGGACGTCCAGTCTTGCCTGTGGTACTGGATGGCATTCCCATGAGTGCCCTACTGGACACCGGGTCACAGGTCACCACCATCCCGTACGTGCTCTTTAAGCAGTACTGGAATGACTCGGATATTACCCGCTACCCTGACGACGACTTGAGTATCATCGCCAGCAATGGCCAGCCCGTGCCACAGATCGGATTTAAAGAGGTGACCATCAAAATCGGTAGAGTCGAACTGGCAGCACAGGGACTGATCATTGTAGATATTGACAAACATGAGAGTCACCCAAAAATAACTCTAGGAACTAATGTAATTGAAAATTGTCTTGCAGAGGTGATTTTCCTTCTACAGCAGGTTGCCAAGAACGCCAGCTCCGGCAAGCAGCGGGTGCTCCAGAAAGAGATCCGGGCACTGATGCGACGGCAACAGGTGGAACTCTCCGGCGGAGAGATTGGTAGCGTAAGAATGTGTGACCCTTTTCCTATTGCCATGCCCCCAAAAAGTGAAATGATGATTTGGTGCCGAGCAGCTATTGGTCTGAGAGGTAGGGATTACCAGGCAATGGTGGAACCAGTTTACTCAGACAGTAGGCCCACCATTTTGACAGCACGGGGGGTGGTTGATGTACGCCATTGGAGGGTGCCCGTTCGCATAATAAATATCGGGGAGAGGGAAGTGTACCTGCCCCGGTATGCCACGCTAGCCAAATTATATACCATTAACCAAAATTCTATACAATCTGTGGAACCCTTGCCTCCATCTCACCCGGAGGAAGGTAACGGCTCTAAGAAAAACATGGAGGACTGGTGTCAGCAACTACATCTAGGTACTGACTCCACTCCCTCACACCAGAAACAAGGAGTCTATCGGGTGGTTCAAGAGTACGAGAGAGTGTTCAGTAAACACCCGTTAGACTTCGGGCGAGTCAAGGGGGTAGAACACCACATCCCCACGGGAGACCATCCTCCTATAAAAGAGAGGTATCGACCCGTACCCCCTGCCCACTACCAACACGCTAAGGGGATGCTTAGAGACATGAAGGAGGCTGGGGTGATCAGGGATAGCTGTAGCCCCTGGGCAGCTCCACTAGTCTTAGTCCGAAAGAAAGACAACACCATGAGGATGTGTGTAGATTACCGGAAAATCAACCGTATCACACACAAGGATGCGTACCCCTTACCAAGGATAGAGGAGTCATTGGCTGCTTTAAGATCTGCTAACTTCTTCTCTACCTTGGATCTCACTAGCGGGTACTGGCAGGTTCCTGTAGCAGAGGCGGACCGGGAGAAGACTGCATTCACCACCCCGATGGGACTTAGCGAGTTCACCTGCATGCCGTTCGGACTCTGCAACGCACCAGGAACCTTCCAACGATTAATGGAGTGCTGTCTGGGCCACAGAAACTTCGAGACGGTCCTGTTGTACCTGGACGATGTCATCGTATATTCCAAGACTTATGAGGACCACCTGAAACACCTGGCGGAGGTGTTCGAAGCTCTGGCGAGTTACGGCCTAAAGGTGAAACCCTCCAAGTGTCACCTCCTGAAACCAAAGGTGCAGTACCTGGGACACGTGGTGAGCGCTGACGGAGTGGCTCCTGACCCTGATAAGATCACCGCAATTAAGGAATGGCCAAGCCCCTCCAGCGTAAAAGAAGTGCGGCAGTTCCTCGGGTTGGTAGGCTACTACCGAAGGTTTATTCCCGGTTTCACCAGAAAGGCAGCACCTATGCAGGACCTCCTGATAGGCCAGTCCCGGAAGGCCAAGAACCAGAAGCCGCCCTTCAAATGGGAGGAGCTGGAAGAAGAGTCCTTCCGCCAGCTGAAGAAGGCCCTCACGGGGGATGAAATCCTGGCGTACCCGGATTATAGCCAGCCCTTTATCCTCTACACCGACGCCAATAACATCGGGCTAGGAGCCGTACTGTCCCAGATTCAGCAAGGGAAAGAACGAGTAATCGCCTACGCCAGCCGAAAACTGCGACCCACCGAAAGGAACCCCGAGAATTACAGCTCATTTAAGCTAGAGTTCCTGGCCGTGGTATGGGCAGTCACCGAGCGCTTTAAGCATTACCTCGCTTCTTCCCGGTTCACCGTGTACACGGATAACAACCCGTTGACACACCTGGACACGGCAAGACTCGGTGCCCTGGAGCAGAGGTGGATGGCCCGTCTGTCCAACTACGAGTTCACAATCAAATACCGGGCAGGACGCTCCAATACCAACGCGGACGCCCTGTCCAGGATGCCCAACCTGCCGGACGGAGGAGAAGATCCGGAGGGACTGGAAGAAGTTGAACTCCCTGCGTTCCACCGTCATGGGACTATCCAGTATTCCCACCGGGTAAGGAGTAAGCAGGCTGCTACGTTGAACCCCTTACCCCACTACAACTGGGCGGAAACGCAAGACAGCGACCCTGCCGTCCGACTGGTGAAGGAGATGCTGACTCGGCCGGAGGCTCGCCTTGAACCAGACGCTCCGGAGGAAGCCAAACAACTATGGGCAGAGAAGAGTCGACTGTTCCTTTACAAAGGGAAGTTGTGCCGCAGAATGGTTAACTCCCGGACGCATGAATTACTCTGGCAAGTAGTGGTGCCACGAAGAGACGCAGCCATGGTGATGGAGGCATACCACGACGGAGCTGGACACTTCGGGTGGAAGAAGCTGGAGTTCCTGCTGCGCGAGCGGTTCCACTGGGTAGGCATGAGGGGAACCATCGAGAAGTGGTGCAGAGACTGTGGCCCGTGCAACCTGAGAAGGAAGGACCGTGCCAGCCAGAAGACTCCCCTGCAGTCCATCGTCACCCGGCAACCGTTGGAACTGGTAGCCTTGGATCATGTAAAACTGACCCCAAGCAGAAGTGGCTACGTCTACGCGTTAACCATCGTGGATCATTACTCCCGGTTCTTGGTTGTCGTCCCCGTCAAGGACTTAACGGCTCAAACAGCAGCTAGAGCCTTCCAGCAGCACTTCTGCCGTCCACACGGGTACCCGGACCAAGTGCTGACGGACCAGGGACCTGCCTTTGAAGCGGAGGTCTTCCAGGAATTCTGCAATCTGTATGGCTGCCGGAAGATAAGGACGACACCCTACCATCCGCAAACTAATGGACTTTGTGAAAAAATGAACCAGGTGGTAATGGATCTTCTAAAAACGTTGCCCCTGGAAGAACGCAGTCTGTGGCCTGAGAAGTTGCCCAATCTGGTGGACCTATACAACCACATTCCGGTAGGTTCCACCAACTGTACCCCGGCTTACCTAATGAGGGCGAGACCTGGTAAGTTACCTGTTGACCTGGAAATGGGAGTCCTGACACCCGAGGACACTTCACCAGAAGCAGACTGGGACACAGAGAGGCAGCAACAGTACCGGAAAGTACAGGAGAGCGTGGAGCGAAGTCTCTGTCAGGCTAGGGAAAGACAAGAGAAAACTTACAACCAGTATTCTCCCGCCGTTCCCCTGGTACCCGGAGAGTAGGTCCTAAAGGGGAAAAGACGGCTCCACAAGTTGGACAACCAGTGGGAGAGGGACCCGTACACCGTACTGCCCTCAAGCCACGAGAACCCGAAGGTCTGTACCATCAGTAAAGACGGAGGGGAAACCACAGCCATTGTATCCCGGGACCACCTGAAGAAGTGTCCCGAACAACTGAGGAACCCTGAAGAGGAACAAGAAGACCATCGACCCGTAGAGGAAAGGGAAGATATGGTTAGTACTGTGCTCGGGGACTTCCCTCGGTCTTGGACTCAAGTCAATGGTGCAGTTGTGGTGCCCGTACTCACCTTCCTCCAACCGTCATCCCAAGCACCTACGGAGCAACGGGTAGAGCTGGAAGAACAGCCGGTCCAGGAGGCAGAAGACCCCACACCCGCAGACCAGGAGGATCAATCCTCTGCTTGCAGTGAGCCTGCCATATCCCTAGTGAGCCAGGGAACTCGTAGACAGCTGCCCAGTTTACCCTTGACAGCTCCTACACCCTGTAGTTCGGGGCCAGACAGTCAGCTCCGTAGGTCCACTAGAGCCACTAGAGGCCAGTTACCCGCACGCTGGAGGATTTAAAGTGTATAAATTGTTTTATTTATGTTTACCTGTGTATTGTTGCTTGTGTATAATTTTGTGTTTCTAGTTATTTTTAGGAATCCTTGGTGGATCTACCGGGAATCCTTGTACAATTAGTTGGAGTGTAACCCAGGATGGACTAGAGACTGTTAAGGACTCGGGGTAGGACAGACCCCTACCTGGTTACGTCTCCCTGTTTTGGTGAAATGGACACCTTGCTTCCCCTCAAAGACTGCACCCGGTTGCGGACACGCCGTGACCATTGTTATGTGTCTCTTTATTATAATGTTTTGGTTGTACTCTGTTATGTTTACAAAAATGTGTTTAGTCCCGGAGTACTAAATTTTACTAGGGGGGAATGTGGCACCCCAGGGGTCTGGTTTCCACAGTAATGTAATGTTATGTCTGAGAGCAGGTGGGAGGTCCTTTGGTCAGGGATCCTGTGCATGCCACACCTCCTGCCCAGTCTTGGGAGGGGAAGAACTTCCCCTATATAAACCCGGGGCTGAGGCACGGTTAGTCAGTCAAGGAGAGTAGAGACGAGAAACAGTCATAGGAGGAAACAGCAGAAGCTCAGTGGGAGCAATACTACTACGAGTCAGGGGCTGGCAGCTGCAGAGCTCGCCCTGACTGAGAAGATTTCTTACCGGACCCGGAGTCCGAGGCTGTGGGGACTAACTCCTATCCAACAGCAGAAACCGACCGGCAGGGGATTGCAGGTCCTCTGGCCCAGAAACCCGAAGGCACGGTCACATGCGTGGGACCAGCACCTCCATCGTGGAGCGGAAGCCATTAGAAGGCCCCGAGTCACCGGCCATACGGGTGAGCACCACACGGTACACTCAGGGACGTGGGCTACTTTTACCCGCCGCTAGCAAGGTAGCCAGAAGAGTACAGTTAGTTGGGAAGGCCTACAACTCCGCCTGGCCAGGGGAGATCCCATCTGCTCAAGGACTGACCAGGCCCCGATTGCTAGCAAGTACTCCGGGAGGGTCTATCTTTGTCACCAGTAAAGACCCTGAACTACACCGCATCGTCTCTGAGTGGTTCCTGCTACCCCCATCATCCACGTCGGCTGCCCTGAGGCCATACCCCTCCCGTTGGGGGTTATACCATCCCCGCTGCACCATCCTTCCACCGGCCTCAGCGGCCTGCCCCGCAGCGGCAGCTCCATAGCTGTATTCAACGGGTGGCGTAGTCATCCCACCATCTACCGTTAACAGACTGCCACTGAGTTTGACACCCTGGGCACGGACCGGGTCGCCGCCACTCGGAGACTACGACCCCCATCTGATCCGGTTCCGGGTATCCCCAAACAGCACTGGCCCAGGGGGCGCGTCATATGTATGTATGTGTATATATATATATATATATATATATATATATATATACTGCTCAAAGAAATAAGGAGGGAGCATCATGTGACACTCCCTCTCCCATCATTCCTCCTCTGCGTCTGACGCAGCGGCATGATGACGCGCCACGCTGTGTCAGACAGTGGAGCTGGCAGCTGCTGAGGTGATCAGCTGCAGAGACTGAAGCAGCGGGGAACGAGGAGCGGTAAGTATGTATTTATTTTTAAATCAGTGTGTACTGATAATACTGGAGGACTGGGGCTGCATTTTACCCTATGCGGGGCTGCATTATACTTCGTACAGGACCATGGGGGAATGCATTATACTGAGTGGGGAGCCATGGCGAGTGTCTTATACTGTGTGGAGGACCATGGGGAAGCGCATTATACTGTGTGGAGGACCACGTGGGAGTGCATTATACTGCGTGGAGGACAAAGAGGGAGTGCATTATACTACGTGGAGGACCACGAGGGAGTGCATTACACTGCGTGGAGGACCATGGGGACTGTATTATACTGCGTGGAGGACCACGAGGGAGTGCATTATACTGCGTGGAGGACCATGGGAGTGTATGATACTGCGTGGAGGACCATGGCGAGTGCCTTATACTGTGTGGAGGACCATGGCGAGAGTCTTATACTGTGTGGAGGACCATGGCGAGTGCATTATACTCTATGGAGTGTGGAGAGGTGTGGGGCAGTTGGGGCATCATACTGTGTTGGTGTCATCATACTTTACCCTGGGAGTTGAGGTCGGGTACAGTAGGGTCATTATACTGCGCATATGGAGGAATTCACCATGGGGGTATCATACCGTGTTTGGGGGGCACTTTTGTTGGCACCACACTTTATGGGCAATGAAAAAGGGATCTAGGACTTCAGCAGGAGGAAAATTACTATGTAAAGGCTGGAAGGTTGTGAGATCTGCTCTTCTGTGACCCCGACAATTATTTACATTTTTACATTTTTTTGTTGGGGGGCCCTATTAGAACTTCTGCTATGGGGCCCCATGATTCCTATGTACGCCCCTGATTGTACCAAATCCTCAGCTGTGCTGGTACTAAGGATATGGACACTCAGACATTTTGGGCTAAATATATACATACAAATATTTTTTCAATAACGTTTCATAAACAATTTGGCTTTTTTATTTCCTTTGCATTGCTAGTTGCAGAATGAGCTCACTGAGAATTTATCAGTGAGCTCATTCTGACCTTCTCTGTGCTGATTATGTTCACAGACCAGCATGAAAGTTGGGCTGATCTCTGATGCAGTCATAAATCATCGCAGAAATAAAAGAGCTGGAAACTCCACATCATAAGGAGCTCACTGACTGAATCTCAAGTTAACTCATTCTGCAGCCATCAATGTGCTGCTGGGAAACAATAAGCTGGTAAAGGCCGAACAGAGCAAATGTTACATGAAGCAAAATAGTAAAAAGTCTTTTTAGACCAATATACATGTATTTAAAGGGATTGTCCGGTGTGAAGCTGAAGGCTGCAGTCATCTGTGTGACTCTCTGTGACTGCAGACTTGTAATCCTCACATCATGTAGACTGCGCGCTGCCAGCATTATTCTCAGCCCAGAGATGGCAGAAGCCCCTGTATCATGTGTACAGGAATTGTGCCCCCTCTCCCCGAGGAGCAGCAGCGCCTCGTCCTCCAGATACATGAGGGTCCCATCGGGGAGATCCGCATGTACCGGCCATGATGTCATCTCCATGGATACGGCATCAATGTGCAGAGCAGAAGACCCCTGTAAGGGAGAGCTCAGACGTGGGGGGATTGATGTGGATGTGAGGAGCAGATCCCCCCATATTCACAGATTATCGCACAATACATGTGGCCTTGCACAGGAAAAACTGTGAGGAAAGAAGAAATCAGATTTCTTCCAATATAGAATAATGTCCTCCTGCCCTCGCTCATGTCCAGTATTATTTATCCCCTGACCGTTTGGGTGGGGAACCCCTCCTGAGCCCCCTCCAGTATATAGGAGCCATATATCTGCTCCATTACTGGCAGAAGGTAAGGAGCCAATCACACTGCACGGCTTCTACTTCCTGCTCTAAGCCCCGCCCACCTGCCTTCCCTTGAGATCTCCATGACAACCCTTGTGTGACTACAGTGACAGGCCACGCCCCCGAGGATTCTGATCAGTGCGGATGTCTCCATATTGCTGAGGACTGTGAGCGGCTGATGGGCGGAGCCAGCAGCGATGTGAGGGGCGGAGCCAGCAGCGATATGAGGGGCGGAGCCAGCAGCGATATGAGGGGCGGAGCCAGCAGCGATGTGAGGGGCGGAGCCAACAGCGACATGAGGGGCGGAGCCAACAGCGATATGAGGGGCGGAGCCAACAGCGATATGAGGGGCGGAGCCAGCAGCGATATGAGGGGCGGAGCCAGCAGCGATGTGAGGAGCGCTCACGGCACTGACAGGAGCAGGTGTGTGTGCAGCCAGTTCCTCTGCTGTGGGTGTTGTGGTGTGTGAGCTTCGCCGTGTATATAATATACACATATATATATATATATATATATACACAGGTGAAATCAGAAGTTTCCATACACTGTATAAATAGACACATCTGCAGGTTTTTCTCAATATCTGACATGAAATCAGAATAAACCTTTCCCTTTTTAGGTCAATTAGGATTACCATCATTTTTAATATTTGCCAAATGCCAGAATAATGAGAGAGAGAGAATGTTTTAGGACATTTTTATTACTTACTGCTAAGTCAAAAGTTTCCCTCTTTCCCTCTCTTCATTCATTGGGAGTGGGGCGCGGAGGATGCTGGGTGGGACGCGCGGGGTAACCCCCGCCCACAGCCCAGCATCCACCGCGGGGTCCGCGACACTAATGTCACCCCTCATTTGACGTGACATCAGCGGAAGAAAGAGGCGGCTGCAGCCGGGAGGTCACGTGATGCCTGTGAGGGGCGCTATCGCCAGTCCCTCCTACAGGAAATCAACCCCACATGATGCTGCCACCCCCATGTTTCACAGTTGGGATGGTGTTCTTAGGCTTCCAAGCTTCTCCTTTTTTCTTCCAAAAGTAACGATGGTCACTATGCCCAAAAAGTTCAGTTTTAGTTTCATCAGACCACGGGACATGTCTCCAAAAATTGAGGTCTTTGTTCCTGTGTGCATTTGCAAACATTAATCTGGCTTTTTTATCTTTCTTTTGGAGTAATGGCTTCTTCCTGGCACAGTGGCCTTTCAGCCTATATTGATACAGTACTCATTTCACTGTGGATATTGACACAATCTTATCAGCTTCCCCTATCATCTTCACAAGATCTTTTGTGTTTGTCCTTGATATGCACTTATCGGACCAAAGCACGTTCATCTCTGGGACACAGAACCCGTCTCCTTCCTGAGCGGTATGATGGCTGGACATTCCCATCTTGTTTGTACTTGCATATAATTGTTTGTACAGATTAACGAGACACCTTCAGGTATCTTGAAATTGTACCCAAGGATGAGCCAGACTTGTGCAAGTCCACAATTCTCTTCCTGATATCTTGGTTGATTTCTTTAGACTTTCCCATGATGCTATACAAAGAAGCAGTGTGTTTCAGGTGTGCATTAAAATACATCCACAGGTGTGTCTCTAATTAACTGAAATGTTGCCAAAAAAGCTATCAGAAGTTTCCAAACACATGACATCATCATATGGGCAGTCCAGAATTTTTTAAAGGTATAGCAATATTAGTGTATGTAAACTTATGACTTTGCAGTAAGTAATAAAAATGCTTTAAAACATTCTCTCTCTCTCTTATTATTCTGGCATTTGGCAAATCTTAAAAATGATGCTAATCCTAATTGACCTAAAACGTGAAGGTTTATTCTGATTTCATGTCAGATATTGAGAAAAACATGCAGATGTGTCTTTTTATTGTTATGATCTGCAACAAGTACTAAGGAAAGAAAGGAGAAAGCTATCCCTACAGTAAGGCTAAGCTGAATCCCTACGATGTAGCGGGCTGCCTGTTCCTAGCGAACAGACCCGCCTTAGTCCTCGGCTAGTCTGAACGAAGACCTATAGCATAAAGGAGAGGGGTCCCTAAAAGAACTAAGGAGTGGAACAAAAATGGGACATCTCCTAAACAGAAAAGTTGTTACAGAACACAAAAAGATAAACTGACAAAAAGGTACTAGAGGTCCCAGAAGGACCAAGCGAACTGACAGAGAAAGGCACAGAAGCACCTGGCTAGAAAAGCAGTCAAACAACACTGAAGTCCAACACAGCCAAAAGGGCGGAGCTGGAATATAAAGGCAGATGGTCTTGTGACCGCAAAACACAAGATGGAAAAAACAAACAGGAGGGTTCTAACATTTATATAGTGTATGTAAATTTCTGGTTTCAACTGTGTATACAGGTGACAGGAGCAGGTGTGTGTGCAGCCAGGTCCGCTCTTTTTGTGGCGCCGCAGCGGAGCGTGTTGTGGTGTGTGAGCTCTGCCGTGCATATAGTACAGAGGAGTATATATATATATGTGTATGTATATATACAGTACAGACCAAAAGTTTGGACACACCTTCTCATTTAAAGATTTTTCTGTATTTTCATGACTTTGAAAATGGTACATTCACACTGAAGGCATCAAAACTATGAATTAACACATGTGGAATTATATACTTAACAAAAAAGTGTGAAACAACTGAAAATATGTCTTATATTCTAGGTTCTTCAAATTAGCCACCTTTTGCTTTGATGACTGCTTGGCACACTCTTGGCATTCTCTTGATGAGCTTCAAGAGGTAGTCACTGGAAATGGTCTTCAACAATCTTGAAGGAGTTCCCAAAGATGCTTAGCACTTGTTGGCCCTTTTTCCTTCACTCTGCGGTCCAGCTCACCCCAAACCATCTTGATTGGGTTCAGGATTGGTGACTGTGGAGGCCAGGTCATCTGGCGTAGCACCCCATCACTCTTTATCTTGGTCAAATAGCTCTTACACAGCCTGGAGGTGTGTTTGGGGTCATTGTCCTGTTGAAAAATAAATGACGGTCCAACTAAATGCAAACCGGATGGAACAGCATACCGCTGCAAGATGCTGTGGTAGCCATGCTGGTTCAGTATGCCTTCAATTTTGAATAAATCCCCAACAGTGTCACCAGCAAAGCACCCCCACACCATCACACCTCCTCCTCCATGCTTCTCGGTGGGAACCAGGCATGTAGAGTCCATCCGTTCACCTTTTCTGCGTCGCACAAAGACACGGTGGTTGGAACCAAAGATCTCAAATTTGGACTCATCAGACCAAAGCACAGATTTCCACTGGTCTAATGTCCATTCCTTGTGTTCTTTAGCCCAAACAAGTCTCTTCTGCTTGTTGCCTGTCATTAGCAGTGGTTTCCTAGCAGATATTTTACCATGAAGGCCTGCTGCACAAAGTCTCCTCTTAACAGTTGTTGAAGAGATGTGTCTGCTGCTAGAACTCTGTGTGGCATTGACCTGGTGTCTAATCTGAGCTGCTGTTAACCTGCGATTTCTGAGGCTGGTGACTCGGATAAACTTATGCTCAGAAGCAGAGGTGACTCTTGGTCTTCCTTTCCTGGGGCGGTCCTCATATGAGACAGTTTCTTTGTAGCGCTTGATGGTTTTTACAACTGCGCTTGGGGACACTTTCAAAGTTTTCCCAATTTTTCGCACTGACTGACCTTCATTTCTTAAAGTAATGATGGCCACTCGTTTTTCTTTACTTAGCTGCTTTTTTCTTGCCATAATACAAATTCTAACAGTCTATTCAGTAGGACTATCAGCTGTGTATCCACCAGACTTCTGCACAACACAACTGATGGTCCCAACCCCATTTATAAGGCAAGAAATCCCACTTATTAAACCTGACAGGGCACACCTGTGAAGTGAAAACCATTTCCGGTGACTACCTCTTGAAGCTCATCAAGAGAATGCCAAGAGTGTGCAAAGCAGTCATCAAAGCAAAAGGTGGCTACTTTGAAGAACCTAGAATATAAGACATATTTTCAGTTGTTTCACACTTTTTTGTTAAGTATATAATTCCACAATTCCACATGTGTTAATTCATAGTTTTGATGCCTTCAGTGTGAATGAACAATTTTCATAGTCATGAAAATACAGAAAAATCTTTAAATGAGAAGGTGTGTCCAAACTTTTGGTCTGTACTGTATATATATATATATATATATATATATATATATATATATATATATATATACATACACACACATACACACACACACGGGGCATGCAGGAGTTTTTAGTTTACCAGTTTGGGTCCATGCGGAGCAGCTATAGGATTCACTGGTAACATTTTGGGGAACAGACAAAGTTTTTATAATTTTTATTCCATTTTTCTTTTGCGTGAGATTAATAAAATAACAATTCTGCTGATGTTTTTTTATTTTTTCCAGCATTCAATGGCAAAACCCCAGGAATGGTTCTTATATTTTTTCTTTCCAGCGTTTATCGTGCAGTATAGAGACAAAATGAACAAAAGCTACAATTTTGCCATTAATTCTTACTATTTTATTCTTGATGCTGTTTTTCGTGCAGGATAAATCATGTGATCGTTGTACAGTTTGGTTTGTTGTTCTCTGCGATGTTAATCAGGTTTAGTTGTTTTGTTCTTGTTTTTTGGGGGTTTATTTTAATAAAATCAAGTTTTAATGTAAGAAAAAAAATTATATTTGAGTTTTTACTTTGTATATTTCCAAATATTTTATTGAAACAGAGTAAAGGAAAGAAGGATGAACTAGTGGGAGAGCAACTGTAAAGGACCCCTGCCAGTCCCTAAAACTAAAGGGGCCTGTGACGACACAGCATTTAATCGTAATTATCCAGATGTAAATTCCATAGGCCCTGAATGATAGACTATTGCCTGAATTATTAACTATTGAATTTATGTGTTTCTTTCTTCGGTTGGTCAACGCACATGATCTTTTGTCATGAGTCCGAATGTTGACTCATCTTGTAGGTTGAGGTGATATTTGTTAATTGATAAATGGTTATTTACCTCTTATATCAACTCTTCTGGTTTATTGTACTGTTATCTTTGCAATACAGGGACGCAGGCTCTTTGAACAATGGATGTTTGCTAAATATGTTGATTACCATTTTAGAAGTCCATGCAATTTGTTGACTTGCATTGTTTCGGAATTTATAGTTTATCCTTCAATGTTTGCAATGTTTGCAAGTCAACATTGGGGGATGAACTGTGGATGCTCCAGTAATGAGAAATAGTAACACCACCCCTTTCTCTTGACCTGTGGATGAAGTCATGAAGAAGGACAGTTGTGAACTACATAAAGGAGTCTTTTTACAAAACCACTGCCAGGAACACTCTATGGGACAGCTCTAAAGAACACCATGAATCCATTAAGAGGGACACAGATTTGGTTTCTACAGGATGCCAGCTTAAGGGACCACAGCCCTGGCTGGAGGAATACAGATCTGCTCCATTGACTACTATAGAACCCATGGATATGTGGCACCCCAGGGGTCTGGTTTCCACAGTAACAAGCAATGTTATGTCTGAGAGCAGGTGGGAGGTCTCTTGGCCAGGGATCCTGTGCATGCCACACCTCCTGCCCAGTCTTGGGAGGGGAAGACCTTCCCCTATATAAACCCGGGGCTGAAGCAGGGTTAGTCAGTCAAGGAGAGTAGAGACAAGAAACAGTCACAGGAAGAAACAGCAGAAGCTCAGTGGGAGCAATACTACTACAAGTCAGGGGCTGGCAGCTGCAGAGCTCGCCCTGACTGAGAAGCTTTCTTACCGGACCCGGCGTCCGAGGCTGTGGGGACTAACTCTTACCCAGCAGCAGAAGCCGACCGGCAGGGGATTTCAGGTCCTCAGGCCCAGAAACCCGAAGGCACGGTCACACGCGTGGGACCAGCGCCGCCATCGTGGAGCGGAAGCCATTAGAAGGCCCCGAGTCACCGGCCATACGGGTGAGCACCACACGGTACACTCAGGGACGTGGGCTACTTATATCCGCTTCTAGCAAGGTAGCCAGAAGAGTACAGTCAGTTTGGGAGGCCTACAACTCCGCCTGGCCAGGGGAGATCCCATCTGCTCAAGGACTGACCAGGCCCCGTTCGCTAGCAAGTACTCCGGGAGGGTCTATCGTTGTTACCAGTAAAGACCCTGAATTACACCGCACCGTCTCTGAGTGGTTCCTGCTACCCTCATCTTCCACGTCGGCTGCCCTGAGGCCATACCCCTCCCGTTGGGGGTTATACTATCACGCTGCACAATTCTACACCGGCCTCAGCGGTCTGCCCTGCAGCGGCAGCTCCATAGCTGCAAATCAACGGGTGGCGTAGTCATCCACCATCTACTGCTAATAGACTGCCACTTAGTCTGACTCCCTGGGCAGGGACCGGGTCCCCGCCACTCGGAGACTACAACCCTCATCTGATCCGGTTCCGGGTAAGCCCCCGTGCGCGAGACGCTGCGCGACACAGCAGGCCCAGGGGCGCGTCAACTTTGGCGTAGTCGGCAGGATTTCGTGCCCGCAACCACCGGGTACTGCGTGCCTGAAAAAGAGACTTTTCAAACTTACCTGTGGTGAAGATTCCCGCCATCCGGCGCCATCTTCAGCCTTCTTCCCGCCATCGGTGAAGTTTCCCGCCATCCGGCGCCATCTTCTGCCTTCTTCCCGCCATCCGTGGAGTTTTCCCGCCATTGGACGCCATCTTGAGGATGCCGCGCGGGAAGAAGAGGGGCGTGGACTCCGAAAGCGTGCGAGAACTGAAGCCCCGCCTCACGTCCGGACGTTGCGTAAGGTCCTGGAAGGAGCCCAGCAGACGCCGACGTCACAGGAGCGCGACGGAAGGTCCTCAACCATCCACTGCGGAGCCGCGGCCTACGGAAGAGGATCATCGCAAGGTAGGCCACGGTCCACTAGGGGGGAGGAAGATGTCGGATACGGAGGAGAGCTTCACTGCCTCAACCCCCGCCAGCGCTACCGCTGCTGCAGTTATGCCCTTCACCATGCCCTATATCCCGGGAGCAGCTTGGCTACCCCAGTACTCAGGGGAGTCACATACCCTGCATGACTTTAGAGAAAAGCTGGATAGCCTCTTCCAGGTGTACCCCCTCACAGAAGAGCAAAAAGTGAGCATCCTGGTGGCCCAACTAACCGGGGCAGCCAAAAGGGAAGTAAAATCCTGGCCACCTGGGAGGAAGACTGTCGCAGGGATACTAACCCGGCTGAAGGACACCTTTGATACCCGCACCTCAGCCGAGATTAAGCTTAGATTCTACGGGTGCAAGCAGCGAGCGCATGAGAGTATAAGGGACTATGCACTAAACCTACAAGAGGCCCTGAGGGCCATTAAGCAGACCGACCCTGATGGAGTGGGAAACGAGGACAGGCTGTTGACCGAACAGTTTATAGAGGGACTATATTGTAATACCCACCGAACCCAGTTGCGGGCAATGGCCTTACAGGATCCCCATCTGGGCTTTGCACAGTTCAAGGACAGAGCCATCCGGGTGCTCCGAGAACCGGCACCGGGTGGCGTTGTGACCCACAGGCGCCCTGCTATCACTTACCACCAGGAGGCGGCGCCTTTGTCGGCAGGGCCTGTGGGAGCTGATGCGCAGGCTTTGGACAATGACCCGGCTCCAGACCTACACCATCAGGTCCAAGAGCTAGCTAAGAGCGTTGCTGCGCTAACCCGAACTGTGCAGTCTTTACAGGCTTCCACCCCAGGGAAGATCCAGCTGGCATCCGGACCGGAGGACATCCCGTGGCGTCGACCAAGGAGGACCCCACCGGCCAGAGGAAGACCCAGTGACCGATACAGCGAGGACGGACGACCCATCTGCCGCCGCTGCAATCAACCCGGACATATGGCAAGGTACTGTTCTTTAAACGGGCACAACCTGGGGTAGAGGGCCAACCCCCAGGAAAAAGATCACCAGGCCCATCGAACTGGCGCGACAGATATGTGGGAGGACGTCCAGTCTTGCCTGTGGTACTGGATGGCATTCCCATGAGTGCCCTACTGGACACCGGGTCACAGGTCACCACCATCCCGTACGTGCTCTTTAAGCAGTACTGGAATGACTCGGATATTACCCGCTACCCTGACGACGACTTGAGTATCATCGCCAGCAATGGCCAGCCCGTGCCACAGATCGGATTTAAAGAGGTGACCATCAAAATCGGTAGAGTCGAACTGGCAGCACAGGGACTGATCATTGTAGATATTGACAAACATGAGAGTCACCCAAAAATAACTCTAGGAACTAATGTAATTGAAAATTGTCTTGCAGAGGTGATTTTCCTTTTACAGCAGGTTGCCAAGAACGCCAGCTCCGGCGAGCAGCGGGTGCTCCAGAAAGAGATCCGGGCACTGATGCGACGGCAACAGGTGGAACTCTCCGGCGGTGAGATTGGTAGCGTAAGAATGTGTGACCCTTTTCCTATTGCCATGCCCCCAAAAAGTGAAATGATGATTTGGTGCCGGGCAGCTATTGGTCTGAGAGGTAGGGATTACCAGGCAATGGTAGAACCAGTTTACTCGAACAGTAGGCCCACCATTTTGACAGCACGGGGGGTGGTTGATGTACGCCATGGGAGGGTGCCCGTTCGCATAATAAATATCGGGGAGAGGGAAGTGTTCCTGCCCCGGTATGCCACGCTAGCCAAATTATATACCATTAACCAAAATTCTATACAATCTGTGGAACCCTTGCCTCCATCTCACCCGGAGGAAGGTAACGGCTCTAAGAAAAACATGGAGGACTGGTGTCAGCAACTACATCTGGGTACTGACTCCACTCCCGCACACCAGAAACAAGGAGTCTATCGGGTGGTTCAAGAGTACGAGAGAGTGTTCAGTAAACACCCGTTAGACTTCGGGCGAGTCAAGGGGGTAGAACACCACATCCCCACGGGAGACCATCCTCCTATAAAAGAGAGGTATCGACCCGTACCCCCTGCCCACTACCAACACGCCAAGGGGATGCTTAGAGACATGAAGGAGGCTGGGGTGATTAGGGATAGCTGTAGCCCCTGGGCAGCTCCACTAGTCTTAGTCAGAAAAAAAGACAACACCATGAGGATGTGTGTAGATTACCGGAAAATCAACCGTATCACACACAAGGATGCGTACCCCTTACCAAGGATAGAGGAGTCATTGGCTGCTTTAAGATCTGCTAACTTCTTCTCTACCTTGGATCTCACTAGCGGGTACTGGCAGGTTCCTGTAGCAGAGGCGGACCGGGAGAAGACCGCATTCACCACCCCGATGGGACTTAGCGAGTTCACCTGCATGCCGTTCGGACTCTGCAACGCACCAGGAACCTTCCAACGACTAATGGAGTGTTGTCTGGGCCACAGAAACTTCGAGACGGTCCTGTTGTACCTGGACGATGTCATCGTATATTCCAAGACGTATGAGGACCACCTGAAACACCTGGCGGAAGTGTTCGAAGCTCTGGCGAGTTACGGCCTAAAGGTGAAACCCTCCAAGTGTCACCTCCTGAAACCAAAGGTGCAGTACCTGGGACACGTGGTGAGCGCTGACGGAGTGGCTCCCGACCCTGATAAGATCACCGCAATTAAGGAATGGCCAAGCCCCTCCAGCGTAAAAGAAGTGCGGCAGTTCCTCGGGTTGGTAGGCTACTACCGAAGGTTTATTCCCGGTTTCACCAAAAAGGCAGCACCTATGCAGGACCTCCTGATAGGCCAGTCCCGGAAGGCCAAGAACCAGAAGCCGCCCTTCAAATGGGAGGAGCTGGAAGAAGAGTCCTTCCGCCAGCTGAAGATGGCCCTCACGGGGGACGAAATCCTGGCGTACCCGGATTATAGCCAGCCCTTTATCCTCTACACCGACGCCAGTAACATCGGGCTAGGAGCCGTCCTGTCCCAGATCCAGCAGGGGAAGGAACGAGTAATCGCCTACGCCAGCCGAAAACTGCGACCCACCGAAAGGAACCCCGAGAATTACAGCTCATTTAAGCTGGAGTTCCTGGCCGTAGTATGGGCAGTCACCGAGCGCTTTAAGCATTACCTCGCTTCTTCCCGGTTCACCGTGTACACGGATAACAACCCGTTGACACACCTGGACACGGCAAGACTCGGTGCCCTGGAGCAGAGGTGGATGGCCCGTCTGTCCAACTACGAGTTCACAATCAAATACCGGGCAGGACGCTCCAATACCAACGCGGATGCCCTGTCCAGGATGCCCAACCTGCCGGACGGAGGAGAAGATCCGGAGGGACTGGAAGAAGTTGAACTCCCTGCGTTCCACCGTCATGGGACTATCCAGTATTCCCACCGGGTAAGGAGTAAGCAGGCTGCTACGTTGAACCCCTTACCCCACTACAACTGGGCGGAAACGCAAGACAGCGACCCTGCCGTCCGACTGGTGAGGGAGATGCTGACTCGGCCGGAGGCTCGCCTTGAACCAGACGCTCCGGAGGAAGCCAAACAACTATGGGCAGAGAAGAGTCGACTGTTCCTTTACAAAGGGAAGTTGTGCCGCCGAATGGTTAACTCCCGGACGCATGAATTACTCTGGCAAGTAGTGGTGCCACGAAGAGACGCAGCCATGGTGATGGAGGCATACCACGACGGAGCTGGACACTTCGGGTGGAAGAAGCTGGAGTTCCTGCTGCGCGAGCGGTTCCACTGGGTAGGCATGAGGGGAACCATCGAGAAGTGGTGCAGAGACTGTGGCCCGTGCAACCTGAGAAGGAAGGACCGTGCCAGCCAGAAGACTCCCCTGCAGTCCATCGTCACCCGGCAACCGTTGGAACTGGTAGCCTTGGATCATGTAAAACTGACCCCAAGCAGAAGTGGCTACGTCTACGCGTTAACCATCGTGGATCATTACTCCCGGTTCTTGGTTGTCGTCCCCGTCAAGGACTTAACGGCTCAAACAGCAGCTAGAGCCTTCCAGCAGCACTTCTGAAGTCCACACGGGTACCCGGACCAAGTGCTGACGGACCAGGGACCTGCCTTTGAAGCGGAGGTCTTCCAGGAATTCTGCAATCTGTATGGCTGCCGGAAGATAAGGACGACACCCTACCATCCGCAAACTAATGGACTTTGTGAGAAAATGAACCAGGTGGTAATGGATCTTCTAAAAACGTTGCCCCTGGAAGAACGCAGTCTGTGGCCTGAGAAGTTGCCCGATCTGGTGGACCTATACAACCACATCCCGGTAGGTTCCACCAACTGTACCCCGGCTTACCTAATGAGGGCAAGACCTGGTAAGTTACCTGTTGACCTGGAAATGGGAGTCCTGACACCCGAGGACACTTCACCAGAAACAGACTGGGACACAGAGAGGCAGCAGCAGTACCGGAGAGTACAGGAGAGCGTGGAGCGAAGTCTCTGTCAGGCTAGGGAAAGACAAGAGAAAACTTACAACCAGTATGCTCCCGCTGTTCCCCTGGTACCCGGAGAGCAGGTCTTGAAGAGTAAGAGACGGCTCCACAAGTTGGACGACCAGTGGGAGAAGGACCCGTACACCGTACTGCCCTCAAGCCACGAAAACCCGAAGGTTTGTACCATCAGTAAAGACGGAGGGAAAACCACAGCCATTGTATCCCGGGACCACCTGAAGAAGTGTCCCGAACAACTGAGGAACCCTGAGGAGGAACAAGAAGACCATCGACCCGTAGAGGAAAGGGAAGATATGGTTAGTACTGTGCTCGGGGACTTCCCTCGGTCTTGGACTCAAGTCAATGGTGCAGTTGTGGTACCCGTACTCACCTTCCTCCAACCAGCATCCCAAGCACCTACGGAGCAACAGGTAGAGCTGGAAGAACAGCCGGTCCAGGAGGCAGAAGACCCCACACCCGCAACCCAGGAGGATCAACCCTCTGCTTGCAGTGAGCCTGCCATATCCCTAGTGAGCCAAAGAGCCGGTAGACAGCTGCCCAGTTTGCCCTTGACAGCTCCTACACCCTGTAGTTCAGGGCTAGGCAGTCAGCTCCGTAGGTCCACTAGGGCCACTAGAGGCCAGTTACCCGCGCGCTGGAGGATTTAAAGTGTATAAATTGTTTTATTTATGTTTACCTGTGTATTGTTGCTTGTGTATAATTTTGTGTTTCTAGTTATTTTTAGGAATCCTTGGTGGATCTACCGGGAATCCTTGTACAATTAGTTGGAGCGTAACCCAGGATGAACTAGAGACTGTTAAGGACTCGGGGTAGGACAGACCCCTACCTGGTTACGTCTCCCTGTTTTGGTGAAATGGACACCTTTGTTTCTTCAAAGACTGCACCCGGTTACGGACATGCCTTGACCACCTTTATGTGTTTCTTTATTGTATTGTTATTGTTATATCTTGTTATGTTTTTCTAAAATATGTTTAGTCCCGGAGTACTAAATTTCACTAGGGGGGAATGTGGCACCCCAGGGGTCTGGTTTCCACAGTAACAAGCAATGTTATGTCTGAGAGCAGGTGGGAGGTCTCTTGGCCAGGGATCCTGTGCATGCCACACCTCCTGCCCAGTCTTGGGAGGGGAAGACCTTCCCCTATATAAACCCGGGGCTGAAGCAGGGTTAGTCAGTCAAGGAGAGTAGAGACAAGAAACAGTCACAGGAAGAAACAGCAGAAGCTCAGTGGGAGCAATACTACTACAAGTCAGGGGCTGGCAGCTGCAGAGCTCGCCCTGACTGAGAAGCTTTCTTACCGGACCCGGCGTCCGAGGCTGTGGGGACTAACTCTTACCCAGCAGCAGAAGCCGACCGGCAGGGGATTTCAGGTCCTCAGGCCCAGAAACCCGAAGGCACGGTCACACGCGTGGGACCAGCGCCGCCATCGTGGAGCGGAAGCCATTAGAAGGCCCCGAGTCACCGGCCATACGGGTGAGCACCACACGGTACACTCAGGGACGTGGGCTACTTATATCCGCTTCTAGCAAGGTAGCCAGAAGAGTACAGTCAGTTTGGGAGGCCTACAACTCCGCCTGGCCAGGGGAGATCCCATCTGCTCAAGGACTGACCAGGCCCCGTTCGCTAGCAAGTACTCCGGGAGGGTCTATCGTTGTTACCAGTAAAGACCCTGAATTACACCGCACCGTCTCTGAGTGGTTCCTGCTACCCTCATCTTCCACGTCAGCTGCCCTGAGGCCATACCCCTCCCGTTGGGGGTTATACTATCACGCTGCACAATTCTACACCGGCCTCAGCGGTCTGCCCTGCAGCGGCAGCTCCATAGCTGCAAATCAACGGGTGGCGTAGTCATCCACCATCTACTGCTAATAGACTGCCACTTAGTCTGACTCCCTGGGCACGGACCGGGTCCCCGCCACTCGGAGACTACAACCCTCATCTGATCCGGTTCCGGGTAAGCCCCCGTGCGCGAGACGCTGCGCGACACAGCAGGCCCAGGGGCGCGTCAGATACATCTGGGAAAACCAGGTTGGGACCCACCAGTCACCTGGTCCCATGGAGATGTTTGGAGTAGCCAGGTTGGGACACTCCGGCCACCTGGAACTCGTGAATATGCTCGGAAAAAGCCAAGTCGGGACCTTCCGGTCACCTAGTTCCATGGATATGTTCGGAGAAGCCAGGTTGGAACTTTCTGGTCTCCTGGCCACGTACCTCAATGGACTGTCAGCTTTCTAAGCTTGTTGTTACCTCCTCTTTGTGGGTGCTCTTTGGTGGGGGTGCCATTGGTGGGGGTAGTCAGCCCCAGAAGCCCCTCGGATTGGCAGCTGCTTTAATCCCAGCGAGTCAGCGGAAGGGTGAGACTCTGTAATTTGCACCATATTAGGTATTTGCTGGGACTGTTCGATATGTTTATTGTGTGTTTGGTGGCTCAATAAAATATTGCCTCACTGTTTTACAATCATCCTGTATTGTTGTTTATGTATCTTCTATCAGTGATGGATTATAATGAGTGTGATCTGCTCCACCATGAGGGGCCCGATCCTCCCGGGGGCCCACGTTCAAAGATCCCAGCACGGCTCAGGACGGATTCTTGTAGTGCTGATGTTTGATAAATAGGATAATAGTGCGCTCATAGAAAATAAATGTCTGACCTCTTCTTTCTGATGGGCATTTTAGAGCGAGGAGCTGCGCTCTGGACTCACCGCTGCACTCCCCATGCCATTGCGGTGGCCATCTTAATATCGATCTGTGCGGAGGACACTGTGGGAGTCAGACGGAGGTGTCAAATGTACGGACCCTTTTAATCACAGGATGGAGGGTCACTGTGAATATTAATTCATGAACCACTGTGCATAGTGACTCGCCCCCAGGGCCGTGGGGCACTCGGCAGCCGGGCCTCTGGTTGCCGGGGGATATCACGGTGGCTGGCCCAGTCCGTGGCCCAGAGCGGTCACTCAAAGGGGGGGGGGATGCTTATAGGGGAAATTGTCGTGACGCCACCTGTGGAGTCTGGTAAGAGGTTACCAGCGCTGCGACAGTCCACTGAGGCTGATGTTAGGGGCAGCTATGATGGGACGGCTCTCCACAGGTAGAGCAGGCCTCAGGGCAGTGTGGAGGTGTAGAAAGATGGTGGAAGCAGGAGGGAGACGGCAGGACGGTTCCAGAGGAAGTACAGGCACACACACAAGGGTAAACTTCAATACCTTTACTGGTGGTGATGCAGGTACGGTCCAGGGCTTGTGGGGGCCCCGGGGGGATTCTGCGGGCTTGTGGGGGCCCTAAGGGGATGCTGCGGGCTTGTGGGGCCCTGGGGGGGATTCTGCCGGCTTGTGGGGCCCTGGAGGGGATGCTGTGGGCTTGTGGGTGCTCTGGGGGGGATGCTGCAGGCTTGTGGGGTCTATGGGGGGGATGCTGCAGGCATGTGGGGGCTCTGGGGGGGGTGATGCAGGCTTGAGGGGGGTCCCTGGGGGGATGCAGCCGGCTTGTGGGGGCCCCGGGGAGGATGCAGCGGGCTTGTGGGGCCTCTGTATGGGGTCCAGCCTGCATATGGCATTACATGGGGACCAGGCAGTATTCTCTATGGTGAATTATATGGGATCCAGTATTTTGTATTGAGCATTATATAGGGCTCATAATACTGTATGGAGGACTTAGTGGTGCCATAACACTGTATGGAGGACTATACTGTCCGGTCTGCACTGTGCGCTGTGAGGATTCACCGGTTTCTGAGCTATTGTAGAATTTACAGTAGATATCACTCATGAAATGTAAGAAGTCAGTGAAATGTTTGGCATTGTACTATATCTATATCTATAATTTCTCTGCTGTATCTGTGTATCATGAATGGTTGGATGTGTTAAAGGGGCCACTGAGACTCTTTCGCCCGGGGCCCACGAAAACCTGGAGGAGGGAGCATCATGTGACACCCCCTCTCCCATCATTCCTCCTCTGCGTCTGACGCAGCAGCATGATGACGCGCCACGCTGTGCCAGACAGTGGAGCTGGCAGCTGCTGAGGTGATCAGCTGCAGAGACTGAAGCAGCGGGGAACGAGGAGCGGTAAGTATGTATTTATTTATAAATCAGTGTGTACTGATAATACTGGAGGACTGGGGCTGCATTTTACCCTACGGGTGGGGGGGGGGCTGCATTTTACCCTATGGGGGGCTGCATTATACAGCGTACAGGACCATGGGGGAATGCATTATACTGAGTGGAGAACCATGGCGAGTGTCTTAAGGCCCCGTCACACTAAGCGATGCAGCAGCGATCCCGACAACGATACGACCTGTCAGGGATCGTTGCTGCATCGCTAATACATCGCTGGTGAGCTGTCAAACAGGCAGGCTCACCAGCGATCAGGGGAGCAGCGATATCGTGGAAAGAATCGTTCCACGATGTCCTGCTCCTGTCACCAGCCTGCTGCTTAAGCAGGAGCAGGCTGGTAACTATGGTAAACATCAGGTTACTAAGTGCGCGTGTGCCCCTAGTAACCCGCTGTTTATCATGGATACGACTCTGCTAAGGTGAACGGTAGCCTCCGCGCACCGTAGCAGAGTGGTATCCATGGTAAACAGCGGGTTACTAAGTGCGCGTGTGCCCCTAGTAACCCGCTGTTTATCATGGTTACCAGCCAGATCGTTGGTCCCGCTGGTCACACACAGCGATGTGTGTCGGCCAGCGGGAGGCCAACGACCAAAAAATGGTCCAGGACACTTTGCAGCGATCAGCAACCTCACAGCAGGGGCCTGATCGTTGCAAAGTGTCACACATAGCGACATCGCTGGTGAGGTCGCTGGTGAGTCACCAAAACCGTGACTCAGCAGCGATCTCGCTAGCGATATCGCTATGTGAGACGGGGGCTTTATACTGTGTGGAGGACCATGGGGGAGTACATTGTACAGTGTGGAGGACCATGGGGGAGTGCATTATACTGTGTGGAGGACCATGGGGGAGTGCATGGTACTGTGTGGAGGACCATGGGGGAGTGCATTATACTGTGTGAAGGACCACGGGGAGTGCATTGTACTGCATGGCGGACCACGTGGGAGTGCATTATACTGCGTGGAGGACCACGAGGGAGTGCATTATACTGCGTGGAGGACCATGGCGAGTGCCTTATACTGTGTGGAGAACCATGGCGAGAGTCTTATACTGAGTGGATTATACTCTATGGAGTGTGGAGAGGTGTGGGGCAGTTGGGGGATCATACTTTACCCTGGGAGTTGAGGTCGGGTACAGTAGGGTCATTATACTGCGCATATGGAGGAATTCACCATGGGGGTATCATACCGTGTTTGGGGGGCACTTTTGTTGGCACCACACTTTATGGGCAATGAAAAAGGGATCTAGGACTTCAGCAGGAGGAAAATTATTATGTAAAGGCTGGAAGGTTGTGAGATCTGATCTTCTGCGACCCCGACAATTATTTACATTTTTGTTGCTGGGGGGGGGCCCAATTAGAACTTCTGCGTCCTATGTACGCCCCTGATTATACCAAATCCTCAGCTGTGCTGGTACTAAGGATATGGACACTCAGACATTTTGGGCTAAATATATACATACAAATATTTTTTCAATAACGTTTCATAAACAATTTGGCTTTTTTATTTCCTTTGCATTGCTAGTTGCAGATTGAGCTCACTGAGAATTTATCAGTGAGCTCATTCTGACCTTCTCTGTGCTGATTATGTTCACAGACCAGCATGAAAGTTGGGCTGATCTCTGATCCAGTCATAAATCATCGCAGAAATAAAAGAGCTGGAAACTCCAGATCATAAGGAGCTCACTGACTGAATCTCAAGTTAACTCATTCTGCAGCCATCAATGTGCTGCTGGGAAACAAAAAGCTGGTAAAGGCCGAACAGAGCAAATGTTACATGAAGCAAAATAGTAAAAAGTATTTTTAGACCAATATACATGTATTTAAAGGGATTGTCCGGTGTGAAGCTGAAGGCCTGCAGTCATCTGTGTGACTTTCTGTGACTGCAGACTTGTAATCCTCACATCATGTAGACTGCGCGCTGCCAGCATTATTCTCAGCCCAGAGATGGCAGAAGCCCCTGTATCATGTGTACAGGAATTGTGCCCCCTCTCCCCGAGGAGCAGCAGTGCCTCGTCCTCCAGATACATGAGGGTCCCATCGGGGAGATCCGCATGTACCGGCCATGATGTCATCTCCATGGATACGGCATCAATGTGCAGAGCAGAAGACCCCTGTAAGGGAGAGCTCAGACGTGGGGCGATTGATGTGGATGTGAGGAGCAGATCCCCCCATATTCACAGATTATTGCACAATACATGTGGCCTTGCACAGGAAAAACTGTGAGGAAAGAAGAAATCAGATTTCTTACAATATAGAATAATGTCCTCCTGCCCTCGCTCATGTCCAGTATTATTTATCCCCTGAACTTTTGGGTGGGGAACCCCTCCTGAGCCCCCTCCATTATATAGGAGCCATATATCTGCTCCATTACTGGCAGAAGGTAAGGAGCCAATCACAATGCACGGCTTCTACTTCCTGCTCTAAGCCCCGCCCACCTGCCTTCCCTTGAGATCTCCATGACAACCCTTGTGTGACTACAGTGACGAGCCACGCCCCCGAGGATTCTGATCAGTGCGGATGTCTCCATATTGCTGAGGACTGTGAGCGGCTGATGGGCGGAGCCAGCAGCGAAGTGAAAGGCAGAGACAGCAACGATATGAGGGGCGGAGCCAGCAGCGACATGAGGGGCGGAGCCAGCAGTGATATGAGAGGCGGAGCCAGCAGCGATATGAGGGGCGGAGCCAGCAGCGATATGAGGAGCGCTCACAGCACTGACAGGAGCAGGTGTGTGTGCAGCCCGTTCCTCTGCTGTGGGTGTTGTGTTGTGTGAGCTTCGCCGTGTATATATTATACACATATATATATATATATATATATATATATATATATATACATACACAGTTGAAATCAGAAGTTTCCATACACTGTATAAATAGACACATCTGCAGGTTTTTCTCAATATCTGACATGAAATCAGAATAAACCTTTCCCATTTTAGGTCAATTAGGATTACCATCATTTTTAATATTTGCCAAATGCCAGAATAATGAGCGTCTCTTGTAAGGGGCATTAAAAGAGTCTTGTTATACCACTCTGACCTCCACGTGTCTTGTAAGGGGCATTAAAACCGTCTTGTTATACCACTCTGACCTCCACGTGTCTTGTAAAGGGCATTAAAACCGTCTTGTTATACCACTCTGACCTCCACGTCTCTTCAGAGGAGCATTAAAACCATCTTGTTATACCACTCTGACCTCCACGTCTCTTCTGAGGGGCATTAAAACCATCTTGTTATACCACTCTGACCTCCACGTGTCTTGTAAAGGGCATTAAAACCGTCTTGTTATACCACTCTGACCTCCACGTCTCTTCTGAGGGGCATTAAAACCATCTTGTTATACCACTCTGACCTCCACGTCTCTTGTAAGGGGCATTAAAACTGTCTTGTTATACCACTCTGACCTCCACGTCTCTTCTGAGGGGCATTAAAAGCGTCTTGTTATACCACTCTGACCTCCACGTGTCTTGTAAGGGGCATTAAAACTGTCTTGTTATGCCACTCTGACCTCCACGTCTCTTCTGAGGGGCATTAAAAGCGTCTTGTTAAGCTACTGGGACCTCCACGACTCTTCGAACGGGCATTGCATTTCCTCATAATTTTTGGAAGCTTTTGCTTGGAAGGCATAAGCAAATACTATGGGAGACCCACTCCCCAATAATGGGAATAATGTTTTTAAGATGCTGTACTGTATGGCTCTTGTAAGGGGCATTAAAACCGTCTTGTTAAGCTACTGTGACCTCCACGTCTCTTCAAAGGGGCATTAAAAGCGTCTTCTTAAGCCACTCTGAACTCCACAGCTCTTCCAAGGGGCATTGAAATGTTGTTTTTAATTACCTCTAACCTCCACGACTCTTCCAACGGGCATTGCATTTCCTCCTAATTTTAGTCAGCTTTTGCTTTTCAATGCAAAGGTGAAAACTAAGGGAGACACACTCCCCAATAATGGGTAGAAGGTTTTTAGTACGCTGTAATCCACGTCTGTTTCCAGGGGCATTGCAGTTCCTTATAATTTTTGGAAAGCCTTCCATTCACTGCTTAGGCCAACAGTGCACAGGAGACCCAGTTGCCATAAATGGAAAAAAAGGTTTAGTTAAGGCCCTCTGACCTCCATGTCATTTCCAAGGGGCATTGGAGTGCCTCAAAAGTTTTGGTAGGCATTGCACTCACTGTATGCCCTATAACTGTGTAGCCAAACCGCTCCTTTTGTTACAGAAACATATCCTACAAGACATATGTGGTTGACTGGCCTGATATTGATGTGAATGGTCCCTGTTCCTCCTGCTCTTTCTCCTTTGCCACTACCTCATCCATCATTTATCACTTGAAGCTTTGTTTTAACAAGAGTCATAGAACTTGGATAGTAGCAGGAAAACATCCAGCAATCCTCGGAGGAGGTATGATATGCGCCAAAACGCTGACCACCTCAGGCCTAGCCGCTACTACATACATAGAATCATAGAATCATAGAATGGTAGAGTTGGAAGGGACCTCCTGGGTCATCTGGTCCAACCCCCTGCTCGAAGCAGGATTCACTAAATCATCTCAGACAGATGTCTGTCCAGCCTCTGTTTGAAGACGTCCAAACAGAGGACGCTTGCATTCCTTGAAAACAAAGCAGATGCTAACTTCTATCATCCTCATCATGCTCCTCACCTTGGCACTCTCAACTCCCCTGATAGAGAAGCCAGGGCCCACCGGAGAAGTCGGGTTCTTTGGTGGGCTCGTCCAATGCTGCCCTAAAGCAGGCCAGTCTAAGAAAAGTGTGTGGGGATGTTCCGCGGAGAAATCGGGGCGGCTTGGAACCGTTTATGGACACCTGGCCGCGGGGCGGCTGGGGACCGAGCATGGACACCCGGCCGCCGGGCGGCTGGGGACTGAGTATCGATACCTCGCTGCCGAAGCAGCCATGAGGTAGTGGCCAGCTCTGGCCTCCACATGCCTAAAAGGCCCAATTTCAAGTGCACGCATGCTAGCAGTATGGTATTGCAGCCTCGGGGTGGGTTGGTGGCAGGTTGCACACTTATGCTTGCATTCCAACAAAACAAAGCAGATGCTAACTTCTATCATCATCATGCTCCTCACCTTGGCATTCTCACCTCCCCTGATGGAGTCGGGTTCTCTAGTGGGCTCGTCCAATGCTGCCCTAAAGCAGGCCAGTCTAAGAAAAGTGTGTGGGGATGTTCCGCGGAGAAATCGGGGTGGCTGGGGACCGTCTATGGACACCCCGCCGCCCCCAGGCGGCTGGGGACCAGGTGTGGACACCCGGCCGCAGGGCGGCTGGGGACTGAGTATGGATACCTCGCTGCCGAAGCAGCCATGAGGTAGTGGCCAGCTTCGGCCTCCTCAAAACTAAAAGGCCCAATTTCAAGTGCAAGCTAGCAGTATGGTATTGCAGCCTGGGGGTGGGTGGGTGGTTGGCTGCATATTTGCGCTTGCATTGCAAGGAATGGGGGAGGTACAATTGAACACTGCCCTGGGACAAGGACTTGCACGGGGATAGTTGCAAGTCTGCATCTTCTGATGCGGCAAGGATCACTTCTGATGGGCACACTTTTAGGCAGTGACCTGGGAGTCAGAGATCCTTCCAGGGGTCTTCCCCATGCTGTTCCCATGTCTTTTCAGCACTGTATGCATGTGTCACACAGCACATGGCCAGATAAGGTTGTAAAATGTTAAAATGACATTTCCCGGTAAATGCATTTGTCACAGTTGAAAGCAATACAAAAGTGCAAAAACGCATAAAAAATGCTACTTGTGAACATAGCCCAAGTTGTGGAGGAGTATTTTTGTTTTTGGTTATTTATTTTACCTTATACACAAGTCTTTACCCTGTAAAAGAAATTCCTTAACATATTTCACAGGAAAAAAGTTTCACTTTCGTTTTTGAACATTTTCTTATGAGCCTGTAAAAGTGGCTTAATACCTCTGACCACGTTGTTGACAACAGTGACCTGGGGGTCAGAAATGCTTCCTGGGGCGATCCCCATGCTGTCCCCATGTCATCTGAGCACTGTCACTATCATTTTGGGCACTTTTTAGACTTTCTACAGACTGCCGGGGGTGCCTCCGCAAAAATGCTCGGGTCTCCCATAGACTAACATGGGCTCGTTGCTCAGGTCGAGCACCCGAGTATCACGGCGAGCTCGGGCCGAGCTTCGAGCACCCGAGCATTTTAGTGCTCGCTCAACACTATTTATAACGGGGGCACAAGCTAGTGACTGATTTATATTCCCAGTGGAGCAGACTTCATTGCGGTGAATGATATACTCATGGGCACAGTGTGGCACATATTTGCATTTGGTGGCACAGTGGGCGGCATTATTTATTTAAGTCGCTTATATTTGTAACATTTTTGTTTTTCAGGAGTGCGGTGATCTGCTGAAAAGTGCGGAGCAGCCGAAACCTGGACAGCAAACTGCAAAGACGAATCATGGCGGGAAGTCGTCACGAAAGACTGGACTAGGTAAAGAAGAGAAGAAAGAGAGCGACTGCAGTGTATAAACTGGAGGGTTAGGTGGGGCCCATTATATTATAATAAATCTATGTGGGGCCCATTATATTATAATAAATCTATGTGCGGCCCATTATATTATAATAAATCTATGTGGGGTCCATAATATTAAAGGGACGGATATGTGGGGCCCATTATATTATAATAAATCTATGTGGTGCCCATTATATTAAAGGGAAAGCTATGTGGGGCCAATTATATTAAAGGGAAAGCTATGTGGGGCCAATTATATTAAGGGGAAAGCTATGTGGGGCCCGTTATATTAAAGGGAAAGCTATGTGGGGCCCATTATATTAAAGAGAAAGCTATGTGGGACCCATTATATTAAAGAGAAAGCTATGTGCGGCCCATTATATTAAAGAGAAAGCTATGTGCGGCCCATTATATTAAAGAGAAAGCTATGTGGGGCCCATTATATTAAAGAGAAAGCTATGTGCGGCCCATTATATTAAAGATAAAGCTATGTGGGGCCCATTATATTAAAGAGAAAGCTATGTGGGGCCCATTATATTAAAGAAAAAGCTATGTGGGGCCCATTATATTAAAGAAAAAGCTATGTGGGGCCCATTATATTAAAGGGAAAGCTATGTGGGGCCCATTATATTAAAGGGAAAGCTATGTGCGGCCCATTATATTAAAGAGAAAGCTATGTGGGGCCCATTTTATTAAAGAGAAAGCTATGTGGGGCCCATTATATTAAAGAGAAAGCTATGTGGGGTCCATTATATTAAAGGGAAAGCTATGTGGGGCCCATTATATTAAAGAAAAAGCTATGTGGGGCCCATTATATTAAAGAAAAAGCTATGTGGGGCCCATTATATTAAAGGGAAAGCTATGTGGGGCCCATTATATTAAAGGGAAAGCTATGTGGGGCCCATTATATTAAAGGGAAAGCTATGTGGGGCCCATTATATTAAAGAGAAAGCTATGTGGGGCCCATTATATTAAAGGGAAAGCTATGTGGGGCCCATTATATTAAAGGGAAAGCTATGTGGGGCCCGTTATCTTAAAGGGACATCTACGTAGGGCCCATTATATTAAATGGATGGCTATGTGGGGCCCATTATATTAAAGAGAAAGCTATGTGGGGCCCATTATATTAAAGAGAAAGCTATGTGGGGCCCATTGTATTAAAGGGAAAGCTATGTGGGGCCCATTATATTAAAGAGAAAGCTATGTGGGGCCGATTATATTAAAGAGAAAGCTATGTGGGGCCCATTATATTAAAGAGAAAGCTATGTGGGGCCCATTATATTAAAGGGAAAGCTATGTGGGGCCCATTATATTAAAGAGAAAGCTATGTGGGGCCCATTATATTAAAGAGAAAGCTATGTGGGGCCCATTGTATTAAAGGGAAAGCTATGTGGGGCCCATTATATTAAAGAGAAAGCTATGTGGGGCCGATTATATTAAAGAGAAAGCTATGTGGGGCCCATTATATTAAAGAGAAAGCTATGTGGGGCCCATTATATTAAAGGGAAAGCTATGTGGGGCCCATTATATTAAAGAGAAAGCTATGTGGGGTCCATTATATTAAAGGGAAAGCTATGTGGGGCCCATTATATTAAAGAAAAAGCTATGTGGGGCCCATTATATTAAAGGGAAAGCTATGTGGGGCCCATTATATTAAAGGGAAAGCTATGTGGGGCCCATTATATTAAAGGGAAAGCTATGTGGGGCCGATTATATTAAAGAGAAAGCTATGTGGGGCCCATTATATTAAAGGGAAAGCTATGTGGGGCCCATTATATTAAAGAGAAAGCTATGTGGGGCCCATTATATTAAAGGGAAAGCTATGTGGGGCCCATTATATTAAAGAGAAAGCTATGTGGGGCCGATTATATTAAAGAGAAAGCTATGTGGGGCCCATTATATTAAAGAGAAAGCTATGTGGGGCCCATTATATTAAAGGGAAAGCTATGTGGGGCCCATTATATTAAAGAGAAAGCTATGTGGGGCCCATTATATTAAAGGGAAAGCTATGTGGGGCCCATTATATAATAATAAAATCTATGTGGGGCCCATTATATTAAAGGGAAAGCTATGTGGGGCCCGTTATCTTAAAGGGACATCTACGTATATGATAAATTCTATATGGGGCCCATGATATTTAATGGAAGGCTATGTGAGGCCCATTATATTAAATAGAGAGCTATGTGGGGACCAATACATTAAAAAGAAAGCTATATTGGGGCCCACTATGTTATCTGGAAGGTTTTGTGGGGCCCTCTGTATTAAATTGAGGGCTATGTGAGGCCTATTAAATTAAATGGAAAGCGTTGATGGGCCCATAATATTATATGGAGGGCTATGTGAGGCGCATTTATCAAATAAAGGGCTATGTAGCGCCAATTATATTAAATGGAAGCCTGTGTTTTGTCCATTATATTAAATAGAGATGTATCTTGGCTCCATTATAATAAATGGAAGGCAATGTGGGGACCATTATATTAAATGGAGGGTTATGTGGGGCCCATTATATTAAATGGAAGCCTATATGGAGCCCAGTAAATTAAATGTAAAGCTATGTGGGGCCCAATATTTTAAATGGAAGGTTAAGTGGGGCCAATTGTATTAAATAGAGGGCTATGTGGTGCCCAATATAAAACATGGAAGGCTTTTTGGTGCCCATTATATTAAATAGAGGGATATTTTGGCCCCATTTTATTAAATGGAAGGCTATGTCAGGTCCAATATATTAAATGGAGTCCAGTGCGGCCTATTATATTAAATTGACGGTTATGTGGGGTTCAATAAATTAAATGAAAAGCTATGTGGAGCCCAATAAATTAAATTATAGTACATGGAATGCAATGTGCGGCTCATTATACTATATAGAGGGCTATGTGGGGGCCATTATACTTTATAGAATTCTATGTGGGGTCCATTATACTTTTGCCAATGGCAAATTGTGTGTTCCGGTGGCACTCCAAAGGTAAAGGGTGTGCTCCGGTGGCACTCCAACGTCATAGGGTGTGCTCTGGTGGCACACCAATGGCAAAAAGGCCAAAGAGTAGACTCTGGTGGCAGACTGAGCAGCCCTAGAGTGCGCCCCAGTGATAAGCAATAAGGCCAAAAGAGTGTACCCCGGTCGCAGTTAAAAAGCCCAAGTTGGGTGCCCCGGTGGTAAGCTAAAAGGCCAAAGAGTGCACCCCGGTGGAAGCTAAAAAGCCCAAGATGGGTGCCCCGGTGGTAAGCAAAAAAGGTCACATATTGGGCCCCTCTGGTAGGCCTACGGAAAATAGAGTTCTCCGATGGCACACCAACGGTAAAGGGTGTGCCCGATGGTACTCCAATGGTAAAGGGTGTGCTTCAGTGGCATGCCAGTGGCAAAAAGTGTACTCCGGTGGCATGCTAATGGTGAAAGGTGTGCTCTGTTGGCACCCCAACTGTAAAGAGTGTGTTCCAGTGGCACCCCAGCAGCCAATGGTGTACTTCGGTGGCAGACCATCGGGAAATGGTGTGATATGTAAGGCTCATCATAACAAAAGGGAGGGCTATGTGGGACCCATTATTTTATATGGAAAGCAAGGTGGGGCCCATTATATTAATTAGGGGCTTATGTGGGGCTCTTTATATTAAATAAAAACATATGTGGGTCCCATTAAATAAAATGGAAGGCTATGTGGACCCCATTAAATTAAATGGAAGGCTATGTGGACCCCATTAAATTAAATGGAAGGCTATGTGGGGCCCATTATATTAAATGGAAGCCTATATGGGGCCCAATAAATTAAATGAAAAGCTACAGTATGTACAGCAATAATAAAAATGGTAATAATACAGGGTGGGCTATTTATATGGATACACCTAAATTAAATGGGAATGGTTAGTGATGTCAACTTCCTGTTTATGGCACATTAGTATATGGGAGGGGGAAACTTTTCCAGATGGGTGGTGACTATGGCGGCCATTTTGAAGTCGGCCATTTTGGATCTAACTTTATTTTTTTCAATGGGAAGAGGGTGATGTGACACATCAAACTCATTGAGAATTTCATAAGAAAATACAATGGTGTGCTTGGTTTTAACATAACTTTATTCTTTCATGAATTTTTTACAAGTTTATGACCACTTATAAAATGTGTTTAAAGTGCTGCCCATTGTGTTGGATTGTCAATGCAACCCTCTTCTCCCACTCTTGACACACTGATAGCAACACCGCAGAAGAAATGCTAGCACAGGCTTTCAGTATCCGTTGTTTCAGATGCTGAAAGGTTATATGGGGCCTATTAAAATAAATGGAAGACTATGCAGGACCTCTTGTAATAACTAGAAGGCAATTTGTGGCCCATCATATTAAACTAGATGGTGGCCCGATTCTAACTCATCGGGTATTCTAGAATATGTATGCGGCCGGCCGCGACCAATCAGCGAACCGTGTTAGTGAGGACCGGAGAGCATGTTTAAATTTGGCGCCAAAACCGGTGATTGGTCACGGCTGGCGGCCGCAACCAATCAGCGAATCGTATTAGTGAGAACCGGGGAGCGGGTACTTCCACTGTGAGCAGCCGGGAGATGACAGGCTGCTCGCAGCAGAAGTATCCCAACCGGCGGCGCCGCTCCCCGGTCCTCCCTTCACACTTGCCGTCGGGAGATCAGCGGCCCTAGCCACTGATCTAGCGACGGTAGCCGCATGGAGGTCAGCGGCGCCGCAGGTCGGGGTACTTCTGCTGCAAGCAGCCGGGAGATGACCGGCTGCATCGCCACTGACCTCTGTGCAGAGCGGTGTTTAAATTTGGAGCCAATATCGCTGATTGGTCGTGGCCGCTGAATCGTATTAGTGAGGACAGGGGAGCGGCGCTGCCTGTGCGGGTACTTCCACTGCGAGCAGCCGGGAAATGACCGGCTGCTCGCAGCAGAAGTATTCCGACCGGTGGCGCCGCTCCCCGGTCCTCCCTTCACACTTTCCGTCGGAAGATCAGCGGCCCTAACCGCTGATCTCCCGACGGTAGCCGCATGGAGGTCAGCGGCGCCGCTGGTCGGGGTACTTCTGCTGCGAGCAACCGGGAGTTGACCGGCTAGCGACGGTCATCTCCCGGCTACATCGCCGCTGACCTCCGTGCAGCAGATGAGCTGCTAATGGCCGCCATCATTTTCTGAAATCCCACGTCGCTGATTGACCACGGTCGGACCAATCAGCGACGCAGGACTTCCTGGACAGAAGGACAGACAGACAGACATGATAAGACGATTATATATATTAAATGTAAGGTTATGTAGGGCCCAATATATTCAATGAAAAACTATATGGGCCCATTATATAAAAGAAAAAGCTAAGTGTGGCCAATTTTATTAAATGGATGATGGCGTGCTCCCTTGGCAAGCCAGCGGGAAAGTGGCATGCTTCCGGTGGCAAGCCAGCGGGACAGTGGCGTGCTCCGGTGGCAAGCCAGCGGGAAAGTGGCGTGCTCCGGTGGCAAGCCAGCGGGACAGTGGCGTGCTCCGGTGGCAAGCCAGCGGGAAAGTGGCGTGCTGCGGTGGCAAGCCAGCGGGAAAGTGGCGTGCTCCGGTGGCAAGCCAGCGGGAAAGTGGCGTGCTCCGGTGGCAAGCCAGCGGGAAAGTGGCGTGCTCCGGTGGCAAGCCAGCGGGACAGTGGCGTGCTCCGGTGGCAAGCCAGCGGGAAAGTGGCGTGCTCCGGTGGCAAGCCAACGGGAAAGTGGCGTGCTTCGGTGGCAAGCCAACGGGAAAGTGGCGTGCTCCGGTGGCAAGCCAACGGGAAAGTGGCGTGCTCCGTGGCTAGCCAACGGTAAAGTGGCGTGCTCCGGTGGCAAGCCAACGGGAAAGTGGCGTGCTCCGGTGGCAAGCCAACGGGAAAGTGGCGTGCTCCGGTGGCAAGCCAACGGGAAAGTGGCGTGCTCCGGTGTCAAGCCAACGGGAAAGTGGCGTGCTCCAGTGGCAAGCCAACGGGACTGTGGCGTGCTCCGGTGGCAAGCCAACGGGAAAGTGGCGTGCTGCGGTGGCAAGCCAACGGGAAAGTGGCGTGCTCCGGTGGCAAGCCAACGGGAAAGTGGCGTGCTCCGGTGGCAAGCCAACGGGAAAGTGGCGTGCTACGGTGGCAAGCCAGCGGGAAAGTGGCGTGCTCCGGTGGCAAGCCAACGGGAAAGTGGCGTGCTCCGGTGGCAAGCCAACGGGAAAGTGGCGTGCTCCGGTGGCAAGCCAAAGGGAAAGTGGCGTGCTGCGGTGGCAAGCCAACGGGAAAGTGGCGTGCTCCGGTGGCAAGCCAACGGGAAAGTGGCGTGCTCCGGTGGCAAGCCAAAGGGAAAGTGGCGTGCTACGGTGGCAAGCCAGCGGGAAAGTGGCGTGCTCCGGTGGCAAGCCAACGGGAAAGTGGCGTGCTCCGGTGGCAAGCCAACGGGAAAGTGGCGTGCTCCGGTGGCAAGCCAACGGGAAAGTGGGTTGCTCCGGTGGCAAGCCAACGGGAAAGTGGCGTGCTTCGGTGGCAAGCCAACGGGAAAGTGGCGTGCTCCGGTGGCAAGCCAACGGGAAAGTGGCGTGCTCCGGTAGCAAGCCAACGGGACTGTGGCGTGCTCCGGTGGCAAGCCAACGGGAAAGTGGCGTGCTCCGGTGGCAAGCCAACGGGAAAGTGGCGTGCTCCGGTGGCAAGCCAACGGGAAAGTGGCGTGCTCCGGTGGCAAGCCAACGGGAAAGTGGCGTGCTCCGGTGGCAAGCCAACGGGACTGTGGCGTTCTCCGGTGGCAAGCCAACGGGAAAGTGGCGTGCTCCGGTGGCAAGCCAACGGGAAAGTGGCGTGCACCGGTGGCAAGCCAACGGGAAAGTGGCGTGCTCCGGTGGCAAGCCAACGGGAAAGTGGCGTGCTCCGGTGGCAAGCCAACGGGACAGTGGCGTGCTCCGGTGGCAAGCCAACGGGACAGTGGCGTGCTCCGGTGGCAAGCCAACGGGACAGTGGCGTGCTCCGGTGGCAAGCCAACGGGACAGTGGCGTGCTCCGGTGGCAAGCCAACGGGACAGTGGCGTGCTCCGGTGGCAAGCCAACGGGACAGTGGCGTGCTCCGGTGGCAAGCCAACGGGACAGTGGCGTGCTCCGGTGGCAAGCCAACGGGAAAGTGGCGTGCTCCGGTGGCAAGCCAACGGGAAAGTGGCGTGCTCCGGTGGCAAGCCAACGGGACTGTGGCGTGCTCCGGTGGCAAGCCAACGGGACTGTGGCGTGCTTCGGTGGCAAGCCAACGGGAAAGTGGCGTGCTCCGGTGGCAAGCCAATGGGAAAGTGGCGTGCTCCGTGGCTAGCCAACGGGAAAGTGGCATGCTCCGGTGGCAAGCCAACGGGAAAGTGGCGTGCTCCGGTGGCAAGCCAAGGGGAAAGTGGCGTGCTCCGGTGGCAAACCAAGGGGAAAGTGGCGTGCTCCGGTGGCAAGCCAACGGGAAAGTGGCATGCTCCGGTGGCAAGCCAACGGGACTGTGGCGTGCTCCGGTGGCAAGCCAACGGGAAAGTGGCGTGCTCCGGTGGCAAGCCAACGGGAAAGTGGCGTGCTGCGGTGGCAAGCCAACGGGAAAGTGGCGTGCTCCGGTGGCAAGCCAACGGGAAAGTGGCGTGCTCCGGTGGCAAGCCAACGGGAAAGTGGCGTGCTCCGGTGGCAAGCCAACGGGAAAGTGGGTTGCTCCGGTGGCAAGCCAACGGGAAAGTGGCGTGCTTCGGTGGCAAGCCAACGGGAAAGTGGCGTGCTCCGGTGGCAAGCCAACGGGAAAGTGGCGTGCTCCGGTAGCAAGCCAACGGGACTGTGGCGTGCTCCGGTGGCAAGCCAACGGGAAAGTGGCGTGCTCCGGTGGCAAGCCAACGGGAAAGTGGCGTGCTCCGGTGGCAAGCCAACGGGAAAGTGGCGTGCTCCGGTGGCAAGCCAACGGGAAAGTGGCGTGCTCCGGTGGCAAGCCAACGGGACTGTGGCGTTCTCCGGTGGCAAGCCAACGGGAAAGTGGCGTGCTCCGGTGGCAAGCCAACGGGAAAGTGGCGTGCTCCGGTGGCAAGCCAACGGGAAAGTGGCGTGCTCCGGTGGCAAGCCAACGGGAAAGTGGCGTGCTCCGGTGGCAAGCCAACGGGACAGTGGCGTGCTCCGGTGGCAAGCCAACGGGACAGTGGCGTGCTCCGGTGGCAAGCCAACGGGACAGTGGCGTGCTCCGGTGGTAAGCCAACGGGACAGTGGCGTGCTCCGGTGGCAAGCCAACGGGACAGTGGCGTGCTCCGGTGGCAAGCCAACGGGACAGTGGCGTGCTCCGGTGGCAAGCCAACGGGAAAGTGGCGTGCTCCGGTGGCAAGCCAACGGGAAAGTGGCGTGCTCCGGTGGCAAGCCAACGGGACTGTGGCGTGCTCCGGTGGCAAGCCAACGGGACTGTGGCGTGCTTCGGTGGCAAGCCAACGGGAAAGTGGCGTGCTCCGGTGGCAAGCCAATGGGAAAGTGGCGTGCTCCGTGGCTAGCCAACGGGAAAGTGGCATGCTCCGGTGGCAAGCCAACGGGAAAGTGGCGTGCTCCGGTGGCAAGCCAAGGGGAAAGTGGCGTGCTCCGGTGGCAAACCAAGGGGAAAGTGGCGTGCTCCGGTGGCAAGCCAACGGGAAAGTGGCATGCTCCGGTGGCAAGCCAACGGGACTGTGGCGTGCTCCGGTGGCAAGCCAACGGGAAAGTGGCGTGCTCCGGTGGCAAGCCAACGGGAAAGTGGCGTGCTGCGGTGGCAAGCCAACGGGAAAGTGGCGTGCTCCGGTGGCAAGCCAACGGGAAAGTGGCGTGCTCCGGTGGCAAGCCAACGGGAAAGTGGCGTGCTACGGTGGCAAGCCAACGGGAAAGTGGCGTGCTCCGGTGGCAAGCCAACGGGAAAGTGGCGTGCTCCGGTGGCAAGCCAACGGGAAAGTGGCGTGCTCCGGTGTCAAGCCAACGGGAAAGTGGCGTGCTCCGGTGGCAAGCCAACGGGAAAGTGGCGTGCTTCGGTGGCAAGCCAACGGGAAAGTGGCGTGCTCCGGTGGCAAGCCAATGGGAAAGTGGCGTGCTCCGCTGGCAAGCCAACGGGACTGTGGCGTGCTCCGGTCGCAAGCCAACGGGAAAGTGGCGTGCTCCGGTGGCAAGCCAACGGGAAAGTGGCGTGCTCCGGTGGCAAGCCAACGGGAAAGTGGCGTGCTCCGGTGGCAAGCCAACGGGAAAGTGGCGTGCTCCGGTGGCAAGCCAACGGGAAAGTGGCGTGCTCCGGTGGCAAGCCAACGGGACTGTGGCGTTCTCCGGTGGCAAGCCAACGGGAAAGTGGCGTACTCCGGTGGCAAGCCAACGGGAAAGTGGCGTGCTCCGGTGGCAAGCCAACGGGAAAGTGGCGTGCTCCGGTGGCAAGCCAACGGGACAGTAGCGTGCTCTGGTGGCAAGCCAACGGGACAGTGGCGTGCTCCGGTGGCAAGCCAACGGGACAGTGGCGTGCTCCGGTGGCAAGCCAACGGGACAGTGGCGTGCTCCGGTGGCAAGCCAACGGGAAAGTGGCGTGCTCCGGTGGCAAGCCAACGGGAAAGTGGCGTGCTCCGGTGGCAAGCCAACGGGAAAGTGGCGTGCTCCGGTGGCAAGCCAACGGGACTGTGGCGTGCTCCGGTGGCAAGCCAACGGGACTGTGGCGTGCTCCGGTGGCAAGCCAACGGGAAAGTGGCGTGCTCCGGTGGCAAGCCAACGGGAAAGTGGCGTGCTCCGGTGGCAAGCTAACGGGAAAGTGGCGTGCACCGGTGGCAAGCCAACGGAAAAGTGGCGTGCTCCGGAGGCAAGCCAACGGGAAAGTGGCGTGCTCCGGTGGCAAGCCAACGGGAAAGTGGCGTGCTTCGGTGGCAAGCCAACGGGAAAGTGGCGTGCTTCGGTGGCAAGCCAACGGGAAAGTGGCGTGCTCCGGTGGCAAGCCAACGGGACTGTGGCGTGCTCCGGTGGCAAGCCAACGGGACTGTGGCGTGCTTCGGTGGCAAGCCAGCGGGAAAGTGGCGTGCTCCGGTGGCAAGCCAACGGGAAAGTGGCGTGCTCCGGTGGCAAGCCAAAGGGAAAGTGGCGTGCTCCGGTGGCAAGCCAACGGAACAGTGGCGTGCTCCGGTGGCAAGCCAACGGGAAAGTGGCGTGCTCCGGTGGCAAGCCAACGGGAAAGTGGCGTGCTCCGGTGGCAAGCCAACGGGAAAGTGGCGTGCTCCGGTGGCAAGCCAACGGGAAAGTGGCGTGCTCCGGTGGCAAGCCAACGGGAAAGTGGAGTGCTTCGGTGGCAAGCCAACGGGAAAGTGGCGTGCTCCGGTGGCAAGCCAACGGGAAAGTGGCGTGCTCCGGTGGCAAGCCAACGGGAAAGTGGCGTGCTCCGGTGGCAAGCCAACGGGAAAGTGGCGTGCTCCGGTGGCAAGCCAACGGGAAAGTGGCATGCTCCGGTGGCAAGCCAACGGGACTGTGGCGTGCTCCGGTGGCAAGCCAACGGGACTGTGGCGTGCTTCGGTGGCAAGCCAGCGGGAAAGTGGCGTGCTCCGGTGGCAAGCCAAAGGGAAAGTGGCGTGCTCCGGTGGCAAGCCAATGGGAAAGTGGCGTGCTCCGGTGGCAAGCCAACGGGAAAGTGGCGTGCTCCGGTGGCAAGCCAACGGGAAAGTGGCGTGCTCCGATGGCAAGCCAACGGGAAAGTGGCGTGCTCCGGTGGCAAGCCAACGGGAAAGTGGCGTGCTCCGGTGGCAAGCCAACGGGAAAGTGGCGTGCTCCGGTGGCAAGTCAACGGGAAAAGGTGTGCTCCGGTGGCATGCTAATGGTAAAGGTGTGCTCCAGTGGCATTCTAACGGTAAAGGTGTGCTGCGGTCACATGCTAATGGTAAAGGTGTGCTCCGGTGGCATGCTAACGGGAATAGGTGTGCTCCGATGGCATGCTAACGGGAATAGGTGTGCCCGGTGGCATACTAACGGGAAAAGGTGTGCTACGGTGGCATGCTAGCGGGAAATGGTGTTCTTCGGTGGCATGATAACGAGAAAAGGGGTACTCCATTGGCACCACAATAGTCAAGGGACTTGGAAATGTCACATGTGAAGTCATACTCGCATAGTGTCTGTTGTTGCAGGGATCAAAAGAGCGACCCGGTGGAACAAGATGTGGAGACTGTGCGGCAGATGGTGGTTTAAGGACAGCAAACAGCAAAATAAGACCAAGTAACAGCAAGAAAACAATCCAAGAATTACAGCAGCAGACAAGTAAGTGAGTGTGATTATTTTAAACGGTGATGTATGATCAGATGAAGTGGAATGCAGTAAGTTTAGAAATATGATTAACATGTTAATAAAGTGTCTGAAATGTATGAGCGAGAAAGAGAAAAAGGTGGATTGTTACAGGGGAACAGCTGAGAGTAGGGAGTTGCAGAGAAAGTCCTTGTGACAGGTTTAGGATGTATACGGCTGTTTATTGCCTCCTCCACATACAAAGGCAGGAGATGAGACTATCAATCTATTGAACTTGGAGTTGTCAGTAATGTTGGAGGCAAAATTAATAAAGCAAGTAAAATGGGAAAGAAAAAAAGGGGTTCTATGTTTGCCTGGTCAGAGGGATGTTTGCCTGGTGAGGGGATGTTTGTCTGGTCAGGGGGATGTTTGCCTGGTCAGGGGGATGTTTGCCTGGTCAGGGGGATGTTTGTCTAGTCAGGGGGATGTTTGTCTGGTCAGGGGGATGTTTGTCTGGTCAGGGGGATGTTTGTCTGGTCAGAGGGATGTTTGCTTCACGTTGGGGAAGAGGGAAAGGACTGAATGATCCGGCACCTGCCCTAGCCACAGGATAGTCACCTAGTGCCGCCATTGGGAAAGAGCTGACCTAGTGTCACTATCAATCATCAGAGTCTGCAGTACAACTGATTAGGGGTCCAGCAGGGGGGCGCTGATGACACAGGTGGACCTTGGGGCGGTTTTCCGGTTGCGGACGCTGCACCTAGAGGGTTTTCTTCATGTAATTATCCTCCTCACATTGCAGACTTGTTAACTTTATAAATTTTCTTCATTTGCTTATTTTCTTCCTTCTCTCCCAAACACGTTGCTGAAGTGCTGTCTCACCCCCACTGCCCCCATCCAGAAGCTTCTTGTGGCTGCTGTTCAGCGAGATTTGTCCTCTATATACCAGCAGTCTGTGTATGGGCCTGTCCCTGTCTGATCCTCTCTGCTCTCCACCCCTGCACTCAGACATGGGAAACCCTGTACTCGGATTACTTCACATCTTGGTGAACAACAGCTGAAAGGACCCTATAAAGGAGCCTGTACCAGGCAGGTGACAGCGGTGCAGCATTGTGCTTGTGGGGGCAATCGGGCGGTGGAGTCAGACATTGGGGAATACTTGGGTGCTCTCTGGACGGACAATATTAGTGCTGCAGTAATTTCCCACAAGTTTTTGCACAGAGCGGCCACTAATATAGAATAAAGTAAAACAATTGTGCTCTGTAAATAATGGCTGTGCTTTGCTACAAATGCTTCATGTTTGCAGGAGGTTTTTTTTTCTTTAATAAATTTTATTTAGTTTATAATTGATTTTTTCTCTTTCTGCTAGATATCAGCACATGATAGAGGCCGTACGGGACTGGTATAAGAAGTTCTTGGCTGAGAAGGAAAGAAGCTTCATTCCTCCATGAGCTGCAGTTCTTTGTGTCCAGTCGGGAACTCTATTAGTAAGTAGATTTTATCACCAGCGCAGACATTTCCGGAAAGGTTCCAATTGGCCAAATACAAGACGTTCATTAAACTCTTCATTTGAAATAAACGTCTGGTTATCATCCACAATACTTAATACCGATCACTTGTCACAAATTTGTATATTTTTTACCTGTTATAAAATGCTGCTGATCCCTTGAATCTTTTCTTTTTTTTTGTCATTTTAGACAAAACATTACATATTCCTGACAAGTCCCAAGTCTTTTCACACCACTCGTTTTGCAGATTCTTTAATGCTACAGCACTTATGTTATTGGGGTCATTTTTGTGCAGTTTGCAGTTACATGATTTTTTATACATGTTTTTTTTTTAGCTTTGTCTTGTTATTACATCACATTCATCTTTTTCCTCTCTTGCTTTCCTGGACTGAAGGAAACATATCTCCAAGTCATTCTGAGCTGCCGGCAGGAGAGATGGACCCTCAGGAGCCTCCTAGTCTTCAGAATCCACATGAAGGAGAAGTCCAAGAACAAGAAAGGCCTCCGACAGCAGAGCAACCTGTCCGCCAAAAAGTCCCAGAAGAAGAAGCGATGGTCCCGCAGCTCATCTGTGTTTTTCCTAAATGTGGTTTATACTTTTACTGATTGTAATTTTCTTGGTCGATACCAGATAAAGTTTTGGATGACAACTGTCTGGACTTGTGTCTTATTTTACATTTCTCCTTTTTTCTTCTTGCTTCCCCTCCAGTGAGATCTGGCTTAAGTGATAAAAGCCTTTCTCTATCCGGCATTTTTTCAGCAGGCTGGAGAAAGACTTTCTGGATGATAACTTGCCTTAGTCTCAGGTGCCCATACACTAGTTAGCTTTAGACCGGACCCTTGTCCACACAACACATCCCGACTCCCCCATATACATGAATGTGGTTATATGTGTGGGGGAGATGGCCCCATACACAGCACATGGTCGGCTGCTCCAGCAAAAATCCTTGGGTTTGACCTACCTTCCTGTAATATATATGGGGGGCCATTAGTTGGATGTTTGCAGGACCCCTCTTTGTCCGACAGCTTCCCTCCCCTACACATAGCAAGCAGTGTACATACAAGCTCCCTTCCCGCACATACAGTATATATAGCATATAAAGAAAAAACCTAGAAGTCTGAACTGAAACATAAATTGATGTGCATGCAAAATGTAAATGCATGTTCACACAAGGCCACTAGACAAAGAAAAACCAAAGAGAAGCAAAATACCCAAGTAACCGGAAGTGAATGGGTAAATCGCAAAGTGCAAAAATAATAAATAATGAAGGGTATTTAGTTAACATAATTTTGATAAAAATAATGCAAAAGCTATCCCGCCACAACACGGCAACCCTTATGGGACAGTCCTAACTCTAATATTAAAACCTTACCATTTGTCATGTGACGTACATATGGATAAGGGCAGAGAGACTGACCCCCTAGTAGAAGCATGTACCTGAGGCAGAATAAACATTTCAGCTCAGACAAAGGGTGGCCACACCCTAATATGCACTAAAGCACACTGAACTACAAAGAAAAAACCTAGAAGTCTGAACTGAAACATAAATTGCAGGCAAAATGTAAATGCATGTTCACATAAGGCCACTAGACAAAGAAAAACCAAAGGCAAGCAAAATATCCAAGTAACCGGAAGTAAATGGGTAAATCGCAAAGTGCAAAAATAATAAATAATGAAGGGTATTTAGTAGTGAAGAGCGAGCACTAAAATGCTCGGGTGCTCGAAGTTCGGGCCGAGCTCGCCATGATACTCGGGTGCTCGACCTGAACCACGAGCCCAATGTTAGTCTATGGGAGACCCGAGCATTTTCGCGGCGGCATCCCCGGCTGTCTTTTAAAAGCCTAACAAGTGCCCAAAACGATAGTGACAGTGCTCAAATGACACGGGGACAGCATGGGGATCGCCCCAGGAAGCATTTCTGACCCCCAGGTCACTGCTGTCAACAATGTGGTCAGAGGTATTAAGCCACTTTTAAGGGCTCACAATAAAACGTTCAAAAACTAAACTAAAACTGCTTTCCTGTGAAATATGTTAAGGAAGTTCCTTTCCAGGGTAAAGACTTGTGTATAAGGTAAAATAAATAACCAAAAAAAAAAATACTCCTCCACACCTTGGGCTATGTTCACAAGTAGCATATTTAATGCGTTTTTGCACTTTTGTATTGCTTCAATCGTGACAAATGCATTCACCGGGAAATGTAATTTTAACATTTTACAACCTTATCTGGCCATGTGCTGTATGACACATGCATACAGTGCTGAAAAGACATGGGGACAGCATGGGAAAGACCCCTGGAAGCATCTCTGACTCCCCGGTCACTGCCTAAAAGTGTGCCCATCAGAAGTCATCCTTGCCGCATCAGAAGATGCAGACTTGCAACTATCCCCGTGCAACTTCTTGTCCCAGGGCAGGGTTCAATTGTACCTCCCCCATTCCTTGCAATGCAAGCGCAAATATGCAGCCAACCACCCACCCACCCCCAGGCTGCAATACCATACTGCTTGCTTGCACTTGAACTTGGGCCTTTTAGGCATGTGGAGGCGGAATCTGGCCACCATGTCATGGCAGCGTTGGCGGCCTGGTATCCATACTCAGTCCCCAGCTGCCCGGCGGCGGGGTGTCCACACTCGGTCCCCAACTGCCAGGTGGCGGCCGGGTTTCCATACTCAGTCCCCAGCCGCCTGGGGGCAGCCGGGTGTCCATAAACGGTCCCCAGCCGCCCCTATTTCTCCTTGGAACATCCCCTCACACACTTTTCTTAGCCCGGCCTGCTTTAGGGCAGCATTGGACGAGCCCACCAGAGAACCAGACTCCTCCGGTGGGCCCTGGCTTCTCCATCAGGGGAGTTGAGAGTGACAAGGTGAGGACCATGATGATGATGATACAAGTTAGCATCTGCTTTGTTTTCTTGGAATGCAAGCGTAAGTGTGCAGCCTGCCACCCACCCACCCACCGCCAGGCTGCATTACCATACTGCTTGCTTGCTTGCACTTGAACTTGGGCCTTTTTAGGCACATGGAGGCGGAATCTGACCACCGAGTCATGGCAGCATTGGCGGCCTGGAATCCATACTCAGTCCCCAGCCGCCCGGCTGCCAGGTGTTCACACTCGGTCCCCAGCCGCCAGGGGGCGGCCGGGTGTCCATACTCGGTCCCCAGCCGCCCCGCGGCCGGGTGTTCACACACGGTCACCAGCCCCCTGGGGGCAGCCGGGTGTCCATAAACGGTCCCCAGGGGCCCTTATTTCTCCTTGGAACATCCCCCCCACACACTTTTCTTAGCCTGGCCTGCTTTAGGGCAGCATTGGACGAGCCCACCAGAGAACCAGACTCCTCCGGTGGGCCCTGGCTTCTCCATCAGGGAGTTGAGAGTGCCAAGGTGAGGACCATGATGATGATGATACAAGTTAGCATCTGCTTTGTTTTCTTGGAATGCAAGCGCATGTATGTAGTAGCGGCTAGGCCTGAGGTGGTCAGCGTTTTGGCGCATATCCTACCTCCTCCGAGGATTGCTGGATGTTTTCCTGCTACTATCCCAGTTCTATGACTCCCATTAAAACAAAGCTTCAGGTGATGAATGATGGATGAGGTGGTGGCAAAGGAGAAAGAGCAGGAGGAACAGGGACCATTCACATCAATATCAGGCCAGTCAACCACATATGTCTTGTAGGATATGTTTCTGTAACAAAAGGAGCGGTTTGGCTACACAGTTATAGGGCATACAGTGAGTGCAATGCCTACCAAAAGTTTTGAGGCACTCGAATGTACCTTGGAAATGACATGGAGGTCAGAGGGCCTTAACTAAACCGTTTTTTCCATTTATATCAACTGGGTCTCCTGTACACTGTTGGCCTAAACAGTGAATGGAAGGCTTTCCAAAAATTATGAGGAACTGCAATGCCCCTTGAAACAGACGTGGATTACAGCGTACTAAAAACCTTCTACCCACTATTGGGGAGTGGGTCTCCCTTAGTTTTCGCCTTTGCATTGAAAAGCAAAAGCTGACTAAAATTAGGAGGAAATGCAATGTCCGTTGGAAGAGTCGTGGAGGTTAGAGGTAATTAAAAACAACATTTCAATGCCCCTAGGAAGAGCTGTGGAGTTCAGAGTGGCTTAAGAAGACTTTTGATGTCCCTTTGAACAGACGTGGAGGTCACAGTAGCTTAACAAGATGGTTTTAATGCCCCTCGGAAAAGACGTGGAGGTCCCAGTAGCTTAACCAGACGTTTTGAATGCCCCTCGGAAAAGGGGCTTTTAATGCCCCTTCCAAGAGCCATACAGTACAGCATAGTACAAACATTATTCCCATTTTTGGGGAGTGTGTATCCCATAGTCATAGCTTATGCCTTCCAAGCAAAAGCTGCCAAAAATTAGGATGGAGAAACTTGCAATGCCCCTTACAAGAGCCATGCAGTACAGCATATTCCAAACATTATTCCCATTATTGGGGAGTGGGTCTCCCATAGTCTTTGCTTATGCCTTCCAAGCAAAAGCTGCCAAAAATTAGGACGGAGGAACTTGCAGTGCCCCTTACAAGAGCCATGCAGTACAGCATATTACAAACATTATTCCCATTATTGGGGAGTGGGTCTCCCATAGTATTTGCTTATGCCTTCCAAGAAAAAGCAGCCAAAAATTAAGAGGAAATGCAATGCCCGTTCGAAGAGTCGTGGAGGTTAGAGTTAATTAAAAACAACATATCAATGCCCCTTGGAAGAGTTGTGGAGTTCAGAGTGGTTTAACAAGACACTTTTAATGCCCCTCAAAAGAGATGTGGAGGTCCCAGTAGCTTAACAAGACGGTTTTAATGCCCCTCAGAAAAGTGGTGGAGGTCACAGTAGCTTAAGAAGACGCTTTTAATGCCCCTCAGAAGAAACGTGGAGATCCTAGTAGCTTAACAAGATGGTTTTAATGCCCCTTGGAAAAGTGGTGGAGGTCGCAGTAGCTTAATAAGACGGTTTGAATGATCCTTGGAAGAGACGTGGAGGTCACAGTACCTTAACAAGACGGTTTGAATGCCCCTTGGAAGAGACGTGGAGGTCGCAGTAGCTTAACAAGACGCTATTAATGCCCCTCAGAAGAGACGTGGAGGTCCCAGCAGCTTAACAAGACGGTTTTAATGCTCCTCAGAAAAATGGTGGAGGTCCCAGTAGCTTAACAAGATGATTTTAATGCCCCTCAGAAACGTGGTAGAGGTCCCAGTAGCTTAACAAGACTGTTTGAATGCTCCTTGGAAGAGACGTGGAGGTCCCAGTAGCTTAACTGGCCGGTTTAAATGCCCCTCGGAAAAGTGGTGGAGGTCACAGTAGCTTAACAAGACACTATTAATGCCCCTCAGAAGAGAAGTGGAGGTCCCAGTAGCTTAACAAGACAGTTTGAATGCCCCTTGGAGGAGACGAGGAGGTCCCAGTAGCTTAACAAGACGGTTTTAATGCTCCTCGGAAAAGTGGTGGAGGTCCCAGTAGCTTAACAAGACGCTTTTAATGCCCCTCAGAAGAGACGTGGAGGTCCAAGTAGCTTAACAAGACGGTTTGAATGCCCCTTGGAAGAGACGTGGAGGTCCCAGTAGCTTAACAAGACGGTTTGAATGCCCCTCGGAAGAGACGTGGAGGTCCCAGTATCTTAGCAAGGTGGTTTTAATGCCCCTCGGAAAAGTGGTGGAGGTCACAGTAGCTTAACAAGACGCTTTTAATGTCCCTCAGAAGAGACGTGGAGGTCCCAGTAGCTTAACAAGACGGTTTGAATGCCCCTTGGAAGAGACGTGGAGGTCCCAGTAGCTTAACAAGACGGTTTTCATGCTCCTCAGAAAAGTGGTGGAGGTCCCAGTAGCTTAACAAGATGCTTTTAATGCCCATTGGAAAAGTGGTGGAGGTCCCAGAAGCTTAACAAGACGGTTTTAATGCCCCTTGGAAAAGTGGTGGAGGTCACAGTAGCTTAACAAGATGCTTTTAATGCCTATCAGAAGAGACGTGGAGGTCCCAGTAACTTAACAAGATGGTTTGAATGCCACTTGGAAGAGACGTGGAGGTCCCAGTAGCTTAACAAGACGGTTTTAATGCTTCTCGGAAAAGTGGTGGAGGTCCCATTAGCTTAATAAGACGCTTTTACTGCCCCTCGAAAAAGTGGTGGAGGTCGCAGTAGCTTAACAAGACGGTTTGAATGCCCCTTGGTGGAGACGTGGAGGTCCCAGTAGCTTAACAAGACGGTTTGAATGCCCCTTGGAAGAGACGTGGAGGTCCCAGTAGCTTAACAAGACGGTTTTAATGCCCATCGGAAAAGTGGTGGAGGTCACAGTAGCTTAACAAGACGGTTTTAATGCCCCTTGGAAAAGTGGTGGAGGTCGCAGTAGCTTAACAAGACGGTTTGAATGCCCCTTGGAAGAGACATGGAGGTCCCAGTAGCTTAACAAGACGGTTTGAATGCCCCTCGGAAGAGACGTGGAGGTCCCAGTAGCTTAACAAGACGGTTTTATTGCCCCTTGGAAGAGACGTGGAGGTCCCAGTAGCTTAACAAGATGGTTTTAATGCCCCTCGGAAAAGTTGTGGAGGTCACAGTAGCTTAACAAGATGCTTTTAATGCCTATCAGAAGAGACGTGGAGGTCCCAGTAGCTTAACAAGATGGTTTGAATGCCCCTTGGAAGAGACGTGGAGGTCCCAGTAGCTTAACAAGACGGTTTTAATGCTTCTTAGAAAAGTGGTGGAGGTCCCAGTAGCTTAATAAGACGCTTTTACTGCCCCTCGAAAAATTGGTGGAGGTCGCAGTAGCTTAACAAGACGGTTTGAATGCCCCTTGGTGGAGACGTGGAGGTCCCAGTAGCTTAACAAGACGGTTTGAATGCCCCTTGGAAAAGACGTGGAGGTCCCAGTAGCTTAACAAGACGGTTTTAATGCCCCTCGGAAAAGTGCTGGAGGTCACAGGAGCTTAACAAGTCGCTTTTAATGCCCCTGAGAAGAGAAGTGGAGGTCACAGTAGCTTAACAAGACGGTTTGAATGCCCCTTGGAAGAGACGTGGAGGTCCCAGTAGCTTAAAAAGACGGTTTTAATGCTTCTCAGAAAAGTGGTGGAGGTCCCAGTAGCTTAATAAGACGCTTTTACTGCCCCTCGAAAAAGTGGCGGAGGTCGCAGTAGCTTAACAAGACGGTTTGAATGCCCCTTGGTAGAGACGTGGAGGTCGCAGTAGCTTAACAAAACGGTTTGAATGCCCCTTGGAAGAGACGTGGAGGTCCCAGTAGCTTAACAAGACGGTTTGAATGCCCCTCGGAAGAGACGTGGAGGTCACAGTAGCTTAACAAGACGGTTTTATTGCCCCTCGAAAAAGTGGTGGAGGTCACAGCAGCTTAACAAGAAGCTTTTAATGCCCCTCAGATAAGTGGTGGAGGTCCCAGTAGCTTAACAAGACAGTTTGAATGCCCCTTGGAAGAGACGTGGAGACGTGACATGCTAATGGTAAAGGTGTGCTCCGGTGGCATGCTAACGGGAATAGGTGTGCTCCGATGGCATGCTAACGGGAATAGGTGTGCCCGGTGGCATACTAACGGGAAAAGGTGGGCTACGGTGGCATGCTAGCGGGAAATGGTGTGCTTCGGGGGCATGATAATGAGAAAAGGGGTACTCCATTGGCACCACAATGGTAAAGGGACTTGGAAATGTCACATGTGAAGTCATACTCGCATAGTGTCTGTTGTTGCAGGGATCAAAAGAGCGACCCGGTGGAACAAGATGTGGACACTGTGCGGCAGATGGTGGTTTAAGGACAGCAAACAGCAAAATAAGACCAAGTAACAGCAAGAAAACAATCCAAGAATTACAGCAGCAGACAAGTAAGTGAGTGTGATTATTTTAAACGGTGATGTATGATCAGATGAAGTGGAATGCAGTAAGTTTAGAAATATGATTAACATGTTAATAAAGTGTCTGAAATGTATGAGCGAGAAAGAGAAAAAGGTGGATTGTTACAGGGGAACAGCTGAGAGTAGGGAGTTGCAGAGAAAGTCCTTGTGACAGGTTTAGGATGTATACGGCTGTTTATTGTCTCTTCCACATACAAAGGCAGGAGATGAGACTATCAAACTATCGAACTTGGAGTTGTCAGTAATGTTGGAGGAGAAATTAATAAAGGAAGTAAAATGGGAAAGAAAATAAGGGGTTGTATATTTGCCTGGTCAGAGGGATGTTTGCCTGGTCAGAAGGGTGTTTGCCTGGTCAGGGGGATGTTTGCCTGGTCAGGGGGATGTTTGCCTGGTCAGGGGGATGTTTGTCTGGTCAGGGGGATGTTTGTCTGGTCAGAGGGATGTTTGCTTCACGTTGGGGAAGAGGGAAAGGACTGAATGATCCGGCACCTGTCCTATCCACAGGATGGTCAGCTAGTGCCGCCATAGGGAAAGAGCTGACCTAGTGTCACTATCAATCATCTGAGTCTGCAGTACAACTGATTAGGGGTCCAGCAGGGGGGCGCTGATGACACAGGTGGACCTTGGGGCGGTTTTCTGGTTGCCGACGCTGCACCTAGAGGGTTTTCTTCATGTAATTATCCTCCTCACATTGCAGACTTGTGAACTTTATAAATATTCTTCATTTGCTTATTTTCTTCCTTCTCTCCCAAACACGTTGCTGAAGTGCTATCTCACCCCCACTGCCCCCATCCAGAAGCTTCTTGTAGCTGCTGTTCAGCGAGATTTGTCCTCTATATACCAGCAGTCTGTGTATGGGCCTGTCCCTGTCTGATCCTCTCTGCTCTCCACCCCTGCACTCAGACATGGGAAACCCTGTACTCGGATTACTTCACATCTTGGTGAACAACAGCTGAAAGGACCCTATAAAGGAGCCTGTACCAGGCAGGTGACAGCGGTGCAGCATTGTGCTTGTGGGGGCAATCGGGCGGTGGAGTCAGAAATTGGGGAATACTTGGGTGCTCTCTGGACGGACAATATTAGTGCTGCAGTAATTTCCCACAAGTTTTTGCACAGAGCGGCCACTAATATAGAATAAAGTAAAACAATTGTGCTCTGTAAATAATGGCTGTGCTTTGCTACAAATGCTTCATGTTCGCAGGAGGTTTTTTTTCTTTAATAAATTTTATTTAGTTTATAATTGATTTTTTCTCTTTCTGCTAGATATCAGCACATGATAGAGGCCGTACGGGACTGGTATAAGAAGTTCTTGGCTGAGAAGGAAAGAAGCTTCATTCCTCCATGAGCTGCAGTTCTTTGTGTCCAGTCGGGAGCTCTATTAGTAAGTAGATTTTATCACCAGCGCAGACATTTCCGGGAAGGTTCCATTTGGCCGAATACAAAATGTTCATTAAACTCTTCATTTGAAATAAACGTCTGGTTATCATCCACAATACTTAATACCGGTCACTTGTCACAAATTTGTATATTTTTTACCTGTTATAAAATGCTGCTGATCCCTTGAATCTTTTCTTTTTTTTTGTCATTTTAGACAAAACATTACATATTCCTGACAAGTCCCAGGTCTTTTCACACCACTCGTTTTGCAGGTTCTTTAATACTACAGCACTTACGTTATTGGGGTCATTTTTGTGCAGTTTGCAGTTACATGATTTTTTATACATGTTTTTTTTTAGGTTTGTCTTGTTATTACTTCACATTCATCTTTTTCCTCTCTTGCTTTCCTGGACTGAAGGAAACATATCTCCAAGTCACTCTGAGCTGCCGGCAGGAGAGATGGACCCTCAGGAGCCTCCTAGTCTTCAGAATCCACATGAAGGAGAAGTCCAAGAACAAGAAAGGCCTCCGACAGCAGAGCAACCTGTCCGCCAAAAAGTCCCAGAAGAAGAAGCGATGGTCCCGCAGCTCATCTGTGTTTTTCCTAAATGTGGATTATACTTTTACTGATTGTAATTTTCTTGGTCGATACCAGATAAAGTTTTGGATGACAACTGTCTGGACTTGTGTCTTATTTTACATTTCTCCTTTTTTCTTCTTGATTCCCCTCCTGTGAGATCTGGCTTAGGTGATAAAAGCCTTTCTCTATCCGGCATTTTTTCAGCAGGCTGGAGAAAGACTTTCTGGATGATAACTTGCCTTAGTCTCAGGTGCCCATACACTAGTTAGCTTTAGAACGGACGCTTGTCCACACAACACATCCCGACTCCCCCATATACATGAATGTGGTTATATGTGTGGGGGAGATGGCCCCATACACAGCACATGGTCGGCTGCTCCAGCAAAATTCCTTGGGTTTGACCTACCTTCCTGTAATATATATGGGGGGCCATTAGTTGGATGTTTGCAGGACCCCTCTTTGTCCGACAGCTTCTGACGCGCCCCTGGGCCTGCTGTGTCGCGCAGCGTCTCGCGCACGGGGGCTTACCCGGAACCGGATCAGATGAGGGTTGTAGTCTCCGAGTGGCGGGGACCCGGTCCGTGCCCAGGGAGTCAGACTCAGTGTGTGGCAGTCTTGATAGATGTTATTTGAGTGTCGACTACGCCACCCGTTGATTTGCAGCTATGGAGCTGCCGCTGCAGGGCAGACCGCTGAGGCCGGTGTAGAATTGTGCAGCGTGATAGTATAACCCCCAACGGGAGGGGTATGGCCTCAGGGCAGCCGACGTGGAAGATGGGGGTAGCAGGAACCACTCAGAGACGGTGCGGTGTAATTCAGGGTCTTTACTGGTAACAACGATAGACCCTCCCGGAGTACTTGCTAGCGAACGGGGCCTGGTCAGTCCTTGAGCAGATGGGATCTCCCCTGGCCAGGCGGAGTTGTAGGCCTCCCAAACTGACTGTACTCTTCTGACTACCTTGCTAGAAGCGGATATAAGTAGCCCACGTCCCTGAGTGTACCGTGTGGTGCTCACCCGTATGGCCGGTGACTCGGGGCCTTCTATTGGCTTCCGCTCCACGATGGCGGTGCTGGTCCCACACGTGTGACCGTGCCTTCGGGTTTCTGGGCCTGAGGACCTGAAATCCCCTGCCGGTCGGCTTCTGCTGCTGGGTAAGAGTTAGTCCCCACAGCCTCGGACGCCGGGTCCGGTAAGAAAGCTTCTCAGTCAGGGCGAGCTCTGCAGCTGCCAGCCCCTGACTCGTAGTAGTATTGCTCCCACTGAGCTCCTGCTGTTTCTTCCTATGACTGTTTCTTGTCTCTACTCTCCTTGACTCCTCACCCTGCTTCAGCCCCGGGTTTATATAGGGGAAGTTCTTCCCCTCCCAAGACTGGGCAGGAGGTGTGGCATGCACAGGATCCCTGACCAAAGGACCTCCCACCTGCTCTCAGACGTAATATCTCTATCACTGTGGCAACCAGACCCCTGGGGTGTCACATTCCCCCCTAGTGAAATTTAGTACTCCGGGACTAAACATATTTTTAGAAAAACATAACAAGGTATAACAATAACAATACAATAAGAAAAACACATAAGATGGTTACGGCGTGTCCGCAACCGGGTGCAGTCTTTGAAGAAAAGCAAGGTGTCCATTTCACCAAAACAGGGAGACGTAACCAGGTAGGGGGTCTGTCCTACCCCGAGTCCTTAACAGTCTTTAGTCCGTCCTGGGTTACGCTCCAACTATGTACACAGGATTCCCGGTAAATCCACCAAGGACTCCTACAAATAACTGGAAACACAAAATTATACACAAGCAACAATACACAGGTAAACATAAATAAAACAATTTATACACTTCAAATCCTCCACCGTGCGGGTAACTGGCCTCTAGTGGCCCTAGTGGACCTACGGAGCTGACTGCCTAGCCCTGAACTACAGGGTGTAGGAGCTGTCAAGGGTAAACTGGGCAGCTGTCTACCGGCTCTTTGGCTCACTAGGGATATGGCAGGCTCACTGCAAGCAGAGGGTTGATCCTCCTGGTCTGCGGGTATGGGGTCTTCTGCCTCCTGGACCAGCTGTTCTTCCAGCTCTACCTGTTGCTCCGTAGGTGCTTGGGATGCTGGTTGGAGGAAGGTGAGTACGGGTACCACAACTGCACCATTGACTTGAGTCCAAGACCGAGGGAAGTCCCCGAGCACAGTACTAACCATATCTTCCCTTTCCTCTACGGGTCGATGGTCTTCTTGTTCCTCTTCAGGGTTCCTCAGTTGTTCGGGACACTTCTTCAGGTGGTCCCGGGATACAATAGCTGTGGTTTCCCCTCCGTCTTTACTGATGGTACAAACCTTCGGGTTCTCGTGGCTTGAGGGCAGTACGGTGTACGGGTCCTTTTCCCACTGGTCGTCCAACTTGTGGAGCCGTCTCTTCCTCTTCAAGACCTGCTCTCCGGGTACCAGGGGAACAGCGGGAGCATACTGGTTGTAAGTTTTCTCTTGTCTTTCCCTAGCCTGACAGAGACTTCGCTCCACGCTCTCCTGTATTCTCCGGTACTGCTGCTGCCTCTCTGTGTCCCAGTCTGTTTCTGGTGAAGTGTCCCCGGGTGTCAGGACTCCCATTTCCAGGTCAACAGGTAACTTACCAGGTCTTGCCCTCATTAGGTAAGCCGGGGTACAGTTGGTGGAACCTACCGGGATGTGGTTGTATAGGTCCACCAGATCGGGCAACTTCTCAGGCCACAGACTGCGTTCTTCCAGGGGCAACGTTTTTAAAAGATCCATTACCACCTGGTTCATTTTCTCACAAAGTCCATTAGTTTGCGGATGGTAGGGTGTCGTCCTTATCTTCCGGCAGCCATACAGATTGCAGAATTCCTGGAAGACCTCCGCTTCAAAGGCAGGTCCCTGGTCCGTCAGCACTTGGTCCGGGTACCCGTGTGGACGGCAAAAGTGCTGCTGGAAGGCTCTAGCTGCTGTTTGAGCCGTTAAGTCCTTGACGGGGATGACAACCAAGAACCGGGAGTAATGATCCACGATGGTTAACGCGTAGACGTAGCCACTTCTGCTTGGGGTCAGTTTTACATGATCCAAGGCTACCAGTTCCAACGGTTGCCGGGTGACGATGGACTGCAGGGGAGTCTTCTGGCTGGCACGGTCCTTCCTTCTCAGGTTGCACGGGCCACAGTCTCTGCACCACTTCTCAATGGTTCCCCTCATGCCTACCCAGTGGAATCGCTCGCGCAGCAGGAACTCCAGCTTCTTCCACCTGAAGTGTCCAGCTCCGTCGTGGTATGCCTCCATCACCATGGCTGCGTCTCTTCGTGGCACCACTACTTGCCAGAGTAGTTCATGCGTCCGGGAGTTAACCATTCTGCGGCACAACTTCCCCTTGTAAAGGAACAGTCGACTCTTCTCTGCCCATAGTTGTTTGGCTTCCTCCGGAGCGTCTGGTTCAAGGCAAGCCTCCGGGCGAGTCAGCATCTCCTTCACCAGTCGGACGGCAGGGTCGCTGTCTTGCGTTTCCGCCCAGTTGTAGTGAGGTAAGGGGTTCAACGTAGCAGCCTGCTTACTCCTTACCCGGTGGGAATACTGGATAGTCCCATGACGGTGGAACGCAGGGAGTTCAACTTCTTCCAGTCCCTCCGGATCTTCTCCTTCGTCCGGCAGGTTGGGCATCCTGGACAGGGCATCCGCGTTGGTATTGGAGTGTCCGGCCCGGTATTTGATTGTGAACTCGTAGTTGGACAGACGGGCCATCCACCTCTGCTCCAGGGCACCGAGTCTTGCCGTGTCCAGGTGTGTCAACGGGTTGTTATCCGTGTACACGGTGAACCGGGAAGAAGCGAGGTAATGCTTAAAGCGCTCGGTGACTGCCTATACTACGGCCAGGAACTCTAGCTTAAATGAGCTGTAATTCTCGGGGTTCCTTTCGGTGGGTCGCAGTTTTCGGCTGGCGTAGGCGATTACTCGTTCCTTTCCCTGCTGGATCTGGGACAGTACGGCTCCTAGCCCGATGTTACTGGCGTCGGTGTAGAGGATAAAGGGCTGGCTATAATCCGGGTACGCCAGGATTTCGTCCCCCGTGAGGGCCATCTTCAGCTGGCGGAAGGACTCTTCTTCCAGCTCCTCCCATTTGAAGGGCGGCTTCTGGTTCTTGGCCTTCCGGGACTGGCCTATCAGGAGGTCCTGCATAGGTGCTGCCTTTTTGGTGAAACCGGGAATAAACCTTCGGTAGTAGCCTACCAACCCGAGGAACTGCCGCACTTCTTTTACGCTGGAGGGGCTTGGCCATTCCTTAATTGCGGTGATCTTATCAGGGTCGGGAGCCACTCCGTCAGCGCTCACCACGTGTCCCAGGTACTGCACCTTTGGTTTCAGGAGGTGACACTTGGAGGGTTTCACCTTTAGGCCGTAACTCGCCAGAGCTTCGAACACTTCCGCCAGGTGTTTCAGGTGGTCCTCATACGTCTTGGAATATACGATGACATCGTCCAGGTACAACAAGACCGTCTCGAAGTTTCTGTGGCCCAGACAACACTCCATTAGTCGTTGGAAGGTTCCTGGTGCATTGCAGAGTCCGAACGGCATGCAGGTGAACTCGCTAAGTCCCATCGGGGTGGTGAATGCGGTCTTCTCCCGGTTCGCCTCTGCTACAGGAACCTGCCAGTACCCGCTAGTGAGATCCAAGGTAGAGAAGAAGTTAGCAGATCTTAAAGCAGCCAATGACTCCTCTATCCTTGGTAAGGGGTACGCATCCTTGTGTGTGATACGGTTGATTTTCCGGTAATCTACACACATCCTCATGGTGTTGTCTTTTTTTCTGACTAAGACTAGTGGAGCTGCCCAGGGGCTACAGCTATCCCTGATCACCCCAGCCTCCTTCATGTCTCTAAGCATCCCCTTGGCGTGTTGGTAGTGGGCAGGGGGTACGGGTCGATACCTCTCTTTTATAGGAGGATGGTCTCCCGTGGGGATGTGGTGTTCTACCCCCTTGACTCGCCCGAAGTCTAACGGGTGTTTACTGAACACTCTCTCGTACTCCTGAACCACCCGATAGACTCCTTGTTTCTGGTGTGAGGGAGTGGAGTCAGTACCCAGATGTAGTTGCTGACACCAGTCCTCCATGTTTTTCTTAGAGCCGTTACCTTCCTCCGGGTGAGATGGAGGCAAGGGTTCCACAGATTGTATAGAATTTTGGTTAATGGTATATAATTTGGCTAGCGTGGCATACCGGGGCAGGTACACTTCCCTCTCCCCGATATTTATTATGCGAACGGGCACCCTCCCATGGCGTACATCAACCACCCCCCGTGCTGTCAAAATGGTGGGCCTACTGTCTGAGTAAACTGGTTCTACCATTGCCTGGTAATCCCTACCTCTCAGACCAATAGCTGCCCGGCACCAAATCATCATTTCACTTTTTGGGGGCATGGCAATAGGAAAAGGGTCACACATTCTTACGCTACCAATCTCACCGCCGGAGAGTTCCACCTGTTGCCGTCGCATCAGTGCCCGGATCTCTTTCTGGAGCACCCGCTGCTCGCCGGAGCTGGCGTTCTTGGCAACCTGCTGTAAAAGGAAAATCACCTCTGCAAGACAATTTTCAATTACATTAGTTCCTAGAGTTATTTTTGGGTGACTCTCATGTTTGTCAATATCTACAATGATCAGTCCCTGTGCTGCCAGTTCGACTCTACCGATTTTGATGGTCACCTCTTTAAATCCGATCTGTGGCACGGGCTGGCCATTGCTGGCGATGATACTCAAGTCGTCGTCAGGGTAGCGGGTAATATCCGAGTCATTCCAGTACTGCTTAAAGAGCACGTACGGGATGGTGGTGACCTGCGACCCGGTGTCCAGTAGGGCACTCATGGGAATGCCATCCAGTACCACCGGCAAGACTGGACGTCCTCCCACATATCTGTCGCGCCAGTTCGATGGGCCTGGTGATCTTTTTCCTGGGGGTTGGCCCTCTACCCCAGGTTGTGCCCGTTTAAAGAACAGTACCTTGCCATATGTCCGGGTTGATTGCAGCGGCGGCAGATGGGTCGTCCGTCCTCGCTGTATCGGTCACTGGGTCTTCCTCTGGCCGGTGGGGTCCTCCTTGGTCGACGCCACGGGATGTCCTCTGGTCCGGATGCCAGCTGGATCTTCCCTGGGGTGGAAACCTGTAAAGACTGCACAGTTCGGGTTAGCGCAGCAACGCTCTTAGCTAGCTCTTGGACCTGATGGTGTAGGTCTGGAGCCGGGTCATTGTCCAAAGCCTGCGCATCAGCTCCCACAGGCCCTGCCGACAAGGGCGCCGCCTCCTGGTGGTAAGTAATAGCTGGGCGCCTGTGGGTCATAACGCCACCCGGTGCCGGTTCTCGGAGCACCCGGATGGCTCTGTCCTTGAACTGTGCAAAGCCCAGATGGGGATCCTGTAAGGCCATCGCCCGCAACTGGGTTCGGTGGGCATTACAATACAGTCCCTCTATAAATTGTTCAGTCAACAGCCTGTCCTCGTTTCCCACTCCATCAGGGTCGGTCTGCTTAATGGCCCTCAGGGCCTCTTGTAGGTTTAGTGCATAGTCCCTTATACTCTCATGCGCTCGCTGCTTGCACCCGTAGAATCTAAGCTTAATCTCGGCTGAGGTGCGGGTATCAAAGGTATCCTTCAGCCGGGTTAGTATCCCTGCGACAGTCTTCCTCCCAGGTGGCCAGGATTTTACTTCCCTTTTAGCTGCCCCGGTTAGTTGGGCCACCAGGATGCTCACTTTTTGCTCTTCTGTGAGGGGGTACACCTGGAAGAGGCTATCCAGCTTTTCTCTAAAGTCATGCAGGGTATGTGACTCCCCTGAGTACTGGGGTAGCCAAGCTGCTCCCGGGATATAGGGCATGGTGAAGGGCATAACTGCAGCAGCGGTGGCGCTGGCGGGGGTTGAGGCAGTGAAGCTCTCCTCCGTATCCGACATCTTCCTCCCCCCTAGTGGACGGTGGCCTACCTTGCGATGATCCTGCTCCGTAGGCCGCGGCTTCGCAGTAGATCGTCAGGGTTGAGGACCTTCCGTTGCGCTCCGGTGACGTCGGCGTCTGCTGGGCTCCTTCCAGGACCTTACGCAACGTCCGGACGTGAGGCGGGGCTTCAGTTCTCGCGCGCTTTCGAAGTCCACGCCCCTCTTCTTCCCGCGCGGCGTCCTCAAGATGGCGTCCAATGGCGGGAAAACTCCACGGATGGCGGGAAGAAGGCCGAAGATGGCGCCGGATGGCGGGAAAACTTCGCGGATGGCGGGAAGAAGGCAGAAGATGGCGCCGGATGGCGGGAAACCTCACCACTGGTAAGTTTGAACAGTCTTTGCTTTTCAGGCACGCAGTACCCGGTGGTTGCGGGCACGAAATCCTACCGACTACGCCAATGTTGACGCGCCCCTGGGCCTGCTGTGTCGCGCAGCGTCTCGCGCACGGGGGCTTACCCGGAACCGGATCAGATGAGGGTTGTAGTCTCCGAGTGGCGGGGACCCGGTCCGTGCCCAGGGAGTCAGACTCAGTGTGTGGCAGTCTTGATAGATGTTATTTGAGTGTCGACTACGCCACCCGTTGATTTGCAGCTATGGAGCTGCCGCTGCAGGGCAGACCGCTGAGGCCGGTGTAGAATTGTGCAGCGTGATAGTATAACCCCCAACGGGAGGGGTATGGCCTCAGGGCAGCCGACGTGGAAGATGGGGGTAGCAGGAACCACTCAGAGACGGTGCGGTGTAATTCAGGGTCTTTACTGGTAACAACGATAGACCCTCCCGGAGTACTTGCTAGCGAACGGGGCCTGGTCAGTCCTTGAGCAGATGGGATCTCCCCTGGCCAGGCGGAGTTGTAGGCCTCCCAAACTGACTGTACTCTTCTGGCTACCTTGCTAGAAGCGGATATAAGTAGCCCACGTCCCTGAGTGTACCGTGTGGTGCTCACCCGTATGGCCGGTGACTCGGGGCCTTCTATTGGCTTCCGCTCCACGATGGCGGTGCTGGTCCCACACATGTGACCGTGCCTTCGGGTTTCTGGGCCTGAGGACCTGAAATCCCCTGCCGGTCGGCTTCTGCTGCTGGGTAAGAGTTAGTCCCCACAGCCTCGGACGCCGGGTCCGGTAAGAAAGCTTCTCAGTCAGGGCGAGCTCTGCAGCTGCCAGCCCCTGACTCGTAGTAGTATTGCTCCCACTGAGCTCCTGCTGTTTCTTCCTATGACTGTTTCTTGTCTCTACTCTCCTTGACTCCTCACCCTGCTTCAGCCCCGGGTTTATATAGGGGAAGTTCTTCCCCTCCCAAGACTGGGCAGGAGGTGTGGCATGCACAGGATCCCTGACCAAAGGACCTCCCACCTGCTCTCAGACGTAATATCTCTATCACTGTGGCAACCAGACCCCTGGGGTGTCACATTTCCCTCCCCCATACATAGCAAACAGTGTACATACAAGCTCCCTTCCCGCACATACAGCATATATAGGATATAAAGAAAAAACCTAGAAGTCTGAACTGAAACATAAATTGATGTGCATGCAAAATGTAAATGCATGTTCACACAAGGCCACTAGACAAAGAAAAACCAAAGACAAGCAAAATACCCAAGTAACCGGAAGTGAATGGGTAAATCGCAAAGTGCAAAAATAATAAATAATGAAGGGTATTTAGTTAACATAATTTTGATAAAAATAATGCAAAAGCTATCCCGCAACATCACGGCAACCCTTATGGGACAGTCCTAACTCTAATATTAAAACCTTACCATTTGTCAAGTGACGTACATATGGATAAGGGCAGAGAGACTGACCCCCTAGTAGAAGCATAGACCTGAGGCAGAATAAACATTTCAGCTCAGACAAAGGGCGGCCACACCCTTATATGTATTAAAGCACACTGAACTACAAAGAAAAAACCTAGAAGTCTGAACTGAAACATAAATTGATGTGCATGCAAAATGTAAATGCATGTTCACACAAGGCCACTAGACAAAGAAAAACCAAAGACAAGCAAAATACCCAAGTAACCGGAAGTGAATGGGTAAATCGCAAAGTGCAAAAATAATAAATAATGAAGGGTATTTAGTAGTGAAGAGCGAGCACTAAAATGCTCGGGGGCTCGAAGCTCGGGCCGAGCTCGCCATGATACTCGGTTGCTCGACCTGAGCCACGAGCCCAATGTTAGTCTATGGGAGACCCGAGAATTTTCGCGGCGGCATCCCCGGCTGTCTGTTAAAAGCCTAACAAGTGCCCAAAACGATAGTGACAGTGCTAAAATGACATGGGGAAAGCATTTCTGACCCCCAGGTCACTGCTGTCAACAACGTGGTCAGAGGTATTAAGCCACTTTTAAGGGCTCACAATAAAACGTTCAAAAACGAAACTGAAACTGCTTTCAGTTAAGGAAGTTCCTTTCCAGGGTAAAGACTCGTGTATAAGGTAAAATAAATAACAAAAAAAAAATACTCCTCCACACCTTGGGCTATGTTCACAAGTGACATTTTTTATGCGTTTTTGCACTTTTGTATTGCTTCAACCGTGACAAATGCATTTGACGCACCCCCTGGGCCATATTCTTTAGGGGAATACCCGGAGCCGGATCAGATGGGGGTTGTAGTCTCCGAGTGGCTGTGACCCGGTCCGTGCCCAGGGTGTCAAGCTCAGTGTGTGTGGCAGTCCTACAGATGTTACAAAGTTCGTTATGTCGACTACGCCACCCGTTGGATTGCGGTCACTACGGCCGCCGCTGCAGCAGGGTCCGCTGAGGCTGATGGTGTTGGTGCAGCTTTAGATAGTATAACCCCCAACGGGAGGGGTATGGCCTCAGGGGGTCAGGTGCAGAGGATGGGGGTTGTGGTGGTGCAGCGTAGATGATAAGTAAAGACAGAATCGGGTTGTGCAGTTCAGGGTGTTTACTTACTGCAGATATTCCGGTCACTCCGGCCTTCAGTGACCACCCGAGCCGTGCTGCGTCCACCAGGTCCTGGATTCAGCCAACCCCCAAGCAAGTCCGGAGCGTGTCCCTGAGCCCTCCTTCTTGTCCTTTCTTCTGGCCGTCCCCACCAGGGATCCACCTAGGTCCAGCTCCCTCGGGCCTTCTGTTGGGAGACCCTTGGCCTTGGGTTCCCTGACCCTACACGTGGTTTGCCTTCAGGGTGGATGTGGTGGGTGGCCGTGGCAGATCCTGCCCACGGCCTCCGGTCTCTGGCTGAGGTATGCTTTAGCCCCCACCAGTTTGGGATCCGGTACCCTATTGCCAACTCTTCACCCTGGGGTTGTACTTGGGTTCTCAGAGTTCCTTTCTGTCTCTCCCTCTGGGTCTTTCTGGCTCTCCTCTCTCACTCTCTCTGGGGCTGCTCTGCTCCTCTGCTCTCTTCAGGTTACACTCTGACAGACTGACCCTGATCTTAGATGGTGCCCACCTTATATACTCCCTCTATGTGTGAGCTCAGGTGACCAGCACCCAATGAGCTCCTATCTTTACCCAGGCTGCTCCCCCTATCTGCCCCTACACTACTGGGATGTACCACCCCCCTCCCACTCCAGCCAGGAACAGACTCGGTCGTACCTGCACATTTCTAAGTGGGAGTACCGTTGGTCTGCTCCTCGGAAATGGGATGTGTGTAGTGCATGCAGCTCTCTGGGCTCAGTTTCACACTCCATCCTTGCCCGGGAGTGGAATATCACACCTCTGGGTGGAGGTGCAATACCCCTGTAGCAGCCGAATCCTCAGGGTGCTACACATTCACCGGGAAATGTCATTTTAACATTTTACAACCTTATCTGGCCATGTGCTGTGTGACACATGCATACAGTGCTGAAAAGACATGGGGACAGCATGGGGAAGACCCCTGGAAGCATCTCTGACTCCCCGGTCACTGCCTAAAAGTGTGCCCATCAGAAGTCATCCTTGAAGCATCAGAAGATGCAGACTTGCAATTATCCCCGTGCAAGTTCTTGTCCCAGGGCAGGGTTCAATTGTACCTCTCCCATTCCTTGCAATGCAAGCGCAAATATGCAGCCAACCACCCACCCACCCCCAGGCTGCAATACCATACTGCTTGCTTGCACTTGAAATTGGGCCTTTTAGGCATGTGGAGGCGGAATCAGGCCACCATGTCATGGCAGCGTTGGCGGCCTGGTATCCATACTCAGTCCCCAGCCGCCCGGCGGCGGGGTGTCCACACTCGGTCCCCAACTGCCAGGGGGCGGCCGGGTGTCCATACTCGGTCCCCAGCCGCCTGGGGGCAGCCGGGTGTCCATAAACGGCCCCCAGCCACCCCTATTTCTCCTTGAAACATCCCCCCACACACTTTTCTTAGCCCGGCCTGCTTTAGGGCAGCATTGGACGAGCCCACCAGAGAACCAGACTCCTCCGGTGGGCCCTGGCTTCTCCATCAGGGGAGTTGAGAGTGACAAGGTGAGGACCATGATGATGATGATACAAGTTAGCATCTGCTTTATTTTCTTGGAATGCAAGCGAAGTGTGCAGCCTGCCATCCACCCACCCACCGCCAGGCTGCAATACCATACTGCTTGCTTGCACTTGAAATTGGGCCTTTTTAGGCACGTGGAGGCGGAATCTGACCACCGCGTCAAGGCAGCATTGGCGGCCTGTAATCCATACTCAGTCCCCAGCCGCCCGGCTGCCAGGTGTCCACACTCGGTCCCCAGCCGCCAGGGGGCGGCCGGGAGTCCATACTCGGTCCCCAGCCGCCCCGCGGCCGGGTGTTCACACACGGTCCCCAGCCGCCTGGGGGCAGCCGGGTGTCCATAAACGGTCCCCAGTCGCCCCTATTTCTCCTTGGAACATCCCCACACACACTTTTCTTAGCCTGGCCTGCTTTAGGGCAGCATTGGACGAGCCCACCAGAGAACCAGACTCCTCCGGTGGGCCCTGGCTTCTCCATCAGGGGAGTTGAGAGTGACAAGGTGAGGACCATGATGATGATGATACAAGTTAGCATCTGCTTTGTTTTGTTGGAATGCAAGCGCATGTATGTAGTAGCGGCTAGGCCTGAGGTGGTCAGCGTTTTCGCGCACATCCTACCTCCTCCGAGGATTGCTGGATGTTTTCCTGCTACTATCCCAGTTCTATGACTCCCGTTAAAACAAAGCTTCAGGTGATGAATGATGGATGAAGTGGTGGCAAAGGAGAAAGAGCAGGAGGAACAGGGACCATTCACATCAATATCAGGCCAGTCAACCACATATGTCTTGTAGGATATGTTTCTGTAACAAAAGGAGCAGTTTGGCTACACAGTTATAGGGCATACAGTGAGTGCAATGCCTACCAAAAATTTCGAGGCACTCGAATGTACCTTGGAAATGACATGGAGGTCAGAGGGCATTAAGTAAACCATTTTTTTCCATTTATAGCAACTGGGTCTCCTCTACACTGTTGGCCTAAGCAGTGAATGGAAAGCTTTCCAAAAATTATGAGGAACTGCAATGCATGGATTACAGCGTACTAAAAATCTTCTACCCACTATTGGGGAGTGGGTCTCCCTTAGTTTTCGCCTTTGCATTGAAAAGCAAAAGCTGACTAAAATTAGGAGGAAATGCAATGTCCGTTGGAAGAGTCGTGTAGGTAAGAGGTAATTAAAAACAACATTTCAATGCCCCTAGGAAGAGCTGTGGAGTTCAGAGTGGCTTAAGAAGACTGTTTTAATGTCCCTTTGAAGAGACGTGGAGGTCACAGTAGCTTAACAAGATGGTTTTAATGCCCCTCGGAAAAGACGTGGAGGTCCCAGTAGCTTAACCAGACGATTTGAATGCCCCTTCCAAGAGCCATGCAGTACAGCATATTACAAACATTATTCCCATTATTGGGGAGTGGGTCTCCCATAGTCTTTGCTTATGCCTTCCAAGCAAAAGATGCCAAAAATTAGGACGGAGGAACTTGCAGTGCCCCTTACAAGAGCCATGCAGTACAGCATATTACAAACATTATATTAAGAGGAAATGCAATGCCCGTTCGAAGAGTCGTGGAGGTTAGAGTTAATTAGAAACAACATATCAATGCCCCTTGGAAGAGCTGTGGAGTTCAGAGTGGTTTAACAAGACACTTTTAATGACCCTCAAAAGAGATGTGGAGGTCCCAGTAGCTTAACAAGATGGTGTTAATACCCCTTGGTAAAGTGGTGGAGGTCCCAGTAGCTTAACAAGACGGTTTTAATGCCCCTCGGAAAAGTGGTGGAGGTCACAGTAGCTTAAGAAAAAGCTTTTAGTGCCCCTCAGAAGAAACGTGGAGATCCCAGTAGCTTAACAAGACGGTTTTAATGCCCCTCGGAAAAGTGGTGGCGGTCACAGTAGCTCAACAAGACGCTATTAATGCCCCTCAGAAGAGACGTGGAGGTCCCAGTAGCTTAACAAGACGGTTTTAATGCTCCTCAGAAAAGTGGTGGAGGTCCCAGTAGCTTAACAAGACGGTTTTAATGCCCCTCGGAAAAGTGGTGGAGGTCACAGTAACTTAACAAGACGCTTTTAATGCCCCTCGGAAGAGACGTGGAGGTCCCAGTAGCTTAACAAGACGGTTTGAATGCCCCTTGGAAGAGACGTGGAGGTCCCAGTAGCTTAACAAGATGGTTTAAATGCTCCTCAGAAAAGTGGTGGAGGTCCCAGTAGCTTAACAAGATGCTTTCAATGCCCCTCGGAAAAGTGGTGGAGGTCCCAGTAGCTTAACAAGACGGTTTTAATGCCCCTTGGAAAAGTGGTAGAGGTTGCAGTAGCTTAACAAGATGGTTTGAATGCCCCTTGGAAGAGACGTGGAGGTCCCAGTAGCTTAACAAGACGGTTTGAATGCCCCTCGGAAGAGACGTGGAGGTCCCAGTAGCTTAACAAGACGGTTTTAATGCCACTCGAAAAAGTGGTGGAGGTCACAGTAGCTTAACAAGACGCTTTTAATGCCCCGCAGATAAGTGGTGGAGGTCCCAGTAGCTTAACAAGACGGTTTGAATGCCCCTTGGAAGAGACATGGAGGTCCCAGTAGCTTAACAAGACGGTTTTAATGCCCCTCGGAAAAGTGGTGGACGTCACAGTAGCTTAACAAGATGCTTTTAATGCCTCTCAGAAGAGACGTGGAGGTCCCAGTAGCTTAACAAGATGGTTTGAATGCCCCTTGGAAGAGACGTGGAGGTCCCAGGAGCTTAAAAAGACGGCTTGAATGCCCCTTGGAAGAGACGTGGAGGTCCCAGTAGCTTAACAAGACGCTTTTAATGCTTCTCGGAAAAGTGGTGGAGGACCCAGTAGCTTAATAAGACGCTTTTACTGCCCCTTGAAAAAGTGGTGGAGGTCGCAGTAGCTTAACAAGACGGTTTGAATGCCCCTTGGTAGAGACGTGGAGGTCCCAGTAGCTTAACAAGACAGTTTGAATGCCCCTTGGAAGAGACGTTGAGGTCCCAGTAGCTTAAAAAGACGGTTTTAATGCCCCTAGGAAAAGTGGTGGAGGTCACAGTAGCTTAACACGTCGCTTTTAATGCCCCTCAGAAGAGAAGTGGAGGTCCCAGTAGCTTAACAAGACGGTTTGAATGCCCCTTGGAAGAGACGTGGAGGTCCCAGTAGCTTAACAAGACTGTTTTAATGCCCCTCGGAAAAGTGGTGGAGGTCCCAGTAGCTTAACAAGACGGTTTTAATGCCCCTTTGAATAGTGGTGGAGGTCGCAGTAGCTTAAGAAGACGGTTTGAATGCCCCTTGGAAGAGACGCTTAGGTCCCAGTAGCTTAACAAGACGGTTTGAATGCCCCTTTGAAGAGACGTGGAGGTCCCAGTAGCTTAATAAGTCGGTTTTAATGCCCCTCGCCAAAGTGGTGGAGGTCGCAGTAGCTTAGCAAGATGGTCAGAATGCCCCTTGGAAGAGACGTGGAGGTCACAGTAGCTTAACAAGATGGTTTTAATGCTCCTCGGAAAAGTGGTGGAGGTCCCAGTAGCTTAACAAGACGGTTTGAATGCCCCTTGGTAGAGACGTGGAGGTCCCAGTAGCTTAACAAGACAGTTTGAATGCCCCTTGGAAGAGACGTTGAGGTCCCAGTAGCTTAAAAAGACGGTTTTAATGCTCCTCGGAAAAGTGGTGGAGGTCACAGTAGCTTAACAAGATGCTTTTAATGCCCCTCGGAAAAGTGGTGGAGGTCCCAGTAGCTTAACCTGATGCTTTGAATGCCCCTTGGAAGAGACGTGGAGGTCCCAGTAGCTTAACAAGACTGTTTGAATGCCCCTTGGAAGAGACGTGGAGGTCCCAGTAGCTTAACAAGACGGTTTGAATGCCCCTCGGAAAAGTGGTGGAGGTCACAGTAGCTTAACAAGACGCTATTAATGTCCTCAGAAGAGACGTGGAGGTCTAAGTAGCTTAACAAGACTGTTTGAATGCCCCTTGGAAGAGACGTGGAGGTCCCAGAAGCTTAACAAGACGGCTTGAATGCCCCTTGGAAGAGACGTGGAGGTCCCAGTAGCTTAACAAGACGGTTTTAATGCTTCTCGGAAAAGTGGTGGAGGACCCAGTAGCTTAATAAGACGCTTTTACTTACCCTCGAAAAAGTGGTGGAGGTCGCAGTAGCTTAACAAGACGGTTTGAATGCCCCTTGGTAGAGACATGGAGGTCCCAGTAGCTTAACAAGACGGTTTGAATGCCCCTTGGAAGAGACGTTGAGGTCCCAGTAGCTTAACAAGACTTTTTTAATGCCCCTCGGAAAAGTGGTGGAGGTCACAGTAGCTTAACACGTCACTTTTAATGCCCCTCAGAAGAGAAGTGGAGGTCCCAGTAGCTTAACAAGACGGTTTGAATGCCCCTTGGAAGAGACGTGGAGGTCCCAGTAGCTTAACAAGACTGTTTTAATGCCCCTCGGAAAAGTGGTGGAGGTCCCAGTAGCTTAACAAGACGGTTTTAATGCCCCTTTGAATAGTGGTGGAGGTCGCAGTAGCTTAACAAGACGGTTTGAATGCCCCTTGGAAGAGACGTTTAGGTCCCAGAAGCTTAACAAGACGGTTTAAATGCCCCTTTGAAGAGATGTAGAGGTCCCAGTAGCTTAACAAGTCGGTTTTAATGCCCCTCGCCAAAGTGGTGGAGGTCGCAGTAGCTTAGCAAGACGGTCAGAATGCTCCTTGGAAGAGACGTGGAGGTCACAGTAGCTTAACAAGATGGTTTTAATGCTCCTCGGAAAAGTGGTGGAGGTCCCAGTAGCTTAACAAGATGGTTTTAATGCTCCTCGGAAAAGTGGTGGAGGTCCCAGTAGCTTAACAAGATGCTTTTAATGCCCCTCGGAAAAGTGGTGGAGGTCCCAGTAGCTTAACCTGACGCTTTGAATGCCCCTTGGAAGAGACGTGGAGGTCCCAGTAGCTTAACAAGACTGTTTGAATGCCCCTTGGAAGAGACGTGGAGGTCCCAGTAGCTTAACAAGACGGTTTGAATGCCCCTCGGAAAAGTGGTGGAGGTCACAGTAGCTTAACAAGACGCTATTAATGTCCTCAGAAGAGACATGGAGGTCTAAGTAGCTTAACAAGACTGTTTGAATGCCCCTTGGAAGAGACGTGGAGGTCCCAGTAGCTTAACAAGACGGTTTTAATGCTCCTCAGAAAAGTGGTGGAGGTCCCAATAGCTTAACAAGATGCTTTTAATGCCCCTCGGAAAAGTGGTGGAGGTCCCAGTAGCTTAACAAGATGGTTTTAATGCCCCTTGGAAAAGTGGTGGAGTTCGCAGTAGCTTAACAAGACTGTTTGAATGCCCCTTGGAAAAGTGGTGCAGGTCCCAGTAGCTTAACAAGACGGTTTGAATGCCCCTTGGAAGAGACGTGGAGGTACCAGTACCTTAAAAATACAGTTTTAATGCCCCTCGGAAAAGTGGTGGAGGTCCCAGTAGCTTAAGAAGACGCTTTTAATGCCTCTGAGAAGAGACGTGGAGGTCCCAGTAGCTTAACAAGACGGTTTGAATGCCCCTTGGAAGAGATGTGGAGGTCCCAGTAGCTTAAGAAGACGGTTTGAATGCCCCTTGGAAGAGACGTGGAGGTCCCAGTAGCTTAGCAAGACGGTTTTAATGCTTCTCGGAAAAGTGGTGGAGGTCCCAGTAGCTTAATAAGACGCTTTTAATGCCCCTCGAAAAAGAGGTGGAGGTCGCAGTCGCTTACCAAGACGGTTTGAATGCCCCTTGGAAGAGACGTGGATGTCCCAGTAGCTTAACAAGACAGTTTGAATTCCCCTTGGAAGAGACGTGGAGGTCCAACTAGCTTAACAAGACGTTTTTAATGCCCCTCGGAAAAGTGGTGGAGATCGCAGTAGCTTAACAAGACGGTTTGAATGCCCCTTGGAAGAGACGTGGAAGTCCCAGTAGATTAACAAGACGGTTTTAATGCTCCTCGGAAAAGTGGTGGACGTCCCAGTAGCTTAACAAGACGCTTTTAATGGCCCTCGGAAAAGTGGTGGAGGTCGCAGTAGCTTAACAAGACGCTTTTAATGCCCCTTACAAGAGCCATACAGTACAGCATTTTAAATATATTATTCCCATTATTGGGGAGTGGGTCTCCCACAGTCTTTGCTTATGCCTTCCAAGCAAAAGCTGACAAAAATAAGGACTGAGGAACTTTCAATAATGGCAACACGGACCACGGTCACCCTGGTGGTATAGTGGTGGTGGAGGCTGAGGATAAGGAGAAGAACATAAAACAGCCGAATTGAGGAAGCGTATACCCATGTGTGGGTGTGAAGTGGTGCATTTGAATAAACCTCCCGAAATAACACAGTGGATTTGACTTTATGTTACTCTGCTGTCATTTGGTGGTGATGAGAAGTCTGGCCTAATCCAGCTCTTGTTCATTTTGATAAGGGTCAGCTTGTCAGCATTGTCAGTTGACAGGCGAGTGCGCTTATCAGTTATAATTACCCCAGCAGCACTAAAAACACGCTCCGATAACACGCTAGCGGCAGGGCAGGCCAGGACCTCCAAGGCGTACAGAGCGATTTAATTCCAAGTGTCCAGCTTGGATACCCAATAATTAAAAGGCACAGAGGAATCACGGAGGACGCTGGTACGGTCGGCAAGGTACTCCCTCACCATCTTTTGAAACTTTCCACTCCTTGTGAGAGTACCCCGCGCCTCAGGGCCTGTAAGCTGGGCAGGTCTCAGAAAACTGTCCCAGAATGTTGACAGTGTTCCCCTGCCTCTGCTGGATTGGAGTTGCCTCTCTCTCGCTTGTACGCCTTGGTTGGTCAACGAACTGTGACCTCTGCCGCTAGTGTCTTCAGATGGGAATTTTTTTTTAACAGTTCTGCAGCAAGGGCCTTCTGGTACTGCCCCATTTTTGTAGACCTATCCACCTCAGGAATAAGAGAGTGAACGTTCTCCTTGTAGCGGGGGTCTAAAAGTGTCACCAACCAGTAATGACTGTCACCCAACATTTTGACAATGCGAGGGTCACGGTTAAGGCAGAGTAACAAAGTCAGCCATGCGCGCCAGACTGGTAACGGGCAAGACTTCCGTGTCCACACCAAGATGACGAATGACCATGCTCTCCTCCTCCTCCTCCCCCCTGTCCTCAGGCCACCCACGCTGAACCGACGGTATGACAGTTGTACAGGTACTACCGCCTACAGCGCATGATACAAGCTCCTGTTCTTCCTCCTCCTCCTCTCCCTCATTGTCCCCCAATGCACGTTGGGATGAGATGAGGCTGGGCTGTGTGTAATCGACTGCTACGGCTTCTTGATCCATCTCATCATACTCTGGCTGCAATGCCTCCTCTTTAATTCTCTGCAGAGAGCATTGCAAAAGACAGACAAGTGGAATGCTGACGCTAATGATGGAGTCATCGCCACTCACCATCTTGGTGGACTCCTCAAAGTTGGTCAAGATGGTACATACATTACAGACCAAAAGTTTGGACACACCTTCTCATTTAAAGATTTTTCTGTATTTTCATGACTATGAAAATTGTACATTCACACTGAAGGCATCAAAACTATGAATTAACACATGTGGAATTATATACTTAATAAAAAAGTGTGAAACAACTGAAAATATGTCTTATATTCTAGATTCTTCAAAGTAGCCACCTTTTGCTTTGATGACTGCTTTGCACACACTTGAGAGACTGCCATAAAGACTGAGAGGAGGGGGCATCTTTGCATGCAGTATGGACAGGGGATTGCCATGCACACACAACAGGTGACACCTGCTGACACTGGTCGTGGACCCTGGGGTTCGCCCCACAAAGTCGGGTGCTTTACTGCCATGTGCCTGATCATGCTGGTGGTGGTCAGGCTGGTAGTTTTGTCACCCCTGCTGATGCTGGCATGGCAGGTGGTACAAATGGCCTTTTTGGGGTTATCAGCAGAGTCTTTAAAAAAATTCCAGACTCTGGAAGACCCACAGGTTGTACTGGCAACGTCCCTCCTGTTGGTGTTACGGGGAACTGTTGCCGGCCTTCTGTGTGCGGCCACCACACTGCTTCTTCCTGCCTGTTGGGGTACTCTATCTCCCTCACCCGGTCTGCTGCTGGCCTGGCACTGCATGTCCTCCTGCCACGTTGGGTCAGTTACTAGATCATCCACCACCTCCTCCTCTTCCACTTGCGCACCACGATCCTCCTCCTCACTTCTTGGCAATTGTGTTTCGTCATCGTCAACCTCTTGTGACAAATTGTCAGCGTTGACTTCCTGTGGCCGTGGCTGTTCAAATATTTGGGCATCTCTACATGGGATCTCCTCTTCCACCACTTCAAGCGGAGCAGGCGAGGGGCACAAATCTGGAAATGGACCAGTGAACAGCTCTTCAGAGTGTCCAAGTGTGGGATCAGTTGCTGTCTGACGACACTCGGCATGGTGGGAGGAAGGAGCATCAGGGTGAGGAGGAATATGCGGTCGAGACTCACGGCTACTAAGAGTTGACCGTGTGGAAGACAGACCGGAAGTGGTGGTCTGCTATCCAATTAATAACCTGTTCACACTGATCAGTTCGCAATACTGGTGTTGTTCTGTGCTTCCCTAGTAATTCGGTCAAGAAGTGGGAGCGAGAAGATATGGCTGTTGGTTGTGGCACATTTTCACCTTGGCCACGGCCCCGTCCTCTGCATGTACCATCACCAGAACGTCCACTTCCATGTCCCTTGCCACGCGCCTTGCCCATTGTAAAGTAAGTAAAATAGCTTACACTCGCACCATCAATGGAAAAAGGGTAATAAAGTAGATTAGAACCGTGGAAGAGGAAAATCACAGTTCTATTTCTCTGGCCTACACCCGACTCTTTTAAACAATCTGAACAATCAGGGAGAAACTATTACTGTTTTTCTTTACGGAAAAAATACCAAAAGGTGAATAATAGAGATTTTTTACCGTGGAATGGCAAAACCACAGTTATTGTTTACTGGGGTACACCAGAAAATTTTAAATAGATATATTTGTGTCTGAACAATCAGGAGACAGTACTGTTTTTCTTTACAGCAAAAAATGCAAAAAAGTAGGATAATACAGAGATTTGACCCGTGGAACTGCAAAACCACACTTGTATTTCTCGGGCCTACACCAGACTATGTTCAACAGATATATTTGTGTCTGAACAATCAGGAGACACTACTACTGTTTTTCTTTGCAGCAAAAAATGCCAAAAGCAGGATAATAGAGATTTTTTACCGTGGAACAGCAAAACCACAGTTATAATTTACTGGTGTATATCAGACTATTTTCAACAGATATATTTGTGTCTGAACAATCAGGAGACACTATTAGTTTTTTTTTTTACGGTGACACATATTACTATAACTTGCACCCATAGTGCAAAAAAAAACAAAAACCCCAAAAAAACACAATGGGTTCAACCGTACTCAAATTGTTAACTAGGAGCAATGATTAGTGTGAATAATATAATATTTTGATTGGAGATGATCCTCCCTCTGGTTCCACCACTGATCCTGAGAATGAAGGAATGGGGAACCTATCAGCTTTTTTTTTTCCTGCACAGCTGTGCTCCCAACCACCCACAGTGCAAAAAAAACCCCTAAAAAAACAATAGGTATAACCGTACTCAAATTGATAATTGGGAGCAACGATTAGTGTGAAGGATATAATATTGTGATTGGCGATGTTCCATCCACTGATTCTGAGAATGAAGGAATGGGGAACCTATCAGCTTTTTTTCCTGCACAGTTGTGCTCCCACCCATTGCGCAAAAATACCCTAAAAAAATGCACGTACTCAAATTGTTAATTGGGAGCAATGATGAGTGTGAAGGGATATAATATCTTGATTGGCGATGGTCCGACCTGTGGTTCCGCCACTGATCCCAAGAATGAAGGAATTGAGAACCTGTAAGCTTTTTTTTTCCTGCACAGCTGTGCTCCCAACCACCCACCCATAGTGCAAAAAATAAAAAAAACAATAGATCCAACTGTACTCAAATTGTTAAATTGGGAGCGTGAAAAAAATAATGCATCCACTTCTTTCTAAATCAGGCTGTCAGACCCCCAAGAATGACATCCTAGTAATATGCCATGACTTATACCTCTTTAAATGAATGCAAAGGATAAACCTGGATATCCAGGTATACGTTCTATTGATTGATTTCTATAAGGGCCTATTTACACATGTAAATGTGTATCTGCTACGGACATGAATGATCGGCTGCAGCCCTTCCACGTGGCCAGTCAATGGATCCGCAAATCACAACAAGTAATTCAAGGAAATGGAAAAGTAAAAAAAAAAATTCTAGTAACATTGCATAGCGTACCGGCGATTGCGCTATTTAACTTGCCATCAGTGATTGACAGCATATAAATGGTTAAACAGCAGTGATTGACGCTCCGCTCTGGCCGCTGCTGTTACAGCAAGATGTCAGCTGTGTAGGATGGGGGCTCTGCTCCTGAGCCCACCCGAAACAGCAATCCAATGGACGGTTTCACACACCACATTATCCAGTGGTGTTTAATTTGCTTTTCTATTTAGGAAACAAAACCGTTTTAATAACGTTTTCCTTCTCTGGTATCTAGGAGCCATTTCAGCTATTTGTAAAGGGAATCTGTCAGCAGGTTTTTCTTGGCTATTCTGAGAGCAGCATGATGGGGTGAGCGCCACACTAGGAGTAGGACCACCGAGCCCAGAGCTATTGCAAGACGTGCAGACAATATACAGTTATATGAAAAAGTTTGGGCACCCCTATTAATCTTAAGCTTAATGTTTTATAAAAATTGGGGTTTTTGCAACAGCTATTTCAGTTTGATATATGTAATAACTGTTGGACACAGTAATGTTTCTGCCTTGAAATGAGGTTCATTGTACTAACAGAAAATGTGCAATCTGCATTCAAACAAAATTTGACAGGTGCATAAGTATGGGCACCTCACCAGAAAAGTGACATTAATATTTAGTAGATCCTCCTTTTGCAAAAATAACAGCCTCTAGTGGCTTCCTGTAGCTTTTAATGAGTTCCTGGATTCTGGATGAAGGTATTTTTCACCATTCCTCTTTACAAAACAATTACAGTTTAGTAAAGTTTGATGGTCGCCGAGCATGGACAGCCCTCTTCAAATGATCCCACAGATGTTCAATGATATTCAGGTCTGGGGACTGGGATGGCCATTCCAGAACATTGTAATTGTTCCTCTGCATGAATGCCTGAGTAGATTTGGAGCGGTGTTTTGGATCATTGTCTTGCTGAAAGATCCACCCCCTGCGTAACTTCAACTTTATCACTGATTCTTGAACATTATTGTCAAGAATCTGCTAATACTGATTGGAATCCATGCATCCCTCAACTTTAACAAGATTCCCGTTGCCAGCATTGGCCACACAGCCCCAAAGCATGATGGAACCTCCACCAAATTTTACTGTGGGTAGCAAGTGTTTTTCTTGGAATGCTGTGTTTTTTTGCCGCCATGCATAATGCCTTTTTGTATGACCAAACAACTCAATCTTGGTTTCATCAGTCCACAGGACCTTCTTCCAAAAAGAAATTGGCTTCTCCAAATGTGCTTTTGCATACCTCAGCTGACTCTGTTTGTGGCGTGCTTGCAGAAATGGCTTCTTTTGCATCACTCTCCCATACAGCTTCTCCTTGTGCAAAGTGCATTGTATAGTTGACCGATGCACAGTGACACCATCTGCAGCAAGTTGATGCTGCAGCTCTCTGGAGGTGGTCTTAGGATTGTCCTTGACTGATCTCACCATTCTTCTTCTCTGCCTTTCTGATGTTTTTCTTCGCCTGCCACTTCTGGCCTTAACAAGAACTGTCCCTGTGTTCTTCCATTTCCTTACTATGTTCCTCACAGTGGAAACTGACAGGTTAAATCTCTGGGACAGCTTTTTGTATCCTTCCCCTGAACAACTATGTTGAATAATCTTTGTTTTCAGATCATTTGACAGTTGTTTTGAGGAGCCCATGATGCCACTCTTCAGAGGAGATTCAAACAGGAGAACAACTTGCAAGTGGCCACTTTAAGTAGCTTTTCTCATGATTGCATACACCTGACTATGAAGTTCAAAGCTCAATGAGGTTACAAAACCAAAAAAAGTGCTTTAGTAAGTCAGTAAACAGTAGGTAGGAGTATTTAAAACAAGAAAATGATAAGGGTGCCCATACTTATGCACCTGGCAAATTTTGTTTGAATGCAGATTGCACATTTTCTGTTAGTACAATAAACCTCATTTCAAGGCAGAAACATTACTGTGTCCAACAGTTATTACATATATCAAACTGAAATAGCTGTTGTAAAAACACCAATTTTTATAAAACATTAAGCTTAAGATTAATAGGGGTGCCCAAACTTTTTCATATAACTGTATACCAGGTATGAATGAATCCAATACAACATTATTGTTACTTGGGAATGAACCTACTTGGATATAATACATCCCTTGATATGTATATACCAAAAGGTCATTATCTTGGGAATGCCTATATTGGCTTTTATTATTTGGGATTATATCCTTTTACTATGTGACCTAGGATATACTATCAGAATGCATTAGCACAATTGGAGCTACTACTATTTAGCCCTGGTGTCTCTGCAATTCAAATATTTACATTATACCTCCTCACTATTATATGGTATTACTATATATATGTGTGTGTGCTCTTTTCTTTGCCGCCATGTACCCAAATTATTATAATAAAGGTCTTTTGACACATTGACCCCTTGTCGGATGTACTATAAATTGGTTGTTGTTGAGAGCAGCATGATGTAGAGACAAAGACCCTGATTCTAGGGACGTCTCACTTACAGGGCTGCTTGTTGTAGTTTTGATAAAAATCACACTTTTATTAGCAGAAGATTATCACTAGAGGACTAGTAAACCTGCAGCCAGGTAGTCCAACCACGCCCCCCACCACTGATTGGCAGTTTAAATACAGTGTACACAGAAAGCTGCCAATCAGAGGTGTGGGTGGGGTTATTATACAGAGCTCAGCATTCAGAGATCTGCATGAGAAAAAAAAACCTGCAATTTTATCAAAATAACACCAAGCAGCCCAGTAAATGATACATCGTTGGAATCAGGGCCTCGGATTATGCTGCTCTCAAATGGGATAGCAAAAACCTGCTGACATATTCCATTTAAAGGGGCAGCTGCTACTAAATCCAGACATGGTGCAAAATGTAAATTCTGCTGCAGATTTACTGCTGTAGATTTTTAATTCCTAAAAATCCCTGTAGATTCAGAGGATCTCAACCTTTTCAATGCAAATTATTTTCAAGACTTATTCACAGATATTATGAAATATTACAGTAGAAATAAAAAAAAAAACCACAATACCTAAACCCCTTCCTTGGGAAAAATATACGGCAAGTATAAGAAAGACAAAAAATTATTCTGGAGTCATATTGAAGTGTAAATAGAATTGCAACCATACAATGTAAACAGCAGCGAATGTAAGTAGGATCCATATATAAGAGGAACGTTTTCCAAAGCTGATCTTCTGAGCCCACCGCTATGCTGGCTGGACCGGCATTGTGATCGTCAGCACCTGGAATATACGTCACGTTTTACTGCAGCTCATAGAACCAAATGATAAGACGCAGAGCAGTGCGAGGCTTGTGACTCGCTATACACAAAATATACGACATGTTTGATGAATGGCATAAAGGAAAGCCGATGCATTCAGATGTCTCTGGGCAACTATATGTTGTGATAGATAAGTTCCTGTCAGGGTGAGGGGCAGCATCCTATCTGCTCACTCATCATGACAGGTTTACAACATGTTGACTCATGGACGTGATCAGTCAGTCAATCAATGACATAGATGCACGTTCTTGATTCCGACAGGTAGGTCAGAGAAGTCCGTCTCAATCAGTTTACCTTCACCCATCTAGGATGGATGGCTGCTGACATCGTTGGCCATTATGTCCATACGCAATTATTATCCCCTAATTGTGATGTACAATACAAATTTATATTGTGGTACCGTGTTAGCCAGAAAATTTGATGGAAATAATTTTATGCCCAAAAATGGCAAAAGTATTCTCGGAGTGATACCTTTATTGGCTAACCAGAAAAAAATATATATATATGCAAACTTACAGAGCACAGAGGCTCCTTCTTCAGGCAGGATTACAAATGTTATGAATTCATTTGTAATATTGCCTGAAGAAGGAGCCTCTGTGCTCTGTAAGTTTGCATATATTTTTTTTTTCTGGTTAGCCAATAAAGGTATCACTCCAAGAATACTTTTGCCATTTTTGGGCATAAAAGTATTCACATAGAATTATCCCCTAATTAAAAGAATTTATTTTTGCTAAATAAATGTATACATTTTTTAAAATTTTATTTTATACATTTTCTCAGAGAACCTCTTTAAGAAGGAGATTTCAGAATGGGCTATAAGACATGTCCAGCTTTGCTTAATTGTCTCACCTTACTGTCCTTGTTGAACTGAGCTCCACTTTGTTCTTGGATGATATTGTAAGGAATGAAGACGTCTAGATGATACAAATCGGGACGTCTGACTATTCTGTCTTCACCCAAGTCCAACACAAGAGATCTAGCAGAAGACTGTAAAGAGAAGACCAGCGTGGTAACAACGCTTATGTCGCTGAATGCTTCTGTACGGGAAAGACAGTTGTAACCAACAAGTGCACAAAAATCTAAACTTTTATCTTGATACGTGGCCAACTAGAAGTTACTGTGTAGCTCCACACGTCTCCTACATTAAATCTGACACGTGGAGGAACTGCTCACAGAAAATGCTGAAAAATATTTTTTAGGATTCACACTGCATTAAAAGGGGTTGTCCACCACTTTAATACTAATGGAATATCCTTAGGATAGGTCATCAATATTAAAGTGCCAGGCAACCCCTTTAAGTGAGGCATAATGAATGGTACCAGAATTTCACATAATGTAGCCTTCATTAGGCAGAAGGCCCACTCGGTTATATGAAGAAATCTGGGGTCCCCAAAAGCAAACCCAGTAATCACCAGATTCCCGTGTGGTGACTACTTAATCTGCTTTTTGGGAAGACCAGAACTGACCCCTATATTTAACCAAGTGGGTCCCCTCAAGCTACATTATCCTGTCTGATGAAGGCTACATTAGCTGAAACATTCTTAATCTTCATTATGCCTCATTTAACGCAATGTGAATCATGGACATGAGAAAAATCAAATTAAAAAATAAATACATTTAAAGCATTTTCTGTGCGATTCCTCCAAATGTCGCATTAATATAGAAAAAATAAAGAGCGGTGTGTTCTACACTATTGCAACAAGCCTCTTTCATCATTTATATCATCATTATAACATCATTTATATGCACTAGCACCATGGAATCAATGACACTATATAATTAAATAATAATAATAATATATACATCTTCCCACCAGCTTGTTTTCCCTCTATCTCCTCTCTGGATCTATGAAGCCAGAACTGTCAAAGAAGAGGTGATGGTGGAGATGGAGGGGAAACAAGCAGGGGGGGAGGCTTATATAAATGACTGGTCCCGCCGTGAAGCACTGGGCGTCTGTGCTTGGTTTGAACAGTCATTCTCCGCTGACAGAGTCGTTTACAGAGATCTTCTTTCCCATTCCAACAGCTTGCAAACAACCCACCATGGTATGAAAAAAAAATTATATCATCATCATCCAGCAAATGTGTCACAGCTGCCAGCAATTGGCTACTGTGGACACATCAAAGCTGTGATGATAAAAGTTGGCAGAGGAGGACCGGTAGCACGAGGTTGGCACAGACTTTTAATAAGGGAAGACTATTGGAAATCACATGAAATACAAAAAGGTCACAATCCTAAACCACATCTGAGGGTCTCACCACTTTAGGTAAAGAGATTTCAGCCACCAGAAAACTTGGGTGTCCTACAGGAGGTTCCACCACAATCATGTAATCTGGTTTCACGGGTGAACTGATAAAAAAAAGGAAGGCAGCAGTATATTGCAAGGGTACACCATCAATTTATGATCTGTTGGGGTCAATCTCTAATATAATAAAGGGGCACTGATGCTGGTAATGAGGAACAGCCCCTTTCAGGGTCATTCCCTGCACATTGGCATCATGGCCTCCACTGTGCAGCGGAACGACAGCATAGATCCAGCAAAGTGAATGGGCTTAGCTGCAGTTCTCCTGCACAGTGAAAATCCGGGTAGCTGCCCCACACCAGCATATTCTTTAAAAAGGGCAGCGGGGTTACTTCCAGGCTGCAGCCCCCTTATTCTTGGAGTCCAAGAAGTTGGATATCCTATATCTTTTGTAAGATGGGATTCTAAAAAAAGTAAATGCATGCATTAAACCTCAAAGTAACCCAAACCTTTCAACTTCTGAGATGAGGGACTTGCTTGGAGTTAGCTGGGAGGGTCTGTAGGAAAAAAATAAAGAACATAAAGGCATAATAGTTAAAACAAAAAAAAAACAATGTCCACATTGTTCTTGCACCATAACAAGCCATTCTGCAACTTCCCCCATCTGTTGGGTTTAACCCATCACCACGAGGAGTGGCGCTCCCCCATCTGTTGGGTGTAACCCATCACCATGAGGAGTGGCGCTCCCCCATCTGTTGGGTGTAACCTATCACCATGAGGAGTGGCGCTGCCGCTTCTGTTGGGTATAACCTATCACCAGGAGGAGTGGCGCTCTTCATACTTTGTGTACCTAGAGGAAATGTGGTATTATAAGACATCCAATCAATTGAATGGCCGACCATGTACTGCATGGATGAGCGAGGAACATCAGAGAAGAAGCCGCCGATGCTCAACAGCAGCCTACTCTGTCGTCTTTTACAGACTGTATGCCATAGACTTGTACCTTAGAGTTGGGACTTACCCCATTGTGTCCATTTCCTGAATCATCGGTTTTGATTTGGTTCTGATATTCTGTTCAAAAATGGATCCCAGGAACTTCCGATTTTTCGGCATTTTCCACTCTGAAGGGAAACCATAGATGATTAACAGGGTCGGACTGGAACTGAAACTCAGCTCTGGCATGTGAGAGCACGCAGGCCCGCCCGACGCGCGTTGAATTTGAAATATTTTCGTGAATGACTTGGGTATATGTCACAATAAAAATTGCTGCAAACTGCACTTTATCATCGATAGACAAAAACTGACATAATGTAAAATATAAACTTCCCTCCAGGAAAATGTTAATTTCTTTCAACTGGAGGGACGGACATATTTGTAATATAGAGCTCCAAGTTCCCAAAAACGCTATGTTTGATAGTACCAGGAAAAGTAAATCCTCGCAGATTTGAAGCAGTTTCATGTCTATTCTTTCAGTATTTTTGCAGCGTTTCTAAAGAACGGGACAAAAAAAATCTCAAAAAACGCAATATCAAGGGGATTTTCCTGCCGAGCGACATGTTTTTTGTGCAGAAATGTTCTTCCCTTTCTTTTTTGTTTATATTTTGTGTTATACACCAGTGGCCAAAATTGAGGCAACACCTTCACTTTTTCACCATCACCAATATTTAATGGAAGTTTTCACTGACCTACTTACTTGTACACACGCCCTCTTCTGCGATATGTAGTCTATGTTGGTTTATAGTGACCTGGGTGTGATTTAAGACAGATATTGTGCGATTAAAATGCGGTTTTTATATTTTAAAGCCAGTTTGTCATCAAAAGGTAAGCAATTACATGTATTCATTCTCAAAGTGTGTAAGCGGTTTCAAGAGACTGGTTCGATAAAGAATAAACCAGGTAGAGAAAGGAAGAAGGCTACAAGTCCTCAGACTGATAGAAGAATTGTTAGAATCGCCCTAAATAACAGGGAATAAACTGCTGTTAACATCAACAAGGAGCTTATCAACACCGGAGTGACAGTGTCTGATCGGACGGTTCGACGACGACTGGTAAACGCGGGGTTAAGAGCCAGAATACCAGGTAAAAAGCCATTTCTGAATGCCTCACAGCGTCAGAAACGTCTGCAGGGGCCAAAGAACATTGTAAATGGACCATTGAACAATGGAGAAATGTTATATGGAGCGATGAGACACGCATATCCATCTTTGGCAGCGACGGTGTCCGCTACGTTCGACGACGACCTGGAGAGGACTGGTTGCCAGAGGGTACAATACCCACCATGAAGCCTCCTCTGAGTGTTATGGTAGGGGGCTGCGTGTCCAGAGATGCAGGTGGTCGGCTGCAGGTAATTGAAGGAACAGTTAATGCTGAAAAGTACATCAAGGAAGTCCTTCAGCCTAAACTCATTCCTTCGGCACGTGATGTATTTGGTGAAGGGACACCGTTTATTTTAAGATGGAGCCCCATGCCATACAGCTAAAAAATGTCTCTCTTGGTTCAAGTACACTAATGTCCAGCTATTGAATTGGCCAGGAAACAGCCCAGATCTCAATCCTATTGAGAATCTCTGGGCTCGGCTCAAAAGAGCGGTGTCAAAACAGCGGGCTTCACACAAGCAGGAACTCATTGCAGCCATCATCAAATCATGGCTTCATATCATCACACCATCTGATTTACACAAACTGGTAGATAGCATGCCAAGTAGATGCCAGGCCGTCATCAAGGCTGAGGGCTATCCAACTGAGTATTAACATTTAGTGTTAGATATGAAAATAGGACAAATCAATGGCTTTTCTCCCACAGTCATCTGAGTGACAATAGTGTCCAATTTGTTGACAAATGAACAAATTTCCTGCTAATATTGTGTTTCTATATGAGATTTTATTTCTACTTAAAAACTTTACTGTGAAATCAAAAACATTCATGAAATTTGTATTTGTATTGGCAAAATGCTAAAAATTTATAAATCTTGGGGGTGTTGCCTCAATTTTGGCCACTAGTGTATAGAGTTCCTCAGTATATTTATATGTTGTCCCCATCACCTTTTTCATCTCTCCTTACAAGTATGCCTTGTATCTTAGCTAAAACATGGTAGTAAGTAGCATATTAAACCCTTTTATAATAGATCGTGTAGAATCGCTGCATATTTCAGGGTTATGCGCTCCTGAGGACTCATTAGTGCTGCCCTCCTCAGGCGAAACCTGGTTGTGATCTCGTATAATATGGGGCTAGCCGGTCTCACCTACCAGTTTGGGTCAAAAACCCTTTTTCGTTTGCTTTGATGTTTTACTCATTATTTATTACGTTTACACCCCAAATCTCTGCTAATCCTGGAGATCAAACCTATGAAAGCAATTTATGAATGATCGTAACACCTCTATGAAGGGTAATTATCATCTCCTTCATAAATATACATTTATATGTATAAATACATACGTGGTCAATGCATAGTACTGGCACATGACTTATCACTTTCCAGGACCTTACAAAGTACCAGGAACATTCATAACAAGCGGAGGAGAAGCGATTCTGGCAACTTAATAGGAAAGGATTCTTTACAGTTAGAGCAGTCAGACTGTGGAATGCCAACCACAAGATATAGTAATGGCAGATAGTATAACAGCATTTATAGAAGGGCTGGATACTTTTTTAACAAAACATGACATTGTGGGTTATAAATAATCTAGTAAAAAGAAAATGGATAACTTTGGAGATAGACCAAGGACATTAAAGTTCAAACTTTTTCAACCTATGTAACTATGCAAGTATGCAGAATGCACATTAGGAAAATGCTTGAAATGCAATTCCCTATAATATTATTTTACAAGTAATTTCCTCTTAATTTTCTGCGTTGTAAAGTGCTAGTTATAAGCCCAATCTATGGATCTAAAAAGTGCAAAATACTCCTGAAACACTTGTACGTATGTTCTATAATCTATGTTTCTTACGGTGCCTAAGGGAAGCCGTAATTATAAGACTCCTGCTTGGTAACAAGTGCAGTTATTTGCCTCCATAATGAAAGTGAATTACCAATGATGAAAGGGTTAATACTTGGACCCTGCATCAGTAATAGCCCTTGTAGTAATCATGACAACTATTGTGAGGGCATAAACAAGTGTCATAAAGAAGATTCCATAAAAGAATGCCGCGCTGCCACGATCAGCGCCATTACTGATGATGCGCCTGAGGACCTTGAGCTTGACCACCCCACGTAATGTGCCAACGTTGGTGTAATTTGGAGGTTCTAGCAGGGAAAGGGGTTGTCTTCTTAGACACCCCGGGGGGAAGGGAAGGTAACAGAATGGGGGGTCCCCAAAACAGGATCCCCTTCTGTTACTATGTACAAACAGCTGCTCTTCTTTGGGAGTTCATGGATGGATCCTTGACTTTAATGGGTGATTAATTGAGAGGGGGAGGGGATACTCATCCTATTAGGGGTTATCCATAATGAGCAACCCCTGTAACCAAGTACCCAACTTCTTGAGAGACGAAGCTGGATCTGTAAGGGAGAAGTGGTAGATCCATCTGGGAAATCAGATCAACTAAATTCGTTCCAGCAACAAATGTGGTGACAGATATCGCAGCCAGATCTCTCCCACATCCAGTTTATCACATTAATAGTCTATATTTGTTATGTCGTTCTCTGTAAATATGTAGAAATTCTAAAACTCCGTCATATATCGGCACTAACTCTCTAAGCCCAAGGGAAGGGCAGCCCTCCAGCCATGGTTCCCTAGAGGTTTCCTCCACAGGGGTTTTTCCTCTCCTGAGTGCTGGAGGGTGACTCTTCGTGAGTCGAGGGTTGTGCCATTTTCGGTGTCATGTAAATTTAAATAAAGTTGAGAACGTTTGACACCTAATTGCAATGCTTTGTGTATTTATTTTGTATGTGTCTGATTCATTTTGTTTGGGAGTCGGGGTCCATCACACTTCACTGAGTCATACGTCTGGACATCTGCTGCCAGCAGTTTTGCCCCAGGGGTTGCCCCTGCTCTGGGGAGTTTGATGGAGCAGAGAAGACAAGAATTATAGCACTCATCCTCAGAATAAGGACTTCTATTACAGTACTACAAGCAGCTTCCTCGCCTCATTCACACAGTGAGTATTTTGGGCACTAATTTACATCAGTATTTGTAAGCTGAAAACCAGAGGGGAACAAACACAGTGAAAAATAGTAACTGAAACACTTTCACCTCTTCTGTTTTGGATCCACTCCTGGCATCTGCTAACAAATACTGATGCAAAATATCGCCATGGAAGTGCCCTAAATTCTTACTGACTGATTTGACTGTTTGAGTTGCAGTCAAGCAACAGAGGTTGCAAGCGTTAAAGGAGTTTTCTGGTATCAAAAACCCCTGTCCCCCTTGCCATTTTTCTCTATCCTGAACCTGTGCTGCCTGCCCCGATCTCAGACTGTCTGACCTAGTCCTTGTCTTCGCTCTCCTGTGTCTGGTACCCTGGTACCTCCGGAATGCTGCTACAGTCCCGGGGACTGCCCTGAAGTGGTACCTGGTGTCTATCGGCGGCCCAGTCTATCCTCACCACCAGAGGTTCTAGTGGAGACCCAGTAGACACCTAGTCACAACCCTCCCGTGGGGCAGTGGGTCCATATCCACCAGTGTTACACCCACATAGCAAATGTGGTACCAATATTCAAGAAGGGAATAACATCTGAGCCTGGAATTTATAGAACGGTAAGTTTAACTTGTACTGTGGGCAACATCTTTGAGGGTTTGCTAAGAGATACTAACCTGGAGCACCTCAATAAGAATAACCTAAACATATAATTATGAGGGATCTGTCCTGCAAACTAATCTGAAAAGATTCTATGGGGAGGTAAGTTCTAGGTTGGACCAGGGAAACTTAGTGGATGTTGTCTATCTGGACTTTTCAAAGGCATTTGATACGGTGCCATACAACAGGTTGGTACATAAAAATTTTCAATATATTATATGGTAAACTTGCTCCACGAAAGAACAAGTCCTTGTGTGGTCGATGGAAAAAATCAAGGAAAATATCAGTGATGCGGTCGTTACCTCTTGACAGCTCCGTTTGGTACTTGTTCTCTAGTCCCTCCATGGCCACGGTGATAAAAAATTCCCTGAAAAGCTCATTATTCTAATAAAAAAATACAAAGTAAGGAGCTGACACAAAGGAGAGCAGACAACTCGTATGTCGAAATAAGCAATTGCAGTTACCTTAATTTTCTCAAAGAAGGTGCCATTAATCACTATGTCGTATGCAGTGCAGCCGCATCCACCTGTAGGACAAAGTGCACCAGGACTTAGATACTTTGCGGTGCCGACTCAATCCATTGTCCTTAGTAGGGCTGCTATGAATAAGTGGTATAAGTTCTTAAAGGGGAATCCAAGTAGTGGACAATCCCTTTAAGTCCCAAATCTAAACCAAAAAAGTTCAAAAGTCAACAACAAGATGTCAAACTTTATTCCGCAGACTGGAAGTGGACCTACCAGAACCTGTGGAGATGGCACCTTTGACCATTGAGGATTAGTAAGTTGTAATACTTGCTATTTTAACCCCTTTAAGGATATCTCTGGACTACCCCTTTAAAAAGAGACGCGCTGTATTAAAAAAAAACGTACTATTATCAACTTCAACGTGGGGCTCTCCAAGGCTCATGGGGACTCGATAGCCGGAGGGATCATCAGATTCCAGGATGCTGACTAACTCCTGCTCCGTCAGGTCCGGGGACGCTGGGATCTGGTTCGACTTGCAGATGTTAATAAAGATTTTGGTATTTTTGGATGTGCGAGTTTTAATGCAGAAACCTAACACAGAAATAAAAACAAAAAGTGAACAAAAATACAATAAAATTGGCAAAAGCCAAGCAGCATTTACATGTAACCAACTGTATAAGAAAAAACGATGTGACCCCCCACGTTGGTTGCATCATGTGACCGTTGCAGTCATTAAGACCCCACTGCCCCACTGTGGTATCTGTCACATAATATGCACAAAGTAATCTGGATAATAATCAGAGGACGCCCATCTCACCCGGCTGGGGTCTGATCTCTCTGCGTTCTGGTAAGTTCGGTATTCTGCTCTGTATCTCCTGTTTGGCCTGAAATGAGGCAACAAGTGAGAATCAGTGAGTAACATGAACAGGATGGTTCTGCAAACTGATTTTTCCTGCACCAAAATAGTACAACTGTGAGGGGTCTAAAGCCAACAATACACATTAGGTAAATGTTGGAGACTGCCACGCTCCTGGCAGCTGACGGAGGAGACATTCACCCGGTGATTGCTGGCCTCTCCAATTCATCTTTCGTACCTTCATCAGCATCTGTTCATACAGCGCTTCCTCCATGTTTGTGTTCATTTCTGCAGACAGCAGCGACTTGTCAGACGCCATTTTTTCGGTCAAAGACAGAAGCTCAGGGATCTTGTTTTATAAGAGAAAACCTGAAAAATGAAAATATGTATTAATCTTCTCCACAGACAACGACAAGGGGAGAGTGCGGGAGCCTGACAGCCCATGGCACGACGGGGTGCGGGAGACTGACAGCCCAGGGCACGAGGGGGTGCGGGAGCCTGACAGCCCACGACACGAGGGGGTGCGGGAGCCTGACAGCCCACGACACGAGGGGGTGCGGGAGCCTGACAGCCCACGGCACGACGGGGTGCGGGAGACTGACAGCCCAGGGCAAGAGGGGGTGCGGGAGCCTGACAGCCCACGGCACGAGGGGGTGCGGGAGCCTGACAGCCCACGACACGAGGGGGTGCGGGAGCCTGACAGCCCACGGCACGAGGGGGTGCGGGAGCCTGACGGCCTACGGCACGAGGGGGTGCGGAAGCCTGACAGCCCACGACACCAGGGGGTGCAGGAGCCTGACAGACCACGACACCAGGGGGTGCGGGAGCCTGACAGCCCATGGCACGAGGGGGCGCGGGAGCCCCACTGCCCACGACACCAGGGGGTGCGGGAGCCTGACAGCCCACGACACCAGGGGGTGCGGGAGCCTGACAGCCCACGGCACGATGGGGCGCAGTAGCCTGACAGCCCACGACACGAGGGGGTGCGGGAGCCTGACAGCTCACGACATGAGGGGGTGTGGGAGCCTGACAGCCCACGACACGAGGGGGTGTGGGAGCCTGACAGCCCACGACAAGAGGGGGTGCGGGAGCCTGACAGCCCACGACACGAGGGGGTGCGGGAGCCTGACAGCCCATGACACGAGGGGGTGCGGGAGCCCGACAGCCCACGACATGAAGGGTGCGGGAGCCCGACAGCCCACGACACGAGGGGGTGCGGGAGCCCGACAGCCCACGACACGAGGGGGTGCGGGAGCCCGACAGCCCACGACACGAGGGGGTGCGGGAGCCCGACAGCCCACGACACGATGGGGTGCGGAAGCCCGACAGCCCACGACACCAGGGGTTGCGGGAGCCCGACAGCCCACGACACGAGGGGGTGCGGGAGCCCGACAGCCCACGACACCAGGGGTTGCGGGAGCCCGACAGCCCACGACACGAGGGGGTGCGGGAGCCCGACAGCCCACGACACGAGGGGGTGCGGGAGCCCGACAGCCCACGACACGAGGGGGTGCGGGAGCCCGACAGCCCACGACACGAAGGGGTGCGGGAGCCCGACAGCCCACGACACCAGGGGGTGCGGGAGCCCGACAGCCCACGACACCAGGGGGTGCGGGAGCCCGACAGCCCACGACACCAGGGGGTGCGGGAGCCCGACAGCCCACGACACCAGGGGGTGTGGGAGCCTGACAATATTGGGAGTGGGATTCTGCACACCTACAGCTAGCTACTTATTGTCCTGAATGTAGTAATCACCTTGGCACATTCCCATCTTCTTACCTGTAGTACAGACGCCAAACACCACTACTCTGACTGCAATCACCCAGCTACAGCGTCACCACGCCTCAGCAACAGGGGAGCGTCTAGATTGGAGTTGATTTCTTGAGGGGGAGGAGTGATTTTATGGAATCATGACGTCACCGGAAGGGGCGGGGCCTTCTCAGTCCAGTGGACACTATTCCACCTGCAGCTGCAGCAGTGCGCACATTGTGCCGGGACAGGAGGACTGGTGATGAGGAGCTCGTGTTCAGCGTTGTGCTGTGAGGACTGAGGCGGGGAGAACTGACCATGTGAATAAATGCTGTGCTGGCATAAAGGGGGGTGGTGTGAGGGGCATCCAGGGGGCTGTGTGGGTGGTGTGAGGGGGCCAGGAGTGGATTAAGAGTGGCAAGGGCCCAGGACACACACACACCTGATGTATCATGTGACATGTCACATGATCCCCTGTGATAGATCATGTGATAGTTCACGTGAAATTAATTTGGCACAATATTAATTATAATAATTTTTTTTAGGCTGTGTGCCCACTATTCGCTTTTTAAGCGTTTCCGCAGCGGCAATTCCGCTGCAGAAACGCTTAAAAATGCTTGGTAGAAGGTCTGCCATGTTCCCCAATGATAATCCGCATGTGCTGTGCACATGCGGAAATTTCCGCTGCGGATTATCATTGCGGAAAAATCCGCAGCACTACCAATTATTCTGCGGAAGTGCGGCGAAAAGAGGGATTGGAAAAGCGGATGCCTGGTGTGTTTGGAACCATACTTTGAAACATTGTGGAACCTCTGTGATTTGTCCTGGACAGTTACCTATTGAGGGATTTAAAGGAAACATCGCCCAAGGCATCTACCGTGACCTCAGATGGACTAGAGATCAGATAAGTCCATTTCTCTTTTTTGGTGTTTTGAACAGTATTTCTGTCATGTAATGGTACTCATTTGTATAAGTGGGTGATTGCTGCTCTTATCTATCTACCTACAGTACAGACCAAAAGTTTGGACACACCTTCTCATTTAAAGATTTTTCTGCATTTTCATGACTATGAAAATTGTACATTCACACTGAAGGCATCAAAACTATGAATTAACACATGTGGAATTATATACTTAACAAAAAAAGTGTGAAACAACTGAAAATATGTCTTATATTCTAGGTTCTTCAAAGTAGCCACCTTTTGCTTTGATGACTGCTTGGCACACTCTTGGCATTCTCTTGATGAGCTTCAAGAGGTAGTCACCGGAAATGGTCCTCAAACAATCTTGAAGGAGTTCCCAGAGATGCTTAGCACTTGTTGGCCCTTTTGCCTTCACTCTGCGGTCCAGCTCACCCCAAACCATCTCGATTGGGTTCAGGTCTGGTGACTGTGGAGGCCAGGTCATCTGGCGTAGCACCCCATCACTCTCCTTCCTGGTCAAATAGCCCTTACACAGCCTGGAGGTGTGTTTGGGGTCATTGTCCTTTTGAAAAAATAAATGATGGTCCAACTAAACACAAACCGAATGGAATAGCATGCCGCTGCAAGATGCTGTGGTAGCCATGCTGGTTCAGTATGCCTTCAATTTTGAATAAATCCCCAACAGTGTCACCAGCAAAGCACCATCACACCTCCTCCTCCATGCTTCACGGTGGGAACCAGGCATGTAGAGTCCATCCGTTCACCTTTTCTGCGTTGCACAAAGACACGGTGGTTGGAACCAAAGATCTCAAATTTGACTCATCAGACCGAAGCACAGATTTCCACTGGTCTAATGTCCATTCCTTGTGTTCTTTAGCCCAAACAAGTCTCTTCTGCTTGTTGCCTGTCCTTAGCAGTGGTTTCCTAGCAGCTATTTTACCATGAAGGTCTACTGCACAAAGTCTCCTCTTAACAGTTGTTGAAGAGATGTGTCTGCTGCTAGAACTCTGTGTAGCATTGACCTGGTCTCTAATCTGAGCTGCTGTTAACCTGCGATTTCTGAGGCTGGTGACTCGGATAAACTTTTCCTCAGAAGCAGAGGTGACTCTTGGTCTTCCTTTCCTGGGGTGGTCCTCATGTGAGCCAGTTTCTTTGTAGCGCTTGATGGTTTTTGCAACTGTACTTGGGGACACTTTCAAAGTTTTCCCAATTTTTCGGACTGACTGACCTTCATTTCTTAAAGTAATGATGGCCACTCGTTTTTCTTTACTTAGCTGCTTTTTTCTTGCCATAATACAAATTCTAACAGTCTATTCAGTAGGACTATCAGCTGTGTATCCACCAGACTACTGCACAACACAACTGATGGTCCCAACCCCATTTATAAGGCAAGAAATCCCACTTATTAAACCTGACAGGGCACACCTGTGAAGTGAAAACCATTTCTGGTGACTACCTCTTGAAGCTCATCAAGAGAATGCCAAGAGTGTGCAAAGCAGTCATCAAAGCAAAAGGTGGCTACTTTGAAGAACCTAGAATATAAGACATATTTTCAGTTGTTTCACACTTTTTTGTTAAGTATATAATTCCACATGTGTTAATTCATAGTTTTGATGCCTTCAGTGTGAATGTACAATTTTCATAGTCATGAAAATACAGAAAAATCTTTAAATGAGAAGGTGTGTCCAAACTTTTGGTCTGTACTGTAGGTAGATAGATAAGAGCAGCAATCACCCACTTATACAAATGAGTACCATTACATGACAGAAATACTGTTCAAAACACCAAAAAAGAGAAATGGACTTATATGATCTCTAGTCCATCTGAGGTCACGGTAGATGTCTTGGGCGATGTTTCCTTTAAATCCCTCAATAGGTAACTGTCCAGGACAAATCACAGAGGTTCCACAATGTTTCAAAGTATGGTTCCAAACACACCAGGCATCCGCTTTTCCAATCGCTCAAAGAAATATAGGAATGGAAGCACTTATCCTGGGTGCACCTATTATGGTCTCTCTCCTCTAACATTTCCCTGTCCCCTGATGAGCCCCATATCGAGGAGGGAGTGAAACGCGTTGGGACTTTTGTTCTTTGCTGATGGCTATATATTTCTTTGAGGGATTGGAAAAGCGGATGTCTGGTGTGTTTGGAACCATACTTTGAAACATTGTAGAACCTCTGTGATTTGTCCTGGACAGTTACCTATTGAGGGATTTAAAGGAAACATCGCCCAAGGCATCTACCGTGACCTCAGATGGACTAGAGATCAGATAAGTCCATTTCTCCTTTTTGGTGTTTTGACCAGTATTTCTGTCATGTAATGGTACTCATTTGTATAAGTGGGTGATTGCTGCTCTTATCTATCTACCTATATGAGCAAAAATTTAGAGGGGGTGGTCCTTATTTGTTGACAAATTATTTATGGGATCCATTCCTCTGTGTATTTATTGTTTTTTCCACTGACATAAATGTTGTGTGATTTTTTGATGTTTAGCATGTCAATTATGGCATGACTAGTATATACTGCTGGTCAATATGTTTATTGTTTGTGTGTGTGCTTAGGGATACGTAGGGATAAGCAAGGGACAGCCTCCGAGGAGCGGGGACACCAATCTGCACTACTAGGGTGAAAACACTCCGATGTTAGGGAGGGAGAGATACTCCACTAGGGCTGCTTAGGGCAAGTCTGTCTGTACTACCTACCACCCTTATTATCCATCCCTCATATGGTGCTTTTATTGATATGTGTAGTTAATTTTTGTCCTAGTTGTACTATTGAGTACACTTTTAAATGGCTTTGATAGCAGCCTTCAGCTCGTCATCATTGTTGGGTCTGATGTCTCTCATCTTCCTCTTGACAATACCCCATAGATTCTCTATAATAGATTCTCTATGAGGTTAAGGTCAGGCGAGTTTGCTGCCAACCAAGCACAGTGATACTGTTGTTTTTAAACCAGGTATTGGTACTTTTGGCAGTGTGGACAGGGGCCAAGTCCTGTTGGAGAATGACATTTCCATCTCCAAAAAGCTTGTTGGCAGAGGGAAGCATGAAGTGCTGTAAAATGTCCTGGTAGACGGCTGCACTGACTTTGGTCTTGATAAAACACAGTGGACCTACACCAGCAGATGACATGGCTCCCCAAACCATCACCGATTGTGGAAACTTCACACTAGACCTCCAGCAGCTTGGATTGTGGGCTCTCCACTCTTCCTCCAGACTCTGAGACCTTGTGGAGTGTGTCAGTGACTGCCTTCTGGACATCTGTCAAGTCAGCAGTCTTCCCCATGATTGTGGAGCCTACTGAAACAGACTAAGGGACCTTGTTAAATGCTTAGGAAGCCTTTGCAGGTGTTTTTTGTTAATTATTCTAATTTATTGAGATAATGACTTTTGTGTTTTCATTGGCTGTAAGCCATAATCATCAACATTAACAGAAATAAACACTTGAAATAGATGACTCTGTCTGTAATGACTCTATATGAGTTTCACTTTTTGTATTGAAGAACTGAAATAAATTAACTTTTTGATGATATTCTAATTTAGTGATATGCACCTGTATTATTAGAATTATCACACCAATACACCTGTTTTCTCATTTGCAAGATTTAAGTAAACCTTGTATTATATCTTTTTCATTTCTGAATGTCCTTATACTTTCAAGCAGAACCTAGACACCCCACAATACAATAACCCATCGATCACTACAAGCCCTCCGTTTTCCATGGATATCCATATTATGGACTGAGTATACTTTTCTTATGCCTGAACTGCGCACCCCTCGGTGAAGACCATGAGTTTTTTGGGGGCAGCTTATGGTCGTCTCAGGATATGAACACCCCCTGATCTGCTTGAAAATAGAACTGAAATAAAATGTTGAGAAAAAAATTCAAATATCACGTTGACCCTTCAAGTCACTGTCTTGTAAATCTTTATCACTTCTCCACAGAATAGGTGATTGGTCTGAAATCACTCAGGGGGTAAAGAGACTCTGTCATCACAGAATAACTAATCAAACCAATCGCAACCCCTCAGTATATCATGGCACCCTGTATTTTGATTGGCAGCTGTAGCTTTATAGACTCGAGCGGGGGTCTCAAACATTTGGCCACAGGGGCTGCTTCATGCAGGCCGCAGGCACCATACACCTGGAGGATTGTGGCACGTCAGCACTTTTTCAGTGGAACATATTGCAGGCGCCGTGCACAGACAAGCTCTTTGCTCAGCTCTACCAATGCCAACTGTGGGTCAATCACAGGCCAGCAGCGAATGTCCGCAGGGGACCAGGATGGGAACAGGACTAGAAGATGAGGATCAGGATGTGGTACCACATTTTTAATCTTGATTTCTTTTAGTGTTTCTTAAAGCCATAAAGTTGCCATTTGAAATGACTTTAGTTTTGTGCCATGTCTGTGATCTGCTTTTTTTCAACAACATTAAACAACTGAATGAACATCCTCCGAGCCCGGTGATTCCATAATTTTTGCCAGGGGTTGTAGAAAATAAATATGGTGTCCCTGAAAATGGCACTTTGTCTTGCTAAGAATGAAGCACAACCCCCCTCACCCCACTCAGATTATTTATTTTTCTAGGTGCGGACAATTATACCCCATTAAGGCTCATGCACCTGGACTAGAGAAAAGCAAGTATGTGGTAAAGTGCACTGAGCTGTTCGGCACAACAAGGGTGCACCGAGTGCCTGCACTACATTGGAGCCGTCTTTTTTTGTCTTTATGACAGAATCCCTTTAGGCAGAGTGCACGTGGTTATAATAATAGTCTAGCCAATCCCATCCGTAGACATGAGTGATCGTGTGCTTCTCACACATGCCTAACATAGCTGTTTTGCTGTTTATTTACCCCAATTTGATCAATAAATGAATGCAGAATAATGTTTACTGCTCATTTCCAAGGGATCTTGGTGCAAGCCCCCCAAAAAATGCTTCTGTGCGCAGGCACAATCATTATTATTTAGATACGTCCGTTAGGCAAGCTGTACTACTGTGCCCAGAAATCATGGACCTCACTGCAGCAACTCAGTTCTAGTCATCTCTGTAGTGAGACAGAATGGAGTTACTGTATAGAGAACATACTTATATTCCTTACAGTGCACAGACATCACGAGCCTCCATACAGCAATTCCAAGCTAGTCAACTCTGTAGTGAGACGGCTAGCATGGAGTTGCTGTACAAGGGGCGTCCTTATACACAGTACAGTGCACAGAAATCATGGACCTCAGTGCAGCAACTCCCATCTGGTCACCTCTGTACTGAGACATCTAGATTGAAGTTACTGTACAGAGGACATCCTTATACACAGTACAGTGCACAGAAATCATGAACCTCAGTACAGCAACTCCCATCTAGTCACCTCTGTACTGAGACATCTAGACTGAAGTTACTGTACAGAGGACGTCCTTATACACAGTACAGTGCACAGAGATCATGGACCTCAGTACAGCAACTCTGATCTAGTGACCTCTGTACTGAGACATCTAGACTGAGGTTACTGTACAGAGGACGTCCTTATACACAGTACAGTGCACAGAGATCATGGACCTCAGTACAGCAACTCCCATCTAGTCACCTCTGTACTGAGACATCTAGATTGTAGTTACTGTACAGAGGACGTCCTTATACACAGTACAGTGCACAGAGATCATGGACCTCAGTGCTGCAACTCTGATCTAGTCACCTCTGTACTGAGACATCTAGATTGTAGTTACTGTACAGAGGACGTCCTTATACACAGTACAGTGCACAGAGATCATGGACCTCAGTGCTGCAACTCCGATCTAGTCACCTCTGTACTGAGACATCTAGATTGAAGTTACTGTACAGAGGACGTCCTTATACACAGTACAGTGCACAGAGATCATGGACCTCAGTGCAGCAACTCCGATCTAGTCACCTCTGTACTGAGACATCTAGATTGAAGTTACTGTACAGAGGACGTCCTTATACACAGTACAGTACACAGAAATCATGATCCTTACTGCAGCAACTCTGATCTAGTCACCTCTGTACTGAGACATCTAGATTGAAGTTACTGTACAGAAGACGTCCTTATACACAGTACAGTGCACAGAGATCATGGACCTCAGTACAGCAACTCCGATCTAGTCACATCTGTACTGAGACATCTAAACTGAAGTTACTGTACAGAGGATGTCCTTATACACAGTACAGTGCACAGAGATCATGGACCTCAGTGCAGCAACTCCGATCTAGTCACCTCTGTACTGAGACATCTAGATTGTAGTTACTGTACAGAGGACGTCCTTATACACAGTACAGTGCACAGAAATCATGGACCTCAGTGCTGCAACTCCGATCTAGTCACCTCTGTACTGAGACATCTAGATTGAAGTTACTGTACAGAGGACGTCCTTATACACAGTACAGTGCACAGAGATCATGAACCTCAGTACAGCAACTCCCATCTAGTCACCTCTGTACTGAGACATCTAGATTGAAGTTACTGTACAGAGGATGTCCTTATACACAGTACGGTGCACAGAGATCATGGACCTCAGTGCAGCAACTCCGATCTAGTCACCTCTGTACTGAGACATCTAGATTGAAGTTACTGTACAGAAGACGTCCTTATACACAGTACAGTGCACAGAGATCATGGACCTCAGTGCAGCAACTCCGATCTAGTCACCTCTGTACTGAGACATCTAGATTGAAGTTACTGTACAGAGGACGTCCTTATACACAGTACAGTGCACAGAGATCATGAACCTCAGTACAGCAACTCCGATCTAGTCACCTCTGTACTGAGACATCTAGATTGAAGTTACTGTACAGAAGACGTCCTTATACACAGTACAGTGCACAGAGATCATGAACCTTACTGCAGCAACTCTGATCTAGTCACCTCTGTACTGAGACATCTAGATTGAAGTTACTGTACAGAGGACGTCCTTATACACAGTACAGTGCACAGAGATCATGGACCTCAGTGCAGCAACTCTGATCTAGTCACCTCTGTACTGAGACATCTAGATTGAAGTTACTGTACAGAGGACGTCCTTATAGACATTAATCCAAGCAAAGTGGTATGAAAGTTTAGTTAAAATATAACCTTTACTTAGTGCAATTAAAAGGGTACAATAATATGTCATCCAGTAAGGTTGTGTGCCCACGATGCGTTTTTCAAGCGTTTATGCTGCGGAATTTCCGCAGCGTAAACGCTTGGTAAACCTTCCCCCATGGTCTCCAATGCAATTCCGCACTTTCAATGCCCATGCTGCGGATTTTTCCGCAGCGTTTATGCTGCGCTCAAAAATCTGCAGCATGTCCATTAATTTTGCGGAAGCGCTGCGTTTTCCCCGCCATCGACTTGCATTAGAACGCGCCAATTCGGCAAGACTGCATCTGTACTTGCGTAATTGGCGCGTTCTAATGTGCGGATGGTACCCGGGTGTGGAGGACAGGAGACTCTCCTCCACACCCAGGTACCATTAAAAGCTGTAAAAAAAGAATAAAATAAAAAATAAAGATTATATTCACCTTCCGACGGCCCCCGGACTCCTTCCCTGTGCTTGCCGATAGATCGCGCAGGACTGAAGGACCTGCGGTGACGTCACAGTCATGTGACGGCAGGTCTTTCAGTACAGCGTACCGCGATCTGCCGGCAGCCAGCACAGGAGCGCAGCAAGACTGCAGGGGCCATCAGAAGGTAAGTATAGGTTAATTTTTTTATTTTTAACCATTCTCTCGGGTCACACTATATAAATCCATGCCGTTTGCATGGATTTATATAGTGTGACCTAGTTGTCAAGCACTTTCCAAGTGATGCTAAAATCGCTTGGAAAGCGCTTGACACCCGCATGCGGAAATGCATGTGAAGAACGCTTCACATCCGCATGTCCCTGGCAGGAAAAGCGCATGTACAATCCGCATGTACAATTCACATGTACAATCTGCATGTACAATCCGCATGTACGATCCGCATGTACAATCCGCATGTACAATCCGCATGTACAATCCGCATGTACAATCCGCATGCGTTTTTTTCTGCCAGGGAGATGCAGAAACGCTCAGGAAAAAATCCTGAGCATTTCTGCATCGTGGGGACATAGCCTAAGACAAAAACTAACAACATACAAACAAACTCAGAGGCAGTGGCGTACCGTCCATAGAGGCAGACCACGCAACTGCTATGGGGCCCGAGTGATCAGGGGGCCCGGCGTCGGATGTCCTGTCCATAGACACGCCCCTCTAGATGGCTATTCTGCGTGCACAGCAGAGAGGAGTTGAGGCTGAGCAGCCTGAGCGACCATCATTAGAGCTGCCTAGTGGAGGCAGAGGAGCCGGCCGCGCTGCAGGGTAAGTCTCTGACTGGCTGCAGAGGAGCCGGCCTGGCTGCAGGGTAAGTCTCTGACTGGCTGCACAGGGAGCCGGCCTGGCTGCAGAGTAAGTCTCTGACTGGCTGCACAGGGAGCCGGCCTGGCTGCAGGGTAAGTCTCTGACTGGCTGCACAGGGAGCCGGCCTGGCTGCAGGGTAAGTCTCTGACTTGCTGCAGAGGGAGTCGGCCTGGCTGCAGGGTAAGTCTCTGACTGGCTGCAGAGGAGCCGGCCTGGCTGCAGGGTAAGTCTCTGACTGGCTGCAGAGGAGCCGGCCTGGCTGCAGGGTAAGTCTCTGACTGGCTGCAGAGGAGCCGCCCTGGCTGCAGGGTAAGTCTCTGACTGGCTGCAGAGGAGCCGGCCTGGCTGCAGGGTAAGTCTCTGACTGTCTGCAGAGGGAGCCGGCCTGGCTGCAGGGTAAGTCTCTGACTGGCTGCAGAGGGAGCCGGCAGGGCTGCAGGGTAAGTCTCTGACTGGCTGCAGAGGAGCCGGCCTGGCTGCAGGGTAAGTCTCTGACTGTCTGCAGAGGGAGCCGGCCTGGCTGCAGGGTAAGTCTCTGACTGGCTGCAGAGGGAGCCGGCAGGGCTGCAGGGTAAGTCTCTGACTGGCTGCAGAGGAGCCGGCCTGGCTGCAGGGTAAGTCTCTGACTGTCTGCAGAGGGAGCCGGCCTGGCTGCTGGGTAAGTCTCTGACTGGCTGCAGAGGGAGCTGGCAGGGCTGCAGGGTAAGTCTCTGACTGGCTGCAGAGGGAGCTGGCCTGGCTGCAGGGTAAGTCTCTGACTGGCTGCAGGGTAAGTCTCTGACTGGCTGCAGAGGAGCCGGCCTGGCTGCAGGGTAAGTCTCTGACTGGCTGCAGAGGGAGCCGGCCTGGCTGCAGGGTAAGTCTCTGACTGGCTGCAGGGTAAGTCTCTGACTGGCTGCAGAGGAGCCGGCCTGGCTGCAGGGTAAGTCTCTGACTGGCTGCAGAGGGAGCCGGCCTGGCTGCAGGGTAAGTCTCTGACTGGCTGCAGAGGGAGCCGGCCTGGCTGCAGGGTAAGTCTCTGACTGGCTGCAGAGGAGCCGGCCTGGCTGCAGGGTAAGTCTCTGACTGGCTGCAGAGGAGCCGGCCTGGCTGCAGAGTAAGTCTCTGACTGGCTGCTCAGGGAGCCGGCCTGGCTGCAGTGTAAGTCTCTGACTGGCTGCAGAGGAGCCGGCCTGGCTGCAGGGTAAGTCTCTGACTGGCTGCAGAGGAGCCGGCCTGGCTGCAGGGTAAGTCTCTGACTGGCTGCAGAGGGAGCCGGACTGGCTGCAGGGTAAGTCTCTGACTGGCTGCAGAGGAGCCGGCCTGGCTGCAGGGTAAGTCTCTGACTGGCTGCAGAGGAGCCGGCCTGGCTGTAGGGTAAGTCTCTGACTGGCTGCAGAGGAGCCGGCCTGGCTGCAGGGTAAGTCTCTGACTGGCTGCAGAGGAGCCGGCCTGGCTGCAGGGTAAGTCTCTGACTGGCAGCAGAGGGAGCCGGCAGGGCTGCAGGGTAAGTCTCTGACTGGCTGCAGAGGAGCTGGCCTGGCTGCAGGGTAAGTCTCTGACTGGCTGCAGAGGAGCCGGCCTGGCTGCAGAGTAAGTCTCTGACTGGCTGCAGAGGGAGCCGGCCTGGCTGCAGGGTAAGTCTCTGACTGGCTGCAGAGGGAGCCGGCCTGGCTGCAGGGTAAGTCTCTGACTGGCTGCAGAGGAGCCGGCCTGGCTGCAGGGTAAGTCTCTGACTGGCTGCAGAGGAGCCGGCCTGGCTGCAGGGTAAGTCTCTGACTGGCAGCAGAGGGAGCCGGCAGGGCTGCAGGGTAAGTCTCTGACTGGCTGCAGAGGAGCTGGCCTGGCTGCAGGGTAAGTCTCTGACTGGCTGCAGAGGAGCCGGCCTGGCTGCAGGGTAAGTCTCTGACTGGCTGCAGAGGGAGCCGGCCTGGCTGCAGGGTAAGTCTCTGACTGGCTGCAGAGGAGCCGGCCTGGCTGCAGGGTAAGTCTCTGACTGGCTGCAGAGGAGCCGGCCTGGCTGCAGGGTAAGTCTCTGACTGGCTGCAGAGGGAGCCGGCCTGGCTGCAGGGTAAGTCTCTGACTGGCTGCAGAGGAGCCGGCCTGGCTGCAGGGTAAGTCTCTGACTGGCTGCAGAGGGAGCCGGCCTGGCTGCAGGGTAAGTCTCTGACTGGCTGCAGAGGGAGCCGGCCTGGCTGCAGGGTAAGTCTCTGACTGGCTGCAGAGGGAGCCGGCCTGGCTGCAGGGTAAGTCTCTGACTGGCAGCAGAGGGAGCCGGCAGGGCTGCAGGGTAAGTCTCTGACTGGCTGCAGAGGAGCTGGCCTGGCTGCAGGGTAAGTCTCTGACTGGCTGCAGAGGAGCCGGCCTGGCTGCAGAGTAAGTCTCTGACTGGCTGCAGAGGGAGCCGGCCTGGCTGCAGGGTAAGTCTCTGACTGGCTGCAGAGGGAGCCGGCCTGGCTGCAGGGTAAGTCTCTGACTGGCTGCAGAGGAGCCGGCCTGGCTGCAGGGTAAGTCTCTGACTGGCTGCAGAGGAGCCGGCCTGGCTGCAGGGTAAGTCTCTGACTGGCAGCAGAGGGAGCCGGCAGGGCTGCAGGGTAAGTCTCTGACTGGCTGCAGAGGAGCTGGCCTGGCTGCAGGGTAAGTCTCTGACTGGCTGCAGAGGAGCCGGCCTGGCTGCAGGGTAAGTCTCTGACTGGCTGCAGAGGGAGCCGGCCTGGCTGCAGGGTAAGTCTCTGACTGGCTGCAGAGGGAGCCGGCCTGGCTGCAGGGTAAGTCTCTGACTGGCTGCAGAGGGAGCCGGCCTGGCTGCAGGGTAAGTCTCTGACTGGCTGCAGAGGGAGCCGGCCTGGCTGCAGGGTAAGTCTCTGACTGGCTGCAGAGGGAGCCGGCCTGGCTGCAGGGTAAGTCTCTGGCTCACTGCAGCACTCTGTACTGTAAGTGTGAAATGTAAATGAATTTCTTTTACTTTGTGTCCTGTTTTGGATGTGCGGGTGTTAAGGCAGGGGGGAGGGGTCGTGTTTGGAATTCTGCCAACTATCTAGGGTAACTGGGGAGGAGGGCTGCAAACAAATAAAATGTCAGGAAGCCCCTCACACCAAGCCACTGTCTTGTGTCTGTCAGTCACCACAGAGATCCTGAACCTGGGACCAGAGGGTTGAGCTAAACATTAGGACACCTGTGACAATGGAAGCCTATTAATAAATTGTTTAAATGACCTCTTTACACACATTTATCTGCATTGCAGATCATGCACTCCTAATGAAGGATTAACTGAAGGAGGAATGGACAGGCTGCAGAGTGCACAGCAGAGCAAAGGACACGGCTGTCAGAGTGAGTACATCTGACCCCAGACCATCACTAATCACTAGTATTGCTGCAGCTAGCCACGCTGTATGTGCGCACAATGCATACCAGCCTGCGGCCCCAATGCTGCGGAATAGCTACCATTTTTTTTTCACCTGCAGACTTTCCTTTGACGCTGCATAAACACGCAGCGTCAAACCCGCAGGGGCTCCGGATCATGGGCACATAGCCTAAGGGTACGTTCCCACGTTCAAGATTTGCTGCGGTTTTGACGCTGCATATTTATGCAGCGTCAAACCCGCAACAGCCAGATGTTACAGCATAGTGGATGTTCTTTTCTGTCCACTATGCATCTCTGTGCACCAGCGGATCACCAGCGGAAACTGAGATGCGGCGTGTCCTTCAGACCCCGAGCATGTCGATTTCTCTTGTGGGTCCGCATGTAGACTTTCCTCATAGACTTGCTTAGTTGAGGAAGATCCGCATGTGTAAAAATGCGTGTCCAGTAATTTACATAATAAGTACAAAAATTCTGCAGCGTGAAAACCGCAACAAATCCTGAAAGTGGGAATGTACTCTTAAAAAAGTTATCCACTACTTTGACATTGATGCTCTATCCATAGGATAGGGCATCAATGTATGATCGGCCCGGGTCCCGGACGCCCCATCCCCATCAATCAGCTGTTATCATGCCGGCGGCAGCGGCCACAAGTCCTTATCTGCGGTGCTTGGCCGTCCATCTGTAGTGGCCGCCGCTCGTAACTGCACATCTGCCTCCCATTCAATTGAATAGGAGGCGGATATACAGTTACAAGCGGCCGCCACTACAACTTGACGGCCAGGCACCACAGGCAAGGACTTCCGGCCGGCGGCCACCGGCACGATAACAGCTGATCGGCAGCGATGCCACGTGTGGGACCCCAGCCGATCATACATTGATGCCCTATCCTAAGGACAGGGCATCAATGTCAAAGTAGTGGACAACCCCTTTAAAGGGTTGTCCAGGCTTGAGATGAAAGTCTGCAATCACTCTATGACTGCAGACTTCTGAATCCTCAGAGCGCACACATCGCGTGCAGGCGGTCATGCCACCACAAGTATGTGATTTGTGTTATGATCTGCAACATGAACTAAGGAAAGATAGGGGAAGGCTGTCCCTACAATAAGACTAAGCTGAATCCCTACGATGTAGCGGGCTGCCTGTTCCGAGTTAACAGACCCGCCTTAGTCTTCAGCTAGTCTGAACGGAGACCTATAGCATAAAGGAGAGGGGTCCCTAAAAGAACTAAGGACTGGGACAAAAATGGGACACCTCCTAAACAGAGTAGTTGCAGAACACAAAAATACAAACTGACAAAAGGGTACTAGAGGTCCCAGAAGGACCAAGCGAGCTGCCAGATAGGCACAGAAGCACCTGGCTAGAGAAGCAGTCAAACAACACTGAAGTCCAGCACAGCCAAAAGGGCGGAGCTGTAATATAAAGGCAAATGGTCACATGACCGCTATACACAGGAAGGAAAAAAAAACAAACAGGAGGGTTCTAACAATTTGCATGCTTCCAGTCACATTCTGACTAGACGTGTTCGTCCTCGATCAATACAAGGGAACTGAATGCGGCCGAGCACGTTTAATCGACACGTGACCACAGATATGCAAAACACATACTTGTACGTGACCAGCTACTCTTGCCACTGTCATCGAAGAATCCTGACAGCGTATGATGTGAGGATTCAGATGACCGTAGTCATATAGAGCGATTGTAGACTTTCATCCCAAACTTGGACAACCCCTCTGTGTTTATGTATGTATATCGTCTCCAGACAGAATAAATTAAGTGTGAACAGGCGCTGCTGCTATCACTGCATAATAAAGAATACAGTCGCCTCTGTAAGCGTAGAGATATGGAAAATGAAGGTACTTGGTGCATAAATTGGCCAATTCATGGGAGCCCATCAAGAACGACAAGATGTACCATTCTTTCATACGACTAACCAAATTTAAAGTGTGCAAATTGAAGTGGTCAGTGCCAAAAAGTGCCTGTTTCTGCCATTTTCCCATAACTCCACCTGATGAAGGCAGCAGACCGCTGCAGAAACGTGTTGTGGGCATTAATACTTCAATAAAGAGGTTTGTTTTATCCTTTTCCAGCGCCTTATCCAGTTTCTAGCGCCCCACTGACCACTTCAATTTGCACACTGTTCACTTTTCCCTTGGGAGTTGTGGCTGGAGGCTGCAGAGAACTGGATACAATTTCAGCTGCAGGACCTGTAGGACCTGCGATGATGTCATCACCCATGTGACCCCACCCGGAATCACATGATTGGAAGCTCCATCTGCTAATCCAGAGGAGACACTGAAGGCATCGTGGCAGCGCTATCAGCGCCAGTAGCTGTTTAACCTGGGTTGTGCGGTCTGCACAACCCACTCAGGTGAGCAGACCACTGTATCTGCACGTATATTCCACTTCCATACAGGTTCACACAAGCACTGCGCTTTTCCACCCCACCCCCTTTTTTGTCTAACCAAATTTAAAGCGCAGGTAGGATCCACTACTAATTAAAAACAACCTTAGGACTCATTCACACTTCTGATTTTTCCACATACAAGAAAAATGGCCAATTATTCTGATCAGACTTTAATCAGAGTGTGACCTGAGTGTCATCCGTTGTTCTCGCATCTGGAGAAATAAAAAAATAAAACAATTCTCCACCTTCTTCATTCTTACAGACCATAAAAATCGACTGCACTGAGATGTCAGAGTGCAGTCCGTTTTTTTTTCACAAACCCATTGACCTTGCATGGCCAAGTGTAATCTGACCCTTGGATCAAAATCGGGCATGTCTCTAAAATCACGGACATGTGAATGGCCCCATAGACTATCACAGGTACGAGTGCTATCCTTGAAGACGATGGATAGCACTCGTATGCGAATATTGCACGTGTGATTGAGGCCTTAGGCTGATGGGAGATCATATACTATTGGAGGTGGTGACTGTCTCCATATCTGACTGATCCCCTCCCATCAGCCTAAGACCTCATTCACACATCCATATTTTTTATCAGATTCTCGGCAGGCCAGTCTGTTCTTCACAGCCAGCTGACGTTCTGAGTGCTAACACAGTGGAGTGTAGAGAGATGCGCTTTGCACAATCTTCACAGGTTACAACCCGTAAGGCTATATTCACACATTGTGTTTTTGCTAATTTTTTTTCCGCTGCCAAAACCTGCTCTCTTGGCAGTAGAGAAAAAGCAGGTTTTGCTGAGTTTTTTTCTGCGTTTTTGTCAGGGTACATTTGTTTCTTGTGCATGCTGATAAAGTTTAGTGCATAAAAAGAAACATGATTCAATTTCCTCAGGTTTTTGCACCAAAAACACAGCAAAACTTGATACCTGCGTTTTTGCTGCAATTTTGCGCTACCCATTGCTTTCTATGGGTGAAAAACGCTAAAAGAAGTGACATGCTGCTGTTTGCAAAAACGCAGCTCTTTGACAAAACAGTCAGGAAAAAAAAACAAAGAGTGTGCATGAGATTTCTGAAATCTCAGTCTTTGCTGGTACTGTAAAACGCAGCAGAAAATTCATAAATGCTGCAAAAACGCAACATGTGAACATAGCCTAAAGTTAGCTCAGTTTCTTATCAGGGGATTTCATCCACGATGTTGATATTTCGGCAAATGGACAAAGGTTGTCTTTATAAGTGAAGCTCTATACGTAATATGGACTTCACTATATATGTATGTGTGGCGCCCCTGAGGGTTCGACCGCCACAGGGATGCTGCACCTCTTTAATGGGGTGTAGTGTTCCTCCTCTGAGGTAACAACAGTGCGATGGTCAGGATTCTACCTCCACATCCAACACCACACTTCTCCCACCAGAGGGGGCTAGTAGGCACTAGGTGCTGCCCCTACTGGAAATCGGGAGACTGGGGAACCAAGAGATAGGGGAACCAATTAGTGGGTGAGGGTGGAGGATTCACAGTTTAGTGACACTTTAAATTTCATATTTAATACAAAGCCACCTTGGTTCTGGGTTCATTGATCGTTCTTTGATCGTGACCTTCCTCCCTGAGCGTGGATCCTGTGTGGACCTGCAGTGGATGGAGGCACGGCCCTCGTACCCTGGCTTTGGGTCAAGGGGCAGGTTGCAGATAATGAATGTCTCAGCCCGGTCAAGGACCATGACCAAGAAGGCCCGGAGCTTAGGAGTGTAGCTCCACCGCAAATGGATCACAGGGGGATGCAGACGGAGCGGTATACGCCACCTATCCTCGCCAACCTGATTTATTCAGAGGGATTCCGGCTGCAAGAGGGGTACCGGCCCCCGACACCTGACCTTGCCACTGTACGTCCTGGTCAGGGAAGTCCGGTAGGCCCTGAGGACTCCATCGGGTAACGGAAGGAGCGGAGCTGCCACCCGTACCCTTTTTCTGAGTGAAGTTCAGAGGGAGACCCGGCCTATCTACACACACACAGACAGGTAAGGACCCGGTCTGAAGTCTAGGAACACTCTGGTGCGGAGTCCTGATTGAACACTGGACTTACTTGGAGGTTGTCGGACCCCCCCCCCCCCCCCCGTCTCTGGTGACCGAAGAACTCTGCGAGGAGCAGGGAGAAGCCTTCCAACTGCAATCTCCACCGTGAATAAAAACCCTGGAAGTTAACCCCTATGGCCTCCGGACTCTTTATTCTGCATTACACCGCACTACGCAGTACCAGACCTCCTAGACTACAACCCCCTCCATCCTGTCCCTCTGCCCTGAGGCCCTGCTCCACCTGTGGGGAGTAGTAACAACAATGGCTACAATAACACCCTGCCTCAGCGGACTGTAGCGGCGCTGGTGGCCTTCACCAGGTGCCACAGGTGGCGTAGTCGAGATCAGCCACTCAACCCGGATAAGCCCATACCATCCTTTTTAATGTGACGGCCCTGGGCACGGAGCGGGTCCGGGCCACGGCTGCACCCCATCTACAACACAGGACCCCGAGTCCCCCATCTCCCAGGGTAGGGCTTACAGCGTCACTCAACTGGCGTAGTCAGCAGGATCGCGTGCCCGCAGCAAAGGAAGGAATTACCTTCTGTGTGCCTTACACCTTAGACTGTCATTTCCACTTAAAATGGCGCCCGCCCAAGAAGAACAGATGCCATAGTCTATTGGAAAGACGGTCTTCTAACACCTCCTATCATGGGCCAGGCTCCCACATGGCGCCAAAAGTGTGGACCGCCCCTTCCATCAGAAACTGTCCGCGGGGTAATGCCCGTCAAAATGGATGGGCCAAACGAAGGCGTGGCTGTCAGCATACCGCCCTGGAGCCGCCCCAAAAGAGGAGGAAAAAGAAAAAAAACAACAAGGTGCGGTTATTGCATTTGAGGTTTGGCGGCCTTCAGGAGCGGACATGGACGCTGCTGGAGCGCAACAAACGGAACCTTCCTAACCTGGCCCAGGTCCTTCCCCCGGCAGAGAGCGAAGCGGCACAATACTTACAGCGGGAGATATTGAATTTCTCCACCAGGAAGCCCCGGGTCTTGCACAGAGACTGCATGAGGCCCAGAAGGCGGCGTCTGCTGCGTGGCAGGAAGAAATGCTGCTGCGCATACGAACCCGCCATCAAGGAGCCGAAGCTCGGGAGAAGCGGTGACAAAGGTCGTGAGCGGCCCAGAGGCAGGTGAGTGTGCTTCACCTGCCCCGGCTGCTGAACCTACCGTGCCCGTACTGGACCTCATGGCCGAGTATCTCCTGCTTGGCGCGGTCCCCTGGGAGCAGGTCTTTGCCCCGGAGCTGCAAGCTTCTGCTATAGGCGGAGACCTGCACTGCCGTCCAACTCCTGATTCGGAAATACCTGAGGCTGCTGGGGTATCCACCGACCCCAACCCGGACCGGTCCGCACTTGCAGAGGACCCGCTGCAACCCCTGCTGACACCGCTACCCGCACCAACAGTCACCTGGCCGGCGGCTGAGGAGTGGGCCTGGGACAACCGGGGGGGACCTGATGGGCTTCCCCCGGGAGACCCAGGCTGAAGCGCGCAGGAGGAGCGAGCTGTGCCGTCAGCAGATCCTTCAACTCAGCCGGGAGCATCGCCAGAGGGAGATTCGCTGCGAGCGCCTCGAGGTGCGCGCCAAGGCTGCAAAGTCCCGGGCCCGCAAGGAGGAGAAGACCCGTCCAAGCCCCCGTGTGGAAGGGCAAGTTGTCCGCTTCCACCATGAGGCGGGGTGGGGATTCATTCGGAGTTCCCAGCATGAGCACGACGTCTTTGTCAGCCGGCGGGACGTCGAGCCGCGGCTGAAAAAGGGACACCCTGGCCGGAACCTCGTCCCGGGTGACATAGTCACGTACACCCGCCACCACGGGGTGCGGGGGTGGTACGCCCTGGATGTCCACAAGGTGTTCGGGAGCGATGCCCCCTCGCGCTCGGCCTTAGAGGACCGGTCAGCCTCCGTCAGGAGGAATGAGCCTTTTCCCCGGAGGGGACCCGAGAATTAAGCAGCCCCGGCGGCTGTAACTTGTTTAAAGTTGTAATGGTTGTGTTTATGTTTTAATTTACATTCCCGGTTTCTAGAGACATTTGGCCCTGCGGACTTGCAGCAGACAGACTCATACCCTGTAAATAGTTTGCATCTCTTTAGGTGCTCCTTATATTGGTTTTATGTAAAACCGTGGCTATTTCTACCTCAGACCTCAGAAGAAAAACCTGTCTGGAGTGGCTCTCCTGGAGGTCCAACTCGGGATCTTCATGCCCTGCAGCCACCCCAGGGCCTACGTTGGGGGTTTGGGACAGGTCCCTCGTGCTTCTGAACTGCCTTTAAGTCCCTGCACTTTAACCCGTCTGTCTGTGCATAAATGTCTCTGGATGATTCTTGTACTTTTATATTTTTATACCTTTGTACTTTTATATTATATGCTGTTCGAAACGTTTAAGAAGAAGTGCCTCCCATAAAGGGAAGATAGTTTATTGTTCATATATAAAAAAAAAAAAACTGTACCAGGTATTGCTCTTTTGCAGCCCGCGGACGTGCTGTGTTTCACCAGGGGGGAATGTGGCGCCCCTGAGGGTTCGACCGCCACAGGGATGCTGCACCTCTTTAATGGGGTGTAGTGTTCCTCCTCTGAGGTAAGAACAGTGCGATGGTCAGGACCCTACCTCCACATCCAACACCACACTTCTCCCACTAGAGGGGGCTAGTAGGCACTAGGTGCTGCCCCTACTGGGAAACGGGAGACTGGGGAACCAAGAGATAGGGGAATCAATTATTGGGTGAGGGTGGAGGATTCACATTTTAGTGACACTTTAAATTTCATATTTAATACAAAGCCATCTTGATTCTGGGTTCTTTGATTGTTCTTTGATCGTGACCTTCCTCCCTGAGCGTGGATCCTGTGTGGACCTGCATAGGATGGAGGCATGGCCCTCGTACCCTGGCTTTGGGTCGAGGGGCAGGTTGCAGATAATGAATGTCTCAGCCCAGTCAAGGACCATGACCAAGAAGGTCCGGAGCTCAGGAGTGTAGCTCCACTGCAAATGGATCCCAGGGGGATGCAGACGGAGCGGTATACGCCACCTATCCTTGCCAACCTGATTTATTCAGAGAGATTCCGGCTGCAAGAGGGGTACCGGTCCCCGACACCTGACCTTGCCACTCTACGTCCTGGTCAGGGAAGTCCGGTAGGCCCTGAGGATCCCACCGGGTAACGGAAGGAGCGGAGCTGCCACCCGTACCCTTTTTCTGAGTGAAGTTCAGAGGGAGACCCGGCCTATCTACACACACACAGACGGGAAAGGACCCGGTCTGAAGTCTAGGAACACTCTGGTGCGGGGTCCTGATTGAACACTGGACTTACTCGGAGGTTGTCGGACCCCCCCCCCCGTCTCTGGTGACCGCAGAACTCCGCGAGGAGCAGGGAGAAGCCTTCCAACTGCAATCTCCACCGTGAGTAAAAACTCTGGAAGTTAACCCCTATGGCCTCCGGACTCTTTATTCTGCATTACACCGCACTATGCAGTACCAGACCTCCTAGACTACAACCCCCTCCATCCTGTCCCTCTGCCCTGAGGCCCTGCTCTGCCTGTGGGGAGTAGTAACAACGATGGCTGCAATAACACCCTGCCTCAGCGGACTGTAGCGGCGCTGGTCGCCTTCACCAGGTGCCACAGGTGACATAGTCGAGATCAGTCACTCAACCCGGATAAGCCCATACCATCCTTTTTAATGTGACGGCCCTGGGCACGGAGCGGGTCCGGGCCACGGCTGCACCCCATCTACAACACAGGACCCGGCTCCGAGTCCCCCATCTCCCAGGATAGGGCTTACAGCGTCACACATATGTACAAAAGAATGTCACTGTGTAAAATAGCTCTTACTATAGTACCATTGGCATACCACTAATAGCGGCAGATCATATGGCCACATTTGAGCTCTTTAGGAGACCAGATGCTTAAAGGCTCCCTGCTGTACCATTCAGCCATGAGTCTGTGTCTCAGTGCACCAAGCATGATGTCACTATGTCACGTCTGCTGTGCATCGCCTCCGTTCACACGGTGCATAGAGCAGCTCATTGGGGAAACAGGGGTAGGTGATTAATTTTTATATATTTTTTTATCAGTCAGGACTTGTAGGGGGTTGTGGAGCCTTATACTGTGGAGGCGCCTACTGTGGGGTCATCACTCTGCGTGTGGGGTACCTGTGCAGGCTATTATACTGTGGCTACTTTCATCATATTGTATGGAGGTCCTGTGGAGACCATGATACAGTGGAGGACCTGTGGGCCATTATACTGTGTGGGCAGCTGTGAGGGCCATCATACAATGTGGGTCTGTGGGGACCATCATACTTCTTGGGAACCATAATACTGTGTGAGGGAGGGGAGTTGCTAGGGAGCCATCATACAGTGTGGGTATATGGGGGGCCATCATGCTGTGTGGGTGTTTGTGAGGGCATCATACCTTACTGGGGTAACTATGGAGTCATCTTACTGTGTGTGTGTCAGGGTTACTGTACAGGAATTTACTGTAGGGGGGTATAATACTGTGTGTTGGATGCATGTTTTGTTGTATTTAAATCAACAGGGTGATAAAAAGGGATGAGAACACTAAAGGACTTCAGTATGGGCACATTCACTATGTGCATGCCACAAGACATGTTCATTTCCCTGTCTTCAAAAGTTGAGCTATGCCCTTTGTGAAAGCACCTATATACTGCGATTCTACTTACACTGCAGAATTTATTATTATTTTTTACTGGGGGGGGGGGGCAATTTGGACTTTTGCTATGGGGCCCCATGATTTCTATGTACGCCCCTGGTTAAGGAACTTCCTTTCCAGGGTAAAGACTTGTGTATAAGGTAAAATAAATAACCAAAAACAAAAATGCTCCTCCACACCTTGGGCTATGTTCACAAGTAGCATTTTTTATGCGTTTTTGCACTTTTGTATTGCTTTCAACAGTGACAAATGCATTCACCGGGAAATGTCATTTTAACATTTTACAACCTTATCTGGCCATGTGCTGTGTGACACACGCATACAGTGCTGAAAACACATGGCAATAGCATTGGTAAGATCCCTGGAAGCATCTCTGACACCTAGGTTACTACCTAAAAGTGTGCCCATCAGAAGTGATCCTTGCCGCATCAGAAGATGCAGACTTGCAACTATCCCCGTGCAAATCCTTGTCCCAGGGCAGTGTTCAATTTGTATCTCCCCCATACCTTTCAATGCAAGCGCAAGTATGCAGCCTGCCACACACCCACCCCCAGGCTGCAATACCATACTGCTAACTTGCACTTGAAATGGGGCCTTTTAGTTTGGAGGAGGCCAAAGCTGGCCATTACCTCATGGCTGCTTTGGCAGCGAGGTATCCATACTCAGTCCCCAGCCGCCCGGCGGCCGGGTGTCCATAAACGGTCCCCAGCCGCCCCTATTTCTCCTTGGAAGTTCCCCCACACTTTTCTTAGCCCGGCCTGCTTTAGAGCAGCATTGGACGAGCCCACCAGAGAACCAGACTCCTCCGGTGGGCCCTGGCTTCTCCATCAGGGGAGTTGAGAGTGCCAAGGTGAGGAGCATGATGAGGATGATAGAAGTTAGCGTCTGCTTTGTTTTCTTGGAATGCAAGCGCATGTGACTCGCCCCCTGGGCCGTGGGGCACTCTGATCCGGGCAATTAGGGAAACGATGGGAGTAGTAGTGGCAACCCGGTTCCGTGGCTCAGGGTGGTCAGGCCAGTGGTAGTCCGTTATGTGTTATTGATAATGTCCGACTACGCCACCCGTGGATTGCGGTTATTAGGAACCGCCGCTGCATGCAGACCGCTGGGGCTGATGAGGTGTGCAGCTAGGGTAGTGTGATTCCCCACGGGAAGAGTGCGGCCCCAGGGCAGTATAGTGGATGGTGGGAGTGATGGTAGTGAGAGTCCCAGTGCTGATAGTGCTGGAGGAGCAAGGAGCACACAGACAACAGGTTGCAGTCCAGGGTCTTTACTAAACAGGTAAACTGACCCACAAACAGTCCCAGCTAGGAGGGGACCTGGATGTCTGAGAGCAACGGGGAAATTGGCCCTGGTCAGGGTGAGGGTGTAGGCCTACCGTGCTTTCTGCGCTCCTTCTGGCTATCTCCTCCTGATAGGGTAACAGCCCACGTTTCCGAGCTTTCCGTGTATTCTCGCCTGTATGGCCTGCGACGTGGGTTCCTTTCTGCTCCCAGCCTTGTACGGCTTTACTGGTCCCTTCGGTTGTGGCAGGGCCTCCAGGCTTCTTAGGCAAAGGAATATACAGTCCCTTGCGGACTGGTTCTCTGCTGGAGGATGTAGAATCCTCCCAGCCTCAGACACCAAAGTCTGGTAAAGTAAGTCTTTTCTCTGCCAAGACAGGCTCACTGCGCCTCTTGTCTCTGGCTTGTGGCTCTCCTTCTGCCACACTTCCTCTTACGTGCAATACAACTGTCCCTCCCTGCTCTGGGACCTGAATCCTCAGATAGGTCGTCCAGTTCTCTCTAACCCTGCCCCCAGTACCAGCTTTTATAGGGGCAGCCAGCTCCCCCTACTGGCCTGAGACAGGAGGCATTGCATGCTAATGTTCCCCTGACTAGAGAACCTCCCCCTTGCTCTCAGACACAGCTTTAATTACACTTGTGGCATCCAGGCCAGGGTGACACATTCCCCCCTAGTGAAATTTAGTACTCCGGGACTAAACAATAAACAAAGACAATATGCATAACAATAAAACATTAATAGACAGACGACGCACAAATTGAGTTCTTAAGGTCACAGTGTGGCCTGTGACCGGGTGTCCATATCACCAACTCAACGGGGAGCCTTAACCAGGTGGGGGTCTGTCCTACCCCAAGTCCTTCACAGTCTTAGTTCATTCCTGGGTTAGGCTCCGAACGCAGTCCATACAAGGTCCCGGTTATAAAAAGTCCATAACCTGTGAGTCCTTACGGTAGCTGCAAGAAACTGAAACAGAGTATTACCAAACAAGCATGTAACTTGGCAAACATTTCAACAGTTGGTAACAGGGCTATTGACAATTTTAGTACACTCTATATTCTCCAGCGAGCGGGTATCTGTCCCTTTGTGCTCCTGGTTGACCTACGTAGCCCACTGTCTGGTGGTGGACCAACCTGGCTTTCCCCACTAGCGTTAGGGGTACAGCTACCAGCTGGGTGTACAGGTAGGGCAGGCAGCTGTCTGCGGGTCCTTTGGCTTACCGCAGGCATGGCAGGCTCACTGTCAGCAGAGGGTTGACTCTCCTGGGCTGCTGGTACAGGCTCTTCTGCCTCTGGAACCGCTTGCTCCTCTTCACCTTCCGGCTCTGGTGTTGGTTGTTGCTGTGCCGGTTGCAGGAAATGCAGGACAGGTACCACTATAGCATCATTTATGCGAGTCCAGGACTGAGGGAACTCTCCGAGAACGGTGCTGATCATTTCTTCCTTGTCCTCTGCGGGTTCAAGGTCACTCTGATCCTCTTCTGCACTACGGAGTTGCTCGGGGCACCTTTTGAGGTGGTCTCTGGAGACGACATTAGTGGTTTCTCCTCCGTCCTTGGTGATTACGCACACCTTTGGGTTGTCGTGGTCAGACTGCAGTACGGTGTAGGGTTCCCTTTCCCACTGGTCGTCCAACTTATGTAGCCTTCTCTTCCGCTTCAGGACTTGCTCACCAGGTTCTAGGGGACCAGCAGGGGCGTGTTGATTGAAGAGTTTTTCTTGCCTCTCTCTCACCTGGGCCAGGCTCTTCTCCACACTCTCCTGTACCTTCTTGTACTGCAGTTGCCTTTCCGTATCCCAGTCCGCATCCGGGGAGGTGTCCTCAGGTATTAGGACTCCCATCTCCAGGTCTACGGGCAGCTTACCTGGTCTAGCTCGCATCAGGTAAGCCGGGGTGCAGTTTGTAGCATTCACCGGGATATTGTTGTATAGGTCTATCAGGTCCGGCAGTTTTTCTGGCCACAGGCTGCGTTCCTCCAGGGGCAACGTCTTCAGGAGATCAATGACTATATTGTTCATCTTCTCACACATCCCGTTGGTTTGTGGGTGGTAAGGCGTTGTACGAATTTTCTTACAGCCATAGAGGTTGCAGAACTCCTGGAAGATTTCAGCCTCGAACGCTGGACCCTGGTCTGTCAGGACCTGTTCCGGATACCCGTGTGGACGACAGAAGTATTGCTGGAAGGCTCTGGCTGCTGTTTGGGCTGTCAAGTCTTTTACCGGGACCACCACGAGAAAACGGGAATAGTGGTCCACGATTGTCAGGGCGTAGATGTACCCTGACCGGCTTGGAGCCAACTTGACGTGGTCTAGAGCTACCAGCTCAAGAGGCTGCGTGGTGACGATGGGCCTCAAGGGTGTCTTCTGGCTGGTGCGGTCCTTCCTCCTTAGGTGACAAGGGCCACAGTCTCTGCACCACTTTTCTACAGCTCCTCTCATGCCGACCCAAAAGAACCTTCCTCTTAGCAGGAACTCCAGTTTCTTCCAACCGAAGTGTTCCGCTCTGTCATGGTAAGCTCCCAGGACCATAGCTGCATCCCGCCTTGGGACCACGACTTGCCAGGTCAGCTCGTGCGTCCGGTGGTTGACAATCCTTCTGCACAACTTGCCTTCGTAGAGGAACAGCTTGCTCTTCTCCTTCCACAGCTGCTTCGCTTCCTCTGGAGCATCCGGATCCATGCGGGCGTCTTCCTGGGTCAGCAGATCTTTCACCAGGCGGATGGCAGGGTCACTATCTTGGGTCTCGGCCCAGCTGTGGTGAGGTAGGGGATTGATCATCACAGTTGTTAGATCCTCCTCCTTCACGCGGTGAGAGTGTTGAGCGGCTCCATACCGGTGAAACGCGGGGAGTTCTACCTCCTCCAGCTCTTCTGGGTCTTCGTCACCTTCAGGTAAGTGAGGCATCCTTGATAGGGCGTCTGCGTTGGCGTTGGTTTTGCCTGCCCGATATTTGATCACGAAGTCATAGTTGGAGAGACGGGCCATCCACCGCTGTTCTAGGGCACCCAGTCTTGCATTGTCCAGGTGTGTCAACGGGTTGTTGTCCGTGTACACGGTGAACTTTGCGGAGGCCAGGTAATGCTTGAAGCGTTCCGTCACGGCCCACACCACCGCCAAGAATTCTAGCTTGAAGGAGCTGTAATTCTCCGGGTTCCTCTCGGTGGGCCTCAGCTTCCGACTGGCATATGCGATCACCCGTTCTCTGCCCTGTTGGTTTTGGGACAGTACGGCTCCCAGTCCCACATTACTGGCATCTGTGTGGAGAATGAAAGGCTGGCCATAATCAGGGTAGGCCAGGATCTCATCCCCTGTGAGGGCCATCTTTAGCTGGCGGAAGGACTCCTCTTCCGGTTTATCCCACTTGAAGGGTGGCTTCTGACTCCTGGACTTAGACTGTCCGATCAGGAGGTCCTGCATAGGAGCTGCCATCTTAGTGAACCCGGGGATGAACCTTCGGTAGTAGCCTACCAACCCGAGAAACTGTCTCACCTCTTTGATGTTCGAGGGGCTTGGCCAGCTCTTGATTGCCGTGACCTTGTCAGGGTCGGGGGCCACTCCTTTCGCGCTTACCACGTGCCCTAGGTACTGGACCTTTGGTTTCAGCAGGTGACACTTCGATGGTTTCACCTTCAGGCCATAGCCTGCCAGGGCTTCGAACACCTCGGCCAGGTGCTTGAGATGGTCCTCGTAGGTCTTCGAATAGACGATCACGTCGTCCTGGTAAAGGAGGACCGTCTCGAAGTTTCGGTGCCCTAGACAGCATTCCATCAGCCGCTGGAAGGTCCCTGGTGCGTTGCAGAGCCCGAAAGGCATACAGTTGAACTCACTCAGTCCCATCGGGGTGGTGAAGGCGGTCTTCTCCTTGTCAGCCTCTGCCACAGGAACCTGCCAGTACCCGCTAGTAAGGTCCAAAGTAGAAAAGAAGTTAGCAGATTTTAGTGCGGCTAAAGACTCCTCTATTCTAGGCAGCGGATATGCGTCTTTGTGGGTGATACGGTTGATTTGTCTATAGTCCACGCACATTCTCATGGTGCCGTCTTTCTTTTTCACCAGAACCAAGGGGGCTGCAGCTATCTCTAATGACCCCAGCTTCTTTCATCTCTCTTAGCATGCCCTTGGCGTTCTGATAATGTGCAGGGTGTACAGGTCGGTGTCTTTCTTTTATCGGTGGGTGGCTCCCAGTGGGGATGTGGTGTTCTATCCCTTTTACTCTGCCGAAGTCTAGCGGGTGCTTACTAAAGACTCTCTCGTACTCCTGTACCACCCGGTAGACTCCTAGTTTTTGGTGCAGGGGAGTGGAGTCAGCACCCACGTGGAGTTTCTGGCACCAGTCCTCTTTTTGTTTCTGGGAGCCATTACCCTCCGCCTGAGGAGATGGAGGCAAGGGTTCCACGGCCCTGATAGCTTTGTGTTCGACAACAAACAGTTTGGCGAGTGTAGCGTACCTGGGTAAGTGTACTTCCCTCTCCCCAATGTTGAGGATGCGGACGGGCACCCTCCCATGACGGACATCAACCACCCCCCGGGCTGTCAAAATGGTGGGCCTGCTGTCTGAGTACACGGGTTCTACCATGGCTTGGTAGTCTCTACCTCTCAACCCGATTGCAGTCCAACACCAGATCATCATTTCACTTTCGGGAGGCATGGAAATGGGGAATGGGTCACTCAGTTTTACGCTACCGATCTCACCACCAGACAGTTCTACCTGCTGCCGTCTCATCAGGGCTTTTATCTCCTTGTTGAGGACTCTCTGTTGGCTGGAACTAGCATTCACCGCCACCTGTTGTAGAATTACAATTACCTCTGAAAGACAATTTTCAATTATGTTAGTACCCACAGTTATTTTAGGGTGACTTTCATGACGGTCAGTGTCCACAATAATCACTCCCTGTGCCGGCAGTTCAACTTTACCAATTTTAATGGTCATCTCCTTGAACCCCATCTGCGGCACGGGTAAGCCATTACTGGCGATGATGCTCAAGTTACTGTCTGGATACCGTGTGATATCAGCATCAGTCCAATACTGCTTAAAAAGTACATAAGGGATTGTGGTTACTTGTGACCCAGTATCCAGCAAGGCGCTCATGGGGATACCGTCCAGCACCGCGGGTAAAACCGGGCGCCCCCCAACGTACTTATCACGCCAATTATAAGGGCCTGGTGATCTTATGCCTGGGGGTTGGCCCTCTGCCCCAGGTTGGACCCGTTTAAATTACAGTACCTGGAAATGTGTCCGGGCTGGTTGCATCGACGGCAAATGGGCTGTCCATCCTCTGCGTAGCGGTCTGTGGGCCTCCCTCGGAACGACGGGATCCTCCTCTGTCGACGCCACGGGACATCCTCCGGACTTGAAGCCAGCTCGATGGGTCTTGACGGGTCCACTTGCAACGCCTGGACGGTCCTGGTCAACGCCGCGACGCTCCTGGTCAGCTCCTGGACTTGGTGGTGCAGGTCTTTCGACGGGGCTTGGTTCAGGGCCTGTGCATCAGCCCCCACGGGACCCATAGAGGAGGGCGCCGTCTCCTGGTGGTAGGTGAGAGCAGGGCGCCGGGGGATTATAGCGCCACTTGTTGCGGATTCACGGAGCACCCTTATGGCCCTGTCCTTGAATTGGGCAAAGGTCAGATCAGGGTTCTGAAAGAACATGAGGCGCAGCTGGGTCCTGTGGGCGCTAGACAGCAGACCTTCTATGAACTGTTCTGTTAGGAGCTTATCCGTATCCTGCACGCTGCCAGGGTCAGCTTGTTGGATGGCCCTCAGGGCTTCCTGCAGATTGAGGGCATAGTCTCTGATGCTGTCCTGTGCCCGCTGCTTACATCCATAGAACCTCATTTTAATCTCAGCGGAGGTACATGTGTCAAAGGTACCCCGCAGCCGGGCCAGAATACCCTTCACAGTCCTTTTCTCCTCAGTGGGCCATGATTTTACCTCCCTTTGGGCTGCTCCAGTTAACTGCCCTGTCAATATGCTGACCTTCTGTTCCTCTGTCAGGGGGTAAACCTGGAACAAACTGTACAGCCTTTCCTTGAAGTCAGTTAGGGCATGGGGCTCCCCTGAGTACTTGGGCAGCCAGGCCGCTCCAGGGATGTAGGGCAGGGAAAAGGGCATCACCGCTGCTGCAGCTGCGTTGGTGGTAGTGGGCGCCTCTGTGTCCGACATCTTCCTCCCCCCTAGTTAAGCGTGGCCTACCTTCCGACGATCCTCTTCTGTAGGCCGCGGCTCCGCTGCTGCTGCTATGGACGAGGACCTGGCGTCGCGTCCTGATGACGTCAGCGTCGCTCTCTCTCCCTTCCAGGACCTTGCGCAGCGTCGGTGCGTGGGGCGGAGCTTCGGATCTCGCGCGGTTTTGACGTCCACGCCCCTCTAATTCCCGCGCGGCGTCCTGAAGATGGCGTCCGATGGCGGGAAGCAGCTGCGGATGGCGGTAAGACGGTAGAAGACGGCGGGAAACGGTCCAAGATGGCGTCTGATGGCGGGAATCGGCTCCAGATGGCGGGAATCGGCTCCAGATGGCGGGAAACGACTCCGGACGGCGGGAAACTTCGCCACAGGTAAGTTACAAAAGTCTTTTTCAGGCACGCAGTACCTGGTGGTTGCGGGCACGAAATCCTGCCGACTACGCCAAAGCTGACTCGCCCCCTGGGCCGTGGGGCACTCGGATCCGGGCAATTAGGGAAACGATGGGAGTAGTAGTGGCAACCCGGTTCCGTGGCTCAGGGTGGTCAGGCCAGTGGTAGTCCGTTATGTGTTATTGATAATGTCCGACTACGCCACCCGTGGATTGCGGTTATTAGGAACCGCCGCTGCATGCAGACCGCTGGGGCTGATGAGGTGTGCAGCTAGGGTAGTGTGACTCCCCACGGGAAGAGTGCGGCCCCAGGGCAGTATAGTGGATGGTGGGAGTGATGGTTGTGAGAGTCCCAGTGCTGATAGTGCTGGAGGAGCAAGGAGTACACAGACAACAGGTTGCAGTCCAGGGTCTTTACTAAACAGGTAAACTGACCCACAAACAGTCCCAGCTAGGAGGGGACCTGGATATCTGAGAGCAACGGGGAAATTGGCCCTGGTCAGGGTGAGGGTGTAGGCCTACCGTGCTTTCTGCGCTCCTTCTGGCTATCTCCTCCTGATAGGGTAACAGCCCACGTTTCTGAGCTTTCCGTGTATTCTCGCCTATATGGCCTGCGACGTGGGTTCCTTTCTGCTCCCAGCCTTGTACGGCTTTACTGGTCCCTTCGGTTGTGGCAGGGCCTCCAGGCTTCTTAGGCCAAGGAATATACAGTCCCTTGCGGACTGGTTCTCTGCTGGAGGATGTAGAATCCTCCCAGCCTCAGACACCAAAGTCTGGTAAAGTAAGTCTTTTCTCTGCCAAGACAGGCTCACTGCGCCTCCTGTCTCTGGCTTGTGGCTCTCCTTCTGCCACACTTCCTCTTAGGTGCAATACAACTGTCCCTCCCTGCTCTGGGACCTGAATCCTCAGATAGGTCGTCCAGTTCTCTCTAACCCTGCCCTCAGTACCAGCTTTTATAGGGGCAGCCAGCTCCCCCTACTGGCCTGAGACAGGAGGCATTGCATGCTAATGTTCCCCTGACTAGAGAACCTCCCCCTTGCTCTCAGACACAGCTTTAATTACACTTGTGGCATCCAGGCCAGGGTGACACACATGTATGTAGTAGCAGCTAGGCCTGAGGTGGTCAGCATTTTGGCGCATATCCTACCTCCTCCAAGGATTGCTGGATATTTTCCTGCTACTATCCCAGTTCTATGACTCCGGTTAAAACAAAGCTTCAGGTGATGTGTAATAGTGGGGAAGGACGTAGCCTTCCTTTGGCACTGAAGTAGTTAAAGAAAGTGTTCCCGTAGTTAGACCTCTCTGAACTGTTGGTAGACCAAGCTAAGGGGTTAGCTTTAGTGGTCCAGTCAATAGAGTGGAGGGGGAACTTAGTGCCCAGATCAAGCCTTAAGTGATATAGAGCTTGTTCCTGACATAATTCCTTGTGGGCTGCAGTACCTGTAAACAGCCACAAGATGCCACTGTCCTGGGTGAAGATGTCAGGTTGAGTCTGCTGGCAGTGTTACAGACAGTGATGGGTTAATGCTGTGTGAAGACAGCTCACTGAGCGTGGGCACATTAGGAAAATCTCTTTAGTTTCCAGGATCAGGAAGTGATTCTTCAGTTAGAGATAGGACGGTGAACCGTACGGGCAGCCTGAATATATGGTGGCTTCTAGGGTAGACGGGAGCTCCATACCCTCAGACAGTGGGATCACTAGTGTGAAAGTCTCCCTACGCAAGAGCAAGAGTCCTGTTAGCCGGCTGGAGAAACTCATCAGAGGTAGTGAGGACCCGGGGCACTTCTAGTCTGCAGGAAGCAGAGGAAGATAAATAGGACTCCCGGCTTAGATGTGGGGGAGAGATCGGATCCAGATCACTGTTGGTATTGCAGAAGAGTCTCTTGGGCTAGAGATTAGAGTCACAGAGATGCTTCACTTAAAGAGGGAACCAGGGCTGAAGATGTTGCCAGTGCCTGTGAGAGAGATAATAACCTGTCGGGCCATATCCATTATATCTGCCTGTAAATATTGTACATATTCCTCTTCCCCAAGTAAAGTTCAAGTTCTGGTTAAGAACTTCGTGTCCTCTGAATTTATTGCTGCCCTGGTCCCAGAAGAGAAATGCCTGGAGACAGCCGCGATCGGATGGTTTGAAGTAAGTGGAGAGCACCACATACACAGCCACACATCAGAGGGAGGACACAAATTGTCTGTAGGGTGTCAGAGCGAGAGGGGGCTACAGCTCGCCCACGACTACCTTGCTGGGGCACCTTACAGATGAATGATGGATGAGGTGGTGGCAAAGGAGAGAGCAGGAGGAACAGGGACCATTCACATCAATATCAGGCCAGTCAACCAAACATGTCTTGTAGGATATGTTTCTGTACCAAAAGGAGTGGTTCGGCTACACAGTTATAGGGCATACAGTGAGTGCAATGCCTACCAAAAATTTTGAGGCACTCCAATGCCCCTTGGAAATGACATGGAGGTCAGAGGGCATTAACTAAACCGTTTTTTCCATTTATAGCAACTGGGTCTCCTGTGCACTTTTGGCCTAAGCAGTGAATGGAAGGCTTTCCAAAAATTATGAGGAATTGCAATGCCCCTTGAAACAGACGTGGATGACAGCATACTAAAAACCTTCTACCCATTATTGGGGAGTGGGTCTCCCTTAGTGTTCACCTACGCATTGAAGAGCAAAAGTTGACTAAAATTAGGAGGAAATGCAATGCCCGTTGGAAGAATGGTGGAGGTCGCAGTGGAATAAAAAGACAATATCAATGGCCCTTGAAAAAGTGGTGGAGGTCGCAGTAGCTTAACAAGACGGTTTTATGCCCCTTGGAAGAATTGTGGAGGTCGCAGTAGCTTAACAAGACGGTTTTAATGCTCCTGGGAAAGTGGTGGAGGTCGCAGTGGAATAAAAAGACAATATCAATGCCCCTCGGAAAAGTGGTGGAGGTTGCAGTAGCTTAACAAGACGGTTTTAATGCCCCTTGGAAGAGACATGGAGGTCGCAGTGGAATAAAAAGACAATATCAATGCCCCTGGGAAAAGTGGTGGTCGCAGTAGCTTAACAAGACGGTTTTAATGCCCCTGGGAAAAGTGGTGGAGGTCGCAGTAGCTTAACAAGATGGTTTTAATGCCCCTGGGAAAAGTGGTGGAGGTTGCAGTGGAATAAAAAGACAATATCAATGCCCCTGGGAAAAGTGGTGGTCGCAGTAGCTTAACAAGACGGTTTTAATGCCCCTGGGAAAAGTGGTGGAGGTCGCAGTAGCTTAACAAGACGGTTTTAATGCCCCTGGGAAAAGCGGTGGAGGTCGCAGTAGCTTAACAAGACGGTTTTAATGCCCCTTGGAAGAGACGTAGAGGTCAGAGGTCCTTAACTCTGACTGACATAGGGCCCACAATCCTCGGTGTGGGGAGGATGTGTTCCGTCCCAAGGTCCGACTGGGTTGCAGTGGAATAAAAAGACTATCAATGCCCCTGGGAAAAGTGGTGGAGGTCGCAGTAGCTTAGCAAGATGGTTTTAATGCCCCTTGGAAGAATGGTGAAGGACGCATTAGCTTAACAAGTTGGTTTTAATGCCCCTGGGAAAAGTAGTGGAGGTCGCAGTGGAATAAAAAGACAGTATCAATTCCCCTGGGAAAAGTGGTGGTCGCAGTAGCTTAACAAGACTGTTTTAATACCCCTTGGAAGAGACGTGGAGGTCGCAGTGGAATAAAAAGACAATATCAATGCCCCTGGGAAAAGTGGTGGAGGTCGCAGTAGCTTAACAAGACGGTTTTAATGCCCCTTGGAAATGACATGGAGGTCAGAGGTCCTTAACTCTGACTGACATAGGGCCCACAATCCTCGGTGTGGGGAGGATGTGTTCCGTCCCAAGGTCCGACTGGGTCCCGGCTTCCACTATGTTTACCCAGTGTGCCGTCAGGGAGATGTACCGTCCCTGGCCACAAGCACTTGTCCGTTGTCAGGTGGACTCTCCCAGTAACTGCGTTGTTGAGGGCACGGCAGATGTTTTGGGACACGTGCTTGTGTAGTGTGGGGATGGCACACCGGGCAAAATAGTGTTGGCTGGGGACCGAGTACCGAGGGACGGCCGCCGCCATAAGGTTGCGGAAGGATTCCGTCTCCACCAGCCTAAAAGGCAGCATTTCCAACGCAAGTAGTCGTGAAATGTGCGAATTTAGGACTGTGACCTGTGAGGCGTTGGCTGCGAATTTGCGCTTTCGTTCAAAGGTCTGGGATATGGACAATTGAACGCTGCGGTGGGACGTGGACGTTGATGCTGTTTCTTGAGAAACTGCCATAACAAGTGAAGACTGAGTATGCAGTATGGAGAGGGGATTGCCTTGCACGCACAACAGGGGGTTCTCTTACATGCACAACAGCGGAAGAAGCAGTGGTGACACCCACTGACACAGGTCGTGGACCCTGGGGTTCGCCCCACAAAGTCGGGTGCTTGGCTGACATGTGCCTGATCATGCTGGTGGTGGTTAGGCTGGTAGTTTTGTCACCCCTGCTGATGCTGGCATGGCAGGTGATACAAATGGCCTTTTTGGGGTTATCAGCAGAGTCTTTAAAAAAATTCCAGACTCTGGAAGACCTACCGATTGTACTGGCAACGTCCCTCGTGTTGCTGTTACGGGGAATGGTTGCCCGCCTTCTGTCTGCGGCCACCACACTGCTTCTTCTGCCTGTTGGGGTACTCTGCCTCCCTCCCCCTGTGAGCTGCTGGCCTCGCTCTGCGTGTCCTCCTGCCACGTTGGGTCAGTTACTAGATCATCCACCACCTCCTCCTCTTCCACTTCCGCACCACGGTCCTCCTCCTCACTTCGTGGCAATTGTGTCTCGTCATCGTCCACCTCTTGTGACAAATTGCCAGCGTCGCCTTCCTGTGGCCATAGCTGTTCAAATATTTGGCCATGGGATCTCCTCTTCCACCACTTAAAGCGCAGCAGACGAGGGGCCCAAATATGGAAATGGACCAGTGAACAGCTCTTCAGAGTGTCCAACTGTGGGATCAGTTGCTGTCTGACGACACTCAGCATGGTGGGAGGAAGGTGCATCAGAGTGAAGAGGAGTATGCAGTTGATATTCACGGCTACTAACACTTGACCATGTGGAAGACAGACCGGAGGTGGTGGTGCCCAGGTGACTGGAAGTATTATCTGCTGTCCAATTAATAACCTGTTCCCACTGATCAGTTGGCAATAGTGGTGCTGTTGTGTGTTTCCCTAGTAATTCGGTCAAGAACTGGGAGCGAGAAGATGTGGCTGTTGGTTGTGACACATTTTCACCTTGGCCACGGCCCCGTCCTCTGCACGCACCATCACCAGAACGTTCAGTTTCACGTCCCTTGCCACGCACCTTGCCCATTGTAAATGAAGTAAAATAGCTTACACTTGCACGATCAATGGCAAAAGGGTAATAAAAAGGAGATTTGAACTGTGGAAGAGAAAAACCACAGTTCTAGTTCTCTGGCCTACACCAGAATCTTTTAAACAGATATATTTGTGTCTGAACAGTCAGCCAGACACTCAAACTTTTTTTTTTATGAAAAAAAGGCAAAAAAGTGGATAACACAGAGATTTGAACCGTGGAACTGCAAAACCACAGTTTTAGTTATCTGGCCTACACCAGATTCGTTTAAACAGATTTATTTGTGTCTGAACACTCACAGACACACTCAACTTTTTTTGGGGGGGGAGAAATACCAAAAGGTTAATAAGACGATTTTTGCAGGCTTTAGAGGCCCTACATTACCTATTTCGCAGTTTAAATCTCTCCCTAGCTCAGCAGCACTCTCCCTACACCGTCTGATCCGGAGCGACTGTGTCCAAGATGACGGCACCCGGTTTTAAATACCCGAGGTGACGCTGTGCGGCCAGCCAATCAATGTAATGCCCACAACCAACATGGCTGCGGCATTACAGTGACTGGCTGGCAATCCCTGCATGTTCACTGGCTCTGTAAAGAGCGCCAAACGTGCAGGGCGGAGACCTGAGCTCCCGCCCGAGTTAACCGAAAATGCTCTGTGCTCGCCGAACATCCCGAGTAGTGAGATGCTCGGGCGAGTACTGAGCAGTGTCGAGCATGCTCGCTCAACACTAGTAATGACGTCACTACATCGCATCTGCTTTGCAGAGTGTGAGTGCACCAAAGATCTTAACAGAGCGTTGGGGGAGTGGGAGCGAATTGAGTTTGTGTAGTTTTCTTTTTCATATTTATATGGGAAGAGTGTCTGTATACAGTGGCTATTTGAGGGCTCATACTGTTGTAAGAGGGTGTGACATCAAGGATGAGAATCCCCAGCGCTGTGTAGCATTTGTGCATGAGTACTGCTATCTACTGTCCAAACGGGACCCTGCGGGACAGACCAGAAGAGGGAGAGTTTCAGGAGGGCTGAGTTTAGATGGAGCACCCGATCTGGTGACCTTGATGATGCAGTTCCCGGGTATAAAAGGACAGCACTCCAAAACGGGAGGAAATTTGGCGCCTAGAGAAGGGATGGACAGGATGTGTGTCTTGGGAGATGCTGAGGGCAGGGTGCCGGGCCGTTACAGGAAGCGCGAACCTTGTGGCGCGTCTGGAAGCAAGACCTAGGCAGTCCCAGACAAGCCCCGGAATCCAGATGATGCCAGTCAAGGCCCAAAGACCAGACCTGCCCAAGGCAAGTTTCAAGTCCTAAAGATCAGACCCAAGAACCGGAGCCCAGACGACGCAAGTCAAAAGCCGAGGCCCAGCCCTCATCCCACCGGGTACGAGAGACATCCGCCGTTGGTCAATACCTGAAGATTTTGAGGAAACTACGCTTGGGGGTGGACACCTGTGTCAACAGGAGGCGCGAGTGAGCTGGGCCGTTGCTTCCAGCACTGACGTACGGTACAGCGGTCGGCCTAGGCCAGTGCAACAGAAAGGGAGAAGTGAAGGAGGCCCAGTGAGCCTTGCTAAACTTTGTCAGGAGTTCTTGCGGATTAGAGGGAAGAACTGGAAACGCCCGCTAATGCCTGTGCTAGAGGAAGAAACAGTACAGTGACTCTCGTTATCGGGAACACCATGCCTGCTAGAAGACTATACAAATACTGTATATAAGAAGAGACTGTTATAATAGAGTGGACCTGAGGATTCATTATATGATTGATATTGTATATTTCATGCTGTAATTACCCTGTTATTCATTATTTACTAGTGTTGAGCAAGCACTAAAATGCTCGGGTGCTCGAAGCTCGGGCCGAGCTCGCCGTGATACTCGGGTGCTCGACCCGAGCAACGAGCCCAATGTTAGTCTATGGGAGACCCAAGCATTTTTGCGGCAGCACCCCCCCCAAGTCTTTTAAAAGCCTAACAAGTGCCCAAAACGATAGTGACAGTGCTCATATGACATGGGGACAGCATGGGGATCGCCCCATGAAGCATTTCTGACCCCCAGGTCACTGCTGTCAACAACGTGGTCAGAGGTATAACCCATTTTTAAGGGCACACAATAAAACGTTCACAAACGAAACTGAAACTGCTTTTCTGTGAAATATGTTAAGGAAGTTCCTTTCCAGGGTAAAGACTTGTGTAAAAGGTAAAATAAATAACCAAAAACAAAAATACTCTTCCACACCTTGGGCTATGTTCACAAGTAGCATTTTTTTATGCCTTTTTGCACTTTTGTATTGCTGTCAACCATGACAAATGCATTCACCGGGAAATGTCATTTTAACATTTTACAACCTTATCTGGCCATGTGCTGTGTGACACATGCATACAGTGCTGAAAAGACATGGGAACAGCATGGGGAAGACCCCTGGAAGCATCTCTGACACCCAGGTCACTGCCTAAAAGTGTGTCCATCAGAAGTCATCCTGGCAGCATCAGAAGATGCAGACTTGCAACTATCCCCGTGCAAGTTCTTGTCCAGGGCAGTGTTCAATTGTACCTCCTCCATTCCTTGCAATGCAAGCGCAAATATGCAGCCAACCACCCAACTCCCCCCCCCCCCCCCCACCCCAGGGTGCAATACTATACTGCTTGCTTGCACTTGAAATTGGGCCTTTTAGGCATGTGGAGGCGGAATCTGGCCACCACGTCATGGCTGCGTTGGCGGCCTGGTATCCATACTTAGTCCCCAGCCGCTCGGCGGCCGGGTGTCCACACTCGGTCCCCAACCGCCAGGGGGCGGCCGGGTGTCCACACTCGGTCCCCAGCCGCCAGGGGGTGGCTGGGTGTCCATACTCGGTCCCCAGCTGCCCCGTCGGCCGGGTGTCCACACTCGGTCCCTAGCCGCCAGGGGGTGGCCGGGTGTCCATACTCGGTCCCCAGCCGCCCCGCGACCGGGTGTCCACACACGGTCCCCAGCCGCCCCTATTTCTCCTGTCAACTTCCCCCCACACACTTTTCTTAGCCCGGCCTGCTTTAGGGCAGCATTGGACGAGCCCACCAGAGAACCAGACTCCTCCGGTGGGCCCTGGCTTCTCCATCAGGGGAGTTGAGAGTGCCAAGGTGAGGAGCATGATGATGATGATAGAAGTTAGCATATGCTTTGTTTTCTTGGAATGCAAGCGCATGTATGTAGTAGCGGCTAGGCCTGAGGTGGTCAGCGTTTTGGCGCATATCCTACCTCCTCCGAGGATTGCTGGATGTTTTCCTGCTACTATCCCAGTTCTATGACTCCTGTTAAAACAAAGCTTCAGGTGATGAATGATGGATGAGGTGGTGGCAAAGGAGGAACAGCAGGAGGAACAGGGACCATTCACATCAATATCAGGCCAGTCAACCACATATGTCTTGTAGGATATGTTTCTGTAACAAAAGGAGCAGTTCGGCTACACAGTTATAGGGCATACAGTGAGTGCAATGCCTACCAAATATTTTGAGGCACTCCAATGCCCCTTGGAAATGACATGGAGGTCAGAGGGCCTTAACTAAACTGTTTTTTTTCCATTTATAGCAACTGGGTCTCCTGTACACTGTTGGCCTAAGCAGTGAATGGAAGGCTTTCCAAAAATTATGAGGAGCTGCAATGCCCCTTGAAACAGACGTGGATTACAGCATACTAAAAACCTTCTACCCATTATTGGGGAGTGGTTCTCCCTTAGTTTTCGCCTTTGCATTGAAAAGCAAAAGCTGACTAAAATTAGGAGGAAATGCAATGCCCGTTGGAAGAGTCGTGCAGGTTACAGTAGCTTAACAAGACGGTTTTAATGCCCCTCGGAAAAGACGTGGCGGTCCCAGTAGCTTAACAAGACGGTTTGAATGCCCCTTGGAAGAGACGTGGAGGTCACAGTAGCTTAACAAGACGGTTTTAAGGCCCCTTACAAGAGCCATGCAGTATAGCATATTACAAACATTATTCCCATTATTGGGGAGTGTGTCTCCCATTGTCTTTGCTTATGCCTTCCAAGCAAAAGCTGCCAAAAATTAGGACGGAGGAACTTGCAATGCCCCTTACAAGAGCCATTCAGTACAGCATATTACAAACATTATTCCCATTATTGAGGAGTGTGTCTCCCATAGTCTTTGCTTATGCCTTCCAAGCAAAAGCTGCCAAAAATTAGGAGGAAATGCAATGCCCGTTCGAAGAGTCGTGGAGGTTAGAGTTAATTAAAAACAACATTTCAATGACCCTTGGAAGAGCTGTGGAGTTCAGAGTGGTTTAACAAGACGGTTTAATGCCCCTTGGAAAAGTGGTGGGGGTCGCAGTAGCTTAACAAGACGGTTTGAATGCCCCTTGGAAGAGACGTGGAGGTCCCAGTAGCTTGACAAGACTGTTTTACTGCCCCTCGGAAAAGTGGTGGAGGTCACAGTAGCTTAGCAAGATGCTTTTAATGCCCCTTACAAGAGCCATACAGTACAGCATCTTAAAAATATTATTCCCATTATTGGGGAGTGGGTCTCCCACAGTCTTTGCTTATGCCTTCCAAGCAAAAGCTGACAAAAATAAGGACGGAGGAACTTTCAATAATGGCAACATGGACCACGGTCACCCTGGTGGTATAGTGGTGGTGGAGGCTGAGGATAAGGAGAAGAACATAAAACAGCCGAAATGAGGAAGCGTATACCCATGTGTGGGTGTGAAGCAGTGCATGTGATTACACCTCCCAAAATAACACAGTGGATTTGACTTTGTTACTCTGCTGTCATTTGCTGGTGATGAGAAGTCTGGCCCAATCCAGCCCTTGTTCATTTTGATAAGAGTCAGCTTGTCAGCATTGTCAGTTGACAGGTGAATGCGCTTATCAGTTATAATTCTCCCAGCGGCACTAAAAACACGCTCCGATAACACGCTAGCGGCAGGGCAGGCCAGGACCTCCAAGGTGTACAGAGCGAGTTCATTCCAAGTGTCCAGCTTGGATACCCAATAATTACAAGGCACAGAGGAATCACAGAGAACGCTGGTACGGTCGGCAAGGTACTCCCTCACCATCTTTTGAAACTTTCCACTCTTTGTGAGAGTACCCCGTGCCTCAGGGCCTGTAAGCTTGGCGAGTCTGAGAAAACTGTCCCAGAACGTTGACAGTGTTCCCCTGCCTCTGCTGGATTGGAGTTGCCTCTCTCTCGCTTTTACGCCTTGGTTGGTCAACGAACTGTGACCTCTGCCGCAAGCGTGTTCAGATGGGAATTTTTTTAACAGTTCTGCAGCAAGGGCCTTCTGGTACTGCCACATTTTTGTAGACCTCTCCACCTCAGGAATAAGAGAGTGAAAGTTCTCCTTGTAGCGGGGGTCTAAAAGTGTCACCAACCAGTAATGACTGTCACCCAATATTTTGACAACGCAAGGGTCACGGTTAAGGCAGCGTAACATAAAGTCAGCCATGCGTGCCAGACTGGTAACGGGCAAGACTTCCGTGTCCTCACCAAGATGACGACTGACCATGGTCTCCTCCTCCCCCCTGTCCTCAGGCCACCCACGCTGAACCGACTGTATGACAGTTGTACAGGTACTACCGTCTACAGCGCATGATACCAGCTCCTGTTCTTCCTCCTCCTCCTCCCTCCCCTCAGGCCACCCACGCTGAACCGACGGCATGACAGTTGTACAGGTACTACCGTCTACAGCGCATGATACCAGCTCCTGTTCTTCCTCCTCCTCCTCCCTCCCCTCAGGCCACCCACGCTGAACCGACGGCATGACAGTTGTACAGGTACTACCGTCTACAGCGCATGATACCAGCTCCTGTTCTTCCTCCTCCTCCTCCCTCCCCTCAGGCCACCCACGCTGAACCGACGGCATGACAGTTGTACAGGCACTACCGTCTACAGCGCATGATACCAGCTCCTGTTCTTAATCCTCCTCCTCCCTCCCCTCAGGCCCCCCACTCTGAACCGGCAGCATGACCGTTGTACAGGTACTACCGTTTACAGCGCATGATACCAGCTCCTGTTCTTCCTCCTCCTCTTCCTCCCTCCCCTCAGGCCACCCACGCTGAACCGACGGCATGACAGTTGAACAGGTACTACCGTCTACAGCGCATGATACCAGCTCCTGTTCCTTCCTCCTCCTCTCCCTCATTGTCCCCCAATGCACGTTGGGATGAGATGAGGCTGGGCTGTGTGTAATCGCCCGCTACGGCTTCTTGATCCATCTCATCATACTCTGGCTGCAATGCCTCCTCTTTAATTCTCTGCAGAGAGCGTTGCAAAAGACAGACAAGTGGAATGCTGACGCTAATGATGGCGTCATCGCCACTCACCAGCTTGGTGGAATCCTCAAAGTTTGTCAGGATGGTACATATGTCAGACATCCAGGTCCACTCCTGAGGTCTTATGTGTGGAGTCAGACCTAAATATCGACGGCCTTGTTGCAGCTGGTATTCCACAACTGCTCTCTTCTGTGGGGGCTAGAGTTCCAATGTGTGGGGACATCACACACCAGTCGGTGTGCCGGAAGCTGCAAGGGCGGCGGAAGCTGTAGCCGACTTGCGAAAATGAGTTGACAGGCGGCGTACTTTGACGAGCAGATCTGGCAACTCGGGGAACGATTTAAGAAACCGCTGAACCACGAGGTTAAGCACATGAGCCAGGCATGGTACGTGTGTGATCTCGCCTCGCCTCAGAGCCGCCACCAGGTTACGGCCATTGTCACACACGACCATGCCTGGATGTAGGTTCAGCGGTCTCAGCCACAGATCTGCCTGCTCTTTCACAGCTGTCCATAACTCACAAGCAGTGTGAGGTTTCTCACCTAAGCTTATGAGTTTCAGCACAGCCTGTTGCCGCTTGGCGGAGGCAGTACTGAAGTGCTTCCAGCTTGTAACTGATGTGGTGATATCTGAGATGGAGGCTGAACATGAGGAGGAGGAGGAGGAGGATGATGCATAGGAGCTGTACACTGTGGGAGCAACTCTGACTGACATAGGGCCCGCAATCCTCGGTGTGGGGAGGATGTGTTCCGTCCCAAGGTCCGACTGGGTCCCGGCTTCCACTATGTTTACCCAGTGTGCCGTCAGGGAGATGTACCGTCCCTGGCCACAAGCACTTGTCCACCTGTCCGTTGTCAGGTGGACTCTCCCAGTAACTGCGTTGTTGAGGGCACGGCAGATGTTTTGGGACACGTGCTTGTGTAGTGTGGGGATGGCACACAGGGCAAAATAGTGTCGGCTGGGGACCGAATACCGAGGGACGGCCACCGCCATACGGTTGTGGAAGCATTCCGTCTCCACCAGCCTAAAAGGCAGCATTTCCAACGCAAGCAGTCGTGAAATGTGCGAATTTAGGACTGTGGCCTGTGGGGCGTTAGCTGCGAATTTCCGCTTTCATTCAAAGGTCTGGGATATGGACAATTGAACGCTACGGTGGGACGTGGAGGTGGACGTTGATGCTGTTTCTTGAGAAACTGCCATAACAAGTGAAGACTGAGAGGAGGGGGCATCTTTGCATGCAGTATGGACAGGGGATTGCCTTGCATGCGCAACAGTGGAAGAAGCAGTGGAGACACCCGCTGACATGGGTTGTGGACCCTGGGGTTCGCCCCATAAAGTCGGGTGCTTTGCTGCCATGTGCCTGATCATGCTGGTGGTGGTCAGGCTGGTAGTTTTGTCACCCCTGCTGATGCTGGCATGGCAGGTGGTACAAATGGCCTTTTTGGGGTTATCAGCAGAGTCTTTAAAAAAATTCCAGACTCTGGAAGACCTACCGGTTGTACTGGCAACGTCCCTCATGTTGGTGTTACGGGAAACTGTTGCCCGCCTTCTGTGTGCAGCCACCACACTGCTTCTTCCTGCCTGTTGGGGTACTCTGCCTCCCTCACCCTGTGTGCTGCTGGCCTCGCTCTGCATGCCCTCCTGCCACGTTGGGTCAGTTACTAGATCATCCACCACCTCCTCCTCTTCCACTTGCACACCAGGATCCTCCTCACTTCCTGGCAATTGTGTCTCGTCATCGTCCATCTCTTGTGACAAATTGCCAGCGTCGACTTCCTGTGGCCGTGGCTGTTCAAATATTTGGGCATCGCTACATGGGATCTCCTCTTCCACCACTTCAAGCGGAGCAGGAGAGGGGCACAAATCTGGAAATGGACCAGTGAACAGCTCTTCAGAGTGTCCAAGTGTGGGATCAGTTGCTATCTGACGACACTCGGCATGGTGGGAGGAAGGAGCATCAGGGTGAGGAGGAGTATGCGGTCGAGACTCACGGCTTCTAAGAGTTGACCATGTGGAAGACAGACCGGAGGTGGTGGTGCGCAGGTAACTGGAAGTATTATCTGCTATCCAATTAATAACCTGTTCGCACTGATCAGTTCACAATACTGGTGTTGTTCTGTGCTTCCCTAGTAATTCGGTCAAGAAGTGGGAGCGAGAAGATGTGGCTGTTGGTTGTGGCACATTTTCACCTTGGCCACGGCCCCGTCCTCTGCACGCACCATCACCAGAATGTCCAGTTCCATGCCCTTGCCACGCGCCTTGCCCATTGTAAAGGAAGTAAAATAGCTGACACTCGCACTATCAATGGAAAAAGGGTAATAAAAAGTAGATTAGAACCGTGGAAGAGGAAAACCACAGTTCTGTTTCTCTGGCCTACACCTTACTCTTTTAAAGAATCTGAACAATCAGGGAGAAACTATTACTGTTTACGGAAAAAATACCAAAAGCTGGATAATAGAGATTTTTTACCGTGGAATGGCAAAACCACAGTTATTGTTTACTGGGGTATACTAGACTTTTTTAAATATATATATTTGCAGCTGAACAGTGAGTGATACACTCAAACTGTTTTTTTTAGATATAAATGGCCCAAAAGTGGATAATACAGAGGTTTGAACCGTGGAACTGCAAAACCACACTTGTATTTCTCGGGCCTACACCACACTATTTTCAACAGATATATTTGTGTCTGAAAAATCAGAGACACACTTTTTTTTTTTTTGGGGGGGGGGACACACCAAAAGGTTAATAAGAAGGGTATTTGTACAGTGTGAAGGAGGAAAAAAAAAGAGGATTTAGATGAAAAAAAAAAGGATTTTTCCTGGCCCCCGAGACCTGAAGCTAAGTCCATCAATTTCAGCAACAGGAGCACACAGGACTGTAATGCAGCGTTTGCTGGTATAAACACTGCGTCTCCTATACAGCCTGCCTGCCTGATATACCTGGGATGGATATTAGTCCTGAGAAGGACTGTTTGTTTGATCTGGCAGCCTTTACAGACCCTACACTAACTATTTCGCAGGATATATCTCTCCCTAAATCAGCAGCGCTGTTCCTACACTGTCTGATCCGGAGCGACTGTGTCCAAGATGGCGGCGCCCTGTTTTAAATACTCGAGGTGACGCTGTGCGGTCAGCCAATCACTGTAATGCCCACAAACAACATGGCTGCGACATTACAGTGACTGGCTGGCAATCCCTGCATGTTCATTGGCTCTGTAAAGAGCGCCAAAAGTGCAGCGCCGAGACCCGAGCTCCCGCCCGAGTAACCCGGAAATGCTCGGTGCTCGCTGAACATCCCAAGTAGCGTGACGCTCGGGCGAGTACCGAGCAGTGTCGAGCATGCTCGCTCAACACTATTATTTACCATTGCTATAGTTACCACAATTTCCAGCCACATTAGGGACACAAACAGTTTCATTGGGTACTTCCACCTTGTCCCTGCGCGTTGCATCTGGTCACCTGCTTACACTGTATGTAGGAGGCTGTGTGGGGGCTCATACTGTATATATGGGGCTGTGTGCAGGCTCATATGGTATATGGGAGGGTGTCAGCATACTTAATTCTGCTCAATATTAAGTGATACAATTAATATTAATATAATAATTATAATTAATATGTTAATATTAATATTGAGCAGAATTAATTTTAGACTTCTGGTTCGGCATCCAGAATAGTAACTGTCTCTCATGTGGCCCCGCGGGAATATTAATTGCCCACCACTAAGAGATTATATTTTCAGTCGATGCTGGGAACTGTTGGGAGGGCATCGTCCATAGATCACTGCTTGCCCTCTTCTTTATGCTTTTATTGTATAATGCCAAACCAATACCAAAGCTCCGACAATTGTCTCCTACACATACTGTAACCATTAACTGACACTAGCAAAGTGGGCAACATTTCTAGAACGAGTGCACAGCAGAGTGTGACACTGCCCTTGGCAATCCGTCAGAATCCATTACATGTCAGTAACAGAATTGCGTGTTTCTCTTAGTAATCATAAGAGCACTATGCCATTAGCTTCCCGCAGAGATTATCAGCAAGGTAGCTTTTCATGACTTTTTCAGAAACATTTTTCACAAAATTGTCCTCCTATTATTTGATCAATTAGTTTAGTATAATAGTGTACTTTTATGAAAAGAATGGGGAAAAGCATTGATGACTGTGAACCCATTTTGTCTCACCGTGAGTTAAAATGGTCGCTTGTGAGATAAAAGCTGCAATAACTACCAGAACAAAGCTGGATCCAGTCTAACTACTGTATTCTATCTAATCAGTCAGACTAAGGCCGGTTTCACACGTCCGGATATTTCTGGTACTGGGAAAACCCATACAGGAGATATCAATGTCCATGTGTGGCACACATGTAGCAGCTGTGCGCCGCATCAGGAGCAAACGTACCGGCGCTTGGAAATCAGTGGTACAGTCAGCGCTGTTACCAAGCGCTGGGTGCTAAACGCTGCTCTCATTATGGTTCCCTGCCAGCGCTGCGATCAGCACCAGCAGGGACCATGATGAGAGTAGTAGTGTCTGCTCCCGCAGTGTCCGACTGTAAGAATAAGAATAGAATAAAAAATCCTTATTCTCACCTGTCTTAAGTGTCCACCGCAGTAATCCATACGGCCGCTCAGGCAGAGGAGCCGGGGAGAATGACTCCTGCAGCAAGCTGGCCCCAGAACTGTGCTCAGTAAGCGGTGTCCTGGCACTAACTGAGTGAAGCGCAGCTCCGCGGCCTGCTCACTGCAGCGGCTCATTCTCACCAGCTCCTCTGCTGAGCGGTCACATGGATTACAGCGGTGGACACTTACAGTAGAACAGGTGAGTATAAGGAGTTTTTATTTTATTCTTATTCTGACAGTCGGACACTGGAGGAGCAGACACTACTACTCTCATCATGGTCCCCTGCTGGTGCTGATCGCAGCATTGCCAGGGAATCGTGATGAGGGCAGCATTCAGAACCCGGTGCTTGGGAACAGCGCTAACTGTACTGCTGATTCCCAGGCGCCGGTACGTGTCACACAGATGGCATCTGTGTGCGGTATGTGTTTACACGGACCCATTGACTTGAATGGGTACTTGTGATCCGTGCTGCTGTCATCCAAAAACGGACATGTCAGCATGTTTTGCCCATGGACACACGGTCTGTGGAAACACATTGACATGTGCGCAGACCCATTAATTTGAATGGGTCTATGTGTGTCAGTGTCTCCGGTACGTGTGAAAGAGACTTAAAGGGGTTTTCTCACTAATGAAAGTTGATTTTAATCAATAGATCTTGGAATAATAATAAGTTCCACAATTGGATGTGTTTAAATAAAATGTTCCTGTGCGGAGATAATCTCATAAATGTTCCCCTGTGTAATGGCCGTGTCTGACCGTGTATGGAACATGGTCTGATCATTCCACAGCTCCTGGGCAGGGGAAGAAGGAAAAGAGTATACAGACATTACAGCAGGGAACGCAGCTGATTCATTTTCTGAGGTAAAACATTTCCCTGCCTGTTTTTAAACAATGTTTTACTTCTAAGAAAGAATCAGCTGTGATCCCGTCCTGTAATGTCTGTATACTCTTTTGCTTCCTCCCCTGTCCAGGAGCTATGGTATGATCAGACCATGTTCTTGCACGGTCAGAAACAGTCATTACACAATACAGAGCAGAGGCACATTTATAAGATTATCTCAGCACAGGAACATTTTATTTAAATACATTCAATTGTGGAAATAATTATTATTCCAAGATTCATTGATTAAAATTAACTTTTGTTTGTGGGAAAATCACTTTAAGACACGTCAAACTCTACTATATTTGGCCCGCGACGCTGGGGACTATGTGGGGCCCATTACACTGTATGGAGGACTATGTCGGGCCATTTTACTATATAGAGGACTAAGTGGGGCCCATTATACTGTACGGAGGACTATGTGGGGCCCATTATCCTGTACGGAGGACTATGTGGGGCCATTATACTGTATGGAGGACTATGTGGGGCCATTATACTGTATGGAGGACTATGTGGGGCCCATTATGCTGTATGGACGACTATGTGAGGCCCATTATACTGTATGGGTGACTATGTGAGGCCCATTTTACTGTAGGGAGGATTGTGAGGGGCCCATTATTCTGTATGGAGGACTATGTGAGGCCCATAATACTGTATGGAGGATTATGAGGGGCCCATTATACTGTATGGAGCACTATGTGGGGCCTATTATTCAGAATGGAGGAGTATGTGGGGCCTATTATTCTGTATGGAGGACTATGTGGGGCCCATAATACTGTATGGAGCACTATGAGGTGGCACATTATATTGTATGGAGGACTATGTGGGGCCATTTTTCTGTATGGAGGACTATGTGGGACCCATTATTCTGTATGAAGGATTATGTGGGGCCCATTATTCTGTATGGAAAAATATGTGGGGCCAATTATTCTGTATGGAGGACTATGAGGTGGCACATTATTCAATATTGAGGACTATGTGGGGCCTATTTTATTGTAAGAAGGACAATGAGTTGGCCCATTATTCTGTATGGAGGACTATGTGGGGACAATTATACTGTATGGAGGCTATGTGGGGCCCATGATTCTGTATGAATGACTGTGTGAGGCCCATTATACTGTATGGAGGACTATGAGGTGGTACATTATATTGTATGGAGGACTATGTGGGGCCATTATTCTGTATGGAGGACTATGTGGGGCCCATTATATTGTATCGAGGACTATTTGGGGCCATTATTCTGGGTGGATGACTATGTGGGGCCCATTATACTGTAAGAAGGACAAAAAGTTGGCCCATTATTCTGTATGGTGGACTATGTGGTGCTCATTATTCTGAACGGAGGACTATGTGGGGCCCATTATTCTGTATGGAAGAAGATGTGGGGCCCATTATTCTGTATGGAGGACTATGTGGGCCCATTATACTGTATGGATGACTATGTGAGGCCCATTATACTGTGTGGAGGACTATGTGTGGCCCATTATACTGTATGGGTGACTATGTGAGGCCCATTATACTGTATGGAGGATTATGAGGGGCCCATTATACTGTATGGAGGATTATGAGGGGCTCATTATACTGTATGGAGCACTGTGTGGGACCATTATTCAGTATGGGTGACTATGTGGTGCCTATTATTCTGTATGGAGGACTATGTGGGGCACATTATACTGTATCGAGGAAGATGTGGGACCCATTATTCTGTATGGAGGACTATGTGGGGCCCATTATTCTGTATGGAGGACTATGTGGGGCCCATTATTCTACATGGAGAACTATGTGGGGCCATTATTCTGTATGGGGGACTATGTGGGGCCTATTGTACTGTATGGAGGACTATGAGGTGGCACATTATATTGTATGGAGGATTATGAGGGGCCCATTATTCTGTATGGAGGACTATGTGGGGCCCATTATTCTGTATGGAGGACTATGTGGGGCCCATTATATTGTATGGAGCACTATGTTGGCCCATTATTCAGTATGGAGGACTATGTGGGGCTCATTATACTGAATGGGTGACTATGTGAGGCCCATTATACTGTAGGGAGGATTATGAGGGGCCCATTATACTGTATGGAGGATTATGAGGGGCCCATTATACTGCATAGAGCACTATGTGGGCCCATTATTCAGTATGGAGGACTATATGGAGCCTATTATTCTGTATCTAGGACTATGTGGGGCCAATTTTACTGTATGGAGGACTATGAGGTGGCACATTATACTGTATGGAACACTACGTGGGCCCATTATTCCGTATGGAGGACTATGTGGTGCCCATTATTCTGTATGGAGGACTATGTGGGGCCCATTATTCTGTATGGATGACTATGAGGCCCATTGTACTGTATGGAGGACTATGAGTTGGCACATTACATTGTACGGATAACTATGTGGGGCCATTATTCTGTATGGAAGACGATGTGGGGACATTATTCTGTATGGAGGACTATGTCGGACACATTATTCTGTATGGAGGAGTATGTGGGACCCATTATTCTGTATGGAGGACTATGTGGGGCCATTATTCTGTATGGAGGACTATCTAGGGCCCATTATTTTGTATGGAGGAATATGTGGGGGCCATTATTCTGTATGGAGGACTATCTAGGGCCCATTATTTTGTATGGAGGAATATGTGGGGGCCATTATTCTGTATGGAGGACAATTAGTTGGCCTATTTTTCTGTATGGAGGACTATGTGGGGCACATTATACTGTATGGAGCAGTATGTGGGCCCATTATTGAATATGGAGGACTATGTGGGGCCTATTATTCTTTATGGAGGAGTATGTGGAGCCCATTATACTGTATGGATGACTATGTGAGGCCCATTATGCTGTGTGGAGTACTATGTGGGGCCCATTATACTGTATGGGTGACTATGTGAGACCCCTTATACTGTATGGAGGATTATGAGGGGCCCATTATACTGTATGGAGGATTATGAGGGGCTCATTATACTGTATGGATCACTATGTGGGGCCATTATTCTGTATGGAGGACTATGTGGGGCCTATTATTCTGTATGGAGGACTATGTGGGGCCCATTATACTGTATGGAGGACTATGAGGTGACACATTAAACTGTATGGAGCACTATGTGGGCCCATTATTCAGTATTGAGGACTATGTGGGGGCTATTATTCTGTATGGAGGGCTATGTGAGGCCCATTATTCTGTATGGAGGACTCAATGGGGCCCATTATACTGTATGGAGAGCTTTGTGGGGATCACAGTTGCGGCATCATATTGTGTTGGGGTCACAGTAGGGTCATCATACCGTGTGTGTGGAGGGTTACCATGGAGGAAATCACTGTGATGGTATGATACTGTGTTTGGGAGGCACTTTTTTTGCATCATACTTTATTATCTGTATTATTTATTAAGTCAAAGTTTTTTATCTTTTGTTATTACATATTTAAATTAGGCCATTGGGCCATTTGCTTTTTACTGCTCTTACATAACATTATATTATTCCAGTATGCCCTTTTTGTGATTGTCTTTTATTTTATTCTAAGATCTATTAATTAAAATGTACTTTGTTCGTGGCACAACCCCTTTAAGAAAAGTTTCATCATCATATTTGATAAGGAAAAACGTCTGCAATTCTAGACATTTTTTTAAATATGAACATTAGCCTGCGACTTTGTCTAAGTTTTTAATTTTGGCCATCTGTGTATTTGAGTTTGACATCCCTGCCATAAATCGTCTGATCACTGTGTTGTGCGGGTCGTTATAGGTACAGGAACACATATGTCCATGGTATTTGCTGATTTGTGATGTTTATTATCTTAAAAAGCTCAATGAAAATGCCATTATTGTAATTGTTTTTCATTATTTTTTAGTAATGTTATAGGAAAAAAAATCTTTTAATTTCCCTCTATAATACAGGGACAAAAAAATACACTGCTATGTATAGATGTATCTCTATGTATCAGTAGCATTTGCCTGTGGGTTCAGATTGTGCAAATATCGAAAATCCTCCGTGATATCAGCAGAGGCTGTTGCTCATAGCTTTAGTTGTTACCGGCAATGATAGCGGTTGTGGGTTTGATTCCCATGGAGACCAGAAAATGGTTTATTTCATTCATGTAAGAACAAAGCAGAGATGCAGACCCCACCCAAAGGAGCATGTGCTGACACCCATTGGACAAAAAGTGTAGTGGGTTTTATTTTAACCCCACCTAGAAGTGAGAATTTCTGATGAGGCAAGAAGAGGCAGGGTTAGGGATGGAACATAAAAGTCCCCATAAGAAAAAGTGATCCCCATTGATAAGAAGACTGAAAAGCCCTGATCTAAGTGATCAGGAGATTGGATCTTCAAATCCCCTATAGATTAGGAAAAAAAAACATTTTTCTTCGGTCTTGGTGTTGGAGCCATAGCCGTTGCTAGAGACTATAAAGATATCTATCCTTCCCACTTAAAAAAATAAAAATACTTAAAAAATGTATCAATCATTTGTATATATTATAGGTGCTGTTTATGCTGCCAATCAATGGGATATAAGGTCCTGATCCCAGCACCTATTGGTCAAAAGACCACTCTGAAGTGCGCAGCGCCTGCATAAGCTGTGTGGGGGCTCAATGGTAAGTCCTTGTGTCCGTACACCGCTCTCAGAAAAAAATCACATCATGCAGAAATCAATGGGGTCGCTCTGCTCCCATCTGCATCAGTTATTAGACAACCCCTTTCTAGTAGGACAGAGCAGATATCCATCACTGCTTACTGTTGGGAAAGAGAGCCTGATGAAGGCATTAACACTGCCCCCTGCTGGATGATGTCTGGGGCGTTTCCTAGAGTAGAGCACATCCATCATGAATAACAAGTTTTACAATAACTGTCGCACTATAAGCCGTTTGTCTGCAGCCCGGGCCTATGGCGGCAGGATGAAGACTACAATGAAGCTCTGTGTGGGCAGGGCTGCACTAACTACTGAGCTACTGTGTCAGCCAATCACTGAGCTCCATCAGTGACATATGCAAATGAGCTTCTGGGAAAAGGGACAGAGGCAACGTGTATTCAGGGTAAATCTCCTAAATTTTCGCCTTAGTTGAGCTTTCTATAGCAGGAGGGTGTTCAGCAGGGGCGGCTCATTATATTAGCAGAAAAAAAAGTTTCTCTCCCTAAAGTCAAAGTTTCTCATTTTACGGACTATAAATACAGTATAGGTCGCAGGAGTATATTGGAGGTGAGGGGTAGTCTGCACTAAAGAAAAAAAAAAGAAAAAAAAAAAAAAGATATACATATCGTATATAAAAAAGTGATCTGACGCCTCAGTGTCTGCACTAAAGAAAAAAAAAAGAAAAAAAAAAAAAAGATATACATATCGTATATAAAAAAGATATACATATCGTATATAAAAAAGTGATCTGACGCCTCAGTGTCTGCACTAAAGAAAAAAAAAAGAAAAAAATAAAGAAAAAAAGAGATATACATATCGTATATAAAAAAGTGATGTGACGCCTCAGTGATCCACCACGTGCATCTGAATGAAGGTTAATGGACTTGTGCCAATTATCCGTCATGAATCAGATATTTTTTCAGATATTTTTTTAGAATTTTTAATTTTAATTTATAGAGATACTACCATTAATACTACACAATATATCAACAGGCCATAACCGCATATCACCAGCACTACAGTACTGACTATATACTGATCATTGACAAACCTGCTGTACAAAAACCAATATTCCCACCATACGGTGAGCATAAAGTAGTAGATACCAGTCCTACAGGGGCGCTATGTAGAGCACACGTGTCACATTCTGGCCCGCGGGCCAAGTCTGGCTCTCAGGGTGATTGTGTTTGGCCTGCGACGCTGGGGACTATATGGGGCCACTATACTGTCTGGAGGACTATGTGGGGCCATTATACTGTCTGGAGGACTATGTGGGGCCTATTATCCTGTAAGGAGGACTATGTGAGGCCATTATACTGTATGGAGGACTATGTGGGGCCATTATACTGTATGGAGGACTATGTGGGGCCATTATACTGTATGGAGGACTATGTGAGGCCATTATACTATATGAAGGACTATGTGGGGCCAATATTATGTATGGAGGACTATGTGGGGCACATTATTCTGTATGGAGGACTATCTAGGGCCCATTATTCTGTATAGAGGAATATGTGGGGCCCATTATTCTGTATGAAGGACAATAAGATGGCCCATTATTCTGTATGGAGGACTATCTTGGGCACATTATAATGTATGGAGCCTTATGTGGGCCCATTATTCAGAATGGAGGACTATGTGGGGCCTATTATTCTGCATGGAGGAAGATATGGGGCCCAGTATACTGTATGGATGACTATGTGTGGCCCATTATACTGTGTGGAGGACTATGTGGGGCCCATTATACTGTATGGGTGACTATGTGAGGCCCATTATACTGTAAGGAGGATTATGAGGGGCCCATTATACTGTATGGAGGATTATGAAGGGCCCATTATACTGTATTAAGCACTATGTGGGCCAATTATTCAGTATGGAGGACTATGTGGGGCCTATTATTCTGTATGGAGGACTATGTGGGGCCCATTATACTGTATGGAGGACTATGAGGTGGCACATTATACTGTATGGAGCACTATGTGGGCCCATTATTCAGTATAGGCGACTATGTGGGGCCTATTATTCGGTATGGAGGACTATGTGGGCCCATTATTCTTTATGGAGGACTATGTTGGGCCCATTATTCTTTATGGAGGACTATGTGGGGCCCATTATTCTGTTTGTAGGACTATCTAGGGCCCATTATTCTGTATGGAGGAATATGTGGGGCCCATTATTCTTTATGGATTACAATGAGTTGGCCCATTATTCTGTATGGAGGACTATGTGGGGCACATTTTACTGTATGGTGCACTATGTGGGCCCATTATTCAGTATGGAGGACTATGTGGGGCCTATTATTCTGTATGGAGGAAGATGTGTGGCCCATTATTCTATATGGAGGACTATGTGGGGCCCATTATAATGTATGAAGGACTATGTGGGGCCCATTATTCTGTATGGATGACTATGTGAGGCCCATTATACTGTATGGAGGACTATGAGGTGGCACATTATATTGTATGGAGGATTATGAGGGGCCCATTATACTGTATGGAGCACTATGTGGGGCCATTATTCAGTATGGAGAACTATGTGGGGCCTATTATTCTGTATCTAAGACTATGCTGGGCCCATTATACTGTATGGAGGACTATGTGGTGGCACATTATATTGTATGGATAACTATGTGCGGCCATTTTTCTGTATGGAGGACGATGTGGGGCCATTATTCTGTATGGAGGAATATGTGGGGCCCATTATTCTGTATGGAGGACTATCTAGGGCCCATTATTCTGTATGGAGGAATATGTGAGGGCCATTATTCTGTATGGAGGACAATGAGTTGGCCCATTATTCTGTATGGAGGGCTATGTGGGGCACATTATACTGTATGGAGCACTATGTGGGGCCCATTATTCAGTATGGAGGACTATGTGGGGCCTATTATTCTGTATGGAGGAAGATGTGGGGCCCATTATTCTGTATGGAGGACTATGTGGGGCCCATTATACTGAATGGATGATTATGTGAGGCCCATTATACTGTGTGGAGGACCATGTGGCGCCCATTATACTGTATGGGTGACTATATGAGGCCCATTATACTGTATGGAGGATTATGAGAGGCCCATTATACTGTATGGAGGATTATGAGGGGCTCATTATACTGTATGGAGCACTATGTGGGCCCACTATTCAGTATGGAGGACTATGTGGGGCCTATTATTCTGTATGGAGGAAGATGTGGGGCCTATTATTCTGTATGGACTACTATGTGGGGCCCATTATACTGTATGGATGACTATGTGAGGCCCATTATACTGTATGGAGGACTATGAGGTGGCACATTATATTGTATGGAGGACTATGTGGGGCCAATATTCTGTATGGAGGACTATGTGGGGCCCATTATATTGTATTGAGGACTATTTGGGGCCATTATTCTGTATGGAGGACTATGAGGGGCCCATTATTCTGGGTGGATGACTATGTGGGGCCCATTATAATGTATGAAGAACAATAAGTTGGCCCATTATTCTCTATGGAGGACTATGTGAAGCCCATTATACTGTATGGAGGACTATGTGGGGCCCATTATTCTGTATGGATGACTATCTGGGGGCCGTTATACTGTATGGAGGACTATGAGGTGGCACATTATATTGTATGGAGGATTATGAGGGGCCCATTATACTGTATGGAGCACTATTTGGGCCCATTATTCAGTATGGAGGACTATGTGGGGCCCATTATACTGTATGGAGGACTATGAGGTGGCACGTTATTCTGTATGGAGCACTATGTGGGCCTATTATTCTGTATGCAGGAATATGTGGTGCCCATTATTCTGTATGGAGGACTATGTGGGGCCCATTATACTGTATGGATGACTGTGAGGCCAATTATACTGTATGGAGGACTATGAGGTGTCACATTATATTGTATGGAAAACTATGTGGGGCCAGTATTGTGTATGGAGGACGATGTGGGGCCATTATTCTGTATGGAGGACTATGTGGCACCCAATATTCTGCATGGAGGACTATGTGGGGCCATTATTCTGTATGGGGGACTATGTGGGGCCATTATTCTGTATGGAGGACTATGTGAGTCCCATTATACTATGTGGAGGACTATGTGGGGCTCATTATACTGTATGGATGACTATGTGAGGCCCGTTATACTGTATGGAGGACTATGAGGTGACACATTATTTCATATTGAGGACTATGTGGGGCCTATTTTTTGTAAGAAGGACAATGAGTTGGTCCATTATTCTGTATGGAGAACAATGTGATGCCCATTATTCTGTATGAAGGACTATGCGGGGCCCATTATACTGTATGGAGGACTATGTGGGGCCCATGATTCTGTATGAATGACTGTGTGAGGCCCATTATACTGTATGGAGGACTATGTGGGGCCTATTATCCTGTACGGAGGACTATGTAGGGCCATTATACTGTATGGAGGACTATGTGGGGCCAATATTCTGTATGGAGGACTATGCGGGGCCCATTATTCTGTATGGAGAACTATCTAGGGACTATTATTCTTTATGGAGGACTATGTTTGGCCCATTATTCTGTATGGAGGACAATGAGTTGGCCCATTATTCTGTATGGAGGACTATGTGGGGCCTATTATTCTGTATGGAGGACTATGTGGGGCCCATTATTCTGTATGGAGGACTATGTGGGGCCCATTATATTGTATGGAGCACTATGTTGGCCCATTATTCAGTATGGAGGACTATGTGGGGCTCATTATACTGAATGGGTGACTATGTGAGGCCCATTATACTGTAGGGAGGATTATGAGGGGCCCATTATACTGTATGGAGGATTATGAGGGGCCCATTATACTGCATAGAGCACTATGTGGGCCCATTATTCAGTATGGAGGACTATATGGAGCCTATTATTCTGTATCTAGGACTATGTGGGGCCAATTTTACTGTATGGAGGACTATGAGGTGGCACATTATACTGTATGGAACACTACGTGGGCCCATTATTCCGTATGGAGGACTATGTGGTGCCCATTATTCTGTATGGAGGACTATGTGGGGCCCATTATTCTGTATGGATGACTATGAGGCCCATTGTACTGTATGGAGGACTATGAGTTGGCACATTACATTGTACGGATAACTATGTGGGGCCATTATTCTGTATGGAAGACGATGTGGGGACATTATTCTGTATGGAGGACTATGTCGGACACATTATTCTGTATGGAGGAGTATGTGGGACCCATTATTCTGTATGGAGGACTATGTGGGGCCATTATTCTGTATGGAGGACTATCTAGGGCCCATTATTTTGTATGGAGGAATATGTGGGGGCCATTATTCTGTATGGAGGACAATTAGTTGGCCTATTTTTCTGCATGGAGGACTATGTGGGGCACATTATACTGTATGGAGCAGTATGTGGGCCCATTATTGAATATGGAGGACTATGTGGGGCCTATTATTCTGTATGGAGGAGTATGTGGAGCCCATTATACTGTATGGATGACTATGTGAGGCCCATTATGCTGTGTGGAGTACTATGTGGGGCCCATTATACTGTATGGGTGACTATGTGAGACCCTTATACTGTATGGAGGATTATGAGGGGCCCATTATACTGTATGGAGGATTATGAGGGGCTCATTATACTGTATGGATCACTATGTGGGGCCATTATTCTGTATGGAGGACTATGTGGGGCCTATTATTCTGTATGGAGGACTATGTGGGGCCCATTATACTGTATGGAGGACTATGAGGTGACACATTAAACTGTATGGAGCACTATGTGGGCCCATTATTCAGTATTGAGGACTATGTGGGGCCTATTATTCTGTATGGAGGGCTATGTGAGGCCCATTATTCTGTATGGAGGACTCAATGGGGCCCATTATACTGTATGGAGAGCTTTGTGGGGATCACAGTTGCGGCATCATATTGTGTTGGGGTCACAGTAGGGTCATCATACCGTGTGTGTGGAGGGTTACCATGGAGGAAATCACTGTGATGGTATGATACTGTGTTTGGGAGGCACTTTTTTTGCATCATACTTTATTATCTGTATTATTTATTAAGTCAAAGTTTTTTATCTTTTGTTATTACATATTTAAATTAGGCCATTGGGCCATTTGCTTTTTACTGCTCTTACATAACATTATATTTTTCCAGTATGCCCTTTTTGTGATTGTCTTTTATTTTATTCTAAGATCTATTAATTAAAATGTACTTTGTTCGTGGCACAACCCCTTTAAGAAAAGTTTCATCATCATATTTGATAGGGAAAAACGTCTGCAATTCTAGACATTTTTTTAAATATGAACATTAGCCTGCGACTTTGTCTAAGTTTTTAATTTTGGCCATCTGTGTATTTGAGTTTGACATCCCTGCCATAAATCGTCTGATTGCTGTGTTGTGCGGGTCGTTATAGGTACAGGAACACATATGTCCATGGTATTTGCTGATTTGTGATGTTTATTATCTTAAAAAGCTCAATGAAAATGCCATTATTGTAATTGTTTTTCATTATTTTTTAGTAATGTTATAGGAAAAAAATCTTTTAATTTCCCTCTATAATACAGGGACAAAAAAATACACTGCTATGTATAGATGTATCTCTATGTATCAGTAGCATTTGCCTGTGGGTTCAGAGTGTGCAAATATCGAAAATCCTCCGTGATATCAGCAGAGGCTGTTGCTCATAGCTTTAGTTGTTACCGGCAATGATAGCGGTTGTGGGTTTGATTCCCATGGAGACCAGAAAATGGTTTATTTAATTCATGTAAGAACAAAGCAGAGATGCAGACCCCACCCAAAGGAGCATGTGCTGACACCCATTGGACAAAAAGTGTAGTGGGTTTTATTTTAACCCCACCTAGAAGTGAGAATTTCTGATGAGCCCAAAAGGGGGCAGGGTTAGGGATGGAACATAAAAGTCCCCATAAGAAAAAGTGAGCCCAAATGATAAGAAGACTGAAAAGCCCTGATCTAAGTGATCAGGAGATTGGATCTTCAAATCCCCTATAGATTAGGAAAAAAAAACATTTTTCTTCGGTCTTGGTGTTGGAGCCATAGCTGTTGCTAGAGACTATAAAGATATCTATCCTTCCCACTTAAAAAAATAAAAATACTTAAAAAATGTATCAATCATTTGTATATATTATAGGTGCTGTTTATGCTGCCAATCAATGGGATATAAGGTCCTGATCCCAGCACCTATTGGTCAAAAGACCACTCTGAAGTGCGCAGCGCCTGCATAAGCTGTGTGGGGGCTCAATGGTAAGTCCTTGTGTCCGTACACCGCTCTCAGAAAAAAATCACATCATGCAGAAATCAATGGGGTCGCTCTGCTCCCATCTGCATCAGTTATTAGACAACCCCTTTCTAGTAGGACAGAGCAGATATCCATCACTGCTTACTGTTGGGAAAGAGAGCCTGATGAAGGCATTAACACTGCCCCCTGCTGGATGATGTCTGGGGCGTTTCCTAGAGTAGAGCACATCCATCATGAATAACAAGTTTTACAATAACTGTCGCACTATAAGCCGTTTGTCTGCAGCCCGGGCCTATGGCGGCAGGATGAAGACTACAATGAAGCTCTGTGTGGGCAGGGCTGCACTAACTACTGAGCTACTGTGTCAGCCAATCACTGAGCTCCATCAGTGACATATGCAAATGAGCTTCTGGGAAAAGGGACAGAGGCAACGTGTATTCAGGGTAAATCTCCTAAATTTTCGCCTTAGTTGAGCTTTCTATAGCAGGAGGGTGTTCAGCAGGGGCGGCTCATTATATTAGCAGAAAAAAAAGTTTCTCTCCCTAAAGTCAAAGTTTCTCATTTTACGGACTATAAATACAGTATAGGTCGCAGGAGTATATTGGAGGTGAGGGGTAGTCTGCACTAAAGAAAAAAAAAATAAATAAAAAAAAAAAAAAGAGATATACATATCGTATATAAAAAAGTGATCTGACGCCTCAGTGTCTGCACTAAAGAAAAAATAAATAAAAAAAAATAAAAATAAAAAAAGAGATATACATATCGTATATAAAAAAGTGATGTGACGCCTCAGTGATCCACCACGTGCATCTGAATGAAGGTTAATGGACTTGTGCCAATTATCCGTCATGAATCAGATATTTTTTCAGATATTTTTTTAGAATTTTTAATTTTAATTTATAGAGATACTACCATTAATACTACACAATATATCAACAGGCCATAACCGCATATCACCAGCACTACAGTACTGACTATATACTGATCATTGACAAAACTGCTGTACAAAAACCAATATTCCCACCATACGGTGAGCATAAAGTAGTAGATACCAGTCCTACAGGGGCGCTATGTAGAGCACACGTGTCACATTCTGGCCCACGGGCCAAGTCTGGCTCTCAGGGTGATTGTGTTTGGCCTGCGACGCTGGGGACTATATGGGGCCACTATACTGTCTGGAGGACTATGTGGGGCCATTATACTGTCTGGAGGACTATGTGGGGCCTATTATCCTGTAAGGAGGACTATGTGAGGCCATTATACTGTATGGAGGACTATGTGGGGCCATTATACTGTATGGAGGACTATGTGAGGCCATTATACTATATGAAGGACTATGTGGGGCCAATATTATGTATGGAGGACTATGTGGGGCCCATTATTCTGTATGGAGGACTATGTGGGGCCTATTATTCTGCATGGAGGAAGATGTGGGGCCCAGTATACTGTATGGATGACTATGTGGGGCCCATTATACTGTATGGGTGACTATGTGAGGCCCATTATACTGTATGGAGGATTATGAGGGGCCCATTATACTATATGGAGGATTATGAGGGGCTCATTATACTGTATGGAGCACTATGTGGGCCCATTATTCAGTATGGAGGACTATGTGGGGCCCATTATACTGTATGGAGGACTATAAGGTGGCACATTAAACTGTATGGAGCACTATGTGGGCCCATTATTCAGTATTGAGGACTATGTGGGGCCTATTATTCTGTATGTAGGGCTATGTGGGGCCCATTATACTGAATGGGTGACTATGTGAGGCCCATTATACTGTATGGAGGATTATGAGGGGCCTATTATACTGTATGGAGCACTATGTGGGCCTATTATTCAGTATGGAGAAGTATGTGGGGCCTATTATTCTGTATGGAGGACTATGTGGGGCCCATAATACTGTATGGAGCACTATGACGTGGCACATTATATTGTATGGAGGACTATGTTGGGCCACTATTCTGTATGGAGGACTATGTGGGGCCATTTTTCTGTATGGAGGACTATGTGGGTCCCATTATTCTGTATGGAGGACTATGTGGGGACCATTATTCGGGATGGAAAAATATGTGGGGCCAATTATTCTGTATGGACTATGAGGTGGCACATTATTCAATATTGAGGACTATGTGGGGCCTATTTTACTGTAAGAAGGACAATGAGTTGGTCCATTATTCTGTATGGAGGACTATGTGATGCCCATTATTCTGTATGGAGGACTATGTGGGGACAATTATACTGTATGGAGGACTATGTGGGGCCCATGATTCTGTATGAATGACTGTGTGAGGCCCATTATACTGTATGGAGGACTATGAGATGGCACATTATATTGTATGGAGGACTATGTGGGGCCATTATTCTGCATGGAGGACTATGTGGGGCCCATTATATTGAATAGAGGACTATTTGGTGCCATTATTATGTATGGAGGACTATGAGGGGCCCATTATTCTGAGTGGATGACTATCTGGGGCCCATTATTCTTTACAGAGGACTATGTGGGGCCCATTATTCTGTATGGAGGACTATGTGGGGCCTATTATTCTGTATGGAGGAAGATGCGGGGCCAATTATTCTGTATGGAGGACTATGTGGGGCCCATTATACTGTATGGATGACTATGTGAGGCCCATTATACTGTGTAGAGGACTATGTGGGGCCCATTATACTGTATGGGTGACTATGTGAGGACCATTATACTGTATGGCGGATTATGAGGGGCCCATTATACTGTATGGAGGATTATGAGGGGCTCATTATACTGTATGGAGCACTATGTGGGCCCATTATTCAGTATGGAGGACTATGTGGGGCCTATTATTCTGTATGGAGGGCTATGTGGGGTCCATTATACTGTATGGAGGAAGTTGTGGGATCCATTATTCTGTATGGAGGACTATGTGAGGCGCATTATACTGTATGAAGGACCATGAGGTGGCACATTATATTGTATGGAGTACTATGTGGGGCCATTATTCTCTATGGAGGACTATGTGGAGCCCATTATATTTTATCCATTATACTGTATGGAGGAAGTTGTGGGATCCATTATTCTGTATGGAGGACTATGTGAGGCGCATTATACTGTATGGAGGACTATGAGGTGGCACATTATATTGTATGGAGTACTATTTGGGGCCATTATTCTGTATGGAGGACTATGAGGGGCTCATTATTCTGGGTGGATGACTATGTTTGGCCCATTATACTGTATGAAGGACAATAAGTTGGCTTGTTATTCTGTATGGTGGACTATGTGGTGCCCATTATTCTGTACGGAGGACCATGTGGTGCCCATTATTCTGTACGGAGGACTATGTGAGGCCTATTATACTGTATGGAGGACTATGAGGTGGCACATTATATTGTATGGAGGATTATGAGGGGCCCATTATACTGTATGGAGCACTATGTGGGCCCATTATTCAGTATGAAGGACTATGTGGAGACTATTATTCTGTATCTAGGACTATGTGGGGCCCATTATACTGCATGGAGGACTATGAGGTGGCATATTATACTGTATGGAACACTATGTGGGCCCATTATTCTGTATGGAGGACTATGTGGTGCCCATTATTCTGGATGGAGGACTATGTGGGGCCCATTATTCTGTATGGATGACTGTGAGGCCCATTATACTGTATGGAGAACTATGAGGTGGCACATTACATTGTATGGATAACTATGTGGGGCCATTATTCTGTATGGAGGACGATGTGGGGCCATTATTCTGTATGGAGGACTATGTGGGGCCCATTATTCTGTATGGAAGAGTATGTGGGGCCATTATTCTGTATGGAGGACTATCTAGTGCCCATTATTCTGTATGGAGGAATATGTGGTGCCCATTATTCTGTATGGAGGACTATGTGGGGCCCATTATTCTGTATGGATGACTGTGAGGCCCATTATACTGTATGGATGACTATGAGGTGGCACATTACATTGTATGGATAACTATGTGGGGCCATTATTCTGTATGGAGGATGATGTGGGGCCATTATTCTGTATGGAGGACTATGTGGGACCCATTATTCTGTATGGAGGACTTTGTGGGGCCATTATTCTGTATGGAAGAATATGTGGTGCCCATTATTCTGTATCTAGGACTATGTGGGGCCTATTATACTGTATAGAGGACTATGAGGTGGCACATTACATTGTATGGATAACTATGTGGGGCCATTATTCTGTATGGAGGAATATGTGGGGCCCATTATTCTGTATGGAGGACTATCTAGGGCCCATTATTCTGTATGGAGGAAGATGTGGGGGCCATTATTCTGTATGGAGGACAATGAGTTGGCCCATTATTCTGTATGGAGGACTATGTGGGGCACATTATACTGTATGGAGCACTATGTGGGCCCATTATTCAGTAGGGAGGACTATGTGGGGCCTATTATTCTGTGTGGAGGAAGATGTGGGGCCCATTATTCTATATGGAGGACTATGTGGGGCCCGTTATACTGTATGGATGACTATGTGAGGCCCATTATACTGTTTGTTGGACTATGTGGGGCCCATTATACTGTATGGGTGACTATGTGAGGCCCATTATACTTTATGGAGGATTATGAGGGGCCCATTATACTGTATGGAGGATTATGAGGGGCTCATTATACTGTAGGGAGCACTATGTGGGCCCATTATTCAGTATGGGGGACTATGTGGGGCTTTATCGAGATCTATGGGTTGCATTATATTATATGTACTGTATGTTTGGCTGCATTATACTATAGGGAGGCTGCATTATACTCTATTAAGGACTGAGGAGAAAGCATTATACTATATGAAGGACTATGGGGAGTGCATTATACACTATGAAGGACTATGGAGAGTGCATTATACTATAGGGAGGGCTATGGGGAGTGTATTATACTATAGGGAGGATTATAGGGAGTATATTATACTATATGGAGGACTATGAGGTGCATTCCATTATATGGAGGACTATGGGGAGTATATTATACTATATGGAGGGCTATGGTGAGTGCATTATACTATATGGAGGACAATGAGGTGCATTATACTATATGGAGGACAATGAGGTGCATTATACTATATGGAGGGCTATGGGGAGTGTATTATACTATATGGAGGGCTATGGGGAGTATATTATACTATATGGTGGGCTATGGGGAGTGTATTATACTATATGGAGGACTATGAGGTGCATTATACTAATATGGAGGGCTATGGGGAGTGTATTATACTATATGGAGGAATATGCGGTGCATTATACTATATGGAGGACTCTGGGTAGTATATTATACTATGTGGAGGGCTATGGGGAGTGTGTTATACTATTTGGAGGAATATGGGCCACATTATACAATATTGAGCGTAGTGGGGCACATTATACAGTATGGAGGACTATGGGGAGTACATTATATTATAGGGAGGGCTATAGGGAGTGCATTATACTATATGGAGGGCTATGGGAAGTGTATTATACTATATGGAGGACTATGGGGAAAGTATTATTCTATATTGAGGAATATGGGTCACATTATACCATTTGGAGGGTTGTGGGGCACATTATACTATATGGAGGACTATTGGGAGTGCATTATACTATATGGAGGACTATGGGGAGTATATTATACTATATGGAGGACTTTGGGGAGTGCATTATACTATTTAGAGGGCTATGGGGAGTGTATTATACTATATGGAGGACTATGAAGTGGATTATACTATATGGAGGGCTATGGAGAGTGTATTATACTATATGGAGGGCTATGGGGAGTGTATTATACTATATGGAGGGCTATGGGTAGTGTACTATACTATATGGAGGACTATGAGGTGCATTATACTATATGGAGGGCTATGGGGAGTGTATTATAGTATATGGAGGACTATGAGGTGCATTATACTAATATGGAGTGCTATGGGGAGTGCATTACACTAAATGGAGGGCTATGAGGTGCATTATACTATATGGAGGACTATGGGGAGTGTATTATACTATATGGAGTAATATGAGGTGCATTATACTATATGGAGGACTATGGGTAGTATATTATACTATGTGGAGGGCTATGGGGAGTGTATTATACTATTTGGAGGAATATGGGCCACATTATACAATATTGAGCGTTGTGGGGCACATTATACAATATGGAGGACTATGGGGAGTACATTATATTATAGGGAGGGCTATAGGGAGTGCATTATACTATATGGAGGGCTATGGGAAGTGTATTATACTATATGGAGGACTATGGGGAATGTATTATACTATATTGAGGAATATGGGTCACATTATACAATATGGAGGGCTGTGGGGCACATTATACTATATGGAGGACTATTGGGAGTGCATTATACTATTTAGAAGGCTATGGGGAGAGTATTATACTATATGGAGGACTATGAAGTGCATTATACTATATGGAGGGCTATGGGGAGTGTATTATACTATGTGGAGGGCTACGGGGAGTGTATTATACTATTTGGAGGAATATGGGTCACATTATACAATATGGAGCTCTGTGGGGCACATTATACAATATTGAAGATTTTGGGGAGTGCATTATACTATAGGGAGTGTATTATACTATATGGAGGGCTATGGGGAGTGCATTATACTATATGGAGGGCTATTGGGAGTGTATTATACTATATGGAGGACTATGGGGTGCATTATACTATATGGAGGACTATGAGGAGCTTTATACTATATGGAGAACTATGAGATGCATTATACTATATAGAGAGCTATGGGGAGTGTATTATACTATTTGGAGGAATATGGGCCACATTATACAATATGGAGGGCTGTGGGGCACATTATACAATATGAAAGCCTATGGGGAGTGCATTATACTATATGAAGGACTATGGAGAGTATATTATACTATATGGAGGGCTATGAGGTGACTTATACTATATAGAGGTCTATGAGGTGCATTATACTATATGGAGAACTATGAGGTGCATTATACTATATAGAGAGCTATGGGGAGTGTATTATACTATTTGGAGGAATATGGGCCACATTATACAATATGGAGGGCTGTGGGGCACATTATACAATATGGAGGACTATGGGGAGTATATTATACTATATAGAGGGTTATGGGGAATGCATTATACTATATGGAGGGCTATGAGGTGCATTATACTATATGGAGAACTATGAGGTGCATTATACTATATGGAGGGCTATGAGGTGCGTTATACTATATGGAGGACTATGAGGTGCATTATACTATATGGAGAACTATGAGGTGCATTATACTATATAGAGAGCTATGGGGAGTGCATTATACTATTTGGAGGAATATGGGCCACATTATACAATATGGAGGGCTGTATGGAGGACTATGGGGAGTATATTATACTATATAGAGGGTTATGGGGAGTGCATTATACTATATGGAGGGCTATCGGGAGTGTATTATACTATATGGAGGACTATGGGCCTCATTATACAATATGGGGGGCTGTGGGGCACATTATAAAATATGGAGGACTATGGCATGTATTATACTAAACAAGCAAAATGCTGCCTATTCATCGAGTAATTGGATTGTTTATGCCAGAACAAAAATCCTTGTTCTCAGCAGCACATCGGCCGGTGTAACCTGCAGATGTGCTGCTGATAACATGATGCTGTATGGGGACAGATTGATCTATTAGTGATTGTTCTGTATCCATCATTCTTCCTCAGCTGGTGTAAAGAGGTCGGGAAACAAGCGTCGAACGGCTTCAGTATTGTGGATTGCGCTCGTTTAGCGGCCTGATCTCAGCGCATGTACATACAAGCTAAATGTTTGTGTGGTGCTGTATGTCAGCATTTGGGACCCCACTTTAAACTTTTCCCCAGGGCCCCACTTTATCTAAAATCAGCCCTGCACCCACTGAAATGGTTCCCGTCCGCTGCACAGACTGGGAGAGAGAGGGGAGACTATTTGTGGCTTATGTAGTGGCGCTCAGTTTTGTGGACATCGGAGGGAAAGTTTTCTTTTAATTTATGAAATTCAATTCATGTCCTAAATTTAAAAAAATATTAGTAACAATTCAACTTTATTTTAATCCTTAGGTTATGGGTGAGGATCTTTTGGCAGAAAGAACAGAGGAAGGACAAATGGACACAAAAACCACTCAGACATTGGCCTCTTACATAATGGCGTCTGACGCCGAGTTCAGAGTCAAATGGTTTCAGAAAGCGACCACTTTCCTAATGAGCAGCGAGTAAAGATGATCAGCTCTCCGCCATCACTGACTGTCTGCCAACTGGAGCTTGTCCATCTCTAATCATTCCTGCTCAATGGGGGCCACAATATTTTGACTTCACAGTAATCACTGACATCTTTTCGGAGTATATTGTATACATAGTGATCTTTATACGGCTGGAGCACTTACAGTAGCCAATCAGATGGCATGCAGGTAGCGTTGTGCGAGATCCAGTATGCCGTCCTGCTTCTATCATTAGAGGGTCCTGCTAGAGAACAGCGGCCACACTATTATACTGTGTCCAGAGTTACAGGAGTCGGTCAGATGTGGACTGCTACGTTCCAAAAAATGCTTAATAAGTTATTTTTTTTCAAACTGGATTGATGTGGAAAATATTTTTAATAAAATCATTTTCTTATACTTGCAGGGTTTCTGTTTATTCAGTAATGTTGTAGCTGTTTTCTCTCACGCTGTGGATGATTGTAAATGAATACAGTTTCCTACATAATCATTGCAGCGGATCAGTTAAATACGGGTGCCGTATGTGTTGTACCCAGGGCCGGCATCACCACCCGGGCAAGTGCCTGGGCCCTGAGCGAGCAGGGGACCCACTCACCCTCTGGGACACCAGCGCGCTATGGGGCCCATGAGTCAGCGGGGCCTGATGCCAGCGAATGGGCACGTGCACTGGGCCTTCCCCAGTGCTTTAAACTGTTTGCAATACTTACCTCTCCCTGTTCCTCTTCTGCTCCTCTGTCTTCTGCGTCTTCTTACTCTGTGACATCTCAGGGCAGAGGGCGTGATGACGTCACTACAGAGCGCCCTCTGCTGAGCAGTCCCAGTGCAGAGAGTCGGAAGACCCTGATGAGACAGGCCTGCTTCCAGCAAGGAGCGGTGAGTATTTGATTTTTTTTTTTTAATGTATGGAGTATTATATGGGGCTCATTATCTATTGAACAATATATGGGGCTCATTATCTATTGAACAATATATGGGGCCCGTTATGTATGGAGTATTATATAGGGCTCATTATCTATTGAACAATATATGGGGCTCATTATGTATGGAGTAATATATGGGGATCATTATCTATTGGACAATATATGGGGCTCATGTATGGAGTATTATATGGGGCTCATTATCTATGGAACATTATATGGGGCTCATTATGTATGGAGTATTATATGGGGCTCATTATCTATGGAACATTATATGGGGCTCATTATGTATGGAGTATTATATGGGGCTTATTATCTATTAAACAATATATGGGGCTCATTATGTATGGAGTATTATATGGGGCTCATTATCTATTGAACAATATATGGGGCCCATTATGTATGGAGTAATATATGGGGATCATTATCTATTGAACAATATATGGGGCTCATTATGTATGGAGTATTACAGTCATATGAAAAAGTTTGGGCACCCCTATTAATCTTAAGCTTAATGTTTTATAAAAATTGGTGTTTTTGCAACAGCTATTTCAGTTTGATATATGTAATAACTGTTGGACACAGTAATGTTTCTGCCTTGAAATGAGGTTTATTGTACTAACAGAAAATGTGCAATCTGCATTCAAACAAAATTTGACAGGTGCATAAGTATGGGCACCTCACCAGAAAAGTGACATTATTTAGTAGATCCTCCTTTTGCAAAAATAACAGCCTCTAGTCGATTCCTGTAGCTTTTAATGAGTTCCTGGATCCTGGATGAAGGTATTTTTGACCATTCCTCTTTACAAAACAATTCCAGTTCAGTTAAGTTTGATGGTCGCCGAGCATGGACAGCCCTCTTCAAATGATCCCACAGATGTTCAATGATATTCAGGTCTGGGGACTGGGATGGCCATTCCAGAACATTGTAATTGTTCCTCTGCATGAATGCCTGAGTAGATTTGGAGCGGTGTTTTGGATCATTGTCTTGCTGAAAGATCCATCCCCTGCGTAACTTCAACTTTATCACTGATTCTTGAACATTATTGTCAAGAATCTGCTGATACTGAGTGGAATCCATGCGTCCCTCAACTTTAACAAGATTCCCAGTGCCGTCATTGGCCACACAGCCCCAAAGCATGATGGAACCTCCACCAAATTTTACTGTGGGTAGCAAGTGTTTTTCTTGGAATGCTGTGTTTTTTTGCCACCATGCATAACGCCTTTTTGTATGACCAAACAACTCAATCTTGGTTTCATCAGTCCACAGGACCTTCTTCCAAAGAGAAATTGGCTTCTCCAAATGTGCTTTTGCATACCTCAGCCAACTCTGTTTGTGGCGTGCTTGCAGAAACAGCTTCTTTCGCATCACTCTCCCATACAGCTTCTCCTTGTGCAAAGTGCGTTGTATAGTTGACCGATGCACAGTGACACCATCTGCAGCAAGTTGATGCTGCAGCTGTCTGGAGGTGGTCTGAGGATTGTCCTTGACTGATCTCACCATTCTTCTTCTCTGCCTTTCTGATGTTTTTCTTGGCCTGACACTTCTGGCCTTAACAAGAACTGTCCATGTGTTCTTCCATTTCCTTACTATGTTCCTCACAGTGGAAACTGACAGGTTAAATCTCTGAGACAGCTTTTTGTATCCTTCCCCTGAACAACTATGTTGAATAATCTTTGTTTTCAGATCATTTGACAGTTGTTTTGTGGAGCCCATGATGCCACTCTTCAGAGGAGATTCAAACAGGAGAACAACTTGCAAGTGGCCACTTTAAGTAGCTTTTCTCATGATTGCATACACCTGGCTATGAAGTTCAAAGCTCAATGAGGTTACAAAACCAAAAAAAGTGCTTTAGTAAGTCAGTAAAAAGTAGGTAGGAGTATTTAAAACAGGAAAATGATAAGGGTGCCCATACTTATGCACCTGTCAAATTTTGTTTGAATGCAGATTGCACATTTTCTATTAGTACAATAAGCCTCATTTCAAGGCAGAAACATTACTGTGTCCAACAGTTATTACATATATCAAACTGAAATAGCTGTTGCAAAAGCACAAATTTTTATAAAACATTAAGCTTAAGATTAATAGGGGTGCCCAAACTTTTTCATATGACTGTATATGGGGCTTATTATCTACTGAACAATATATGGGGCTCATTATGTATGGAGTATTATATGGGGCTCATTATCTATTGAACAATATATGGGACTCATTATGTATGGAGTATTATATGGGGCTCATTATCTATTGAACAATATATGGGGCCCATTATGTATGGAGTATTATATAGGGCCCATTATCTATGGAGCATTATATGGGGCCTATTCTTTATGGAGCAATATATTGGGCCCACTATTTATGGAGCAATATATAGGGCCCATACTGTATGGAGCAATATTTGGGCTCCATTATTCTGTATGGAGCATTATATGGTACCCATTATGTATGGAGCAATATATAGGGCTCATTTTACTTTATGGAGTAATATATGGGGTCCATTATACTGAATGGAGCAATATATGGGGATCATACTGTATGGAGCATTATATGCGGTCCATTATTCTGTATGGAGCAATATATGGTGCCCATAGTACTGGATGCAGGACCATGTGCTGCCCATAATACTGTATTGAGGACCATGTGGTGTCCATAATACTGTATGGAGGACCATGTGGTGTCCATAATACTGTATGGAGGACCATGTGGTGTCCATAATACTGTATGGAGGACCATGTGGTGCCCATAATACTGTATGGAGGACCATGTGGTGTCCATAATACTGTATGGAGGACCATGTGGTGCCCATAATACTGTATAGAGGACCATGTGGTGCCCATAATACTGTGTGGAGGACCATGTGATGCCCATAATACTGTATATGGAGGACCATGTGGTGCCCATAATACTGTATATGGAGGACCACGTGGTGCCCATAATACTGTATATGGAGGACCACGTGGTGCCCATAATACTGTATATGGAGGACCACGTGGTGCCCATAATACTGTATGGAGGACCACGTGGTGCCCATAATACTGTATAGAGGACCACGTGGTGCCCATAATACTGTATAGAGGACCATGTGGTGCCCATAATACTGTATGGAGGACCATGTGGTGCCCATAATACTGTATATGGAGGACCATGTGGTGCCCATAATACTGTATATGGAGGACCACGTGGTGCCCATAATACTGTATATGAAGGACTATGTGGGGCCCATAATACTGTATATGGAGGACCACGTGGGGCCCATAATACTGTATATGGAGGACCACGTGGTGCCCATAATACTGTATATGGAGGACCACGTGGGGCCCATAATACTGTATATGGAGGACCACGTGGGGCCCATAATACTGTATATGGAGGACTACGTGGTGCCCATAATACTGTATATGGAGGACCACGTGGGGCCCATAATACTGTATATGGAGGACCACGTGGGGCCCATAATACTGTATATGGAGGACCACGTGGTGCCCATAATACTGTATATGGAGGACCACGTGGGGCCCATAATACTGTATATGGAGGACCACGTGGGGCCCATAATACTGTATAGAGGACTATATTGTCTGGTCTGAACTGTGCGCTGGGAGGATTCGCCGGTTTCTGAGCTGTTGTAGACTTTACAATAGATATCACTCATGTAATGTGAGAAGTAAGTGAGATCTTTAGCATTGTACTATATCTATATTTCTGTGCATCATGAATCGTGGTAGGTGTGAAAGGAGCCCACTGAGACTTTTGCCCGGGGCCCATGAAATCCTGGAGCCGGCCCTGGTTGTGGCATCTATTTCTTTTTGTACTGTATGCATGAGTTTTAATGGCGAATTTCTTTCAAAAAACAGTGGGATAAACAGTGATCTGAACTTGTCCCTTAACTTACATTGGTCTGTGAGGTGATCTGAAAGCAGAAAATCCAATGCTGACTTCTAGAACATTTGGGGTAACTTTCCCGCATTGGTCTCTACATAATCTGTGAATTCAGGGAACTGCTAGATCTGCAGCAGATAAAAGAGGGATTATATCAAAATGCCATCATGCAGACCAGCAAGTGACACATCGCTGGGATAAGGTCCTCTGCCCCGACTTGTTGCTTTTAGATTACATAGCAAAAACCTGATGACCGTTTTCCTGTAATAAAATCCCAGAGCTTCTCCCATGGGAGATACAGCGGGTGGCAGATACTGGCCTGGAATCCTGCAGATACACAGCACTGCCGTCGCCTATACACTGCATTGTGAAAGGATTTGGCCCCCTTGAACTTTTCTACCTTTTGCCACATTTCTGGCTTCAAACATAAAGATATAAAATTCTATTTTTTGGGGGAAGAATCAACAACAAGTGGGACACAATCGTGACGTGGAATGAAATTTATTTGCTATTTTAAACTTTTTTAACAAATTAAAAACTGAAAAGTGGGGCGTGCAATATTATTCGGCCCCCTTGAGTTAATACTTTGTAGCGCCACCTTTTGCTGCGATTACAGCTGCAAGTCGCTTGGGGTATGCCTCTATCAGTTTTGCACATCGAGTGGCTGAAATTCTTGCCCATACTTCCTTGCAAAACAGCTCGAGCTCATTGAGGTTGGATGGAGGGCGTTTGTGAACAGCAGTTTTCAGCTCTTTCCACAGATTCTCGATTGGATTCAGGTCTGGACTTTGACTTGGCCATTCTAACACCTGCATATGTTTATTTTTGAACCATTCCATTGTAGATTTTGCTTTATGTTTGGGATCATTGTCTTGTTGGAAGATAAATCTCCGTCCCAGTCTCAGGTCTTTTGCAGACTCCAACAGGTTTTCTTACAGAATGGTCCTGTATTCGGCTCCATCCATCTTCCCATCAATTTTAACCATCTTCTCTGTCCCTGCTGAAGAAAAGCAGGCCCAAACCATGATGCTGCCACCACCATGTTCGACAGTGGGGATGGTGTTTTGAGGGTGATGAGCTGTGTTGCTTTTACGCCAAACATATCGTTTTGCATTGTGGCCAAAAAGTTTGATTTTGGTTTCATCTGACCAGAGCACCTTATTCCACATGTTTGGTGTGTCTCCCAGATGGCTTGTGGCAAACTTCAAACGAGACTTTTTATAGATATCTTTGAGAAATGGCTTTCTTCTTGCCATTCTTCCATAAAGCCCAGATTTGTGCAGTGTACAACTGATTGTTGTCCTATGGACAGACTAACCCACCTTAGCTCTAGATCTCTGCAGTTCATCCAGAGTGATCATGGGCCTTTTGGCTGCATCTCTGATCAGTCTTCTCCTTGTTCGAGATGAAAGTTTAGAGCAGTGTTTCCCATACTCCAGTCCTCACAGACCCCACAGGTCATGTTTTCAGGATTTCCATAGTATTGCACAGGTGAGAGAATTCCTGATGCCTTGATGATACTTCCATCACCTATGCAACACTAAGGAAATCCTGAAAACACGACCTGTGGGGGTCCGTGAGGACTGGAGTTTGGGAAACACTGGTTTAGAGGGACGGCCGGGTCTTGGTAGATTAGCATTAGTCTGATACTCCTTCTATTTCAATATGATCGCTTGTACAGTGCTCCTTGAGATGTCTAAAACTTGGAAAATCTTTTTTGTATCCAAATCCGGCTTTGAACTTCGCCACAACAGTATCTCGGACCTGCCTGGTGTGTTCCTTGGTCTTCATGATGCTCTCTGCACTTGAAACAGAACCCTGAGACTATCACAGAGCAGGTGCATTTATACAGAGACTTGATTACACACAGGTGGATTCTAGTTATCGTTACCAGTCATTTAGGACAACATTGGATCAGTGGATTCTAGTTATCGTTACCAGTCATTTAGGACAACATTGGATCATTCAGAGATCCTCACTGAACTTCTGGAGTGAGTTTGCTGCACTGAAAGTAAAGGGGCCGAATAATATTGCACGCCCCACTTTTCATTTTTTTTTTATTTTTTAAAAGTTTAAAATATCCAATAAATTTCATTCCCACTTGTTGATTCTTCCCCCAAAAATGTGAATTTTATATCTTTATGTTTGAAGCCAGAAATGTGACAAAAGGTAGAAAAGTTCAAGGGGGCCAAATCCTTTCACAATGCGCTGTATCTACCACTCGCCGACCTCCCTCTGTGAGAAGCTGATGGTTATTAATGATGGAATACAATGTTTTATTATAGCGGTGAGTGCTGCATTCACTTCTTACACTCATTCATGTGGATTTGTCTGATTAGTGACCTGCACCAGCTTATATCATGGGGCTGCTCAAAGTATAAAAATTTACCAAAAAGGTGTGGTCTGTTTATTTTCTTTTGGTTTCCATTTTGTTTTACTTTTTTTTTTTTTCTTTACGTGGATCTTTCTGTAAAAAATAAATAAAAAATAAAATATAGTCAACCTCTGGTATGCTCTACTACCATGAGATCCCCATAATAAAGGCAGAATTTAATAAAGGGTTACACATTTATCCAAGACATTGAAAGTTATGGCTAAAAAGGTAAAAAGACTTTTCTTTTTTTGCAGCAAAATTGGCTACAATTGCCCAGACAGGTTATATTTGCTCACAGCGTGGGACTGGGGAGACTGGGGCCCACCCTACAGCTAGATGCAGATACCTGATAGCCGTTATCCCCGTTATAGTGGGACCTCGACTGTAAAACACAGGCGGCTCCTGCACATCTACTGTGCGCACAGCACAACTGGGATGGACAATTACGGTCGTTTGCATTAAAGGGCTTCTTTGGTGAAAACAAGTTATCACCGATCCATGGGCTCCTCAGGATTGGTGATAACTTAATGATCGTTTGGGTCCGACCATTGGAAACTGCACTGATCAGAATTGGGAAGTTTTATCCCTGACAGGACACTTTTATCCCCATTTTAAAATGCAGTGGCAGGTGGGATGTCTGACCACAGATCCATTCATTGTCTTTGGGACTTCCAGAAAAAAACAAGAGCAGTGCTCGCAGCCATTGAGGGAATCAATGGATCAGTGGTGAAGTCGCACATGAGCTCCAGTCTAATGGGGAGAAAAGCTCCACATTCTACCAATCGGTGCGTGTCCCAGCAGTCAGACCCCCACCAATCAATACCTAATCACTTATCCTTTGGAAAGGTGATTACTTGTTTTCACAGTAGAATTCCTGTAAGTGCATCTTGTTCCAAGTATTTAATCACAAATCTAAATAAAGATTATTCTCCTAATTAATATCAGAGAGAACAATTGACTGCTATACACAACACAATCCACCTTTTCAAAACCAATAATACCACATTCAAGAGAGAACTAACGTGACACTGTGACCAGACCACATATTACCAGCATAAAGCGACCGAATAATCCCACGTAGAAGGGAGTAATACAGCCATATCGTGACCAGACCACATATTACCACCACATAGTGACCGAATAATACCTCATACTGTAAAAGGGACAAATATCGCCACACCATGACCAGACCAGATTTTAGCAGCATATAGCGACCAAATTATTCCACATAGAAGGGAGAACTACCATCACACCGTGAGCAGACCACATATGACCACCACATAGTGACCGAACAATACCTCATACTGTAAAAGGGAGAAATATCGCCACACCATGACCAGACCAGATATTACCAACATATAGCGACCAAATAATTGCACATACAAGGGAGAAATACCACCACACCATGTCCACACCACATAGTGACCAAATAATAACACATACAGGGATAAATACCACACCATGACCGGACCAGATATTACAACACAGTGACCGAATATTACAATACTGATCATTAATGAAATGTCCTCGGACGCACATTCAGTTGAAACCAGTGGGCCCCCTCTACGTCCTGCTCAGGGTCCTGCCAAGGACCCTGGCCCACCGGATAATCGTCCAGTGTCCCGGTGCTCCAGTCAGACCCTGTTTGCCCACCAAACTGATCCATTTAAATGTCCGATTTTAGAGTTTGCATTGTGTTCCTTTTCTTTGCTTATAAAAACATAATAATTATAGTCTATGGACCTTTTCTGATGCTGATGGTTCACAAAAGAAATTTGAGACATGTTTGATTGTAATCTGATTTGCAGATAAAGCTGGCCCATTCAAATGATTGGATTGCCAAAAAAAGATCCATTTGCATCCTTGTTCTGTATGTTTTTCACTGACTAATGTTAGAAGTTTGTAAATCTTCATCACTTTTTTTCTCTCATCAATAGGTGGCAGAAAATGTCATTTTTCAACAGGAGAGAAAACTTCATTCCATCACTTTACCTGATGGGCCCATGCACGGTCGGACTGGCCTGGTGTGATAGCGGGAAAAGTTCCCGGTGGGCCCCGATGAGAGAATGAGAGAATTGGTAGCGTGGGCTCTTAAAAAGTGCGGGCCCTTTAAAAGCGCAGCCGAAGGAAATGTAGCGTCGCGTGCGGCGCTCATACTATTCAGTGGTGACAGCGGGTGACGCGCATAGTCACATGACAGGAGGACGTGTTCTTGGTGGGCGGTGACACGCACCGCGCTTTGCTTTCCCGCTGGTGGCTGGTAGTTGTGTGGTGTCAGGTGACACGCTGACGTCACGCTCTCCTCTCCCTGTTCCCCTGCCCGCTGTTCATACGCCGCGCTCTGCTCTCCAGTCCCGGCTCCTGCTCCCTTGGAATTGGCCTTGTAACACCGGCTCCCGTCCGGGTATGTAACACCGCACCAGCACCGCGCACTGCCCTCTTCTCTCCTGCTCTCTTGGCCTTTTAAGCCGGCTCCTGGGCTGAGTATACGGTGACCTGCACTCTGCTCTCTCACCATCACCCTGGAAACAAGGCTGCAGGCCCCGGCTACACCTCTCCCTGCTTCAACTTCAAGTCAAGTGCAATATCCACGTTTTTCTTGGTGAGTGTTCCCAGCATTGGTCATCATCCATATATGGAGGGGTCGCAGGCTGGTCACATGGGGACATGGATAGAGACATGGGGCTGAAGGGGGCGCTGGCTGGACCCATGGGGACATGGATGGAGACATGGGGCTGAAGGGGGGGCTGGTTGGACCCATGGGGATATGGATGGAGACATGGGGCTGAAGGGGGGGCTGGTTGGACCCATGGGGACATGAATGGAGACATGGGGCTGAAGGGGGGGCTGGTTGGACCCATGGGGACATGGATGGAGACATGGGGCTGAAGGGGGGGCTGGTTGGACCCATGGGGACATGAATGGAGACTTGGGGCTGAAGGGGGGGCTGGTTGGACCCATGGGGACATGGATGGAGACATGGGGCTGAAGGGGGGGCTGGTTGGACCCATGGGGACATGCATGGAGACATGGGGCTGAAGGGGGGGCTGGTTGGACCCATGGGGACATGGACGGAGACATGGGGCTGAAGGGGGGGCTGGCTGGACCCATGGGGACATGGAAGGAGACATGGGGCTGAAGGGGGGGCTGGCTGGACCCATGGGGACATGGACGGGGACATGGGGTGAAGGGGGGGCTGGCTGGACCCATGGGGACATGGACGGGGACATGGGGTGAAGAGGGGGCTGGCTGGACCCATAGTGACATGGGGCGGAAGGGGGGGCTGGCTGGACCGAGGGGGACATGGAGGGGGACATGGGGCTGGATGGACCCATGGGGACATGGAGGGGGACATGGGGCTGAAGAGGGGGCTGGCTGGGGACATGGAGGTGGACATGGGGCTGAAAGGGGGGGCTGGCTGGGGACATGGAGTAGGACATGGGGCTGAAGGGGGGCTGGCTGGGGACATGAAGGGGGACATGGAGCTAAAGCGGGGGCTGACTGGACCCATGGGGACATGGAGGGGGACATGGGGCTGAAGGGGGGGACATGGAGGGGGACATGTGGCTGAAGGGGGGCTGGCTGGACCCATGGGGACATGGAGGGGGACATGGGGCGGAAGGGGGGGCTGGCTGGACCCATGGGGACATGGAGGGGGACATGGGGCGGAAGGGGGTGCTGGCTGGACCCATGGGGCTGAAGGGGGGGGCTGGCTGGACCCATGGGGCTGAACGGGGGGGCTGGCTGGATGCATGGGGGGACATATGGGTGGAGGTATGGGGCTGAAGGGGGGGCTGGATGGACGCATGGGGGGACATATGGATGGAGGCATGGGGCTGAAGGGGGGGCTGGATGGACCCATGGGGGGACATGGATTGAGGCATGGGGCTGAAGGGGGGGCTGGTTGGATGCATGGGGGGACTTATGGATGGAGGCACGGGGCTGAAGGGGGGGGGCTGGCTGGACGCATGGGGAGACACATGGAGGTGAAGGTGGCCAAGTTGGGGACCTGGATGGACACATGGAGGTGAAGGGCGGCAAGCTGGACACATGGGGACCTGGATAGATATATGGGGTGGGGTGGGATGCATATATGAAGGGGACAGGATGGATATATGAAGGGGGGCGGGCTGGACACATGGAGACCAGAATGGATATATGGGGGGGGGGGGTCAGGATGGATAGATGGGTGGCCACGCTGGACAAGGGACTTTATTACTGTTTAGGGGCCAGATTGAGGAACTTTATTAGTTTATGATGGCGAGTGGGGAACATTATTACTTTAAAGTCCAATTAGGGACATTATTACTTCTGTAATATAATTTACTTTTTAGGAAACTGTTTTCCATAAGAGGGGACAAAAGGGGGGTCCTGTTACTGTGCAGGGCGCCACTATGTCGCTTTATTTCTTCAACTGGTGTAGTGTAGAAGCCTGGGGAAAAGTGGGAATGTGCTCTAAAAGAGATCAGTTATTGATAACTGTGTGTTATTTTCTGCAGAGATGATTCCTGGCTGGAAGAAGTGATGGCGGACTGTGCCAGATGAAGAAAAGCAAAGATGAAGAACTTCACCTAGAGACATCACTGGTGAGTCAGTGTATTAGTGTACACTTACACTATATAGTATATACAGAGCTCCTGTGTATGTCACTGGTGGCCAGTGTATTACCTATACACTATATACAGAGCTCCTGTGTATAATGTCACTCGTGATAACTGTATTACCTGTACACTATATACAGAGCTCCTGTGTATAATGTCACCGGTGATCACTGTATTACCTGTACACTGACGCTATATACAGAGATCCTGTTTATAATGTCACTGGGGATCACTGTATTACCTGTACACTATATACAGAGCTCCTGTGTATAATGTCACTCGTGATAACTGTATTACCTGTACACTATATACAGAGCTCCTGTGTATAATGTCACCGGTGATCCCTGTATTACCTGTACACTGACACTATATACAGAGATCCTGTTTATAATGTCACTGGGGATCACTGTATTACCTGTACACTGACACTATATACAGAGCTCATATGTAATATGTATAGTGACAGTGTTGTTAGTATTGTGGTTTGTATTCCTGATCAGTATTGTATTATTTGGTCACTACGTGGTGGTAATATGTGGTCTGGTCATGGTGTGGCGATATTTGTCCCTTTTGTATGTTGTATTATTGGTGTTGTTATAGTGGATGATCTTGTGCATGGCGGTCATTTGTTCTTGCTGAGATTAACTAGGAAAAGATTTTTTTCCATGAGGCCACGGCTTCACTATCAGTATTTGGTCAGTATTTTTTCTCAGTAGTGAGAGGCAAAAGCAGGAGTGGGTGATAAATCCAGAATTGGTGACTTGTTTCTATTCTACCTTTTCTCTGATTGTTCCTCACCTGGTTTTGGCTCCCACTCCTGAGAATAATCCTGACTGAATACTGATAGTGTGGCTGTGGCCTTAGAGATGAAATACTTGGAGCAGAGCGTCAGAGATGTACTTACAGGGGTTCTCCGGGGAAAACAAGTAATCACCTCTCCACAGGATCAGTGATAACTTATTGATTGGTGGGGGTCTGACTACTGGGACCTGCACCGATCGGCAGAATGTGGAGCTTTTCTCCCCATTAGACTGGAGCTCATGTGCGACTCGACCACTGATCCATTCATTCCCTCAGAGGCTGCGAGCGCTGCTCTTTTTTGGAAGCCCCCAAATGAACGAATGAGGCTGTGGTCAGACGTCCCACCTGTCGCTGCATTTTAAAATGGGGATAAGTGTCCTGTCAAGGTTAAAACTTCCCCATTCTTCCAATCGGTGCGGTTTCCAATCAATAAGTGATCACCTATCCTGTGTAGCCCATGAATCTGTCATAACTTGTTTTAACCAAAGAAGCTCTTTCATGCAAACTCCAGAAATTGTCCATCCCTGTTCTAGTCTGTGCACAGTAGATGTGAGGAGCCGCCGGTCACTGCTCCACTATAACAGGGAGAGCAGAGAAAAGAGATCTGCATATTGCTGTAGGTGGCCCCTAGAGTCAATGTCCCCTGTGGGCCCCAGACACCCCAGTCCGACCCTGCTGACATCTGATTAAGGCCTAAGGCCCCGTTCACATGTCAGGTTTTAATCAGTGTTTTTTTCTCATTTTCATCTGATTTTGGTCAGTGTGGCAGTTTTTCTCCTCAGTGGGGCATATTTTTTATATGTAAAGTAAAAAGCTAAAGGTTTCCTAGCCTCGCTTGCCCGGCCTATAGACCCAGGAAAACAAGCAGTACAGGCAACATGGTTGGTTCTGGCCATTTTTCTGACAGACTCATTGACTTCAATAGATGATCTTTATCTACAAATCGGATGAAAATCGGACCGGTCTCAGTTCTGATTTGCAGATCTATCGTCCACAAAAAATAGAGATGTAAACCTGTCCCCGGTCTATAACGGAGCATATTCTACCTGTTAGACAAATAACCAGACGTGAAAAGAGCCGTGTGCTATTCTTACAGGGAAGGGGCCACCATTTTATGTTTTGTATTAATAATTATGTAATCAATTATTTTTAATACAAAATTAAATATTCCACTTTATTAGTTTTTTATTTATTTATGTTGACATTGGCCACTAGGGGCTGCCATTTTTATTTGGGGGGTGTGTAAGAAGCACTCTTACACACCTCATTTACGGCAGCCCTGGCCATAAGAGACAGTAGTCTGTCACCAACCCTATCTCTAACATTAGAGGCCGCTCCTCCTGCCTCTAGCTGTGACCTGGGCACGCCCCCTTGGCTGTTCAGGTCGCAGCCGTGGGAGGAGATTGCAGCCATCTTTGTGGAGCCTGCAGTGTAAGCTGTACATTCCCCCTGTTGTCGCACGCACTGTTCAGTCAGAGCGTGCCATGACAGGAGCTGCCGGGGAGGAAATGCCTGGGAGTGGACGTCCCGAGTGAGTATCTGCGGCGGCTCCGTGCGGTGATCTCAGCTTCTCTGCTGTTATCACCGCCGACATCTTCAGGCAACACAGACACAGCGCTGCGAGGGAACGTGGAAGGTGAGTAGAAGCGTTTATTGTTTTGTTTGTTTTTTTCCCTTTGCATTGAATATATGGGGGCATATACACACAAGGGTGGAGTTGGAGGCATATACCCACCAGGTGGAGGGGGGGGCATATACCCACCAGGATGGATGGAAGGGGCATATACCCACCAGAATGTAGGGAGTGTGCATATACCCACCAATGAAGGGGGGCATTTACCCACCAGGATGGATGAAGGGGGCATTTACCCACCAGGATGGATGAAGGGGGCATATATCCACCAGGATGGATGGAGGGGGGGCATACACCCACAAGGATGGAGGGGGGGCATATATCCACAAGGATGAAGGTGGGGCATATACCGACAAGGATGGAGGGGGGCATATACCCATCAGGATGGATGGAGGGGGGCATATACCCATCAGGATGGATGGAGGGGGGCATATACCCATCAAGATGAATGGAGGGGGGCATATACCCACCAGGATGGATGGAGGGGGGGCATATACCCACCAGGATGGATGGAGGGGGGGGCATATACCCACCAGGATGGATGGAGGGGGGGGCATATACCCACCAGGATGGATGGAGGGGGGGCATATACCCACCAGGATGGATGGAGGGGGGGGCATATACCCACCAGGATGGATGGAGGGGGGCATATACCCACCAGGATGGATGGAGGGGGGCATATATGACGCACCCCTGGGCCTTCGTCGCGCGGCATCGCGGGCACGGGAGCTTACCCGGAGCCGGATCTGTTGAGGGTTGTAGTCTCGTGGCGGTGACCCGGTCCGTGCCCAGGGAGTCAAACTGAGCGGCGATGTATTAGCGGTAGATGTTGGACGACTACGCCACCCGTTGAATGCAGCGAAGGAGCTGCCGCTGCAGGGCAGACCGCTGAGGCCGGTGGAAGGATGGTGCAGCGGGGATGGTATAACCCCCAACGGGAGGGGTATGGCCTCAGGGCAGCCGACGTGGATGATGGGGGTAGCAGGAACCACTCAGAGACGATGCGTGTAGTTCAGGGTCTTTACTGGTGACAAAGATAGACCCTCCCGGAGTACTGGCTAGCGATCGGGGCCTGGTCAGTCCTTGAGCAGATGGGATCTCCCCTGGCCAGGCGGAGTTGTAGGCCTCCCAAACTGACTGTACTCTTCTGGCTACCTTGCTAGAGGCGGGTATAAGTAGCCCACGTCCCTGAGTGTACCGTGTGGTGCTCACCCGTATGGCCGGTGACTCGGGGCCTTCTAATGGCTTCCGCTCCACGATGGCGGTGCTGGTCCCACGCGTGTGACCGTGCCTTCGGGTTTCTGGGCCAGAGGACCTGCAATCCCCTGCCGGTCGGTTTCTGCTGCTGGGTAAGGATTAGTCCCCACAGCTTCGGACTCCGGGTCCGGTGATAACTTCTCAGTCAGGGCGAGCTCTGCAGCTGCCAGCCCCTGACTCCTTATAGCACTGCTCCCACAGAGCTCCTGATGTTCTTTTCCTAGATCTGCTTCTCTTCTCTGTCTCTACTTCTTCTCTACTCACTAACCCTGCCTCAGCCCTAGGTTTATATAGGGGAAGTTCTTCCCCTCCCAGGACTGGGCAGGAGGTGTGGCATGCACAGGATTCCTGACCAAGAGACCTCCCACCTGCTCTCAGACATAACATTGCTGTTACTGTGGAAACCAGACCCCTGGGGTGCCACATTCCCCCCTAGTGAAATTTAGTACTCCGGGACTAAACATATTTTTAAACATAACAAGGTATAAACAATAATAGTACAATAAGAAAAACATATAAAGATGGTCACGGCGTGTCCGCAACTGGGTGCAGTTTTTGAAGAAAAGCAAGGTGTCCATTTCACCAAAACAGGGAGACGTAACCAGGTAGGGGTCTGTCTTGCCCCGAGTCCTTAACAGTCTTTCAGTCCGTCCTGGGTTACGCTCCAACATATGTACAAAGGATTCTCGGTAAATCCACCAAAGACTCCTATAAATAACTAGAAACACAAAATTATACACAAGCAACAATAAACAGGTAAACATTAATAAAATAGCTTGAACATTTAGATCCTCCAGCGTGCGGGTAACTGGCCTCTAGTGGCCCGAGTGGACCTACGGAGCTGACTGTCTGGCCCTGAGCTACAGGGTATAGGAGCTGTCAAGGGTAAACTGGGCAGCCGTCTACGGACTCTTTGGCTCACTAGGGGTATGGCAGGTTCACTATAAGCAGAGGGTTGATTTTCCTGGTCTGCTTGTGTGGGGTCTTCTGCCTCCTGGACCGGCTGTTCTTCCAGTTCTACCTGTGTCTCCGTAGGCACTTGGGATGCTGGTTGGAGGAACGTGAGGACGGGTACCACAACAGCACCATTGACTTGAGTCCAAGACCGAGGGAAGTCTCCGAGCACAGTACTAACCATATCTTTCCCTTCCTCTACGGGTCGAGGGTCTTCTTGTTCCTCTTCAGGGTTCCGTAGCTGTTCGGGACACTTCTTCAGGTGATCCCGGGATACAATGGTTGTGGTTTCCCCTCCGTCTTTGCTGATGGTACAGACCTTCGGGTTGTCGTGGCTTGAAGGCAGTACGGTGTACGGGTCCTTCTCCCATTGGTCGTCCAACTTATGGAGCCGTCTTTTCCTCTTCAAGACCTGCTCTCCGGGCACCAGGGGAACAGCGGGAGCATACTGGTTGTAAGTTTTCTCTTGTCTTTCCCTAGCTTGACAGAGACTACGCTCCACGCTCTCCTGTACTTTCCGGTACTGCTGCTGCCTCTCTGTGTCCCAGTCTGCTTCTGGTGAAGTGTCCTCGGGTGTCAGGACTCCCATCTCCAGATCAACGGGAAGCTTACCAGGTCTTGCCCTCATTAGGTAAGCCGGGGTACAGTTGGTGGAACCTACAGGGATGTGGTTGTATAGGTCCACCAGGTCGGGCAGCTTTTCAGGCCACAGACTACGTTCTTCCAGGGGCAATGTTTTCAGGAGATCTATCACCACCTGGTTCATTTTCTCACAAAGTCCATTAGTTTGCGGGTGATAGGGTGTTGTTCTTATCTTCCGGCATCCATACAGGGTGCAGAACTCCTGGAAGACCTCCGCTTCAAAGGCAGGTCCCTGGTCCGTCAGCACCTGCTCCGGGTATCCATGCGGATGGCAGAAGTGCTGCTGGAAGGCTCTAGCTGCTGTGTGAGCCGTTAAGTCCTTGACGGGGACGACAACCAAGAACCGGGAGTAGTGATCCACGATGGTTAACGCGTAGACGTAGCCACTTCTGCTTGGGGTCAGTTTTACATGATCCAAGGCTACCAGTTCCAACGGCTGTCGGGTGATGATGGACCGCAGGGGAGTCTTCTGGCTGGCACGGTCCCTCCTTCTTAAGTTGCATGGGCCGCAGTCTCTGCACCACCTCTCGATGGTTCCTCTCATGCCTACCCAATGGAACCGCCCGCGCAGCAGGAACTCCAGCTTCTTCCATCCGAAATGCCCAGCTCCGTCGTGGTATGCCTCCATCACCATAGCTGCGTCTCTTCTTGGCACCACTACTTGCCAGATTAGTTCATGCGTCCGGGAGTTAACCATTCTGCGGCACAACTTTCCCTTGTAAAGTGTAACATACCTGGCGGCGTCCTTGCATGGTGGTCCATCTCCCACTGTGCAAGAGGGCGCACTTGATCTCCTGTCCAGAATGTCTCTCTGGCTTCCCTCCATGCTGTCTGTTTGTGTCTGTTTCTGCTGCTTAAGGGCGGCGCCCGATCACTTCCTGCCTTTTGTACCTGCTGTGGGTCACTCCCCTTGTGCGTCCTCAGCCTATTGCTGTCTGTCACTTGGTATATAGCTCAGCAGCTCCCTTCTATCCCTGCCTGAGCATAAGTGTTTCCTTCAGTGTGTGCTTGCACTCTGAAGGTGCCAGGTCCCGTCCTTTGTTTCCTTGTCTGCCTTTCCTGGAGGCTGTATTTCCAGGCCTGTCTGCACTTAGTCCTGTATGTCTCCTGCTTTGCGGTATCAGCTCCCGTGTCTGAACTGTGTCCTGTATGCCTCCTGCTTTGCGGTATCAGCTCCCGTGTCTGAACTTAGTCCTGTATGTCTCCTGCTTTGCGGTATCAGCTCCCGTGTCTGAACTGTGTCCTGTATGTCTCCTGCTTTGCGGTATCAGCTCCCGTGTCTGAACTGAGTCCTGTATGTCTCCTGCTTTGCGGTATTAGTTCCCGTGTCTGAACTGAGTCCTGTATGCCTCCTGCTTTGCGGTATCAGCTCCCGTGTCTGAACTTAGTCCTGTATGTCTCCTGCTTTGCGGTATCAGCTCCCGTGTCTGAACTGTGTCCTGTATGTCTCCTGCTTTGCGGTATCAGCTCCCGTGTCTGAACTGAGTCCTGTATGTCTCCTGCTTTGCGGTATTAGTTCCCGTGTCTGAACTGAGTCCTTTCTGTGTATCTTGTCTGTCCTGTCTGAACACGCTCCTAGCCTGTTCCTCCCGCCTTCTAGGGGCCGATTACCTAGACCCGCTCCTGTATCTTGTCTGTCCTGTCTGAACACGCTCCTTGCCTGTTCGTCCCGCCTCTCTGGGGGCAGTATTCCCAGACCCGCTCCTGTATCCCGCTGCAGTGTCGGTCTCCTCCGTACACTCAGTTCCAGTCTGAACTCTCTCCTATCCTTTACCTGTTTTGCCTCTATGTCCGTTCCCTTCCTTTTTCTGCAGAGTCTGAACTCGTACCTAACTCCTGCCTGTTGTCTCTGTACTCCCGTTTGTGAGTTTGTGGTCCACTCGCTACTTCACTGCAAGTACCCTGTGGGTGTCTGGCTCTGTCTTTCCCTTCCTGTCTGTTCCGTATGAACAGAGTCCTGTCCTGCCCTGCTTCTGCCCGCTGCTCCGGCAGTCCTGTCCTGCCCTGCTTCTGCCCGCTGCTCCGGCAGTCCTGTCCTGCCCTGCTTCTGCCCGCTGCTCCGGCAGTCCTGTCCTGCCCTGCTTCTGCCCGCTGCTCCGGCAGTCCTGTCCTGCCCTGCTTCTGCCCGCTGCTCCGGCAGTCCTGTCCTGCCCTGCTTCTGCCCGCTGCTCCGGCAGTCCTGTCCTGCCCTGCCTGTACCCCTCTGCCTGTAATGTTCCTGAGTCCCAGTGTGTACTGGGCCCTATCCCGCCTGTGTTCTTACCTGCTAGTGCCTCCCTGTCTGCACTCTAGCTGTGCTTGCCTGTACCCCCCCTGCCTGCTTACCCGCCTGCCTGCATACCAGTCGTGCCTGCCTATACCCACCAGTCTGTGTGCCAGCCTACCAGTCTGTTCCTGTATTCCCCTGTGTGGGTCAACAGCCGTGTCCGGGGTCTGTCCTGGAGTAGCACCTGGTCCCTCTGCTCGGTTCCTCCTTGGTGCACTGGCGTCGTATGCCGTCGTGCGACCCTGGTCGGATCGGGTGAATACCTAGTTACGCCCCTCCAGGCATTCACTCTCCGGCACGGTCCAGTGGAATCACTACCAATCACACGCACACGCCGCTTAGCCCGGGCGTGTGCATAACAGCATGCTCAGGCCATGGTTCCCGTTGAGCCCCACGGCCTTCGCCCTCTGAGAAGTTTTCCAGCGAATATATGCATTAAAATAAATAAATAAACTTTTTTTCTCTTAGCTGAGTTCCAGGCGAAATTACGCACCGTCCAGATGGATCTATCAGCTCTCGTTCCTGCGGATCCGCCACGTTACTATGGGGATCCAAGACAGTGTCGTGCATTTGTGGAGCAATGCATGCTACACTTTAAGGCCTACCCTCTCTGCTTTCCTTCCGATTGGGCTAAAGTGGCCTTTATGATGTCTTACCTGGCGGGTGATGCCTTGGAATGGATCAACCCCCTATATGAAACACAGGATCCGATCCTCCGGGACCTAATGGCCTTCCTGGTGGCCTTTCTAATGGTCTTCGATGATCCTAACCCGGAGGCTCCTGCTGAAGCTTCACCTCCCAATATCCCGGAGCAGCCCCGATGGGTAATGTGTGTGGGTAGCGCAATAGTCCTCCAGCCCAATGAGACTACTGCCCACCCAGAATCCTCACAGGGTGACTACGCTTTCCGGAATACTTCTCTCAACCTCAAGAGGCAGTCCAGACGTGCTAGACGTAGAGGCAAGCCGTCACGCCAGGGTCTGTCCTCCCTGAGACCTCCTGACCCCAACCTTGAAGTCCCTACTGAAGCTTCATCTCCCTGTATCCCGGAGAAACCCCAATGGGTAATGTGCGTGGGTAGTGCACCAGTTCTCCTGCCCGAAGAGACTTCTGCCCATCCAGACTCCACACAGGAGAACTTCCTGCACCCGGCATCAGATGCTTCTCTCTCTTTAACCGGTGTGCATGTCCAAGGATGCTCCAAAGCTGTGGTTACCTCTGAGTCTGTGCACCTCTACTACCTGGCGGAGGATCCCCTGTTGCCTCCTGAATCCTCCGGGATACCACTCGATGACAAATGGAGAGAGACTTCTCTACACCCGGTACTCAATACTTTGTCCGCTTCGTCCTGTGAGCCTGACAATGGGTACCCCAAAGTGGTAGTTACCTCCGAGTCTCTACACCCCTCCGACCAGGCGGAGGATCTCCAGTTGTCTCCTGAACCCTTCGGGGTGCTACCTGGTAACGAAAGGACAGAGACTCTCCTATACTCTGTACCTGATACCTCGCTCGCTTCGTCCAGTGAGTCCAACCTAGTGTACTCCGAAGCAGAAGTTACTCCCGAGTCTCTACACCCCTCCGACCAGGCGGAGGACCTCCAGTTGTGTTCAGAACCCTTCGGGGTGCCACCTGGTGGTGAATGGACAGAGACTTTCCTATACTCTGTACCTGATACCTCGCTCGCTTCGTCCAGTGAGTCCAACCTAGTGTACTCCGAAGCAGAGGTTACTCCTGAGTCTCTACACCCCTCCGACCAGGCGGAGGACCTCCAGTTGTGTTCAGAATCCTTCGGGGTGCCACCTGGTGGTGAATGGACAGAGACTTTCCTATATCCTGTACCTGATACCTCGCTCGCTTCGTCCAGTGAGTCCGACCTAGTGTACTCCGAAGCAGAGGTTACTCCCGAGTCTCTACACCCCTCCGACCAGGCGGAGGACCTCCAGTTGTGTTCAGAACCCTTCGGGGTGCCACCTGGTGGTGAATGGACAGAGACTTTCCTATACTCGGTACCCGATACCTCGCCTGCTTCCTCCAGTGAGTCCGACCTAGTGTACTCTGAAGCAGTTGTTTTCTCTGAGCCTCTGCACTCTTCTGACCCGGCGGAGGACCTCCAGTTGTTTCCTGAATCCTCCGGGATACCACCAGATAACAAAGAGACAGTGACTTTTCCTCATTATGTACCTGATAACCCGTCTATTTTTTCCTGTGAGTTTGACAAGATGTACCTCGAAGCAGAGATTACCCTTAAGTCTCTGTCCCCCTCCAACCCAGTGAACGACTGGCCCTCGAATTCCCTGCGGAAGATTCTGGCAGGCCTGAAGAAGAGGGGGCGTAAGGGGGGAGGTACTGTAACATACCTGGCGGCGTCCTTGCATGGTGGTCCATCTCCCACTGTGCAAGAGGGCGCACTTGATCTCCTGTCCAGAATGTCTCTCTGGCTTCCCTCCATGCTGTCTGTTTGTGTCTGTTTCTGCTGCTTAAGGGCGGCGCCCGATCACTTCCTGCCTTTTGTACCTGCTGTGGGTCACTCCCCTTGTGCGTCCTCAGCCTATTGCTGTCTGTCACTTGGTATATAGCTCAGCAGCTCCCTTCTATCCCTGCCTGAGCATAAGTGTTTCCTTCAGTGTGTGCTTGCACTCTGAAGGTGCCAGGTCCCGTCCTTTGTTTCCTTGTCTGCCTTTCCTGGAGGCTGTATTTCCAGGCCTGTCTGCACTTAGTCCTGTATGTCTCCTGCTTTGCGGTATCAGCTCCCGTGTCTGAACTGTGTCCTGTATGCCTCCTGCTTTGCGGTATCAGCTCCCGTGTCTGAACTTAGTCCTGTATGTCTCCTGCTTTGCGGTATCAGCTCCCGTGTCTGAACTGTGTCCTGTATGTCTCCTGCTTTGCGGTATCAGCTCCCGTGTCTGAACTGAGTCCTGTATGTCTCCTGCTTTGCGGTATTAGTTCCCGTGTCTGAACTGAGTCCTTTCTGTGTATCTTGTCTGTCCTGTCTGAACACGCTCCTAGCCTGTTCCTCCCGCCTTCTAGGGGCCGATTACCTAGACCCGCTCCTGTATCTTGTCTGTCCTGTCTGAACACGCTCCTTGCCTGTTCGTCCCGCCTCTCTGGGGGCAGTATTCCCAGACCCGCTCCTGTATCCCGCTGCAGTGTCGGTCTCCTCCGTACACTCAGTTCCAGTCTGAACTCTCTCCTATCCTTTACCTGTTTTGCCTCTATGTCCGTTCCCTTCCTTTTTCTGCAGAGTCTGAACTCGTACCTAACTCCTGCCTGTTGTCTCTGTACTCCCGTTTGTGAGTTTGTGGTCCACTCGCTACTTCACTGCAAGTACCCTGTGGGTGTCTGGCTCTGTCTTTCCCTTCCTGTCTGTTCCGTGTGAACAGAGTCCTGTCCTGCCCTGCTTCTGCCCGCTGCTCCGGCAGTCCTGTCCTGCCCTGCTTCTGCCCGCTGCTCCGGCAGTCCTGTCCTGCCCTGCTTCTGCCCGCTGCTCCGGCAGTCCTGTCCTGCCCTGCTTCTGCCCGCTGCTCCGGCAGTCCTGTCCTGCCCTGCTTCTGCCCGCTGCTCCGGCAGTCCTGTCCTGCCCTGCTTCTGCCCGCTGCTCCGGCAGTCCTGTCCTGCCCTGCCTGTACCCCTCTGCCTGTAATGTTCCTGAGTCCCAGTGTGTACTGGGCCCTATCCCGCCTGTGTTCTTACCTGCTAGTGCCTCCCTGTCTGCACTCTAGCTGTGCTTGCCTGTACCCCCCTGCCTGCTTACCCGCCTGCCTGCATACCAGTCGTGCCTGCCTATACCCACCAGTCTGTGTGCCAGCCTACCAGTCTGTTCCTGTATTCCCCTGTGTGGGTCAACAGCCGTGTCCGGGGTCTGTCCTGGAGTAGCACCTGGTCCCTCTGCTCGGTTCCTCCTTGGTGCACTGGCGTCGTATGCCGTCGTGCGACCCTGGTCGGATCGGGTGAATACCTAGTTACGCCCCTCCAGGCATTCACTCTCCGGCACGGTCCAGTGGAATCACTACCAATCACACGCACACGCCGCTTAGCCCGGGCGTGTGCATAACATAAAGGAACAGTCGACTCTTCTCAGCCCACAATTGTTTGGCTTCCCCCGGAGCGTCTGGGTCAAGGCGTGCATCAGGCCGAGTCAGCATCTCCTTTACCAGTCGGACGGCAGGGTCACTGTCTTGCGTCTCCACCCAGTTGTAATGAGGTAAGGGGTTGAACGTAGCGGTTTGCTTACTTCTTACACGGTGGGAATACTGGATAGTCCCATGACGGTGGAACGCGGGGAGCTCAACTTCTTCCAGTTCCTCTGAATCTTCCCCTACGTCCGGTAGGTTTGGCATCCTGGACAGGGCGTCTGCGTTGGTATTGGAGCGTCCTGCCCGGTATTCGATTGTAAACTCATAGTTGGACAAGCGGGCCATCCATCTCTGCTCTAGGGCACCGAGTCTTGCAGTGTCCAGGTGTGTCAACGGGTTGTTATCCGTGTACACGGTGAACCGGGAAGAAGCGAGGTAGTGCTTAAAGCGTTCGGTGACTGCCCACACCACTGCCAGGAACTCTAGCTTAAATGAGCTGTAATTCTCAGGGTTTCTTTCGGTGGGTCGCAGTTTTCGGCTGGCGTAAGCAATTACCCGTTCTTTCCCCTGCTGGATCTGGGATAGTACGGCTCCTAGCCCGATGTTACTGGCGTCGGTGTAGAGGATAAAGGGCTGGCTATAATCAGGGTACGCCAGGATTTCATCCCCCGTGAGGGCCATCTTCAGCTGGCGGAAGGACTCTTCTTCCAGCTTCTCCCATCTGAAGGGCGGCTTCTGGTTCTTGGCCTTCCGGGACTGGCCTATCAGGAGGTCCTGCATAGGAGCTGCCTTTTTGGTGAAACCGGGGATGAACCTGCGGTAGTAGCCTACCAACCCGAGGAACTGCCTCACTTCCTTTACGCTGGAGGGGCTTGGCCATTCCTTAATTGCGGTGATCTTATCAGGGTCGGGAGCCACTCCATTAGCACTCACCACGTGTCCCAGGTACTGCACCTTTGGCTTCAGGAGGTGACACTTGGAAGGTTTCACCTTTAGGCTGTAACTTGCCAGAGCTTCAAACACTTCCGCCAGGTGCTTCAGGTGGTCCTCGTAGGTCTTGGAGTAGACGATGACATCGTCCAGGTATAACAGGACGGTCTCAAAGTTCCGGTGTCCCAGACAGCACTCCATCAATCGCTGGAAGGTTCCTGGTGCGTTGCAGAGTCCAAACGGCATGCAGGTAAACTCGCTAAGTCCCATCGGGGTGGTGAATGCGGTCTTCTCCCGATCCGCCTCTGCTACAGGAACCTGCCAGTACCCGCTAGTGAGATCCAAGGTGGAGAAGAAGTTAGCAGATTTTAAAGCAGCCAAAGACTCCTCTATTCTTGGTAAGGGGTACGCATCTTTGTGTGTGATACGGTTAATTTTCCGGTAATCTACACACATTCTCATGGTGTTGTCTTTCTTTTTGACCAAGACTAGTGGAGCTGCCCAGGGGCTACAGCTATCCCTGATTACCCCAGCCTCCTTCATGTCTCTAAGCATCCCCTTGGCGTGTTGGTAGTGTGCAGGGGGTACGGGCCGATACCTCTCTTTTATGGGAGGATGGTCTCCCGTGGGGATGTGGTGTTCTACCCCCTTGACTCGCCCGAAGTCTAACGGGTGTTTACTAAACACTCTCTCGCACTCTTGAACCACCCGGTAGACTCCCTGTTTCTGGTGGGAGGGAGTGGAGTCAGTACCCAAATGTAGTTGCTGACACCAATCCTCCATTATTTTCTCAGAGCCGTTACCTTCCTCCGGATGAGATGGAGGCAAGGGTTCCACAGACTGTATAGAATTTTGGTTGATAGTATATAATTTGGCTAGCGTAGCATACCGGGGCAGGTATACTTCCCTTTTCCCAATATTTATTATGCGAACGGGTACCCTCCCATGGCGTACATCAACTACCCCCCGGGCTGTCAAAATGGTGGGCCTACTGTCTGAGTAGACTGGCTCTACCATGGCCTGGTAATCTCTACCTCTCAGACCAATAGCTGCCCGGCACCAAATCATCATTTCACTTTTCGGGGGTATGGCAATAGGGAAAGGGTCACACATTCTTACGCTACCAATCTCACCGCCGGAGAGTTCCACTTGTTGCCGTCGCATCAGTGCCCGGATCTCTTTCTGGAGCACTCGCTGCTGGCCGGAGCTGGCGTTCTTGGCAACCTGCTGTAAATTGAAAATCACCTCTGCAAGACAATTTTCAATCACATTAGTTCCTAGAGTTATCTTTGGGTGACTCTCGCGCTTGTCAATGTCCACAATGATCAGTCCCTGTGCTGCCAGTTCGACTCTACCGATTTTAATGGTCATCTCTTTAAATCCGATCTGTGGCACGGGCTGACCATTGCTGGCAATGATACTCAAGTCGTCGTCAGGGTAGCGGGTTATATCCGAGTCATTCCAGTACTGCTTGAAGAGCACGTACGGGATGGTGGTGACCTGTGACCCGGTGTCCAGTAGGGCACTCAGGAATGCCATCCAGTACCACAGGCAAGACTGGACGTCCTCCCACATATTTGTCGCGCCAGTTCGATGGGCCTGGTGATCTTTTTCCTGGGGGTTGGCCCTCTACCCCAGGTTGTGCCAGTTTAAAGGACAGTACCTTGCCATATGTCCAGGTTGATTGCAGCGGCGGCAGATGGGTTGTCCGTCCTCGTTGTATCGGTCGCTGGGTCTTCCTCTGGCCGGTGGGGTCCTCCTTGGTCGACGCCACGGGATGTCCTCCGGTCCGGATGCCAGCTGGATCTTCCCTGGAGTGGAAACCTGTAAAGACTTGCGATGATCCTCTTCCGTAGGTCGCGGCTCCGCAGTGGATCGTCAGGATCGAGGACCTTCCGTCGCGCTCCTGTGACGTCAGCGTCTGCTGGGCTCCTTCCAGGACCTTACGCGACGTCTGGACGTGAGGCGGGGCTTCAGTTCTCGCGCGCTTTTGGAGTCCACGCCCCTCTTCTTCCCGCGCGGCGTCTTCAAGATGGCGTCCAATGGCGGGAAAACTCCACGGATGACGGGAAGAAGGCAAAAGATGGCGCCGGATGGCGGGAAACTTCACCACTGGTAAGTTTGAACAGTCTTTTTCAGGCACGCAGTACCCGGTGGTTGCGGGCACGAAATCCTGCCGACTACGCCAAAAGCTGACGCGCCCCTGGGCCTGTGTCGCGCTGCGTTGCGCACGCGGGAGCTTCCCGGAGCCGGATCTTTTGAGGGTTGTAGTCTCGTGGCGGTGATCCGGTCCGTGCCCAGGGAGTCAGACTAAGTGGCGCTGTATTAGCGGTAGATGTTGGACGACTACGCCACCCGTTGAATGCAGCGAAGGAGCTGCCGCTGCAGGGCAGACCGGTGAGGCCGGTGGAAGGATGGTGCAGCGGGGATGGTATAACCCCCAACGGGAGGGGTATGGCCTCAGGGCAGCCGACGTGGATGATGGGGGTAGCAGGAACCACTCAGAGACGATGCGTGTAGTTCAGGGTCTTTACTGGTGACAAAGATAGACCCTCCCGGAGTACTGGCTAGCGATCGGGGCCTGGTCAGTCCTTGAGCAGATGGGATCTCCCCTGGCCAGGCGGAGTTGTAGGCCTCCCAAACTGACTGTACTCTTCTGGCTACCTTGCTAGAGGCGGGTATAAGTAGCCCACGTCCCTGAGTGTACCGTGTGGTGCTCACCCGTATGGCCGGTGACTCGGGGCCTTCTAATGGCTTCCGCTCCACGATGGCGGTGCTGGTCCCACGCGTGTGACCGTGCCTTCGGGTTTCTGGGCCAGAGGACCTGCAATCCCCTGCCGGTCGGTTTCTGCTGCTGGGTAAGGATTAGTCCCCACAGCCTCGGACTCCGGGTCCGGTGATAACTTCTCAGTCAGGGCGAGCTCTGCAGCTGCCAGCCCCTGACTCCTTATAGCACTGCTCCCACAAAGCTCCTGATGTTCTTTTCCTAGATCTGCTTCTCTTCTCTGTCTCTACTTCTTCTCTACTCACTAACCCTGCCTCAGCCCTAGGTTTATATAGGGGAAGTTCTTCCCCTCCCAGGACTGGGCAGGAGGTGTGGCATGCACAGGATTCCTGACCAAGAGACCTCCCACCTGCTCTCAGACATAACATTGCTGTTACTGTGGAAACCAGACCCCTGGGGTGCCACATATACCCACCAGGATGGATGGAGGGGGGCATATACCCACCAGGATGGATGGAGGGGGGCATATACCCACCTGGATGGACGGAGGGGGGCATATACCCACCTGGATGGATGGAGGGGGGCATATACCCACCTGGATGGATGGAGAGGTGGCATATACCCACCAGGATGGAGAGGTGGCATATACCCACCAGGATGGAGAGGTGGCATATACTCACCAGAATAGAGGGAGGGGGCATATACACCTACCCAGGATGGAGGGAGGGGGCATATACAACTACCCAGGATGGATGGAGGGGCATATACACCTTCCCAGGATGGATGGATGGAGGGGCATATACACCTACCCAGGATACATGGATAGAGAGGCATATACACCTACCCAGGATGGATGGATGGAGGGGCATATACACCTACCCAAGATGGATGGATTGAGGGGCATATACACCTACCCAGGATGGATGGATGGAGGGGCATATACACCTACCCAGGATGGATGGATGGAGGGGCATATACACCTACCCAGGATGGATGGATGGAGGGGCATCTACACCTACCCAGGATGGATGGATGGAGGGGCATCTACACCTACCCAGGATGGATAGATGGAGGGGTATATACACCTACTCAGGATGGATGGATGGAGGGACATATACACCTACCCAGAATGGAAGGATGAAGGGGCATATTCTCCTACCAAGGATGGATGGAGGGGCATATACTCCTACCCAGCATGGATGGATGGAGGGTCATCTACACCTAACCAGGATGGATGAAGGGGCATAAACACATACTAGAATAGACTACCCAGGATGGATGGATGGAGGGTCATCTACGCCTACCCAGGATGGATGGATGGAGGGTCATCTACGCCTACCCAGAATGAATGGATGGAGGGTCATCTACGCCTACCCAGAATGGATGGATGGAGGGGCATATACACCTACCCATGATGGATGGATGGGCCGATACACCTACCCAGGATGGATTGATGGATGGAGGGGCATCTACAACTATCCAGAATTGATGGATGGAGAGGCATATGCACCTACCCAGGATGGATGGATGGAGAGGCATATACACCTACCCAGGATGGATGGATGGATGGAGGGGTATATACACCTACCCAGGATGGATGGATGGAGGAAAGGACATATACTGCTACCCAGGATGGATGGATGGAGGGGCATATACACCTACCCCGGATGGATGGACGGGCAAATACACCCACCCAGGATGGATGGAGGGGCCGAAACACCTACCCAGGATGGATTGATGGATGGAGGGGCATCTACAACTACCCAGAATTGATGGATGGAGAGGCATATACACCTACCCAGGATTGATGGATGGAGAGGCATATTCACCTACCCAGGATGGATGGATGGAGAGGCATATACACCTACCCAGGATGGATGGATGGAGGGGCCGATACACCTACCCAGGATGGATAGATGAAGGGAGGGACATATACTGCTACCCAGGATGGATGGATGGAGGGGCATATGCACCTACTCAGGAAGGATGGAAGGGTATATACACCTACCCAGGATGGATGGATGGAGGGGCATCTACACCTACCCAGGATGGGGACCTTATTCCATATACCAGGATGGGGCATATACAAGGATGAGGGGCATATACTGTAGGGCATATATTGGGCCGTTACGCTGTAATGCAATATATAGGGCCATTGCGCTGTGGCTCACCATATGGTGTCATTACGCTTTGGCTCTTTTGATACCTGTGATACGTCTGACCTCATAGTATGTCCCCCCCTTTTTACTCTTTTGAAGGAGGCTGTTTTACACTTGAAGCATATATGTGTTACAATCCATAACTAAATCGTGTAGATTTTTTATTTTTCCTCTTTAGTGGTTAACTCTGGAATGAAGCACCGCTTTGTATTCATTTATATGAGATATTTTCATGTGCTGAGTGTCGGCTTATTTGTTACCCCCCTCTTTTTCTCAGATATGATTGTAATTTGATTTATCATGAGACGATGGATTTTCGTTTTTTATACAGTTCTTCCAATTTTTGTATTGTTTTAGGTAAACCTTGATAAAGGCTGAGGCCGAAGTGTTGGTCATACATCTGTATAATGAACAATTTATTGTCTGAATAAATACCTTGATTTGCATCAATATCCATTGTGCCTAAAGGTTTATATATATATATAAAATAAGTATTTTTGCATGTGAGTTTTCTTATAATGTTTTTAAATAGAAGACCGTATTGCGATATCATTGAGATACAAATGTTTGTTGGAATCCTCAGCTCTACCTGAGAACACAATCTGCGTGGGACTGGGCCGAGTGGGGGGCATCTGGCCAACATATAGCGGCGGGCACTCTGCAGCAACTCAGCACTGTTGACTTTGGAGGTCCTCTTCATTCCCTGGTGGTCAGCGGCTGCATGCATCCCCTAGAACTGGATATGCGAAGACTGTTTGCTGTGGAGCCCTCTAGTTTCGATCAGATAAATGTGGAGGACAGCTCAACATATCTGTCATCATAGACAATCTGTGCCGAATCCGCACCCTGTCTAGGTGGCAGCACACAGTGCTTTGTGTGTGTCCCATTGTATTACTAGTGATATAGCAGTATACTAGAGATGCACCAACTCCACATTTTTATTAATATTACTCCAGATATGGACGAAACCCTCCAAGATGCAGGCTTTGTTATACTACAGAATTTTGGTGCATCCATAATATATGCTCAAGCACTTTAATAGAAACCTGTTCCACCATGTCCATCCTTCACTGCGTTACTGGTATTTATTTGGAAACACAGGGATATTCCAGGAAAACGTGTTTTATGCTTAATAAAAATAAACTGATCACATTTTCAAAAAATTTCCATTCGTGTTTATCTCCTTTTTTGTAATTTACCTGTCTGGTTAATTCACACCTTTCATGTTTTTTCTACAACCAGTTAATGGGGTGGTCTCAGTTTCTAAAAGGGAGTCTGTCACCCCCAATACTCAAATCATTTATGGATTTGTATAGGAATCTTGGCCCCTATAAAAAAAATTCTACTTTAGGTACAGATTATATTTTTATGCAAACAAACCATTTACACCCCTCCCTTACTTTCCATCCTCTGCCCCGCCCCTTATGGTGATTGACAGCACTGCCTATATTGAATCCTCAGCCCTGCACACACTGACACTACAGGAGCTGAAAACTCAGTGTCCGAGCTTGCGGGCATCCTCTGATCCCCTTGTCCAGTCTATAGTTGTCTCTTTCAGTGGGCAGAAAAAAAGCTTCTGCTTAAAAATTGTAAGGCTCGATTTGAGTTTGCCAAAAGACATGTTGGAGACTCCCAAAATATATGGAGGAATGTGCTGTGGTCAGATGAGACCAAAATTGAAGTTTTTGGCCACCAAGGTAAATGCTATGTCTGGCACCAAACCAACAGCTCATCACCCCAAGAACACCATCCCCACAGTGAAACATGGTGGTTGCAGTATCATGCTGTGGGTATGTTTTTCTGCAGCAGCCACCTCCATTATCTGAATGCAAGGAAGATTGTGAACTTGTGCTACTTGTGCAGTAACACTTTTTCATTTCTGCTCCATTCTGTCTTCAAGCAGAGGGTTAAAAATGCTCTGACTCCATATCCGGCTTCATGGCTTGATCATAGATGCTGGATCCTGATTCCCAAGAGAATCCCACCAACCCAAGATTGTGAAAGAAATGCACAAAACACTTTTAGTGAATGTTAAGTAGACCAAATTTTATTACAAATCATATTATTTCATTCAGTGTCTGAAATTTAGAATAAGCCAATTGCTATGAAAAAGACACTGAAAATGGCAAACCTCCGACTCACGAAGAATCATCCGTCAGCACTCAGGAGAGGAAAACCCCCTGTGGAGGAAACCTCTAGGGAACCATGGCTGGAGGACTTGCCCATCCCTCGGGCTTAGAAGGATAGTGCCAACAAGTAACAGCAAATTGTACTAGAATTTGTACATTGTATCATATTTACAGTGAGACATAATATACATCCACTATAGATATGATAGCAGTGACATCACATAGTCACACAAGTTACACATTACATCATCAGAAAACAGACAGTAATGGAGAAGGTCAAAGTAGGTGCCCTGTGCGAGCACCATATGGAGAAGTCTAATGCGACATCTCCAGGCCGTACACATAAAGGTGAAGGCAACTAGTACTGGACGTGAGGGAGATCTGGCTGCAACATCTGTCACCCCATTGATCGCTAGGGTTAGTTTGATCTGGCTGGCTAGGCGATATGGCTGATCTGGCTGGCTAGGCGGTATGGCTGATCTGGCTGGCTAGGCGGTATGGCTGATCTGGCTGGCTAGGCGGTATGGCTGATCTGGCTGGCTAGGCCGTATCCCCTTCCTCCCTTACAGGTTATGGAGTGATGAAGCTCCAGGTCTCCAGACACATCAAGTATGGCGCTTCATACGGCTGAATGACCTGTGGTTCCGGAATCATCTTCTATATCATAGATGTATGTGTTTATGACATCAGCACAGTTGCTGTAGTTACCACAGGTGTTCATTACTGGTGCTTCACTGGCTAGAAAGTCTCTCAGTGTTCCAAAGAATTAACCCTTGAATGACTGGCATTGTACATTTGTCCAGAATCCTGTAACATAATCTTGTCACTATGCAGGACCGTTATCAATATTATACTTTAAAATTACCCTAAACAAAGTCTAATTAGTGAGCGCATCTACAGATTTGATGGGTAACAAGCACAATAATCTCCTTAAGCCCTACTAAATGCATAAATGTCCAATATGAGTACAGAGCAGTCCATACAGAATGGATGATACAGAGGGCAATACAGTTAGATAAAGAAGTAGAAAGCCAAACCAAGTAAATGGCTACTGAGGTCTCAATTGCGCATCTGCTGCCTCAGGCGGCCATTTGTGTAACACAAGCGATCGGAAGATCACAGCTTCTAGTCTGCTAAGGAGACTATTGAAGCATGTAAAAAGTAAAAAAAAATATTTAAAAGTTCAAATCACCCCCCTTTTACCCCATTCAAAATAAAACAATCAAAAATCCACGTTTGGTATCGCCGCATTTAGAATCGCCCGATCTATCAATATATAAGAAGAATGACTTCCATCAGTAAACTGTATAACGAGAAAAAAAACTAAACTCCAAAATTAAGTTGTTTTGGTCGCCGCAACATTGCATTAAAATGTAATAACAGGCGATCATAACATCATATCTACACCAAAACGGTATCAATAAAAATGTCAACTCAGTGCGCAAAAAATAACCCCTGACCTGGCTCTAGATCACGAAAAATGGAGACGCTACGGGTCTCGGAAAAATGATTATTTTTTTTACAAGCTTTGAATTTTGATTTCACCACTTAAAATAGAAGCTACACATTTTTGGTAACTACGCCATATTGACGGAAAAATAAAAAAGTTATGGCTCTGGGAAGAAGGGGAGCAAAAAATGAAAGCGCAAAAGCGGAAAAACCTGAGGTGATAAAGGGGTTAACTGGAATTTTCTGCCATGGACTCATTGGCAAATCTGAAATAGATATTTCTCGCTCCTTTATCAGTGGGGAAACATATATCTTTGGCCTCATTCAGACGTCTGTTTTTCATGTTTGTGTCCTCTCCATATTTGTTACGGATAGATCACATACACAATATAATCTGTGGAGTCGTCCACATGTCATTTTTTTGTTGAAAACTGCGTAGTGTCCGTTTTTTATCCTAGTGGTTGATGGAAATTCTCCAGTCAGATCTATGGGTCCATGACATCGCTGACAGCTGGCATTGCCATCCATGTGCTGTCTGTGATAACACTGTCACCATAGGAGAAGCTTCTCAATTTATGGATTTATTTTGCATACAAGAAAAGCTGATGAAACGCTGAAGATAAAAACTGACCACTTTCAGACATTTTTTGCATATACGATAAGTCACTGACATCTGATTAAGGCCTAAGGCCCCGTTCACATGTCAGGTATTAATCAGTGTTTTTTTCTCATTTTCATCTGATTTTGCTCAGTGTGGCATATTTTTTTATATGTAAAGTAAAAAGCTAAAGGTTTCCTCGCCTCGCTTGCCCGGCCTATAGACCCTGGAAAACAAGCAGTACAGGCAACATGGTTGGTTCTGGCCATTTTTCTGACAGACTCATTGACTTCAATAGATGATCTTTATCTACAAATCGGATGAAAATCGGACCGGTCTCAGTTCTGATTTACAGATCAATCGTCCACAAAAAATAGAGCTGTAAACCTGTCCCCGGTCTATAACGGAGCATATTCTACCTGTTAGAGAAATAACCAGACGTGAAAAGAGCCATGTGCTATTCTTACACGGAAGGGGCCACGATTTTATGTTTTGTATTAATAATTATGTAATCAATTATTTTTAATGCAAAATTAAATGTACCACTTTATTAGTTTTTTATTTATTTATTTTTTCATTGGCCACTAGGGGCTGCCATTTTTATTTGGGGGGGGGGGGTGTAAGAAGCGCTCTTACACACCTCATTTACGGCAGCCCTGGCCATAAGAGACAGTAGTCTGTCACCGACCCTATCTCTAACATTAGAGGCAGCTCCTCCTGCCTCTAGCTGTGACCTGGGCACGCCCCCTTGGCTGTCCAGGTCGCAGCCATGGGAGGAGATTGCAGCCATCTTTGTGGAGCCTGCAGTGTAAGCTGTACATTCCCCCTGTCGTCGCACGCACTGCTCAGTCAGAGTGTGCCATGACAGGAGCTGCCGGGGAGGAAATGCCTGGGAGTGGAGGCCCCGAGTGAGTATCTGCGGCGGCGCCGTGCGGTGATCTCAGCTTCTCTGCTGTTATCACTGTCGACATCTTCAGGCAACACAGACACAGCGCTGCGTGGGAACGTGGAAGGTGAGTAGAAGCGTTTATTGTTTTGTTTTTTTTTCCTTTGCATTGAATATATGGGGGCATAAACCCACCAGGATGGAGGAGGAGGCATAAACCCACCAGGATGGAGGAGGAGGCATAAACCCACCAGGATGGAGGAGGAGGCATAAACCCACCAGGATGGAGGAGGAGGCATTAGGGTGATTAATGAGTGGAACAGGCTGCCACGAGAGGTGGTGAGTTCCCCTTCAATGGACGTCTTCAAACAGAGGCTGGACAGACATCTGTCTGAGATGATCTAGTGAATCCTGCTTTGAGCAGGGGGTTGGACCAGATGACCCAGGAGGTCCCTTCCAACTCTACCATTCTATGATTCTATGATATACCCACCAGGATGGAGGGTGCATATACCCACCAGGATGGAGGAAGGGCATATACCCACCAGGATGGATGGAGGGGGGGCATATACCCACCAGTATGGAAGGGGGGCATATACCCACCAGGATGGATGGAGGGGGGGCATATACCCACCAGTATGGAGGGGGGGGATATACCCACCAGGATGGATGGATGGAGGGGGGCATATACTGACCGGGATGGATGGAGTGGCATATACACCTAACCAGGATGGATGAAGGTACATACGTTCCTCTCCCAGAACTCCAACTATTGGTCTCCTCACTACCCGGAGGTTTACTGACTGCTGTACAAAGAAGAGGAGATGCCACACAGTGGTAGACATGACCATGACCTTATTTTGAGTTGTGTTGCTGCCGTCAATTTCTACATTAGGTAAGTTTTTCAAATGAAATGGAAAATGTCTGATGTTCACCCTCTGATCTGTGATCTATGTTCTGTTGTGAATAAAATGTGGCTATAAGAGATTTCCCAATCATTGCATTCTTGTTTTCTTTCCATTTTTACACACAGCCCCAACTTTTTGGGAATTGGGGCTGTAATTTATGGTCATGTTCACAATGTCCACAAAGATAAAACATGGATATATCCATTTTCCATCGGATTTGCAGATACAACTCGCCCCTTTGTAAGGAGAATGCACAGCACTCGGATGCTATCCACGTCATTTGAGCGATGTTCGTCTTTTAGGGTTTAATGGGCAGGAGGCGCTTGGAAACGCTAAAGGGACGTCACATAAATGTGTCACATACATTGACATGATGCAGATTTTAATTCTACATTGCAAACAATTTCTGCATGAAATCAGCAGAGACATTTATTTTCAGCGTGCAGATTACATTTTGTAAACTTCCATCCGCTTTCCTGCTGCTATAATACGCTGCGGCTTTTCCACAGAGAGAGGACCCTGGTCCACAACATTTTGCTTATTTTGTTGGGAATTGGGCCCTCCGGAGTATGGGAGCTGACACTGATATGGGAGGTTTTATGCTGATTGTGCAGTATTTGGGACATTAATTTATCAATTATTCGGCCAGGGTATAACAGTATTTTTAGGTAATGATTTGTATTGTACTAATATTTAAAACTTTAATACAATAAACTTTACGGTGTGATGTCAGGACTATGGCACAGTTATTTGGCCGGTGTATTTCAGCATTGTACAGCACTATTATTTGGGGACTTTCTGACGTGTATTTATGGACTGCGGGGTAGAATTATTTTGTGCACTGTATTGCACTATTTTCCATAGAACTGTGTGGCTATATTATTTGGCCAGCATATGGCAGTAGTTTTTGGCACTAGGGATACTATTATTCTGAAACTTTGTGTCATCATTTTATGGACTGTACAATTCTGTTCATACTAATGTAATTGCTTCTATTTTTATAGTCTATGTAACATTTTGAACACCGTACGGTATTATTTTATGACAGAATTATTTGACCACTTTATGGAATTATTTTCTTATGGACTGTATGGCGCCATTATTTAGTTATTGTATCGTCGTTTTTAGTAATTATGTGTTACTATTCTTTAGAGTTTCATATGGTGGGTATTTAGGGATTGTTTGGTGGAATTAATTTGACCACTGTATGACAGTATTATTGAGGCATTATAATAGGCCCATTGTGTGACTGTTGAAAGTATATCCAGCAGAGCCGTCACCACAAGGAGTCTCACATGTAGACCCAGGTGATGTGTTTGACCTGAGAAAAATACCTCCACTAGCTTTGGGGGGGAGGGTGAGAGCAGTTCTGTCCATTCAGAGGGCTGATCCCAGTGAAGGAGAAAAGAAGCCACATGGTTAGAGTTGGTGGAATGTCGTTGAAGGGATAGTATCTAGTCTGAGGATCTGGACCATGGATGAATCGATGGCTTATGGCGTAGAGATCAGCTACCACCTGAGCTGAATAAATGTGCTACAGTTGTGGGATCCGTGATCCATTGTCTGGATTTGATACATTTTCTTAAAGGACTGTTGCTACTGGGCACCTTTGCTTCTATGGTTTTATGTGTCATATGGAGGATCGTGGACTGTGACTACAGACTATACTTGCTGGAGATATGAAATATGTGGGCCAACCAAAAGTTGGGGGATAGTGAGTATCGCTTGGCACAAAGGCAGTGGAATTACCTCCCCGGGAAGGGGATCTTGTGGACTGAGACAATTGTATTTTGGACATTTACCTGGAATTGCTGTATTACCATGGATGTAAGGAATAAAATAGTGTTGCTTGTAGATGGTAAGCTTAGGAGCAGGGACCTCTCTCCTCATGTAACAGTTTAAACTGTCTTACCTTGTATTGAACTTATTGTATGTACATGTCCCCGCTTAATTGTAAAGTGCTGCGGAATATGTTGGCGCTATATAAATAAAAATCATTATTATTATTAACCTGCCTAAGTAATTATTGAAATGCACCATCTCAGATCTTCACAGTATGGACCCCAAAATAGTAAGGATAAAAACTACAGCAAACACTGCAAATAAAAAAAATAAGAAAGTTGGAAAGCAAAGAGGAAGCAATAGGACTATGTGACCCAGGACCTGGTGCAGCCATCTACTAATGTGCAGGACACCCTGGGGACAATGTCCTCCCCATCCATTAGAACTACAAGGTCCAGCAGACAAGCAGCAGAGCACATCACTCCTTCCCTCCATGTTCCGCTGCAAGTCCAGCGCCAACATTACCGCACATGGCCGCTAGATGGCGGGGCACCTCTGCTGTTGCAGCCAATACTAGCGTGCAGGTGAAGTCGCTGGCCACTAGGTGGAGGGGCATCTCTGCTGTTGCTTCCATTACAATTGCTGGGTGCAGTCGCTGGCCACTAGGTGGCGGCAGACTTTTCCAGGCTGGAATGTTGCTCTCCTCTGCTCTTGCAGTCTGATATAACGCTGGGGATTGTGGGCAGCAGAGATCACAGCCGCCTTGTCTCCTCCACACTCCGCGGAGAGATCCTGTCAGTGAGCCGCCCCTCCTGTCAGGGAGCCGGGGAGAGCCTGACCGCTGCCTCCATCCATCACCGGCCGCTGCTGCGGGCTCAGGTAAGTAGCAGCCCCGTGCCCGCAGCCCATGTCCCGGGCTGAGAAGCCTCCGGCTGCTGATTGCTGCTGGCAGAGGCGATGGCATCCGGGACTGGCAGCAGGTGATGGGTCCTGTGTGATGTGGGCACATACTGGTCAGATGGGGGCGCAGCAGTGCCAGGGAAGCTGGCAGGAGGAGATGCCCATAGTGTGTGGTGTCTGGGGTGATGGGGTGAGACTGGCACCTGCCCTGATAACGCTGCCAGTGCCCGGGAGACTTGTGCCGCTCACTGTGCCCGGGGAGACTCGATCACCTGCTGATCTGCCAGTATTCTACAGCTGGGATTGGCTGTAAGAAGCGGATTGTAACCAAGTCCTAGTGATTAGCTGCAGCGTCACTATGTTCCATTGTGATCATTATATACCAGGGATTAGCTGCAGCATCGCTATGTGCCATTGTGATCGTTATATACCAGGGATTAGCTGCAGCGTCGCTATGTGCCATTGTGATCGTTATATACCAGGGATTAGCTGCAGTGTCGCTCTGTGCCATTGTGATGTTATATACCAGGGATTAGCTGCAGCGTCGCTCTGTGCCATTGCGATCGTTATATACCAGAGATTAGCTGCAGCGTTGCTCTGTGCCATTGTGATCGTTATATACCAGGGATTAACTGCAGTGTCGCTATGTGCCTTTGTGATCGTTATATACCAGGGATTAGCTGCAGCGTCGCTCTATGCCATTGTGATCGTTATATACCAGGGATTAGCTGCAGCGTCGCTCTGTGCCATTGTGATCGTTATATACCAGGGATTAGCTGCAGCGTCGCTCTGTGCCATTGTGATCCTAATATTCCGGGTTACAATGTGACCCTATAAGATGTGAGTAGCCCCTGAGTAATAGACACGAGGAGGTGAAGGACCCTCCTGCTGTTCCTCCTGGCCCGGTGGCCGTGGCACATAAGGACGTCCACTCCAGTGATGGGTATCAATGTTATTATATTATTTTCTGATAACTGAATATTTTATCAACGGTATTTTCTGCCGTTAATGTTAGTGTTGGTGAGGTCCCAGTGTGCTATGAGATATTCCCCAGCGCCTTCTCTCCTGCTGATCCCCCCCCTCCACAGTCCTCCGTGCTGCTGATCTCCCTCCCCTCAGTCCTCCGCCCTGCTGATATCCCCCTTCCATTCCTCCGTGCTGCTGATATCCCCCCTCCATTCCTCCGTGCTGCTTCTATCCCCCCTCCATTCCTCCGTGCTGCTGCTATCCCCCCTCCATTCCTCCGTGCTGCTGCTATCCCCCCCTCCATTCCTCCGTGCTGCTGCTATCCCCCCCTCCATTCCTCCGTGCTGCTGCTATCCCCCCTCCATTCCTCCTTGCTGCTGCTATCCCCCCTCCATTCCTCCGTGCTGCTGATACCTCCCCTCCATTCCTCCGTGCTGCTGCTGATATCCCCCCCTCCATTCCTCCGTGCTGCTGCTGATATCCCCCCTCCATTCCTCCGTGCTGCTGATATCCCCCCCTCCATTCCTCCGTGCTGCTGATACCCCCCCCTCCATTCCTCCGTGCTGCTGCTGATATACCCCCTCCATTCCTCCGTGCTGCTGATATCCCCCCCCCCTCCATTCCTCCGTCCTGCTGACCGGGTCCCCGCTACTTTCTTCTCTTCTTCCATTGTTGGCTCATGCCTTTCCCATTCAAGTAGTGGTGGTAGCAGGTATGGCCACTGAATTGGCTGCAGCAGTCACATGCCAACAGTACTGGGAAAGGAGCCTGGTGGGACCCGACCAGCAGCATGGAGGACTAGGGGGGGATCAGCAGGGGCTGTTCAGTATTTCCATCCCACACTCAGCCCATACCTACATATAGAATGTGATGTCTGCAGCCGATCTATAGCTACTGATTGTCTGCAGCGTTCCTCGGTGCACTTCACTATTGAGGGCGCTGTCCGGGATCGTCCTCACCCACTGGGATTCTGGCAATAATGAGAAGCGATAAATGACGGGTGAGGAAAATCCTGGAGAAAAGCCGCAAAGAGAAACCTTCAGGGTGTTTCCTACTGATTCTATAGAAATCCTTTTCTCCGCCAGTAACATAGTCCATTAGCCCCCATAGTGACCGCCTGGTGGTCAGGGGGTCCGGGGTGTTGTGCCCTGGTGGTCAGGGGGTCCGGGGTGTTGTGGTCAGGGGGTCAGGTGTGTTGCACCTGTGGCCTCTGTACATTTATAAGGGTGGAGTCGCTGATATCAGCCACAATATAGTGAGACATAAAGATGGAGAAATGCTGGAGATCTCCGGATCCACTGTGATCTCCTAGAAGAGATCTGCCGGTGACGCCCCAGAAACGATGACTGTTCGGAGCTCCGCACCTTGGATACGAGTGGGGTCTCATTCACACCTCCGTGATCTTCACGTGTGCAAGAAAAATGCTCCCGTGGTCCTCATGTTCTGGATATAAGTATAAGGGTCTGTGCGCACCACGTCTTGTAGATGCCGGCGACCCGCTCAGCTTTACTACAGGAAGAAGCTGCAGAAACCGAGACAGGGAGATCTCCGAGCAGAAACCGCCTGGAGAACGGAGCGGTCACTTCTAACCGTGTGGCCTCTTCATAAACGTGAAACGGTTAAAGGACTGACCATGTGCACAGCGAGGCGGATTACATTGCAGGGTATATGGTCATTCTATCTATTTATTGGGTGGTTGTTCTTCAGACGGGTTGTGGAGCGTACCGGCCTGATAAAGGCGCTGTGTGCACAGAGCCTAAACCTGCAGCGGGAATCATAGGGTCAGCCATGAATCTCTGCTCGTAGATCACATTGCAAATGCACAAGGGATTTATTAGTGTGAACTCCCGGTAACAATGCTCACACTCACTGGGTGGATGTGGACCAAGCCTGCTCATATTCACCACCTAACATGTATGGTGTTTCTTCATGTCTGGGAAGGAAAGATCAGGCATATTGGATAGCAGCATGCCCAATCCTTTTCTTCTGAGAGAAGCTGTCATCAGTAAATATATTTCTAAAGGTGCTATTGCCATGAAATTCTCACCAGATGTCGGTAACAGCCCATCCAATCCACACAGGCAAAGAAATCACCATAGATGTCCATAAATGAAGTTTTGTGTAATGAGAAATGACAATTTCTCAGCTGGAGGACTACGAGTAGTGTTGAGCGATACCTTCCGATATCAGGAAATATCGTATCGGATTGGATCGGGCCGATACCCAAAAAGTATCGGATATCGCCGATTCCGATACCGGAAACCAATGCAAGTCAATGGGACACAAATATCGGAATGAAAATAAACCCTTTCTTTCCTTGTAGGTTAATTCTACATGAAGTAAAACAACTAAGAATAATGTAGAATGTATTACATGAAAAGCCGGCAATTCATCAGCGTCATACACCGGTACCCGACAATTTACAACAGAAAGAATAGAGCTTCACACATAGATTAGATAGATAGAAACATGTCAGTCACATATATATGAAGTACAGTGACAGTGTTGCTTACTGTACTTGTCATTTAGTGTAAAGGATTTATTAAAAAAAATATTAGTGTTTTCGTGCACCGTCTCTTTAAAAAAGCCGGCCGGCAATTCAGCAGCGGTACCCGACAATTTATAACAGACAGAATAGAGCTTCTCACATAGATTAGATAGCTAGAAACATGTCAGTCACATATATAATAAGTACAGTGACAGTGTTGCTTACTGTACTTGTCATTTAGTGTAAAGGATTTATTTAAAAAAATAATAGTGTTTTCATGCACCGTCTCTTTAAGAAAGCCGGCCGGCAATTCAGCATCTGTACCCGACAATTTAGAACAGAAAGATAGAGCATCACACATAGATTAGATAGATAGAAACATGTCAGTCACATATATATGAAGTACAGTGATAGTGTTGATTACTGTACTTGTCATTTAGTGTTAAAATAAAGGATTTATTTAAAAAAAAATTGGCGTGGGGTTCCCCTTAATTTTAGGCTCTAGCGGAGGTTAAGCAGACAGCTGGGGCAAATGTTTGAAGCCTGGGAAGGGGGTAATACCCACGGAGCTTCCCATGCTACTAATATCAGCCCCCAGCTGAATACCTAGCCTTTACTAGCTATTAAAATGGGGGAACCCCCCCAAAAAAATAACGTGGGGTCCCCCCTAATTTAATAGCTAGCACAGGCTAGGCAGACAGCTGGGGGCTGATATTAATAGCCCAGGAAGGGTGCCATGAATATTGGCCCATTCCAGCTGAAGCCAATGATCTCCTGCAATAAAAGTAAAATAATAAAGCAACATCATCCTTACCTTTCCATGGCTCCCACGACAGCTTCAGCTCTGCTACATCGAGATGACAGGCTGGACCGCAGCAGAACGCTGCCATCCAGCCTGTCATCCCGCAGACACTGAGAAGCGCAGGCATGCTTGCGCTCCTCAGTGTCTCTCTGTGACGTCATCCAGATGAGCCGAGTTCATGTCCAATGAACTCAGCTCACCTCATGCACGTCACTGACAGCGTGGGAAAATTCTCCTGCACTCAGCGCTTCAGCGTGAGAATTCTCCCACGCTGTCAGTGACATACATGAGGTGAGGTCATGTCCAATGAACTCAGCTCACCTCATGCACGTCACTGACAGCGTGGGAAAATTCTCACGCTGAAGTGCTGAGTGCAGGAGAATTTTCCCACGCTGTCAGTGACGTACATGAGGTGAGCTGAGTTCATTGGACATGACCTCGGCTCATCTGGATGCCGTCACAGCCAGACACTGAGGAGTGGAAGTATGCCTGCGCTTCTCAGTGTCTGCGGGATGACAGGATGGATGGCAGCGTTCTGCTGCGGTCCAGCCTGTCATCTCGATGTAGCAGAGCTGAAGCTGTCGTGGGAGCCATGGAAAGGTAAGGATGATGTTGCTTTATTATTTTACTTTTATTGCAGGAGATCATTGGCTTCAGCTGGAATGGGCGTGGCGGTAAGTATGGTTTAATTTAGAACAATAAAGAATTGTGTGTTTATTTCAATTAAAGGACTTTTTTCTGGGTGTTGTGTTTTTTTAAATACTTTACTAGAAATTCATGGTGGTCATGTCTAATATTGGCGTGACCCCATGAATTTCGGGCTTAGGGCCAGCTGATAATGCCAAGCTGGCCTTAACCCCTTTATTACCCAGTGAGCCACCGCACCAGGGCCCTGGATGAGTTGGGTACAGCGCCAGAAGATGGCGCTTCTATGAACGCGCCATTTTCTGGGGCGGCTGCGGACTGCAATTTGCAGCGGGGGTGGCCCAGAAAGCTTGGGTCTCCCTGCGCTGCGGATTCCAGCCCCCAGCTGCCTAGTTGTATCTGGCTGGGCACAAAAATAGGGCGAAGCCCCACGCATTTTTTTTTTTAAATTATTTCATGAAATTCATGAAATAATTAAAAAAAATTGATGTGGGGCTTCGCCCTATATTTGTGTCCAGTCAGGTACAGCAGGCAGGAACAGGCTGCCCCCAACCACCAGCTGCCTATTTGTACCTGGCCGGACACAACAATATAGGGAAGCCCTTTTTTTCTTAATTATTCCATGAATTTCATGAATTTAAAAAAAAATAAACGTGGAGCTTCGCCCTATTTTTGTGTCCAGCCAGGTACAACTAGGCAGCTGGGGGCTGGAATCTGCAGCGCAGGGAGGCCCAAGCTTTCTGGGCCCCCCCCCCGCTACAAATTGCAGTCCGCAGCCGCCCCGGAAAATGGCGCGTTCATAGAAGCGCCATCTTCTGGCGCTGTACCCAACTCATCCAGGGCCCTGGTGCGGTGGCTCACTGGGTAATAAAGGGGTTAAGGCCAGCTTGGCATTATCAGCTGGCCCTAAGCCCGAAATTCATGGGGTCACGCCAATATTAGACATGACCACCATGAATTTCTAGTAAAGTATTTAAAAAAAACACAAACACCCAGAAAAAAGTCCTTTAATTGAAATAAACACACAATTCTTTATTGTTCTAAATTAAACCATACTTACCATCACGCCCATTCCAGCTGAAGCCAACGATCTCCTGCAATAAAAGAAAAATAATAAAGCAACCTCATCCTTACCTTTCCATGGCTCCCACGACGGCTCCAGCTCTGCTACATCGAGATGACATGCTGGACCGCAGCAGAACGCTGCCATCCAGCCTGTCATCCCGCAGACACTGAGAAGCGCAGGCATGCTTCCACTCCTCAGTGTCTGGCTGTGACGGCATCCAGATGAGCCGACAATGAACTCGGCTCACCTCATGTACGTCACTGACAGCGTGGGAGAATTCTCCTGCACTCAGCGCTTCAGCGTGAGAATTTTCCCACGCTGTCAGTGACGTGCATGAGGTGAGGTCATGTCCAATGAACTCGGCGCACCTCATGCACGTCACTGACAGCGTGGGAAAATTCTCACGCTGAAGCGCTGAGTGCAGGAGAATTTTCCCACGCTGTCAGTGACGTGCATGAGGTGAGCTGAGTTCATTGGACATGACCTCGGCTCATCTGGATGCCGTCACAGCGAGACACTGAGGAGCGCAAGCATGCCTGCGCTTCTCAGTGTCTGCGGGATGACAGGCTGGATGGCAGCGTTCTGCTGCGGTCCAGCCTGTCATCTCGATGTAGCAGAGCTGAAGCTGTCCTGGGAACCATGGAAAGGTAAGGATGAGGTTGCTTTATTATTTTACTTTTATTGCAGGAGATCGTTGGCTTCAGCTGGAATGGGCGTGATGGTAAGTATGGTTTAATTTAGAACAATAAAGAATTGTGTCTTTATTTCAATTAAAGGACTTTTTTCTGGGTGTTTGTGTTTTTTTTAAATACTTTACTAGAAATTCATGGTGGTCATGTCTAATATTGGCGTGACCCCATGAATTTCGGGCTTAGGGCCAGCTGATAATGCCAAGCTGGCCTTAACCCCTTTATTACCCAGTGAGCCACCGCACCAGGGCCCTGGATGAGTTGGGTACAGCGCCAGAAGATGGCGCTTCTATGAACGCGCCATTTTCCGGGGCGGCTGCGGACTGCAATTTGCAGCGGGTGGGGCCCAGAAAGCTTGGGCCTCCCTGCGCTGCAGATTCCAGCCCCCAGCTGCCTTGTTGTACCTGGCTGGACACAAAAATAGGGCGAAGCCCCACGTATTTTTTTTTTTAATTATTTCATGAAATTCATGGAATAAGAAAAAAAGGGCTTCCCTATATTGTTGTGTCCGGCTAGGTACAAATAGGCAGCTGGTGGTTGGGGGCAGCCCGTTCCTGCCTGCTGTACCTGACTGGACACAAATATAGGGCGAAGCCCCACATAATTTTTTTTTAATTATTTCATGAATTTCCTGAAATAATTAAAAAAAAATTGACGTGGGGCTTCGCACTATATTTGTGTCCAGCCAGGTACAGCAGGCAGGAACGGGCTGCCCCCAACCACCAGCTGCCTATTTGTACCTGGCCAGACACAACAATATAGGGAAGCCCTTTTTTTCTTAATTATTCCATGAATTTCATGAAATAATTAAAAAAAAAAAAACGTGGAGCTTCTCCCTATTTTTGTGTCCAGCCAGGTACAACTAGGCAGCTGGGGGATGGAATCTGCAGCGCAGGGAGGCCCAAGCTTTCTGCCCCCCGCTGAAAATTGCAGTCCGCAGCCGCCCCGGAAAATGGCGCGTTCATAGAAGCTGGATGCTGTACCTGGCTGGCATACAAAAATATGGCGAAGCCCACGTCAAAAGTTTTGGGAAAAATTAATTAAAAAATAAATAATAATTTAGGGACTGCATCTTTATTAACTCCTCAAATGTCATTTAGTGTTAAAATAATGGATTTATTTAAAAAAAAAATGGCGTGGGATCCCCCATAATTTTAGTCTCTAGCGGAGGTTAAGCAGACGGCTGGGGCAGATGTTTGAAGCCTGGGAAGGGGGTAAAACCCACGGAGCTTCCCAGGCTACTAATATCAGCCCCCAGCTGAATACCTAGCCTTTACTAGCTATTAAAATGGGGGACCCCCCCAAAAAAAATGACGTGGGGTCCCCCCTATTTTAATAGCTAGCAAAGGCTAGGCAGACAGCTGGGGGCTGATATTAATAGCCCAGGAAGGGTGCCATGAATATTGGCCCCCTCCCAGGCTAGAAACACCAGTCGTCAGCCGCCCCAGAAATGGCGCATCCATAGGATGCGCCAACTCTGGCACTTAGCCTCGCTCTTCCACGCTGCCCTGGTGCGGTGGCAGGGGGTAATAGTGGTGGGGTTCATGTCAGCGCCAGCTGCCATGAAGCCCAGGTTAGTAATGATGGGCGTCTATAAGACACCCCCATTACTAACCTACAAAGTGTTAAAAAGAAAAAACACACTACACCCAGAAAAAAATAATTTATTTGAAATAAAACACACAATTTTATTTAATTCTTAGTTTACTAAAAATAATAGTTACCTGTCCACGTTCCTGCGCTGATCTCCCATGCACAGCTGTCACATCTGGAGATGGTGACAGCTGTGCATGGCTGCTGTAAGCTCACACTGCCGGGAACACGTCCGCTCCCGGCAGCGGGAGCCACTGACTGAGGTCACCGGAGTGCATTCAGGCAGCGCAGCTCCGGAGACCTCCTTTACGGCACTGCTGTACCGTGGGAATTTCTCACGATACAGCAGGGCCGTAAAGGAGCTAACCGGAGCAGCGCTGCCTGAACTCCGGTGAACCCTTACGGCCCCGTCATTCTAGCGGCGGCAGCGGTTCAGAGCGGTCATATTCTATGTGGCTGCTCTGAACTGGAGATCATCGTGGGACACTCGTGGACTGCTACGGAGGGGTAAGGATAAGGTTGTGGTTTATTATTTTATATTTTATTACAGGAGATCGATGGCTTCGGGGAATTAGGTGTCTAGGTGAGTATAGGTGTAGTTTTTTATTTTTTACTTTATTTTAGGTGGCGATCGGCGGGGACAGGTAATGTATGAACTAATTTATTGTAGGTAACCACTGGCCACCAATGACATGTATTTAACATTTATTGGGGCACAGTAGGGCAATTTAAATAGCAGGATCAGGCTGATGGGAACTACTGCTCCCATCGAGCTGATCCTGCTGGCAGGAGTGGACGGGGGACAGACATAGGCCGATGGGAGTAGTAGTGTCACATCGGCCTATGTCTGCCTGCACGCACACACACCGCACACACCCGCACACATCGCACAGACACCGCGCACACCCGCACAAACATCGCGCACACACCCCGCACACACACCCCGCACACACACTAATCATGACGGGCTGATGGTCTGGGAGGTGTGGCTGACCTGTGCGGCCGTGGGAAAGTTCATGTGCGTTCATGCAGTCAAGCATGAACTCACATGAACCCTCTGAGGGCAACGCGGCGACTTCAAATGAACAGCTGATCGGCATCACCTGATACCTCAGCTGTTCATTTGAAATAACCGGCGGGAAAGCGCAGCACAGAACGGGAAAGCCGGCGGTGAAGTCTTTTCACTGCCGGCTTCCCCGCCCGGGTCCTTCGCTCCCCGCTCCTTGGAGCTGCGCTCCCCGCCCGGTCCTAACTTACGATCGGGATGGGAGGTGGCGAGGGGAGCGGAGGATCGGGGTGGGAGGCTGCGGGGAAGCAGTATGGGGCTGTGTGATTGTTTAAAAGCCGGCGGCTTTATACCGCCCGCCGGCTTTTAAACAATCAGGAGAATTCTCCCCCGCTGGGATGGCATTCTGATGACAGGCTGGATCGCGCTGCCATCCAACTTGTCATCCTTCACAGACACTGCAGAGCGCAGGCATTATGGGAACTTCCGATTCCGGTATCCGATATTGTAAAAGTATCGGAATTAAGTATCGGAATTCCGATACCGCGAATATCGGCCGATACCCGATATTACAGTATCGGAATGCTCAACACTAACTACGAGGCATCGAGTGATATCATTGCTACTAATGGAGACAAGTGTAGAGAATTCTGCTACTTCTGGGCTTAGGACCATTATGTGCAAAAAGTGTATGGTGTGTGTTAACAAAATAGGAATACCTCTTTAAAGGGGTTGTCCGAGCTTTTATACTTTTCAATGTGTGTGTCTAAGTTGCAGAATGCTGCCCCCTTGTAATATACTCACTGTCAGCATTCTGCACCGTTGCCTACATACTATACTTCAGCATGTGACCAGCCTCACTCCTGATTTTGGAGGACCTGGTCACATCCTGACTAGTCTTTTCGTGTTCTGTTCGGAGACTAGTCATGAAGTCACAACTAACACCACACCCAGTTTCTGCCAGACCCTCCTCCTTCAGCCTCCTGTGCCTGCACACAGTGCAAGGCGGCAGTGGCATGTCACAGCTGGTGGCACTAACCAGTCCAATCAGCTGCTAGCAGAGACATACGGGTGAACTGAATGGTGGAACAAGGAGCTGAAAGCTTCTTCCTCCACTGATCAATCTCAGGAAAGGCTGGAGGTCCTGTCACTGATGATGATGGGAAAACAGTGCTGCTGTAGGTGCAGCGCAAAATCACATTTTGCAAATGGGAAAGTAATCAGACCTAGGTATTTCTAATAGCTGCAGAGCAGGTGACATTACTTTGACCGATGTCCTAATAGACCTTTCTTCAGTCAAGGTCTAATAGGAGCAGTAAGATGTCAGTCATGGGGGTCACTGTTAGGACCCCAACTTCTATAGAAACTCATCTGCACCGTAATCGTATCTCCCTCTCCTTCTGTCCAAACCATCTAGATGCTGTGGTTGCTACTGACGGTGGGGTATAAGGGGTTAAACTGCCAGGATCAGGAATAGCTCCTCCAGCAGCGGGACTGTGTAATACAGCTGTACGACTGCTGCAGATCTCGTAGGTGCCCTGACGACACCTGCCTGATGAAAATGTGCACTATTGAGCGGGTGCTGGATCCTGACTGTGAAGTAGATTTTCGATGCTTCTCGGGAACCAGTTATTCTTAATCTTTCAGCAGGTTAAGGGTAGAGAGTCTGATTCCAGTGATGTGTCAATTACTGGGTGTGTTTTGCTGTTTTAATACAATCAGTATTTTATCAGCAGGACGTTGTCACTACAAGACTAGGTGTCTCGTGTCTCCTAGTCCAACCACACCGCCATCACTGGTTAGCGGCTTTCTGTCAATATACAGTGTACATAGAAAGCTGCCAATCAATGGTGTGTTCAGGGTTATACAGGGCTCAACATCTGAGCTCTGCTACAGAGAAAAGTGTGATTCTATCACAATTGCTGCACCCAGTAAGTGGCACATCGCTGGAATCAGGGTCTCTGTCCCTACATCATGCTGCTGTCAGATTACATAGCAAAACCTGCTGACAGATTCCCGTTAAGGCCCAGCTATAATATCACTGTAACACTATCATTAGATACCTGTATACCTGCTGCTGTGGTGCTGCACAAAAAGTTATTCACAAAACGAGCGTATACATGTATATCTATATCCCCTGAATGGTATTACTGCTAGATTTACTATAGATATACAGTACAGACCAAAAGATGAAGCTCATCAAGAGAATGCCAAGAGTGTGCAAAGCAGTCATCAAAGCAAAAGGTGGCTACTTTGAAGAACCTAGAATATAAGACATATTTTCAGTTGTTTCACACTTTTTTGTTAAGTATATAATTCCACATGTGGTAATTCATAGTTTTGATGCCTTCAGTGTGAATGTACAATTTTCATAGTCATGAAAATACAGAAAAATCTTTAAATGAGAAGGTGTGTCCAAACTTTTGGTCTGTACTGTATGTGATTGTGAACTAAAAGTAAACGACACAAAGTGAATAACGATCATACGTTCCATACACTAATGAAAGTGCTACAGTGCATATATGAACAATAAAAAATGTGTATATAATTTCTTTAAAACAATAATAAATATATAAGGATTGAGAGGAGCCACTAATTTTAAAAACCTCTATATCAAAAAAGCTCTTGTATTAATATCCAGCAGCCTGTCACTGGTATTTATTCAGATAAGTATGATGAACAGAACCTGGAATGTGACGACCAATTCCTCGTTGGCGAAATATCATCAATTCAGATGCATTTTTATTGTGTAAAAGCGCCAACACATAAAAAAACTATATAGATGTAGTATAGCAGTAAATGTACTGACCCGAAGAATAAAGCGACCTTATCAATTTTACCACACGTGGAACAGCGGAAAAAAACAATTCCTGAATTGTTGATTTTTGTTTCTTCTGCCTCCCAAAAATAGGAGTAGAAAGCGATCAAAAAATGTCACGTGCCCGAAAATGATACCAATAAAACTGTCAACTTGTCCCGCAAAAAACAAGCCCTGACATGACTCTCTCGGCCGAAATATGGAAAAATTATAGCTATCAAAATATGGGGATGCAAAAACTAGTCTTTACAAAAAAAGCGTCTTTTATGAATATGAATCTGGTATCGTTGTAATCGCACCAACCCGAAGAATAAAGTCGTCTAATCACTTATACCACACGAGGAACAGCGTAAAAAATAAGCTCTAGCATTAGAGTTACGGTTAGACCACGGCCTCATTATCAGTATTTGGTCAGTATTTTTTCTCAGGAGTGGGAACCAAAACCAGGAGTGGGTGATAAATGCAGAGTTGGTGACTTGTTTCTATTCTACCTTTTCTCTGATTGTTCCTCTCCTGGTTTTGTCTCCCACTCCTGAGAAACAATACTGACCCAATACTGATAATGGGGCCCTGGCCTTAGGGTTGTTTTAGGGTTAGGGTTGTGTTGAGGTTGGGATTTTTTCAAAAGTAAAGAAAAAAAAAAAGATGACGATATGGTGACTAGTCTTGAGCGCAAGTGCTCGCTACTTGAGTATGCATCGGGTGCCGGGTATGCACTGAGTATCGCAGGTGCTCAAGTGACATGCTCGAGTTTCTGCCCCATATGTTTCACGGCTGTTATACAGCCAAAAGAACAAAAACACATGGGGATTGCCTGTTATGCATCGGCAATCCCTGCATGGTTTTTTTTTGTTGTTGTTTTTTCGAGTGTCTAGAAACCGTGAAACATGCGAGGCGGGGACTTGAGCATGTCACTCGAGCCCTCGCGATACTTGTTTCATACCTGAGTACCTGATGCAAACTCAAGTAGCGAGCACTTGCGCTTAAGACTAATGACAACATAATGTTATCAAACTCTGTGTTCTGTGTCGTACCTCTGGGTTCAAAATGTTCACTATACCCTGTGACAAAGTCACTGGCAAAGTACTGGAGGGAAGATGTGTAGCACTGAGATTAGGAGCTCCAGTAATTAAATATAGGAAAAAGGTTCCAGCACACGAAGGGGTTACTCAGCCATCTTTAGTTCTAAGGTGGTTAAACACCTGTAGAAAGGAAGGAGGTCAGAGGATAAAATCCCAGCCTTTTAGAGCATTTGTGTGTAGGGTGGGTTTGGAGGTGAAAGCTCTGAGCTGTTTTGTCTTGTGAAGGAAAGACAAACCTTGAGTTGTTTGTTCCTGAAGCGGGCGGTTACTCGTAGCAACAAGGACTGTGCCATACGTTATGTTTTGTTTTTCCTGTTAGGCCAGGAAGGCCGTGTTTGTTTATGCTATCTGTGCTGTGGTTTATGCAGCATTCTTAATAAACCCAGCAGAAGATTTAAAGAGACAATGTTCCTGTGTACCGCTATATGCAACCAAGTGAGCCGATCTACAACAACCCCTTGATAAAATCCTTGGGGGGGTCTAGTTTCCAAAATGGGGTCACTTGTGGGGGATGTCCACTGTTTAGGTGCATCAGGGGCTCTCCAAATGCGACATGGCGTCCGCTCTCGATTCCAGCCAATTTTGCGTTCAAAAAGTCACACAGTGCTCCTTCCCTTCTGAACCCTGCCGTGCACGCAAACAGTGGTTTTTCCCCACATATCAGGTATCGGCGTACTCAGGAGAAATTGCACAACAAGTTTTGGGGTCCATTTTCTCCTCTTACCCTTGTGAAAATAAAAAAATTTGGGGCTAAAAGATCATTTTTGTGAAAAATGTTAAATGTTCATTTTTTTCTTCCACATTCCAAAAATTCCTGTGAAGCACCTGAAGGGTTAATAAACTTCTTGAATACTGTTTTGAGCACCTTGAGGGGTGCAGTTTTTAGAATGCTGTCATATAGTCACTTCCACCTCCTATCCACGATCTGTCACAAACTCTCGCAACCCTTTTAACCTTATTCCCATCCGCCCAGCCCCCGCCTCCCCAGTCCCACTAACAGGAGCTCTATGCAATGCTCGCTCCGTGTGCAACAAACTTTCCTACATCCATGAGCTTTTCATTACTAACAAACTCTCCTTCATCGGCATCACCGATACCTGGCTCACCACCTCTGACACGGCGTCCCCAGCTGCACTTTCGTACAGTGGATTCCATCTTTCTCACACACCCCGCTCCAATTTCAAGCATGGTGGAGGAGTAGGTTTTCTGTCAGGCAACTGCTCCTTCACCCATATCCCACTGCCACCCTCCATTACTCTCCCCTCCTTTGAAGTACACTGTGTGCTCATCTACTCCCCCCTCCAACTGGCCGTCGTTTGCTGCTCCCCAGGACTAGCCACCACCTTCTTTGACCACTTCAACACCTGGCTGCTTAATTTCCTTTCCGATGACATCCCCACTATCATCATGGGTGACTTCAACATCCCCATTGACACTTCCCACTCATCAGTCTCGAAGCTTGTATTCCTCACTTCCTCCTTCAGCCTTGCTCAATGGTCTTCAGCCCCCACTCACAAAGATGGCCACACACTGGACCTCATCTTCACCCTCCTCTGTTCCCTATCTAACCTCTCAAGCTCACCTCTCCCTCTTTCTGACCACAACTTACATTCTCTTACCTATCCTCTCCAGGTACACAAGCCACACTCCACAAACTTGCGCACCCTCACAGAAATCTCAAACACCTTGACCTACACTCAATCTCTGAATCCCTTCTCCCTCTCACAGGCATAAGTTCATTACACAATGCAAATGCTGCTGCCACTTTATATAACGCCTCAATAGCTGCAGCTCTCAAATCGGTCGCCCCCTGACACTTATCACAGCTCGCCCATTCAACCGGCAACCCTGGCACACCAACCTGACTAAAGAACTGCGAAGGGCCTCCAGGGTTGCTGAGTGAAAATGGAAAAGGTCCCACTCCAACGAGCACTTCATTGCATTCTAACAGTCCCTCACTACCTTCAAGTCCACACTTACTGCAGCAAAACAAACATACTTCTCATCTCTCATATCATCCCTGTCTCACAACCCTAAACAGCTATTCAAAACTTTCAGTTCTCTCCTCCGTCCCCCAGCGCCTCCTTCATCTCCTCTCATCTCAGCCGAAGACTTTGCCACATTCTTCAATCAGAAGGTTGACACCATCAGACAAATCTTTTGACTAAAGTCCCCACAGCCCCTCCTCACACCTACTCAACCATCCTCCTCCAAAACCAGCTTCTCCACCATTACAGACAATCAACTCTCCTCTTTACTCTCCAAATCACACCTCACCACCTGCAAACTTGACCCAGTCCCGTCCCACCTCATCCCTAACCTTAACACTATTCTCATCCCAACCCTAACCCACCTTTTCAACCTGTCACTAACAACTGGTGTCTTCCCCTCATGCTTCAAACATGCCTCGATCACACCCATCCTCAAAAAGCCATCCCTTGACCCATCCTCTCTGTTTAGCTATCGCCCTATATCACTTCTCCCCTATGCCTCAAAACTACTGGAACAACACGTCCATTCTGAACTGTCCTCCCACCTCTCCTCTTTGACCGCCTCCAATCTGGCTTCCGAACGCACCACTCCACTGAAACTTCCCTGACTTAAGTCACCAACGACCTACTAACTGCCAAATCCAAGCAACACTACTCTGTCCTCCTCCTCCTGGACCTGTCATCTGCCTTTGACACAGTCGACCATTCCCTCTTACTACAGACTCTCATCTCTTGGCATCACGGACTTGGCCCTATCTTGGATCTCTTCATACCTAACTGACCGGACATTCAGTGTCTGCCACTCACACACCACCTCCTCATCTCGCCCCCTATCTGTCAGTGTCCCCCAAGGTTCAGTCCTAGGACCCCTGCTCTTCTCCATCTACACCTTCGGCCTGGGACAGCTCATATAGTCCCATGGCTTTCAGTATCACCTCTATGCTGATGACACACAGATCTACCTCTCTGGATCCGATTTCTCCTCCCTACTAACCAAAATCCCACAATGTCTGTCCGCTATTTTATCCTTCTTCTCTGACAGGTTTCTAAAACTTAACATAGACAAAACTGAATTCATCATTTTTCCACCGTCTCACTCAACCCCCCCCAACTGACCTATCCATCAAAGTCAATGGCTGCCCAATCTCCCTAGTCCCGCAAGCCCGCTGCCTCAGGGTAACCCTGGACTCTAACCTCTCCTTTAAACCACATATCCAAGCGCTTTCCACTTCCTTCCGACTCCAACTCAAAAAATATCTCCCAGATCCGCACATTCCTCAACCACGAATCTGCAAAAACACTAGTGCACGCCCTCATCATCTCCTGCCTTGACTACTGCAACCTCTTGCTCTGTGGCCTCCCTTCTACCACTCGCACAACTCCAATCTATCCTAAACTCTGCTGCCCGACTAATCCACGTGTCCCCCGCCTCTCCTCTCTGTCAATCCCTTCACTGGCCCCCCATTGCCCAGAGACTCCAGTGTAGGGCCAGCAATGGCAGCCCTGGGAGCAGCAGTACAGTATATCACTATAACCATAGTGAGCATCCAGGAGATGTGTGGCTGGCATGGCCGTGCTGTTTCTGTGGCAGAAGCCACATGATATAAAGACAAAGTAGCACTCTGTAGTGCTAAAGCATGGAGACATGAAATACATGGAATTTGAATGTCATTACTGCTTTAGATAATAAGAAAAAATGGAGATGTTTAGCACATAATTTGGCCAATTCATGCAAACCCAGCAGCCAACGACAAGGCACTTTCCGGTTTGCTGGGAACTGATGTAATGTGAATCCTCTGCTAGGCTAAAGCCTGCATTTATGGGTAGCTAGGATCCTGCTGCAATTAAATCCACCACAGGCTGGAGGGTGGAGCGCTCGGTCAGAGAGACCATATACAAAGAGCAAAAAACTGACTGTCACTTCCAAATCAGAAGACTGGTGTGTACAAGTCCCCTCTGGAGTGGGGCTGCGCCCACTAGTCGGGTTCTGCCCGGGAGTATGTATAATGCATATATCACCGCCGTCCCCGGGTCAGAAACCAGCGACTCCGCACAGTGCACAGTCTCTGCGCTGGAGGGTTTATAAGTCTGCAGTTACACACTGACCCCACAACCCCTTACAGCAGCCAACCATTAGCTTTGTGTGTAATACCAGGGTGAACCCAAGGTTATGGAATGATTTGTACTCACAGAACTATAATAAAACAATATATTTGTCACTTAGTTGATTTTCTTATAGAATGATCAGACTCGCAGAATTGCAAGAAATCAGTTCTGCAGTTTTGTAGGAAAGACTTTGCCCATAAATCCAAAAGACTTTGCTAAAACATCTAAAAGAATTCTGCCAACATCCCTTTCTTTTAGGAAGGATAATGGCCGTTCTCTTTCTTCCCTTTCAGAAGGCGTTTAATGTGTCCAGCGACTGCTCTGCACTTATACCGCTGGCAAACACCGCAATGAGGAGCGACGTCCAGGAAAGTCAGGCGCGCGGCTTACTACGTCTGGGGAGGCGCAAAGAAGCGCTGGAGAGCGCAGAACTGCTGGGAATGGAATTGGAGACATTATAGGAAACATTATTTCTCCAACTTGAGAAGAAAAAGTTGCTTTATTATGTTTAAAAGTAAAAATGGATGAAACTTACCTTTTTTTTTTAACTAGAGCATAATAGTATGGAAAAGTTGTCATATTTGCATTGGTCCAGGATCTCCTTCTGCCAGTGCCACCTATGTGAGAATGGAGCTGCCAACACCGGGGACCAGCGCTGATAAAGTGTTGTGGGAAAACGCTGCAAAGTCAGAATGCTTTACAAAATAAGTTTTGTGTAGGGGGGCATGTCCGGCAGCCATTGGGTGCGTATGTGTCCAAGGGGTCTCCGAGCTACTCAGAGGGCTCATCCCGGCATGGAGGGCCATCAGTATGACTCCTCTTGGTTACAAGAAGCTTATGGGCCATTTTCAGATGAGTTTGGCTGTGCTCCATTAGCATGGCCTACGCGATGCTCAGAGTTGCGGCCTCACTTGAACTGAGGTGGGAGACCAGAGGACCTTGTCTGCCATTGTCCTGTTCCGAATGGGCCCCAGACTGTGAGACCCGACTCAGAAACACATGGCCCCTTACTGTCTGTTACTAGTGTTGAGCCACCCCCGTAGTGTTCGAGTTCGGTTCGGTTCGTCGAACACCCGTGTGTTCGCCGAACTGTTCGTCGAACTGTTCGTCGAACACCTTCGAACACCGTTAAAACCAATGGCAGGCAAACAAAAACACATAGAAACACATAGAAAACAACTTCAAAGGTGTCCAAAAGCTGACAAACTGCTCAGAAGACATAACTAACACATGGAAAAGTGACAAGTACATATAGTCATGCGAAAATAAAAGAGGTGGAGGAGTAAAAGGAGGGGGAGACACAGATATAGGCATGTCATGCCCTTCTAAAATCCAAAAAGTGAGAAGCCGACACGGCCAGTCCGCTCCTGCCCGTGCCACCTCCGTGTCGCCGGGTTTGTGCCAGAGCCGCGGTGAACCCTGATGGCCAGCCCCCCTCTCCCAATACTGGTGCCTGTCCGCTGGTGGGTCGAGCGAGCCCCCCTGTGGTGGAGGCAGCTCTAAGCTTTTTAATTTAAATTGTCTCTCTAATTTGAATGAATACACTTTAAATCCATTTACAAGGATCTATTGGAGGGCAAGTCTCATGCCAGCAGTCGCGTAATTCCAGCTCCAGTAGCGTCCACTAAAGCTGCTGCAGTTAAAAAGCTTTTATAAGGATCGAGCTCGGCTGTCCACCGCAAGGCATCCTACTGCCAGTCCCAGCCCCTATGCCTTGGGGTGCCTCCTGATGCTCTTCACTGAGTATCCCGTGGTCCCGAAGCATTTCCTTTGAAAAAATGAAGTGTCCAAACTACAGGTGGTGTAGCTTGCTTAACAGCCGGGATAATCCGCTGACTAGCAGACCCTGCTACTAGGCACAAAGTATTTCCTGGGCTAGATGCAGTTAAAAATTTGTAATTAGATACTCTCGTTGGATGCTGAGAAAGCATTCCATAGAGTCTCCTGGCACGCCATATATGATTCTCTTAAAATGCTTGGGGTAGGGGTCTAGGGGACCCTTTTATAGCCAAAATCACGGCCCTGTATCGCAATACGTCACCTAGGCTGAAGATAAATGGAACTGTAGCACCCTGAGGGCTCGGTTGCTACAGAGGTATTGCACCTCACCCAGAGGTGTGATATCTCACTCTCAGGTAAGGATGTAGTGTGGATCAGGACCCGACACCTGCATGCATTACACCACATTGCCGTGGGGCAGGGCGACCAATATGCCCCTGAGATGGGCACGACAGTCCCTGTCCCTGGCTGGAGTGGGGGGAGGGAACACTGAGGAAGGGGAACCCTGTAGTGCAGGAGCAGGGAGGAAGCAGTTCCTGGGTGCATTGAGAAGGGAGTATAAAAGGTGGGCACCATCTTAGTTCAGTGCAGAGAAGTCTGAGCAGAAGTGGCAGGGTGCAGGGGCTCTGCATGAGCTCTGCTCCGGAGGCGGGCCTAGTAACAGAGGCCCAGGCCTGGAAGAGGGAGAAGGAAGGAAGAGGAGCGGAGAAGGCTCCAGGAACGAGGAACGAAGGGATCTCAGGGGTGCGGACGGGCGAGTCGCCACCGCACGCCAGAATCCACCTGCGTGGAGGGGTCAGGCCAAAGGGGGAGACCGGTCCCCGAAACTAGTGGAGGCAGGAAACGACCCTCAGCTAGAAACAGGAGGCTGTGACATTTTATGTGGCGCAGCCCCTCGCTACACCCGCTAGGAAGGCACCACATAGGGTCAGGGAAACTGGCGCCAAGTTTACCAAGAGGAGGCCCGAGGCAGCCGGACAGAAGGGTTGGTAAGAAAGGCCAGACAAAGGACACACAAAGGGGGTCCTGTGAAGCACTCCAAAGTTATCTGGGAGTTGTCTGAGCCCCTCACCTGGTGAGCACAGTACGACGTGGGCAGCCGTTACCTGCAGACGTGGTCTGGATAATAAGAACTGTGAGTAAAGGCCCTGAACTGCATCACTGACTCCGTGTCATTACTGCTGCTGCCCTGCACCATCACCCCCATCCTCCGCATACACTGCCCTGAGGCTATACTCCTCCCGTGGGGAGTTATGCTACGCTCTGCTGCACCCACAACACCAGCCTCAGCGGTCTGCCCTGGAGCGGCGGTTCACTCTGACCGCAATCCACGGGTGGCGTAGTCGGACATTTAAACATCAAAACCACATAAATAGTTCCGCCACTGGTTTGACCGCCCTGAGCCACGGAACCGGGTTGCCGCCACGGAGACTACAACCACCAGCATCCACCAAAAAGGGTCCGGCTCCGGGTGTCCCAAGGCCCAGGGGGCGCGTCAGAACATTTTCATCACCTTTCACAATCACCACTGGGACAAGGCAGGGATGTTCTCTGTCCCCTCTCTTATACATCCTAGTGACGGAGCACCTGCTCTCATCAATTCGTCATAACCCCAATATTAGGTGGATTGAGGTGGGAGGCACCGAGTACAAGTGCTCTCTATTTGCTGATGATGTCCTAGTATATATCACTCAATCACATATATCCATCCCTGCTGTTATGGCTGAAATAGATCACTTTGTTACATGGTCAAATTTTAAAATCAATGCAGCGAAGTCTGAGGCCCTCGATGTCTCCCTCCCCAAATCCATATAGGATTCCATCCAGTCCAACTTTCCCTTTGCCTGGCCCTCACAGGGTATCAAATACTTAGGAATTCCTATTCATAGAGACCTCTCCCATCTATGTTATCTTAATTTTGGGCCCTTTATTGAACAACTCCATACAGACCACGGTTGGCAAGTTAGAACTGTAAGATTCACTACGTGAACCACTGGTGTTTTGTGGAAAAGCACATGTACACTGTGTTCCAAATTATTATACAAAAAGTGTTTAGGAGTGATAAGGGAAGAATTTGTTTGTTTGTCAGTTAAACTCATTGATGGTGATGTGTGTCAGGGCTCTTTATATCACTGTAAGCAATTGCAGACACCAGTGCTAATTAGTTTGTCAGGTGTGTCCAATGAAAGGCAAGACTACTTAAGAAGGCTCTCTCACATTATTCAGCAGCCTACATTTTCTGCCAAAATGGGAAAGAAAAAGGATGTGTCGGCTGCTGAGAAGCAACAAATTGTGGAGTGTTTAGGTCAAGGCATGACTACAATCAACATTGTGCGATGATCAGGATGAAGTGTCTTGGCAATCAAGAAGTATGTAGCTGATTCACAGTACACACGTGTGCGTGCTGATAAGGGCAAATTGGGGACTCTTTCCTACAGGCAATTACGTCAGGTTGAAAGAGCAGCGGCAAAAAAGCCTTGTCATAGCAGCAGACAAGTTTTTGAAGCTGCTTGTGCCTCCAACGTCCCCCGAACAACAAGATGCAGGGTCCTTCAGAGGTTTGCAGCTGTGCATACGCCATCCTGTCGACCTCCTCTATCCACTTCACACAAGCAGAAACGGCTCCAATGGGCCAAACATTACATGAAGACTGATTTCAAAACTGTTTTGTTCACGGATGAGTGCCGTGCAGCGCTCGATGGTCCAGATGGATGGAGTGGAGGATGGCTGGTTGATGGACACCCCACGCAAACACGGCTACAGCGCCAACAAGGAGGAGGTGGAGTAATGTTTTGGGCTGGAATCATGGGGAGAGAGATTGTCGGCCCCTTTAGGATCCCTGAAGGCGCTAAAGATGAACTCCATAATGTATGTGGATTTTCTCAAACAGCACTTCCTGCCATGGTTCAAGAAGAAGAACCGTGTATTTCACAGCAAGATCATTTTTCTGCATGATAATGCACCATCTCATGCTGCACATAAAACATCTGCATCTCTGGCTGATATGGGCATAAAAGGGGACAAACTTATGGTGTGACCCCCATGCTCCCCTGACCTCTACCCCATTCAGAACCTTTGGAGCATCATTAAAAGGAGTGTCTATGATGGCGGGAGGCAGTTCACATCTAAGCAACAGCTCTGGGAGGGTATTCTGTCCTCATGCAAAACAATTGAAGCAGAAACCATCCAAAACCTGACAAATTCAATGGACGAGAGAGTTCAGAAGCTCCTTTCGAACAAGGGGTCCTATGTGAAAATGTAACATCACCTAGAATAAAGTTTTGAGTTGAAAACTGTTTGATTTCAGTTTCTAACAACCTGCTAATGCTTATAATTTCAAAAATGACCATTTTTTTGGTCTTTATTAAAATGAAAAGGTTGATCGAAAAGTTTGGGGGATCTAAGAGTGTGGCAACCCAGTAGTCATGATTACTTCGAATTCTTACAATATGAGGGTCATGCTGCAGGTAGTGCAGCAAGAAGGCACTTATGTGTCTTGCACATCTCGGAGCCCCAAAATTATTTTCCGGGCTAGATGCAGCTAAAAATTATTTTTAATTTTAAATCTGGTGGAGCTTATTATAGATGGCCTAATAGAATCAGTGCTGCACACTGCTACAAAGCCCAAATTATTTTCCAGTCAAGATACAGATAAACATGATTAGTAATTTGAAAGCTTAAAACGGTTGGTAGGGTGATTTTAAACAATCATCAAGCTTTTACTCTCCCCAGGATGACACAGGGGTAGAAAAGTCGTTTCGGATCCATGATTTGTTCATCTTTATGAACGTGAGTCTGTCTACATTATCAGTGGAGAGCCGCGTGCGCTTATCTGTCAGCACACCACCAGCAGCGCTGAACACACGTTCAGACAGAACGCTGGCTGCGGGGCATGACAAGATCTCCAAGGCGTAAGTGGCTAGCTCCGGCCATTTATCCAGATTGGAAGCCCAAAAAGAGCAAGGGTCCAGTGACACAGTCGTGGCTTCAATGTTTACTTGGTGATACTCCTGTACCATCGTCTCTAGGCGTTGACTATGTGTCAGACTTCTTGTCTCCTGTGGCCTTGCAAAGGATGGGCTAAAAAAGTGGTGAAATGATTCCGCAAAATTGATGTTACCAGCAGATACTGTGGTTCTGTTACGGTTTGAGTGCTGAACACTTGACGGTCCCACGGTTGGCAAGTTGGAACTGTGAGATTCACTACGTGCACCACTGGTATTTTGTGGAAAAGCACATGTAAGATTCTGCAACAGTCTCTGCTGATACTCCTGCATGCGTGCATCCCTTTCTATGGCAGGAATGATTTCTGCAAATTTACTTTTGTACCGGGGATCTAACAGTGTGGCAACCCAGTAGTCAGGATTATTTCTAATTCTCACAATTCGAGGGTCATTTTGCAGGTAGTGCAGCAAGAAGGCACTCATGTGTGTTGCGCATCCAGGAGCACCAAGTCCCTGTTGTGTTGGTGGCGAGGTAACAATCATGCTTCCTTCCTCTGTCCTCTCCCCCCAACCTCGCACAACAGAAATGTGATCAAGGTCTCCCTCATCTGATGAGTCTTCCATCAGTTCGTCCTCCACTTCTTCCTGGGCTCCTGCACCTTCCTCACTAGTTTGGCTGCTACCATGCGCCCTGGTAAAACCATCTCCCCCACCCTCACATGCCTGCCGCCTTGGTGCTGCCGACCGTCTGGACCTTGCAGATGTTAGCCCTTCCGCATACAACTCCTCCTCCTCTACTTCCTCCACCTCCTCTTGTGCCACCACCTGACTCCGAATTCTGTTTAACATGTGCTCCAGCATGTAAATCACCGGAATAGTCATGCTGATAATGGCATCGTCAGCACTAAACATCTTCGTCGCCATTTCAAAACTGTGCAGAAGGGTACATAGGTCCCTGATCTGAGACCACTCCTCCAGCGTGATTTGCCCCACCTCTGAATCTCGTTGGCCCAGGCTATACGTCAGAACGTATTGCACCAGGGCTTGTCGGTGCTGCCACAGTCGCTGCAACATGTGCAGAGTTGAATTCCACCGGGTAGGCACATCGCATTTTAGCCGGTGAAGTGGCAGGCCCAACGACTTCTGTAGAGATGTAAGTCGTTGAGCTGCGGGATGCGAACGGCGGAAGTGAGCACACAGCGACCGTGCCCTCTGCAGAAGGCCATCTAGTCTGGGATAGTGGGCTAAAAATTGCTGGACAACCAGGTTCAACACGTGAGCCATACAAGGCACGTGTGTGACATTGCCCCGGCGAAGGGCCGCACCCAGGTTTGCAGCATTGTCGCACACGGCCTTCCCTGGTTTCAGGTCCAGTGGAGACAACCATTCATGAAATTGGTTCTCCAGAGCTGACCACAACTCCTCAGCTGTGTGACTCACATTTCCCAGACATTTCAATGTAAAAACCGCCTGATGACGTTGAGCCCTACTGCCAGCATAGTAAGGAGGTGTGCAGGATCCCTTCTGCGCAGTTAGAAAGCTTGTGGCATGACCAGACAGGCTTTGGGTGCAGGTGGAAGACCGAGAGGAGGTTGAGGAGGCAGAAGCAGTGGAGGAACTTTGACATAAAGAGGATTGACGCACAACTCGTGGGGATGGCAAGACTTGGACAGCAGCCCCTTGTCCTGCTGTCACCATAGTTACCCAGTGCCCAGTCAGCGACATGTAACGCCCCTGTCCATGCCTACTCGTCCAAGTGTCTGTGGTGAAATGCACCCTGTCACACACAGAGTTTCTCAAAGAAGCGGTGATGTTGTGTGCGACATGCTGGTGGAGCGCAGGCACACCTTTCTTTGAGAAGTAGTGCCGACTGGGCATCTGGTACTGGGGCACTGCGACGGACATAAGGTCTCGAAAATCCTCTGTGTCCACCAGGCGGAAAGGCAGCATTTCTGTAGCCAAGAGCTTGCAGATGGTGAAATTCAACCTCTTAGCTTTCTCATGGCTAGGAGGAAATGGTCTTTTACTTGTCCACATCTGAGGGACCGAGGGCTGGCTATTGTGCTTAGACGGGGTTGATAAGGGTGTCCCCGGCAAACTGCCGGTCTGTGAGGAAGATGCAGGCGGACATGTTAGGTTGCCTTGATCCAAAGGTGGTGCTATCGATCTTGGACAGCGCTCAACACCAGCTGCTGTTACCACCTCCAAAGAAAATGATGACCTGCCAATCACGCTGGCTGTTGCGGGTAAAGAGGTGGCAGGTCTGCGCCCCAAAACAGGTGTGACTGCTGTCCCCCCAGTCACAGAGGATGAAGAGGCCGCGGATGCACAAGATATGGCAGACGGTGGTTGGCCCGGCCGGCTAGGCCGCATTGTAGCACACTGAGCTTCCCACTGCAACTTATGCTTCATGTCCATGTGCCGGTTCATGCATGAAGTACTCAAACTATGTATTTTTTGGCCTCTACTTAGCTTTTGCTGACAAATGTTACAGATAACACGAGTTGGGTCATCTTTATCGATCTGAAAAAATGCCCAGGCTATGCAAGGCTTAGCACCCATGCGACCTGAAGAGCCACCACGACTTGTGGTGAGAGGCAGAGTTGTGTTTGAGGATGCAGTTGTTGACGTGCTTCCAGTACTACGTCTCTGTCCAGGAAGGCGCAACCTGACCTCGTCGTCACTAGCATCTTCCTCCACCTCCTCTGCTGACCTCATCTCTTGGCTGACTGTGGGTTGACAGTAAGTGGGATCTCCAACCTCATCATCATCACCCTGTGTGTTATCACACCCGTCGTCCTCAGAGCCAACCTGTTCCTGCCCTGACAAAAAACTAAAGTTGTCGCTCCAATCAGGTATTTGAGTCTTATCATCGTCTTCCTCATTGTCTCCACCAACAGGAGTTACAGTTTGGGAATGAGGGTCTACATTATGGTCAGAACCTTCTGCGTCTGGTCCTGGATCCGACTCATAAAGATTCTGGGCATCAGTGCAGATCATTTCCTCGTCTGGATTCACAGAAGCGCTGGAGTCGACCTCTGATTCCCAGGCTATAGTATGAGTAAACAGCTCTGCAGACTCAACCATCTGTTCTACCTCATACTCAGACGGGCAGCTGGAGATTTGGGAGCTGTGAGGAAGCAAGTGCGATTTGGGTGACACCTTTGAGGACTGGAGTATTTGTGATGTTGAAGTTGATGTGGAAGAGAGCCCACTTAAAGGAGCACTTGATATCCGTTGAAGCACCTGCTGTTTTTGTGCCTCATCTGGAATTTGTAGCGATTGGCGTGGCCGTAAGAAAGGGATCTTATCACATTGTCCGCTAAAAGAAGTAGACATTTTAGTTTGGCTGGAAGATGGTCTTTCTTCTGCAGATGTTACTGTTGCTTTAACACCTACCCCACGGACACAACCTTTTTTCCCCTTCCCAACACGCCTATTCCCCTTTCCACCAGCAGCAGGCCTTTTTCCACTCATTTTGGTGGTTAACTAATTCACAACTCTGGAGTTGTTTGCACAAAAAAACAATGGATGGTAACCGAGCAGAGCTGAGTGGCCAAACTGTGGTATTAGACCAAAACTATTGGCTGGGTTAGATGCAGAAAAAAATATATTCAGTTTGCAACCTGATGGAGGTCAGTATAGATGGACTAATACAACAAGTCCCACACACTGCTAGAAGGCCAAATATTTTTTCAGAGGTACTGTAGATGCAGATAAAAATTAGTTTTAATTTGCAACCTGATGGAGGTCAGTATAGATGGACTAATAGAGAAAGTCCGACACACTGCTAGAAGGCCAAATATTTTTTCAGAGCTAGATGCAGAAAAAAATTATATTCAGTTTGCAACCTGATGGAGGTCTGTATAGATGGACTAATAGAACAAGTCCCACACACAGCTAGAAGCCCAAATATTTTTTCAGAGGTAGATGCAGAAAAAAATTATATTCAGTTTGCAACCTGATGGAGGTCAGTATAGATGGACTAATAGAACAAGACCCACACACAGCTAGAAGCCCAATATTTTTTCAGAGGTAGATGCAGAAAAAAATATATTCAGTTTGCAACCTGATGGAGGTCAGTATAGATGGACTAATACAACAAGTCCCACACACAGCTAGAAGCCCAAATATTTTTTCAGAGGTAGATGCAGAAAAAAATTAGATTCAGTTTGCAACCTGATGGAGGTCAGTATAGATGGATTAATAGAATGATGCTATGCCCAAAAGATTTTACTTCACTAGGTGCAGTAAAAAAATTGGTATTCTATACACAGGTGGTATATCTTGCAACACAGATAGGCTACTCCACTGACTAACACACTCTGCAATAGGCCAAAAAGGATTAGCTTTGCTAGATTCAGCCAAATGCTGTGAAAAAAACTTGCACAGCACTGGCACAGACCTGCCTGGCAAAAACTGATAGGAACTCATGTAACCTAGTCCTGAAAAGGACTCCAATTACAATTAGTCTTTACTCCCACAATCTATCTATTTAAGAGCACAGACCTGCCTGATAAAAGTCGTAGGAAATGCTGTAACCTAGTCCTTAAAAGGACTGCAATCACAACTATTCCCTACTCCCAAGCTATCTGTATATTTGTGCGAAAATTGGCTTGAAATTAACAAGGTATAGCGCACACAGCAACAGCGGTGCCGTCTAACACGCAGCTGCAGCAGTGAGAAAATGGTGGCGACGGGGAAAATGGCTTGGTCTTATAGGGCAAGGACATGTGACATACACTGCCAATCACACATGCCCTTGCTTGTGTGAAAAAAAGCACTTCGCTCCGTGTGTGCGCTGCTGATAGGCTGACAGATTGCACCTCCCCACTGTAAATGCGGGAAAGAGAAAAAAAAATGGAGATCTTCATTGTTCCTGCAGAGATCCATCCCCTGCCCCTCCCCCCGCCCCGCTGTACACTCAAACTGCGTATTAACATTAATTTTCATCATTACTGAGAAAAAATCCAGTTATGATTTTGGTGCACGAACAGTTATCGAACATAACCTCGAACAGCCGAATTTTTCTCAAATTGTTCGTGTTCGCCGACCGGCTCGAACACCGCCCAAAACAGCTCGAATTTGAGATTGGCGAACAGTTCGAGTAGAACAACGCTCATCTCTATCTGTTACCACAAGATGGCGTAGTTGGCCCACACCAAGGGTGCAGTTCTAGGTAGACATTGTTCCCCCTGATACCATCACCTATTTACCAGCGCTCAGAGGGAGAGCGAGAGGAGACTGAGGAACAGGGCACAGATACGCCCTCACAGACATTATCGGGCGCGCGTACAGTCTGATGTCAGCCATACCAGTGCAAGTGGCAGTATCTTTCATTAGTCAGCACATGTAATATGCAGGTACTGTTATGTCTGACCTTATTCTGAGCATAGTACTCTGCTGCCCTCATGTGGTGAATGTGAAAACTGAAACATCTCTGCACATATAAATAAAAATGATTATTCTATCATAGCACCAACATATTCTGCAGCACTTTCCAATTAAGTAAGGACCTGTACAGACAATAAAAGCAATACAATGTAACACATTTTATCCGTTACAGGAGGAGTGAGGGCCCTGCTCACAAGCTTACAATTTATATACTGAACTCTCTCAGCATCTTAAAGAAGGAAGGGGGAGGAGCTAGCGGAAGGGGGAGGAGCTAGCGGAAGGCACAGACCTTCTGCTGCAAGTTCTCCTGAAACCACAGTTACTTCTCCATGGAAGATTGCAGCTGGTGTTTATACATAGAATCCTAGAACATTAGAATTGGAGGAACCTCCAGGGTCCTAGTGTCCAACCCCTGCTCAATGCAGGATTCACTAAACCATCTCAGACAAATGTCTGTCCAGCCTCTGTTTGAAGACTTCCATTGAAGGAGAATTCACCACCTCTCGTGGCCGCCTGTTCCATTGAAAAACGCACCAAATCTGCAGCGTGCGCACACAGCCTTGTTGTTCTTTTGGTCACAGGCAGGTCTTTGCACAGTCCTGAATGATAAGTACAGCACATACACGCTAAGGCTATGTGCCCACGTAGCAGATTTGATGCAGAGCGTTTTTGTCTCTCTCTGGCAGAAAAAAACGCATGCAGATTTACATGCAGATTTACATGCAGACTTACATGCAGATTTACATGCATTTTTTCTGCCAGAGAGAAGTGTTTTTTCAGCATTTTTTCAGCGTTTTTTCAAGCACTTTTCCAAGTGATTTTGAGCATCACTTGGAAAAGTGCTTGACAAGTTGGTTGCACAATATAAATCCATGCAACCGGCAACCGGCATGGATTTATATTGTGTGACCAACTTAGATGCTTTAAATGCTGCATCTATAGTAAAAAAAAAAAAAAGAATTAAAAAGTTAAAAGTAAAAAAACCCTGTATACTCACCTCTCCGGTCTCCTCCCGGCGGTGTTCTCTCTCTTCAGCGTCCCGCGGTATACTGGCAGGACCTGCGGTGACGTCATCTAGTCAGCTGATGGTCACGCGACCATCACCTGACCTCTGACATCATCGGTCGCGTGACCATCAGCTGACTAGATGACGTCACCGCAGGTCCTGCCAGTACACCGCTGGACGCCGAGGAGAGAGGATCGCCGCCGGGAGCAGACCGGAGAGGGGAGTATACAGGTTTATTTATTTTTAACTTATTTATTTCTTTTTTTCACCCCTTGGTAGCCGGGATGAAGAGGAGTTGTAGTCTCTTCTTCATCCTGGGTGCCACACGCACCCCAATTACGCTGCAAATTCTCGACCATTGAATTTAATTGAAACGCAGCAAATCCACATATACCTGCGGGTTTGCTGCTTTTCGATGGCCGCGTAATCGCGGTAGAAATGGTCATGCTGTGTTTTGCAACGCAATGCGAATTCGGCGCGCTAATTAGCGCATCATGTGCACAGCACATCCCAATTCACATTGCTTTGCATGGCAGACGGTTTTACATGGGCACATAGCCTAAGAGCGGGGAGCGGCTCTAGTGCCACCTGCTGGGATGGCACAATCACTGTCAGCCGGATACAGGTGACATTATCAGAAAGGAGGAGATGACGTCTCTTCCCTCTCGCCTATCAGAGAATAGATTGCTGTATACGGGGGGCCTTATCCTCCTCTATTACACATCACTCAGCTCCTAAAGGGAATGATTTGACCATAATACAATATATTTGAGTGGGGCCAGTGCTCCAGTTTTATGTTCATAATGTTGAATGGAGATTGATCAGTTCCAGTGTGTCTGAACAGGGTCCGATCCCACATCTCCTGAGCTCAGGCTTTACACTGAGCATCACTGTCACGGAGGTCAGATTAGAAGGGCATGGAGCATGATGTGGATGGTTGCCTCCGTATCCGCCATTACCTGGACTGCTAGCTTTACCTGGACACTCTGGATCAGCTCCTCCGTCTTGTCGAGACCTCTAAGGGCCTGTTCACACAAGCAGATAAAATATCATTCAGAGTTTCATCCAGAAAAGTGGGAGAATTCTTTTCTCACTTGTCGTCCATGTGCAGTCCAGATCTAATCTGGCTTTTTAACGATTTACAGTTTCCAGGGCTACAGGATTGCAATGTATCTGTAAAAAGCAGATTTTTTTCTGTACCCATAGACTTGAATGGGTGAATCTTGTCTGACGGATGAAACGAGGACATGCTGCCATTTTCTTTCTTTCTTTTTTGCTCACACACAGATTCGATCAGTGACAAAAAAGAAAAATGACTCCTCTGCACTTTCCCATTGAATCCCATTGGTCTGAGTGCCGTCCAATTGTTCCACAGACAACTTTCCTACTGAAAATACATTCGTGTGAACGAGTCCTAAGAAAGACCTTGTAATTGGTTATTAGATGTTGACTGAAGTTTGGCTCTGAAAATGCAGGGCTCTTAAAGACGTTCTCTAATACTTTAATGCAGATGATTTATGCATAAAATAGGTGGTCTATATCAGATCGTTGTAGGTCCGACTCTTGGCTCCCCACCAATAAGCTGTTTATAGCTCTGGCAACGGCTGGATGTAACTTGTGAACAGAGCGCACCCCAGTGGCCACTGCCTGGTGCTGCAGATCACCTCCGGTACTCCTCAATAGCTGGTCTGCACCCGGCAGCGGCCGCAGTGTACGGAGCGGTTTTGTTCCACTTTGAACATTGCCTGCATCTTGCCAGAGGTGATGACAGCTGATCATCGGGGGGCCGATGGTTGGACCCCCACCTATCTTATATTAATGACCTATCCAGTGGAGTATAAAAGTGTTTGATAACTCCTTTTAAAATCTTGTTTCCATCCCATTGTCTTATACAGCGTGTATCTGTGTTCTTTCTGTAACCAGATGGGCCTGACCTCTGATGGTTCTTCTAGGCTTCTATTACAGCTCTTACAGCCCCAGCATGCATCATTTGTGCTGGAGAGGAATATGAAGACGAAAGAGCAAATAGAAGAACAATTAGGAAAGCTTGGATTATTAGAAGAGCAAAAAATGCTCATAGTGGAGGTGAGCCGATTATTTATTTTTATTTTTTTAACTTTCATTTTTATATTTTTTTATTTTTAGGACATTTGCTTCCTCTCCTCAGAAAATAACAGTAGATAAGATTGATTAAAGCTTCTGGAAAGGTGTTCAATAACGTCTGATCAGGTGGCTGGTTTGTAATGGTTGTCCCATCTTACCTATCCCTCTCTTCTACCATGAATGTCACATTGTGGGATGAATATATATATATGTATATGTATATGTGTATGTGTGAAAAGTTGTTTGCCCCTTCCTGATTTCTCATTCTTTTGCATGTTTGTCATACTTAAATATTTCAGATCTCAAAACAAATTTTAATATTAGACAAAGATAACACAAGTAACCACAAAATGCAGTTTTTAAATGAAGACCCTAATTATTAAGGGAAAAAGAAATCCAAACCTACAGGGCCCTGTGTGAAAAAGTGATTGCCCTCTAAACCTAATAACTGGTTGAAGCACCCTCAGCAACAACAACTACAATCAAGTGTTTGGGATAATTGGCAATGAGTCTTTTACAACACTCTGGAGGAATTTTTGCCAACTCATCTTTGCAAAATTGTTGTAATTTAGCCACATTGGAGGGTTTCCGAGCATGAACCGCTTTCTTAAGGTCAGGACTTTGACTAAGCCACTGCAAAGTCTTAATTTTGTTTTCCTTAAGCCAATCAGAGGTGGACTTAATAGTGTGTTTTGGATCATTGTCCTGCTGCATAACCCAAGTGCACTTCAGCTTGAGGTCATGAACAGATGGCCGGACATTCTCTTTCAGGATTTTTTGGTTAACCAGCAGAATTCATGGTTCCATTTACCACAGCAAGTCTTCCAGGTCCTGAAGCAGAATAACAGTCCCAGACCATCACGCTACCGCCACCATATTTTACTGTTGGTATGATGTTCCTTTTTTGAAATGCAGTGTTACTTCTACGCCAGATGTAATGGGACATACACCTTCCAAAAAGTTCAACTTTTGTCTTGTCAGTCCACAGAGTATTCTCCCAAAAGTCTTGGCGATCATCAAGATGTTTTCT